>NC_040909.2:9589706-10893365 GCF_004126475.2 Phyllostomus discolor
TTGATTTTAGGTGAAAGATTCCGGTTTAACCAGCATAGTAATAGTAAACCAGATACTTTTTTTGCATGTGGCTTTGCACCATAGACTATGGCATTGCTGGTGGAGGGAGAAAAAAGTCATTGAACGCTTGAGCAAAAACTAGATGTGACCCAACCCTGCTCGATGACTTTGGATTTGCAGATGAGCACTCACAGGTGTTACAGGTTATCAGCATGATCACCATCCCTGCAGGATACACGGGATGTTACTGGGGAGTATCTGAAACTCACTCCCTGACTCCCTCCCCACCCACCTGAAGCAGTCATTTCTATGGGTGCTTAGGAACAGATTGGCCGTATTACAGTGGAACAAACTAGGAAGGCTGAATCCTAAACTCAGACACGTTCCTGTTTGCTAGAACTGGCGGAAGGACGCCCTAATCAGGGTGGCAGTCTTCACTCGGCAAGCTTGATTGGCACTGTGGTCATTTTGTGACAGTGGTTGTATGTGATCTTCTAGACCTTTTCAGGACGAAGTATTAGTTGAGGTTCTCCAGAGAAGCAGAGCCAATAATAGAATATATATGGGGTACATGGAGAAGGGGAGGGGGAGAAAAGAGAGAAAGACTGATTTTTTGAGATGTTATTATTATTACTATTTTAGAGAGATGGGAAGGAGAAAGAGAGGGAGAGAAGCATCAATGTGTGGTTGTCTCTCACGTGCCCCAAACTGGGAACCTGACCCGCAACCCAGGCGTCTGACTGGGAATCGAACTGGTGACCCTTTGCTTTGCAGGCCAGGGCTCAATCCACTGAGCTACACCAGCCAGGGCAAGAAAGATTGATTTTAAGGAATTGTCTCAAGTGATTGTGAGGACTCACAAATCCAAAATGTATAAGGCAGACTGGAGATTCAGGCGAGAGCTGAGGTTGCAGTTTTGAGTTCAAAGCTGGAAATAGGCAGAATTTCTATGTTGTGCAGCTTTGAGGGGAACTTCCTCTTCCTCCGGGGACCTCATTCTGTGCTTGTAAGTCATTCAGCTGATTGGACGAGGGCACCCACTTGATGGAGGGTAATCTGCTTTACTCAAACCCTACTGATTTTAATGTTAATCTTTACTCAGAGTTAACTGATTGTTAATGTGAGACACGTCTATAGAAAACAACCTTCAGAGAAATATCTAGACTAGTGTTGGACCAAACAGCTGGGCACCATCACCTCGCCAAGTTGACACATAGCATCAGCCATCACAGATGATGTCATAGATCACCTCAAGCAGGTATACATTCCAATAGGTATTGTCACCTTTGCAGAAAATAACCATTCTGAAGACAGATGGCAGAAGGAGACATACATGAGAGAAAGAGGAGGAGCTAAAATGTACACTGTACATTTTAGCATCATCTGAGTCTTAGTGCCCATTTTATTTATTTATTTTTAATCACACTAAGAGCTCACTGGTGTCTTTAATTGGATGAGTTTTGTGCTGTGATTGGCAGGACCCCTTGAAGCATTAGAATTCCCTTCTTCCTTTTGTCCTTGGCTCCCTCCTCTCCTCTCTGTCCTCCCAGGGAGAAACAGACCACCAGGAGGGCTGTGGGCTAAAAGGTTAAGACCATGGATGTCTTGCTCTTGTCTCTCTCTCACAATGGGGGGCAGGGACCCACTTTCTGTGCATGTAGATCTCGTGACCCTAATTACACGTTTTCTTTCCTGGGTTATCTGTAACTTCTCAGCTTAGAACCAACACCTGCAGAATCACTCGGGTCGGCCTACACTGTGTGTCTAGGGTCTACACAAACCATCTCCACTATTCCTAACATTTTAAGTAAAGAGGTGAGGCTCACCCTGGCTGGCGTGGCTCAGTGGATTGAACTCGGGCTGCGAACCAAAGCATCACAGGTTCGATTCCCAGTCAGGGCACATGCCTGGGTTGCAGGCCGAGGCCCCCAGCAACCGCACATTGATGTTTCTCTCTCTCTCTCTTTCTCCCTCCCTTCCCTCTCTAAAAATAAATGGATAGAATCTTTAAACAAAATTCTTAAAAAAAAAGAGGTGAGGCTCCACATAAAGTCCTGTCACGTAGGCCAGGCTATAACATCTGTGTGCGCAGATCTGGGGCTCACTCATTCTGTTATTTTTTTTGGTGCCTCAAGCAATGCTTTTTAATAAAATGTGATCCGTGTTAATATTTTACAAATTCATATTCACATTCCACATAATGAAGGCTTTCACTCCATAATGTTAACCAAAGCAGATAATAGATATTTATACATGAACTCTAAGTCGATTATTAGGGTTCTTGTTTTGTAAGATAATAGGCAACATATAACATTAAAATTTAAAGGATTCAATTATGTTACTGCCAAATGCCATCACTTTTAAATGACAAGCTTCCCTGCGTTTTCTTACATCGTATAATTATACGTGAACTAACCTATGAAGTCGTGAGAGTTATTGATGAAACGGTAATATCAACCTTCTGAAACCAGAAACTTTGTTGTTTTTAAATAAAATTTATATTAAACTCTACCATAAATACAGAAAATGCATAAATCCCATGTTTAATTCAATGAATGGGGTTTATATTTTAATATTTAATTTTAAGTGATTTCTGGGTTGCAAATTATTCTAGTGTATCTTTCTAAAGCAACAGTAGAGTTAGTGCACATTTTGCTCATTCAAAAATACAAGATAATGTTTCTCACTAACTGCTTTATTATTTGTCACCTGTGTCCCTTTTTGATTGGCACTGTGGTCCCTTGAAAAGGGAGCTAGAAAATACTAGCCATAGAAGTATGAGCATGTCTCTTGGGGGGTCTCATCTATGGGATGAGGGTGATCAGTTCCTCATGGTTTGCCTAGGACTTTAATTATTGCAGCACTAAAGTCATTAAACCAAGTGCAAACAGAGTGACAACTGGTCACTTGAGCAGGGACAGGAGGTGGCCTGATCGATCATTGTGTTTCCACGTTGAAGCCCTTCCCCACCTCTTCTCCCTTGGCCCTTCTTTCTTAGCCCCCAGATGCATTCTGTAATTTGACACAGTGTGGGTGCTGGGGGTGAGGGGAGGCAAGGAGGAGCCTGCAGGGCACCCAACAGAGACTTCCAAAGTGGGACCCCAGGCCCACTGGAGGGGCCGACAAGACATTCTCTTGCCCCTCCGCCATCTGCATTGTCTTTATAACATTAAACATATAACATTAAATAACTTCTGCCATATAACATGTGGCAGAAGTACATCTGCCACATGTACTTCTTTCTCTTTTTTGGATTTAGTGATAGTTTCCTGCCTGCCAGCCAGCGCCTCATTTTTGTACTGACCTTGGGGAGGGCCCTTATGAAGAGTCCGATTTGCTTGGCCTTGTGGCCCCCAGCCCCAGGGGCTAAGCCTGTGCCTGGTGATCACCTGCCCTTCTGAATGGACACGCTTTGGAGCAGGAGCTCCTGTTAGGATCTGCATTTCCGGGAACATGACGGAGACGGATGGGAAAATGTTTCTGGGTAAAGTGGGCGGGACTATAGAAATACTTAAGTTTTACCAAAACATATTTGAATACAGAGAAGAAAAAAAGAGAAAACTTCCCCCACAGCACCTGCCTACGCAGGAAGAAAGAAAATAGAGCTGAGAGGCTGAGAACAGAGCCAGAACTCTGGCTCCTCGGGCGGTTTGCTTGGTCTGAGCTCTCCATGGTCCAAACTCTAGCGAGCCCTGTGCTTTGGGAGTGGGTACCAAGGGTATGAAATCTGCCACCACCCCTTTCTGGCTGGTTGAACTTTAGTGGCCAAATGCTTAGGAACTGTGAACCTCAGATTCCTTATAGGGCAAGTGGAAAAACTGTAATTTAAAAAAAAAAGATGCTTAGCTTGAAAAGTTGGATAAAATCAGATAAGGTATGATCAGGCTTCAGCCAAGTGATGTCACATAGTAAATGCTAAATTAGCACATGACTGCCCTGCCCCCTGACATTAGTTAATTTAATTTCGTAAGTCTGGAAACAAGGCATCCATTCATCATTCATTCATTCGACAGCTGTTTATGGGGCAGAAGTGGGCCCTGAGTCAAAGCCAGTCCCAAGCCGTGTGATGAGCGAACCTGGCAGGTCCCGCCCTCATGGAGTCTAATAGGTGCTGATAGACACTAACAGAGCTACACACGAAGAAACATTCCATCACACGAGCGTTCAGAAGGAAAAGACCGTGGCCCCATGGGAGAGCATAACAGGCAGGTGCGCGTGTGTGTGGGGGTCAGGGAAGCCTCTCTGAGGAAGATACACTGAAGCTGAAATGGAAGGAATTGTTAGAGATATCTCAGCAGAATCAGGAGGATGTGGGGGAGGGAGGAAGAGACGCATTTCAGAGCTGATCAGGATGCGTGAAGACCCTGAAAGAGGAAGAGCGTGGTTTGCTCAAGGAACGGAAGAGGGCATGTCATGGCTGGCATGCTGTGAGGGAGCTAGAGGGTGGGATCCAGTGAGAAAGCAGAAGAGTGGCCGCCGAGTGTGAGCGGTGTGTCGGTGGCCTCAGATGAGGTAGAAAAGGCAGGTCAGGTCACTCATGGTCTTGCATGCCGCGTGTCGTGGAGATGAGCCACTCCCACCGGAAGTCATGCTGTCCCTTCCAGAGCAGTAGCTGCTCCTGGGTAGGGCTGTCTTGTCAGCACATCCCTGCATTCCCACCCACCCCCTTCCACTTAGACATGGCCACGGGACCGCCTCTTGCCAGCAAACAAAATGACATATGCCCCTTCCAGGCAAGACTTTTGACAATCAGGGGCAGCATCTCCTCACATCATCTCCCCCATCCTCCCAGCTGGAAGCAGATGTCTAGGAGGCCCTCCGGGATGGCAGGTGTAAGATGGAAGGAACTTTGGTTTCTAGGTTGCGGAGGACAGCTGCCTGCCTGCCAGGACCACTCAAAAAATCTAACGGTTGAAACACAATAGAGGGTTACTCCTCAGTAATGTAACAGTCCAAGGTTTTTTGTTCCATTCATTACAGCAGCTAGCACTACTCTCACTTATACATCATGCTGGGAGTCTTGATTTTACTCTCAGAATTTTATTTTGAGGTCTACTTTGCTCTAAGTGGAGTGGGAAGTTGATTTTCACTATAGAAGGACTACTCTGAATAAATAGCCGGGAGATCTAGAGTTGTACAGTAAACAAGAGATGCTGATGGCTGAAAGCATTGGCAGCGGTTGAGAGAGAGAAGTTTGGTGTGGCGGGGGGGAGGTCACCAGGACTCAGCATTGGATGGTAAGAGAGAGTGAGATGTTGATGATTACCCTCCTGTTCTGACTGGAGCATCTGGGCGCCAGGATGGTGAACTCTGGGGAGAGTCCCCGCTGGGGCTGGGGGTGGTGAGGGTGAGCAGTGCAGAGGCAGGCGCGCCTCTGTGGCACGCCCTGTCTTGTTTCTGTTAGTCTGCTGTGGAGCTAATCTTCGGGGATCCTGCAGTCACATTACCATACGGAGTCATTGGTCTGGTTAGCATGGTGCCTACTTCCATACTGATTAGCAAGCCCATCATGCCATTCATTCACTTGTTCATTCATTCATTCACTCATTCATTCAGGTACTGAGCCAGGGACTGGGAGGTTGGCACTCAGTCCTGCTCTCGAGGAACTCACAGTCTTTATACTCTCCCAGTTTGATTGGTTAGTCAATCCGTCACAATGGAATCAGCAGCCAGGGGAACTGGTCATGAATGAAAATGCTGTTTCTGATGCGGAGGGGCAAGGGAGCAGAGAGAGCAGGTCTAGCAGTAGAAAGGGCCAGAAAGGATTGTTTTCCTTAGAAATGCACAGCTTTCTGGGATGCTTGAAACGTGGGAGAAATCGAGGCCCGGATGCTTACGGTGTCACAACTAGAGCAGTCACGTGGTGCAAGCCCCACGTGCTCGTCACCACGCACCGCAGGATGCGTCCCTGGGGTGGAGGAAGTGCTGTTTGTGAATGAGTGCGGAGGAAAATGGGCGAACGTGGGGATGAAGGAGAAGCTGCAGCTCCCCAAGGAGAGTGTGAGGGACACCTGTGCATTGGGCAGGAGCACAGGGCTGCCTGGTCATCCACACTGGGCGAGGTCCCAGTGGCTGAACGGATTGGGGGGCGGGGTTCCTCGCATGGAGCCAGAGGGTGACGACAGGCTGTGTCCTGGGGTGCCTGAGGACCTCCTCCCTGTCTCCAGTGAGGGAGGAGGGTGAGGGGCTGGAAATGAGGACACGCTGACAAGGTCAGAAGGCGGGCAGGCAGCAGACCAGGGGTGTGTGGGAGACACGGCCTGGTTCACAGACCTCATGACCTGAGTGGTGGTACTATTAGGGAGGCTGTTTAGATCCAGTTAGAAGCAACGTCATTGTCTCAGAGCCAGGAGAGCTTAGAAAAGTAAGCCTGGTGTGTGAACAAGCGTGTGTGAGTGTACACACGTGTGTGTGGGTGTGCCTAGGAGTATATGTGTGTCTATGTACACACACATATACAAGCTTAGGGCATGCTCCATGCCGGTGTGGGGTCCAGGACGGACACAATGGGAGCATGGGACCATTGGGAAGAGAAAGCTGCCTTACCTGGGAACCCCAAGAGCTAGGCTGGGAGAGCACGTGGTTCTGCCCACCTGGCTCTGTCTGCATCACTGAGTCTTTCCTTTTTGTTCCCAAGATCCCTCGCACCCACTGCTTTCTTACACTGTCCTTCCTCATAGCTAAGGGGGTCTGCTGAAGACCTGGGGATGCTTCAAGCCCACCCCAAGACAGAGAGGGCCCCTTAAGCCTTGCTAGAAAGAAGCAGTGGCAAAGACAGACGCCGTGCTAATGTCAAACACTTGGGTTCTCCCTGAGAAAGGTGATCTGTGAAATGGCAGCGTGCGTGCACGGGTCCAGCTTCCGTAAGGCAGCCTGATATCCGCTGATGCACCAGGAAAGCTCCACTTACATATTCCGTGCCTTGGTTTGCAGGTTGGAGGAGGTGGGATCTGTCCCAGCCCAGAATGAAGATGGGTTCCCTGAGGGTTACCTTCAACTGAACAGCAAAGAGCCTGCGACGTGCCGAGCACTTTAAAAATAGTCCCCGGGAGTCCAGCTCTATTACCATCCCCTTCTCGAAGGGGTGGCCTGTGGTGCTCAGTGAGCTCAGAAAACTTGCTCAGGGTCACATCACGAGGCCGTGGTCCTGGCAGGATCTGAATCCAGGCTGTTGGGCCCCAGAGGCCCTGCTCTTAACCCCGCACGCCTTCCTGCGCGGGGGAGGCCTCTGCGCTGGCCCGTTGCTTCCAAGGGCTCCCAGGCTGTCTCCGAGCTCAGTGGGGACCTTGAAGGCAGGAGCTCTTCCTCGTTTCTCCTCATTCCTCCAGCCTGGGGCCCTGAGAGGAGCCTGCTAAGGCTCGTTACGTGTTTGCTGCTGGAACTGGGAAGGCTGCCAAGGCGATCTGGTTCCTTCCCTGGCCCAGACTGTCACTGTCACTGTCTGGGATTCTGTGCACAGCAAGCTCACCCTCTCCTCACCCCCATGACAGCTTTCCTTGCATAGTCGAATCCCTTCTAGACAAGCTCCCCTGGCAGACGGGGTCCTGTGCCCAGCCACGGGCATCTGTCATTCTGTGCAAGGCCAACAGGAAATGTGCCACACAGCGCTGAACAGTAGACAGCTCTGACTCTCTGCCACGCTAATCTGGACTGGCCACCAGCGCAGGCTGCGCTTGCTCGTTACCAGGGCAGCAAAACTCCCTCTGGCTCCAACAGTGATTTATCGAGGGCGCCTCTGCCAGTTTCCCGGTGCTCCTTTCACTGCAGGGGCACGGTAGGTAAACTCCATCTGTGAGGCAGACGGTGGGTTACATTTGTAGATTCGGACCTAGACGCTTTTCCCGAACGGGGAAGAAACGTGCAGTGTTGCTTGGGCTTCCTCCAGAGTAGCCTAATCAGAGTGAAAAAAATACTAGATCAGCCTTTGCCGAGTCACTAGTAGACTTGGGTGGAAAGGAAATTCAATCGTGAAGTCCTAACCACATTTTCAAAATGGCAGATCTTGACTCAACAGAACAACCGACGAAGGGAGGGAAGAGGTGAGTAACAGTCCTTGAGTGCCTACTATGTGCCAGATTTTTACATGGGCTCCTTTAAAACGTCCTAATGAGTTCCCAAAGTGATGGTTTCAAGGTGCACTCAGGGAGGAGACTGAGGTTCAGCAGTGCCGTGACTTGCCCCAGGGTCACATGGCTAGTGGGTTGTCGAACTTGAATGTGAACCCGGGTCTGTGTGACCCCAAAGTCTGCCGTGTTCTCACTACCGAGTGCTGCCTTCGACCTTAACAGAGCTTCCTGCAAAGGATGATTTTCCACCTGGCTGCAACAGATATCTCTAACCTTTAAAAACGCATCAAGCATACAAAGAAAATTCTTCTATTTTGAACATTTAATATCTGTTCTGAGATTTATGTGGTAAGTGCAGTAGCGGTATATTGTATTTTTGAAAAGCTATTCTGACCTAATTTAGCGGAAGTAAAAGGTACCAAGTGAAGGTGAAGAAAGGCAAATGTTAAGACCGTTCCATTCTGTGTTCCAGAACTTCCCTTTCTCACCAAAGCTAACAAGCAACTTAGTCAAACAAGAAGTCAAGGTTAATTATTAACTTGGGGGTGAAAAGTCCATGGTAAGCACATTCTTTGCACTACCCTGCCCACACTCCAGCAAATATTAACACACATGGGCAAGGACACTTTCCTGTAACTCTACAAGTGTGCTGTATACTCTTGAAAAAATGCCAGCCATGAAAGCATCGACCAGTGGTAGTCCCAGCAAAGTGACCACCTGGCCAGTTAGAACTGGGAGCCCAGAGGAGAGTGGTCCCTGAGGTTCCCACCCTCGTGTGACAGTTGGATAGTTGCATTCTGGTTGGACGGAATTGCAATACATGACATGAATGCTTCAATTCACAGGACAGTGATGAGCTCATCATCCTCGTAGGCTCCACACCGTACCTGAAACAAAAGTCCACTCTCACAGCCCCACTCTGGCCTTGGGCTTCCAGTGGTATGGTCCGGGGCCCATGGGTGGATGCCCCTCGATGCCATTGCTTTCTTGGCTAGACTTTGCAGATTGGGTTTCTAGAAGCAGCGTGGCATGGTAGAAATAGCGTGGATTCAGACTGGGCTGAGTCCACAGTGCAGCCACGCCAGTCAGCAGTGGAGCGATAGGGCAAGTTGCCTCTCCCCCACCCCCCATTCCCCAGACCTCAGCTCTCCAAATGACAACATGGAAATAATGATATGTAATAATCCCTATGTGTAGTGGGTTAAACAGAGTGTCCCCCCAATTCATGTCCACTTGGAACCTCAGAATGTGCCCTTATTTAGGAATAGAGTCTCTGAAGATGCAATTAGTTAACAATCAAGATGAGATTGTACCACTGCATGAAGGTGGACCCCAAATCCAGTGACTGATATGCTTAGAAGATGAGGAGAAGACGAGGAGAAGACTCAGAGAGACAGAGAGAAGACCACGTGGAGGCAGAGGCGGAGACTGGAGTTGCGCTGTCGCAAACAAAGAAGTGCCAGGAGCTGGAAGAGTCGAGGAAGGACCCTCCCCTAGAGTCTCTGCAAGGAGCAGGGCCCCGCCAACAACTTGATTTTGACCTCTGGCCTCCAGCACCGTGAGAGGGTAAAATACTGCTTTCTTAAACCACCAAGTCGACGGTAATTCGTTATGGCAGCCCAAAGAATCTAATGCACTATGCAAATGGCTCAACAGGGTGCCTATCACATAGCAAGTAACTGGTAAATGCCACCAGTAATTATTATTCACACACCATAATGTTCAGCCAGCAAGAGCAGGAGTCACAGTCCCAAGGTCTAAATGACTAAAGCTAGAATCATTGGTCAGATTCATGGAGAACCTGCATGTGTTTCCATTCTTTTGCCACCCGATCCCCTCCCCTTACACTAAAAACAAATTTTTTCGTATTTAAAAAACTAAATTTAACCATACAATCTGATATAACATTTTTAAAGAATCCATAGCAATGCAAAATACTAAAGAACTAGACATCTAGTTTCCGTTTGGAAATACACTTAGAATTAGACACTTTAAGTCTCTACAGAGTTTAAGCTAACTCTGGTGTTCATCTCTAGATTTGCATAAGATGTGTTTCAAGCCTGAGAAAAGAAGAGACAGTGGAGACTGCAAATGCGGTGACCACCTGCATCAGGTGGTTGGAGGAGGAGGAGGGATCAGGGAAGATCAGGAAGGTGGCAGGTGGGAAAGTCATGTGTGAGGAGCTGGGGAGGGCATTGCTAGAAGGGCTAGTGAACGGGCCACACAATACAGGGGGGATAAAGAAGACAAGCGCCATGAACTCCACCCCCAAAAGCTGTCCCATGGCCCTCCTGGCAGTGGGGAGAAAGTCGAAATAGGTTTCTCAAGCCTCAAAGTCTGAAAGCTTAGAATTTCCCTCGAGCCCACAGCTTTACTACTCTTTAAAAATCAATGCCATCGTTATCAAGTGCTCCTCAAGGTGGCGCTATCAGAGCTGAGGGCGCACCCAAAAGGAGTGTACAAGGGACTAGGGATGAATGGCAGCAGCAACCTTCTCAGGGATGGTTCCTCCTTCACGAACCCCACCCACTCCCCAGTCACCTGCCTGGACTCCACCTGTGGAAATGGGCCAAGTGTCTACCACGTGCCTCCCCTCTCCTCTGCCCTTAACTATCACTCATAGGTTCCACAGGCAGACAGAGCCCTTTCCCAAGCCGAAACAATCAGAGTCTCTGGCCTGGAAATTTAGAACCTATACAAATACGGATTGGCAGTCTTTGAGCGGAGTCATGCTGACGGTAGACACGTGAAGAAACAGTTCTGAAACTCCAAACTTAGCCTGTCGTGGGCTCCACGCACCTCTGAGCACAGGCTCCCTGGGCCTGGGGCTTTCCCTGTTTCTAGGATCCCGTGAGCTCCCTCAGATTCCTTCCTGTAAATTCTCGTGATTCATTAATGGTTTCCACTGATTGTGCTCACACTGTAGCCATGTCCTCTGGGTCACACCCAAAATGTGAGTTGTGCTGACGGCCTCTGGTGGGCAGGCAGAGGGTGTGTTTGGAGGGACTGCTGATAAATGAACCAGTAACAAGGTGGAGAGGGTGGTGGTACCTTAGTAGCTGGCTCAGGATTTGGGGGAACACATCACCTGAATGTCAGTAAAGAAACAGATAGGAGTGTCGCAGGTTCGATTCCCCGTCAGGGCTCATGCCTGGGTTGCAGGCCACAGCCCCCAGCAACCGCACATTGATGTTTCTTTCTCTCTCTTTCTCCCTCCATTCCTTCTCTAAAAAAATAAATAAATAATATCTTTCAAAAAAAAGAAACAGGGCAAGATTATTTTAGTAGATGGCACCAAACTTAATCCTAAGTAGGGACTGTCTTTGTCTTAAAACAAAACAAAAACCTCTGTAAGGAGACCGCATAAAATTTTAAAAGCCCCTCGAAGTTCTGAGTGTTTGATAGGAAAGCTTTCTGAGTGAAGAGTTTGTAACAGAAGGAGAAGGTTTTTGAGTTCCCAGGGCACTTTTGAAGTTAATTCTCGGTGATAAAAGATGGGAGGGGGAGAGGCGAGGAAGTGGTGAGGGGTTTGAATTCCGTGTGAGTAGGGTGAGACCCCGTCTTAGGATTTGCCTTCCCCCAGTCTGGAGTGAAATCCACCAAATGCACACATACCAGATGTGAACAATTGTTTGTTCTTGGGATGAACCACAAGCTTGAGTTTCCCATTGGATTTGATGTGTGTTATAAAACATTTGGCTAAGCTGGAACCTCCGAAGCAATGAATCTGGGAGAATAGCAATGCCCAGGAATTGGCAGAAGTCTGGGAGAGGGTTTTTGACTTCCTTTGGCCTTGATACTGACCAGCAGGAGCTGGGAAGGCACTCCAAAGCCATTGCCCTGATACCTCAAAGAGCAAGGAGGACCCCAGCTTCCAGGTGGGACACCCCAGCGCAAGCAAATTTGCATCTCACTCCCTGGAGTGTGTGGGGATACTCCTTCGGCTTCCTCATTCATCAGGTACCTTTCCTGAGAAGAATCTCATGCAAAAACACAAACCTTTTTGAACCCATGTCTACACCTCACAGTCGAGAAAGGTCATCCCCTACACACTTATTTCTCTTCGAAAAGAAAGCAAGTGTGAAGGAGGCGAATCGGGGGGTTCCCAGTGATGACCGGCTAAGTGGCCTCATGTGGGTGACAGGAATAAGAACCTTTGCCTCTGAACAGAAAAGGTGGGTGATGGGAGCTACACCAGATGCCTCTAGTGTTCCACGTCACATCTGCCTGCCCACCTGCTCAGTTGCAGCTACAGAGGACAGTTCTGGGCAAGCTCAGGCTCGCTGGCGCTGACAGCACCTCGTATCATCTGGCCACCCTGTTCCGTGGAGATGGACTGAGGCCTCCCGCCCACAGCCAGTCCCCGAAGGCAGCCAGGAGAATGAATCACTTTAGAAAGGGATGGTTGTGGCTGATGTCTTGACTACAGCTTCTCAAGAGACCCCAAGTCAGAGCCACTCAGCTAATGCGCTGCCCGGTCCCTGGTCCGCAGAAACAGCAGGAGACCATAACCGGCCCCTAAGCCACTAATTAGTGTATTCCACAAGACTTAATTGAGTCTGTCGTAGTCCATTTGGGCTACTACACCACATTGTCATGGACTGAGAGGCTCACAAATGGCAGAAACTTACTTCCTCGCAGTTCCAGAGGCTGGAAGTCCAAGATCATAGCCCCAGCAGACTCTGTGTCTGGTGAGGGGCCCACGTCCTTGTTCACAGCTGGCTGTGTGTTCACCATGTTCTCACATGGCAGAAGGGACAAGGCATCTCCTTTATGAGGACACAAATGCCATTCATGAGGGGATTAGATCATCTCATGACCTCATCACCTTCTAACACCATCGCACTAGGGACTAGGAATCAACCGATGAGTTTGGGAAGGGACATACCCACACTTGGCCTATAGCAAAGGCCTTCCTCGGTGATGGGGGGACTGTGTCCACAAAGAAGACCAAGGGAGAGTTTCTGGCCCTGAGTTGTTCAGCGTCACGTGGGAAAGGCACTGTGGACAGGATTTGTTTACACTATCATGGGATGGAGGTTCACCAGTCCAGAGGAAGGTATGACTCATCCCATTCAGGTTATTGGGGAAGTTCCCAAACGAGGTGAGTTTGGAGGTAAGCCTTTCGGGAAACCCTAGTTCCCAGGCAGGTGTGGGAAGGGTCTGGAGGCCAGATGGGTGGGGATTCCAGGAAGGGAAAATAAGGAACCCCGTGAACTTGAACGGAGGCCCTGATGATGAGGCAGCAGCATCAGGCACTCTGAGATCAGGCCGGGCCTACTCGACTGTTCCCCGGGGGGAGAGTGGCTTCAGCTGCCAGGAGGCGGTTGTCATGGATCAATAGCGATGGTGACGTTCTGGGCTTGGGCAGTAGCCGTGGGACGGAGAGGAGACAGGACAGATCTGGCAGGGCTCGTTGGCCTGCTGCCTGGCAACAGCAGCTGCTCTCGGAGTGTTTGTTGACTGAGTGATGGATAGATGTGAGTGGGCTAAGCTAGGAAGGGCTGTCTGGCGTTGGTGTGAGTGACTGTGGCTGCTTATTCCCTGAAATAGGAATTAGACATGAATTTTTGTGTCTTGCACATGAACTGTAAACCAAGAAGTTCCAATAACGAATCCCTGGGGTGTGCAACCCATCTTCCCCTCCAGAAGGCGTGACCTGCCTCTCTGGCAGTGGGTCTCAGCATTTTCCACGGGGACCTGGCTGGGACGGCACACAGGAGATCGGCAGGGCAGCGGCCTCCCGGAGCGTGACTCACGCTTTTGGACTCCGAGTGCTGGGCAGAGAGCCTCCGGATGCAATTAGAGAGCCTGGGACTAGGCGGGAGGAAGGGGCAAGGTGGGGACACAGGTTGGATCCAAAGTTCTCATCTCAGACTCTGAAACCTTCACTCCTGCTGGAGTGGGTTTGGTTATGGAAGTCAATTTTCATTTACCAAAGTGTGTGTGTGTGTGTGTGTGTGTGTGTGTGAGAGAGAGAGAGAGAGAGGCAGAGACAGAGAGACAGAGAGAGAGGGAGAGAGGGAGAGAGAGAGGAAGAGAGAGGGAGAGGGAGAGAGAGGGGAGAGGAACGGAGGGAGTGAGAAGGAGAGAGGGAGGGAGAGAGAAAGAGAGAGAGAGAGAGAGAGAGAGAGAGAGAGAGAGATTGGGTGGAGCAAGGCCCCTCGTAGAAGATCTTTGCTTTACAAGCCCGGTGATTGATTCTGTACAGGCGTGAAAGTCAATTCAATAAAAGACTGGACCATGATTTCGTAGAGCTATCTACCCTTCAAACAAAGAAAACCAACATTTATTCAACATTCCCCAGGATCTCATTTAATCCTCACAGTAATTCCAAAGTCAGGAGAGATTGCCTCCATCTCTCAAGGTCACACCAGGCAGACATCACGGAGCTGAAATTCAAGCCCAGGCTCTGGAGCCTAGATGCTGTCCCCGTTTCGTGCTTCCTCCAGGAGGGCCCTTGAAGGATTCAGAATCCCTCTCCTTCCCCTCCTGTCTGCATCCCGAGACCCCTCCCCCCGGTCCCGCAGGGCCATCGAGTTGAGAGTTGAGTCCAGTGTGGTTGGTCAGGTTGGGACGTGGTGGAGGTCAGGTGGCTGGAGGAGGTGGAGCTGGAGCAATTTCATGAACAAGCTCCTAGCCCTTCCCCTTAGCCAGGCCTTAGGATCCCTGCCCCTGGAGGCCAGCACTTTTGCGCCCCCCACTCCCCCACCCCCACCCACCGGAGGCATCCTGGATTCACTGATGGAGCCTCTTTCCTGCGCTGGGCGCCACTGCCCCTGAGGTCAGCCATTACAAAAACCAGCATTTGTCGAGCAGCTACTATTTGCCAGACTGTGACGAACAGGATGCCTGCCTCACTGCCCTTAACCCTCCGAGGTTGTTACCTTTGATGTCCCTATTTGACAAACCACAACAAGGGTCAGAGAGGTGGAATAAGGTCTCCCAGAACCTGAACTTGAACCCGCTCCAGCCTGACCCCGGCACCCAAGGTCTGAAGCACAAAGCCTGGCTGCCCCCACAGGGAAAGAGAACTTGGGCCAGTCTTTCCCGGGCAGGATGTTTCCTCCTCCGATTCCATTCTTGGCTCTCCCCGGAGGGAGCTGACCCAGTGCCCACAAGCAGTGGTGCCAAGTGTTTGCTGGGAGAGGGAGGGGACTCGGCTCCCTTATCAGCGCTGGGCTGGGCGGCCTCCCTGTGGCCCCCCTGCTCCACCTCCCAGGCTCCTCCCTCTCTGAGCTGTGTGGTCAGGGTTGACCTCTGCTGGCTGGGCAGCTTCTGCAGGGTGGAAGAGTGTGTGTGTGTGTGTGTGTGTGTGTGTGTGGCAGGCGTCACCATGCCTCCCTGCCACCTGCCCTTTATGCCAGCTACCCCGCCTCCACTGAGCCCTTGGACGCTGGCCGTCGTGTGGCTCCTTGCCATTCCCTTTTCTTCAAGAACATTCGCTGAGCTATGCCAAGGGGTGAGAAATCTCAGCGGCCCAGAAACGGCGACCAGGTTTCCCCAGGTCACAGAGCATGACCAGCCTGGGATTCCAAGGACTCCCTCTCCTTTCGAGGGTGACCCAAGAGCACTGTGTCTCTTCCTCCCAGAGGGGACCACCCAGCCCAAGCCCCTGCCACCCAGAACCAGGCACACCTACCCCCCGCAAACAGCCTCCTGGTTACCCTGCCCTGCCTTCAAGCTGCTCCAGGCTGACAAGGCCCAGTGAGTATTTCTGTTGGAAGCAAATGGGCTTCTCCAGTCCTTGAACCTGCCACCACCCCTCAACCCTCCTGGCGTTGAGACCCCTCCTTGGCCACATGCCTCGGCTTGGGGTGTGTTGCCATCTTAGCTAGGTAGATGGTTGTGACTTGGGAGGCTGGGAATCCATTTGAGTGCCTCCCCTGGGACACCTGCCGTGCTCCAGCACAGGTGAGAACAAAGTCCGGGTCTCTCTTCATCCCGCACTAGCGGGAGCCTCGCTGGGAGGCATTGGAAGCCCGGGTTTTTGATGAATTGCAACAACTCCTCTGTAATCACTGCAGTGCACAGCCTCTTGGCTCTATTTTTACATTCCTTGCTTCTCTCGGAGACCAGGCTTTCCTGGGAGCTTGCTGAGTCGGAGGGTCCCTGGGGGAATCAGGGAGGGCACTCGCCAGTAGGAGCCAGCAGCGGCACCCTTCCCAGTGGGCCCTGGGGTCCCCCGCTCCTCCTTCCTGCAACATGGGGGTGGTGTGCAGCTGTGGGACCTGCTAGGGCGAGAGGGAAAGAGCCCTAACCCTCAGGGACCCTGCATATGGTTAAACCCACGTGTCAGAGCCTGGAGGGTCCCCTGTGGGCAGGGACCTGGGTGACCCAGTGCAGACCCCTGCTGTGACCGCTGAAGACACAGCGGCCAGGACAGAGTCCGTATTTCCACTGGCCAGAGCCTCCCTTCTTGCCCCACAGGGCCCCTTGCAGGAGGACCACGGCTCTTCCTGGACCCCTGATGTGGAGTCCAACTCCATGGGCTAGTTTTCATTTGTGTCCCCTTCGTGGGAAAAGTCGCCCTGGCTGCATGTCCTGCAGAGCCCTGGGTGTGGCTCTGCTCAGGCCCTGCTCCTGCCGGCACCATGCCTGCCCTATTCTGCCCCGGGGCGGTCGGGTCTCTCGGTGTTGACTAAATTCTCTGGGGCTTGAGGGCTGAACCAGGGAGAGGGGACCTGGGGTGGGTGGTCTCCGGGCAGGGAGGCACACTCCCGGGCTGCCGGGCACCTGTCCCCACCCTGCCTGGGGCCCAGGGGAACAGCTCAGCGGGAGAATCCCAGCAGGAGGTATATGACACCATTAGAACAAATGCGGTGGACATTGTCTTCACAGAAAAGGGAGGGAGCATGCCACAGCCTATTTGGCACACGTGTGGCACATGTGTGCCTAATAGATGCGGCATTCGTCAGCTGATTTATCTTCTTTCCAGTTTTGTATTTGTTCATTTTCCATGTGTTCGAATGGAATCCTCTGTAGTAGGATGGCGTGGTGCGGATCCATGAGCATGCCTGCAAGCCGCCCCCCGGCGGTGTTTACTGCAGGATTGTGCTCGACTAGTTCCTGGGAGAGGCTGGAAGTGCAGGTACTCCATGTCCTCAGGGACATCCACCAACGAGTGACAGCTGGGAGTTGGAGGACAGGTGCCCTTCCTGGGGTCACCTCCCATGCAGACCCCTTGCGTTATAATCCAGCTGCTTCTGGAGCTGCCCAACACATAAGCACAGGCCCTCTTATTTATCCTCCTCACTCCCAAGGACATTCAAGTCCTTTTCCAGTTTTCCGAGATGAATGGATCCGCCATCCCAACGGGTAGACTGGTGGGGCTCGCTTAGAGAGGAAGTAGGTCGCCCCAAGGAAGGAGGCAGTCACGATGACCCCTCTTCGGCGTGGAAACCCCTGGCAAGAGCAGATTCCGGAATGACAGAAAGATGGGCCGCCTCGAGCAAACACACCTCCCATTACAGTTCACGATGGGAGTTTTCTGCTCAGGGTCCGGTTACAGCAGCGAGAATCACTGCTCGGTTTTCAGGTGCTGCTGGTTATTTTAGATACAGCGCAGACAAGGAAGCGAAGGAAGCCAGCCCTCAGCGAAGGTGTGCAACCTGGGTTCCTCACCAGGAGGCAAATCGGTGCTCCGTTCCGAAGGCACAGGGGACAGCGGGCTTGTGATACTGTCCCCATGGAGGCCAGACAGGGGATAGTACGAGAAAGAAGGTAACTCCCCAGCCTGAAATAGATAGCTTTATTTCTAGGCATACCTCCGTCTGGTTGAAGTGGGACCTTCATTTAAATGTTAATACAGGGTTTCACTGTGCTCCTAGAGAATGAAAAATGCCGGGGCCCATCACACCCAAGGCCCCGGGGGAAGGTGCTCAGGAAGGCTTGTGCGAACTGAAAGAGGGAAGGCGCACAGAAGGTGAGCAGTGGGAAAGGTGAATAGAATGAAAAGGCAAAGAGAGTAGATTAACTGAGGATTAAAACACGATGATCGAACGTAGGCCAGGGAGGCTGCCGGAACCTAAGAAGGGGAGTTCATGGACAGACCCGGACGACATTGTTTAAATAGCATGAGTCTTGCCACCAAAACGTTCAGTGCTGCCCACAAGTCGCTGTTGAGCACTTGGACCGTGTTAGCGAGGAACTGAATTTTTTATTTAAATTGATTCAAGTTTAAATAGCCATCTGTGCTTCGAGGCCGTATTCTACAGCAAAGGACTAGAAGCTTGTGGATCGAGGGGGGCTTGAAATAGGCCCGGGGATTCTCCATGTGGGTGGAGGGGGGTAGATCAGAGTTACTTGTGGGGGCTTTTTCAAGACACAAACACCCAGACTCTTACTGTGCTAAGCACCCCCACCTGTTATTAGAGAAAAAGCTCTGCCCTGTTCTTAGTGAGCCGCCGTTACCTAAGTCTCTTTGTCCCTAAGGGTTGAGAACTTCTAGCTTAGAGAGCCAGAAAAAGGGAAGTTTTCCTGTCCTTATTTGTCTGGGAAGAAGCAGTCTTATTTAGAGTTGGTCTTGGTCAGGAGGATCATTAATGATCGATTTCAGTTTTCCATAAGACAGATGGGAAGCCGTATGCATTCATCCTGTCTGTGGTGAAGGCCTACTGTGTGCTCAGCTCTGTACTAGGCACAGGGCCTATCGTGGACAGGTGAGGAGGTAGGGAGGTGAGCCATCTGGCCCCGGCCACACATTTATGAAGGTCCTCAAGTTGACACTTATGATTTAATCTTACCGATGGAGAAATTCTCTTGGGAATGGCACAGTTCTACTTCATTTTATTTATGTGAGCATCAATTAGTAAATATAAACACGGAAATTATATCAAAATATTTGCAAACATCAACGGAGCATTTCTTCCTACCTTGGCCGGATTCAGCTGATCTCATGCAACTGGCCAACTGGCCAGCCGGTGGGTTGGCTGGAGCCGACTGCTCCTCTGGCTGAGTTCCCTCCTATGTCTGGGGCCCCTGCTGGGAGAACTGGGCTCACTCCGCGCCATGTCGTCTCTTATCCTCCGGCAGGCTAGCCTGGGCTTGGTCACACGGCAAAAGCCAGGGTCTCCAGAGATGAGCGGAAACATGCAGGGTCTCTCGATGCCTAGGCTTGAAACTAACTCCCCTGCATTCCTTCTGCTACATGTTATTAGTCCAGGAAAGTCATGTGGCCAGTTCCGATTATAGGAGTAGGGGAGTAACGAAGCAATGAGACCTCTTGATTGGAGGGGCAGCAAAGTTACATTGCAGCATGGCATGCATACAAAGAGGGGAATAATCGTGAATGTTTTTTGTAAATAATCTATACACGGGCTCAATGGAGATCATTCTGATCAGAATATAAAGTGATGTAGAAGAACGGTAATATTTGAAGTTTAAATAAGGAATTGGAATTCAGAAGAGGGAAAAATACCCTTGTGCAGAAATGTATCATTTAATTGGGAAGGAAAGCAAGTACATGTGACAAATAAACACATTGCCATTGACGCTGCCCTCAGCAGGGCAGCACACACGGACAGCTTTCCTGATAGAGCAGAGGGCTGAAATTAATCCAGCTTTGCATTTCTTCCGGTCTCCCTTGTGAGCATTGACATAAATTTAGATTTTTGCAAGACTGCTGGTTTGCAAGACTCTCGTTTAGATTTTCCTAGGCAACCTTGGAATAGAAAGAAATTGATATATTTGGGGGTTAAAGTGCCCTAAGGTCCTGCAGACTTAGCTTTTGTTTATTTCCTCTTGCGTGAATGACTTCTTGGTGGCTCTTGTTATACCATCATAGCTATATGTGCTTGGCTTTCTTTTAATGTTTAGCTCATCCATACTCCTTTTTGTACACTGGTAAGATATAGATAAATAAAGTAGAGCCATTTTTAAAAATATTTTATTTATTTATTTTTAGAGAGGGAAGGGAGGGAGAAAGAGAGAGAGAAACATCAATGTGCGGTTGCTGGGGGTCATGGACTGCAACCCAGGCATGTACCCTGACTGGGAATCGAACCTGCGACACTTTGGTTCACAGCCTGAGCTCAATCCACTGAGGTACGCCAGCCAGGACAATCAGAGCCATTTTAAGAAAACTGAGTAGGCATGGGAGAGCAGAGTGGCTGCAAGGTTGGAGAGAAGGGTTTATGCTTAATTCTATAATCCGTAGGAAGCTGTGTGTACCCAGTATCAGAAGTGATCCACAGCCAGTGTCTTTATCACTCGATGTAGTGCAGCCCTCTGTAACCACCCCCTTCCTCGCTCGTGGATTGGCTGTCCCTGATTCTGTTGACTCACAGGCACTGTCTCTTAAATTTCTTTCTTTCTTCCTTCCTTCCTTCCTTCCTTCCTTCCTTCCTTCCTTCCTTCCTTCCTTCCTTCCTTCCTTCCTTCCTTTCTTTCTTTCTTTCTTTCTTGCCAATAGACATATGACGAGATGCCCAACATCACTAATCATCAGAGAAATGCAAATTAAAACCACAATGAGGTATCATCCCACACCTGTCAGAGTAGGTATCATCAATCAATCAACAAACAGCAAGTGCTGGCAAGGATTCGGAGAAAAGGGAACCCTTTTGCACTGAGGTTGGGAATGCAGGCCGGTGCGGCCCCTGTGGAAAGCAGCATGGAGGTGCCGCTTTAATATCTTGTAGAGAAAACATCTCTAACGTGTGGACTTAGCCTATGGATGAGACACGTGAAAGAAACAGAAGGGAGTGGCCCTGCCCAATCTGTGGGTTTTGCATGACACCAGTTCCACCCAGGTTCCTAGGGAAAGAGCAGAATCATTTCCTCCGCAGGTGTTAAGAGAATTTGTTTAGACAGATCCAGGAAATACAATTTGAGAACTCAGGGTTTATCTCATCCTCCACTGTCAAATTAGAATCTTCCCCAGAATGAGAAATGCAGTCGAGGGCTGCGGTGCGAGCTGAAGTGTGTAACTGCGGAGCAAAGAATCATCGCCCCCTTTCCTCATTGGCTGTCGGGGAGCAGGTGCTCTGAGGCTGGAGAGAGAAGGGGGCAGAGGGCAGAGGAAGCCTGCCTCAGACCCTCTCACATGGTGCTTGGGATCTGAGAGCTCACACCGGGTGAGGGAGACCCACTTTTCTCTGACAGAGGCTCTGAAAGTATTCTGTTTTTATGTCCGCTAGAGTCTTGCGTTTACGTGAAACCTGTGGACCAGCCACAGAAGCATCACCTGGGAGCCTGTTAGACACACAGACCGTGGCCCCCAGCCTACACCTGCTGGGTCGAGATTCCCCTTTTAGCAAGGTGCTCTGGTGAGGAGCACGCACGTTCGAGTTTGGGAAGCCCTGATCTAGAGAAATACTTTTGTCTGATCATGAGAGACAGATTCTCTTCTAGATAGGGTTTGCCGCTGCCTTGGGCTCACGTCCCAGTGTGGCCCATCCCTAACTTCATAACCTCAAACAGCTCCCTTTGTCTGAGACACTGTGCCAGGCGGTGGGGTGCCCTAGCCAGCGAAACGCAGTCCTTCCCTTCGAGGAGCTTCTAAGGAGGAAGTAAATGGATCATTGGAAGTTATCACGATGAGCCTCATGATAAGAGGAAATGCCAAACGTTATGGGAACATAGATAAGAGGTATGCACCCCAGCCTGAAGAGCAGAGAGAGCTTCCCGGAGTGATATTTAAGCTAAACCTGATTGGCGAGCTGTGGTTTCACAGTTAAGGAGGGTGGCGGGGGGTGGCAGGGGGAAGCGGTGCACATTCAGCAGAGTGATTGGGACAGAAGACACATTGATGGAGCGTGCGCTCCATAATCATTTGCTGGCATAAAGCAGAATGCCCCACCCCCACCCGTTGGCCTGAGCCTCCGGTTGTCTGATTCGCTGCTCGGAGCAGTTGTCAGAACAGCATTCTCTGCCCTCCAGCTTGTGCCCTCTGCTCTGCTGAATGCATTCCTCTCAGGTCCGGAAGAGCTAGGAGCCCCCACAGCGTACCTGCTCTGAAACATGCAGGTACTTGGCGGTTACGAGGTGGTAACTGGCCCATCACTTTTATTGGAAACGGCGACACAAAGTCAGTGATTAGCTCTCACTGCCGCCCTGGGATTTCCGCCCTGATCGATGGGGCGGCCACTTTTGCTGTCACTCTCCGGGGCTGGTTGGCCTTTTGCTGTGAGATGTATGGGAGTAGGAGGGGTGAGGAGGGCCATGCCCGAGGCTACCTGGATTTATCAGCCTGGTTCTCCCACAGAAAATGGGTCAGCTTTCATGATCAATGAGAGACTGTTTTCCCCAGCGCCGCTGCTGCTGTGTACAGGTGGCTCCTCAATGTTGCTGGGCATCCGCACCGGCACGCTGAGCCACGAGGGCGTGCCAAAAGGTACGCTGGCCGATTGGTGGTGGCGCTGGGCTTCCACTTTGGAAAAAGATCGACTATAGAAAATTGAACCCCCTGGTTTGCAAATTTATGTAAAGTCACACAGGACTGGGCTGGGTCGTCTTCACGCTAGCTGTGAAGGAAAGGCTAGCTAACGAAACAAACAGAGTAAACAAAAATGCAGAGGGCGTGTGCAGACATCTTAGGGAATCAGTTTCCACACCCTGTGGCAAAAGCCATCGGTAAATCAACAATGAATACAAAATATTTCTTGATTAAAGCAGTTGGTGGTTCAGTTTGTTTCCTTAGACAAGGACATTTCGTTCTGAGCTTTAGACACAGCAGGAGAAGGGGCGGTTCTTTCCGGTGACGGTGGGCTAAGGACCCTGCACGCTCAGGTGTCTTCTTATCCCCTGTCCCTCTTCCACGGCCCGTGTTGACCCCTCAGGCTGAGCCCTGGCATGCCTGGGGGCCAGTGTAAAAGCCGCCAGTTTGACAGGTGGGACCAGCATTTGGAGCGGCTTGGTAAGCAGTTAAGAGGCACTGTGTGTCCTTTAGAGAAACAAGCTTGTCCCTGAACAAGACATTCTCTAACCATGGCTCTTCTTTCACCATAGACTCGTTCTCATTCAACTGTCCTTTGCAGTTAGTCCCAGCCACCGTCTGGGGCTCTTCAAATAAAACATCTGTGGAGGGGGGGCGGGCTGCGAGTGATCGCAAGTTCTTGGAAGAGCAACACAGTGGAGGACAGAGATTGCCTGGGTCCGTGTCTATGTCAGGAAGGAAGGCAGGGAGGGAACAGGGGTATGCAGTGCAGAGGTTTGAAATGCTTGTTCTCAGGAGGCAATGTGAACGCATTTGAAATGCACTCGCCAACCAGGCATGCGGACCAATGTCACCAGGAATGGCAGCTGCCAGCATGCCTGTGCCATACACCTCCTGGAGGTTGTTCCAAATTACATGGTCCCAAGCCAGAGACTGATCCAGCAAGAAAGCACCTTCTGCCAAGGACCTGTAGCTTATGCACGCCTATGCTTGGGCCGGCTGCCGAAGCCAGGAAACTCGGCAGCACAGACCAGGGACCCTGGTCTAGTTGCTCTGATCCTGGCTTAAGGATCTGAAGACCACCCTCAGGGGCAGTAGGACTAGATTTCCCAAGCCTCTGTCTACGGCCAAAGTCTGCAGACCCTCAGATTTCTGACCCTTCCATCCTCAAATGCCCATGCGGCCGCCATGACTTACTACTGATACACCTGGGAGATCGATGGATCAGGGGGTCAAGGATGCTTAGGGGGTTGTATTGTTTGACTGACTGTCCCATTCCCTCTGTGTTAGTATGTACACCCCTCGAGAAGAGGGCGTATGCCTGATTCCTTCCATCTGCCCAGGGAACATTGTGTTGGATGTTCACTATATGCTCAAGGAGGAACGGAAGGGAGGGTGAGAAGTGAGATGGGAGGGTGAGTGGAGCTGGAAGTCTTTATGATTCTAGTCTTTAGCACTGGTCAGCCTGGGGGCCACCTTCAGGTCCGGCTTGCCCAGCTGTCGTCACATAAGCCAGCAGCCCCCATCTGCTCCATGCTGGTGCTCACTCGGAAGCTTCGAACACCCAGCCCCGCCGTCCCCATCGCAACGTGAGGCAGCAGCAGGCTTCCGAGGCTCCTTTGCTGGAAAGCAGCAGCTCTCACAGCCCTTGATTCCTGTTCATGGAAACATATTCTGGAAATTGTGGATGCATGCAAAAGTCGAATAGTATCCCGAAATCTCCTGTATGCACTGCCCAAGTACCATCATGTAGTACTCTTTTACTAATCTCATTTTATCTGTATCTACTTTTTTGCTAAGGTATTGAAAAGTGAATCTCAGCTATGTCATATATATGTGAACATATATATGTACACATACACACATACATACATGCAGAGTAGAACTTTTGTGTGCAACATATGTGTGATAGAGTATCATCAAGATTAGCTAATAACCTTTGTTTCAGTTTCCGAGGTACCTAAAAGATTATATTTATAGTTGGTTTGATAAAATCACTATCCAAACTAGGTCCATACATTATGTTTTAAAAGCTTATCTCAAGCATTTTTTAATCTATAATATTTTTCCTTGCCTATGTTTTTAATGTCATTGCTAAATTGAAGGAATCAACTTGTCCCATAGAATTTCCCACTTTGTGGATTTGGCTTCTTTCTTCCTCGTAATGTTGTTTAGCCAGCTCCTCCATCTCTGAATTTCCTGTACACCGGTAGTTATATGCAGATGCTTGATGAAGTCCAGGTTTAATTCTTTCTGGCAATTTGTTCTCTCTTTCTTAGAGAGTGATGCCGTGTACTTGCCATTGTGTCGTATGAGCAGACACATGATGCCCAGAGCAACTTCCTAGCTCACATCCTATTAAATGCATGCTGCTGTCTTCCTTAGACTTAGTGTGCTTGTCTTGAGTCACAGTCTGGCCCCACTTGTAGGCTTTTACCATTGACTTTAGGTTCTAGCTCAGGACCATCATGAACCACTGAGTACTCCCAGCAGCTGCGTGCTCTTGAAATCTGCAGGTGTAACATAGGCGTATAACTTCACCCTGAAGTTTCATTTACTGTCCATACTGATCATTATACCCCGCTGTTGATTTTGAACCTCTCATGCATCACGAAGTTCTCCTCGGAAGGAAGTGCATGGCATTAGACCAGGGATTTGGTTACACACCCCTCTTCTGAGCTCCGGAGAGTTAGGCGTGTTCTCATCGACAAAGCAACTGCACTCACAGATGTCAGTTATCAATACCAATAAGCAATCTGTAAGTCTGCATGAATCAGTTAATAAAAATTCCTGCTGCACCTAAACAAGTTTGCAGAAATGGAGGAACAATAATTCCTAGCTCCAAGAGTACTTAATCATTGTCCTGGAACTCAGAACTATAGGTTTGGAAACTAGGTCCAAAAGTGTCCTCCAGCCTGCCAAGACTTTTACTGGGTCTCCAGAAATTCCGACAGCTGCTTGAGGACCACAGTGTCTCCAAGCAAACACGCTTCTGCAACTGCACAGGACATTGCAACTGCAACACCGGCCCAGGTTCCGCTTGCCTTCTTTCTTCCTGCCCAGGAACCAGGGAGCTCATTTTCATTTGTTGCACAAAGCTAACCCAAACACTCACATTACATGGGTGCATTCTCACAATCAGGGGCTTGGAGTCCCCAGATAGCTTCACAGTCTGTTGTGCAGACCTGTCTTATGGAGACATTTTCCATTCACAGAGGAGACGCATCCCCCTTCTGGGTGCGTTTTGAGTTTTATGAAGATTGTCTTGGGCATCTGAGCCCCCAGAGAATGGGACCATCAGGCACGGAAGGGCACACTGGTCCATCACACCGAGTCAGAGCATCTTTGCAGGTGAACCTGGTGCTGTCTACTGTGCTCTCCTACCCGATGTGCACCCGGCCTTGGCTTCGGTTGCTCATGCTTTTGCAGCGGTCCCGGGAGGCTGCACCCAGAGGAAGCTTCTGGAGGAGGCTCACAGTGTCACAATCAGCTGATTCACCCGAAGCAGCTTTCCAGGGCCCTCCTCCGGGCCCCGGGCCCAGCTGTCCTTGTGCCTCAGTGTTCCCACCGCCCCAGGAACAGCAGCACCATACTTTGAAGGGGGAAAAAACCATTGGAAGAGCAGAACGAGAGTGTTTACCGACACATACTCACAATCCCCTGAACCTCAGGGCTCCAGTCCACCACAGGGGAAAGTTTCATTTACTTGTCTGTGATCAGAAAACACTCATCGCGAACGGCTTCGCCCGCTCCCCATCGTGCAGACTGAGTCAGACTTCGTGGGTAGGGAACTGCTAGGGAGGCCGGCCCTGCAGTGGCGAGCGGACGTCTCTGGGAGGGAGGAAGGCCCTCCTGCACAGTGGCTAACGGGCCTGCCCGGTGGAATTTTTCTCCCTTTCAACCAGGCCGAGCCCTGCTCCTTCCTGGCAGGCGGGCCGGCCTACGCGTCCAAGTACGCAGGAAAGTTCTGTTTTGACAAGCACACACATTCTTTTTGAGAAAGCCACAGAGCCAAACGCCTTTGTTGCAGACAAACCAACCCCGTTCCAGCCCAGGAGGTGAAAACCCTTTCATGGGCCTCGTAATGGCAGCGGCAGTGGCCCTGGCTGGTGCAGACCCCGAAAAGGACATAAGTTCCATTGTGTGGCTTCCACACACGGAATGTCCTCCCCCCCACTCCCCGCTGCAAACGCTGGCAAGGCGGCGCGTCCAGCACTGGGACTGGCAGGGAGCAGGGGTTTGGCAGGAGTCGTGAAGCATTTTTCTGTGGGCTTTGGTTTCCTGGCCAGTTGAACCCCATCCAACTGTTGTCCCAAGGTTCTGCCAGATAAAACAAGGAGAGAGCCTTTCTAGATGCCTGGTGACTAAGACTCGATGGGGGAGGGAAGGCACATGCTGAATGGGGGGTGAGGCACCCCAGTCCCAGCCAAGGCCGTGGCTCAGGAGACCCGTCCCCAAGAAAGGGCTCTGACTTGGCCCCATGGAATGTGCAGTGGCCTCTGGAGACCTTGCCCTTCACCCGGGGCTTGGCACTCGGACCATCCTTACCCTGCCATGGGGCCCTGATCTTAGCACCCTGCGCGATGGAAGGTCAAATTCCCTGGAACACGGGGTAGCATTTTCAATGAACTAATCGCACTTGTGATATTCGGTATTCTGAGCTGCTGGCCCTGCCCAGAAGCAGTCTAGGAGGCTGTGCCGTGAGATGGTGAAAGCAGAGAACAGACTGACAGCTGTCAGGGGGGAGGGGGGAAGGGGGAGGGGGGCTGGGTGAAAAAGGTGAGCGGCTAAGCAGGACGGGTTGGAAGTCGCAGAATAGCCACAGATGTGTAGATGACAGCACGGGGAATATAGTCAATAATGTGCTACTAGGTGTGGGGCCAGGAGGGCACTTGAAACAGCGGAGGGGGACCACTCTGGAAAGTGCATGATTTTCTTACCACTCCACTGTACATCTGAGACTAATGCAGAATAATATTGAATAGGAAGTATAATTGAATAATAGGTTTAGAAAAAGAAAAGGGGTAGAATTTTTTTAAGATTTTATTTATTCATTTTCAGAGAGGGATGGGAGGGAGATAGAGAGAGAGAGAGAAACATTCATATGTGGTTGCTGGGGGTCATGGCCTGCAACCCAGGTATGTACCCTGACTGGGAATCGAACCTGTGACACTTTGGTTCACAGCCCGAGCTCAATCCACTGAGCTACGCCAGCCAGGGCTGGGGCAGAATTTTTTAAAAAGCAGAGGAATGGTATAAGGTACTGTCCACTTCCAAAGTACCTCCCTGGATGGCCCTGTTCATCGGGCCTGAACTTACTGCCATTGGGACCATTCATTGGGAGTCACTATTGCCTCGTTTCTAGAAAGTTATATTCCCAATGCACAGATTAAACTCACAATTGTGCCCTAATTAAAATGTATAAAAAACAGGGAGGCAAATCACAAACTACAGGGGTGGGCAAACATAGGTTTACAGTTGGGATGCAAATACATAATGCAACAATTAATAAGTAATAGGACAAGGATGAACTGCGTTGTGTATTCACAACTGTACATGTGCTCTTGCCCACCGCTGTGTGGGAGGGCTCACCTCCCGGGGAGGTCCAGTAGCTGGTCCCCATCCCTGCTGCCTAGGAAACGGCTGCATCTCTTCGAGAAAGGACCTGCAGGACAGGCGTCTGCTCTGAAACCTCCTCACGCTGGGTGTGGGTTCTACGTTCACCTCACCTCCTTCAATAGCCCTGAAGAGCCTCCTTCCCCACTGGCGCTCACCGGACCCACGTTACATTGACCATTTTCTAGTGTCTGAGCTGAGGTGCTAAATTTAGAAGGTGTCCGATGTCCAGTAGTTCAAATATGGAGGCTTTCTGTCCTGGTTAGAATTCAGCAATTTTATCTCTGCTACTCTGGTACTTTGGTACCTAGGTGTGATTGCATAGATTTGCGAAATGTTGAAGATTCCGGAGGAGCTCATGGCTCCTAACATCTGAGGGCTCTATGACATTGCTGTTTTGCATGGTTTTGAAGGCCTTCCACAGAGGGCTTGCGTTCGGCTCTGCAGAGGCAGGGCACCGTGAGAGGGTCAGGCCTCGCTTGCGAGGGGCGGGACAAAGCATGTCGTCCAGGCTGCTGGTTGCCAAAAGGATTCTGACGACTTAAGGTCGTTTTCCCCTGTGGTCCCTTTAGGTCTCCCACAGTCAAATGCTCCCTCCTCTGGCTCTAACCGTGTTTCTCTGGCCACACAATGTGGCCTTGCCAGTGCTTGATGCTTAATTATTTCAGTTTCATTAAGTCTAGGTCACGCCCACCGTTTGTTGTCTCCCAGATCTTGCAAACCTGACTTGGAGAGTATTTAAGAGCCAGGCCTTTAGGTCTATGAAGGAGGAAGATCCAGGCTTCTAAGTTGCTCCTACATCTAGATAAAAGAAAAGAATAAAAAACTATATACTAGGAAGCTTAAGATGTTTTCATTGGTTTTCACTTTTATTTTTTTTTAAATGAAGGGGAGGTAGGAAGGGAGAACTGCGAGGTGGATGAGAGGAAAGGGACAAAGGGTGAGTGATGCTCGGTGAGGCCAGAACCTCCGGTACCGACGGCCTGGCGGGGGCAGGACCGGAAGTCACCTGTGAGAGCCAGAGTATGGCGCAGACCTCCGGAGCCCTGGTGTGCCGTGTCGGCAGCTCGGCAAGTTCCACTTCGGAGACCGGGCCAAAGGTGACCTCAGGGAGTGACCGAGTTTCAAGGTGAAGCATCTTAGTATGGACACAAGTGCCAGGGGCAAAAACAGAGGCCGCAGTGGTAGCCGGAGACAAGGACCAGGGGCCTGGAAGCTGGAGTGGAAATAGACAAGAAAGACCCCAACACCAGATGTTCTAGGCAGCTGCTGGAACAATCCCTTTATCAGCCAGCAGCTGCCCAGCGTGCGGGTGGTGAGATGTTGGGTCAACAGTTGGGTGAGAGCAGCGATGTTCAACCGGTATGCCGCAAGAATTTTCAAAACATGCAGTACCTGACTATTTAGTCAGGGGCACTGACCTCTTTTCCCTGAGATTGTCAAATAAAAAAGGGACAACAGCCAACACAATAGCCATCTGGTGCAAATGAATCAAAATTTTATCTATATTCCGTCAGATTGGCAAACAATGTATTTTTTGGTGTGCTGCAGAATTTTAGTCATTAGTTGATGTGTGCCAGGAGAGGAGAAAGGTTGAAAATCGCTGGGTTAGAGGAAGAGAGAAAGTCACCACATCCCCCGAGAGCCATGCACGAGAGGGTCCCCGGTCATGCTTTGCAAACAAGAGCACTCCAAGACTCACATTTTCAGCCCTCTGTGGCTTTTTAGGCACGCATTCTCCTTTTCTGCAGTCCCCCTACGGCCACTCGACCCAGACTCATCTCTGAGCCAGCTGAAGACTGTGGCTGGGATTCAGGAATTCACCCATGGGCGCATGCCCTGCCTCCAGGGTGCCCGAGGGGACCCTGGAGGTTATTGCCCTAACCAAAGTCTGTCTTGATTATCTTCTGCCTTGTTTTCAAACCACTTTCATGTATCCAATAAATACTTATAAAATGACCCTCTGTGCCTTATGCCGTGCTAAGCATGGGGCAAACAGACACAAGACAGAATTTGTCCCTGTCCGCAAAGACCTTACAGTCAGGTGGGGATTTCAGACAGGCAGGAGGCAAGCGAACAAAAATAAGCACGAATTATTGTCGATATGATTATGGTTTTGAAGACAAAGGATAGAATGCTATGAGAAAGGGAGAGCGGGGAGACCTCCCTCAGACTGGGTAATCCAGGAAGGCCTCCCTGGGGAAGAGGCATTAGAGCCGAGCCCTGAGTGAAGAGCAGGAGTGGCCTCAGGTGGAGGGGAGAGAGCGTGCAGGATGAGGGACAAGTCTATGAGGGCCACTGAGTTGGGAGGAGCTGGAGGCACCACAGAACCACAACAGGGTCCCTGTCATGGCTGGCGTGGGTTGAGGTGTGGGTGGACAGAATGGCAAGAAAGGGGTGAGGCGGGTCATGATAGTCTGACACCATTCATAAAAAATCCAGAAGGACTTGGAAGGCTTCGAGCAGGGAGAATGATGCAATCCAAGCTCCCTCTTAAAAAGCTCACCCTGGCAGCTGGGCAGGAAGACGCGGAAGGACCACCGCGTAAGTCAAGACCAGAGATGACAGTGGGAAGGATGCTGAGAGGCCTGGATTGCAGAGGCATTGTGGGAGTTAAACTGACAGGACTTGGTGATGGGCTGGATGTGACTCCAGGGCCTTTAGCTGAATGTTCGCTGCCTTTATCAGTTCCTTTGGGAGCCCATGGAGCTGATGCGGGCCTGGGTGCCCAGCCCCTACGTGTATCTAGTCTGCTTTCCACCTGGGCATGCCTGCTGCCCTAATTCTCATCCTTACTGGGGCCTGGAGGCCTCTCCCTTTCCCGTAACCCCCTGGTGCCCCTTGTGGGTCTGGGTCTGCCGCATGTCAGGCTTTCCCCTGACACCTGCTCCAGGGTGATCCGGGATGTCACTCCAGCTCTTCACCCATCTGTCCCTACACTGTGGGCAGGATGTGGCCCCTGCCCTACCCCAACCAATGCTCAGGCCTCACGAACCCCTACCTTCCCATCCTGGGTGTCCCTCACGTGCTGCCCTGCTTTTCCAAAAGGTCCGTTTTATCGGGACGTAATGCTCCCAGCTGTCGATGAGGTCTGCTCCAATTTGGACACGCCCCTTGGATGCAAGTGCCTCCTGTTCCTAAGCCCCTGCCCATCCTGATGACTCTCGCTCCGCCCTGTGGCCTGGATTAGGGCCTGCCTTCCTGCAGCACCACTCCAGACCCAAACCAGGCTGCCCAGCCCCTTTGGCCTGCTGGTTTCTTCTGTCTGGGTGGCAGACTGAGCTTATGGCAAGGAGGTCACCACCGGAATGTCTGATCTGGCCTCGTCTTGGCCAGAACAAAGTGTCCTATGTGGCAAGATCCTGGTCTGCCACCTGGCCACACCCGCCCTGGTTAGAACAATGGCAGCATTATCCAATAACCATGCCAAGGCACATATGCCTCTGCAGGCTGTCTGACTCTGTGTGTGCGTGTACATACATCTAGTCACGTGTTTTCACAGGAGACCACAATGCCCCTGCTCTGTTTTTAGTACGATTATTTTATTACACTCAACTGAGGCTGTACGTGTTCAAATTCATGGGTTCAAGTTCAGACGCATGCAGAGACCCTCATTCTTGGGGAAAGCCACAAGCTGATCACAGTGTGATCCATCCCTGGACTGTTCCACGCCAATCTCACTTCCGCCTTCTTGCATGGCATTAGTCAGCTGGCCTTCCTTTAAAAAATAAAGAAGACAAAGTCCCATCAAGAAAATGCGCCCAACTCCCATCGTTTCCCACCTCCCAGAGTTAACTCTTTCCTGGCTCATCAATCTTTTTCCCGTGGCTCACAGTTGCTTACCTTTTGTATGTTCTTTATGGTCGCAATGATGCTGCATAACATCCCCCTTTGACATCTGGGATAGCAAGTGTCTGTCCTGGATTAGGAAGCATCTATCCTATTCATTTCATGGATCTGTATCCTGGCAATTTAGGCTGAATCAGCTAAGCGGTTCTGGTCTCAGAACTCACTCACATACCTAGTAGTTGTCTGCACTCGGCCCATCTTGGCTGGCGGGATTCCCACGAGCCCACTCTGTTCCTGTGTTGACACACCACCCACCAGCAGGCTAGACTGAGATGCCATTGTGGCGGTCACAGAAGGCAGGAGCCAAAATGCAAGTGGAAACCTGTAAGTTCTCTTTCAAGCATCTGCTGGTATCGTATCCACAAACGTCCGACTGGAGAAAGCAAGTCACACGGCTGGATGCAGAGAGAGTGAGAGGTCATTAGAGGTCATGGCAAAGCGAATGGCTCCAAGAAGGGATGAGGAATGGGGGTCACTGATGAGATCACTCCGCCACACCTATTGTCTTCTCCTGCTCCTCCTCCTTCTTCCTTCTTGGGTGAAGGAACAGAGCTCATGTGATTAGAAATCTGGTTTAATTTTTATATTGGAGAATCACTAACAATGTTTTCCTTTAGGTTTTTTAAATTTACATAGAGTAAAATATACCTTTTCTGGTGTGTAGTTTTAACCCTTGCAAAGACTTGTGTAATCGCTACCACAAATAAAAATATTGAGCAGTGCCCTCACCCCCAACATTTCCTTAGGTCGCGGATATTTTGAGAGCTCAATGTCTGAATGCTACATCCCAAATGAAACTAATACTTTCAAGTGGGGGTGGGAGGCTAAGTTTTAGCAATACCTCTGGGGGATTCTGTAGCCCAGACTTGACATTGAGTTCAGTAGAATGACCTAGTCCAAAGAGCAAGCCCTCAGATGGAATGCTTTGTGAGACTATGGTCATAGGAATTAAAAAAGTCTTCAAGGCAGAGAGATCTCAGCTTCAAGAGACCCCCACATTATGCAAGAACCTCAATGCGCCACGGAGGCAAGTCTCTCACTCAGCCCAGTGTGCTTCCTGTTGTGCAAAGCTTCTCAGTTCCCCTGTGATGTCCATCTCTGCCCTCCTTGTTTTTCTGTCATCCGGCCCCACGAGCGTGGACTGGTCTCCCGTGTCTCCTTAATTCTGAAGACATTGGCTTTGTCCGAGGAACCCTGTTTTCTGCTGATCGATTTGAGGTGCCTTCCCCTGGGCTGGCAGAGGGAGCAAGGTTTTAGTTCCTGGAAAATTGAATACACAATTTGATCTTTACTGCTGTCCTGAACTTCTGTGGTGTTTGCCGTTCCTTATCTCGTGGCTCTCCCAGCTGCCAGGTAATTTGATCTGGATTTGTCTTATCACTCCTAGGCCAGCAAGCAGGTGATGAATGCGGGGCCAGGGAGGCAGCTGTCTCTGCTTTGAGGCCACTGGCAATTTTTGGAAGGGATGGCAATTTTTGGAAGGGACTGTGTGTGTAGCAGTTGCTGGAAATGGAGGGGAAACTTACTCCCACATTTCTAAGCCCAAGGCCTGTCGTGTCCTTTGTCCCTGCTCCCTCCGACTCATTCAGAGGTGGCTCTTCTTGAGGGTCCTCGGCATTCAGGGGGCTTTGCCCTGGCCTGGTCACTGTGGATCTCTTCCCAGAGGGCAGAATGTCCCTGGCACGACCTTGGTGGATCTTTAAACAATAGCTTGCACTTACAATTATGTTCAGACTCCCTGCCTGAGTGTGGAATGGTGCAGCCCGCGGTAGCTGAGCCTTCCGAAAGAGAAGCCCTACCAGTACTGTGGTGGTGGTGCTGGCCCAGGTACCCGGGCTGGGCCTTGAACTTGAGATGTAAGATTAAAGGATCAAGGGGAAGCTGTTGAGTCGTGGCATCTGACCCACTTAAACATTCTCCCTTCAAGGGCGATCCTTCCCTTCGAGAACGTGATCGGTCCCTTTCCAGAGGAACGGCCTGAGCGTGGTGTTCCTTCGGCACAACCACGGGGACAAAGCCCTCCCTTTCTGCCGGGACCGAAAAGTAAGCTGGGAAAATGCAGTCGAGGCCAGTGGCTCTCCAGACCCCGCCGGACAAAGGCCTGTGATGAGGAAGCTGCCCGGCTGACTCTGGAGGACACTGTTGTCGCCGAGGACCAAATTCAAACGGACCCAGCCTGCCCCCTTGACACCTCAGCATCCCATGCCTTGAGGGTATGATGTCACAAAACAAGTCAACCGTGATTGAGGGGAGTCATTTCCAGGCTTCCCAGGTCTGCTCCCCGGCTCACTTTCCCTCAGCTGCTGTCCCCGGGGGGTCAGCGCCCGAATTAGTGCACAGCCCCAACCTGAGCAGGCATCAGCTGAATGTCAGCCCAGCGAGTGACCCGCCCTGGAGACCTGCGGGTGAAGGCCTGTCCCAGCTGTCACCTTCCTGTGGCCTTCCACTGTCCACAGGCGTGCAGAGCTGCTGGAAACAGCAGTTAGTTAGCTTCTCCCCAAGGAAGAAAAACCTGCACGCGAGGTCAGGTAAACACAGTGCCTGAGGAAGCTCTCCTCCACACACACACACACACACACACACACACACACACGGTGTCCTCGCCTCCCTCCAAGCTAAGGACCTCGACATCCAGTCCCCGTGCTCACCCTGGGACGGCAGGAAAACGTTCATACCAGAAGCCGCATCCTCTGCAGCGCTGCAGCCTGCACCAGGGAAGGACATGGAGCGAAATTGAAAAGGAATTTGAATGACAAAGTGACGTGATGTCCATCTCCCTAATGACGGGACAAGCTGGTCTTCTGTCACCGGCAAGGCTAAACTGCCAGGCCCAGCTTTGTATTTAAAAGCTATTTCACATGGTTTTAAGTCACTGGCTCAGCTCAATATCTAAAACAAAGGGAATGAATTATGGAATGGGACCAAGGGAGCTTGTTAATTTTCCCAGTCATACGCTGTGAAATGAAAGCTTTATTCTCAGAATGGTGTATCCCCAGGGCTTTCTCTGGAGAGACGCTGACAAATCCAAATGTCCTTACTGCTCCCTTTACCCCACTGCTTGCACTGCTTTTTCGATACACATTTACAAACTATGCATATTTCATGGCATGTCTGCATCTATAGGACGGGGCCGGGGGGCAGGGAGGGAGTTCAAGTCCATGAGCCTTTTGAGGGCTTCCTTGACCGTAAAGAGAGCTTGGGCCACAGCACGGACGAGCACACGCACGCACTGGGCTGTGTAGCGCCTGTCTGTGTGTGTTACAGAGACATCCGCGCAGGCTGTTAGCTATTGTCCGTCCTGGGGAGTAGCCCGTCTCCGATTGGAACCCAATGAAATAATCATGATAATTTCGCCTTCATGTATCACCTTTCATCAGGGAGGATGAAAGGACTTCACAAACTCTGGGTTCCTCTTTGATCCCGGCTGCTATCTGGTGAGCCGATCTCCGTGGTGTACTCTGCCCTCACCCGGCAGACGGGCCTCCCGTTGACGGTACTTGGGCGCCCCTATGCAGAGACAGCACTAAGGGGCCGGCCTGGCCAGAGAGCCTCCCGTCAGCTGCCGGCAGGGAGAGGGCTGCTTCCAGAAGGGTTGCTCCTCTGCGTTGGCAACGGGGCAGCGATGATCAACTTGGGGGGAAGGAGGGAAGGCATTCTTAAACTGCAACTTTACTTTTGAGAGAGACGCGCCTGATGGAGGCGGAGAAACATTCCGGGCAGCAATGAAACAAATCTCCCCAATGTAGGTGTTGCCTAAGGCTCTGCTCGTAGCTGTCTTCTCATCCACACCCAGGGTTTGAGCTATTAGCTCGGTGGGAAGGACTCCGAAATATATATCCCAGGCTCCCACTCTCCCCTGGGCCTCGCCAGGCATCTCCAGCTGTCTCCTGGGCACTGCCATCCGCATATTTCACTGGAACATCAAACTCAGCTTCTACCGAGCATAATGAATGATCCTTCCTCCTTCAGTCTCAAATAACTGACTTTCCCCCACATAGCCACCGGAGTCGCAGCCATGAGTAAGTTAGTCAAGCTCTTTTTTTTTTTTTTTTCACGGAGATTGCATTTTAGGGAGGCGTTGGAGAGGAGAAGAAGGCAACACACACGGGGAGTAAATGAAGGAAAGACGCGGGTTAGGTGGTGGTAGGGGAGGGGTGCGGACCTCCTCGGACAGCGTGGTCAACGCTGGCTTCTCTGGGGGAGTGATCGGGGAGAAAAGCATTCCAGGCGTAAGGAAGAGCCCGTGCAGAGACCCCGGGGCAGCCTGGAGATTCGCCTGCTTATGGAACTGAAGCGATGCAGGAAAGGGGGTGGGGGGGCACAAGGACGAGATGAGGCGAGGTTCGCAGACTGGGTGCGGAGTCCTGATTTGAATCCCAGTGCCAATCACAGCCTGGGGGAGGGTTTTCAGCAGGGGCTGTGGGAGCTGACACCCATCACGGGCACCTCTCCGCCGAGGCGTTAAGTCACTTGACTTGTCTCTGTATCACACACCCACACACCTCCGTCTGTCACACAGGCAGTGGGGAGCAGGGAACGGGGGCTCGATTTGGGGAACCCTTCAGCTCCCTGCCTCTCTCCTCGGGGTCCTGGCCGGTGTGTTCTGTGCTCAGAGGACTGGCAGCCATAGGGAAGAGAAAGCCCCCCTTTTGTGATCAGCGGTAAAGCACCTGACAGCCTGATGGCCGTACATGGGGCTTAGGCTAGAGGACCAAAGTGGAACTTTCTCCTATGCTGAGAGTGGAAGTCTTGGCACCCACCTGCTCAGGTGTGCCCATTCCAGCCGCCCAGGGCTCTTACAGGCTGAGCCCCATGGCCGTATTGCTGGGCTGAGGCCTTTCTGTGTCTGTGGGCTCTCCTGCTTCGGCTTCCACCGTCTCTGTGCCTCAGTCTCCCCCCTGGAGGAGATAAAGGAGAACAGCTGTCTGGTGCTTATTCAAGTCACTCCGAAGGGTGCGGCCTAAGGAAGCCCTCCCTGAAAGGCAGCCAGGTGCCAGCATCTCCTCTTAGCACTTGCTGATGATGGTTATCTGGGGCCGGGGCCAGCTTCCCGGGTGTGCGGCCTGTGCAGTGACCCGGGGCTCCCACTTGGAAGGACCTCAGGCCTGGTTTAATGCTCTACCATTGCTGTCCTGACTTTCTTAATAGTGTTTAAATAAGGGTCCCTGCCTTTTCAACTTGCCCCAGGCCCACGGATTTTATAGTCAGTCCTCTTTGGGGTCACACATCAAGAGCTGTTCAGAATTGCCTGCCACGAGCAGAAGAGAAGGTGACATTTGCCTGGGAGACCTCTCACCCCAGCTTGCTGGTGACTCCCATGGGCTCTGGGGCAGCTCTCTGCAGTCAGGCCGTGTCTCTGGGGAGGGTGAATTGGCACATGGTGCCACCAGACGCCACAGAGGCCAGGGTGTTGGACCACGGCTGACCCCTAGGGCAGTCTGCGGTGGGAGAAGAGCGGGGAACCTGGGGGCAGGAAAAGTCCCGCTTCACCGTGAGCAGAATGGGATGGGCCCTCTCACTCTGGCAGGTGTTTGGAGCCCAGCCTTTTTCTCAGGGAGCTCTTGTGGCTCCTGGGAGGTTTCCCGACAGCCCTGCCCTGGGAGTTCCCTTTCTCCAGACAGATGTCTTCCTGCTCTGGGAGTCCCTGGAGGCTCTTGGCACAGCCCCCAGGGGTCCAACCTTCACCCTCAGCTCCTGGGGCCTCTGTCGGGATGAGGCCAAGCAAGCCCCCCGCCATTCCTCTTTGCAGAGCATGCTTCCACCCCGCCCCGTGCCCTCCGCCTTGCAGCCATGGGCCCCTTTGTCTCTCTGGGCTATGCAATAAGACACTGAGCTTTCCTTCCACACTCCACACGCGGGCCACACACGTCACGGCGTTCCCAGCGATCCCATGGAAACCCCCTTGCTAAGTCTGAGGCAAAGTAGCCCTCCCTACCGCGTCCCCCTAGGCGGAGCGGGAAGTCTCCTGTCATGGTAACAGCTTCCTCCCAAAATAAATACACGCACGTGCGCACCCATGCACGCACACTCACCTTCAACAGTCTCTCCTGTCTAGCTCCTATTTTTGGGCATTTTGTATACAAAATACAGCAGTGGTGGAAGAGAGAGGACTCGAGCATTATGAAGCCAGTTCTGCATACTTTGTGATTTTTACACGGGGGAATTTCATGCTATTGCCTCTGCGGAAACTTTGATATTAATACCTTGTCACAGGTGCAAGGCCCGGGGTTAGCACCATAAATTGCATCACGCATTGTTCCCACAGCCCTGTAGAGTTTATGAAACACCTCGCCTAAGCCGTCTCCTTTGGTTGTCCCAATAGCCCTGTGGTAAACTTGATTACGTCCTTGTTTATGGGGTCATCTACTGAGATTCATCAGCTTTGTGACTTGTCCTTGGTACTCAGCTCAGAAATAGGACGGCCAGGGCAGAGACCACCCACTCCCACGCCAGGTCTTCTCACTCCGGACTGCCTGACCAGCCTCGATGTCTCTGCCCAGGGAACAGCCACGGGTGTCGGTGACCATGACACAGAGCAGCACTCGGTTAGCGCTGCACCAGGTGTGGAGGTGGTGGGTACGGAAATACCCAGCAAGCTGTAAAACAAAGGACCAATGGAACGAGTTACTCTTTCTGTGGTTGTTACTTTTAGTTCTTGGGTTGTCTGGGCTGACCAGTTAGAATGCTGAAGCTCACAGTCACCTGTAATGGTCGTCTACTGCCGGACTTTGTCTGGACAACCCTGAACATGGTCTATACTTACCTTCACCTTATATGCTCTGGGCATCTGGCTTTGGGTGTCTTGGGGGTGTCAATCGTACCCCTGCTTCTCCAGCTCAAGTTTTCTTTTCTTGCTTCTCAGTTCTTGAGGCTTCTGCTTATTCTCTCACCTAATTGCCTGCCTTCCCAAAGGTGGGAAGGTTGAGGCAACCCCTCAAATCCCATGTAGGTGACCAGTGGTCATCTTCTCAGTGGCCTTTCCTGACCTGGCCAAGTCCCATCCTTGTCATGCAGCCCTGAAGGGTGTCCAGCATGGGCAGTCCTAAAGCGTGGGCAAGGTGACGGAGCATGGGCTTCTGGGGGAAGGTGTGGGGGGGCCGCGTCTCGCACCGTCAGAGCTCACATCAGATGACTGTCTGCAGAGAGGACCGCCCCAGCCTTGAGCAGAAACAGCGTCGTGCTTGCTGAAGGCCTCGTGAACGATCGCGGAAAGCTACCCAAAGGGCAGAGGAACTCGAGCTAAGGGGACGCTGCTGAGAACAAGAAAGGGAGGATAATGATACTTAGTGCACAATGCACGTAGCACATGCTAAGCAATTTCGTACATTATTTTTTATCCTAACAATAAGCTCATAGGTTGGCCCTGGCTGGCGTAGCTCAGTGGATTGAGCTCGGGCTGCGAACCAAAGTGTCACAGGTTCAATTCCCAGCCAGGGTACATGCCTGGGTTGCAGGCCATAACCCCCAGCAACCACACATTGATGTTTCTCTTTCTCTCTCTCTCTCTCTCTCTCTCTCTCTTTCTCTCTCTCTCTCTCCTTCCCTTCCCTCTCTAAGAATAAATAAAAATCTTTTTAAAAAGTTTAAAAAATAAATAAAAAATAAACTCATAGGTCTATGGGGCGAGTATCATTATCCCCCTTCTACAAATCAGGAAATCAGGGTATAAAGGGGTTAAAGTAACTAGTCCAAGGTCACATGTAAGTGACAGACCTAGGATTCAAACCCAGAACTTTCTGGGTTTGAAGTTTATGCTATTAATCCATTATGGTCTGGGGGATCTGACCTTTTGGGGTCACTGGACAGGAAAATTGCAGATGTATCAATGTGGGTGAAACCCTTTCAAAGAAAGAAGAGGCACATTTGTTCCAAAGCTCCACGAGCAGATATGCCATAAAAATGTGTGTGATTCCTTTAAGCCTCCAGAATTTCCCAAGCTCTCTGCCTTGGCTCATAGTGTAAATAATGACTCTTTGCTTGAAGTTTTGCAAGCTACAGCATCTTTGAAAGAACTATGGGCGTGTTACAGGAAAGTGATTTTTCCAAAAATATATATTCTTTTAAAATTCAATTCCGAGGGGCAGTCGCGAGGTCTACTGCCCCGTGGCCAAATCCACCACATTAAAGCGCGTGAAAACACAACCCAGATGATTAATGTGAATTAGTCTTTCCATAACCCTTTATATTGTCAGAGTGCTTTTGCCCTGCTGCTGTTGGTTTGAATAAGCGAAGGGACTCAGCCAGCCAAAACACCAGGAAGAAAGATTTCACCAGGCTTTGATTAAATTAAACAGTCCATTTATTCTTTGGCCAAGGCTGAAGATTTCCTATGAAACTGAAGCACGAGAAAAGGCTTAGGTTAAGAAAGTCTCATGACCAGAAAAGCCCCTGGAATAATATTTTTACTATCGTCAGCCAAGAAAATATTCCAGACGCCCCACCCTGCCCCACCCTGCCCCACCCCACCCCACCCCATCCCCGCAGCTAGGTAGCACCTCTGTGAGAGAATACTTGGCGGGCCTCTCTTCCTCCCCTCTCTGCGGAGTGGAGACACCTGTCTCTGTCCACGTGGCTGCAGGGCTGGCATGTCAGAGAGCTTTGTCCCCCACTGCCAGGTAGCCTGCAGATCGGTGTGTCAGCTTGGGTTCTCCCAGCAGCCCTTGCGTGCGAACGGTTTATGTGGGAGGGCATTCCGAGAAACACTGGTAGGGGTGTGTGGAGAGTCAAAATAAGGGAGGGAAAGCAACCGATCCAAGGTCCAGCATCAGACAAGTTACCACTTCGGGAGACTGGAGGCGAATCCTGCTTGGGAGTCATTGAAGAACACGTGCCTCTGAGTTTTCCGCCTGAGGGGTGGGGAACTGGGGTATTTACAGACCAACGCCCATTGTCTTTTTTTTTTTTTTTTTTGGTTAAAAGCTGCTGGGTAAGAATGTCAAATCCCCAGCAATTCCAGCTTCCCTCATGCAGGGAACTGGCTCTGGCAGCAAGAGAGCCCTCAGGCAAAAACGCAGCAGGTGCTACCCGTGGGAAGACGGGCCAGCGTGCCTGGAAATGATAAACGCTAATGCCGGTCAGGTCTCGGGGAGGACGGTGAGAGAGAAGAGGAGACCGGGGCAGAGGCATGCTGACCTGTCCACTGGGTTCAGTCTCTGGGACTCACGATACTTCTGGGCTCCCAGGAACATATTTTGATTGTTTTAAACTTGGAAGAAAAGAATGAACATAATAAAAATGAATATATGATAATAAATCCAGCTTGGATTATACTCGTCTTTATATCGGCAAGTAATAAAACATAATTTTTAATATTTTTGATGGAGGAAGGGGCCCGTGAAGACCCACGGGGGTCAGGCTGCATCCGGGGCAGAGGAAGGGCGGCCGCTATCTGCCCCGATGGCTGGCACGGTCTCCCAGTCCGGATGACTCACCCTGCCCGAACCACCCCGCCCCTCCTGTTTCACTGCTTTCCTCTTCTCTTTCTCCTCCGTTTTCATGCTCCCGCGTGTCTCCTGTTGTGTTTCTTTCTGTGTCTATAGTAGACATCTGCTATTTTTGTCCACCAGGAATCCATTCCCAAATCTCGTGAAAGCCTCTGAATGTGCTTTTAACGAGCCAGTCGGCACTGCCTGCTCCTGGTTCAGAGGTGGGCACTCAACACAAAGCAGGTGCTTGCTCCTTGGAATTTGACTTCTCCACAGAACAGTGTAAAAATTACACTGTAAAACTACACTGTACAAACCATTACGTCCTGTTCCCAGGCCACTTGAAAGGCCCTAACCCTGGCCTCTTTGAAACCTGGCTCTTGAGCTCTTCCTTCCTTTTGCAATGTAAAGGGTACATTCGTAATGTGTATGAGAGGCATATTTCTACACATTTGCATATATGTACACATTTGCACAGGAGAGGCAGAGTACCATGTCCATAGATTAGAAGACTTGATGCCATAAAAGCTGCCAATTCTTATTGAATTGATATCCCCCCAAAATATGAATGGGGCTTTTTTGGTGAAACTAGTACGTTCTTTCTAGAATTTCTATGCAAGTGCAAAGAGCAAAGAATAACCAAGATACTCTTGAAGAAGAGATATATAGCAGAATGATTTTCTCTCCTAAGTGATGAGAATTATCATAAAGCTCTAATTATTGAGAGACAGAGAACTGAGGTAAAAATCCGGACAGACACACCAATACTACATACAGAATGGAGAGCCGAGGACAAACCTGTGTGTGTGTAGATACTTGACTGTGACAGAGGGGTCGCTGCAGAGGCTTAGAAAACGGACTCTCAGAAACGGTGGGAGCACAGCGAGACACGCACATGAGACATTTAACAGGATCTGGACTTCGCACGCTACACGAATCCCAGTTCCAGGTGGATTTAAACCTACACTGGAAAGGCAAAACGAGAAATGTTTAGAAGGTAACATAGAAAAAAATATCTTCATTATTACCTTGGAGGAAAGAAATAATCGAGGAAACACATAGTAATGAATGAAATAGAAGTTTGATCTACCGTACCGCTTACGTATGTTAAATGTTCTTATCACACACCCCTCAAAAAAAGGAGGAGGAAGCCTTTAGAGGGGATGGTGAAGTGTATGGCATCGTGTGCAGTGACCATGTTATGAGTGTGTATTTGTGTTCGAACTCAGGTTTTCAAGCTCCAAGCCAAGTGTGGGAAAGCCCTCGCCTCCCCGCAGCCCGGAGCCACCCTTCCCTTGTGAACCTCGCCCAGTTCTGGGGTTACACAAGGCATTGAAAAAAATACACATCAAAAAACACTGACCATACAAGAAAAGATGACTAAACTGAACTCAACATTAAGAACTTCTATGCATAAACATCACCTTTAAGAGCACACAATTATATTTAAGAGCAAGAAAGTGCAAGCCAGTGAATGGAAGATAGTGCAGGATGGGGCAAACGTAGGTGTACAGTTGTTCCTATGGAAGATAATGCAACAATTAACGAATAATAATAATATGAGAGTAGATGCTGTGTTTCATGGACTCGCAGCCATAACCCTACTTTGCCCCCCTCTGTATTTGGAACACACGTAACTGACAGAGGACTTGTTCCCGGAATACCAAGCACTCTTAAATCAACGAAAAAGAGGCATACAACCCAGTGAAAAAACAGGAAAGGGACCTGAACAGGCCGTTTACAGAAGGGGTTGTCCAAACGGTCAAAAGTGTACGAAAAACTGGTGGCAGTCATTGGGGTGAAGGCGAGGGGAGTGGCTGCTACGATGAGACACCAGCGACGTCTCTGCCGAGGGACACCTGGGTCTCTGGCGGTGAGAGGAAGTTCACTTCTTACTATCCACCCTTTTGTGTGAAGTTGTTTTACATTAGCCTTGTACTTCTTGAAGTTAAAAGAAGGGAATAAGGTTGCATTTGAGTTAGAGAAAGAAAACCACCAAGCAGAGGGCAGAAGTGATGAGACGGGCCCCACCTCCTTGCTGCGGCACAGCGGCGGGCAGCAGCCGGCAATGGGGAGGGGCCCGCAGGTAATCCGGGCTCCCAGACCACTTGCGCTTCTCCAGTAGGAGACTGGCTTAGTAGGAAAGTCTGGTTTTCTTTAGCTTGCAGAGGGTCATATGGGGCCAGATGATACCTCCCTGGCTTGAGATAAAACCCCTTTGGAATACAGCTATGTCTCAACTGAAGTAGTATGGAGGGGCTACATGTTCTATCCTGATGGTCCATGCATTCACCCAATACCGGCTGTACCAACCACGTGCCAGGTATTGGCCTAGATAATGGGAACAGAGCAGTTATGCCCTCATGAAGCTAACATCCTAGCAGGAGAAACACACAGTACATAAATATACAGAGTGATGCCAGAAATGATATATGCTATGACGAAAGCTCAAACGGAGTTAGGGAGGCTTGAGGGCGGTGGTGCTCTGTCAGAGGGGGCGGCCCTGCAGGGCCTCGTGGAGGGGTGCGGTTTCAGCAGTCGGTGGAAGGAATGAGAGAGGGAGCCACCCGGCCTGCACAGAGGGAAGAGCAAGTGCAAAAGGCCTGAGGTGGTTTGCGTGTTCACGGCTCTTCTTGGGTTGCTATTGCTTCACGCGGTTGGGTGCTACTTCGCTGCGCTGGTTCCTTTCAGGAGGTAAAGCCACACGTGGGTTTGAAGCCTGTTGTTTGCCTGGATGCGCTCCTCCAGACGAGCCTGGGGGTGGAGCAGGTGCCGTCAGCAACCTGCCGTGAAAGGACACATTGTCTCCCCTGGTGCCCTGGCCACACACTCCCATTCCAGAAACGGCTAATATGGTGTCTTTTTCTGGGGGAGTGCGTTGGGGGGGGATAATTCTGTAATATCTCCAAGTAAAGAGAGCATCACTACCCACTATCACACACTGGGAGCCTTGGGCCCTCTCCCCCCTCCCCTCTAAGTGTCCAGAGGGCATGTGCTGGGCATCCAGGCCCCACCAAGGACCCCTCGCTGTCTTCCTTTGGGTTCTGACCTCCTCTCTTGATTTTTCTATAGAAAAGCCTTGTCTTCTTTCACAGTTAGCTTGGCTCCTTGGAGCCCAGAGCTCAAACATTGAGCAACCAAAAAGTGGGCCCCCAAGCCCTGCAGGCAGGGAGAGCCGGCTCCCCAGACTCTGCCAGCCAGTGACGAAACACGCACATTCTGTCCGGTGGGTGGCGGGTGGTGGGTGGGAAGTGCCCTCCACTCCCAGAATGGCTTGTGTCTCAGGAACGGGACAGAGAAAGAGGAACAGTTGTCAACATGTAAAACCAGGTCGAGCAATCAGTCCCTGTGACACTGTCTTCTGCCAGCCACCTGTGCATCCCAGTGTCTCTAGGACAGACTTCCTTTCTTTAAGCGGACTCACCGCCCACGGCCGTGGGAGGGGCTCTCCGCCCGCCTTCCTTGGGTGTGTGCGTCCGCCCGGCTCCCAGGCGCATTGCTCACCTCCTTTGTGCTTTGTCTCCCAGGGCCTGATTTCCTCGTTATTTGGTCTCCTGTTCACCTCTGGGCCATCCCCGTGTGTGTGCTGTTAGGCGGACACATCACCACGCAAGTGTTCACCGAGGCTGTGGGAAAGAGTCTGGCTCCCGGGCTGCCCGACCCACCCCTCTCTGGTGGCTGTCTCCGTCTTCCTCCCACTCACACTTGACTTTGCTGCTTCAATCCCTGGGGGGCCCCGTCATCACACTCACATTCTAAGAAGATGCTCCCCCACACCCTCCCCCACCAAATGAGCTCACGTACCCTCAAACTTTGCACATGGGAGACAGTTTCCGCATCATCTTTCTCAGGAAACGAAACCAGCCTGTTTCTAATCTGAACCGCTGTGCTATGCTCTCCTCCACCTACTTCTTCCTCCCCTTTTGCTGCAGGGCCAGGCTCTCAGTAGGGACCATTTTGTTCCTGCCATGCTGTTCCCAGCTTTGGACACAACTGGTCCTCTTCTTGGAGCTCCTGGCTCCTTATTGTGGCAACACAATGTCGTCAGGTCCCTGCTGAGCTGAGCAGCAGGGGTGGCTAGCGGGTACTCTTCCTGTAACTTGGCTCTGAGGCCACCTGTGTCCTTGACCCAGCAGATCCACCTGCTGTGCTTATCCTCATGCAGAGGTGGTTGGTAACCGAGGTTCCCGATAAAACCTATTGGCATCTTTCCCGGTGGCATTAAGCATGTAGTGAAAGCACCACACAGGGTCCCTGTTGCTTCTTCTGCTCAGGGAAAGTCTTCCTGCCTGTGAAGAGGGTGAGAGGAGGGTGGGGCAGGTGATGGAAAGGCTGACGCTTCCTCCTGAAGGTGGGAGGGTGTCTGAGGTCCCAGGATGCTCCTGATCCAGCAAGACCAAGAGCAGCGGATGTCAGGGCAGAGCAGCCATCAGACGAACCCTTAGGGATCTGGTGCAAATGCGGATTTCGGGGATCCGTGAACAGATCAGAAAACTGAGGTATAAGTTAAGGAACTTGCCCAAAATTGTAGAGTGAGTTAATCTCTGTATTATATTGTCTCTATTAATCCTCTTAAACATTTAGTTTCTGAATTTGGTACTTTTATTATCTGAAGTTCGTAGGAATCTAAATCTCCTGGTGGTTGATTCTCCTGACTCTGGCTCATGGAGTTTTGCTTCCATGAGTGTTTTATAACTTGAAGTTATGAGCTTCCATTGGCTGGGTTTTATCTGTGGGTGTCCTGAGTGGAACAGGTTGGGGCGGGAGGAATCTCTCCTAAAGGTTTTGCTTTTGCTTCCTTCCGGATGCCCCAGAGTTGTTGCCTACCCAAGATCACTGTTTACTAATTTGTAGGCGTGGAGCCTCCTGGGGAACACTGGACCTGGAACCCATGTGAGGCAACCCCACCATCCAAATTCCCCAGAGAGAATCTTTTCCATGCAAAGGAGAAGTGAGAGCAATTTGAGCTTGTTGGTCATTTTCCTTGGATGGTGAATAGACTTTGTCTAGTTCTGCGTTTGTATTAGAGTTCTCTAGAGGACTAGAAACCAACATCATAGATAGGTAGATAGATAGATAGATAGAGATTTTTTTAATGTAAAGTGGTTTTTTAAAAAGATTTTATTTATTTATTTTTAGAGATGGATGGGAGGGAGAAAGAGAGAGAGAGAGAAACATCAATGTGCGGTTGCTGGGGGCCATGGCCTGCAACCTAGGCATGTGCCCTGACTGGGAATCGAACCTGCAATGCCTGGTTCGCAGCCTGCGCTCAATCTACTGAGCTACACCAGCCAGGGTGATAGGTAGAGATTTTTAAGGAGGCTTGGCAAGTCTAAAATCTGCAGAGTAGGCCAAAGGGCTGGAGACTCAGGGGAGAGGTGCAGTTGGAATCCAAAGGCAATCTGCTGGAAGAACCCCTTCTTGTTTGGGGAGGTCAATCTGCATTCTCAAGCAAAGGCCCTCAACTGATTGGACGAGGTCCACCTTTGTTATGGAGGAAAATCTGCTTTACTCAGTGTCTGCTGGTTTAAATGTTAATCTCCTCCAAGAAAACCCCTTCACAGGAACACCCAGAATAATATGTGACCACGTATCTGGCTCCCGTGGCCCAGCCAAGCTGACATACAATTAACCATCACATCGTTTCCGTAAACGGGGAACATTTGCGGATGCCGTCTTTATGCAAGGGTCTCAGCTCTAACTTTCCGCCTCGCAGGGGCCCCAACACTTCATTTCTGACCCCAGATGGAATTAGTCTATTTTTAGGGCCAGGTTTCTGTGTTCCACTTAGGATGACCTAATTCTCAAACCTGGAATTTTCAATTTGGAAGCCGATCGTGGCTCTCATTAAATGACTCTTCGCACCTGACGTTCTTGAGCACGCCGGCTCTCTAACGACGGGCAGGGACTGTGGCCGTGGACTCCCGTGGCCCACGGGTCTCAGACCGAGTGATGTGGTCATGGATTTTAGCGCCTGCAATTCACAGTGTCCGCTTGATATATTAAAGGAGATGCGAATGAAAATGTTGTTATCTCAGAGAGCAATGTCGATCTCAGCCCAGCTGATTTAGGCATCATGCGAGCTCTGGCTTCATAAAACCACGGCCATGGATGAATCTAGAACCCACTGCAGAGCGTGTCTACCACAGTCATCGAAAAGGATCCAATGGATAAATCCTGTCGTTGTAGTAATACGGATGACGATGATAAAGCCACCATGTACGAAGCCCTCACTATATATTCTAGGCACTATGCTCACTATGTTAGTATGTATGTTATTTCCTTTGAAACCCAGGGACTTTAAGAAGCCAGGACCTGCAAGAAGGAGGTGCTGTTGTTGCCATTTTACAGATGGAAACCAACCAAAGCTTAGAGATGTTGCCCCCCTAGCCAGGTTTGTGTTGCCGTGGCAACTATAGAATTCTCTGCAGTTGGTGTACCACCGGTCAGGCTACAGGAAGTAACCAGTCCCAGAGCAACCAGCACAGGCCATCAGAAAAGGACCCCAAACTCAAAGCCGATACAGGTGTAAGAAGGAAGAAGAAGAGGAATCCCCCAGAAATTTTCCCAGGCTCTCGCTGGTGATGGCTCCCCAGATGGCTTCTGCAGGAGGAACGAGGGGCCAGCACGCAACTCACCATGGCATCATGTGAATTTCTTGTTTTTCTCCTCTGTGGTGCTGGCCATATGACGAACTGGACTCAGATCTAGCCTCTGCCCTTCTCCTGCTCTGCTCTGTGTGGCATCTGCCCCCTGAACATCACACTCCCCAGGCTCCCTGGTCCACTGGCTTCTTGTTAGGTTCAGGCAACGGGAAGAGCCAACAGGAAGCTGCAGGCAAGAGTGGCTGCCTGCCTCTCCTCGAGGCCCCAGCTCCCACGGAGCAGGCTCCATTCCCCTGGGGCTGCCCTGGCCTCTCACTCTGAAGATTCCATCTCTGCTCTTCTTCCAACTAGCCCTAAAGGGGATGATGGATCTCTGATCTTTCATTCGCATCTCTGCCCCGTTTTCAGCTCTTCCAAAGCCCCTGTGATGAGGTCCCCTTTTAACATGCCCATGGTTGAACTGCTTGGCATGGCTGCTGCTTCTGGCACTTCTGGGGTCACGGTTCTGTTTTCTGTTCAGTAAACCGTGCATGCTTCATTCAACCTGTCCTGTGGATTCCATTCTTATAAATTAACCCTTTCTGCACCCCACGTGTCTTAACGTGGGTTCCTAGAATTGGGGTTTCTTGTGCCAGTGACTTATTGGGGGAAAGCTCTCGGGAAAAGAGGAATGAAGGAAGCAAGATGGGATAGGAGCAAACTAGTCAGAAAATGGTCTCTGCTGGAGTCCACTTTAGCCAGATCCCCTGATTCCCGATCTGAAGCGTGAACTGAACCACAGAATGGGTCCCACCTGTCGGCAAGGGGGCTAAGATTTTGCCCCCTTGTGTCACTCAGCCAATGGCTATTAACTGCCCAAGGGTGGTGCAGGTAGGGACCCATAGGGACCAGAAGAACCCTGTGGAAGAGATGCGTAGCCCCCACGTAGTAGCACTGTAGCCAAGAGGAAGTGAAGATGTTTTGGTTGTTCAGGGAGAAGAGCGTCCACTATCCATGGCTGTGAGGCCCTGGAACTCTCTCCAGGGAGTCGGGAGAACATTCAGAATAAAACGTTCTGCCTGGGACGACTCGCCTGACGGTGGAGGTGGCTTTCCACTGCGTGGCCCCTCTTTGAAGATTTGAAAGGTTTCACTGAGATGTGTGTTACTCATTACACAGTCAAAAGCCAAGCACTAAGAGTTATTCCCAAGATTATTTTGCTTGCATCTATTCTTCCCATTCCTTGTAGAAAAACCTTAGATCTTCATGGTCTCATTCTTGCATTGCCGTGCCAGTTCCTCCATCATTCTCACACCTCCGATCTCTCCCCTGCCATCTGGCCTCAGTGTAGCTTCCAGCCTGATCAGGAGACACTGATACCATTACACCTTTGCTAAAAAATAATCCTCCAGCTGAATATCTCAACCCCCCCCCCCATCTGGCCGTTCACACTGTCTGTGGCTCAGCCCAGCCTGCCCTCACCCCTCTGTTTCCACCACTTTCCAACCCCCTCCCCTCCTCAGCTTCCGTGTTCCTGATCATGCTCATCGGTGTCTCTGTGCCATCGGCCAGGCTGGCACCCAGCAGCAAGCCAAGGTGCCCTGTGAGCAGGGGCCAGGCTAAGAAGGCCTCCCATATATTGCTGCCCACAGGTGAGCGTTTCCATTGGTTGAGAGGGGATGAAGGGGCTGCACTGAAATACAAGACCATGTAGAAAGAGGGAAGCTGCAGCCCTTTAGGCAGATACCCTAGGCTACTGCTCACGGAAAGGTGTGGACTCGAGGGTGTGAGCACAGGTTCCTGCTAGACTGGAGGCAGAACACGGCTGAGTCCCAAGCGTTTCCCCTTTGCAGAGCCAAGCCAGCCACAGAGAGAGGAGTAGCCATCACCTCCAGAACCTAGAAGCAGGCATCTCATGGACCCATCCTGTGGGGCCGGTTGCGCCTGCTGTTCCCACAGAGGATGGTGCTTGGTGCTCACAGGAAGCTGCATGTCCTCTGTCCAAGTTACAGCTGCGTTCTGTCTGGGCAGATAAAGCCTGGCAGGTGTGTGCCGTGTGCAGGAGCAAGGCAGGGCCCTGTACACACTTCCGGTTAGCAACCCCAGCCCAGAGCCCCAGGCCTTCGGGGCTAGGAGGACACACAGCTGTATCAGGCCTTTTAACTCTCTGAGCTACTAGTTTCCATTTCTGAGAACTAGGGGACAAGACGACTTTGTTCATAGCTGGGGTGTCTAAGGGGAAAAACTGCATATGCTACATGCCTCATACAATATCTAGCACACGGTGGGCGCTCAGTTAGTGCTAGTCTTCTGTCTGGCACGTTTTTCCCATGACGCACTGGGAGTAAACCTCAAGAGTCTGTATTAGTTATGCCTCCCCAGGATGTCCTGGCTGCCCCTAAGCAATCACCCACCGTGTGTGGTGTTATCACCAACTAACAAGAAGCACCATTGAACTGATCACTTAACCATCACTTTTGGGTGAGCCTTCTCCCTACCCTGCCATCCATCAATGGTGCAGGTACACCCCCTGCCCAATCTGACTCTTCCAAAGGCTAGAACTTATTCTTGGGCTGAACTAGACCAGCCCATCTTGATGTCTTGAGCTGGGACAATGGTTAATAATAACACCCCTATTGTTCTCACAATGAAAGGAAATCATTTACACCCTCCTCTGAACTTGGGCAGATTTGGAATTTCAGACGAGGCTGTGCGAATACAGATTTCAAAATCCTTTTTTCTTTAATCTCAAGGCCAGTGCTCAAAGTGCAGTTGAAAAGTTCATCGGACGTGGTTTGCCTTTCATGACGAAAGGATGTCTTGGGAGGTGTTTGCCTATTGGCAAGAAAAGCTCAGAAAGCTCAAGAATTCGTCTACCAACACAGCCGCCGCTCCTCCACTCCTCTATTGCATTATCTTCCCCTGCCTTTGAACAGTTGACGATCTTGGGCGGGGAAGAGAGAAAGATAACACAGTCACCTTTTCAAAACCAGCCCCGCTTTGGCCGTGAGAACTGAAGACTGGGGAGATCAGAGGCAAGCCCACATTCCGAGTCTTCAATGGGCCCCGTCCTTTGAACATGAAAGGCCCAACGGAGACACCCCAACGCATGGAACCACTTAAGTGATGGTCATCCTGGGCCCGAGTCCAGCCGGGAATAAAGTCAAAGATTTCAAGGCTCGAATATTTATAAGCATGAGACGTTGAACCACACCGAGCATGGCCAAGAGTGTGCTGAAGTCAGGAAGTGGGAGGAGACCCGGCGGCTTTGGTTTCCCTCCCGCTGCCATCCGGGGCCCCCGCCTGGAAAACACCGCCTTCCCTTCTGCTCTGTCCGAGGGAGGGCTGACGGGAAGGCCTCCCGAATAAAAAACGGCCCCAGCCCTTAGATCTTTTTGCCACTGTTTCTCAATTTTTAGAAAAAAAAAAGAGTGTGTTTTGGAAACAAATGTTTTGGAAACTTTTATGCACCAGCTCATCTGCCTCTTGTCTCTCTTCCTTTCCCTCGGGATGAAGGAGATGCCGGGTACAATTCGTGGAGACAGGGAACTCATCTGCCTTCTCACGCCCTGCGGTCCTCTAGTCTCCATGATCAGAGCTCCCTGCTACCACCGCCACACTCTGAGACCGGTCTTCCTGCCTCCTGACATAATGGGGTGCTAGGCCAAGTGTCTGTTCGACCCACACAAGACTTGTGCTGATCTTGTACTACATTTCTTATATGAGGGAGAACACTCAGTTTTGCAGGGGGGTTGGGAGGTGAGGTGGAGGGTGGGACCAGATTGATGTTTTACACTCCACATCCAGCAGTTTAGCTTTGACCTTTTTTCCACGCCTGCCTTCGTCCACACAGGAACTTACCTATCTCGGTGACACCTTTCCGACACCCCTTGTCTTCCCAGGTTTCTCCCATTCAGCCTCTTGCCAAGACAGCTTGCTCTTCATCTGCCCTCTACCTGGATACTCTTTCTACCTCCTGTCCCGGCTACATGTTGCATCTTTTGGGGCCTTTGGGGGTCACTCCCCAGATATATTTCCAGTGCCTAAGGTGTCTCAACAGTTTTCCCTGGAATCTGGTTATATAAGAGGCTGGGACTAAGCTTCAACCAACCAGCCATAGCTTGATGTTCTGGATCAAGAACTGCAATTATGGGACTGAGACATTGGCCACTTTTTGGTGAAGTTCAAGTCCTGGGTTTAGTGGAAATAGAATGGTCATGGAGGACCTGAGTTTGAGTCTTTACCTCTCATCGTCTAGCCAAGTCCCTTTTTAAACATTTTCTTATCTGTGAATGAGAATTGAAGAAGGAAAACCCCTAAAGATTTTTCCAACTCAGAAATGCCTTGAATCTTGTACGCTCGTGCCTGAGACAGTTCTGCTTTCAAGGTTGGTTCATGGGCTCCTTGTGAAACGTATCCGTTTGGGTAGACAGGGCTGACATCCTGTACTTGGCCTTTGTCTAAATCTTGATCCCTTAACCGTCCTCTTTTCCCAATGGCAGTTTATTTTGTGTCGCTTTGTTTAGAGTCTCAGCACATCAATTCAATGAACACCTATCATACAGGGTCCCGCGGAAGTAATGCCTGCTTGAGTGAGGTGGGTAGGGTAATGATATGGGTGTAACCATTTATAGTTTTAAGTTGAGCATTTCATGTAAGATGTCATATGGTGTGCTTGAGTGTGATATTGTTATGTCACAGAATTCCATGCTTATGATTCTGTAACGAAAGAGTTTGCGATATAAAGGGGGCGTATTTGTGCCAGACCCTGTGTATTGGCCTCGAGGAAGAGCGACCTTGAGAATGAGAAGAGAAACAAGCACAGGGGTGTCTTCTTCGTTGTGGAGATGAAACCCCAGAGCAGCCGGAGCTCCCAGATACCTGTGCCCCGCCTCCACCCAGACCCAAGGCTGGGAATCCTCTGGGAGTTTCCTCTCTTTGCAGAAGAAGGAAACAGACACAGCCAGGGTGGAAGGAGATCGTAAAGACCCAAAAGAGCAATGGTCAGCTGACCCAATCAAGCCGGGCTCAGCACCTCCGTGTTTATCCTGGGACTTCTCCTGGTCCTGTGACAGGGCCACGTAACAGCATCTCCTCTCTCTGCAGGGATTCAGATCCCACAAGTTTTCGATCTACCTTCCTTGAGCCCTGTAATACCTCTGCGAGACAACCAAGGCACGTGTGTGTCTTCCTATGGCCATTTCTCAGAAGAGAAAACGGAGGCTCGGGAGGATTGCATGACGTGACCAAGTCACTCCCCCAATCCCTGATCCCATGTCCTTCCTTTTCCATACGTGACCTTTTTTATGAGAACACACACCTGCCAGCTAAGACATGGACTGGGCCTTGCTCTAGAGAGCTGACCAAAGGACCTGTTCGGTCAGTTTCACAGATCACTTTCAGGCCGGTGTGGAGGGGACAATGAGCACCGTCTTAAAGCTCAGTGTGCAGAGGCGCAGGCAAGAGGTGGCATCGTATGTGGCTGTGAAGCCAGGAGCCCTAAACTCAGTCCTCCTGCTGGTATGACAGATGACTTCATAGCTCCAAAAATATCTCCAATCAGCATCCCCTAAGCCCCAGTTGTCCGAAGCTTCCAGAAGCAGTTATGAGGTGGGGGTCAGGGTGCCAACAGTGGTGCTTATGGCTGCTTTGCTTTAAATTAAATGACCCGGTAAGACTGTTTGTCTGCTTCTCTTGCAGCATGTCCGGTAGGTCATAAGGTCTTCTTTTCCTCTCCTTTACCTTTCCGTAGGAGAGTCATCCTTCAAGTAAACCAGACGCTGCAAGTATTGGGCCAAAAAGAGGAGACCAGCAGGTATCTAATGACTAAGGCAGCTCCACATGCCTGCCTGCTTACCTCCTGATGTGTAAGCAGCCAGAGAGTCCTGTGCATGGGAGCAAAGTCCAGATGAGCTCTTAGACACACCCATGCATTCCTTCTCCCAGGAGGACCCGAAGGAGGACCCCCCCCCATGAGCATGGCAAGGCTGAGCCTTTCGTTAGAGCAGGAGGGAAAGGATGGTCCTCCCCAACATAGCGATGGGGTAAGACTCTCTCGTCTTAGCATATCAGAGGAGGGGAGGGCCCCTTAAGAACTCTGCTGCAGCCTCCTGGGTGTAGCAAGAGGAAACCAGAGACCAGAGAGGGGGCCAGACTCAGCCTGCGGGTGGCTGGTCGTGCTTCCCCTCCCAAGGCAAACCCACCGTGGCAGTGCAGAGCCTTGGCACCTGCTGTGAGTCTGAGTGAGGGGAGCATTCCAAAGATGCCTGGGTCCCTTGTGTGCTGGGGACACAGGCAGAATGAAATGGAATGCAGGAACAAACAGGGCAGACTGCACGGAACACGGACAGCACTCAGCTGGCCCCCGGGGCCTCTGTTCTGAGAGAGAGACAGAGGCAGAGGCAGAGAGCATAGTGCGCGTGACGCAGCCTGGCTCCGAAGTGGCTAGGAAACCCAAAGGAAACGAAGGCAGTGCAAGGCTTGCTGAGGGAGGCAGCACGCTGTGAGGCCAATCAGGTGTGTGTGTGTGCATGCATGTGTCTCTCTGTGTATGCACATGTGTCTCTCTGTGTGTGCACATGTGTATGTATTCACACATGTGCATGTGTCCGCAAATGTGCATGCATATACAAGCATGTATGTGTGTGCATGTGTGTGCACCTTCACAAAGGCAAACAGACTCAGCTCCAGTGTGCAGCGCCGACCTTCCTCTAAGTGGAGAGAAACTGCAGGACACCGCACAGCCGTGGGTGCCCCGTGGGGGCTCTGGGGACTCAGCCACCTTTGCTGCTGCTGCACCTTGGCTGGGCCATAATGTGTGCAGGGCAACTCATAGAGGCGGCTTTGACTTTGACTTTTCAAAACATCGTCAAAGTGCTTAGAAACCACTACAGCAGCGAGCAGTCTCTGCCGAAGGCATTTCTCGGGGAGCGATGGCCGGTGTGTGAGCGCCGACGAGTCCTGCTGTCTGTCCAACGTCAGCCCTTCTGCAGTGACCCTTCCCACACCTGGCTGTCGCAGGAGGCAGTGCCAGGAGCTTCTTCTGTTTTGTTTTGCTTTCCAGAATAGGTTTATATTCCAACCAGTCCTCATTTGTCTTCCTTGGAAACACGTTGTTGCTTTTCTGCAGTTTTTACCCCCAGTTGGCATTGGCTTCGGCAAAACTAGGACGCTGAAAAATAAACTGTGCAATCTGGAAACTCTCTTATGCCCCACATTAAAAACCTCAGCATCGTACGTGTGAGACAAGCCCGGGTCTTTGGTTTTCATTAGACCAGAAAGACTGCAGACGCGGGCGCTGGACGGGCTTGCCGTCAGATCCTGGTTTGAGATGGACTTCCACGTTACCCTCTGCGTCTCCGCTTTCTCATCTGCAAGGCGGAGATAACCGTGCCAGCCTTCTTAGGTTTCCCGAGGATTAGATCAGTCGGTCCCGAACCACAAACAGCACTTGGTAGTTATTCCATAAATGCTCCCACTTCCTTCCCCAGCTGTCCCCTTGTCCTCGGTGTCCCTGTCAGCAGCTGTCATTCCCAGACATGGTTCACATGGCCGCGATCCGTCTTCATAAAAACGCCTGCCACAGGGGGGTTCTTTTAGGGAAACATGAAGGCGAGGGGGCGTCGGGAGCTATGAGCATCTGTTAATCCAAGCATTTTAACAGGTTTCCTTTGAACGGAGGACAGCCCTATCATGCACCACGGGCGTGGGAGTCCCCGTTCTCTGTGCAGAGAAGCAGGAGTGTGTTTGGGCTCAGGGCTGAGCCTCCGGGAGCAGGCTGGACTGGGAGCGTGTGCTGGCTCGGCCGTCCGTTTACTAACGGGGTGACACGGGGCAGATCCTGTAATTCTCAAACCTCAGTCTCCTCCTCACTGTGAGACGGGGGAGCAGCTTGGCCCGCGCAGGGTTGGTTGGTGTAGGTGTTAGAGGACATAATACTCATTATGCTCCATTATAGTCATCCGCTGTCACGCAACACACCCTCCCCAAAGTCAGGGACTTAAAACGACAGTTCATTATGTCTCGCAGTTCTGTGACCTCGACTGGGCTCCGCTGGTGGTTCTTCTGCTCCATGTGTGCTGTCTGCTGGGCTGGATGGGGCAAGACGGCTTCTTCACACACGTCTCCCACCTGCCTTGGGGTGGCTGGGCTGGCCGGGGGCCAGCGGAGGGCTGTCCGCGCCTCTCTGCCCGCCTCCCGTGACCTTCCCATTCGGTAACTTGGGTTTTTCTTGTTGTTGTTTTTTGCTTGCACAGCGTGACTGTCTCTGTGCACTTGAACTTCTTATTTGGCGTCTGGCTCCCAAGAGCAAGACACAGCAGATGCTGCCACACCTCCTGGAGCTTAAACCTAGAACAGGCACCGTATCGTTTCCATCACATTGTCTTGGTCAAAGCAACCCAAAGGGCTGCCAGATTCAAAGGAAGGAGACATAAGTCCCATCTCTTCGAGCACAGAACAACATGTGCCTCTAGGCTGGGAAGGAGCTCTCGGCGCCCCATCTGGAGACCAGCTACCCCGAGGCCCTAGTCCAGTGCCCGGGAGGGCAGAAGTGGGTTTTCACAGCGCTCAGTGGGATCCCATTGAGACGTCTACCTACATCAGAGCATGACCCACAGACACGATGCCTGAAATCTCAGGTGATCTTGGATCCTGCCGATGGAGGAACAAGAAATAATCCCAAGCAGGCCCCCAAATGAAACCCCAAGAATTCGTGTTCCTCCTCACATAGATGCCTGGGGCCTGGGTCAGCGGCCCTCTCAGAGCACTGTCAGGGTTCAGGGGTCCTGTTTGCCATGGGGACGGATGCAAATCATTGCCCAGGGATGTGGGCACAGGTGGTTCCTGCAAGGCAGAGCGGAACGTGGAAGCCATCTGGAAGGAGACTTATGGCTGGAGGTGTGTCAGGGTAGCCATAGAAAACCCCATCTGGGTGAGGGATTTCTACCAAAATACGGAGTGATTTTGTGTGTCTATCCTTCTGTCAGCCACCGGGCCGTGATGGATGTGGGAGAGGATGTTGCTGCAGCAAGCCGGAGCTGGGCAGAGCACAGGTATTTCCATTAATCGGACTTCAGAGCAAACGGTGCGGGCAGGGCCTTTACAAATGCTGGGTCAGGTCCGCTCTTGTAAGAAAGTAGGGTTTTCTCCCCTCCTCCTCCCAAGTTCGGCAAAATTGTATAATATTCTTAAATAAGAACGGAATGAAGGATAAAGCAAGGAAAGGCATGTTCGGCGTGTATGCATAGAGCCCAAAAATGAGGTCTAAGAAAAATGTCATTGGCCCTGGCCAGGTACTCAGTTGGTTAGAGTGTCATCCTGATGTGCCAAGGTTGCGGGTTCGATCCCCAGTCAGGGCACATATGAGAATCAACCAATGAATGCATACCTAAATGGAACAACAAAGTGATCTCTTGCGAAAACCAATGAATACATTGAAAAGGAAAAATGCCATTAATTCTGGAAAATTATGTAATTGCTTAAGAAAACATAGATATCTTGCTGGGTGGAATTAGCGGGGTTTGCTCCCACAGCGTATACAAGTGTATTTAACTGCAGAAGGAAATAAAGCATCAAGATGATCTGAAACCCTGCCTTTCCAGGTTAGGCAGCCTTTCAGGCTTGCAGAGCAGGGAAGAGACAGCCTGTTCCCCACGCACTGCGTTGGGCCCCCGCCCAGGGGGTCTGCAGCCACAGGGGGAAGCTGAGAAGCAGGCAAGCTCTTCCCCGCCCCTCTCTCTGCTTTGAGTCACCGATCCACTTCTCAGGTGGCCGTTCTGCCTGCGGGTCCCTCAGTGCCCGGTGCTCGCTCTCGTGACCCAAGGTCCACTCCCCCGTCTCTCAACAATTTACACTAGAAGAGTAAAAAAAAAAATTATTCTAATGAGCTGAATTCTTTTAACAGGGGACATTATCTTTGTGTAGGAAACACCTGGTGTGTTGCCGGAGGGCGGGAGGGGAGGGAAGGGACACTCCTGGGGGCGTGGCTGGGAGGAGACACGGAAACAAAAGAAGCGACGGGGTCTTCTGCACGGAAAATAATCAGCAGCTGAGAAGTAAGACACAGCACCCACGAGAGAATAAACTGCTGAGCCCCTCGGCCAGGGGCTGCCACCCCAGACGGCAGAAATGGCCCAGCCACTGCAATCAGCAGTGTGAGCGACAGCAGCAGCCCCAGACTTTCTCGGTCTCTGTTTTTTGTTTTTTTTTTCATGACGTCCCTTAGGCCAAAACAAATACCTAAGCATTCTGTTACTAAGCAGCCAGCCCAAACAGCCTAATATGTTCTAACAACTTCCTAGCACTTTTGAAATAAGGATACAAATTATTTTATTGTTAAATAACCAATCACACGAGCGCACCTTGGTATGTGTACTTCTCAAACCTTGGAGTCTGATGAGACACGGCCACCCTCATGTCCTGCCCACGTTCAAGTTCACTGGGTACTTGCTTTTATCTCCGCAACTCTGAGCATCCCGGAGTCATGAGGATAATCCAGCATTGAAAGGAATGCAGCGCAATCTGCTGTTGAAACAGTGAACTACTCTGAGCCGGTGACTTCTGGAGAGCCCAGCAGACACTCTCGCCTCGTTTCCCCTGAAAGTCTGAGACACCCAATGTCACCACTGGGATTCGCTGTGGCACCCCAGGGTGTCTTGGTGCACAGTTTGGGAACCGTCGTGATACAGTCTCCACGTTTAGGTTGCTGGTGTTGACACCCTGTCACGTCCTTCCGTCTCCCCCAATTCTCAGCAAGGCCCGTGAGAGTGTGTAAACGTGGCGGAGAGTGAACACGGTTCTGTGAGGCAGGCTGGGGCCGCACACCCAGGTGGGGAGAAGAGCTAAAAACATGACTAGTTCCCCAGAGGCGGGGGGAGCTCCGTGCGAGAGGCGGCAAACCCCTGGCCAGGCGTGGCAGTGTGCACAGCTATTGCAAAATGACCCTCTTCAAGGCTGGCCTCTGCCTGAACCTCTTTGTCCTCAAAATATATTTTACCGAAGGAATTTTTTTTGTCCCCATAGGCACACACATTTCCGATTTTAGGCTAAGCAATGAGGGTCATTTATAGTTAATACTCTACAGACTTTGCCAACAACGGAGATAATAGATGTTCAACTCTTCAAGAATGCCAGCGGGAGTCATTCTGTCCAGAGATTGGCTCAAAGTCTATTCCAAACCCTACGGAAAAGCGAAACACCTCTCTGAGATTTCCACCAGTGATCACATCCACGGGGCCGGACTCACGAGCTGTGGCTGATCCCCGGGTCCAGCCAGCCATGCAGAACTGGAAAGAGTTTAAGTTTTGGAGTCGCCTGAACTGAGTCTCAGTCCCCGCCCCCCGACTTACATGCTGGCTGAGTGAGTTACTGAACCTCCCGGAGACTCCGTTTTCTCATCCATCCTTTGAGATGAAGAATCCCTCCCTACCCATCAAGATTATTCGTATTAAGTATAAGAAAGACAGTGGCCTATAATGGACCTTGCATAAACGAGGCTAGTGTGTGAAAGCTACAGAATCCCTGACAAGTGTCTTTTTGGAAAAAGAGACAAATAAAACCAACAGCTCTCCACTCCACCCCCCCACCCCTGCCCACCCATGCCCACCGTTGTGGAACACCAGACTTCTCAATGGCTGGACACGCCGGCTACCGTCTGGCCCTGTTTGTGCCGCTGCTTGGCGGTGGTTCACTTACAGCCGCGCGGGGGGCGGGTGCAGGGCGCTCAGCATTCATCTCTGGGTCACCGGGTCAAGTGGGTACTAATCAGGAAAAATGTTTGGCTATTAAATGCTCCATTGAGTCCTTTAAATATCACCTGATGTGTCATAAATTTGGATTAGCCGTGGAAAATCAATCTTCACCGTATGCAAATGAAAGATGAAATGAGATTGTCCTTGGGAGCCATGGCCGCCTCTCAGCGCACCAGTCGCTTCCACTTTATTTCACCGGCCTGGATTTCTCTTCCACGTTGCTTCACTGGTGACCTGAAGCCCATTATCCCTTCGACAGTGTGTGTCGCAGAGCTCTGATCCTGACGGTGGCCTTCCGAGGGGTGCTGCTGGCGGCTGTCGGGTTGCATGTCACACCTCCCCCCTAGACTTGGCTGCCTCCAGCAGTGAACCTGGCTGCCCCGACCTTGGCCCTGAGACCATCTCCGGAAAATGGATGTTGACCTTGCTAATGAGGCATGTTGGTGCGTGCATGTGTGTGCCTATGAATCTGCATTCTCGACATCGACTCGGGAAGTTAAATCTTCCACTGAAAGTGAAAACACCGTATTCATTAGCCACGTTCCCTGATGCCAGGGAGCAGTAAAGCCTTGGGATCAGACTTCTCAGAGCTGGAATCAATCTTTGGGTTTAGCAGAAAATAGGCAAATTTTTTACCGCTTCCCAAACCACCCTTTTGCAGCCCATACAAGTCACTGTAGCATCTAACTACAGGCAGGGAGGCACAGCAGCAAAAGCACCCGCAACTTCCTAAGGGAATCCCACGCTCTGGCTTTCAATCCCGGCAGCCACTGGCTACTTGGGAATCCAGGAATGTTCTGCCTTTATGTTCGGCCGGCTTGCCATAGGATGTGGCTCGTTGGCCTGCCTGGGAACCGACTGGAATTGGATGGAATAAACTCCGTACACTACTTGATAGTTTGCTAAAAGCTTGCAGTAATGCCCTGGCTCGCGTAGCTCAGTGGATTGAGCGTGGGCTGTGAACCAAAGCATCGCAGGTTTGATTCCCAGTCAGGGTACATGCCTGGGTTGCAGGCCATGGCCCCCAGCAACCACACATTGATGTTTCTCTCTCTCTCTCTCTCTCTCTCTCTCTCTCCCTCCCTTCCCTCTCTAAAAATAAATAAATAAAATCTTAAAAAAAAACTTGCAGTAAATTATCACACTCGACCCTCTCAAAGGGCAGGTGAGGTCGGTTTTATTGTCATCCCATTTTACAGTCGGGAAACCGAAGTGCTGAAAGATTAAATGAACATGAAAACCCTTAAAACTGTTCAGGCCTTCTGAGTGGTAACTCCATTTCTAGGAGTTTACTTTGGAAAACTAAGAAATCTAACGATAGAGAGGTTTCCGTAAAAGGAAGTTCCTTGTAGTGAAAAATTGAAATCAACCTACGTGTCCAAAAATAAAGAGTCACTTGGATAAGTTACAATAATTCAACATAAAAGGATACCTAATAATATCTAAAAATCTGGTTCTTGATTATAATTTTAAAAAATAAGTGTACTATATAATTTTAAATTTTAATAAAAAGGATTGCCTCTTTTATGTGGTATTATCCCATTTTTGCTGTATCTCTGGGTATATGCATGGAAAACCAGATGAAATAAATACCCTAAAATATTAATAATGGTTATTCGTGTTCCATGAGATTACAACAGACTTTTTCTCTTTTTATTTTTCTCTATTTTCATAATTTACAATACACAACTATCAAAATTGAAAAGTGATGGATGATACATTAATAAAGCAAGTGCAATATACAAAATTATTTTTCATGTTGGTTTGCTCACGGGGAGGGAGTGAAAACCAGAAAACTAAAACATGAAGTACGTGGAGGGCTTTTGAAGGTCAAAGCAAACCCATGCCAAATACAGTTATTTTATCAAAACCATTTCGCCCATCCCCAGCTAATTTATCTTTAGCCAGATAAACAAGATTTCCCGAACCTGTGAAGTCTGTGAAGTCGCTGGATGTTCGGTTCCTCCCCGCAATTTTCTATACTTATCTCGCTCACCCTTCACACAGCTCTGTCAGCGTGCGGGAAGGTGGTTTCGCGAAACTCGGTAAATTGCCGGGTAGAATATTTCCTGGGATAATGGTGTGTCTGGCCCTTCACACATCTGAAAACTCTCTGAGTTGTTAGACTTCAGGCAGGGAAGGTCAGGGGATGGCTCTGAAGGTGACCCCTGTTAGGGTGACGCAGACGGGGCAGCGGGCGGAGGGAGGATGGCGGGCCGTGGGTGCGGCACGCCCAGCAGATATTTAGAAGGAATTTCCAATCAAGAGGCCTGGGCCCTGCTCCTAGCAGGACAGAGGGAAGCAAATTGACTCTGCAGAGGAAAACCCTGCATGAGGGGCCTTCTAACGATGCCCCCATTCCATGTCTTAACTTGTTGTTGTTGTTGTTAAATTGCATTGAAAGCTGCGATGTTAGTGTGTTTGATTTGGGGATGTTTCCATATCAATATATGGGTTTTTTTGTCAAAATGATCAAACTCATTTGGAAGGTGGTGATCATGTTTACGTGTAACTCTATAATTTATCTAGAATGTTCTTTCTTGTTTCTATACAAAATCTCTAATGCACTGAAAGTGAATATTGGTGACGTTATTAATAACCATTTGCACCACTGTTTGCCAGCACTTGTGCCCTGCTCAGAACTGTGCTAAGTCCTTGCACGCACATCAGCATAGGCTACTTGCTTTCAAACCTCACAGCCTTGTGCGGACCCGGGAACTGAGCCTCAGAGAGGTAGCAACCCAGCCTTTATGGCCCCTAATGAATTCATTTTCTTAAACCCGCTGCTGTGATGCCACCTGCATCACAGACCAAATTGCTGCGTACCGGACCCCAGGATGGAAGCGGCCTGGTCTTTCAACTTTCAGATCTTGGGTTCATTCACGTGGCCACTCCCCGAGAGCGTGACCCAATGAGGATGACTGGGTTGGAACCAGGAGGACAGACCTGGAAGTCAACATATGTCCCAAATTTTGGTTAAATTGTCACCTGCTCTCAGGATGAAATCTTTCTCTCTGGCTCTCTCTGAGGCCAGGATACCTAGATGCCAAGCCTGAACATGGGAATCCTTAATCGATTAATGTATTGAGGTGGACTCTCGGGAGAAGGGAGGGAAGGAGCGAAACAAGGATGCGGTGTCCACCGAGTCAGGTGCAGCCTGGTCCCAGGGGGCGCTCTGGAGCAGGAATTGCGCCAGAGTTTTGCCACCTTGGGGTGAAGGGATCCAGCCTTTTCTACCTCGTGCCAGATGGTTATTGGCTCTGGGCTGCCCCAGGGGAAGTACGGGCAGCATCCCCTTCCATGCAAAGCAGGTTCTGGTCAGCCCAGGGCGCGTCACTGGAGAAGGGGGCAGCTGTGAGCCCTAACAACCCACGGTCTCAGCGGCTGGGAATGGGGGCCTTAACCGTGTTCCCCACGGGGTGTCGCTCCCTCTCCTGGCAGGTGGCGCCCAACCACACTTACCTCTTTTCAGGCAAAAAAGTGAAAAGAGAAAAGGTTAGGCCTCTGTCACGTTTGCCCAAGCAGCCTCTCTACGCCTGTACACATTCACGAGTACACGCAGATGAGGAGACGGAGGCGCCCTGCCCCACCCCGCCCCCCGCCCCCCGCAGTAGCCAACCCCAGAGGTTCCTGCCCCATCTGCTCTGGAATCCTGCGCCCGTAATGACAGAGCTTCTTTATACGTGACATAACCTCTGATTCCAGGGGAGGTTCTAGTTTTGCTCCTTAGATTCTGGTTTCCCAGCAAGCTTTTGTTCTTGTCCATTTACTTTTCATTACGGTTTCTTTTTGTTCTCCCACAGTTGCCTTATCATCACCTTAGCCTGCTGTCTTCTTTATGACTTCATGCTCCTGATTCCCAGACACCCTGTGCTTGGGACCCCACTGAGTATACCCTGTAATTCCACCCCTTACTCTCTCTCTCTCTCTCTCTCTCTCTCTTTTAATTCTGGGTCCTATTAAATAGATCATTTCGAGAAGGGTGCTTTTCCTCTGAACTTTCTAGAAGCAATTCCATTGCCTTGTTCCTCAGTATTTTTTTCAAAAGCCCAGATATTGGTATTTTTCTTTTTACCTTCAAACAGGGTAGATCCATCCAGTTGGGGGTGAGTGGATCCCCTCTGTTGCTTGCGAAGGTTTTCTCAAATCTCCATCTGAAGGGCAAGTCACTGTCCACGCCAGCCAGTGCATTCTCCAGCTTTCAGTGGCCTTGCATGCTTGGCTCTCCCTGACTGTTTACCTGTGTCCTAAATAACGTACCACACGAAAAACTACAAGTCTCCGTGTGGGCTGCCGTTAGGGTTATGGTCTGCTCTCCATACAGGCAGTGGTGTTTCTCTGAACCGATGGCCTCATTTCCACAATGAGCTTCATCACCACCGTCATCATCTGAGCCTTCGCCACTCCACCTGCCGTTGGCATCTGGGATTTTCAGTCTTTGCCTGGAGGTGGACAGATGAGGCTGAAGAAGCAAGGAGAAGCAATGGTTCACATTTCTCTAAATAGTGAAGTTTGCATTGCACTATTTAGAGAAATGCAAACTAAATGAAGTATTATTTCATACCTATCAGTTTAACTTTTTTTTAAGATTTTATTTATTTATTTTCAGAGAGGGGAAGAGAGGGAGAGAGAAACAACTATGTGTGGTTGCCTCTCACGCGCCCCCTACTGGGGGCCCGACCCAGCCAGCAAGCCAGGCATGTGCCCTGAGTAGGAATCCAACTGGCGACCCTTTGGTTTGCAGGCCGGCGCTCAATCCACTGAGCCGCACCATCCAGGGCTCGGTTTGACATTTTAAAGGTTATAATACGAAGTATTTGCAAGATTATTGCGTGCCAAAAATTCTTTTACGCTACTAATGAAAGAAGAAATTGGCACAACCCTTAGGAGAGCTCATTGGCTGTAGCCTATAGAAATAAACATCTGTGTACCCTGCAGCCCGACAATTCCACTTCTAAGTACAGGCAACTCCCCAGCACAATGTTTCCACGTGAGAGCATCCATCAGCCCCACCTGGGGGGACTGGGAAGCACAGATCGCTGGGGCCCAACCTTGCCGTTTCTGACTCAGCGGGTCTGGCGTGAGAACCTGCTCTGCCAGCTAGTCCCCAGGAGCTGCCGATGCTGCTGTTGCAGAGACCAACCTGCAAAGTGCTCTTACACATAAGCGCAAGGTATCCATACAACAGGTTCACTGTAGCATCGTTGGTCGCAGCAAAGGCGGGGAGAGAGAGGGAGAGACTCTAAATATCCACCAGTAGGAGAAGAACAGATTAACATACCGTGATGTATTTCCCCGCTGGGAAAAAAAAAAGGACTTTGCCGTTTAAATGAGTGAACTAATCTCCATGTAGATTTAGAGCCACGAGGCTTCCTAACCAGTGGGAGAGTCGTCTGGGCAGATGGCATCTTGGCTGCATCCTTTATTCCTCCCTAATGTCATGAATTCGTGCTTCCTCACTGCTGTCTTTGTGGTCAGGACAGTTTCTGTTTGGTGGTTGTTCTTTTTTGTTCTTTTCTCAGAGAAGCGGTTGTTAGAGGGTATTTATCAGTTCTGCCGCTTTTCTGCTTACTAATTAATTTCTGCATTTTGTCATTAATGTAGTCTCCCCATTTGATGTGCTTTGTATAAGTTACTGAATGGAATCAGAAGCTCATTTATTCCCATTCCATTTATTAATGAGCGCATTTAAGGCCACCGATTTCCCACTTGGTAGACTTCGGGATCCAATCCCCGTATGTTGCTATGTGACATAATTATAGTTTTGATTTTCTCTTTAACCTGAGTTATTTAGGATAGCATTTTTTTTAAATTCCCAAGTGTTTAGAGGTTTTGGTTCTTGCTTTCAACTTTTATAATATTGTGAACAAAGAGTGTGGAAAACTGTGTGTGTGTGTGTGTGTCTTCCATAGACAATACAAAGAGTATGTATTCTCTATTTGGAGAACACACAGCTCCTTAGAAAGTTATTAAATAAGCCTTGCTGATTTTATTAGTCAAATCCTCTCTAACGTAATTAATGGCTTGCCTAGTCTTTCAAAGATTGGGAGACACTTTTTAAAGTTTTCCACTGCAGAGCAGGTAGACGGCTGCATTATGTTGACTGTATATTGCATGATTAAACTTATTATCCTACTGGTCCTGTTCAGGTGTTTTCTTTCTCTGAAATTGTATGCTTTTTGGGTGAGTGCAGTGAGCCCTGGGTTCTTGTCATTGACACTTGATGTGTGCCCATTCTTTTCATTTTAACCTTTTTCCTGCACATTTTTTTTTACTCACACTTCTTGCAGATAGCATACCTGGGCTTCTTTTGTGGAGCCCATGTGAAAGTCTGTATCGTTACGTGAGAGTGTAACTAGTGACACCCTTCAAGGGGTCTCCTTTCTTGTTTGACCTCACTTCCGTGTTCTGCTGTAGGACCTGCCATCCTGTGGGTTCCTGTGAGGGTCACTGCGATGGGCTCAATGGTGTACCCCTAAAATGTGTGCATTGTAGCTCTAACTCCCAATGTACCACATTTTTTCGGACTATAAGACGCACTTTCCCCCCAAATTTGGGAGGAAGTGGGGGTGTGTCTTATAGTCCAAATGTAGCTTTACATTTACATTGGTGAAATATCATGTTATTTATGTTATTAAATATTTTACCACATTTTTTGCTTCGAAATTGTTTTTCCTATTTTCCTCTTCTAAAACCTAGGTATGTCTCATGGTCCGAACATTACGGTAACTGCATGCAGAGACAGTGCCTTCAAGGAGGTGATTAAGGTGAACTAATGCCGTCAGGGTGTGGCTCGAAGCCAATGGGACCAGCACTCAGACAGGAAGGGGAAGAGACACCAGAGACTGCTCTCTCTCTCTCTGCGCCCACCGAGGAAAGTTTCAGTGAGAGCACAGTGAGAAAGCGGCCATCTGAGAGCCAAGGAGAGACCTCAGGACAGAACGATCCTGCCAGCACCTTGGCCTTGGACTTCCAGCCTCCAGAAGGTAAGAAAACTTATTTCTACTGTTTAAGCCGCCCAGCCTGTGCTATTGTTATGCCAACCCAAGCCAATTAACATTAGTAATCCCAGTTGGTTGGTGCTCCACTTTACCACCGTAGGACCCTACGACCCTACGAGTTCCTGAAAGACCTTAGTTTCCCTCTAAATGCCTCCCAGCCACACTCCCTCCCGAGAGGCCCGGGAGCATCACGCAGGCTCGTTTCCTGCAGATGCTGCGCTTCCCTGGATTCTAACAATTTTGTGGAGAGCCAGTTCAGGAAGAGACATATGAGATCAAATAGAACAATAATAATAAAATATAATACATAATACACACATTTTCTGCTTATTATAAAATAGGGAAAATAGATGTTTATTTGAAAGTATATATTACTTTGCATTTATTTTTGTCACATACGTTAAATAAAACAACAATTAGCCTAGCTAACAGTGGCAATTAGTAGCAATTGGTAATAGAACTAATAAAATAAATACAATGAGAACAATATAGTAATGTTTTATAGTGTTCCTTTCTGTGCTCTGATAGGGCAATGTTCTTAACCCTTTTTTAAAAAAGCCTTTTAAATTGATATTTAAATTGTGTGGGCTGTGTTGTCATGTATTCTTAGGATACACAAATGCAAGACTTTTAAAGAGGAGAACATAATACAGTAAGACTAGTTAAACAGATTTGACCTATTTTAATAACAGATAATAATGACGTTTCTTTTTGTCCCATGATACAATAGGATATTTTTATTCTTTGTGTTTCCTTTCCCGACAGTATTTCTCTGAACTGCTTGCAACCTTTAGGGCATCTTTTTTTTGTTTAATTTTATGCAGTGGTAAACTGAATGCAGTCAAATGCAGACTCTCCCTTGATGTGCAGCTCTGTGATTGTCAAACACACCTGCGTCGGTCCCTGGGGTCCGCCCAATGGGGTGGCGTCCAGCTAAACACGCTCTCAGCCTCCGCAGAAGTGTTCGTGCTCACGTGGAACATGGTTTCAAGCTCAGAGCCACTAACCTGTAGCTCTGAGAGACAAGTCTGTGTTACAAAACAGATGGACGTTTTTGAAGAGCTGGAAAAACTGACTCCTGTAAGCTGTTGTCACTGTTTTTTGTGATAACATATATCACTAATACGCTGTATGATTATTGATCAAGATCTGACAGAACCACAGTGCACGATAAGGGGCCGATACCTCTGCGTTAAAAATGGCCCCCCGGCTCACCCACAGGCCTTTTTCGTGGCGCCTTCTGAACCAAGAAATGGAACATCACTCACTTTCACAGAGCAACAGGGGAACAACAGCAGGGTCACGCATGCTTGTTGTGTGGTGTGCCCAGGTGAGTCAGTGGGCGCTGTTTTTCAGTAAACTTGATCGTATTGTTTGGACACGGAGAAACTTTTGAGTGATTTAGAAGGAGTGCTTGCCTGTCCCGCCCCAGCCTGGGGAGACAAAGTCACTGTGTTTTCACTTCTCTTTCTCCACCAAGCTGTGAAATATTGTGGAAAGAAATTGAAGATCTAGATAAAGGGAAACGCTTTCATGTTCATGGGCCAGAAGACTTGCCATTGTCCGTACAGCTATACCCCTCACGCTGGTATACAAGTTCGGTGTAACCTTTATCAAAATACCGGATGACACTTTTGTAGACATTAATAAGCAGATCCTAACATTTATATGGAAATGCAATGGATTTGTAACAGCTAAAATCATCTTGAATAGGAAGAACAAATTTGGAGAGTTCACACATTCTGATTTCACAACTTCCTGTAAAGCTATAGCAATTAAAACAAATTGGTACCGCAAAACTAAAGGCCACTAGTTCAATTCCCGGTCAGGGCACATGCCTGGGTCGCGGGTTCAGTCCCCAGTCAGGGTACATAGGAGAGGCAACCAATGGATGTTTCTCTCCCTCCCTTTCCCTCTCTCTAAAAATAGATAAATAAAATAGCTAAAAAAAAAAATTGGTGCCACCATGAGAATAGACATACATATAAACCAATGGAATAGAATTGAGTGTCTATAAATAAACCTCAACAAGGAACAAGTGTACCAAGATAATTCAATGGGGAAAAAATAGTCTTCAACCAACTGTGCTGGGTCAACCAGAATCTACATGCAAAAAAAAATGAAATTGAATTTGTACTTATATAGAGGCCCCGGAGATACCATCTGTAGAGATCAGCCACGGCAGGACCCAGAACAGGGCAGATAAAGGAGGGGACAAACATCTGGGAGCAAAAACTGGGACTAGCCAGCACCTCAGGTAAATCTCTCTCTACTCTTATTCACACGTCAGAAACAGGTGCAAACTCCATGAATGCTCTGGGCTCTGTGCTCTGATAAATTTCATCTGTTCCCCGATTTCAAAGCATTCTGGCATTCCTAGGACCCTTGGTGCATGTTCTGGGTGCATACTCAAAATTAAGTCAAAATATGTCATACTACACTTGATCTTAGCCAAAAGCCTGAGAAGTGATAAAATCCCTTACTTACAAGCCACTTTATTTGTAAAGGCCAAAACTCCCAGAAAAACCGCAACAGTCAATGCAGAAGGCACATCCTATTGCTGACTTCAAAAGTAATATTGCTATTATTTTACTATTTACTGACTTTTGGGTAGAGACGACCTCATGTCAAGGAGTATCTGTATATTTCTATTTTATCTAGCGATATTAGCAAGAATGGATATTGACTTTTTTTTTCAACAGACTTTTCTGAATCCTTGAGATGAACATGAAGTTTTTCTCTTTTGATCTGTTATTGGGGTGAATTTTATTGATGATGTCACAGTATTGAACCACATCCGGTTTTCCTGGAAACACAGCCCAGCGAGCCTGGTCCGCGGCGTTGCTGTAACACTGCATCAGCACGAGCTCACAGGGCTTCCGTGTGCTCCGTCTGACCTGAGTGCTGCTGGTACCTGGGGCTTGCTGTGGAGGCTCGTCTTGATTTGCTTTGCCTGGGGGGAGAGTGTCAGTGGTGGGCTTCTCCGTCCCTTGGACGTTTGAAATTACCTGCCTCAGAACCCACCTAGGCCCGGGGCTTAGGGGGATGCTGCGTCTTCAATTCCTTCTCCGCTGGTCGGCCTGTTTAGACTGCTGGTCTCTTCTAGAGTAACTGTTGCTAAGTGCTGGGTTTTCTAAGCAATTAATCATTCCATCCATATTTCCATCTAATTCGCACCTAGGTTTGCCCGTCATTCCTGAGCCTTCTCTTCATGTCTTCTGTCTCTCTTGCTAATGCTCCTTTCTAAGTTTGAATTTCATTTCTTTCTAACGTGACTAGTTTTGTCAAAGAAACAGGAATCAGCCCTGACTAGTGTGGCTCAGTTGGTTGGGCATCGTCCCATGAAGTCCAAGTTCCCCGGGCTGATTCTCAGTGAGGGTTCAGTCCCGGTCAGGGTGCATACGGGAGGCACCAACTGGTGTTTCTCTCTCACATCGATGTTTCTCTCCCTCTCTCTCTCCCTTCCTTCCCCTCTTTTTGAAATCAATAAGCATGTCCTCAGGTGAGTATTAAAAAAGAAAGAAGCAGCAGTCAGATTTTTTTACTTACTCATTCTTCTTTTTCTTCTTTGTAATTTGTCAATTTCTGCTTTCCATGTATTACCCTCAGTGTTCTTCTCTACATTCCTGAATGCTTTTGTTTTAAAAAAAAAATAGTTCTTAATATATGTGTTTATGGCTTTATTTCCCTGTGAAGCCAGTTTTGGCCATCTTCCATTCATTTCGAAATGCTCAATTTTATTATAGCGATTTCTAGAGTTTGCAGTTTCAACCGCAGGGCAAGAGTCGTTCCCCTGTTACTACATTAGTAAACAGTTTAATTGAACTAATAAATATGTTGCTTATTGATTTATAATAAATATTATTCATCATGCCGAATGTATTCGTTAAGACGCTGGCAGGAAGCAGGTGGTACGTTGAAAAGAATTTAACGAAAGAGAATTGAGTGAGGAAACTCAGTCTGGCGGTGTGGCCGGGGCCCAGGGAACCCACAAGGGGTGGCGAGGGACCCTGGAGCTCACACCGCAGAGGGAGCCCAGGAGGCCTCCGGGGCTGCAGACAGGAGGGCGGGGGAATCTCACTGCAGCAGGCGGAGGAACACAGGCACAGCCAGGACTACCGGGGTGGGGGGGTGGAGAGGAGGTGGAAATAATTCCTTCAACCCCCCCCCTCTCTCTCCCCTTCTTCCAGGCTTCTGTCCACACCCTCTGGCTGAACACAGATTGAAGGCAGAGGCCCCGGAGATACCATCTGTAGAGATCAGCCACGGCAGGACCCAGAACAGGGCAGATAAAGGAGAGGACAAACATCTGGGAGCAAAAACTGGGACTAGCCAGCACCTCAGGTACATCTCTCTCTACTCTTATTCACACGTCAGAAACAGGTGCAAACCCCATGAATGCTCTGGGCTCTGTGCTCTGATAAATTTTATCTGTTCCCTGATTTCAAAGCATTCTCGCATGCCTAGGACCCTTGGTGCATGTTCTTGTCCATCTACATTTGAGTTGCTGTAACCTGTTTGTTTAGAATTTTTACACCAATCACACCTACACGAGCTTGGTCTATGGTTTTCTTTGGTTGAATGGTGATTATCAGAATTTTGTATTAGGGAGATCCTTGCCCTGGGAAATCAATCAGTCAGAAGGCCTTTTCATGTTTTTCAGTTCTGGGATAATTTATTTAGCAAAAGAATTACGTATTTCTTAAAAGATCAAAAAAAATTATTCACTCATGTTCCTACCAGGAACTGGTGGGTTTTGTTTCAGGTGATTCTTGGGTAACTTTTTAGCACTTCTCATAATTATTGGTCTGTCCATGTTTTCTACTTTTTGAGTCAATTTTGGTCACTTACAATTTCCTAAGAAATGGCCACTCTCCTGGAGATTCACTTCCTCCTAAGAGCCCCTTCCCCTGCACATGGGGGTGAAATTGGCAAAGGACATTCGTTTGGTCCCATCTCCTGGGGGAGGCCACTGGGCTGTGGGGGTGGCAGCCTGGAGGGGACCCCTCGGGGTGGACAACTCTTCAGTTAAAACTCTTCAGAGGGGTTTGAGCCTGCAGACAGGATCGTGCAGGCTTCTCCACCGCTGTTGACAAATGCCGCACCCCGTGGAGCCGACCACGGGAGGGTGTGCTGGAGGTGACCTTCCAGAGTGACTCACCATGTGGCTGTGCAACCTCGGCACCTGCCTGCCCTGGCACGGCCCCGCATGCGCGGTGGCTGTGATCTGGCCCTCCTGCTCAGCACGAGCCGCCAGCGAGTGTGTGTGCCCTTGCTGGGGGGAGCGAGGAAGCAGGTGGGGCGCGCAGGGAGGGTGGCTCTGCTCTGATCGTGATGTGCCTTCCCTCTTCGGCCCTCCCTGCTGGCCGGGGCTCTGCCACTTCGGGTTCATCATCGTGACCAGCCTCGCTGCGCTTCAGTGGCCCGGACAATGAAATGACAAGCTCTGAGGCCTTCGTGGATTTATGGTTCTATTAGCAGCTTCCCCCCAGGGGTCAGCTCAGCACAAACAGGTTCACCTTCAGCTCTCTCTCTCCCACAAGAAGTGATGCTCCCACTTATGTACTAGTGTCTAAGATCTGCTTCTGGAGCACAGGGACCAAAAGGCCCTTCTGGTCCCCGTGTGTCTCCCCTCCGGCCTGCACTGGACTGAAGGGTCTCACGGGCTGGGCTTACAGATCAATAGCCTGGGCAGGAACCTTGTCCTGGAGAAACCACCTTTTGAGTGTCTAATACCTTGAGATGTGCTAATGCACACAATTGGCGAGCTCAGGGGCAATAGAGGGGGAGAGAGAGGTCTAGGGATGGAATGTCACTGGGGAAGGCAGCCTGCAGTGACAGTCATGCTTGCAGGGGGTGAGGAGGGATGCAACGGGCAGACCGGGGACAAGGAATGTGGTAGCTTTGGGACCCCTGGAGGTGGAGGTGGACTGCAACACAGATTAGCCTGCAGGAGTGAGAGGGGTGCCGGGCATGGAAGGCTCCGGCGGCACGAAGAGCGTGGCGCTTGGAGGCCCACCGGACTGGGTTCCCACCCTCTGCAAGCTTCTCTCCTCCTCTGCAAAATGGGAATAATAACGCCCTTCTTTAGGGCTGATGGGAGAACTCCATGAGATAACGTGTAAAAGTACCGAAGCACACGGACTGGTATGCATGAAGATTCCATCAAGATGTCCATCGTTGTCATAAAGCCCAGGGTGGCCAGCGACCTGCTCTAGAAGTCCTTTTTAGTTAATTGCATTAATTGCAAATATCTTTGCGCTCCTGCCAAGCCCTGCGCTGGTCACCCCAGGGTCACAAAGAGAAATGCAAGCGTGTTCCCTGCCCTCCAACGGCTCCCAGCCCAGGCGAGGAGACAGAGCTGTACACCACCAAGGGCACCGCAGCGGGGCCCTTGCTCATCTGTGTTCCCTGCCGTTGGAGATCCGGGGGCTGGACTCGGGGCCGCCACCCTGTGGGGCCAGACTCGGGGATCCCACCAGCCCCTCCCACTCCATGGCAGACAGCAGTAGACCCCAGTGGGTCTCCCTCCTGCTAATCTTTATCCCCCCAAACATTTTGCCACACACACCCGCATCCGAAAGGCCTTTCTAAAACACAAATCTAACCTGTCAATCCTCTGATTAGCTCCCAATAATGATTCTGCCAATCCCCTTGAAATCTGTAAACAGAGTTCTTGCTTTGAATAAGAGATTGATTGAACGTTTAATCAAACGCGATGTCTCCGAACCAGGAACGCGTGCATTATTCCAACACTCAGACCTCTGGGTGAAGTGAGACTCTATCGAGAGTAAAAATACAGTTTAAGTGAGACACTTCAGCACTAACTTTATTCAAAGTCAGCAGGTCTCCTGTTGATCTTGTTGGGGAATTTACATCACTGTGAAATGTGATTTTGCCGAACTTATCAATAGCTGATTACTAATGAAATCATAGCAGAAATGCAAAGCAAACTCACGAAACTACATTCAGAGTTCTTCATTTGGAATTCTGTCGACCTTGAGATTTTTCCAAAACTCTGTGGATGCTTTGCCATCGAGGACTGGGGTAGCACTAGCTTTGGGGAATGGTGTTAACTGACCCCACTCGGTCATAAGGTTGACCCAATAATCAGCCACGGGAAGACCAGCAGAGGTTCTTGCCACGAAGCGTGAGAATGACAGCATGGCTCTCGTTATTTGCTCCTGAGGACCACGATGGAAAAGCTTTTGTCCAGCCCTGGCTGGCATAGCTCAGTGAATTGAGTGTGGGCTGGGAACCAAAGTGTCCCAGGTTCGATTCCCAGTCAGGGCACATGCCTGGGTTGCAGGCCATAACCCCCAGCAACCGCACATTGATGTTTCTCTCTCTCTCTCTCTCTCTCTCTCCCTTCTTCCCTCCCTTCCCTCTCTAAAATAAATAAATAAAATCTTTTAAAAAAGAAAAAAAAAAAGAAAAGCTTTTGTCCGAACATGCTACCACAACTTTACATTGCTCCCACCTATGCAACGCTGACCTCCTCTGACAGAGCCACGCCCCTGGAGGAGGAACATCCGACATGAAAATCAGAATGCCACCATGCGCAGGTTCCAGACTCGGACATTCTCAGGGCATTCATTTTGCACAGTTAATGGCGTGGCATCTGAAATGGGTTTGGAACATAAACTGAATGTTATGTCTAATGCAGAGGGATGTGAGTCGCCCTGGAGTGGCAGGACCAGTCCAGAGCGTCCTGAGGGGCAGCCCTGTTGCTCCAGAAGACACCCATCCTACCAGCCAGCTCAGCCGTCGCACCAGCAGCTCTTCCGGGGACCGCCCACCTGAAAGCCTGCAAAGTCCCGGCTTGGTGGCCGGTGGTGAGTCCCAAGGCTGCACACATTTGCCGGAAAGATACCACGTATTGGCGCACTATGACGCTGGCTCCTAGAATTTTCCACGATCAAGAACTCGTAACAACCATTTTCAGGTAAATGGCTTCTTGATGGGAGCAGGTTCTTTTTCAGAATGCTTCCAAACTATATAAGGTCCGGAGGACCAAGATGCTCAATCCCCCAATCCTTGACCACCTGTCTGCACCTGTGGCAGGTTCCTGAGAGGAGCACAGAGAGAGGCCGGAGTAAAGAACGTGCAAGCTTTCTCTGGCTCTGGCCTCAGACCTGAGCAGGCACAGCCCAGCCTTGGGAGCTGAGCTAGACCACAGGAGGGTGACGCTCTGTGTCTCAGGCCAAGGACTTCACTACACGTGGTCTGTGGGGACTTCAGGGGGGAACCTGCCTGGGCCAGGGGGCCCAAATGTGTGGTCAAATATTATTCCAAATGTTTCTTTGAGGCTGTTTCTGGATGAGGTTAACATTTGAATCTGTAGACAGGGGGAAGCAGACTCCCCTCTATAGTGTGGGTGGGCCTCATCCAGACAGTGGACGGCCCGAATGGAACAAAAGACTGGCCTCCCTTTAGCAAGAAGGGATTCTGCCAGCAGACGGCCTCGGGCGTGAACTGCAACACTGGCTGCTCCTTCCGCTCTAGCCTGACAGCCTTCGGACTTGAACGTCAACATCAGCTTTTCTCTGGGTCTCCGGCCTGTCAGCCCATCCTGCGGGTTTCGTGTTTGCCAGCCTCTATAATGGTTGCATGAGATCATTCCTTAAAATGAATCTCTCTAGTTAGATAGATAGATAGACAGATGGTAGAGATAGACGAACAGATAACACCCTCTCAGTTCTGTCTCTCTGGAGAACCCTGACTAACACACAGTTCCTGCCCACACCAGCCCCAAGAGCTGATCTCTGGGAGCTGCCTCGGTGGGTGCTCTTACCTCCTGGATGGGTTCCGCCTCCCAGGCAAGGTCAGTGCTCCAGTTGGGCAGCCCTTGCCTGCAGCCTCCCTGTCTCTGGGTGGGTTCCGAAACCCCTCTCTCTCCGTGTTCCTGTAGGGGTAGTACGTATCCCTGCTATTCCAACTCCAGGGGGTCCCCGTCCTCTTTTGTGGTCTCCTGGGACTGTCCACACCTTTGTCAATCACGTCTTTTTGAAACCCTGCTCAGACCACCCAGTTTAAATGTCCCGTCTCTTTCCTAACAAGACCCTGACTGGTGCACCACTTCCGTTCGAGTTGCCAGGGTTAACAGTGCAAGGAGACAGGCTTCCCAGCTGAAAATACATGCCCGATAAATAATCAGGAAAAAAAATAGTTTAAGCAGGTGCCAACATTTATTGCTTCTCTAGAATTCAAATGTCACTGGGCAAAGTTAACATTTTCACTGGCCACTCTAGGCTTCACCAGCAACTATGAAAAGATCTTGGGCACCTGGGTAAATTCCAGCTGACCCCTGAAACAAACAAGGGACATGACAGGCTCAGAATAGGAGGACGCATCCTGCCGATATGGTCCTAATGGGTGGGACAGCGCTCTGAATTGTACACACCTGTGCGTGTTTGTCTGCGTGCATGCGCGACAGAGACAGAGAGAGGGGAGGATGGGAGGAGAAGTGAGAGCAGGAGAAAAGAATGGGAAATACACCTGAAAAGAAAGGATGGGTTGGCTCATCAAGAACCTAACCCCAGTGAGGACAGCCTAGGGCCTCCCTCTCTCTGCGGGAGATGATGCGTCCTGACCCTCGTCTTCATTGTCCAGATGTCCCTACCCATCTTTCGTGGCTGACTCTGACACGTTCATCTCTCCAAATTTGCTTTGGCTTTTTTTTTTAAACATCTCCTAAGATTTGCATGAAAGGATCCCATTGGACGCTCAGACTCCTGCAAGTCTTACTCACTGTGAGCCACGTTTGGGTATTAGTTCTTGTTCAATTTGTACAATAGGTTCTCGACAATGAGATGAAATAAGAACACAATTTAAGTCTTCTTTTCTCCTGTTTTTCTTGCAAAGACAAAAAGAAAGAACAAGAAGGTGCATCTACGGAGTTTTGATAGCCCAAATTGAGTGTGCTGGGGAAAAAAAATTGAAAAATTGGGGCTCCAGTCATCCGAGGCGGGGAAAAAAAGGGAGACATTATATAATCACCAAATAAATTGTTATTCTTCACAGCCTCCAGCTATTACAGTTTCACTGGATACTTTATAAGCAATTATTGTTCTGGGAGATACTCCAAGGCTTGCTGCAGGATTTCAAAAAGAAAAATTTGCCACATGTCTCAAAAGTGTTGGATGAACTATTGTTACAGCTGCCTTTTCTGTCTTTGACCGAGGAAGGAATCACGTGGGCACGTGAAAGACAGGGAAGTGGCTGTCACGTGGGCCGGGAGCGTGAACGGCTCTTTGCACCTTTGGGGGTTGGGCTCACCTAGAAAATCGCTTCGTTCTTCTGTCTCCCGAGGTTCTAAAACAGAGATTTCAGAAGTAGCTTTAAGCAGGGCATTGAGGCCCCGACTTCTGGTGTCGCTGTGGCTGGCAACAAACACCATAGCCAGCCCCTCATCAGCCAAACCCTAGAAATGATAGGAGCTATAAAAAGAATGTGTTGCATATCTACGTAAGCACACTCAACAATAAACAGAGCAGCGATTGGAGGACAAAGAGCTATGAGAAACTCGTGAATGGCTGAAAGCGGAGAGGATCACGTCGAACAGGAAGACAGGCAGGGGAATGTGTAAAGCGGGTGGCCATGGAGAGGGAACCAGCGGTGAGGACCAGTGTGGTGGGACCCAGGGGCTGGAGGGGGTCCTGGGCAACCGGTGGCATGACTAGCCGGGCCACTGCAAATGGAGCAGCCACCCGGGGCACCCCAGGCATTCCTCACCACCAGCCAGGCCCACGTGATCCCTCGGAAATGTGACCGTGGTTGCTCAGAGCGGACGATGGGACCACAGGGCCTTCACCAGATGTCGCCATAACACCCCGCCAGCTGAGGTAAAGTTTGGGGTTATCTGGCCCGCACCACAAAGCACCCCGGAGATTTCCCCAGAGGGCCCCCCTACCTGTGCATGGACAGGTTTGTCTGCAAAGTCTAACTCCTCGTAATAATTTTGAATCTTTATCAGAATTCCTTCCATAGGCCTCCTGGCTTTATGAACTCAGAACAAAGTTACCCAAACCCCTGCTAAAGGTACAGTGTATTGGCAATGCATGAGAAGCCCTTCTCCATGTTAACACAGAAGCACAACTCGGGGCTCTTTGAGCAACGGTTGAACCAGCTGCAAGTCTGCCTCACTTGTAAACATTGGTGCTCAACCCGCTGACTAGCTGTGTGAACTTGAACGAGCCACTTCGTCACTTGGAGCCTCAGTGTCCTCTCCCTACCCCACTGAATGGATCCAAGGACCAAGTAGATGAACACACTCTTCACAGATTAGAATAATACAGAAGCTGTGAAAAGTTTGGTTTTGTTCCTTCCAGTATTAGCAGCACCCGAGGGTTTTCCTGGGATGTAGTCTCCCTCCCCACTGGCCCTTCCCTTACTTTCATCGTGGCCCCTGGCTGCCCCCCTCGTCCCCTCCCCTGCCTCTGCCTTCCAGCCTCCGGAGGCCAGTGTATCTGAGAGCCCGATTCCAGGCGCGTTTCTCTCTGGAGAGGCCTTCGGCTTGGATTGCGATCGTCTCCTTGTGAAAGTCTCCGGCTTACCTTCTGTCCTCTCACCCTCTGGACCCTAGAACCACAGAACGGCCCCTCTCCTGTGGGCATTTTTAATGCCTTCCGAGGTCTGGAACCCACTTCCTCCCCATCCCCAGTATTTCACGGGTGAATCCCCGGGTTCCGTGGTGACCTTATACAGAGTGTTCACCTCTCCCCCTTGCCGGCTAGCCCTTGGCTGTCAGTCAGTCATTCCTGAACACGTTTCCTCCATTCACCGCTCTCCCTGCCGGGGTGGCAGTCAAAGTGGTCAGCAGAGCATGCCAGGGACATGGTGTCTTCAGCGAGGCAGGGGGTTGGGGGCATGCGGCGGGACCCTGGAGGGCTGTCCCTCCAGCCCAGCCCCGTCTCTGGCCCCTGACACAAAACGGATTCGACTTCCCCCCTTCTGGCCCCACGGAAATATTCTCTGCCTTGCTTTCCCGCTTGGCTCCTTGGGTTTCTAGATCCTTCACCTCCAGCGTGGATCTGTTTGGTGCTCTTTTGAACACGGCACCCTCCTACTCCCGGCTCTGATGAGTTATATCTGCCAGGCCTGAGTGCACTTGATGAGACTATTGTTCCCTTTTCATGTTAAAATTTTTGGTCGCTTTGATTTGATTCCTCCCTCCCTCTGTCAAGAATCATCTGGCTCCCTCTTTATCAAAGGAGCAAGTCTTCATGAAACACCTTTCTCCTTGCCTTCGTGAAGTGCCTTTGATCCCCAGCCAGGAACCCTCCCCCTGCCATCAAAGGCCACATCCAGGAAAAATCACCTTCTCCTTGCTGGGATGCCGCCTGCTGCTCACACCCCTTATTGTTAGGTCCAGTGAGTGAAAGGAGAAATGAGAATGTCGAGTCTCCAGAGCCCCCAGCTCCTTCACTGGGATTTCAGACTCCAGGGCGCATCCCAGGTTAACTTGGAGAGGATCCCCGTGGGCCTGCAGCCTGGGAAGCAGCCTGTCTCTTTGCAGATCCTGCAAAGATCTGGAAAACCAGCCCCAGCGACCCTGTTGGGCCCCACATGTCGCCCCAGCACTCACCATTCCCTACACACCCATGGCTTCTCACCGGGGCACCTGCACCTCTTTTCCTGGGGACTTGGATCAGTCCATGTGGCAACAGGCTCAACGTTCTGGGGGCCCCAAGAGCAACCATCAACCATAACAGACCCCAGCTCCTTAGGTGGAACATATCTGGGGCATAGTCCACACTGTGTTTCAGACGTCCCAGGACAGACTCACCCTAACTGCCCACAGCAGTAACTTGCTCGGAGAAAAACAACGGTCTTTGCCTCCCTGTCCTTCTTCCCCACTTCCCGACATTCCCAGATGCATGGCTGGCATTCGGATCGGTTTTAGAGTGTGTCTCTGGGGAACCCGGTCGAAGACGTGAGCCTGCATGTAGCATCTGCTCACGGCTGCCTTGGGGCCACCGCGAGAGTTTGAACTGGAGGTGTATACCGTTTCAGTTTGCTGTTGCTGCTGCAACTTTGCTATAAACTTACTGACTTAAAACAACACAGTTATTATCTGACCTTTTGCGGGTGAGGTGCCTCACTGGGCTTTCTGGAGGCTCGCCTGCCTTGGCTTCTAGCCCCTCTGTCAGTAAAGCTGGTGACATCGCATATCCGATCTCTCTCTCTTCCTCTCTCTCTCAAACTCTTGTGTCCTTTTTATAAGGGCCCTTGCGATTGCATTGGCCCACCCAGATACGCCAACCTAGGGCTGGAGTGGTTCCGTCGGTTAGCACATGGTACTTCTACAGCTAATCCAGGATGACTTCTCATCTCAAGGTCCTTCACTTCACCACATCTGCAAAATCCCTTAGCCGAAGGAGGTAATCTATTCACAGATTTCGGGGATCAGGAAGTGGACATGCTTGGGGGCCCCTGTTTTGCCCACCACGGATGTTCAAAGGCCCCGATGACAACCGTGAGTCAGGAACTACTGTTGTTTACCCTGCATGGCCCATGCGGAATGTTGGGTAAAGGAATAAGTTTGAGACAGAAGGGTTTTCCATGAGACCTTCCTGGACAGACAGCCTTCCCTCTAGCTGGAAAGATTTCCAGAATGAATCCCAAGCCTCATCTCTACAGATGTCCAGGGATGAGAGGAAACTGGGAAATGGTGAGCCCCAAGCACTCGGTTTTGATGATGAGCTCTCGAGGTGCCAGGGAGTTAGTTACCTCCAGACCCAGGATGACAGAGCCCGGGCCCCCTGAAGTTGGAGCGTGGGGCTTTGCATGCCTGTGGACACAGCCACCTATTGGCCTCTCAGTTTCTGGGGGAAGGGCCAGGGTCCGAGCCTGGGAACCCTCACCATGCTTCATGCATCAACTTGAATGGAGCCCCATCCAGAGCGGGGTCAGACCCCTCCCGCTCCTCTCCCACCATCTTCTCAGCGATCAAGAGCCCGCCCCCCTGCGTTAGGGTCCTGGGGAGTGGGCACAGGGGCCTTCTGCTCCTGTCACAGAGAGGGAGAATCAGGGAGCAAGAGTTAGGCAGGAGGCACCGTTTCTTCCCGGCTCCCAGCCAGGCAGTGGTGTGAGCCAGCATCTCGTTACAGCTTGAAAAGGAAGCATGAGTGAGGGACGGAGAGGAAGGCGCGATGCCAAAAACCTGCTCGGCCTTCGGAAATCCAGATTCTCCTGCACTCCGTCTCCTCAGGAGCAAGCGGTGTTTGAGGACTGTCCCCGCCTTTCACTCCCGCCCAGGTCAGGTGTACCGTGGCCTCTCTCCTTATCCCCAGCTTCCGTCGGTGCCTGGCGACAAAGGCAGAGGCAGGGTGGCCCACGGCCTCTCCTGCACCAGGCGATCACAAAGGACCCACGTCCAGGGCTCTGAGGCCCTGCGGCTGCCCAGCTCGTGCCTGCCAGAAATGCATATGTCCATGCACATGAGTGCCCGGACCCAGGTCCTCTTGAATCCCCCTCCATAAGTGGCAGGTGGGGGCCATGTTCCAGCATGCCCAGGATAAGGCTGGCCTGGCCTGGGTACAGCAGATGGACCACTCAAGCTTTTTCTGTGGCTCAGTTCTCTCACCTACAACATGCAGATGATCTGATCTATCTTGCAGGATTGTTGAAAGGTTTAAATAACATAATGTAGTCAAAATCCCATAGTGAGTTCTTTTCATCTCTGGAGACTATGTTTATTTTGACTAAGCCTGCACTTATAAAGTAGTGGAGAAACAAAAAACAAACAGTAAGTGTATAATTTAGGCTCAGGAAGTCAACCTTTGCCTCAGTGAGCTGTGCTAGGGTTTAAGGATGCTGGGATAACCTAATTACCACATTCTCCCTCTTCTCCATCTGTACCCCTCCCCCCACCACCACATCCTGCAGAGGATTCAGAAACAATCCTCTCTTCCTGGTTGGCGACTCCCTGCCCCCTCCAGGGAGAAAAGTAACCTCATTACTGAGTCAGGAACTTGGAGCACTGGGGGTCTGTGTGCAGCTGGTCACGAGGCGAGGCCGCAGAGACTCGGTCAGGATCTCCAAGCCGTGACGGGAGGTTCCCCAGGAGATAAGAAGGCTGCTCCAGGCTGGCATCCCAGGGCCTTCTTGAGTGACTGCGTGGGAGGGGACACAGATTCCCTGCTCCCTCTGCTGGCCCAGTGCACGGAACTGGGACCCGGGGGTGGACTGGGACGGAGGCAGGTTTTGTTTGCACCCGTGGATTGGTTTTCTAGCATCTGGAGCCATCTGAGAACGGAGTGCGCCCTTCGGAAAGCAGAGGCTGGCCTTCCGCACTGCTGGGGCCGTTGGCTCCACGGCGGCTTCAACATGCAAGTCTTGCCTGCTCCCGGCAACCTTTGCCAGAGGTCGGATGCTATTCTTCCTGGTGCTGCTACCTTTGGATGGCTGTTTTAAGCCACTACGTTTTCTTTTGATTTTTAAAAAATGTTTATCTTTTTTATTACAGTTGACATTTAATACTATTTTATATCAGTTCCAGGCACACAGCCTTTAGACATTTATGGAATGTGAAAAGTGCTAGGCCGCTACGTTCTGAGGTGGCTGGACGCACAGTGGAGCTCACTGACGCCGTTTCCAAACCGTGATTTCAGCAGCGTGTACCCACGTCCGAGTTAGCGACGCCATCCTCGTCCGTGCTCGGGACTTGAGGAATTTTAGGCATGATTCTACCCATTTCTGAGCCTAACGCCTGTCCTCCAAGCTTTCGAACTCCCTGGGCATTACACCTGCTCTTTTTTGGAATTGACACCTTCGTGTCTTCCTGTCCCTTCCTTCCCACACCCGCCTCTTTCTCCATGCAGCCTAGACCTGAGGCTCATTCCTCGTGACATGCTCTTAGCTTCCTCCGTGTGCTTCCCATCGAGCCGACCTGCAGACCCCTGTCTCAGCGACACGGGCCCTTCCCAGCTGTTCACCAAAATGTCACTGAGCAGGGGCTGTCCCTAGAAGCAGGGCCTGAGCAGGAATTCAAAGGCACATGATTTATTGAAGGAAGGTCTCATGAGGGGTCTCCACTGGAGACGACCCTCAGCCTGATCCCACAGGTGTTCTGGAGGATTAATTGCGACATCCAGTTGCTACCACGTTAAAGTCAGGAGCTGACCTTTTGGACCCTGTATCAGTTCATCATGGGCTGCCTCTGGAGGGTGAGATATACAACCTCAGGTTCGGTCCAGCAGCCACTATTCACAGCGGCTGGGGGCTGGGGGCTCCAGAAGAGAAAGGGGGCCCAGAGAGCCTAGCTCACCGTGGGCAGGCTTCGCATCTTCTTCTTCCCTGGATGCTCCTCAGCCCCAAGGTAGATAGATCAGAGGGTAGAGACTGGGGACTCCCAGCTCCACGTGTCGGAAGCATCCAGGTGGCCAACCCTCCTGCCAGGATGCCCTTGACACCTGGTTTAACCGTGGTCTTTGAGTGTTCCCCTTGCAGAGGTCATGGTCAACACAGTCCTGGTCCCTGGCTTATTTGCATTCCTGTCAACCGACACTCTCTACCACCTCCTCAGACCTGGCTCAGGGCTTCTCGGCTACCAGCCTGCCCCGGGGCAGGCACTCTCTCTGGGGGAGTCCGTATCTCCATGGGGATCTGCTCTGAGAGACCACAGGAGTGTTTAGGCTTGGGGAACACAGAGACTATGGGAGTTTGAGGGACCTCAGACACTCACGCAATCCACATGCAGATCACAGGGTCCATGGCGGGGAAGGATCTTCCCGCATGACGGGTCCGGTCTCTTGTCACGGAGCCCAAGAGCTGCACAAGCACTGACTAGCTCAGACACCCACTTCTCATCCAAGTGTCTGTGGTCAGAGTTTCAAGGTACACGGACAGCCTCTTTCAGGCAGAGGTTAGGCAGCGCAGGCGTGAACACATCTGCCTGTGACATGTGACCCAAAGGCAGCCAATCCGTGGGCTGGCCAAGAGCCTCGAAATGTGAACCGGGGTAGAGGTTGTGGCTAGCACCTCTGAGAAAGCATCACGGTGTAGAGATCCCAGGGGAGGTCGTGTGGGGTTTCGGCAATGTTTACAAGTCAGGTACGTGCACGGGCTCAGAGGCAGTCAGTCACCCAAGGACGTGTGTAACGACGAAGGCAAACAGGAAAACGGTGTGCCCCTTCCCGCTGCTGCTCCTTGTCCAGACAGACAGCAGAAAACACAGTCCGTGGGCCCCCCACCCCCAGACTAGGGTTTTGGGAAGGTGTTTCAAATTCTGCCCCCTCCAAATGACAATTAACCGTTTTCGCAGTTTCAAAGTCTCGAGCCGGCCTGTGGATTCAGTGAGGGCTGGTGGAACTTGTCTAAGGAGCTCCACAGTTTAATGCGTTTCGCCACGGAGATTACAGCTGTGACGGCGTGGGGATGGGGGGCAGGTGGGGAGAAGGACAAGTGCTCATTGAGCATTCCGGGCAGGCACCCGCCCATTATCCAGGGGGTGGATGATCCAGTTTGGGGATTTTCCATGCCTCTGGCTTCTCCTCCCTTCTACTGTCTGCCCTTTGGCCACATTACCGATCAAATTAGCATGTCTTTGAGAGGATAGAAGGGGAAGGGACAGGTAGAATTCAAATTGGTCCATTTTGCAGCCTCTCCGCTGTTCTCATACAGGAGATCAAACCCAGAGGCTAGCGTGGGGTTTGGGATTATCAGTGGATTATATTGAATCTATACCAGACCTCCCCTCCATTACTCGAGAAATTGGACTCTGATGAGGACTCGCCGTATTTCTCTCGGACGTCAGGGCTCAGCACACAGAGCCTGCTCCGGAATCCCAAACACCTTCCTGTTAGAAGTTTAGAGCTGGAAGGGCCCTGCCAGACGATCCAGCCTCGGAAAATTGAGGCTCAGAGATCTGAAGCGAAGAGCCCAAGGTCACACTGCGAGATGACTGCCAGTGGCTAGTGGCCAACTTGACAGGGAAACTGAAACCAGTGAACGTAAAAAAATTACAGAGCCCTGGCAGATGGATAGGTGAGCTACGGACCAAATACGCCCTCTCTTGATCCCCCGTGGCTGGCTGGTTGGGACTCCCCACCAACTGCAAACTAAAACGGAGACTATCCATTGTTGTAGGGATGCCTTCCGCACCGGGAGCGAAAACCCTGACCTTGAAGATGCTCAAGAACACAGCTCCGTGTCTAAGCAGGCACAGAATACTGATGCCGAGAGGCGCCAGGGGACAGAGCGAGGCTTTCCTTCTGCCCAGCTGAGGGACGGCAGAGTTTAAAGGTGAAGAATGGGAAGCCACACCCTGGCCAGGAGGCTCATTGGTTGGAGCATCATCCCTTACACTAAAAGGCTGCAGGTTCGATTCCCCAGTAAGGGCATGTATAGGAAGCAACTGACTGACGTTTCTCTCTCACATTGATATTTCTCAATCTCTCTCCCTTCCTCTCTCTCTAAAACCAACGACTGTATTCTCAGGTGAGGATTTAAAAAAAAAAAAAGAATGGACACACTGCATATACACACACACACACCCCATCATCATCATTACCATCAGGGGAGAAGCAGGAAATAGAAGAAGGTTTTTCATGAGGTTTGAGGAGAGCTGAGAGAGAACAGAAAGGACTTGTGTTTCTTTTCTGGAAGTTTCCAAAGGTGGGTCTCACCCAGGCACCTAGCAGGAGCCAGCCGGGTGCAGGAGTGCTGCTGCAGGGGAGAGGGGGGAAGGGGCAGCGCTCTCCCCAGCCACGGAGTGGCGCAGAGGAGACTCGAAGGTCCCACATCCCCCAGTGGGAAGAGCCATCCCGCCCCTTGGAGTTGCCAGGTGAGGGGGGTAACTCAAAGAGAAACACACCCAAAAGGGGTGCAGTGTATATGGTGAGAACTGGGGGCGACGTGGCTAATTCAGTTCTAAGGGAGCCTTTCAGAGACCCGACCACCCACTGGCCACAGCCGGAGTATAAATCCCATGTGCAGCACACCGCCACGGGGCTGCCCGGATCCTGCCCACCCGTGTGCAGAAGTCAACTGCTGCCCTCCGAGTGGGCTCTCAAAGCAGAAGGCACGGGACGGCTGCTTCCTCCCAACCGCGGCCAGTCACCGAGGGCCACCCCGGCCCGCTCCTAATTGCCTCGTTTAGTCAGAACCAGCGGGATGGGCAAGAAACCCCGCAGTGTCACCTTGGCCTGTGCTGTGAGCAAGCTGCAAAGAGCAGACCCTAACGCTGGAAATGCCTGGAATCGGGACAAGGAACTGGACGGTCTCCTGCCGCCCAGCGGAGCTGGGGGCTCCCTCCACGGAGGGAAAGCGAAGGAATCTGCGGCTGCATGTGGCGTCTGGACGGCTGATTCCACTGTGAAATTCCATGTCCAGAACAGTCCCCACAGAGCGGGGCAGCTGTCCTCTGTCTCCTGGAAGCGACGCAAGAGGATTTGGCCCCAAAACAGAAGCTGAAGAGATGGTTAGACACACCCACGAGGCCTCTCAGGACAAACTGGTGAGGGGGCACCCTACGATGTCCCCACCCTGCGGTAAGCACCTCCACCATCGTCTTCAGGGAGGAAACGAGCTACTGACATGAGTCTTCAAGATGCCAGAGCCCCTCCCTCTTCGGCCAGGCTGCCTCCCGCAGAGTTGAGCAGAGAAGGCGAGAGCCACCCTCAACTCCCAGTCTCCCCGCTCCCTCCCTCCTACCGTGCTCCCCTCAGGTGCTTGAAGAGCAGGACACTGGAGCTCAGCAGTGGAGCTCACACATGCAACAGGTCTGGGAACCAGAGGGGGCGCAGCGGGAGCCTTTGGAGGGGCCGGTGACAACTGTGTAATCGGGGAAGCTCCTTGTCTAATTGGAAGCCCACCCTCCCTTTGAATTCTGCCCAGTCCCCCCACACCCCACCGAGGGCCTGGGTCACGTTTTTTTCTCTTGGCAAATCACTGTGTCCCGTCGGGAGGGCAGCTTGCTGAGCGCGGCAACGTGGACACAGCCATCGCTGGACACATTCCCGGAATGCAGGCCTCGGCATGGGAGATGAGTTTCCTCTGAACTGTGTGGTTTCCAACGTGTCAGAAAAACAAACTTGGAGAAGTCTGTTTGGTTTGTGTGCCTGTGTAGACCCTCCCTCCTCCTTCCGGAGTTGCAAATGCAGTTGGCCTTGGCCAGCCGCTGTTGCTTTAAAAGAAAAAAAAAAAGTCAGTCTTCCCAGCATCTGGTTCCCTGAAACCTGAGGCCTGGACAATGGGAGCCCCTTCAGGCAGCAGCCCCAGGGGCCACGTGACCAAGGCTTTGTGCCCGGTGGAGGCCAGGGGAGCTAGCTGCCTCTGCTCTGGGGACTGGGGCCAGCTCAGGGTCGCTGAGCTGCTGGCCCTCTCCTCTGGCCCGCCTGCCTCCAGGCCCTTGGCTGCCCTTCTTCCACCCAAACATCCGAGTTCCTGTTCCCAAAATAGCTGCGTGGGAGGAGACTGCCAAGACGGGCCTGTGCGGTGGGTGGGTGGGTGGGTGAAATCTCAGCCCCAGCAGGGGTGCAGGGAGCAGGCCAGGCTGGGGTGGAAGGAGGCGAGGGGGGGTTACCCCTGTCCCTGCTCCCTGCTGCAATTCACAAGCTGCCCCTCTGTCAGGGGTGCAGCCAGGATGGCCGTCAACATGGCTCCTCAGGCTCCTCCCTCCCCAACTTCTGTTTTTCCCATACGAGCAAGGTGGGCAGCAGCCCAAGCTGGGCCCCTCTCATTGTTTCTCCATCCTTCAGGAAAGGGGAAAGGCGCTTAAGGGAGTCCGGCCTTCCCGTGAACCAGCCAGTAACTCCGCCTCTCTCACCAGGGACTGGGGCTACCTGGCCACAGGACAATGGAAGCACTCCAGCTGGAAATGCCTGCCCCACCTCCCGCCTCCCCAGGAAACAATGCCAAAGAAGCCTCCTTTGTTTGTTGCAAGAAGAGCTTCCCTCTCCTTCCAGCGGGGGAGCCAGGAGGAGGGGCTGGCCTTGAGTGGGCGTCCTGGGGAGGGTTCGCCCTCAGCACCCTTGGGTGACAGAAGCGCAGGGGACCCGCTCCTCTCGAACCCACCCGTGTTCATGTGAAGTCATCCAATTCTCTCAGCCAGCAGTTCTCAGCCCCAGACGCACTTGGGGGTCCCCTGGGGACCTTTGAACAATCCCTCATCCAAGCTGCCCCCAGACCAAACAAATCTGAATCTCGGGGATCAGGGACCAGGCATTGGTGTTTTCAAAAGCTCCCCAGGTGGTTCTGGGGTGCAGCCAAGTTCGAGAACCTCTGGTTTCGCGGTCCTGCTCAAACTCTAACATCTGTAGGAGCTGCCTGGGACCCTGTTAAATAATAACTCGGACCCGCAGACCAGGTCGGGGCCTGAGGTTCTGACAAGGGACGCTGACGCTGCTGGGCTGTGGACCACACTTTGGGTAGCCGAACTTTAGGGGAAACCATAAGTCTCTGCTGACACCCAGTACTCCTGGGTGAACCGAAGGAGCCGACAGGGCTCTCACTCAGACTTCTGGGTCTTAACAGAATCACTGGGCTAGGAGCCACATCCGTGCATCTGGGGACTGTCTTCCATGGAGGGGAGATGTGGTGGCCCCTGGGACGGGGACAGAATTCAGGGTAGAGCACCATAAAGAAAACCTCAGCCCTCAAGGATGGGATGAGAGAAATGGCAGGCCAAGGTGTCCCCTCTCACTTGCCAGCTCTGCTCCCTGGGTTACCAGTGGCAACACTCATCTTCACGTTGCTACAGCCGAGTGAGTGACATAAAGGCCTGTTTGGGGCCGTCAAACACCCTCTGGTCGAACAGGGTGACAGGGCGGGGGGCAAGGGAGACATGAGGTAGGGGTGTTGACTTGTCTCAGGGGGGTCCAATGTCTCAAGCAGGGCTGCCGTGTTCTGCCCGTGGCAGGGAAAGCCTTCCGCCACCGGCCCCCTTTCTGACTCAGGCTCAGCCGCCGCCTCCCAGCAGGTTCCTGAACAGCCACAGCACCCAGAGAGCCCTTGGGTCCCAACAACCAGGCGCTCCCCAGCTTAGCCCCGAGTCCAGAGGGCTGCGGCAATAAGGCGTGGACACAGATGGGACTGGGGGACTGACGACACACCCCGAACCTCACTTTCACACTGGGAACATGCAAGTGACAGCAGCACCTGCCCCACCTGCTTACTGGACAGTTAAACGAGACAGTGGGTGTAAAGCACACAGCGCAATACCTGTACGCAGTAAACGCTTCATAAATGCTAGTTGCTAATTGAATTACAACTACAGTCAACCCCTGAATAACGTGGGGATTAAGGGGCACCGATCCCCCATGCAGTCCAAAATCTGTGTATGACGCTGGGCTCCCCCCAGAGCTGACCTACGGACAGCCTACTGTAGACTGGAAGCCTCACCGACAACATAAACAGTCAATGAACATATTTTGTATAGGTATTTATATACTGTATTCTTACAATAAAATAATCAAGGGAAAAGAAAAATATTACTAAGAACATCATAAGTAAATACATTTACAGTACTGTACATAGTTATTGACAAAATTCACAGAGAGGTGGACCCAAGCAGTTCAAACCCCTATGTGCAAGGGTCAATGCTATAACAATAATAATAGTTACTGCTATGAAAATAATAGTGTTAACCTCACAGGATGTGAAAACACCTTGTGTGGAGCTTAAAACGTTGCAGATGTGTAATACACTGGCTAAAACTAAGCAAACGCTGGGTTTAGCAAGATGTTTCTTTTTTAGGGTCATCCACCAGCTTTGTGTTGGTTTCCACCCACCTCCCAGTCAGGCTCCTTGGCCTCCGCCCTAAACCTGCTCCCTAATCCCATCCAGATGCGTGGAGAAAGCACAGAGCGCACATTCCCCAGGAGTGCAACCAGCAGCCCTGGCTGCTTCACTGACAAGAGCTGTTCCAACCCCACCCGGGGGGAGAAGGAGGGGTGAGGAGGGCTGGGGAGGGCAGGGGAAGGGAGCACTTCTTTACAGAGACTCCAGAAGTGAAGAGCTCAGTATCAGGGGCTTTACGGGCGCTGCCTCAGTCAAAGCCAGTATCCTTCCCTCTGTAAAGGCAAAGAAGGCCCTGGCTGGTGTGGCTCAGTGGTTGAGCGCCAGCCTGCAAATCAAAGGGTCCCTGGTTCAACTCCCAGTCAGGGCACATGCCTGGATTGTGGGCCAGGTCTCCAAGTAGGGGGTGCGTGAGAGGCAACCACACACTGATGTTTCTCTTTCTTTCTCTCTCCCTTCCCTTCTCTTAAAAAAAATGAAACAAAGATGAAGAAGGATGCTTTAAGATGGAATACATCCCTTGGCACCACGGCGGCCTGTGCACATATCCACGTGCTCAGAGGATGCTTTTAGGAATCATTTCTTCATGCTGGAAGTTTCTGCCTTGGCAGGAAAACAATATCTCTCCATCTCGGGACTCAGGTCAGTAAGTCTGGTGACCTGCAGATCCAGCGGGCTTGCAGCAACCCCTTGGATTTCAATCCAGAGGACAGGTCTGAGGGAGAGGGGGAGGGGGAGGGGAGGAGCCAGGCCCTGGAAGGTCTGTCTCTCTCGTGACTCTATTGACCTAGTCTCCCAGCCCCCAAACAATGCCTGACTCCTGGTCGGCATTCAACAAATATTTCCTAACTTCATATCAGGACAACTTTCAAACATCCTCAGGAGTGGCGGAATAAAGAAGGGACCCCTGTGCGTCCCCCACCCCGGAGCATCCGTCATGGACATGCCCACCCACCATGCCCCCACGTGACTAGGAAGCAGGCTCAGACATGGGGTCACCCACCTGTAAAAATACGGAAGGTGTCTCTAAATGGTAAAGATGCTGCAAAACCCATAAACCCACAACCCATTAACATACTCAAAAAATGCAATAATTCCTTTTTTCCCTGTGTGAATCCATTATATTTTTTGCCCTTTTCTTTTTGATTTTTTAATAGTTGATTTTATTATTGCGTTTTTTTCCATTGCCATGTATCTCCCTTATACCCTGTTCTACCTCCATCAACCCCCTGCCCCACCCCGCCCCCACCCCTGCAATTACCACACTTGGGGGGGGGGTGGAGGGGTTGAGCAAACAAGAAAAAGAACTCACGGACATGGAACAATAGTTCCTTAATATCATCCGACATCAAGTCAGTGTTCAAATGTCCCCAGTTGCCTCATTAATTTATTTTACAGTTTGTTAATTGAAACCAGCATCTTCGTACGATCCCTACATGTGTTCTGTTAATAAACATCCAAGCTCTCCCAATCCCTTTCAAGCTATTGTCATCAAATGCTTGGGGGCTGACCACGTCAGACTTCTTGGCCAGGCCCACACCCCCAGGGGGGTGAGTGAGAGAGCCCCGCACACACTGTGGACCGGACTTGTGTGACGTTGGGGCTGAAGGAGAGACAGGTCCCCGGCTGGAATGCTAGCTCAGCTTTAGCGAAGCGTCCTGCTCTTCCCCCGCCATGCCCATTGCACTGGCCCTCCCGAGACCCTCTGGTTCTTAAGCCCCCACCCCTCGATCATCTGCACATAGGACGCAGCTTGGATCGAAACAAATAAACAAACATGAAGGCTGAGAAGTGTAACACAATGCATGGATGTTCGTGGCTTTTGTTACTTTATCTGCTGTTCCAGATAAAATTTCCAAACACTCGCCCATCGGTGGACTCCTAAACTGGGTCCATCAAGAAGGCTGTGGAATGCCTGTCGCGCAAGAGGTCCTCGACACCAATCACAGGGACGCAGCTCCGTTTTGAAAGAAATCTTTTGCAAAGTCCTGAATTATTTCTTAGAGCGCAAGGCAGCAACCCCAGTGGTTTTTATTCTCTTCAGCAGTGGAATCGTTTTGGGAATAAAATTTTACCTACAACCCAAGTATATATATATAAAGTGAATGAAAACAGAGCTTGGTATGTGTGGGTTGGAGGGTGGAGGGAGAATACTACAGAGAATAACTTTTAGAAGAAGGGGCCTGACCAAACTTACTTTGCCAAGGGGTCAGCTCCGTCCCAGAGCAGGGCAGCGACCCACTCCTTACCCTGCCTCAGCTGCGGGGCCAACGGCCAACCCAGCTCTCCAGCGAGGACCTCCTACCGTCCTCCTTAAAGGCAAGTTCCGAATTTCAGGGAGGCTCCTTTTCTTTCTTTCTTTTTATTTTCAGGCAATCATTTTGGCAAGTGTACTGAGCTGCCATGATTTTGGAGATTTCAAGGTCCCAGGCGTCTCGGTTGGAGATTTCAAGGTCCCAGGCGTCTCGGGAGCGGCAGCTCCTTTGTTTTCTAGGACGGAGCCTGCTGGTTGACTCTTTGGCAGGTGACTAATCGCAGGGTGACTTTGAAGTCTGGTTACCGAGATGGGAATTGTAGAACGTGAGACGGTTACGTACGGGAAGGGCCCTGTGCTTGCGGGAAGGTGAGTCTTGAGTGCCTGGCTCCCTGAGCTGGAGAGTCACAGACAGGAGCAGTGGTGACCTCCTTGATGAAGAACAGTTACTGTGGTCCTGGCAGGGTAGCTCAGTTGGGTAGAGCACCGTCCTGATACGCCAAGGTTGTGGGTTCGATCCCCAGTCAGGGCACATACCCTCTCTCTTCCTCTCTCTAAAATCAATAAAATCAGTCACTAAATAAAATAGTTGCTGTGAACCAGTTTGCAATGGGTGTGTGACCCGGAAGGAGCTTGGGGGGTGAGAGGCACCGCAGATGTCTGGGCCACAGCTACACACCTAGGAACTCGGGGAGGTCTGCGTCCTAGCGGGACGCGGGCAGCGCCAGAGGGGCTGCGGGTAAGAGCTGCTGGCGGGGCTGGAGGCAGCCGTCCCTGGGTTCACATTATACGTCCCTGGGTTCACGTTATACATAAGCTCAGTGGAGAACGACGTTACTGTACGCAGCTCAGAGGCTTGACCAAGTGCCTCAGCTCAATCAACACTGGACTCATTTGGGACACAGAAAGCCTGTGTGTACTTTCAGCTCTATCCCTTCCTAGCTGAGTGACACCGGGGACATTACCTGACCTGCTGAGCTTCTGGGAATCAGTGGGTGCCCCCTACCAAGTTCACGGTGTGTTCTCCGGTCAGTGATCTCTCAGCTACTTGGCCACGCTGGCGTTGTGCTGCTCCTTCCCAGTGAAGACACTGAGCCCCGAGAGGAGTCGCCCACCCAGGCCCACCCACCAGGTGAGTGTCCCAGGAGAGCAGATCTGGACTGGGCTGCCTCTCACCTGTACCCTCCACCTGGACAAGTGAGAACCTCGAGGCTGAGAAAAACTGCACTCTAAAACAGCTGAGATCCAAATCCACGGAGAGAGAGAGCAGGGGAGGGGTTGCCTGGGGCCGGGGTGGGGATGGAGATTAACTGTAAATTGGCACGAGATCTTAGGGGGGCGGGGGGGGGGGGGGAACAAAAATGCTGTAAAACTGATTTATGGTGACAGCTGCTCAACTCCGTAAGTTCTCTCGAAAGTGTTGAATTGTACACTTGAATTTTATGACGTATATAAAATGCTCCTCGCCAAAGCTGTTAACAAAAACCCTGAGACTATAAAGCACTCATTTTCTTAGAAAGCTTTGTCTGTTTTACCAGCCGTATTTGGAAACAATTAGTATTAGCTTATTTCCCGTAAAATGTGTTCCTTGTAATTACTGATTGGGGGGGGGGAAGGGGAGGGTCCCCTTTCCTCTAATAGTAACCATTCGCAACGCAGTTGGTATCTGCTTCACTCTGTTCTCCTCCCCGAGAGACCCCAGACGTGATACTACGTGTAACTGTGGTACAGGGGTGGGGGACGCATGTCAAGCTCCCGCCCAGGGCAGGGTTAGAGGCTGGAAACTCCTGTATCCCCTTCTGTCAGAGGGTTTCAGGCTATTGGGGCAATTAGCAGCTTCACCTGAAAGCACCCACGCCCCTCCCGGTACTCAATAAATCAAGGCAATTAGCATTCTGAGTTCCATCTGGGGCTACTGAGCCGCAGGCCCTGGGCTGGGCAGCAGAGACCGTCCTCCTCGGGAGACCCGACCCTGCCCCGCCCCCAGGTCCCCGGGGTGGACTGGTCAGATCCTGGCCCTTCAGCAGACTGCACTGCGGCCCGCCGGGGTGTCAGCACAGCGAAGCGCTGTACCTCTGACTCTTGCATGGGATGGACAAGGAGGGGGGATTCCAGCAAGGCTGTCCGGTGAGTAAGGTGCTTGCAGGCGGGCCAGTGTGCAGTTTACAGCCAGTGCTTTGTGCTGGCTGATCCCACGCCTCCATTCGCTTAGAACTGGGGTGGAGAGAGCAGCTCTTCATGGCTGTTGTTTAAAGGAAGTGATGTTTGCGGTCTGGCGACATTGCACACTTTTCAGAGTGGCGTGGCCGTGCACTGGCCTGGTTGGCACCCGGGTGGAAACAGCCAGTTTACACGTTGCGTGCGGGATGGGACTTTTCGAGGGTTCGAATCCCCTCCACCTTGTGTCCGAACCCACTGTGGCTATCGGGAAAAGACGCCTCAGAGGCGTTTGGGGCCCTTTGTACCAGCCGTCTGAACGGGGTTCCTGCAAAAGCGGGGGGAGGAGGTTTGAGTGGGGTAGTTTGTTTGGGAGGCGACCTCAGAGAGCCCCAGGAGAGGAGTCGGGGAGTTACAGAGGCGAGGACAGACTCGGCAGCACGTCCACAAGCAGGGGACCCCTGGGGCGACCGAGACCTTGAGAAAGGAAGCTCTAGGAGACCCCGTAGGACAGATCCCCAAGCTGGACGGAGCTCCAGAATCTCCCGGAGCACTCTCAGACTTTCTGATTCAGTTGCTCTGAAGTGGGTGGAGCCCGAGCATTTGCCTTTCTGTCAAGTTCCCAGATGATGCCCATACGGCTGGTCCTGGGGCCGCGTTTCCAAAATAACAGCCAAGGGCTCTGGCTGGGCAGCTTGAGGGGGGGGTGATCTCCCTCTCACCCCCTGCCTTCTTCTCTCTCAAATCAACTAAAAACAAACAAACAAACAAAAACAGTGAAGAACATGCTTCAGAGCGGTCAGACCAAGGAGTGAGGAAGTGGGGCGTTTACCTACCAGTTCCCACCTCTCCTTGGCTGAAGGCTGCTCCTGGGGCAGGTAGCTCCCAGGTGCCCTGTGTACCAGTCTCAAAAGGCCCTGCAGCCAGAACGCACCCTCAGCCCAGAGGAACAGGCTCTTGTGGTAAGGAGCCGTGAGGCCGCACGGGAACAGGGTGCTGAGCCGCCCGCCCAGAGGTCCTGCCACAGCACCTCCGGGAACAGCGTCCCTGAGGCGAAATCACACCCCCTGAGCTGGACGCACGGGCACCGCAACCCCGTGCCACCAGAGTCCGTGCCAGCTGCTCTTGCAGTTGCAGCTGTGTGGCCTCGAACTAACCTCTCACCCTCTCTGGGCCCCCAGCCGGAAAGAGTTCTAAGGCCCCATCTGTCTCAAAAGTACCCCAGTTTTCTGACAACTCGATCCGAGTTATCACGCTCGGCCATGGCCTTCGAAACGCTCAGCACTGCTCGGAGCTCCAAGAAAGCGCCCACATTCGCTCTGCTGCCCCTGCCCGGTCCTCTTCCCCCCAAGGACTCGACCTGTGCCCGGATGAGCGCTGCCCCCAGAACACCAGGCAGTGTGCTCCAAAGCCCTCGGGATCCCTAGGGCGGCACCTGGGTGGGGCCTTCAGGCCCCTGGTCCCAGGTCCCAGGCTCACTGCCTTCCCTTTGAGTCCTTGGTAGGTGTGTCCGCATTAATGAGGTACTTAGTCTCAATCAAGGATGATAAGACTGTGCATTTTCTTCTAATGGGCTATGCAGTTAAAATAATAAGCCGCCTTATCTTTTCATTTGGGTTGGAATGATGTATCGCAGCAGACTCCACTGCTGCCCCGCCTCCAACCTGGGCAGCCCGGCCAGCACCACCGCCTGGTGGTGGAACGTGGTGGGCACCCGGGGGGGAAGGGCAGGCCTCCCAGAAGGGCGGTCTAGACTCTGCAGCGGGGAGAAGTTTGAGGTCTATTTGAAATGGACTCTTTCGTAGGGATCTGCTTTCTGTCTGGAAACTTTTCCCTTTGATATATTTAAATGTCATGATCACAAGTTTAGATGTGTGTGTGTGTGTGCATGTGAATCTATCACGCTTGGTATTCCACGCACCCAGCTAATCAGAGGGATTGATTATTTCACGAAACCAGAACAATCCTCAGTAATTCGTTTTCCAAATATTTATTTTCTCTCCTCCATTTGCTCATTTCCATCTTTGTGGGAGTCGTAGGAAAAAACGTCGACACTTCTTATTCTACCCTACATATTGTTTTCGCTCATTCTTTCCATCTCTTTATCCCTTTCTGGTCATTTCTGTGCGACAAATGGCCCAAATGGCCCCCGCAAGAATTCATTCTGCAGCTGAATCCACAACGTTCTTCAGCCCATCCACGGAGCGCTCTATTTAACAATGATATTCTTCATACCTATTATTTCTAATTAGTTGTCTTCATAAATGTTTATTCATACTTCCTAATCTCCCCGAGGATATTTATTATGCCTGTTCTAGGTTCTCGCTCTGTTTATCCCATTAGTTCTGCTCCTCCTGCGCAAGTTGCTCTGTTTGTTGGGTTTCTTAATAGCACATGCGCTCCTCAGATGTCTTCTAATTTATCCCCGAGAGGGCTCGCCCCACCCGCCTTGGGTCGGTCAGCTGGTGTAGCCAGTGCTGTCCACCTGGCTGGGGACAGAGAGCCCCGCTGTGCTCCTCCAGGGGCACCTCTCAGGGCAGAGCCCCTAGGTGGCTCTCTGGACTCACCCCACAGGTAAGCTTGCCCCTCGGGGTTGGGTTGGGGGACCCAACCACACACACGGTGACATTCACCGCCCTGATGACTCTCTGGGACTTCCCGCCTGCTTCCTGCCCTGCGGAAGACCGACCCAATGGGCAATCATCCACCCAAGGCAATAAGCGAGAGAAAAGGCTGCTAGAGAGCCACCCGAGGCCCCAGCCCTGCCACCGTTACCCCACACCAGGACCACACCCTCCCCCTGTCACTGTCCCAAGGTTTCCTCCCAGTTTCTATGTGGACCCCTGAGATCCAGCAACCTCGCTTTGGCACTTACGGCACTTCTAGGTTTGGAAATGGAGATGTAGCAGATGAGATTTGTTCAGATCCCCCCTTCCATTTCTGAGCCTCTGCTCCCTGCCCGCCAGGCCCTTCTCAGGGGTCTAACCCATGGCTTCCAACCCAGGGCCCTCCAGCACGAGACACGCTTATGGGAGTGAGCCAGAATTTCCTCAGGGCTTCCAGGATCTTCGAGTGAGGCCAGACCACCGGAAGGCCGATCTGGCCCCCACCCTCCCACTACCTACCCATTGGCCTCCAAAGCATTGCTTGGGAAGCTACTGTCTACCCAAGGAGGGCACAGCTCCTCTGGAATCTCGTACCCGAGAAACTCCTTAGAGTCAAGTACTAAACCCTTCCTTCCCCTTGAGAAACAGATAAATCGTGTTCTCTCTGGTGATGAGAATGAAATATAGATAACTGTCTCCTCCCCCCTTGCTGCCCGGGCTGTTACAACGTTCTGAGAAAGGGCCGAGGCGGGTTTTCGGCACCTGCACGGCACAGTCCTCCCCTCCCGTTTCTGTCTCATCAGTAGGGCTGTTGACCTTTTCGCTTGTCTCTCTCACTCACACCCTGATGGTGAAATAAAGGAAAGCCAGCCCGAGTTTAGAGATCCACAAAATAGAAAAGAAAAAGGAGGAGCAAAGAAAGTGGTTTTTCGTACTTCCCGGGACCTGCATTTTTGTTCAAAGCTTTCTTTTACCATCTTATTGTATGTGTTCCCGTTTCACGTCAACTCAGTTCCATGTGGGAGGAAGCTGAGTCTGTAGAAACACGCAAGATAAGAATACGTAAAGCCTGGGGGGGCGTGGCTTTGTGAAGAATCCCGTAACACAGGATGCTCTGCAGACGGCCGTCAATTACACTCAGCTGTAATGGAAGTCAAGGCCCACCAGTGAGGGGGAGCCCCCGGTTTGCAGCTGGTCACAGAGCTTACGTAAGAATAATGACGACACCCGCCATGGCCTGGTCTGGGGCTGGAGCAGACTCATTAACAGAAGGGAAGATGCCCCTGCTCACACATCTGTCCCTACTCGGGTCTACTTTCTTGTTCAACAAAGATGCAGCCATGCCTCCGTGAACAAGGTGCGCGCTTGTTAGGGGGTGAATTTGCAGAGTATCTCAGGCTGTTTTAATCCATCCACAGCAATGGCTGCCCGGAAGGTGGGGTGCCGGCGAGGGTGTAAACCAGCCCCTGGAGGGGGTCCCTGACCACACAAGCATTGACGGGGAGGGGCTCTCAGTCTCATGGACATTCCCACACCGGCTGGAGCCCTGTGATTGCCCCAGGTGTGTGCCGACAGGTTGAGATCCCTCGCTGGTTCACAGCTGGCCCCTAAAGGCTCACTTTCTCCCGCAGGTCCTCATGGAAGGCACTGTGCATCCTCTACGCCTCTTATCAGGGTTCTGGGGACAGGCCAGTAGATGAACGGCTGTGCAAAAATGGGTAAGAAACAAATGCCCTGGGCCACTGCAGAAATCACCGTCAGGGGAGGTGAATAGGACCAGGCAGCTGCCCTACCCCGGCTGTGGGGACTCCCCAGGGACTTCTTCACATGAGGTGTCTTCCTCCCCCGGGCTCAGGTGGGGGGACGCACCACGGAGAGGCCACGAGTGCAGGGTCTGTGTGCTCCACGCCCAGCTTCGCCCTCATTCAAGGCCAGTGGTCTGACCCTTTCATCTCTCTGGCCTCTCTTCTCTCCCATCTGGGAAGTAGGAATCGAACCCCTGCACGGAAGGCTTGAGGACATGGGGAGAGATGGTGAAGGATTCTAGGCTTCTCGAGAGCGGTCCATAACAATAAATCCTCCTCGCTGCTTTAAATGAGTGATAGGGGAGGTGATGAATCAAATCCCACGAAGCCACTGCGCATCAGATTCTGAACTAACTCAGTGCCCAGGGAGGACTCCCTGCTGGGGGAATTACTTCATAAACCGGAGGATCCTTTTGAAACACAATCATTCACTCCTTATTGCTCTGTTCTGTTGGTTTATAATCTGGCACTCTGCTTCTCCTGGGAGACAGGCGGTCGGGTTGTACCCCGTCTGAGGACATGGGTCCACGGTTGCCGCAGAAACGCGTCGTGCGGAGGGCCAGCCAGCGTGCCTCGGAGGTCGTGCTCAGAACCCAACATCAAATGATCCTGGCTCAGACCCCGGCTCCGTCTCTTTCTAGCTGAGCCTCAGCTTCCATATCTGTGAAGGGGGGAGAATACCCACCACACAGGGCTGATATGAGCATTAAGGCAGTAATGCAAGATAAGCACTTCAGGCAGTGTTCAGTCCACAGTAAGCGCTCCCCAAATGATGGCAGTGTTATTATTAGAGCGTAGGGCCCCCCATAGCCCCCCACCCTCTCTCTTTCTCTCTCACACACCCACAAGTACACACTGTCACACACATATATACACACACCAGGGCCAGAACTATGGAGAAGCAAGCTAGGAGTCTAGGATGCAAAATGTAAGAAGGCACACACCCACACATCTGCTCAAATGTGAGAGTGAGTACCTTAAATTCTGTGACCTACCACCCCGCCTGCCTTACTCTTGTCTTCCCACACACACCCACACACACCACCCTCATTCATGCACATGGCTTCAAATGAGAAAACTGAGGCCTAAAGAAATGCAAGGCACCTGGATGTTACAGCTAGTGCGTGGCCACACTGAAGAGTCCAGCCAGACCCTCCCCCGTCCGCCCTCCCCCCACTGCCCTCCCGTGTCTAGTGAAGGGATTCGGAAAGGGCAACAACTCCGGGCATTTTAGCCACATGCCTGCAGTCATGCCTGTAACTCACAGAGGGGAGAGGTGGCCACTTCCTGTGCACCCAGGAAGCTTTCATCCCACCTAGATTCTCCCACTGTCTGTGAACACTGCTGACCTGGCTTTGGAGGCTGACCCCACCTTACCTTGAGCAGGACCAGCGTTCAAGGGGGACGCAGTGGGAGGGCCCGCTGGTCACTTACACAGGGCCACTCTGATGGGTTGGTGTCTGTGTCTCACTGGTGGTTACTTTAAGACCAGCCTGTGTAAAAAGAAGTTTCCAGAGGCCACGGAGTAATGACTCACCCTCAATAAGGCCACAAAGTCAAATTCAACCTCAGAGCTTCTGTTCTTGACCCTCACACCCACAGCCCGACCCCACGGCCCCTAGCACTGCCCACCCTGGAGAAACGATCTACCCAGCTGACAGCCCTTTGAAAAGTTAACGTCCAGGGGTGCCTAGGTGCCCCCCATTTCCAGGTCTGCTCAGCACAGGGTCGGCAGGCCTTGGCGTCAGCTCCACCGTGCGCTGGGGTCGACACAGGGGAATGTGAGCCACTCCGGACTACCAGCTGGAGACATCAGGGCTTCGTCGTGCTCTGACCAAACCTCGGACCGCCCGTCCCTGCCAGGTGTCCTGAGGACCTCCCACTACCAGGCCAGGTGGGACTGGGTTCAGTTGTGAAGACCCTGTGCCCCTCGTTCCTCCTCCTCCTCCCCCCACCGCCACCCTGCCCCCCTCCCTGGCACACACACAGCCCTGGCTCTTGGCAACATCCTTTCCTCCACACTCGACCTCAAGTTCAGACCCATCCTGGGTCTCCTCCGGTTGGTTGTCTTGCTTCAACTTCCGACAAAAGCTGACCCTGAGACACAGACCTGAGTGAGATAGCCATGGGGGAGGTCATCTGAGGAAACGGTGAGGAAGTCAGGAAAGGAGGCAAGAGGGAAAGAAGAGCCTAGAATGGGGAGGCTAATGAGCAGGGGGTTATGACCTTGGGCAAGAACCCTGTGAGACGGCAGAGAACACAAACCTCAAAACTCACCAACCGAGGGCTAAGACAGCTGATCATCTACCCGCTCCCAGCTGCCTGGGCTGAGGGCTGATCTTGGGAGTTAACTCTCCACCACGTCCACCTGGCTGTGTCCTGGCCATGACCTCTGTGGCCCAGAGAGTCCTGCAGCCCAGGGGTGCAGGGGCACAAGGGAAGAAGGCATTAGGGTATTCAGAAACCGTCAACTGAAGCGACAGATGCCCTCTGGGGGGGGTACACGGGACACGGCTTCAGAGCCAGCAGCGTCTGCAGCCAGGGACAGACTTTCTGAACTGGCCAAGTTTTTCTCCAGACGTTTAAAGGCACTTTCCACCCCACCTGTCCACCACCCTGGCCTTGATTTCCTCGCTGAGAAAGTGAGAGACCGAGAAAGGAGAAAGTATGAACGTCAGACACAGTGGCGGTCTGAAAATTCCCCCCCATGCTTCACCCATAGCGCCTCCGCTGTAACAGACCAGGCTTCTGCCTTTGGCTGGGCTCCCCAGAATGCACCCCGAGATGAACACTGGTGTGTGCTGGAGATTTATCAAGGACATGCCCCCAAGGGAGACTCATGAGGTGAAGCAGCAGGAGCAGGAGAGAAAGCCAAGGAAAGTCTGAGCAGCAGGGGTGGCCTGGGCCTGACCCCACGGGGAGCTCCAGAGTGTGCCTTCCACCCCAGAGCTGGCCTGGGCTCTCAGCTTCCCCTACTGACAAACTACTGGGGAGGGCCACTCTGGGAGGATGTAGTTTCCCAGGCCTTCTGGTTTCCCACCAGTGCGGGCAAAGTGGGCTCCACGACCCCAGCGGCAGTGCCCACCATTGGCATCGAAAGTGCCCCTGAGCGTGGGAAGGGGCTTAAGGGGGTTTGCATGGGGCACCGATGCTATCTGCCACAGCCTCCAGAGAAACTTCCACTGGAACAAGTTCCAATGTTGGAAAACGGCTGGACTCCAGCGGACTAGAAGAGCCCTTGAGAGTTGTTTGTTGGTTTTTGTTTCCCTCCCAGTTCTGGACGTTTGTAATTCTTCGGCACAGAGTGGCAGGCCCGCGCTGGGGACAAGGGTCCTAAATGATCCCATTAGGGTTGGAAACAGTCCCAAAGTCACACCTGAAGAGTGCTTGCAGCAAAGGCCCAAACACAGCTGGTGGCAGCAATTGTCAGGTCAGAAAATCTAGTCGCAAGAAGAGAAGAAGGACTGAGACTCGCCCATCAGAGACGACGCAGGAAAGAAGGCATTGCAACTTCCCCTCCCCCCCCCCCCCCCCCCCCCCCCCGGCCTTCTCTAGAGGTTTTGGCTGGGAACAGGAACTGAGAAGGTGCCGACTCCCGCGTTGCAAAATGCTCTCCATCGATGCTATATAATTGCATTGCATTTCCATTCAATAATTCTTCAGAATAAACCTTAAAATATGCAAAATGAGAAATAAAAATGTAATTGAAAGCTGCTAAAAGTATCTTGAAAAAAGATATATCTAATCCTCTCCCTTCTGGGTACCACTTTGAAGTTGGCTAAATTTTCTTGATTCTTAAAAAAGATAAACTAGAAAAAGGATGTATGGCAGAATCCTCTAGACAATCAAAATATTTATCTTAAAATGTAAAACATTTGTGAGTTCACCATTTCACACATATTTATCCCTAAAGTACTGTCATATTCCAGGACATGGTCATATTTCCTTTAAAAGAATAAAAAAAAGCCCTGGCTGGCGTAGCTCAGTGGATTGAGTGCGGGCTGCGAACCAAAGTGTCGCAGGTTCGATTCCCAGTCAGGGTACAGGTTTGGGTTGCAGGTCATGACCCCCAGCAACAGCACATTGATGTTTCTCTCTCTCTCCTTTCTCCCTCCCTTCTCTAAAAATAAATAAATAAAATCTTTTTAAAAAATTTTTTAAAAAGAATAAAAAAAGGGAAGGTTTTGGAGCCAATGTTGGAAATATCAGTTTTTCAGTCTCCGGATGCGCTTTATCACCAGCAATCAGACCAATATCAGAGGCGCATGTGCGTTCTGACCGTGCATAAAAAGGGAACCTGTTCTTTCTGCATTGCCAACAGCAGAAAACGCGTTCAAGATCGAATGGGATGTCAAAACCAATGAAGTTCTTGCTCTTGCTCACAACTATGGGTAAGCAACAGCCAGAGCCTGTCAGGAGTGAGATCCTGCTGACACTAACTCCACTCGCCCGTTCAGTAACGGGCAGAGGGTCCCCTGGGAGCCGGCGTCACCCTGCACGCTGGGAACACCGTGGTGAGCAGACCTCCGAGAGGCCTTCCGATGCTGAAATAGCAGGCCCATCGTTTCCTGAATCGGGAATACGTCTCGGAAAAGATGTTTCCATTTTGAATACTCTGCTGCTCTGATAAAAAAAAATGTTCTCCCAGCTTCCCAAAAGGAGAAGTAACTTGGGGAAACCAATCAGTGGTCGCTTCACACATTGTTACAGTAACAGAAAAACTAGTAGGTTCTTAATGAAGGCGGAGGGAGGGTGGGAGAGCAGCCGGCAAACAGAGGCCCGCACGGCTGGATGCGGAAGGGACAAGTCCCCTTGTCTGCCGTGCTGTCCGAGACCCCCTCCGTGAGGGCAGCGTCTGCAGGTGAAGGCGGCGTTTCACCCGGGAGGCCCAGCTCCACGCGCTTCCTGCCTGGGAAACAGGCCAGCATGCACCCACGTGGCGTGAGGGAGATTTAACATCAGCCACGGTGAGGGAGGGACGGGCTAGGTGTCCCTGTCCTGAAAAGGCGGGAGCTGAGCTGCAGCGTGGGGAGGGGAAGCAGCGTGGGGAGGGGAGGCACTGTGGGGAGGGGAGGCAGCGTTGCCTCGAGTCCCAGAGATGTGTGGTGGCCGACCCTTTAGCCCCGGTTCACTTTTAACTCCTAAAAAGGGGTCTGGGCGTGTCCAGTCCATTTACCACCCATCTTTTTTTTGTTTTTTTTAAACCACTACTATACCTTAAATGACACAAGGCAGTCATGTTAATTGGGAGAAGAAAAGGAAGCGGGAGGAGGAGGAAGATGAGAAACAGGGGAGAGAAGTAAAGGAAGACGCAGAAGCAGCACCAAGGAGCACCTGCTGGGTCTCCACCACCCGCGGGCCATCCCGTCTCGTGTGAATGCAGAACAGGCTACGTAACCGGACGGGCTCAGGCGGGCCCAGAGGCCGTCCTTTCAAACTCAGAGACCAGACGTAACCACGCAGGGTAATCTGATCGTAAATTCCTAACTGGACAGGCCGTGGCGAGCAGTCACGTCTCAGGCCTATCGCTTCCTCAGCAAAGGTCAATCTTGACCTCAAGTGAGCCCTGTCCATTGTTCTAATGTATCTAGAATAGCATGCTTTTGAAATGTCAGAGTCATTCTCTTTCCCAGGCCCCTGGAAGGCACAACTGCTGGCACCAGATGCAAGACCTTGAAACTCCTCCTGGTCAGCCTGTGGCCTGCCCACCATCCTTACGTGCCGTGTCGTGACTCCCCTACACCTACCTGCACCCACCAGCACCCGCCAGCACCCGCCAGCACCCGCCAGTGTAAAGACAGCACGTCTCTCCATTTTGCTTTTCATCCAATCCTAGAGATTTCTCCACTTAACTTTCTCCCACCACCTCAATCTTACCACTCATAGATTTCATATAACTTTCCTTACCTTTTTCTCCTTCAATTCTAAATGTATAAAATAAGCTACAAAACAGCTATTCTCCGGGCAGGTCCTCAAATCTTGGCTCAGATAAATTCTTATAAAGCTTTCTACAAATTTGGACATTCTTTCATCAGCATTCAACAGCGATAATGTAGCCCCTCAGGGCACAAAAATTGGTCCTTATTAGGAGAAAAACTTAACTCTGCATGTACATAAAGCATAGCTATTTGTCCGTGCAATACATGAACAGATAAATATACAGTATATCTGTAGTATTAAAATTTTACTAGGAAACAAAATTAGGGGGAAAAACAGTTAAAAAGGGCTCCAGGGATAGAGGGGTAATAATTTTTTTCAAGTTGAGAAATACTGCGACGGAGACCAATCTTCACACATCAGTAGCTATCTGCACAAATTTTCCCAGCAGGCTCTGCTTTCTTTTACAAAACAAATGGCACTGTGTGTGCATGTTGTACATTTCCATGTCATTATTATTCATGTTACTGAATAACAACATGATATTATTCACAGTAACATTGTATACCATGAACAAAGCATTTTACATATTGTATCTGATGTGATTTGTGTCCATGTTTCAGTTGAAGAGACAGGTTTAGAAAGGTGCAGAAACCTGCCTCAAAATCTCTTAGGACTTTGAGCCAAGATTTGAATCCATGTCTTAAGATCCTGGGTTTACCTTGCTCTTTTTTTCTAGCCCCTTGATTACAATGCTTAGTTCATTTATTTTCCTTTTTAGTTTTCTACTAGAAGCTATACATTTTCCTCAGATGCCCCTTAGGCTGCATCCCAAGGTGTGTTTAGGTTTTCCATCAGACAGACACAAGAAGATCTTCCTTGAATTTGCAAACTTGTCCCCTCAATGGGTGACTGAGGAAAAGGACTTCATTAGGCCTGCAGAACATTCCTTTCCATGTGACCTGGTGGCTTCTTAGGTGATACTGACAACCTGTCCCTACGTAGGCCTTCAATAGATTTCTAGCCCTGGGTCTGGCAGCAGGAGGCTGTCACAGGCACACCCTCCCAGGTGAACTCCTTTACCTTGACCTTGTTCCAGACCCCAAGCCCAGTCTCCGTACTCAGAGGTCCTGTTCACAGAGTGAGCGCAGTGGGAACCGAGGGGCTAACTGTTGATTTAAATCAGCAGCAGGCCACCGGCAGCAAACAGACCTTGAGGAGAAATGACAGTAAGAAACATTTCTAGTTTTTGCCACGAATGCCATCATAGTTTTTGTTTTGATCTTTTGAAAAGGAGAAGGTGGAAAATTCCCACCCACCCAAGCCCTGCCGGCCACAGGGTGGATGGAGAGCATGTGTGTGTGCAGGCAGGCACGTGGGGCCCAGCAGCAGAGGGTCTGCACAGAACCAGCCCGGCCTCCTGGAACCCTGCGACCTGTAGAGTGCCCAGAAAGAGGCTCCACGCACACTGCGACCCTCCCTTGATAAGCCACTCCAAGGACGTGGGCAGTCTCCCTCCACCGCAGCTGTGCCTGGAGTTGGCCTGGTGCCTTCTCGGAGCCTTTTCCCACCGCCTGCACTACGGGCCACTGTTTGAGCCATCAGCCCAGGTCAGGCTCTGCTCTTCCAGGGAGAACAGTGCAGGAAAGCAGTCTGCTGTCTTGTAAAACTTGTTCAGCCAGGAACTTGGCTACAAGGGTTGCTATGGCAACCTGAGCAGGTGCTCCCGGAGAAAGCTGCGTTTCCTGCTGAAGTGGGGGGGGGGGGGATCTGTGTGTGCACATGGGTGTGTGCAGCACAGAGGCAAAGAATGGCATTTACTGCTAAGAGAGGGCTAGCTGCTCCACCTACGACCCTGAGACCACCCCATAAGCCATGTCCCTTGTTCCCCGGTGAGTGGACCCCGGACACCACGGCAGCGTCAGGACAGCATGGAGCTAATCCTTTTCCAACGGTCTGGATGAGATCCACGCTGTGGAACTCTCCCCCTCAAAGTGAGTCTCCCCCAAACTTTATGGGAGCACAGTTTCTTCCTCATCTCTCAAGCCAGCGGACCCCCAGGTATCCGTAGATGGATGAGACACCGTGACTGTCAACTCGGAAATGTTAATGGCAGGTGACAGGTGTGCTGTGACTGCCTATGGGAATCGGGTGTACCTTTGAATGTCAGTTGACTTCATCTTTTTGAAATTAAGTCCAGAATTTCTACAAGGTGTATCACCAGACATGAATTAGAGTTTTTGAATCTCATGTAGTGCACTCAGACTTTGTAAGAAGTTCTGCATCCTCACACCTATTTACGTAATTCAAGCGTTGTGTATACTTTGAGTAGTATTTACTTAATAAACTATTTTAAACTCTCGGATATAAAATGTATCCCATGTAACTGAAAAAATGCAAAAGTGTTAATATTAGGTTTTTTTAGAGGCAAAATGAAACTCTACACAGATCCTCATCCTCTCAGGTATTAACACCAAGAGATGGACTAGGTGCTGATTAGGTACTTAGCTCTTTCTAAGTGTCATGTGTGTTCTTATTCACTGAATCCTATCAATCACAGCACAAAGTACACATTACTATTATTATCTCCATCTTACAGAAAAGGAAATGCAGACACAGAGAGAAGCCCCTGGCAGTACTGGAGACCTCGGGATGCACACTGGGTGCTCTGGCCACCGCCCTGTCCCATAACCCTCCCTGGGGTCCTCCCCAGACCCGGTCTGCCCTGGGGTGGGGCAGGGGGTGGAGATCCCTGCTCAGAGCCCACCCTAGAGCACTCTTCTCTGTTGTTCCCCCCCCCCCAGCTCTCTGGCTCTCCCCTCTTCACCCCTCCTGTAGGTCTTACTTCCTTTGGGGCAGGAAAACAAATTCTTTTAACATCCCACATTCCCTCAGAAACTATTGTTTCGGGTATGAACTTTGGGCGGCCAGGGTTCGAAGGGTCTACAATTTTGAAAGTCTTATCTCTCAAAGTCACGGCCTCTGCCACGAGCTTCAAAAGTCTGTTTCCAAACCCAGAGCTGAGCATTGGCTCGTGTCTATCTCCACGTCTCAGTCTGCGCCCGAGGAGAGAAGCCTCCGCCTCGTGGGTTAATTTTTAGCGGAGGAAGGACCGTAGGTTAAAACGAATGAGTAAGAATGAAGGTACTTTAGCCCTGACTGGCGTAGCTCAGTGGATTGAGCGCCAGCTGCGAACCAAAGCGTCACAGGTTCGATTCCCAGTCAGGGCACATGCCTGGGTTGCAGGCCATGGCCTCCAGCAACCACACATTGATGTTTCTCTCTCTTTCTTTCTCCCTCCCTTCCCTCTCTAAAAAATAAATAAATAAATAAAATCTTTAAAAAAAAAAGAACGAAGGTACTTTAATTAAAATTTCAGAATATTATCCCTCTACATGTTGTACCTGGGAATAAAAAAATTATTAATTACATTTGTGGGAAATACATGAATAAGTAAATAAAATCTGTTAATATTTTAACTAACAATGGCACATGTCATGCAAAGTAAAGCCAATGGGTCAGCCCTCTGTCGGAGCGCTCTCTCTCAACATCCACTCGTCACAAAACCACCCTAAGTTTTAGCTTCCCAACTAGAGATCACGTTTCCTGCCTTCCTAGAGCTAGGTGTGACCGTCTGACCAAATCCTGGTTCGGAGCATTTCCACTTACCAGCCCTGTGAGCTTGAACTGGCCCTAGGGGCTCCATCACAGAACGTCACCACCAGAGAGAACCATGGAGATGAGCCGCCCAGAGGCAGGGGATGGACCAAAGCCCAGAACTGTGAAGTGAGCTCGCCGGGCTCCCCACGAGCCATGGAAAGGGCTGGATCTTGAACCCAGTCACCTGCTGGCTATAGACAGTCCTTGACACCACCCCACAGCTCTCTCCCTTTCTCTCCCCTAAGTGTCAGCTTTTCTTCTGCAGTGCAGGCTAATAAGAGTCTAACGTAGGTAGTAGACAGAGTGAATGTTCGCCCCCACCCATTCCATTCCACCCCTCCCCCACTGAGCACTGAAAACGTAGTTTGGAAAATCGACCCTTACTCCAGAGGCAGACCCTAATTCGTCTCAGCCAGTTTTAGTAACTTCATTTCCCCTGCGAGTGATTCATTCAGCAGCCCAGGCCTCAGCTAATCAGCACTTGGCATTCTCTTGGTCCACAGTTATTGGATAAGGTATGGGCACATGACCTAAATTGAACGAATCAGAATTAAGGAAAGATATTTGCTTTTTGGAAAGGAAGAAGTGCCCTTGTGCCTTCCTGCCCTCTTCCCTCTCCTCCTCCTCCTACCTCTCTCCCTTCCTGCTTCCTCTCTCCAAACAAAAAGGAGTTCTCCTGGAGAGCGGGTTGAGATCCCTAACCGTCCTACAATCTAAATCATTCTTGTCCTGGGTTGTGAGCTTAAATGAGGCAACATCAGCACTGAGCACAGTGCCTGGCCCATGAAAAGTGCTCAGATGACAACAGCCAGTCGCACGGTGACAGTGCGTCCGCAGCCATCCTGACTCATAAGGAAATCACCACGTGATTTCATTCTGTCCCTCCTAGTCAAGGTGTAAGGGCGCCTTTACCACCCATCCCGTGCACAGTCCAAATTCCCCGCCCTCTATCCAGAGAGGTGGCCAGGGGCGCCTGGTGGACTATTTTCCAGCCTCAGATGAGTGGGCGTCTGCACTTAGGGAGGAGAGGGTACCGCTCCCTTCCAATCCCACTCCGTTCCTCAACCTAAAGTCAGAGGGACCTTCCTCTGCCCCGTGCTCTGAGCATTCACGGCCCCTCTGCACCTTCCTCCCCATTCGGCCTTCCCTCCCCAGCACACCAGGGAGCAGGAAGCCTCACTCCGCAGCACACGTCCCGTTGGTCAGTGTGGCCTGCAGCTTCCTTAAGCCTTTGGCTCTGCCTCATTAGGAGAAAAAAGAGTAGCTTTCAGGGCCCCTGTGAGAGAAAAGGAGGGGCAGGAAAAAAAATAATAGGACACATAAAGATAGATTCTCCACCTTTTCCAGAAACAAACGCATTCACCCCATCTGAAGCATCAAATCAAAGCATCTGGCTCATTACAAGTCATAACTATTTGTTACACATTCGTTGCAAACATGGCCCGATTCTCTGCCTCTGCTCCTATCTTTGCTTCTTTGCAATGTGACTTTGCCGCTTCTACCATCAAGAGGTGGAAACTGCTTCCCCACCCCTTGAGTCTGTGCCAGCTTGTGATTCGCTTTGGCCAATAAGATGGGGAGAAAGGGACGGAGTTCCAGAGTTGAGTGAGGCCTTTGACTGGTGGCCTTGCGTGCCTTTTCTCCATCTTAGCACCCTGCTAGCTACCAAGAAAATAAGCCCAAGCCAACCTGCTAGAGGATGGGCGATCACGGGAAGGAAAGACAAGCCCACCCAGGGACTATAAAAGCACGAGTAAGCCCAGCTAATATCAACAGAACATGGGCAACATAAGCAGAACCACCAGCCCATCCACACACTCATGACCTGGCATAAATGCTTATTGCTGCATGCCACTGAATGCAGCAATAAACATTTTACTGGTTTGCTTCTTGATGCAATATACTTGTGGCAATAACAAACTGTTGTTGTTGTTGTTTAACTATTACTGTTCTTTTAAACAGGCAGTTGACTGCAGAGGAAAGAGCAAGTCTATGGGACAGGCTGCTCGGGCAGACCGAGCCCCCTAGCCAGGTTGGTCACGGACCAGAGAGAGGAGACGGGGGACCAGGAGGACAACGGTGCCGCCTGGCTTTGCAACCATGGCCTCACGTAGTTTAATGGTCTTCCGATCTTTGCCCACATGCGTGTCACCAAAAGAATTCTGAGGATCAAAATGTCCCATTGCCTATTTTTAAGGTCATGTGCAAAAGTTTTCATAAGTTTTAGTGATTGCAAGGGATATAATTTTCTGCAAATGTTGGCATTTAAACATGAAACTATCAGTCTCTTAAAACACTAAAGGGAATCTGGAACTCCCAATAATCTCACGCTCGCCACCCAACTTAAAGTATGTGAATAAGCTCTTCCTCACTGTTGAGACATTTTCCTGCTTTCATTTTTCTCCTTGAATTTATACTTCTTTTCTACTTCCTTCACAAACCTTTAACGTGATTTAACTAAATGTTAAATTTGAAAACCTTTTATTAATGTATAGTCACCCATTATACATTAAAGAAACATTAAATATATATTTAAGTTCATTTAAAAAATGTATTTTATTCTTGTGACCTTAAGGCTCTCTGTGTTTTTAAAAAAAACTGCTTCTGAATTAAATTATCACACAATCGAGCAAAACCGCAAAAAAATGACCAATTTTGATGACTTTTTAAACATAAAAAGTTAAATATAATTGGAAATGCATCTCCTAATGAGATGAAATACGGTCTAACTTTTCACATGCATCTAATGAAATAGAAAGGTATATTCTGCTGGAAACGAATCAGTCTAGAAGCCACAATAATATTATCCTTCTTAATAGGAGGCAGAAAAGATTAAATATTTCATGTGGTAAAATAAAATGAGCATTAGCTCTCGCCGGATTATTTTGTGATCGGATTTCACAAAAGAGGATTTTAAATGATCTTACTGAGTAGCATCCAAAACAAGTCACCTAAAATTTTCCCCCCGGGGGAGTTTTGCCGGACATGTCCTGAGAGTCGGGAGTGCCTCGGCCGGCCCCTCAGCCGTGTCACATGAACCAGTGTCGCTCCGCTGCGTTCCCAGGCTGGGCTCCGCTGGGCTCCCCTGCAGCTGAAGACCTGACCTGGGACTCGTCCTGAGTGCGGCTGGAAAGTATCGCTTCCGTTTAATTAAGTGCATTCTTTAAGGCTGAGTTCTTTCCTCTTTAGCACTCGATGCTCCCGACTGACGTTCTTTTCACCTTGTTGTCACTGGTCTCTCCTTCAAGCAGGAAAATCATCCTGGCTCCTACCGCTCAGGCGACCATATGTCCCTATTCAGAACATCTAATGCACCACAATGCTGTTTCTTAGGCTGTCTTGCCCCTAACATGCGTAAGACGGGGAAGTATGAGAGTCCACAGGGTCATGGAATCCTGACTAAGCAATGAAGGGCTTTTCCCCCTATTTGTCTCTGTTCTCCCTGAGGTTTTCATAGTCAGAGGAAGGGGTGGTGAGTGAGGGGTATGCTGTTTTTGTAAAAATAATAAAGTAGGAGAACCGATTTTGTAAATTCAGATGCAGTCTCATGCAAATCAAATTGGAAAAATGTGTGTGTGGAGATTAAGGAGCTAGAAAGTGATTCCCTTACAACAACGCATGCTCAGTGCCCCTTGCGACCTTCTCACAGGCCCCTAGGGGCTACAAAAGGCCCCCAAATCCGCTCTCTCACCGGATCCTGCCACCCTGGGTTGAAGGGAAGAAAGGAGACTCCCGCATCCATATTACGCAGGTGGAGACAGAAGCTAGGGAACATGAGGTGACTGTCCCAGAGCCATGCATGCAGATGGTGACAGCACCAGAGCCCCAAATCCAGGGCCCAGACCTCTCAGCCCTTAGTTAGATCAGGACGTGTCCTGGATGCTCCAATGGGCTGACTGAGTGTCCTCTGTCGCCACCCCTGGTCCAGCCTGCGGCGGGGTGTGGCCCTGGAGTGCCTGCACCCGTGAGGCTCCAGAGTTGAAATAACATTGATGAGCTATTCAAAAAGAAGGATATCTATATCACCCAATGGATGAATACATAGATAGATGGATCCACAGAGAGGGATAGAAAGAGAGTAAGTAATGACATAATTCCTGGGGGGACTACATGCTTCCAGCATAAAAAAATGAGAGAGACAAGCATAAAACACCACGTTTTGACTCTCACTTGCGGTGTGTGCAACTGTCTCTTTACCCGTGGCCCAACCAACAGAGAGCGCCATCCAACCTTCACACAGTCCCCAACCTGAAAACTTGAAAACCGGCATCTTGGGGGGATTTCACTTTCAGCATTGTTTATCTTTGGTTGGAAGGCACCAAATGCTTGCACAGCCATAAGGAAGGGGCCCTGGCTGCCAGCCGTACGTCAGCCCAGTGGAGAAGGCCAGTCTGGGAGATGGTCAGCTGCAGGTAGAGAGACACAGGCTTGAGAGAGACAGGAAAGGGAGGGAGAGTCCCCGGCTCCAGACACCTGCCCCCGCCCGCACTGGACTCCATAGCCCATGAGTGCCCTCTTGGGAGCTAAGCTGGTTCAAGCTGGGGTTCTGGTGACCCACGTCCAGGTCGAGGGGGCTCAAACAGCCCCTTCAGGCTACTGTGATCTGGTTGCCAGGTGGACCGGCCAGCTGCCTGACTCAGAACCAGTACACTTGTCAGAAGATGCTGCAGGGACACCACAGCCCCCTGTGGACACTGGTTGATGGTTTCCAATACAGTGAACCTACACTGACCGTAGGGACCAGCGATGCCACCCCTGGGTATGTCCCCCAAAGGACGGAGCTGCTCTGATCACAGTAAGCCAACCCTGGAAACTACCCAAATGCCCATGAACAAGAAAATGAAAAGAGAGAATCAAAACAATGGAGGTATTTCTTCTGATGAAAGACCACGCGGCAATACAAATGAACAAACTACCGATCCACGTGATGTCGTGGGAGAATCTCACAGGCACAATGTGGACCCAAAGCCAGGTGTAAAAGAGTGTATTTCGTCTGTTTCCATTTTTATGAAGTTCAGAAACAGGCGGAACTGACCTGTGGAGACGAGGTGAGCACACTGCCTGCCCCTGCCGGGGGCATGTCCTGGGAGGAGGCAGGAAGACAGCTTTCTGGGGCAATGAAACATTCCACTGCTTGACTGGTGTGGAAGTCACATCGGGTATTTACGACTGTCAAAATGCATCAAGGTTTCCATTTTTTAATTATAGCTAAAAAAAAAAAACACAGTCAAAGAGCATCATTAACAACAAAATAACCCACCGCAGAGGACAGAAGCAGAAATTTGGGGGGATCATTTCCTCCAGCCAGAGGCAACCCCAAATCGGTCCTGGCTGGGGTGGCAGCCCCTGGGGGTGGGAAGCGAGGTCTTCATTCTCAGGGTGTGCACTTGGCTGTGGTCCTGCAGCTCCCCGAGAACATCCCTCAGAAGCAGCCTCTCTCACCTGACTTCGCTGCTCAGATATTGTCCCTGCAGGTGGGGCTGGTGCCTGGCAGCCCATGGCTCTGGGTCAGACAGACGGACATCCCCACCCTGGCTGGGACTCATAGCCCGTGTGAAGGGCAGGGCAAGGGCTGCCTTGCAGGGTCGTTTTGGTAATTCCAGACGTCAGGACAGGAGGTCAGGCATCACCCGTTCTGCACGCATGAAAGCTGCTTTATGATTTGTGAACAGGAGCTGCACGGACTAAAGGTGAGGCTTTGGCTGCCGGGCGTGGGGGTGGAGGGGAAGGCAGGGCAGTTCTGTGCTCCCAAGGCCGAGTCCTTGAACACTGTGCTCCCGGGTTAAGTAAAAGCTCTGCAGCGGAATTCACTATGAGTGGCCCCCACCTTCTTCCAGCCATCAGAGTCATTCGGAATAGATTTGTGTCCCAAGCCTCATCCACGCCTCCCTGCTAGTGCCTTGAATCCACCTCCAACCTTCTAACAGACCAGTGCGCAGGACCTCAAGGCAAGCATGGGGGTCAGGAAGGCTGGGGCCCTAACCAGGATGGCAGCACGGAGGAGCTGGAAGGGTCAAAGGGAGAAGGAAGGAGCCCTTGAGAGGTCCCTGAGGGCAATGAGAATGCAGCACCCAGGTCGCCTCCGGAGCAGTCTGGGTGAGGGCCCCGAGTGCCAAGCACAGCCGTAGACTGCATTACACAGGATCATAGCTACAAGCCCCTCATGGCCGGCGAGCACTTGAGATCTGGTTGGTACAGCAGAAAAACTCTACTTTTAATACTCTCAATTGTAATTAAAGTGGAAATGGAAAATCTGAAGATAAAAATATTTTCCACTGAGCACAACTTCATTTGATATCATCACGTATTTTGTATCATGAAAATTGCAAAAAAAAAAAAAAAATTTCTTCACCTGGTTATTTTTAACGTGGCTACTAGAAAACTCAAAATTATGTAACAAGCTCATATATGTTTCCAATTGAACAGGATGTCCTAAGAGGTCAACACACCCGCTTGATTCCGCTCCCGCCCCTCCAGGCAGGCAGGGTTGTGCTGAGCAACCTGGTGGTCATTCCTTTGTTTGCATCATCGCACTGACCATATTCACGCAGCCTCGGCCGTTAGAGTTTGCTCATCTAACAAAGTCATCCAGTCATAAGTTTGGAAAAGTAAAGAAACAGATAAACAGGATTCCTAGGCACCCAGCTCCTCTCTGGGGTCCCACTGCCCGGGCACAGGCCCCAGTCCAGAGGGATGTGAATGAACCACGGCTGCTCCACTCTTAATTCCTGGAACTCCACTAGTCCTGGGTTTTCAAAGTCCCAGCCCCCACTCTGTCCAGTCATTGGTTCCCAGGTGGGACCTGCGCACAGAAGGAGGTCCGTTTCAGAGCTGTTCTCGATCGCTGTGTGGATGGATACCCAGTCAGACACCGTTCCTGAGAAAGCAGTGCGCATGCGCGTGTGCGTGGCTCCGCCCCCTTCACTGGGAGGCAAGAGCGGGGGATCTCTCATAGCATGTGAACAATTGTTTCTTTCATGTAACACACTGGTGGGGTGTCTAATGACTATGTTGTATACCTGCAACTAAAATATATTGCATGCCAACTATAATTGAGAAATAAATTTTAAAACTAAAATTGAAAAAATGAATTAGGAAAGAAATATAAAAGATGAAAAGGTTATCATTCTAAGACATAAAAAACTCTTATAAGTTTATTTTTAAAACATTACCATGCCCTAGGAAAAAATTAAGCAAAGGAACTGTAGAATTAGGTCACAAAAGAATGAATATCAGTGACCACTGTAAGCATATTAAGATACTCAAGGCCTCATACTAACAAAATAGAAAATAAAGGCAGGTGTCATTTTTCAATTATAAAGTTGACAGGTGTTTTAAATGATTAAATAAAGTTTCCTTGAGAGAGGCTCACATATTTAAAAGAAGAAGAAGGAAAAGAAGGAGGGGGCGAGGAGAAGGGGAAAGGAGTTGGTTTTGCAGGAGTGAGCTCCCCGCCCCCAGCAGAAATTAACGAGGAGCTGGCTATCAGCCCTTAGAGATGGGGCGTCGGAGGCTGCAGGGAGACCTGGGGCTAAGCGTCCAGCTCCTCAAGCTTCTGTGAGCCGCTGACACAATAGCAGAGACTTTGTAGAACAGGTTCTTTGGGACCTAACTTTCTGCATTTCTAAGTTAACGCATCTGGTGCCCACGGGTAAAACCCAGAGCAAAGAGACTGTCCTCGAAGCACTAACAAAGGGCGGGGGCACTGACTCCGAGTTCAGGACAAGCCCAGTTGTCCAAGGTAATGCGATGCATTTTTTAGTGTGTCCGTGTTCTGTGTGGCCAGCCCCTCTGTGAGGGACAAGTTAGCAAGCGCAGCCCAGCCCAGCCCAGCTGGCCTGGCGTGAGGCGGCTTCCTGCACGGCTCCACAGAAGCGGCCTCAGTCAGGTAGCCACCCTCGCTGCAGACCGGAAACCAGGAACCAGCAGGTTCATTGCACCAAGTATCCATCCCTAATTATTGACAGTTTTCAAAAAATAAAATTAACCTCTCCCTTTCCCCCACTTCTCCCTCTCTGCCCCTATCAATATAGGCCGATAGCTATCACATATGTACACCAGTAAGTACGTATGTCAGGGTGAACATGCTCATAATGGGGGCACACTCAAAATTCTCATTGACCCCCCTCTAGACCCTCGCTGAGCCGTGTGGCTGGCACGACTCACTATTGTGCTCGTTCTCCATCCTGTTAACCTTCCCTCCTCCACCTTAGGGTCAACTTGACCCTGATTGTGTCTAAAAATATAACCTCCTTACACGCCTGAGAAATTAGCTGCCACCTTTGCTACTGTATTACGGCCAGCCTCGGGGCCGTTCCTTCAACGGGTCCTGTGCCCCAGCTGGGCCCCTAAAAGTCCCACGGTTCCACGCCCGAAACATTGTATATCCACCCGATCACAGGGTTTTTCATTTTCACCTGAAAAGGCATTCTACTTTAACATCTGTATTTTTTTCATCAAACTCACTTGAAAATAAAATGCAAAATACAAAACACACTGTAATGTAGTTCAAGGTTCTGTCAAGGTTAGAAAATCCAGTCATCACTTGAGCCCAAGACCTCGCTGAGGCGGTCATTTCCCTTGGTCCCTGACAAGCCTTGCCTTAGACAGCTGTAGGGGGAAGGTGGCATGGTCTACAGGCCTGCAAGAGCCAGAGCGTCCCATATTGCAGAAGCAGGATGGGACTTTCTCTGCAGAAATGCCGTGGAAGTCATAACAGTATTGACTTTTATTTATTGAGGGCACATCACCCATGCCTGGCTCAGCAAGTAACTTAACCCAAGTCCCAGATCTCAGATATTACATGAAGACATATCGATACTCGCCTACTAAAGTCACCTTGAAGAGTGACACGAACAAGGAAAGTGCTTTACACCAGGGGAGAGTAGACACACCGTCCCAGGAGCCCCGTGTGCAGTTGCTACATGGGCTCCGCTGTCCACAGAGGACTCCGCAGGGGGGCAGTAGGACCTCAACTTGCCCTCAGATAGTAGGATCAACAACTCCAACTCCCTCTCGAGGACCCTCATCTAGACGAGGAACTATGCCCACAGGCCCGATGGGAATTGCTCTCAGATGAGCTGATGCTGGCATGGAAGGCCCGCTGCCCAGCAACAAGGGCAGTGGAACTGGCCTGGCAGAACCCCAGGGGATGGGCCCCCTGGGGCACGGGCTCAGGGACCAGAGGTAGAATCCACATTATGCTGAAAAGCATTCTGAGATGGTTTATAGGCCTAAATATGAAAGCCAACCCTACGAAGATTCTAGAGGAAACATGACAGTTTATCTTTTTGATGCGACGTTTATGACCTTGGGTAAGCAAAAAAATTTCTTAAATGGGATATGCGCAAGAGTATAAAAAAAATAAACAAAGTGAACTAAGCATTCTCAAGCTAGGAAAAGAACAAAATAAAGCTAGCCCGTGTGCAATAAATTAATATTGATGCGGCAATTAGTGCACTAAACACAACAAACAGCCGTTGTGGCTTTGACTTATAAATTAACAGGTGGTTATTTTTAATATGCTAATGCAGTGACTCAAAACCGTTGACAAAGCAGATGGGGAGGGTGACGCATGGCTGGTGCAGATACAGGTGCTCCGGTCCCGGTCCCAGCCTCGCTGCCCCCCTCCTGCCCTGCCCATGTCCTCCTGTCCCTTGACAACAGGACTCCTGGGGGGTGACCTGTGCCCGTGAAGGTCATGGGAAACTCCATCACCAGCCAAGCCAGAGGGGCCTTCGGCAGAGTGCTGTGTGCAGACCTCGGCCCCGGGCCCGTGTTTGTGGGAGCAACTTTCCGAACAAGCCAAGCGGGGCCCGACCACTCGCAGCAGAGACCTCCCCACTGAGAAGACAAAGCTGGAGCCGAGGCAAAGAAAACAACCACATCCAACACGGAGGGGTTAAAATGAGCCACGCGAGACTAACGTGAGAAAAGAAGCAGGAGCCATAACAAGGTACCTCGTGATTTACAAAATGATGTTAGAATTTCTCAGAAAAAAAAAACTGGTCAAGGAAACTGGAAACGTGACCTAGGCCATGATAACTAGCGAGACAGGGCCTTGACCCTGAGCAGAGGCCAGGGCAGCCAGGCCCAAATGCCCCGAATGCCAGAAGCCCGGGTGACCTCGGAGGAACATTCTAGATGTCCTCTAGTAAAATGTATTCTCCATGAGGCATTGGTGGAAAACCATATTTCAGGTCTCTGGGATCTTTTGTTTATATAATTCGAGACAAAAGGGAGGAAGAAAGTCCCTACAATCTGCCAAGAATCCTCTCACTCCCTGGAGGATTTTATCTGGATCCTCTGTAAGAGGAAAGGGGAGAGGGACAGTTGCTCCAAATACACAGCTCTTCCTGCGTGGGGCGTCGGGGGGAAGGGTCAACCTCACGTCCACAGCAAGCCAAGGACTCCAACAGTTCTGCCTCAGATGATTTAAGCAGCAAAAGAGCTGAAGAAAGAAAAATAAAGATGGGTGGAGGGAGGAGGGTACTTGGAGAAATTGGAGAAGACATGGACCACCCAGAACCCCGCCAGGAAGAAGCTGCGAAGCAAAGACACAGCCAAAACTCTGAAATCTCCAACAAAGAAAACAAAATGTAATGCCCATGTAAACGGGAAGGACATTCTGTCTCTGAAAACAGTGAGACTGGAGAAAAATCAAAACACTGAAAATCCTGGCGATATAAGTACACGTTTCCCATGATGTTGCCTCATTCTAATGCGCCAAGAAATTCAGACAACTTTGAGCAAGGGGGAAGCTACTGTATCATTCACCCCAAAAGAGCAAAATGAGGTCAGATCCGAAAGCGAAGCCTTGGCCATCACTTTGTGACTTCTGTTGGAGACATTTTGTTTTTGTTTTGGCGGACAAAGTATGTAACATTTCGCGAAAGTCCTAAGATAAATGTATTATGGAATACTTTTTTTAACGAAAGACCCAGGAACACTGGGAGGAGAGCTCAGAAGGGGAAAGGGGCCTAGAACAATCATCCTCCATTCCCCGAAAGTCAAGGACCAGACCTAGCCTGAGCTGGGGGGAAGGCTGAGACCCCGGCCGCAGTGTCCAAGCCTGGGCTTCGAGCATGGGGTGCAGAGGCGGTCCGTGGGGGTGCAGGGGGACAATGTTCCATCTTCCATTTGCATTCATCTTTGATCCCCCCTCAAAAAAAAGACATAAGTTAAGATTTAAATTATTTAGCATAAACCAACACAGGGGCTCTCCCTCACTCACCGTGTCAGAGCCACATGCTGTTTGGACTTGGACTTGGACTTGAACAGTTTTACAGAAATGGCTGCCAGTGGACCCCCCCACTGTCCTACCATGGGGCCGACAGTGGACAGAGAGAGAGTATTGTCTCATTTTAAATGCTTGTAAACTTGATCATTGATGTAAAACCATTCCTGCAAAGAAAGTTACTAAAGGTAATTCTAACTATGGAAATACAAGGGGATAAGGAAATGGCCTAATGCAGGGGTGTCCGACCTTTTGGCGTCTCTGGGCCACACTGGGAAGAAGAGGAGTTGTCTTGGGCCACACATTGTATACACAAACACTAATGAAAACTGATGAGCAAAAAAAAAAAAAAAGTCCATGCATAGTTTTGTGATATCTGCCACCACAGACAAGCAAAAAAGTCCTCACATAGTAACCCTAATTATGCAAGCTGCCCTTTTGATAATCCTTTAAAATCATCAAGCAGGTCTCACATTTGTGATCACGGATATAGAAAATGTGCAAATCTAAGGAATAAAACCTAGTATGAAAGTTAGTACTAAAACTAAGTAATGCTTTAAGTAAATGAAAACACACGGCCCTCAGGCCACGGCCTGGACAACCCTGGGGCGGGCATGCCTCGTCCCGCGCTGTTCGGTTGGGCAGCCCCCAAGCTAGTGCATTGGCCGGTGAGCACCTGAAATGGTTTTCAGTGTGACTCAGGCACCGAAGTTTAAATCTGATTTGATTTGATTTAGATTTGTATTTAAAGCCGATACTCATTTCCATTCCTGGAAACCTTCTTCTAAGTATATTTGGAAGGACTTGAGTCTGTGAATCTATCCTGGCAACTATCAAGTTTATGAAATCCAAATACAGATCAAGAATTTCCAATAATTTTTAGCCATGGACTCGAGTATGCTGTAAATGCAAAATACACACTGGACTTCAAAGACTCAGTATGAAAAAAAAAAGAATATAAAATATCTCGTGAATAATTTTAGATTATGTGTTGAAATGGCAATATTTTTAATATGTGGCAGTTAAACTATATACTACTAAAATTAATTTCGCCTTTTAAAAACTTTTTCAGTAGGGCTCCCCGCACACTGACAATTCCATGAGTGAGTCACATGACATTGCTACCAGGCGGCGCTGGTGGGGACGCGTTGTTTTCTTACTCGCGATTACCCATCCTCGGTGGCCCTGGAGGATCGTGGGAAATATCTAATGCCGTCTACCTCCCTGGAAGTTCTTTGTTTCATAACACGTTCACCAGAAACACGTTCACCAGACAAAGAGAAAACATACACAACAGGGGCACAACCACCGCTGGAGTCATTTTGTCTGTGCCAGAGGCGGGGCTGCCAACACCGTCCCCTCCATGGGCAGAGCTCTTTCAGCTTTAAAAGAAAATGGCATGACTCTCACCCCTCCCCTCCCCTCCCCTCCCCACCTCGTGGAGCCGTTATGAAGCCGTAGGTAAAACGCAGTGACATCTGCCCAGGGCTGATTAGACTAACAGCCAAGTGAGCACTTCCCCACGTGTTCTCCCCTCTGATCTCCAGAACGCTATGGGACAGGCGGTACCCTGCTTCATAGACGAGAAAACTGGTACCAAGGGGCTAAGGTACTTGCCCAAGGCACATAGCTAGTATGTGGGAGGGCTGGCATCTAGACGGCTACTCTGAATGACCAGAAAGTCATTAACACTGGGGACGTGGACAAGGGACCCCACTCTCTGGCAACAATGTTCAAATGAGAAACTGAGGCTGCAGGTCTCTCTGCCCCGGTCATCTGTCTGTGGGCCGCCCTTCTGGTCCTCGGAGAGCAGCCGGTGTCTGCAGGAGTGACAGATACCACACTGGCTGCGGGGAGCAGTGGGGAACGAGGGGAACACTCCCTCAGCGTACTCCTTGTCTTTGAAGAGCTTTCCGGTAGGAGGGCTGGTTCTTGAGAAATAAGACTTCATCCTCTAGCTGGCTCTGCACACTCAGGTGAGCACGCAGGGGGCATCCTTGCAGCCAGTACCTGCTTGTTTGTCCGAAGCAACAGCAGACTCTCTGGCTGGGAAGCCACCCCTTTATTCCTACTGCCCACAGCCTTCCAGCCTCCTGCTGTTCCCACCAGCCCCGAATGCCCGATGCTCCCCTTCCCGGCCATCACCAGCGGCAAGGTGACGGAGCAGGACGCTCCCAGCCGCTGGCGGTTGTACACAGGGCCCAGCCCAAACTGTGGATTCCAGGCCCAGCCTTCTCTTCTGAAAGGTGGTAGTTTGACTTGGAAGGAGATGCGTCTGCACCTGCCAAGTTCAACACACAGTGGAGACAAACACAACTCTGTCCCCAAGAGGCCCCGCCCAAGGCAAGGCCAGACAGGGCAGTTCATCTGGCGAACAGGGCGAGGGGGGACGAGGCCCCAGGGCCACGAGACGGAGGCGGGAAGAGGGCGGTTGGATGGGAGGCCCCACGGGCTGCACACTGAGGCTCTGTGCGAGCAGGCGGTGGGTCAAGTTTCCACGGCAGCCCCCCTCCTTTTCCCAGCGAGAAAGTGGAAAATACTTTCCATTTCGCCTTAAAATCACCCCGTAAGGTCTGATGGATGTCTTTTGTTGTTGTTTTAACTGGTCCTCCTCAGGGAGAGGGCTTTCAGCGTTTCCAGGAGCTGGCTGCGCCTCAGAGAGAAGCGAGCTCTCCCACACCCACTCGCTTCCTCGCCCAGCACCCGGCCGGCCCCTGGGCCACAGCTCCGCCAAGTCTTCCCGGACCGCTTGGCTTCTGCCCCCTCTCGACCACCACTTCGCCCAGTCAGGAGCATCACCACATTTAAGATATTCAGCCCAAAGCAGCCACATTCCTGGAATGTAGAGGAAAGTCCTGCCGGGCTGTCCAACAGCCCTGAGCCTGTGAGCTGGGAGAGGGAGCACAGAGCAGCTACATGGCCTCGCGACGGCTCCTGCTCCCCAAGGTAGTCAATGGCTCCGGCCTCCTTGGAGAACTGTTTAAAACCCATCTCCGCACTAGCTGATTTGAGTTTTAGGTGCTGTTCTCCAACACAGGTGAATAAGAGACCCCAGGTTATTGCCCACCTGGACAGCAGGCATCATCATAACAGAGAGGGTCCGCAGGGTCCATTTCCAGATCGGGCTGAAGCTGAGCTGGGACCCTACGTGACTCGGAGTTACCGTTGAACTTCAGTAACTATTATAAAATTACGAGTTACACCACTTCTGACACTTCTGACAGCAACTTAATGGTTGTTTATTAAACTTTCTCCAATTATGAGTGCTTAGCATATCAAAAGGCTGGGAAAACGCACCCCAGATAACCTTGGGAAGAGGAGACAGGCACAAACATTGTGGGTGAAATTTGCTTGACTTAACAAAGCTCTCAGGACAACAGCAAGTTCAAATGAAGGTTTAAGCCATCCTTTGCTAGACATACAGAAGAGCCTGTTACACAATTTTCAGTGACTCCCTCTGCTAAGTAATGTAAAATATCGTACCATATGTTTTGCACTTGGATTCAGCATTACATAATTCCTATTGTGAAAAGTAAACTCTCATATGTACATAATTATTTACAAGATTATGAACCCAAAACCCTGTGTCCTACACCCTCTGAGCAAGTTAAATAATTTTAATCCCTAATATTCACCAAGCTTGATTTTCACCTGTGCCATCTTTACAATGTAACACAGCTGAGTAGCAATAGGATCCCACTGTGCTACCAGTATTATCTTAACTGGGGTTTTACTCTGGGTCGGCACATACATACTCATTTAATCTTTAGACTGTGTCTTGGGTTTTGTTATTGTCCCCATTTTACGGATGAAGCACTGAGGTTCAGAAAGTTTCATGGAACTTGCCAAGGTCATAGAGCTACAAATGGCATAAGCCAAGATTTAACCAATGGGCAGCAAATGGCAGATCCCTGGGCTTGGTCACCGTGCCATATTTGTCTTATTTGGTAGTCAACTGACTTGTCGAGTGTTGGTTTAGGGTTAGCAGATACTGTTGGGACACACTCAGATCCCGTCAGACCCCTCTTCCTGTTGTTGTGTTCCCCTCCCCCAGCTTCATCGAACCTTTACCTTTGTATGGGTTTCCTATTGCCTCTGTAACAAATGGCCACAAGCTTAGTGGTGAAAACAACAGACAATTTTTACTTTACCGTTCCGGAAGTCAGAAGGACAGAAGGTCTCATGGGGGCTCAAATCAAGGGGTCACAGAGCTATCTTCCCTCAGGGGGGCTCTGGGGGAAAATGCATCTCTTGCTTTTTCCAGTTTCTGGAGGCTGCCTGCATTGCTGGGCTGCAGCTTCCTCCATCTGCAAGGTGAGAAGCCACACCATTCCGAGTCCTGCTTCCGTCATCACATCCCTGACTCACCTGCCTCCTTCTTCTACTCACAGGGATCTTTATGGTTACATTGGGCCCACCTGGATAAACCAGGATAATCTCTTCATCACAAGATCCTTAGTTTACTTATATCTGTTAAGTCCCTCTTGCCATCTAAGATAAGGTATTCACAAGTTCTGGGAGAAATTGGAAACCTATTTGAAAAAATAATGACGGAAAACTTCCCTACCTTGGTGAAAAAATAGACTTACAAATCCAAGAAATTCAGAGAGTCCCAAACGAGATGAACCCACACCAAGACACCAAGGAGAACCCACACCAAGACACAACATAATTAAAATTCCAAAGGTTAAAGACAAAGAGAGAATCTTAAAAGCAGCAAGAAAAAAAAACAGTTAGTTACCTACAACAGAGCTCCCATAAGAATGTCAGCTGACTTCTAAACAGAAACTTTGCAGGGCAGAAGGTATAACAGAAGACTATTCAAAATGGTGAAAAGCAAGGACCGACAACCAAGATTGCTCTACCCAGCAAAGCCTAAGAACTCATATCCCCTTCCTTTTCTGAGAAAGCTGTTGCAGAAGTGTTCCAGAAAAATGAGGAAGAAAGTGAAGAAAAAAAACTGTGGAACCCAAAGAAAAGAGAAGCCAAAAGAGGAATGACAACTATTCCACAGGTTTAAAGAGTGATTATTTCAGAATTTTTAAATATACTTTTAAGTATCCAGAAAATTATGTTATTACACTAAGAGATCTGATGAAGCATTTGAGAAAAATGTAAGAGGAGGTACACAAGTTATCAAATGTAAAAGGGGATAATGATGAACTCTGGGGGAAAACAAGGAAGAAAATATAATTATAGTACCCTCCTGTACTCTGCAATGAACAGTATTTGCACAAAACTAACAACATAAACTTTGACTATTAAAAAAACAAAAAGATTTAAATATATAATCTTTATTATTTTTTCCATCACCATTTAGTTGCTTTTTACCACCCCTCCCCCAGCAATCACCACACTGTTGTCCATGCCCATGAGTCCTTCTTCCAGTTGGTGTTATATATGCTGAAATGTGTCCATAATTCACATGTTGAAGTCCTAATCCCCACTACCTCAGAATGGGATTGTACTTGGGGATAGTAATTTTAAAGAGATAATTAAGATTAAATGAAGTCTTTGGAGTGGGCCCTAATGCAATACAACTGTTGTCCTTGTAAGAATTAAGATACAGTCATGCACGGGGCAGGAAGACCAGGTAAAGACCACAGAAGAAGAGCGCCATCTGCAAGGCAAGGAGGGAGGCCTCAGAAGAGGGCAACCCCGCCAACACCCTGAGTGTGGACTTCCAGCCTCCGGGAGAGTGAGGAAATGCATTTCCCGTGTTTCAACCGCCCAGTCTGTGGTGCTTCATATGGCAGCCCCAGCAGACGAATAGAGTAGGGAAAGATATAAATCAAATCTCCATCAATCATAATAGGAAGTCAATATGCAAAATAATTCAAAATTGATACATCAAGAAAGATAAAATTAAGCATGTCATTTAAAAATACGAAGCATGATTGCTGGCCTGTACTCCCCCATCTTGAGTCCCTAAAACCAGGTGTATTTCAGAATTCAGATTATTTTCTGATTTTTGGAAGAAAATGCCACACTCAGACTGTATCAATTGTCCTCCCATTAGGGTGAGGGCAGCAATAATTAATACAGTTTTGTCACCACAAGACTAAGCATAAGTCAGGTTTTGCCACCAGAGTGAGCTTTGGCACTAAAGGTACTAAAAGTTTTCAAAGATTTTAGGTTTTAAAAAAAATGCAGACAGGTAATTGTAGACTTGTATTTGATTTTAAAACTACATATAGTACTTGGATAAAACTCAAAATCATTTTTTAAAAGCTCACTCCAGTAGGAGGGGAAGTAATGGGGGTCTGAGGAGGGAGCAGGCCAGGGGACAGGCTGCAGTGGGAGATGGGAGAGAGGCCAACCCAGCGATGACGTGACCAGACCTGAGGATGCACAGTCAAGCAGCAGGGATGGGTGGACAGAGGAAGAGATGGGTCTGAAAATCTTGTCAGACAACCAAATGGGACAGGCAAGGGAGGAGGCATTGTTGATGACAGAGCTCACTTTTGTGATTTGGGAAACTGAGTGGCTGGAGATGCCATCCATAGAAGGAAGAATCTAAAAGGAAAGGACGTTTGGAGGGCAAGGAGACAGGTGAGGCTTGGGCCTGTGAGATGTTGATTAGATGTGAAGGAGGCATTTGAAAACGTTTGGGCTAATATCACTTGTATATACCCCAGGGGCAAGGGTGCCAGGGAAGGGCCAGGGAGGACGGAGCAGGGGCAGCATTGAAGTACCCAGCTCTCCACCCCGCTCTGCTGTCTCTTCTCGGTGAAGCCTTGTCCTGGGGAGAAAATGGCCAAGCCCTCAAGTCGGAAGGAGGTTAACAGCTTGAGATAGTCTCAAAAGATCCTTGTATGTAACTAAATCAAATCCTTTATATTACATCCCTTAGAGCTGACCGAAAGCCCCAAACTCCCTGAGTCCTCCCACTTTGTCTGTGGTAGGGACTGAGATAAGTCTATCCCCAAACCAAGGCAAACGTGACTTCGGATGTATAAAACGATCCTTTGTGTGTACACACACACACACACACACACACACACACACACACACACACTTTCCCTATTATTTTAGCAACATCAATTTGCTCTAAAAGTTTGTTCTTCTAATACTGGCTGGTACTTTCACCTTCTTTGATAGGCATTTTCCAATTTACTGATCATCTTAAATCTCTCCTAAAACAATGACAAGTCCTTCTTGAACCCGTAACTACAAAGCCTGACACTGAAGAAGCTACCAAACCATTCACTGGAGCCACAAATACAAAGGGGGAGGCAAAAATCACCAGACACTTACTTAATCGGGATGTTTAAGCCATGGTTTGGAAACACGCAAAATATTGACCCTCACCCTTCATAAACAGCAAACGTCCTCTTCTACATCTGAGTTCCAGGGCAAGAGGTGTCACCACAAATGACATCTTTGCCTTAGTTTCTTGCCTAATATAAGTACTGATCTTTTTTCGACTAGTATTGGGTTGGCCAAAAAAGTTCACTTTTTTTTTTTTCTGTAAAATGACTCTAGTAGTGCTTGATTACAGGCTCTAGTAGCCTGTAATTTCATTCGAACCAATTTTGTTACATTGTATTGTGACAGCTGTCATGTTGTTACAGGACAGATGGGGTGGGGTGAATGGTATACTTTTACCGAATGGACCCACCCTTGTGCTCCGGGGGACCCCTACCCAGTACTAGGTTCGCCTTCGCCTTGCCCGCCGCCAGGGAAAGACGTCTCTCAATGCCAGAGATGGGTGAAAAGGAAAGGGATTATTTACCTAAAGAGTTACACAAACTTAAGAGTAATAACTTAATGTCTGCATTGAGATCCCAAAGTCCTTTAGAATACCCACAAACGCACAGTCCTTCCTTCCCCCTCTGCTCAGTCCAGAGTACCGTATCTCAGAAAAAGAAGTGGAAGTCCGTGGCTCTTCTCGTGGTCCCAAAAAAATGTGTGACTGGTGCTCCCTGGGCTTAAATCCCAGCGCCAATCTTCCTCTGCCACGCCATTTCCGACTCCTCCCACAATTGGCCACAGCTGCCAGCATTCCCATAGTAAGTCCGGGCAGGTGTAGCTTTGTGGTGTGAAGCCAATCATCTCCAAGCTTTTATGCAGGCTCTGTAACCAGGGGGAGTTGCCTCCCAGTTACATCATGAATTGAAGTCACTCCCATCCCCCTGGCTCAAAGCAAGGCCACAGCTGTTTAACATATCTATAAATCCAGTTAAAGGTTATAAATATGTTAAATGACCATTCTAGAGGTTATGTGCAAAATTGTTGCTATGCAAAACAACTCTCAATGGCCCTGCTCCATGTGTCCCATCCCCCAGCTCAGACTTGCAGGAGTGAGGACATCCTATATATATTTTTTCTAATATTTCCTGGACACTGAGTTCTGGACCCCATTACAAATGCCTCTTTTCCCACCCACTCCCCACCATTGGCTGCACCCTGTTACAATATCAGCATGCATTTTTGAAAAACTTATCAAAATTGATGAGTTTTTGTGTAGCCATTTTAATATTGAAGATGGAAAAGAGACATATTTTTGGAATATTATGATTTATTATATCAACAGAGGTAAAATTCAATTAAAATGCAAAGAAGAATAAGATTTGTGCAGTGCATGGAGAAGGTGCTGTGACAGGCTGAATGCGTTAAAAGTGGTTTGCGGAGTCTTGTGCTGGAGATTTCTCACTGGACGATGCTCCACGCTCAGGTGGACCAGCTGAAGTTGACAGCGATCAAATCAGCACATTGAGACCAATCACCGTTCTACCACCCAGGAGATAGGCGACATACTCAAACTAACCAAATCTATAAAGTTATTGGTGAAAATGAAAATAGTTTCTTTCATTTTATAGAAAATAACATATGGGCTTTTTGGCCAATCCAGTTCAATACTTCTATTCACCAAATACCAATTCTGGGTCTATCCTTGTTCCTTGAGATATAAAAATGAGTAGGACACAGTCTTTGATCTCCAAAAACATAGTCACAAAGAGCAGGTAGACATGCAAAAAAAAAAAGATAAAAAGTTGCACAATGAAAAGAACAGTACATAGCCTTACTGAGTATTCACCACATGCTAGCCATGACATTGCACGTGTCTCCTGCAGCCTTTGCCAGTCCCGAGATGGAGACTGTGGTTATTCTCACCTTACAGGTGTGGGACTGAGGCTTGGAGAGACAAAGGGACAGGCTCCGAGTCCTAGAACTACGTCATGGAAGGAGCACGTTACAACAAGGAAGGAAGAGGCAGCTCAGACTAGGTAAGTCAGGAAAGACTTCAAGGAGCAGGAAATCTAAGTCAAGCCTTGAAGAGTAAGGAAGAGGCTTCTGAGTCAATAAAATAGATGACATTGCAGGAGGTTGACTTTCTAAGAGGCCTTTAAAAATTGGAAACTGGAACTGCTTTTAGGTGTTTCTTTCCCTGTCTGGCACAAAGCAACGAGATCACTCAAAAAAAAAAAAAAAAACAAAAATGATATGAAATAGGGTATACATGGAAGACCCTCTTCTGAACGTCTCTCCACCCCACTTGATCTTCCTCTCTTCCTAAGATGTCGCAACTAGTGATTCATTCTCTTGGGAGAATGAACTCCCCCTGGAGCTGAGGGTCAGGCACAAAGACCTAGGGGATGAAAAGGCAGAGATTGGGGAAGGGGAGGCAGGAGGGCCTGGTCCCATCCATGGGATGGTACTGGCCAAGTCTCACGTGGGTATATGTTGGTTTCCCCACAAACATTATCAGTCTCATGCATCACTGTGTCCTCAGCACCCAGTGCCTACGAGGCACTCAGTATGTTCTTGTTGAATGAATGAGGCATTACCTTTTGTCTTTAAAGGTATTACCTTTTGTCGTCTATACACACACATAGTATGCATAGAATAAACGCAAGAGGAACACACTCTAACATGTTCATTGCAGTTTCATGGGTTCACGAGATTACAGATGACTGTTTTATCCTCTCTGCTAATATTCTCTGTGTGTTTTCAGATCCTCTGCACCAGTCTTTAGTTTTATAATTTGGAGGGAGAGAGTTTCGACCATTCTTGGTTTTCTGGGCTAGCCAAAGTTAGATTGTTCTCCTTTTTTCCCTTTGTAAAGGGAGCTTTGCAAACCAGAGCTCCTTAAATTCGAATTCGCTGACAAATAGCCTGGGGATCCGGTTAAAATGCAGGTTCAAAGTCAGCAGGTCTGGGGTAGCGCCTGGGAGTCTGCATTTCTAACAAACTCCCAGCCGATGCTGGTATTGTTGGCCTGTGGACCACGCTGTGAAAAGCCAGATTATGGCCTAATGTCAAAAACTCAGCCCAAACACTCCAAGGAAACAAACGCAGGAAGAGAAAGCATGCCAACGGCACGTGGCATCTCAACCCTGAAGCCAGCGTGGCTTCTCTCTGAGATGGTTCACTCTGCAGGATTCTGTTTTGCTCCCTTGGTCTCTCTGGAGGCTGTTTTGCACCCAAGAAGGGATTCGAGTCTATTAAAGCCCTGGGGAGACTCATATTTTCTCAACAAAAGGACAGGCTGTGGCAGGCCTGGCTCTTTTTTTTTTTTTTTTTTTTTTTGCTCTGTCTTCCATTAAACACCTCCACTGCTGCTGTCAGTCGGGTTCCCTTCAGATTAATGTCTCCTAAATTAATTCTGTGTACAAGAGACCTCCTTAAATATGTTTGTTCAGCAGACCAAATGGGAGCCTTCGATTTAACCGAGGGTGGAGGCGCAGCCACGCGGCACCCGGTCCCCGTTCACACGCCGTTGGCCCTGCTCTTTCATTAGTCACTGTCACTGCCGAGCTCACCGGTCCCTGCTAAGCTCCTCCACATAATCAAACGTGGCTCCTAGAGAAATGTAATCCTCCCAGAGCAGACAGGGGCATTTTCTAAATTGGCTGAAGAGTGTGACGAGGCACTGGAGGAGAAAATGAGTAGAGGTGGAATTAATCCTGAATTTCAGATTTTCTTTTCTTTTTTTTTAATATATTTATTTCTTGGATTGATTGGCATGCCACGGGTTAATAATATTATATAGGTTTCAGGGGTCCGTGTCTACAGTACATCGTCTGTGTGTGGTGTTGTGTGTTCACCACCCCGAGTCTCCCTCCATCACCATTTATCCCCTCCATCCACCCATGTGTGGTACCTCCTCCCCCCACCCTCCCTTCCGTTTGGCAATCACCATACGGTTGTCTGCGTCTGTAAGCCTTTTTTTTTTTCAGATTTTCTGACAGCAGCAAATCTTCACCTTTTTTTTAACCCTCAGTTTCTCACAGAAATTTTAATACCCTCTCCTCCCACCCGCCTTGTCCCATTCCGTTCCCATATCCATCCCAGCCCGGCTAACCCCTAATATTACAGACTCGGGAGTTGGCCCCAACTCCTCACTTTACAGGTGAGGAATCAGAAGCTCAGGGAGGCTGGCCGGAGCCCCCAGGTTCCACCGTGACAGCAGGGCCTCCTCCCTCTGTGACCACAGCTGTCGGCTTCGTTCCATTGCTTGAGACCACAGACTTAGGCGTGAACAAATTAGGTTTGTTGTTGTTTTACTGTCCAGGTATTCCTGGTAAACAGCTTCAAAAGTCAATGGTGCTTTACTACTACTAATAAAAACAATGGCCCTTGATCGTATAATTTTTAATTATAAAAAATGTCCAACATACCCCAAAGCAGAGAGAATGTACGGTGAATCTCCACATACCTGTCATCCAGTTTCAATAATTGTCAACATTTAGCTCTCTTGTTTCATCTGTTCCCCCATTTCACCACTTCTTTATTTCTATTTAAGCAGTCATTCCTCATACTTCGGGTTATTTTTCTCCAGGCTTTACCACTATGTCTCCAAATGAGATGCATTTGCTGTTATTTCTACATTTGACAGTTTTTAGATATCACTTATTGACTTCCTGTTAAGGCAAATCAAGACAGAGCTCTCTTCCCCAGCGCAGCACCCTGTGCTACCTCTGGTTGACTTTCTCCAAAGGATAAATTCTAGGCCGCCTGCAGAGATGGGAAGAAAATCTAATATCTAACCGCTTCTTACATAGACTTTCAAATAACTGCTCTCCCCGGTGCCCAATCTCGCCCAGCATTTTAAGGCTCCTGGCTACTCCGCCCCACCCCCAAATTCGAACCTTCCCTGTGTTCCACATGACAGAAAGCAAACACACGAAGCATGGGCACACACACACACACACACACACACACACACCTGGAAACTACTCAGTTTCAAGCTTCATTCTCTCAGTTAAAAAATGAACCTTCTTCCCTCCTCTCTCAGCCTTGGTGCTTTGTGGTTCAGGGTTCCAAGTGTTTCATGATTTCCTGTTTCTTGTTCCGTCTATTGATTCTGAATCATTTTCAGAGAAGGTAAAAATCAGAGAAATGACTTCACTCCATCATCTTCCAGAATGCTCTACTGACTAGGAGTTGAAAACGGCTCCATTAGTTGTTAGCTATGGCATTTTGAGAGAGACCTATCTTTTCTGAATCAGTTTTCTCAAGTTTCCTAATTGTCTTCTGTTCCTGGAGCAGAAGGATTGAATGAGCACAAAGCCTGGGACCTAGAGGAGTCCTGCTACACCAGGAGATGGGCAGCAGCCAGCACACGAGGGAGTGCTATGACTTCCCCAGGAAGCTGGAGCAGAGCAGGTCCCAGGGACACCTTGGTACACTGCTTAGGGCAAGCACAGGCATTGTCCTGCATTCCCAGTTCAGCTCATTGCCCAAACACCATACAGCAACGGGTGGGCCGGGCATAAGGCTCTCTTCCAAATTTCCACAGTGACCACCCCTGTGATGGAACATTCCACTACCCTAAGGGAGAAGCAAGCTGTCAGAATTTCTGGTTACCCTCACAGAATTGAAATTTCGTATTCCACTTTAGTGTTTCATTGTGTTTTACTAACAACTGAAAAGCTATCTGGAGACTTCCAGTCAAGATGGAGGCGTAGGTAAACATATACAACCACAGCAAAAATTACAACTAAACTACGAAACAACTGTTACCCGGAACCATCAGAAAATGGAGCTGTAGGGAACTCCAACAACCAAGGAATTAAAGAACTCACGTTTATTCAGATGGGTAGGAGGGGCAGAGATGCAGAGGTGCACAATGGGCCAGTCCCACGCCCGTGTGTGGTAGATAAAAATCAGGAGGGATATCTCAGGAGCAAGGGACCCCAGCCCCACACCAGATCACCCAGCCTACAGTTCCAGTGCCAGGAACATAAGTCCCCACAACTTCTGGCTGCAAAAACCAGTAGATACCAGTGGGGTAATAGAATCACAGAATTACAGATAGAGACGTCCTGTGACCCCTTCACCCAGTTTCCTCTAATGGTTACTTGCTACATAACTACAGTACAGTATCAAAACCAGGGAGCTGGCATTGGTACAATGTGTATATATACTCATAGTTCTATGTCATTTTTATCACATGTATGAATTTTTGTGGCCACCACTACAATCGAGGTACAGAATTATTCTAACACCATAAAGATCTCCTTCATGCTGCCCCTTCATAATCATACCCACCTCTTCCCACTCATCATCTCCCTGACAAACAGTAATCTGCTTTCCATACCTATAATTTTGTCATTTTGAGAATGTTATACAAATAGAATCATACAGTATGCAATTGGCTTTTTGCATTCAGCATAATGCCCTCAAGATCAAGCTAAGTTGGTGTGTCAATAATTTGTTCCTTTTTATCGATGGGGAGTATTCCATGGTATGGATGTACCCTAGTTTGGTTAGCTGTGTATCCACTGAAAAATATTTTGGTTGTTCCCTGTTTTGGGCTACACAAATAAAGCTGCTATGAACATTCATGTTCTGGTTTCTCTATAGATAGAAGATTCATTTCTCAGGGGTAAATGACCAGGAATATGATTGCTGGGTCATTCTATAAGTGTATGTTTCATTTTTAAGAAACAGCCAAACTGCTTTCCGGCGTGGTTGTACTATTTTACATTCCCACCAGCAATTTATGAGGCCAGTTTCTCTGCATCCTTGCCAGTGTTTGATATAATCACTTTTAAAAACATGTTCGTTGTTCAAATAGCTGTATAGTGATATTTCACTGCTGTCTTAATTTGCATTTCTCTAATGGGTAGTGGTGTTGAACATCTTTTCATGTGCTTATTTGCCATCTGTATAAGCTTTTCAATGAAATATCTCTTCATGCATTCTGCCCATTTTTAAATCGGATTATTTGTGATTTCACTGTTGAGTCTTGAGAGTTCTTTATCCCAGATACATGTCCCTTGTCATGTATGCTGTTTGCATATATTTTCCCCAGCTATGTAGTTTGTCTTTTCATCCTCTTCAGAGGGCCTTTCACAGAGCAAAAGTTTAAATTTTGATGAAGTCCAACTTTTTATTTTCTCTTTTTTATAGATCATACTTTAGGTATTATATCTGAGAACTGTTTACCAAGCTATAGGTCCCAAATACTTTATGTTTTCTTCTAAATGTTTTATATTTCTATGTATTACATTGAAATCCACAGCTCATTTTAACTTTATTTTTATATAAGGTGTGATTTAGGTTAAGATTGGGCTTTGGGGGGGATTGTTCCTATGGATATCTAATTGCTCCAACACCACTTGTTAAAAAGATGATCGTTTCTCCATTAAGCTACTTTTGCATCTTTGTCAAAAGTCAGTATGGTTAATTTCTGTGTTTTCTGCTTGGCTCTATTGATCTGTGTGCCTACACACCTCTGCCAATAACATTTGCTTTCATTATTGTAGCCATATAGTACATTTTAAAATTGATGAACTGATCTCTCTCACTTCTTTTCAAAAATTATTTTAGCTATTCTTGTTCATTCAACTTTCCATATATATATATATATATATATATATATATTTTTTTTTTTTTTTTTTTTTTTTTTTTTTAGATTATTTTTACAAAAAATTTTGCTGGACGCCTAGGTGGTATAGCTGAGTGGATTGAGTACAGGCTGCGAACCAAAGTGTCGCAGGTTCGATTCCCAGTCAGGGCACATGCCTGGGTTGTAGGCCACGGTCCCCAGCAACCGCACACTGATGTCTCTCTCTGTCTCTCTCTCTCTCTTTCCGTTCCCTCTCTAGAAGTGAGTGAATAAAATCTTTTAAAAATTTTTTTTGCTGGGATTTCAATCAAACTATAGATCAATTTGAGGAGACATGGCATCTTTTCTATGTTGAATCTTTCAATCTATGCACATGGTATGTCTATTTATTTAGATCTTCAATTTCTTGCATTAGCATTGTGTAGTTTTCAGTACACAACTCTTGTACCAGTTATTAAATTTATATATAAATATTTCTTTTCTAAAAGTAATCATAAATGGTATGGTTATTGTATGAAGTTCCATGCAGTCATTGCTAGTTTATAGAAACACAATTCACCTTTGCCTGTTTATCTTCTCTCATGCAGTCTTACTCAGATCATGAATTTTTTATTGTAGATTTATAGGGATTTTCTATATAGGCCATGATGTCCTATAGAGTTTTACTGTTTTTCAATCTGTATGACTTTTTTTTTCCTTTTCTTGTCTTATTGCATGGGGTAGGGACTTGAGTACTATGTTGAATTAGACTGGTGAGAGCACCAGGTGAGGGTACAAGTCTCAGCTCCCTGCTCAGCCTTTGCCAGGGGTGTGAAGAAGCTTGTTTTGTTGATCTCAATGAGAACAATTATTGTTAGTTTTCTATGCTTTCGGATTGTACCTTTCATGGTCCTTTGGTTAAAGAGAGAAGGCTTTTCTTAGGCCTACTTTTTTCTGTTCCCATAGACTTTTCTGAGTTGCCAGCCTTTAGACAGTTGAACTTGGTTGTCACCAGTCTGGGTTATAAAAAGGGAAAAAAAGAAAACCCAGGAAACACAGCTGTGTTCTTTCTCCATTCCTGAGGTCTCTAGAGTAGGGAGAAATGCATTTACTCCATCTTGTCTAGAGTTGGATGTACAAGAGACTCACGTTTAAAATAGATACAAATGTTCTCTATTTTTTCTTTGAAAAACTCCAAGGTATTTCTGAACATGATCCTCAATTGGTATTTCAGTTGGTAGTCCTCAGCTGAAGACGTACAATTGCTTGGTGCTGCATTAGATAGGATTCTGTTCCCTGACAGGGAGAGGGGTCTGGTATCTCCTCAGAGGCTTTCAGGGTTCAACACCACTCTCAGACTGCCCCTGACACAAAGAAACACTTATACCAGAGCCACGTGAGACCAAAAGGCAGCCAATGAACAAGCGTTAGGGCACACTGCTCCCTTTCAGATCTTCTGAACTCCCTTAATCCAATTCACAGCCACTCAATCACCACTTTGGGGATTTTACCCAGGAGCCTTCAATCAAACCCAGAAACATGGTCTGTGAGCTTCCAGTGGAAACCTTAGTCCCTATTACAAACCCTTCCCTTAAGATAGTTTTATTCTCCTTAAGTGTTCTCACCTCGGGTATCTCTTGGGGCCGACAAAAAACTGACTTACAAAGGTAAATCACAAAATTGATTTACAAAGGAAAGAGAGAAACAGGAAAACCAAGGTCAGTCTCTTTGGGGCTGAGCCTTGTGTCCCTCAGCTGGCCGATGTCTCCTTTAACTGGAAGCCTGGCAACACTGGCTCCCCTCTAGGAAGAAGGATGCCAGCGGGCAGAGCCCAACCACACAATGGAAACAAAAAATAAAATCACAGCTCCACATCTCAAGTTTCCTCGGAGAAAGGAGCCGGTTGTCCACTCTAGGAAGTCCACTGCTGCCTCAGGTGGTGGGCACTGTTCTAGGATGTTCCAGGCCTGCATCACAGAGTGATGAAATAGTCACAAAGGGCTCTTGAGGGTGGAAGAGGGGATCCTAACCCTACCACCCAGCTTACAGTTTCCACCACGCTTTGGGCTTCTAGATTCCTCCTTACCTCGTGGGGCCTTCTTATTAGCCATCATATCACATCTACACCTCAGTGTGGTTTTGTATTTATTCTACCTATACCTCAGACAAGCTGGGATCCTATAACCCAGGAAGCAGTTTACCCCTTGAACATCTAGCTTGGACCCCACCAATTCCACAGCCTTCGAAAGTTCCTGGATATTCCCAGGAATCAGCTAGTCCCCAGGCATTGCTAAAAAGAAAGACACTTTCCCGGAGGTGTGATACACGTAAAGTGCGCATCATCTGCACACTGCTTGGTGTGAGTTCTCACACTCTGCATACACCTGTGAAACTATCACTTAGAGCACTAAACAGCTTATTTCTGTCACCCTGGAAACTTCCTTGGTCATTGTTCCCACCTCCTCCTCCCACCCACCCTGACTCACACTGTGGCATCTTCTGAAGGTGGGGTTTCTCACCAGGAACAGTTTGATGTCTTTATGTGTATTAACTCTTTGGGTCCTCCCCATGCCCTTGAGATGGTGCTGTTACTGACCCATTTCACAGGTGAGGACACAAGAACATGCAGGATGAGCTGCTTGCCGAGATCCCACTAATGGCAATTAGCAGAGATGGGATTCAACACAGTGTCTGGCTCCAGAGTCACACTCCTGAGCCACACTTAGCTGTGCTGCCCAAAATGCCACAGGAGCTGGAAAAAGAATGCAAATCAAGTAAAACTAGATTCTGGAAGAATAGCCACTCACCTCCACAAAGCTCTGTACCAGTAGCTTCCACTGGCCCTTTGATTTACATCTTCCACTTGCTGTTCAGAACCCAGTGAGGGGCGTGATGTTCAGAGCAGGGGCTGGCCTGAGAGCCACAGCTGGAAGGGAGAGGCACGTTAGAGCCCAGCCAAAATCAAGGACCATCTTTACCCTCTCATTTTATTTGGGGGAAACTGAGAAGAGAAGGGAAGGAAGGGAAGGGAAGGGAAGGGAAGGGAAGGGAAGGGAAGGGAAGGGAAGGGAAGGGAAGAGAAGGGAGGGAAGGGAAGGGAAGGGAAGGGAAGGGAAGGGAAGGGAAGGGAAGGGAAGGGAAGGGAAGGGAAGGGAAGGGAAGGGAAGGGAAGGGAAGGGAAGGGAAGGGAAGGGAAGGGAAGGGATTAAAATGGGTCACAATGTCCCTTCTTCCAGTGGGCATTGCTCATGGTTAGGGCTAATTTGTCCTCACTCAGCACTTGTGCCTGAACTGAGTGATCAGAAGCCATTTGACTTTTCAGACTCCTTGGTGGAGCCTGGGACCTCAAGTGTCAGGACCTCAGCTACACAAGTGCTGGTGACAGGTGGTCACTAGGGACCCAGGGGCCCAGACAGGTGCCATAGGAGGAAGAGGCGACACTAGGAGCTGTGTGCAGCTCAAAGTAAGTAGGGCAGAGGGGGCCTCTGTTATGGGGGCCCAGTAGGAGATGACTGATGGGCCTATGGCCGTCAAGGACAGCCCACAACAGCCTTGGCAGATGGCACCGACATCAAGATGTTAGTTGGACTACTGTCTTCCAAGTTCATGTGCTAGTGGTGGCAGAATTTAGCTCCTTGTGGATATAGCATTGAGTGTCCCATTTCTTGTTGACCATTAGCCAGGGACTAGAAGTCACCTTCGGGTCCTTGCCATGTAGTCTCTCCACAGGGCCTCCCACAATATAGCAATTTTCTTTATTTCAAGGCCAACAGGAGATATTTCTGTCATGCTTTGAATTTGTTCCCTGAATTTGTTCTTTCTGTCTCAGCCACTTTTAAGGATTTAATCGATTATATAATTCAGTTGATTAGATCATCTCCCTCTCGAGCAACACAAAGTCAGCTGATTAGGGATCTTAATTGCGTCTGGAAAACTCTTCCTCTTATAATCATGGAAGTGACCCCTCATCTTATTCACACATCCCTCTCGCACTCAAATAGGGGGAATTAAACAGGACATGTGCACCGGGGAATCTGGGGGCTATTGATTCTGTTCCAAGGACCACATTCGACAACCTCTACTTTTCTGAAGCTACTAAATAAATACAAACGTTTACGTGATAGTGGAAACAGTGAGTACCAAAAAAGCCATGATTATACATTTCTGGAGGAAGCTTTCTACACAAAATGGCAGAGAGAGTTCAGGTGGAAATCCATGAACTACACAGAAAATCTATTGATATTGGAAACGATTCTTTTAATTATGAAGACATATTTAAACTCAGAAAAAGATAAGGATAAACAGCATTTGACTGCAAATATTTAGTGGTGAGTAGGGGCTAAAACCAGTGACTACTAAACTCCACGTCATAAGCATAGGGGGTTGAGTTTCATCTCTCTGGGAAACCACCTTATTTGAGCCCTCAGCAGCATTTGAAACTGTCGCCTATTCCCTCTCAGCCCCATTACGCCTTTCCCTGGGCATAGGTGGCACCAGTCAGTGCTTCCTGGTGTCCCTTCAGCCGCTCTGCATACTCCTTCTCAATCTCCTTTGCTTGAGCCTTTTCCTCTACCCTCAGGTTGTTGCTCAGGACTCTTTCACCTCCTTCTCTTTTTTTAGGTGACAGGTCCTCCTTTCAGGAGCCCAGAACTCCAACAAAAATCCATGGCTTCGAAGATCTTCCCGGTGTTGAGACTTCTGAGTTTTTACTCCCCACCTAGGTCTCTTTTCCTGGAGAGCAGAGCCGTATTGCCAACCGTTCCCAAGACAGCCTCATCTGTGTGTCTCCCAGCTATTCAGAGCTAACGTGTTCAAGTTTAAACTCGTCACCTCTCCTCTCCTACCCCCCAAAATCTGTCTCCTCTGGATTTCTCATCTCAGTTCATGGCATCATCACCCACCAACATGCTTCCAGCAGACCTGGAATTCTCCTTTGGCCCCTCCTCACCCCTAACATCTAATCAATCATCACCACCTAGCAATTCCATCTCCCAAATACTCCTTCTGTCCATCCACTTCTCTCATCCACTTCCATAGCCACTCCCATAGTCCAAGCCGTCATCTTCCCTTGCCTGCGTCATGGAAACGATATCCTAGCTAACGTCTCTGCTCCTGTTGTTGTTTCCTTCCAACCCATCCTCCCCCTCTTAGCCAAAGGGATTCTACCAATATGCAAGTCTCATCATATCACTCCTCTGCTAAAAGCCTCACTGGCTTTTCATTGCTCCTTGTGATAAATTACATGCCATGGCTTCAAAGCTCTCCATTACCAGACCCCACCCTAGCTCTCCAGTTCTGGTCTTGTCAGCCCTCACCCCACCCTCTGTGATGCAGGCACACTGGACTTCAGTTCATTCTTCCCCTATCCCACCTTCTCTTCCCTTGTTTAACTCCTATGCAACTGTCAAGTCTTTTTTTAAGATTTTATTTATTTATTTTTAGAGAGGGAAGGGAAGGAGAGAGAGAGAGAGAGAGAGGGAGAGACATCAATGTGCAGTTGCTGGGGGCTGTGGCCTGCAACCTAGGCATGTGCCCTGACTGGGAATAGAACCTGCGATGCCTGGTTCGCAGCCTGTGCTCAATCCACTGAGCTACACCAGCTAGGGCACAACTGTCAAGTCTTAGCTCACATATCCTATCCTCCAGGAGGCCTTGTCTGGCCTAGACAAGTCACCTCCTAAGGACCCCACCAAATATATCATAGCATCCTGCACTTCCCCATCATAGTGTTTATCATAAATTATCATGGGTGCTGAAAGCTCCTTGAACAAAGATATAGCAGCAGCTACTACCTGGCCTCTATGTACTCAGTGCAGACATTCGAGCAGTAGGTAGATTACGCCCTTCCAGAAGTGGTAAGTGGCCGAGTGCCCCAGAGACAGTTCCTTGCTGGGTCTAGCATGAGAGGTGTCCCAAGAACCGAGTTTCCTCAGGAATAGAGACACAGTCCCTTGGACTCAAGCAGACAGAGAGGTTTTATCCTGAATGAAATATGATTTTAATTTGCACAATGTGCACATTTATAATAATAATAGCTGCATGAGACATGCAATAATAAGTCCCTAATGCTAACCTGGGGTAAAATATTTAATACAAATGAAATTGGCTCTGTTCCTAGGAATTTTAGTATATTGTCTTGTGGATTTTTAGCCAAAGTTGTATGGAGAATAGCTGATTAATATTCTAATTAAAATCAGAATGGGACAATAGGAAATTGTCGGCTTTCCCCAGCAATGAATAAATAAATGCCTTCCCAATAAAAGCAGGCTTCCAAAAGACATTTGGATGGACGAGGCTGTGTCTTCTGTGGGAGCCATGTGGCAGAACTACCTAGGGCGCTATGAGGCCTTGAAATGCTAATGTTCCCCAGTTCTACCCCATGAATAAAGACCCTCTTCGCTATGGTGGCATTTTGGCCTCTGGAGGAATTCTGATACATGCAATTATTTTCCTCTCTGTTCAACCCCAGAGTGGAGACACTGTCCCACTCACAGTCTTGAAGAGGAAGCTCACTATACAACACGATGTGCCTTTGGCCACAGACAGCTGAAACAGATGTGGACACTCATGCCAGACTGGGTCAGCCCAAAGGATCTGTGAACACAGGAGCTCAGCTGGAAGGCCAGCGGCCTTGGAGTCTATGGAAACCCTTCCGGGCAGCCAGGACGGCTCAGAGGAGCCCCAGTGAATGAGCAGAAATGCGAGTCTGCACAGCCTGGCAAACGCAGCAGAACTAGAAAACAGTGAGGCCCCAAACAGCAGAGAGAAACCAGAGTGCCTGGCATCTCCCCAAGCGCGCCACGTGAACCCTCCTTTTCTCAAGCTGGTTTGAGCGGTTGGTAGTTCCTCGTTATCCAAGGCCGCCTGAGGTTGAGGGGAGCCGTGCCGTGGGTCCCACAATTCCTGCCCAGGCCCTGGACCTCACTGCCAGTGAAGAGCAGGGCCAGGACCTCAGACGAAGACAGAGAAGCTGTCCTGAAGAAAACTGAGGGTGGGGAGGGGGTGGATGTGAAGCTGGGTGGAGCAGCAAGAGTAAGGTGAAAGAATCAGTACTCAAAAGAACCCCAATAACTGGAAATATGGTAAATCTGACATGAAAAAGGTCACAATAGGTGAGGTAAAGACCTGCACTTGGGCTTGGGGGGAAAAATCAACCAGAGAGTTTTGCAGAAAATGCAAAAAAAAAAAGATAGAAAGAAGCTCAGACATACATAGAAATTCAGAGATGAACTGCTACGGTCCCTGCATTCAAACTCACACTACCCAAACTCAAAGTGGGTACCACAGCTTAGGGCTGTGAAGCCAGCTTCAGACCCCTGCCCCCGACCCCCACCCCACACCATGCACCTTACCATCACGCTGAGAGAAATCTAGAGCCAGGCTACCTAACACAAATGGCTGAGGGGCCAGGCAGAGGATATCAATGAATAAAGGGGGACTACGGTGGCCTAGGGAGGGTCCCCCCACAGAGCGAACAGCCCCCACTCAGTTGATGATACCGTGCATGTGCGCTGGATGTTCTAGAGAAGCCCAGAGCTAGATTCTGGTGTGAAATTTCCTACTTCTCCAATGGAACAAATGAACTTGGGTTATTTTTAAATAGTGTACACCACAATCTGCAATGGCCGCCATGATGATAGACCTGTGTGAAGAAACGGACCCTCCTCCCTCACGGCTCACAGCTGGGCCGCCTGTTATGAGTCAGGGTCTCTGAACCTTGGTTTTGTCACCGATCAAATGAGAAAATGGCCCTTTATTGGAAGGATGTGCAAGAACTACGTTTATGGAGATAAAGCACACAGCACAGCGGCTGGCACGGTCAATGCCCACTACCAGATGGCTGCTCACTTCCCTTCGCAGCTGGGGTAGCTGGCATGTGGGTGTTGGCAGGCTTCTCCCCAGCCTTCCATCTGTTTCTTTCCCCACGATGAGGAAAAGATGCTCATTGCCCCGGGGTGGGGTGGGGTGGGGTGGTCTTTAATATCAATCATGCTTACTCTAAATCAGGCCTTTTGTAAATCATGCTTTCTGGACTAGGGACAGCAAGAATAAACAAATACATACATACATACATACATACACACACAAATAAATAATTAAAATAAAAGAGAATGTATCCTTACAAGTAGCATTTAAACAGAAAGCACAGCCCCAGCTGGTGGCTCAGTTGGTTGGAGTGTTGTCCCATACACCAAAAAGCTGGGGGTTCGAGTCCCAGTCAGGGCACATAACTAGGTTGGAGCTTCAATCCCCAGTCGGGGTGCATACAGGAGGCAACTAACCAATGTTTCTCTCCCACATTGATGTTTTTCTCTCTCTCAAATCAATAAACATATCCTTGGGTGAGGATTAAAAATAATAAATAATAAAATAAACAGAAAGCATAATTGTTACAACTATGAAGGCAGGGTGCTCACTCCAGGCCTCAAAAGCACAAGCCATGCTACATACAACACGCATGCTCAGGCCCAGCTTCCGTGTCCTGCTGGGGGGCCGAGGGTGGGGGTCAGTTGGCAGCTGAGCATACCCTCGAGCGCTCTCTCGCAAGGAGGGCGGGTCGCTGCCTTCAAAAGGACTGAGCAGGAGGGCTGCACGTACCTGTCGACAACTGAATAACAGGAAGTGGGGCCAGGGCGCAGGGTGAGAGGGCAGAGGCCACCGGAACCGGGGACGTCCTTGGGGCACCAGGCCTGTTCCCCAACTCTCCTCCTATCCCCTTGCTCCCCAGTGATGGGAGATGTCCGGCAGTAGTGGGACATTTGAGTTCAGACTCACACCTGGGTGTGGTCAAGTTCCCTGGGTTTCATTCTCATGCCCCTTTGGTGCTGATTTCATACCTGAATCATGACAGGCACAAAATAGTCAAAGCTGCATTTTTCAAAGCCAGCAAGGACTCTGGAGCAGCGTTGTTACAGAGTCAAACCAGTTGGGACAGTTCAATCCCCGCCAGGTGAAAACGCTCTCTAACTGAAAATTAAATCATGGACGTGGAGAACTGGAGATCCCTGCCTGCCCACCAGCCCCAAGCACTGGGCCCTCACACAGTGAGCACTCAATACATACCGGTTATTAAATCAAACCAACTCTTGGCCAGAGGAAATAATGACCCACAAAGTCAAGCCAACAGGACCATGAAAGCTGATACTCCCCCAAAGCGTGAATGTATGCCTGAATTCTATGTCTTACTCACTAATGGTCTTTCTTCATTGGTTCATTCGTTCATTCATTCACTCAACAAGTGTTTATTGAGTACCTGCTGTGCTTCGAGCTACCATCAAATTCTGAGGATGAAAAGACGATCTTCAATTAGAACCCAAGGTTATCTCTCCCCTGAAAATCACACGGGCCCCAGATCTGTAACAGCAGCATGGTCATCCACTATGGACACCTATCTGCAAGGTCCATCCGTCCAATCCAGCAGATGTGCCAGAAACCATCAGCTCTCGGTTTTCCTCTGTGCTGCAGAAATGTCACTCGGTTTGGCCAAATTAAAAGCCAGCTCAAAAGAGGGAGGGAGCTTTTGTTTATAAATCTATCATTCTTTTGGGTTATGATTTTATTTCATGTTTGAGCTGACGACTTTCAAACCGAAAGCTTTCACTGGAAACATATAAGTACTGTCCTGGATCAGTCTTTTACCAAGAAGCGTTGATCAAAGGAGTAAACGTGAAAAAGCTAGCAACGTTCTGGTGGCCTACAAACATCCTTTAACCACAGTTTGCATGAAGAGAGCGGTAAGGCCAGGAGTAATGCAGATTAGAAAATACAGCATGTTTACTGACTCACCATTCTGGATCGTTTAACATCCTATTTATTTTAAGTACTTTGTGCCACTCGCTGTACTAAATGTTTTACCTACATTATCCATAATCCTCACAACTCTGTTATTATCTTCCCCATTTTATGGCTAAATAAACTAAAGTCTTCTCAAAGAGTCAAACACCTGCCCAAGGTCACGAGGTTAAAAAAGGTGGAGCAGGAATCAAACCCACCTGGTCTGAGTCCAGACCATCTGACCCCCAGTTTCTGCAGCTCTGTCACACATGTCAGTCCCTTCCCCTGAGTGTCACCCCCAGCCTGTGGCAGCCAGAGAGCCTCTATTCCCCACGGACAGATGAGAACTGCAGCTCAGACCCGACAGCTCCACTGGGCACCGAGTCCAAGAGAACAGAGCACAAATGCATCACCTCTGGCTGCCGGAGCCCCGAGGAAGCTGGAAGAACCCCGGCTTCTACCCCGGACTGTTCTAAGATGCTGCACCAAGACTCAGCTCCGGTCCTGTTCTCTCAGCTCGCCTGAATGCTCCGACTGGTGGCAGAAGTGAAATTCCAAGTACCCGCCGCCCTGGACCCTCCCAGAAACCAGATTCAAATGGGGGTGGGCGGAGCAAACATCCCTGAACATTCTGAACGCATTTACCCGTTGACCAAATAAATGTACTTCTAGAAATATGGCGTACTGCTATTCCTGCACTTGTGAAAAATTATTTTTTCCTGCCCTGTCTGTAATAGCAAAAGAGTGAAAACAACTCAAGCATCCATTAAGAGGGACCAATTAAATTAATTGTGGTAAAGCCATTTAATGGAATACTACCTGTGAAAGAGAAGAGGTTCTCTATGTACTGGTGTGGAAATGTGTCTAATATTTAGTGTTCAAGAATGAAAAATGCAGGAGCATCTTAGTATGCTATCTTTTGTGTAAGAAAGGGATATATATATATATATATATACATGATATGTATATGCAAATAAATGCTTATATTTATATAAATAAACATCAAATGTATGCTTATGTTAGTAAACATCAAATGTATAAGCACATATAATATTATATATAAGTGTATAATACAATAAGCACATGCAAATATATTATTACTTTTGCATAAACTCTAGAAGAATGCATGAGAAGCTAATAAAAATGGCAACCCCTTTGTGCGCTAGGGAAGGCACAGTAAATAGGGTGGATGGGGCAGGGATGAGAGTGAGCGCTATGTATCTTTTCATAGCCTGTTCCTCTTTGAACCATGAGAGTGAATTACCTGTTCCAAAAGGATGACCATCTCAAGCCCAACTGAAGATTATCTGAACCTCCCTAGAGAGTCAGCTGCCGAGTCTGGTCGTGAACAAGAGTGTGAAAGAATATATGTGCACAGATTCGGGGAAACACCTCTGCCCGCCACTCCATTGGCTCAGCCTAGAAGGCTCCTCGCTGTATTATTCAGTGCAGACCAAGCTGCTGTGACAAATAGGCCCCAACATGTTATTTACTGCTCACATACCTGCAGTGGAGGCCGAGTCTGCAAGTGGCTCCCCTCCACATGGTCATTCAGACCCCAGGATCCTTCCATGGGTGTCACCCCCTGCCCCCATTCTCTAAGCCCTCCATATCCAACTAGCAGAAGGAGCTCAAGTGTGGAGAGGCCACACACGCTCACGTGTTTATTAAAAGCCTTGGTCCAGAAGCAACAACACACATCACTTCCTGTCATACTCAATTGGTGAGAACAAGTCATATGACCCCAACAAGTACAAGGCAAGCTGGGAATTGCAGTCCTTAGCTGGGCAAATTCTTTCCATCTCAGCATTTACAAGGGAAGGGAAAGCGGACAGTTACCTGTATCTGACACCATCTCTTTCTCCACGACTGAAGGAATTCTGGGGGCTTACTACGCATCATTTCCCCAGCAAACCTTCAAGGAAGCCCTGTGCGAATCCCTGCTGGCATGAAGAAGACACTGATTTGGTCCGTGGTGTGTGGACATGAAGCAGCTTCTCTCCAGTGGCAATGACAAAGAGAGAGCCACAGGGGGCCAGCGGGAGACCTCACTTCCCCTGAGGCTTCCCCTGGCCCAGCACAGAAAACAGAATCACCACCTTTCCCTGTCCCCCTTCTCTTAACTCTCTCATCACTGTTCCCTTGCTCCCTGAGACTCTCTCTTAGTGTGCCTTCTGTGTAACAGCACAAGGGAGACTTCAATGACTAATTATGTGTCCTTTCTTGTCCCATCTGACTCCAATTCCAGCCCCGTCCTCCACAGGAGTAGCCCTGTCTGCCCAGTACCTTCCCGTGTGCTTACACACATGTGCACCTGCATGCATGTGCATGCATGTCTGAGTGCCACATGTGCATGCCCTGAGGCTGTGATGCAGCTACTGCTGTGCCCAGCCCCAGGGAAGCACCGGGAGGGGGATGTGAGGCACAAACCCGCCCACAGCCCTGTGGGAAGGAAGAGAGAAGCACGCAGACAGGTATCTGGGGGACGACAATCAGGGCCAGGTTTGGAGCGGACATACCTCTGCCAGCAACCTAAAGCAACACAGATGCGATCTAGTCCGTGCACGTTAGCAGGTGGCAGCGGCAGCGGCAGGTGCAGGCCTGCGTGAAACGAGAGCAAACGAAAGCAAAATTCAGCGGACCGCGTGACTCCAGGACCTCCTCATTGTCTCACCACCACCGAGAGCTCGTTTAATTATTTATATACATCACATGGGCTCGTGTTTGCAAGGGTTTTTCCTCCCAGAGAAATCACATTTATTAGACGGCGCTATTTTCATTTCCCCTGTGTCTTACTAAGCAAAGACATATGCAACTGCCATGCAGGGTTTCTGATCACTCATTTGTTCACTCAACAAACACCTACCGAACCTTTACTGTGTGCTGGCAGCGGGGGTACCGTGGGGAACAGAGACAAGGTCCCTGCCCTCCTGGTCTTACCACGAATGCAGATGTGCATCAGACGACGGTAAACACGCCTTAGAAAGGAGAGCACAGGAAAGAGCTTGAGGTGAGATTTGCGTGCGTGGGGAGGCGGCGCTGCCTCCGGGACCGCTGAGCCAGGACCAGATTCTCCAGAGGTGTGACCGTCCTAAATTCAGAAATTCCCACTGACGGAGATGAAAACATTAAGCTTAGAGAGGAAGCTGATAGCGCCTGCGTGTCTGCTCTGCACCACGTCCCGGGCTGGGCCGTCTCTCTGCAGGGTTCCATCTCTTCCTCCGTCCGGCACTTCCAAGTGGGTGACAGGCTCGCCAGTGTTTGCACATTAAGAACCAAGCTTCTGTGGCCTGGTTGCATCTCTTGGTTAGTAAGAGGTAGGCCAGAGAGCCAAACCCGGGTCCCAAGCCCTATGGAGCCAGTAACAGAAGACAGGGATGCTCGTGGGGACCCCACCTGAGCACTGGAAGGAGAGCCATGAGGAGCACCCTATGCCAGCCATGAAGACAGAAGGGATGCGCCCAGGTGACTCCCCCATGCTTATACCCCAGAAGGGGCGAGTCGAGAAACTGTAACCACACAGGCCGCTCCAGCCCTTGGACCACCACATCGGCTTCCCGGGCTGTGTGCACACAGGTCGCCCAGGACGGCAGCCCAGCCAATGACAGAGCGTTGTCCTCTTGTCCAGAACAGAAATCTGTGATTTGACAGACTCTGACCTCTCATGCTGAATCCTTTGCGGGTCCCGGCATCATTCCTGGCAAAACTCCGACCTTCCTTAAAAAGGAATGTGTGACCTATTTTAAAATTCCTCCAGGGAAAGAGTCGGTACGTTGCCTTGGCAACCAATGTGCGCCCTTTTAGGAGTCCTGCTTGGTTCCTCCTTCAGTCTAACCTACTTCCGCCCGATGTAATTCAAAGCCCATTCATCCTGCGGCGCAGGACTCCCGGAGCGGAGGGGCAGGCTGAAACGACTCCCAGGGCCACGCCCTCCCACCTAGCCCTTGCTCCGGGAGAGTTTAGGGGAACAGAGAAAGGCAAGGAGAAGAGAAGAGAAAGGAGTGTGAAACAGAGGACAGACATAAGAGAACCTTGTCACTTAGAGACGGATGCAGCTCTTTAAAGCCCTGGCCAGTTTCTAGTCTTGCGAATTCTATTCTGGTTCCAACCCTCTCAGTTTGGAGACCCCCATCTTTCTGCCTTCCCCTCCACTGGCCACGCTGACCCCCACTGACCCGGCAGCTTTAGGAAACCTACCTCTGAGCCCTCCCTGAACTCCTGTCACCCTGACCAACCATCCAGTCTCTCTGCAGGGCCTGCCCCTGGGGCTCACCTTCAGCTTCACCTGCACGTGTGTCTCGGCACCTTTCTCAGTGCCAGAGTCCTGGGAGCCCGGAACCCGCGTGGGATACTTCTCCCCGGGCACCACATCGGTGCACTGCAAGGCACATTTCTGCGGACTTTAAGGAGCGTTCCAAGACTTCTTTCCCCCTCTCCAAGTCGTTGAGCACGTACCCACTTCCCCATCACCCGCTCTGCCGAGGGAGAAGAAATACTTGGCATCAGTGGGTATTAAGACCTTCACAGACCACCACAAAGCCAAGTCCTTCTGTCCTGGCCCTATCTAGAAGGTGGGAAACAGATCTTTAGTGGAAGGAGTGAGGGATTAAAACAGTTGCTTGGCGGGACTATTTTGGCTACAAACAGCAAAAGACCAAGTCAAACCAGCTTAAGCAAAACGAAGGAGGAGAGAAGAAATGTGTGGACTCATGTAACTGACAAGACTGGATGCAGGGCTCCAACCACGTGATCTCCGTCTCTCAACTTTACTCACTCTATTTTAGCTTCATTCTCAACAGGTAGGTCTCCCCAACATGGTGACAAAGCTGACCACCAGCAGAACCAGGTGTCTACCCTTCCAGGGTTACAACCCCAGCAGAAGAAAAAAAACATTCCACCTTTCCCAGGACTGACTCTCCTGGGTCCTGTGTCCAGGGCTGAGACATTGCCCCCGACCAGGCCTGAGTGATGTGTCTGCCCCCTGGGGCTGGGCGGAGTCACCCCCACACACAAACCACGTGACCTTGACTGGGGGAGAGGCAATCTCCCAAGGCAAACTCAAAGTGCTGTGAGCAGAGGAAGGAGACACGGAGGCTGGGCTGACAAGCACAGCAGATGCCCAGGGCCATCTGAATCCTTTCTTTTCCGGGTTCTCATTCAGAATAGTCAGACATGGAATTGGAAGTGTCTCCCCTTTAAGAAACACCTTTTGTCCTGACTGGTGTAGCTCAGTGGATTGAGCGCGGGCTTCGAACCAAAGCATGGCAAGCTCGATTCCCAGTCAGGGCACATGGCTGGGTTGTAGGCCATGGCCCCCAGCAACCACACGTTGATGTTTCTCTCTCTCTTTCTCCCTCCCTTCCCTCTCTAAAAAAATACATAAATAAAATCTTTAAAAAAAAAAAGAAAGGAACACTTTAGCTCCGAAGGACTGGGTGGGGCCAGAGAGGTACAGGGTGGAGGGGGAAATAAAATACGAGTCACCTAAAATTGGCACTGACCCTAATTTTACAGAAAGGGGCGTGAATGGGGGGGGGGTCTCATGTACTCATTTTCTCATCGAAATCCCCAGCTCTGTTCCACCTGGAGGCCTGTCTCGCCGGCTGTTCCTTGCCAGCTGGACTTTGCAGACATCAGACTGTTTTCCTTAATTATAGGTCTGCATTTTAAAAAATAAATAGTGGTGCTTATCACTCCGCCTGCACATGGGGACCTGGATGAGCCCGCTGACGCAAAGCAGTTTCTAAGCAACTTGTGGAGCTGGTGCCTAATGCAGCAGCCGCAAGATTTGGAGGAAAAAAATAAAATAAAATAAAGCCCATGGAAACTCAACGTGGAACCGATTGTGATTGGTTCCCAAAGGCTGCACGGGGTCCTTCGGGAGGTTAATTCTATCTGAGGCTGATGGAAAGGGGCTTGTTTCCGGAGAGCTGGGGCCTCTCTGGTGTGGGGTGCTTGATAAGTGGGCTCCTGGAGGATTCCAATAAGCTCTCTGTCCCAGGGGAACCTGGGGCTGATAACGTGTGATAACAGAACCGCTGACAGGCAGAGCTGAGAAGGCTCCAGCAGTGCTGGCAACTCCAAGGAAGACGGTGGGGGAGGAGGAGAGGCAGGGCGGGGCTTCCTGGGGCCCCTGCTGCCCCGAGCTCCCCGAGTGGCACGACCCACCGCCCTGGAGAGAGGGGGCAGGGGCTCTGGCTGAGACGAGTGAGGACTCTGCTGTGGGACTGACCTCTACAGACTACAAAGGAAGTGGACAAGAACGAGCCAGCTGGCCTGTGAGAAAGGGCCCAGGTTTTCCCATCATGGACGACACCAACATTTGCCGCTGGGCTACAGCACTCACCATCTGGGCGACTCTGGGGGTGTCGTTCAACCTCTCTTGGCCTGTCTTCTTGTGTTTGAATGGGCATGGTAACAGGATTGTCATGAGGATTAAACGAGGTCATGACAATAAAAAGCTTCTTATTCCTCATAGGTGCTTGGCAGATGCCACCTTGCTCTTGTTCCCTCCAAACCTTCCCTAGCCTGCTCCTGATGCCTTTCATTTCATTATTTAAAGCCACATATCCATTCTACAGGGAGCCCTTGAGGATATGTGTTTTGCCAGGGGCCTGGGGCAATGGACACAGACGCCACGGGGGCCTTCCTCATGACAGAGGTCCCACGGCAGCAGGAGCACCCCGGGAGACCCGACACAGTGTATGGACAGTCGTGTTGGTAAGGCGAGCACCGGCCGGCCGGGCCACAGCAGCAGGGAGTGCTGGGGGTTGGGTGCTGCGCGCACGGGAGCCACAGGTGTCTGAGGGGAGACCTGCAGGGCCAGGGGGCAGCCGTGAGCCCTGAGGCTGCAGATCTGGCTCACCCAGAGCCTGCGGGCCTTGCTGGGGAGGCTGTGTTTCATTCCAAGTGCATAAAAGAGAGCAGATCAGAATTTATTTATATATATACATACATATATGTGTATGTGTATATATATATCTTACCAAGGCCACTCTGACTGCTGGGAAGTGGCCACAGCAGAAGACATCCGTGCCCTGTCCACTTCCCCTCACCCGGACCATTTCCAATGCCCACTGGCCCATCTCCCGCTGGAACCTCTGGCCTGCGGGCCTTCTCTTGCCCCCCCCTTCCCCTACCTCCCAACCCCCACCGCAGGCCAGAGGCAACGATGGGCCGGATTTAGTGTATACACACCTGGCTTCCTCACCCATTGGATGGGGCAGCTCTGAGACATGGGTTCACGCTGCTTCCAGAGCCTCACCGCGGGGATCACGGGCCAGTTGCCCACAGCGGTAACAGGAGTGCCCCGCTCTGTCCATGCGCTTCTTCCCCTGCTTTGACCCATAGAGTTCCCCTCACTTCCCGAATGAACTGTACACACATCCTTGTCTCGGTGTCAGCTGCAGAGGAACCCACACCGAGGCTACTGAGAGTAGAACCTTCCCGGGCAGTGGTTTTGATGTCAGGGAGGAGCCGAGAGGCACTGGCATTCGTGGGAGAACAGGCTTGGGTGATAAAGTTCGTCGTGACCCTGTCTCACTCCGTGCTGCTGTAGGACCGTGAAGGACCAAGAGAGAATTGAGGGATTCCGTCTCAAGCAGAACACGTGTCCCCCTCTAGCTCTACGTGGCATCTCCCTGCCCGCGGCCCTCACCCCCAGCCCCCAGGGTGTGCGATTGTGGGGAGGGTCTTTGGAGCCCAAAGCCCTGCCTCCAATGTCTCTGGCACTCTCCTCCACCCAATGTAGTGGAGGAATACTTGGTGCCTCTGGTACCCACACCCAGGGCCCTGCCGTGGGACCATTTGCAAGGGAAGGAACCAAGTTGTAGAAGGAATTCAGTGCTGGGGTAGGGGGAAAAAGTCTCCCAATCTCCAGCATTTGGGATTTGCTCATTTGTTACCTGGAGATTCATTACATATTTATGAAGTGCTTCTCACGTGGCAGATCTCCTGGTAGCCCCGATGTCTATGATCTTGAACAAAGCTCAAATTTCCTCTGCTTCCCACACGTCCACGAGGATCGGCAATAGATACTGCCGTGTCTAAGTTCTCTGAGCGGTACACTCAGTGGGAAGCAGGGCAGGCAGACCCCTCTACTTCTCAACATGGACTTCGTCTCTCCCTGTGATGCCACGGAATGGAAAACCACCCGCGAGCCAACAGAAAATGGGCGAGTGAGAGTTTACCAAAAGAAAACCAACTGTTCTTAAACATATAAACGTTCACAATGTACTTGTAATAGAGAAGGTATCAGCTTATCAGAGATCAAAATATTGATCTGTTGGGGGGTGTAAAAAACAGGCACTTCCATGTATTACTGATGGAAGCATAAATTGTAAAATTGCTGTGAAGGACATTTGGAAACCTCCTTCAACAACACGATGCATGAGGCCATTGTGACTCTGGCCATTTTTCTTTAAGGTAAACCCACAGTTCTGTGAGCGATGACATATGTACAAGGAAGAGGGTGTTGCAGCATCGCTGTTAACGAAAGATTGGAAACCAGCTAAATGCTAATCAACTTGGAGGTAATTATATTAATTATACTATGCCCATCAATGTACTAGTATGAAGCTGAGAAAGAAAAGAAAAATATTTGTGTTCTTTAAGAAAAGTTCACCAAAACTTAGCGTACAATTTTTTAAGTAAGTATGCAACAATATGTAAAATGTGATACCATTTGCACAATACATATGTAAGTGTTATACATTTGGAACATATAATCTATATTATATATAGATTTTTCACTTACTTGCATATACACAAAATATTTCTGAAAGCTACACAGGAAATATCTAACGTTACCTTGAAAAACAGATCCAGGTGATTATAAGGTAGGTGTGAGGAGATTCTTTTTGTTACAAATCCTACTGTATATTTTTAACTTTGAAACTTGTAGATGTATTATCTAATTTTTAAATGGATTGAAAATAAATAAGTTGGCTCTCTTGAAAATACACTCCCTTATAGCTCCAGGACACTGATTGTGCCTTGTCTCTAACTAGGCATTAGGGTAATAAGTGCTAGTCAGAGTAATAAATGCTAGCTGCTGTAACAAGCAACTCCAAATCTTAGGAGCCTAAAATAACATGAATAACTCCCATCAGAGATGGATACAGGTGAGGTACTCTCTTTCAAGATCTCCGAGTCCACCTTGTGTCTCTATTACCAGGGTCTTTGATGTCACTCTGGTTCATACAGCTGGCAGATGAAGAAAAGAGAGGCTACATTTTTATACCGGACCCTCCAGTAGTCTCCTGATGTCAAAGACCAGACAAGGCAGCCACGCAAATGAGTCCGAGCAGGCAAGCCTCCTTACCTACAGACAGAGGAGCTGAGGGTGCGAAGTCAAGGAAGCACTACCGGGTGGAGCTGTCTCCAAAGTGCAGAGCTTCCATCCTTACTCTGGCCCTGCTGCTCTGCCTTCAGACACGTCTGGGTTTGGGGGCGTTATGTTATATAAAGAATTGTGGAAATGACAGAGCCCTCTGAACTGGGAGGAGAAAAACTTACCCTCAGATATTTGAAGAGCCGCTGTGCAAAAAAAGGGAATACATTTGTCATCCCGACTTTACACATGAGGAAGCTGAGGATAAGTGACTTGTCCAAGGTCACACATCAATAAGGGGTGATGGCGGTATTTGAACTCAGGCCATCTGTCCCTGATCTCCTTTCCCGTCGGCCCCCTGAGAATGGAATGGGACAGACTGAGGATGAGAAATGACAGTGCACCCCTGGGGCTCTCTCTGGTGGAAGAGTGCTGGGGCATAGTGGGTGCTTCAAGGGGAGGGTGCTCATTCAGGCCCTGGGTGGGGGTGGGGGTGGGGTGGTAGGTGTCAGGAAGGACTTCGTGGAAGAGCTGCCATCAACAAGGAAGAGACTTTGAAGAGCACGCTCAGCTCTCTGAACGCTGATGGGTTTCCCTCCCTTTTCCCAAGGTTGGTTACAAAGCCCATCCCTCAGCCACCGTCCATGAGCTTGTCCGAGGTCCTCAGAGGGTGCCTGAGCTCTCTCCTGTGGGTGGGACCTTGAGAAAGCCTTGGAAAATGGGACCACCACAGGGATGTACATGGCCTGCCAAAGCTTTCTTCCCTCTGCCTTCCTGGTTGTGGAAATCCATCATCAGATCTTCCCTAAGCAGGCCGGTGGTGGTCCAAGGAGTGGGCGTGCATCTGTATGTGTCTGTGCATGTATGAACACACCCTTGCCTGTGTGTTTATGCGTGGTGTGCATGTGTGCGTGCGTGCATTGAGAGGCAGGTGGGGATGGGGGTGGAGGACCAAGGCCGTCTTTTTCTTTGCTCCCCACCCTCATCAGAGCCTCCAGCGCCTGCACGAGAAGATGAAGCCGCCTGGCCTTTTGATCGGGACCCCATGCTGTGCCCTGTTCAGGGAATTTCTAAATTCTCTTTCATTTTATTGAGCCGCTTCCCTCCCCACCTCCCATCCTGGAATCAGGGCTCAGAATTATTGGGTCCTTCTCTTCACGGATTGGTTTTTCTGACCTTTGTAGTAGAAGCAGAAATATACCAATGGAACAAAAAAGGGAGGGATCGAAGGGGAGGGAGCCTGGGCAGCCTCCGGAAGGGAGGATGCATGGTCAGGGCCTTGGGTCCAGCCACATTTTACAGAAAAAGGGGCAAGTGGGGTGGCAGCTGCCTGGTGCCCAAGAAAGGGAAGCCCCTGGCTTATGGGGGCTGGCCACTGAAGCCCAGGCTAAGGACATCACCCTCTCTGTGTTCCCCTACAAGCACCAGAGACTGGTGCTGAACCTCAGCGTCTCTGTGCATTTGCTCTGTTGAAAAGTCTCCTGTATCAGCTCACTTTTCATTCTTTCAGGGGATAGAGGCTCTGCACCGGGAGCCAGGAACGCGCTTGCCCTCTCCTTTCCCTGTCTCTGTTTGTATTAAGCCCAATGACCAGCTGCAGTTGGTCGAAGACATGAATGGGCTGAATGACCGGCATCCTGTCCAGCACATTGAGGCTCCTGGAGGATCCTCACGATCTCCGGCTGGCTTCCCCCAGGACTCCAGGCCAACAAGAGATCCAAGCTGGGCACAGCAAAGTCTGCCACGACCTAGCCTCAAAAGTTAGATGCCGCATTACTTATCTACAGACACGTGACAAATTACCCCAAGACTTAGCAGCTTAAAAAAATGCATTAACCCACAGTTTCTTGGGGTCAGGAGTCTGGGAACGGCTTCGCTGGATGCCTCTGGGTGCCTCAGATTCAGAATCTCTCTGGAGCCTGCAGCCAGGGCTGCAGGTGTGCCAGGGCTCATCTGGAGGAAGATCACGTCCAGGCTCCCTCACGTGGCCGTCGACGGGCCTCAGAGACTCATGGGCTATTGGCCTGAAATGCCAGCTCCTCACCACATGGGCCTTTCCATAGTTCAAAACACGGGAGCTGGTCTCTCCTCAGAGCCAGTGAAGGAGAACACAGAAGTGCACAAGCAAGTCAGAGCCAGAGCCTTTCTGTAACTTAATCTCAGCAGTGACATCCATCACCATTGTCCTATTCTATTGCTTCGAACCAAGTCAGTTATTATGGACCATAAGCAACCCCACTCCTGGGGAAGAGACTCCATGGGGCACAAATACCAGGAGGCGGAGGTAACGGGGGCCGCCTCAGAGGCTGCCAACCACGGAGAGCGTCACTTCCGCCACGTTCTAGTGGGCCCACGGGCCACACGCGGTTCAGTGTGGGAGGGAGTCCCACTAGAGCACGAATTCCCAGAGGCGAGGGTGAGGGGTCGTGCGGGGGAGATTGAAGGCTGACTCCCACAGAAGCGCTCCAGAGTTCCGGGGCGGGGGGGGGGGGGGGGGGGGGTTATGCACCTGCTGATAACCCAGTCTCACGTCTCTGTCTCTGCTCCCGCCTGTCCCTGGTTCACTTCCTCACTCCCCTACCACTCTTCCCTGCCACCATCACCCAGATGAACCCCTTGCACGGAATCCTCACCTCGGGTCTCCTTCCGGGAGAACCCAGACTAAGACATCTCTAAAAGTGTGTGTGCCTGTGCGTATGTGTGTGTGTGTGTGAAGGTGTGTTAGGGGCCGATGCAAAACTCATTTCTCACCGTGAGATGCAGCAAATGCTGGGAAAGCCCTTGTGGTGAGCACCCCAGGACTCCATCCCGCAAGCTGTTTCAGGTGCCCTGATACAATCTACACAGACTGGGCCTTGCGGGAGGTTCAGAGGGGAGGCAGAGAGAAGGCCGGGACTGGTAAGCTGGGAAGCACGTTGCACATCCAGGAACAACAGCGTGAAAAACTGGGACTATCGTTTCCTGAGCCAATTCCTCCCTTGTCTCTCCCAGTTACGCGTTTACCTCTACCTGCGCGTCACCTTTCTTCAATGCGGGACTTGTGCATGGCCCACGTTGTGCCTGAGCTCCAGCCAAACCTCACGCCTAGGAAACATCTCACAGTTTCAGGAGGGAGACTTGTTCTGTAACCAAACTGTAGAGATGAAATGAAAAAAAAAACAACTTCACAGCATTGTCGGGCGGGGGGGGGGGGGTCCCAGGAGTAAGCTAAGTCACTTGAAACAATGGTTATATTTTCATACATTTTTCAAAACTCGCTTTGAGACTGACTTTAAATAGACAGGTACCCGATGACTCTTGACCTCTAAGTACCCCCCAAAAATGCCCAGGAGAAATCAAGGCCTTTCAATGCACTCCGTCGTGGGCCCATCAAGGGCTGGCTAGAGGAGCTTAAATCCAAATTAATTACCCAGACGTCCCTAGTTCAGAAGTTGGGCCGCAGACGCCCTCATCAGCATGCAACAGCCGCCCCATTCCCACGGTGAGAAGGAAGGCAGGCGGGATAATGAGCACGGCAGATAAAAGGGAGACCACGGAGGAGGATCTTAATTGTATCTTAACGGAGTCACATACTTTCTCCCAGCCCTCGAGTCAGAAAGAGAGTGGCGTCTGGGCTGGGGGCGCTTTCTGTGCCCCTGCCACGTCTGGTGTCCAAGGTCAACACCCGGTGGCACGCCGTCAGAAAAGGAGCGTATGGGTTAACTGTTGCTGCCATGATGCTCTTGAACACACCCCCCCAAACCCTGGTGATCCTGGTCACACATCTCCACTCGGGTGTCTGAGGGCCAGCTGGAGGCTGGCTGGGCCAGATGGGCTTGGCTGGGCAGCTCCACCTCCAGCGTGGGGTGGGTCTCGCCCCGGCTCCCACCCAGGGTCGGCTCCTCCCTGCCCCTCAGCATATTCACCCTGGGGCCCCGCACCTAACGGGGATGCTGACGCCTGGGTCTTCTCTGAACACAAGAGAAGAATCAGAAACATCCAACGCCGCGTCACGCCTGGGTTAGAACTGGCCTCAAGCCACTGTTCAGATACCGCGGGCCTGAAGAAGTCCCACGGCCGAGCCCGATGTCAAGGGTGAAGATGCAGGGCAAGGTGAAGGACGCAGAGCCGACAATTTCATCTTCCAAAGCCTGGGTCGTGCCTTCGACTCACACTAAAGCCACACTGATGGCAGAGGCTCTGGGGTTCCGGCTGTCTGCGGCACCAGCCAGGAAATGCGAAGGTGCAGGCCACACGCTCACGTATCGTACTTCGCCATGGATAATGCGACCCCCATTTTTGGCTCAAACTCTCAGGATAAAAAAATCTTTCGTTTTAATTTTTCAGTTCAATTTTTTATTTATTTACATTGAGATACTTATTTTTTGAATGCTAAAGGAATTTTAGCATTTATTTTTGAACATATTATGGGACAAGAAATTTTATGTAACAGATAGTTACAAAACACGAGAGCAGATACAAGGTATGTCAGATGCTACCCATGTAGAATGCACATCCTTGTTTTTCCCTCAAAAATTTGGGCAAAAAAGTGCACCTGACACACGGCGAAACGCAGTACCTGGGCACCGCAAAAGCAGGAGGACAGCAATGGCGCGCGCCGCCCCCTTCACTCGCACTGCAGGACTGGTCAGTGCGGACCACCGCCCACCCGCGGGGGCTGCATGGGAGGAATGGTTACCGCTCTTGTCCAACGGGGGTGGCATTCGCTCCGACCCTGGAACGGGAGGGTGCTTTGTGGGGGTGAGGCCGTTCCCGGGGAAAGAAGAAGAGGCCTCTCTTCAAAGACCGATGTGCTACTCGACAATCATGAATGTTTCTTGACCGTCTCATTTTTATTTGGGTTTCTTTCTTTCTTTTTCTTTTTTTTTTTTACATTGGCTTTAGCTAGTTGGCTAGCAAGTCTACTTCTGGGAAGGAAAAAATGCTCATTTCTTTTCTGAAAGTGGAGTTTAAAAAAGAGTTTTATGACTCGGATTAATAAAAAACAGAAAGCCACCCCAGACCGCTCCAGCCAGCAGAGTCCCAAGTCTGCTGCGAGGAAGGGGCTGTTCCGGGCCCTCACCCCCTCCGCCAGGCATGCTCAGGGTCACAGCAGCCAGGTCTGCCGGGTGACCCTGCACTAGGGGGCTCATCCAGGGGGCGAGTGGGGGCTGAATTGCAGCCCCTCTTCCACTTGCTAAGCCAAGCACCCAGACTGGGGGCTATATTAGCTGCCCCCAAAGAGGTGCCTTTGGTAATCCATCTGCCGGCAAGGGGTACCTTTTGGTGACTCACAGACAGACCACTCACCACCAGAAAGGGGAATTTACCCCCTTGGAAGTCAGATATTTGGTTCTCCCAGACTGTCCACAAGCTGCCTACTGCACAGGACCTGGCACAATGTGATAAATTTGATTATTCTTTCCAACTCTTCCCTACCCCCATCATAGCCTAATAATGCATCCACGCCCTTTGCCATGTGGCTCTGCAGTGCCCCCCACTGGAAGAGGAAGGAGGCACATCTCCACTCGTGATGGGCGTGGCCACGTGACTTGCTTTGCCCAGGGGAATGTCAGTGGATGTGAAATGAGCAGAGGCTCCAATGCACTTGCTCCATCAAGCTTGGCTTCTCCAGCCTCTGTGAGCTGCCCTGAGGAGGGTGTGCTCCCAGGAGCCTCTGGGGCCAGAGGGAGGAGCCCTGGGCAGGAAGCAGAGCCACCGGACCCATAAGCGAAAACAAGACATGTATGCTCTTTGTTACGCTGTGCTGTTGCAGTGAAAACTGGCTGATACACACAGTGATTCATGGAGTAGGATAAATTCTCCTCTCAAATCGAGAAGTCTGGGTAGTCTAGCAAAGAGAACGCACCCAGGGGTAAAACTAAAACAAGAGCCAAATTGAAATTCTGCCAGGAGACCCAGCAGAGAGGCAGAGTCCATCCAGCTATGATGGAAACCAAGGAGACAGTGGGGGGCAGGGGGGTACGAGAACTCAGAAGAGAAATTGGAAACAATGCCTGATCAGGTTCTGGAGCCGAGCTTCCAGCACTTTCCACAGCACCCCTGCGGCCTCTGTGGGGAGGGAGGAGAGGTCAGTGAGCATTTTGAGCATGCCCAGGTACGGCAATGTCAACCAACGTGGCCCCGAAGTGGGTGCCACCCACCAGAGCCCAGGCCGCCATGCTGGGGACCATGGGGGGACAAGGACACCTAGAGCTGCGTCATCTGTCCCTGTGTCCATACCAAGCCCTGGGCACGGAGAGCTGTGTCACACTCTGAGGATGACACATATCTTGTCTGCAGAGGTCTTTGCACCGAGTCAGCGGTTTTTAAAGGGTGCTGTTCACCAGGCCACGCAGCCCCTCACCGCCTTTTTTTAATCCTCGATGGCAGCTCTATCCAGCTGCAGTGGACTTGACTTTCAAAAGCACACATGCATTTCTGCCACCTGTCACAATGCACGGAAGAGCAGTCAGGTCCTCTTCGCTCGTGGGGAGGGAGGTGGGAAAGGGGGAAGGAAGGGAACTCTCTAGGACTCTTGTTCCAGCACCCCCCCGCCCCCCAAATACCAAAGTCGGATGCTCCATCCCCAAAGGTCAGCCGGGGAAACGAGCCCACACCCCGTGTGTGTCACACTCGGGCAGACAGAAGGGGGACGGCCACTCTGTGAGCGCCCTGCTTTCCAGGCATGACTGTGCCAGACGCCGGGGACAGCACACCCAGCTCCAGTGTCACCTCCCTCCTGGCCGGGCCAGGTGCCCTGGAGAAGCGGGTGTGTTCCACACTCCAGGTAGGCTCCCTGTGGATCTGAGGTTCAGCCTTACAGAAATGACACCTTCGCGGCCATCAAAAACATGCAATAGTAAAGAAATAGCTTCCAGCCCTGGCTGGCGTAGCTCAGTGGATTGAGCTTGGGCTGCTAACCAAAGTGTCACAGGTTCGATTCCCAGTCAGGGTACATGCCTGGTTGCAGGCCATGACCCCCAGCAACTGCACATTGATGTTTCTCTCTCTCTCCCTCCCTTCCCTCTCTAAATAAATAAATAAATAAAATATTTAAAAAAAAGAAGAAATAGCTTCCTTTCCAAACCCTCTGTTATTTCCAAAGCCTTTTCACACATGTCATTCTGTGTCATTTTCACAGGAGCCCATGGAGGAAGGTCACACGATCCCCGTTTTACTGATGGGGAAACTGAGAGTCAGGGCCCACTGCCCAGGCAGCGGCACCATCAGGAGAGAAAGATCAGAACGTTCTTGCAAACCCACAGACAATATCCAATCCCATGTCCACTTGTCCCTCCCCGGAGAAAGGAGCTGCCCATCAGCAGCCAACGGTCTGACCTTCCGCAGTGCTACTTGGCTGATTACCTAGGGGAGGCCAATCTGGATGAGACGGAAGGCCAAACAGAAGATGCCCGAAAGCAGTGGGTAACAGCTAGTGGAATCGCACGTGGTCAAAGTCACTCTGCACCAGGGGCGTTGCCACACTGGGCAAGTCACCCGATCTCTCTGGGCAGCCCATCCACTGACCCTCAGCAGAAGGTTGGGCAGGAGAGGAGCAGGCCCAGCAGGACAGTCCCTTGGGGCTGGTGAGACACCAGGATTCTCAGCTGGTGTGTGTGCCTGAGAGCAAAGGGTGATGGGTGGGGGGGGGGGGGGGAGTGTGCTGAATTTGACAGCAGATGAGTGGACAGTGCACTGGGGGGGGGGGGGGACCAGCTTGGGAGCTTAGAGGCGGGGCCACAGGTGGGTGGAGGAAAAGGGACCTGAGAGCTCACCCTTAGGGCACAGAATCAGAGAAAAGGAAGAGGGTCTCCACCAGTGCCATCCTCCCAAGGTGGAGGTCTCACGGCCCTAACTAGTGTTTCACCCTCCCGGAGTGCCGTGGCCTGGCTTCCCATTTAAAAAGGTTTCCCCTTCTCTTCCTCGCTTCATTGGAAGGGGGTGTACCAGGCCAGTTGTTTACAAGCCGCACCTGCAGAGCCTGGGGGAGTCTGAGGCCTGCTGGGGTGTGCATAGCAGCAGGTGGCTGTGACCAGACCCCACGGGAGGGCCTGAGCCCCCCACCAATTCCACTGGATGAGAGAGAGCTCCACTTCTGTTTGACAAAGCTTTTGAGCATCATTCTCTTTAAAAAAAAAGGGTTCTGAGGGGGCAGGAAACCCTCAAAACCAATGAATTAGACATACTTTGTGAATCTTTCTGACTCCCAAACCCAGGCTGTGTCTACAAAGCCAGGAGGCCCTGCTGCTGCGGGATGACAGGCGCTGCAGGGCTCTCTCCTGACGGGAAGATTGTCTGGGAACCGTTTTGTCCCTGTTCCCGCTGGCATGCTGCTGCTCCTGGGATTGGTCTGAACTTGACTTTTGGCCTTTTTAGAGGAGAACTCACGTGACTGCAGGAAATGGGGGCTCTGATCTTACTGAACGTGGTGACCTTGGGCAGGTTCTGAAGGATGCAAAATTGTGTTTTTTCCAGGAGGGGCAGCTGTTATACACTAAGGGTAATCACCCACTTGCAGGGACGTGAAGCCCTTTTTCCCAAAACTAGAAATTTCATGTAGTCCTCAAAGCTATGCTAAGAGATGCTCTTCACCCCTTTTCCAGATGAGGCAAATAAAGCTCCAGGAAGCTGCATGACTCAGCCCAAGTCACCCCCCAGGAAGAGCAGAACTAGAGATGAATGTTTTTCTGGCACCACATCCATGTCTGTTGCTCCTTTCGCATATAGAAAGCAATCTGGAAGCTTGGGCGCCCGGCTGTGGGGTGGCCATGCCTAGCACCCCAACCCCATCCTCTTCCCTTACCAGATCTGTGCACACCGGCCCCACTTCCAGCTGCTGGCACCTGCGTCCCGGCCCGAGATCTGCCTTCTCTGGCCGCTGGGAGACCAGGGAAGGGGGAGCTTCTCACCTCCACCTCCCGTGAGCAACCAGTCAGCCCCCCCGGGAGATGACAGAACTTGGTTTATAAGTACCCCAGCTCACCCCCACTCTCCCGCAGGTGTTCCCTGTCATCTAGCAGATAATCCACCCACCCTGGAACCCCGGTCGGTTGTGGGGTCTGCCTCTGGGGAACCCAAAGCCAGACAGGCTACCCTCCGGTCAAACACAGGGCTTTAAAGAAAGCAACTGCCTCCCTTCCCCCAGGTGGTGCTGGTGCAGGTGTGTGAGACCAGAGTCTTCAAGGCAGAGGGGAGACAGGGGCCTGATTAGGAGCAGACACCAGCCGTAGTCAAAACCCGTGGAACGTGCCATGTCCCCTACAAAGTGTCCTGTGCAGCCACTTTCACGAGTGAGGACGGTCTCAGGGCGTGGGTGTTGCACAGTGAAGAAGCCAGTGACAGAGCGATGCGTTTAGGACACTGACATGTGTGGATGTGGAAGAAATTTCCATACACACGATGCAAAGAACATCTTAGGAGAGATACTTTAAGAAAATGTAGACATTCCTGAGATGGGGGCCTGAGGACTACAGATTATTTCTCCTTTTCATTGTCCACCATATCCCTGTATCGCTTTAAGGAGCAGGGTGGGGGGCGGGGGAACAGAGGGGAGAAGGAAACACACTATTAAGTGAAACAGAGGCTTACCAAAAAAATCTACGCACATTCTAGTTACCCGAGGAACTTGTTGAAAGTGACAGCTCGAGAACCTGTATTTCTAACCCCTCTCCAGGGGAGCCTCACGTCGGTGGCCTGGGCTCCGAGAACACCTCCCGCAGAAGGCTGGTCCATGGCGGGGATGCAGTGCAGGCTGCCGAAGGCTCCGGGTGGGGGATGGGCAGCCCTGGGCCCTTTGTGTGCCGTGGGGGCCGCCCCTGAGTGGGCAGCACCTCTGCTCACCAGGACACGGTGCTGAGGAATAAAGCTTCCTGCCACCTCCTCCCCTGACCAGGGCCCACGTCCCCAGCCACCACCCCACCGGATGGCACACTCAGGCAGCGGGTTATCTCGTTTGCTTTCTCTGGTCCCCGTGTAGAGGGTGCTCCCCTGCCCCGGATGGTGAGCAAAATTTGAAACGCTTTCATTTAAACAGAGGGGGGGGAGGATGGAAATCCCAGGCTGTGGGAAGTCTCAGCCAGAGCCCCACAGGCTTCTGCAGCGACCTGTAAAAGCCCCGAGCGGAGACGGACAACCAGAGGGGTGGCAGACAACCTCCGAACCGATCTACACTTCACCGGACACCCTGTCCTAGAGTGACTCGTTGGGTGCCCGCGCCTGAGGCGAGGATGGGCTTTCAACGCATCTCAGGGACTCACAGAATTGGAGTGACCCTTGGGGGGAAAAAAGTCCCCATTAAATGGTGGTCGTGACGCAAAGTTACTGTTGGGTCCTTTTGGTTGATTTCTCTGGACAGACCGGGCGAGAGAAACAGGCGTGGAAGGAACGCAGAGGAAGTGATGGTTTTCAGGCCAGTCTGGTGTGTTAATTCACACAGGCCCCGGTCGCCTGGGCCAACAGAGTTCTCAGGTGCTAAGTGATGCACAAACTGTAGCAGGCACCAGCTGTGGGACATAAAAGTGGGCCAAGGTCACAGGAGCCCTGCCCAGCCCCATCCTCCTGCGTCCGTCCCCTAGAAGAGCTGGGAAGGAGGGTGGGGTAACCGAATAAAAGATGCATGCTGGGAGTCAGCGGTCCAGGTTAGCTCAGGAGCCGGGGCTCCCACCGGACCCCAGGCCCACAGCGGAAAGGAGAGCGAAAACCAGCTTCTCCTCACCCTGATAATGAGCCAGGCTCATTATAAGATTAGCTGCTGGGATGAACAACACTCTCCTAATAATGCACACATCGCTATGACAACCACCCACCACTCCGGTACCTAAAGAGAACTCCATTGTGCGGCCATGTTTCCCGGCTCCTAAAGAAATGCTGTTTACCGTGATTTCCACCATTCTGCTCCTCCCGGCTTTGTGCAGAGTGTGTGCCTCTCCGTGTGTGCAAGCAGGCCTGCATACGTGTATGGGCGTGTGTGCGTGTGTGCGTGTGGGTGCACTACAGGCGCAGGCAGGAGCCCAGGCCCCATGGCGGTCCCGGGTGCAAAGATACCGTCCAGTGCTCCAGGTTGGTAACATTTCTATTGGGCCCAGGCACCCGAGCGTGTTGACATAATTATTCAGGCACACAGGCTTGGCCAGGATTAATACTGTACTATGATTAATTATCGTGGGAGCCTCAACAAGCAAGTGCATGCTAGGGAGGCCCGGAAGGGACAGGATCGCCCCGGCTCGCCAGCTTGCCGGCAGGATGGCTGGGGAGGGTGTTGAGTGGGGAGCTGCTTGGGCCTGACTGTAATGAAAAATGAGAAAAGTGCTGAAAAATTGATGGCGCCTGCAGATTGTGCAGGCTGGCACGCAGCAGGGGGGCCCCCCTGCCGCGGGTGTGCCTGGCGTGGTATGCTAATGTGGGCGCCTGGGCCAGGGGAAAGGGAGGAAGAAAAGCCGGCACAAAGGAGAGAAATGCAAATGACAGGCTCAGAGATCAGTGCCGAGAATCCCGGATTAACTGCACTGCACCGAGCTGGTGCTCTCCTGCATTTAACCCTTTCTGGACTGCGGCGGGGCTGCAGGGGTCTGGATCTGGGTCCACGCTGAAGTGGGGATGCTGGGAACTGGAGTTGGGAAGAACCAAGAAAGAGCCACCTTTCCTCCAAGGCCGTGACTTCTTTAGAGAAGGTCCTGGGGGAGGGTTGAGGAAGTGACATTTGAGGTAAGGATTGCAGTGGCCCAGCTGTACCCTTCCTGGGACCGGTGGCCTGGCAGGCAGCCAGGCCTTCTGCAGCGTGGGCCCGTGGAAGAGGAAGCCAGGAGGAGAGAGCAGCAGGGTGCTGGGAAGTCCGGCACTTCGACCTGGACGGTGCATAGACAGATGGTTGCAATCTTATCTATGCGCTATGGTAACTATCAGATGAGTGCACCTCCCGTGTCTGTTATACTCCAGTCGAAAACGAAATGAGGAAGAAAGAAAGGAGGCCAGAGCAGCGGAGTAGAGACCAGCTGAAAGCCTTGCAGACTGATCTTCTCTGGCAGAGAACAATGGGGCAAGTATTTCATGACCGTGGAGACCCCAAAACACTCTTTGGGGTCTTGGCCCTCCCAGGGCCTCGCTGCTTTGGGGCATGTCCTTCCTCTTAGAAGGTCACTGTGGTTTGTCCTCATGAAGAGGAGAGCACTTGCTACACACAGAAACGCCTGTCCTCAGCCGTCCTTCCCTGCGAAGCACACGGGGGTGAGAAGTGGGCAAGAACTCCACCAGGGGGCGCCACCGTGGTGCATGATGTCAGGTGCTTAGACCAGCATGGGGGACCAGGAGGAGCCGAAATTCCAGACCAGAGAACCCCGCGTGAAGATGGGCAGACCTGGGACGATGCTGGTGACACAGGGTTACAGGGACACGGGGGGAAACATAAATACGTACGCAGCGAGAAAGAAGAGACTCAAAGAGCTTCTATGTATGTAATAAAATTTAAGTCATTCACATGTCTATCTGTTCACTCTTTAAGTCTGAACGACACCATATCCAGCTAGGAGTGGTGGTTCCCTCCATGGGATGAGAGCCTTTGAACTGTCTCTCTTGTACTTGAATTTTTTTTTGCAATATTGAAATATTAGGAGAATGAATAAACAGAGTTTCGTTTTGAAAGGGAAAGCATGGCACAGTGCACAGGCGCCAGGGGAGCCGCGAGCTCCGCCTTTCTGGGGGACCCTCCTTCCCCAGGCCAGGTTTCAGGGGCAAGAGCCTTCTCCAGGGTCTTCCCACTGGTGAGAACGGCCCTGCTGTGAGCACTGGGCTTTCTTGTCTGCTTCCCCACGACGCGGGCCACCTGGTCCCCACTCTCACACAGGACTGTGGGTCTAGGGATCCGAGAGGTCGCCTCTGCAGGCGCCGGGTCAGTGAGGAGGCGCTATCGGTCTGCAGTCTCGGCTGTGCTGGCACCTCGCCGGATGCTCTGTGAACAACAGGACTTGCCCCTGGTCCCTCTCATCATTTTCCCGATGAGGAAGCTGACTGTGAGCAGCTGTGTGGTGCCTAGGGAGGCTCTGCTGGGGGCGTGTGGAAATGACTCTCCCCCCGGGATGTGGCCACACCCTCTGTGTCCCAGCCCCAAGCTCCTGGGCCCCGCACAGGGCCCAGAACAGCAGCAGAGGGCCCACCTTTGTGAGAGAAAGGAATGAAACCCACAGTCCTGGAGGAGCAGGAGGGTGTGTAGCTATGGGCCCCACGACAGGGAAGGAAGCCACTTGGGGGCGCTGGTTGTAGTCCCCCCCATCCCCCACAACAAACAAGGCAGGGTGTTTATGCTTGCACTCCTCTAAACCAGGAATTGCCATCTTTGCTCCCAGAGAGGCGAGGATTACACACACACACACACACACACACACACACACACATTGTAAATGTTCTCTTTTTCTCCTTTTACTGCAAAGCTCCTTGAATTCCCAACCGAGGGGTATTCACGGTAACACAACAGACGGACCAAACAGGGCTGGAGAGTCATTTGGGATCGGTTTCCTTGAGGAGAGCCCCCCCCCACCTGCCCCTGCGCAAGGACCAGGCTTGGGGAGCCCGGGAAGAGGCCGCCTGTGCTACAGCAGACACAGCTGTGCTAGGGCAGACACAGCTTTGCTGGGCACAGCAATTATTCTACGAAAATGCATGAAATTTTAAAACACCAAGAATGGCAGTGAGTCACGTTGGTGACCAGGATACTCTCCATGCGATGCCCCAGGAGAGGCCGGGAAGCACTCCTGGGGGTAAGTCTGCCCTCTGTCCACACCTGTCCGGAAGGAAAGGCTTGGGATTCGAATCCATCTGAGGCCGGACTCTCCCCACCCTGACTCCCAAACAGGACGGAATCAGAAACCAGGGAGCGTTGCTCGGGCACCCACCCCACAGAGGGGCAGCCTGACTTTTCCTTTCTATTTCAAACATGTGGTCAACTGACAATTTAAAAAAAAGCCAGACAACCCTGATCTGAGACACTTTCACCACCCTGAAAACTCCTTCCCCTGAAAATTAACACAAGAGACGAATTCAGCAATCCTCTGCTTTTTTAGGAGTAACAGTTTACACCTAGGTGATGATTTTTTTAAAAAAACTATTTACAACCTGGCTGGCGTAGCTCAGTGGATTGAGCGCGGGCTGCGAACCAAAGTGTCGCAGGTTCGATTCCCAGTCAGGGTACATGCCTGGGTTGCAGACCATGACCCCCAGCAACCGCACATTGATGTTTCTCTCTCTCTCTCTCTCTCTCTCTCTCTCTCTCTCTCTCTCTCTCTCTCCCCCTCCCTCTCCCTTCCCTCTCTAAAAATAAATAAATTTTAAAAAATCTTAAAAAAAAACAAAACCAAAACTATTTACAGAAGAATTCTAGCCAGTCAATGTGGAAGGAATGAAGACATCAGAAAAGTCTGCCAGCCGGCAGCCCTGAATGAAATAAAGGGTTCAGACAAGGATGACCCATGAGAGTCAAAGCCATTAGAGGGGAATCGCGTCATTTTTAGCAACGTGGAAGTGAGAAAAATTACCTCCCATCGGTCCCTTCTTAGAAATCACCCGCCACGGGAGTAGAGATGGCCATCCAGAAACGAAAGAGTGGGCGGCAGGGGGCGCAGGGGGAGGTCTCGGGGAACCAGGAGATTAGCCCAGGCAAGAACAGAGCCTGGTAGACTGGGGATTGAGGGGGGCAGGGTCTGAAGTCTCAGACCCTTCCAGAGAATTTGGATTGCGAAGACAAAGAAAGCCAACAATAAAATTAACTCAATAATGAACATATTTTTTAGCTCCAGGAGAAATAAAACACAAACCCATTCAAGGAGGGCGCCATAATCGTAGCACACCAGCTGGCTTCGTGGTGAACCACGTTTGCGTAGTCCCAACACGGCAACCGCTGTCTAATGATTTACCCCTTTAAAATGTAGCTGGAGTCGAACAAGAAGACCTTAGGATAAAAAAAAAAAAAAACACGATATAAACATCCTCCACCGTGACTATGCAGAGATTGAAGTACAGATAATAGAGTGGAAAGGTGTAAGTGATCTGCAGGGATGTGAAGAGCTTCACCTTACCACCTGAGGAGGCAGGAGACGCTATTATTTACCTAACAAGAAATACACGGCAAGCAAATCCTCAAAAGTGACCAACGTGACCCACAGAAAAAATAAATAGTGATATTGTCATATTGGAGCGCTGGGAAGAGATGGCGAGGTGGCAAAAAAAGAACTAAGTCTTCATCCGTCATAGCAGGAGGTCAATACCTAACGCCCCAAACTGACCAGGCTATAAACTGCAGCAAACACACGGAAGATGTGGAGGCGGGTAACAGCCTGAAGAAACAGCTCCAGTTTGTGTTAATAAGGCCTCGGAGGAGTGGGGCTCAGGGCGGGAAGCATGAGGATGATTGTTTCTCTCTATAAACATTTTTTTTACAATTTGACTTTTTAATTAAGAACATGTAGTACCTCAGTGAAAAGACCTTTATTAAAAATATAGTTTTAAAAATGCACCAAACCATTAATTTGGGGATTATTGCCATTCCATGAATATATATTGTCTTGATTCAAAAAAAAACATATTGACATAGAGTTAACAGAACTGCAACTCGGCAATGGGAATTATCGACACCTCGTGGGTGTTCCCATTCTTTGGAGAGGTATGTCTCTTGTTTGTTTTCCGTCTCAGTAAAAGTTTTGTCGCCTGTTTATATACAAGGTGGGACAAAAGGAGCTTTATAGCTGTAAGTACGTGAAGCACAGAGGTTATGCTTGCATGATTACTTATTTATTATTGTATTATTTTCCACATGAACAACTGTACACCTACTTTTGCCCACCCTGTATTATTTCTCCATATTTCTGTTGGGTTTATCCCTGAGACCTTTGTATGTGTATTCCTGTTTTAAATGGGCTTTTAACATAAGAGTTATAAGTGATTATTGCTCACATAGAAAAATAATTGGTTTTGCTATTTTTAAGTATGACCCTCATGCTATAATCTTATCTTATTGTAAATGGTTTTCAGTGGCATCACTTGTGTTTTTATTTTTTAATAATTTAATAATAATATCTGTGAGTAATGATTCACCTGGACTCAATTCTGCTTATCTCTTTGCTCCATTTAATCTGTTTGTTAAGTTGTTACGTAACTATAGCAACAGTGAGCATCCTGATGTCCTCCCTGGTGTTAATGGGAGCCCATCATTCAATGTCTCACACACAGGCCGGCTGTGACCCAGCTGCTGCCAGAACCCGAGTCCGATCTGAACCCACCACCATTGACTCAGCAGCATGACCTGACCGAGCCCTTAACTCCCCTGCGCCCAGTTTCCTTGGCTGTGAAATGGGGTAACAGCGCCCACTTCGCAGGCTCGCTGTACTCATCAGATGATACACATGCAAAGCACCTATACAATGCACGGGTGGGTCTGATTCACATTATCTTCAAGAATCTGACTTACGTAACATTGGCCTTTTTTTTTAGATTTTATTTATTTTTAGAGAGGGAAGGGAGGGAGAAAGAGAGAAACATCAATGTGCTGTTGCTGGGGGTCATGGCCTGCAACCCAGGCATGTGCCCTGACTGGGAATCGAACCTGTGATGCTTTGGTTTGCAGGCCCCGCTCAATCCACTGAGCTACACCAGCCAGGGCACATTGGCCTTTTATTAGCCCCTTGAGGCTGTGCTGGACCTGACTCTGTTCAAAGTTTCCACGGATTCCATTAGTTCAAGGAGACCCTTGCTGATTTCCTGAGGATTGCCTGGAACTTGGAGGTGCTGCAGCCATTCGACACAAGGAACCGTAAGTGTCACCCCAGCTCCCCGTGGGCCATCTTTCTTCTTTGTGTCCCACTGAGCAAGAAGCGTGGGCTTTGAAGTCAAACAGGCCTGGGGTGACTCCCCCAGGACTCACAACTCCAGGACTCCCTGTGTGGTCCTGGATGACTACTCAGCTGCCCCTTGGCCTAAACGTGGAATAAGGCTGGCTCCCTCTCAGCAGCTTTGACCTTTACAGGGGTGAACAAAAGTGCATGCCTCGCCTGGCCCCTGTACCACACCCTCTTCACTTCTTCCCACTTGCCCACCCAGGGCCTCTCCGTCCCAAATCAGAAGTGGCGCGCAGCCTGGAAGGTAGGAGAAAACCACGCCCCCTATGATTAAGCCCGGCTCCCCTCCAGGTGGATGAGCTTCAGTCTTTCCAGGCTCAACTGGGTCAGGGGGGAAAGTCAGAGGTGCTGGCTCCCAGTCCTGGTGCAGCAGCTGCGTCATCTCAGGAGACCCTGTCACCTCTGAGCAAGCAGCAAGAATCCTCTCCCTCCACCATCAACGGCTCTGAAGTCCTCAGCTGAGGGACTTGGTATGTGACAGAGAGATACAGCTCTTCGCTGGCAGAGATCGATTCTTCCTAAGCAAAGCCCGTTCAAAGCCCTTAGACCTTCTAGAAAGATGCCTATAGCTCTATGCAAAATATTTGTATCAATATCTGGACAAGATATAAGAATTCACTGCCAGTCACGTCTGCAAGCAGCAAAGACATAGTCAAGTTGCTCTGAGTCACCCCAAGCAACCACGTCACCAGAGCACAGGCAGAAGCTCCCCCACAGCTCATCTTGGTTGATAGAACACCGATGACCAGCATCCGTGGGCTTGTCTCCTTGGCTCCTGGGTGAGCCTGTGCTTTGTCCTGCTTGCCAGGGACCCAGGGAGGAGCACAGAGATTCGGACCCACGGTGATGCTCTGGCCTCAGATCTGTGTTTTCATGGGAGTTTTTCCTGAGCGGCATGTGGAGCTACTCGACCCTTGCTGAGGGCAGAGCATCCTCTGGTTGGCTCTTCCTACTGTCTCCCGCATCTCTCTGGGTGGTCCCAAACGTCCACTCAAACTAGAGGCCTGGTGACACCCTCAGAACCCTCTCTGTCACCCCGCTGTAGAGTCAATCACCAAGGCCTGTGGTTTGGAGTTTCTAAATCACCCCCAGATATGCCCATTTCTCTCCCCCTCCATCTTCAGTGCCTCCTGAGCAAGGACAACAGTCCCCTGCCTGGTCTCAGTGTCCCGGTCTTTCCCTCTCCCATCCACTCCCACCAAGTAGCTGATGTGATGGTGGGTTTCTACGCCACCACAAAGGGCTTGCCCTCTGGCTAAACTCCAAATCCTTAGGGTGATATACAAGGCCCTGTCTGATCTGCCACCACCCCCTTTGCCTGTCTCCCTGGTGTCCCCAGGGCCACACTCCAGCCAGGCTGGCCATGGACCCATCCTACATACAGCACAGACCCCCTTCTCCCTGACTGTCGCCGCTGCCTCTCACCAACCCCTTCTGGGTGACTCCCACCCACCCTCAGCCTCAGCTCACGTGCCATGTCCTGGGGACCCCTTGCTTGGTCCCACCCACACGACGCTAGAGCCACTGTGATGACACCCTCCTCCCCCTACACCGCTGTCCAGGAGTGCAGGGTTACAAACCTCCTGACAGTTTAAGCCAGACAGGGACAAGTACTCAGATATTGCCTGCAGAGAATATTCCAAAAGATACAATCTCTTTCCCAATTAAAGGGGTCACCTTTAATTACCCTGTGGGACTGGCAGTGAGTCCCAAAGGTGAGAGAAGCATCATGAAACCTGGGTCTTGTGGGAGGCAGGGGGTAGTAGGTAAGGTCATGGACTCAAACTGTGTTCAAATCCCGGCTTCGACATGCACTAGCTTTGCTATTGGGCATGTTACTGAGCCTTTTGAAATTTCAATGGTTTCATCTGTGGAATAGGGATAAAAAGTCTGACCTCACAGGATGGCCATGAAGATGAGATAATGCATAAGAAGAATTCTGCACAGTGCCTAGTGCATAGTAACAGTAGTTGCTGTCATGTAGTGATAGCAGTAGAACGGTGACTAGTGATGGTGGTGAGGAGCAATGGTTATTCTGCACACATACAGCGCCCCGGAAGACCTCCGATGTCATCCCACACACTGGTCTGCCCCGGAGGTGCTGATGGAATTCAGAATTTCTGTGACCTCAAGTTTGAGCTTATCACATCTAGCAGTCGAAACTTCAGCTCTTTGCAAACAGATATTAATCTCCAATGAAATATTGGAGGGCTTTAACGAAGGCAATTGGGCTGATGAATGATTCCCTCTGGGTGAGCGCTGAGGCACCCAGAAAGGGAGCAAGGACTTTATGAAACGCACAGAGCAATCCATCCACCAGGTTCCAAATGACACCAGGTCTTCCCAGGCTTTGGGCTCTCAAGGCTGTACCTCCGTCAGGGTTCTTGCGGCTCCTTGTACAACTGTAAACACTGTTGACCTTGAACAGACAGCCAGATATTTTTCCAGCAAAGTGAGTTTATTCAAGAACTACAAAGAATTGCAATTTGAGGCATGTGGTGGAATGGCGCAGACCAGGTACGAGCCCAGAGAAACAAAAGAGACGACCGCTTATGGACTTGGGAAGGGCTATTGTGAATGAAGAGTCCATGGGAAAAAACTGAAAAGTTTGGAGTATAGTGACATCTTATTGGCTGAGTCAGTGTAGTCTCTCATTGGCTGAGCTACTATTACTGGGCAAGGAAGACTCTTTTTTTTTCCTCCTGCTTAAGTACCATATTCTTTGTGATTTCTTTATTTTTTCTAGTTCACGAATTCTTGCCTCAATTATTCTGAATCTGCTATTGAACATATCCACCCAGTTTCTGATTTTTATTATTAATTTCCATTGTTACGCTTTTCCTTTCCAGAAGTCCAAGCTGGGTCTTTTTCAGTTCTTTCTGGTCATTTTTACTCTCGTGTTCCTTGTTCACATTTTCAATTTCCTCTTTTATTTCTTCAAAAACAGAAGGAATGTTCATTTATATGTTCTCTAGCTGATCATTCCGATCTCTGAGGCTTTACTGAGTTTCTTTCTAATGTATGTTGTTGTGACATTGTGATAATATAAGAAACAAATATGTCTCAACAGAAACTTTGCAAGTCAGAAGGGATTGCCACGAAATATTCAAAGTGATGCAAAGCAGGACCTACAACCCAGATTATTCTACCCAGCAAAGCTATCATTTAAAACCAGAGGGCAGATAAAGGGCTTCCCAGGCAAGAAAGAGCTAAAGGAGCTCATCATCACCAAACCAGTATTATAAGAAATGTGAAAGGGACTTTTTTTAAGAAAAGGAAGGAATAAAGATCAAAAACATAAATAATAAAATGGCATAACTATGTCTCTATCAGCAATTACTTTGAAAGCAAATGGAAAAAAAAAAGCCCTGGCTGGCGTAGCTCAGTGGATTGAGCACAGGCTGCGAACCAAAGCATCGCAGGTTCAATTCCCAGTCAGGGCACATGCCTGGGTTGCAGGCCATGACGCCCAGCAACCGCACATTGATGTTTCTCTCTCTCTCTCTCTCTCTCCCTCTCTCCCTCTCCCTCCCTCTCTCTCTCTCTCTCTCTCTCTCTCTCTCTCTCTCTCTTCCTCCCTTCCCTCTCTAAAAATAAATAAATAAAATCTTTACAAAAAAAAGAAAGCAAATGGATTACATGCTCCAATCAAAAGACAACGGTTGACTGAACAGATGAGAAAACAAAACCCTCCCACAGGCTGTCTACAAGAGACTCACTTCAGACCAGAAGACACACACAGACAGAAAGTAAAGGATGGGAAAGATATTTCATAAAAATGGAAATAAAAAAGCTGGGGTAGCAATACTTATTCTAGACAAAATAGACTTTAAAACAAAGGCTATCCCAAGAGACAAAGGAGGACCCAGCAACTCCACTTCTGGGTGTTTACCCAAAGAGTCCCCAAACACGGATTCAAAACGACATCCACACCCACATGTCCACTGCAGCACGGTTTACAGTAGCCAAGACACAGGAACAACCTAACCGCCCATCCACAGATGAAGGAGAAACGGAGACGTGGTGCGCATGTGCAATGGAACGTGACGCAGCCAGAGACACGGAGGAAGCCTTGCCGTCTGCACTGTGGACGGCCTAGAGGGCGTGGTGCTGCGTGAGATCAGACGGAGAAAGACAAACACCGAATGATCCCTCTTCTGTGTAAAATCTGAAAAACAAGATACATGAACCAACAAAACAGCAACAAACGCACAGGTACAGAGAACACTGTGATGGCCGCCAGATGGGAGGGGAGTCAGAGGATGGAGACGTACTCACTGGTGGTTACAGAACAGTCAGGGGATGTGAAGTGCAGGGCAGGGAATACAGTCAACAATATTGTAATAACCGTGTATGGTGCCAGGTGGGCACTGGATTTACCGAGGTGACCACTTCTGACGTTGTAAAATATAAATGTTTAATCACTACATTGTACTCCTGAAACTAATATACTATTGTATGTCAACAGTAATTGAAAAATAAAAATGTATCGTTAAAATATATATATTTGTTCTTCATTCCCTCCTGGCACAGAGTTCCGAAAACCTTTGGGATTTCTTAAGTGGTAAGAGTGACAACAGTGTCTTTGCTATTCACAAACAAGTCCCTTTCAACCACGTTCGAGTTTATGAAATGACTTTTACAAAGTCCCTAGGGAGGGGGGCTGGTTGCCATGGAATCAGTCATGTGACTAGAGGGTTAGAACTTTCAGACCTCTGCGTCTCCTTCCTTCTGACCTCCAACCTCCGGGGCAGAGAGAGGGACTGGGGGTTGAGTGAACGCTCAGTGGCCGGATTTAATCAATCATGCCTCCACAATGAAGCCCCCACAACAACCCTCACTGAGGGGGTTGCAGAGCTTCTGGGCTGGCGAACATTTGGAGGTGCCAGGAGATCGGAAGCCCCACGCTCTCTCCCCTTACCTCGCCCCAAGCACCTTGCCCACATGACTGTTGCTCGGTTGTATCTTTTTCAAAGAAACCGGTGGCCTCGTAAGTCAACAGTTTCCTTGAGTTCTAGGAGCCACTCTACCAAATTCTTGAACCCAAGGAGGGAGTCAGAAGTGCAGGTGACAACCTGGACCTGAGACCGGCATCTGAAGTGGGGGCAGTCCCGTGGGTCTTTGGTTCCTCTCACTCTTGCCCACCGTAAAACCGCAGGAAAGCTGTGGCCCCTTCCCCGACACCTTGACGCGACCCAGAGATTCCAAGGCACGACTCCAAACAACGTCTCAGGTGGGGCGGTCTTGTGGGCAGACCCCTTAGCCTGTGGGACCTGACTCTGCCTCTAGGTAGACACATTCAGGGTGGAATCCAATTGCAGGACGCCGGCTGGTGCCGGAGAATTGTGTGGTGCGGGAAGCAACTGCACACTCTCGATGACCAGGTGTCTTGTACTGAGAGTGCGAGGAGACAGAAGAGTTTTTCCTGCACAGTTGTTCTGTGGACTGTCTCCAGGTGCCCAGCTTCCTTGTGTTATAATTTTTTTTTATTGTAAGGCCATCCTCATTGGAATTCCTTCCAGGGGAATTTTTTGAGGCTACAGAGGCTCTCCATTTGCTTCTTCCAGGTGTTGGGGGGCCTTGGCCGACCTGGGCACCTGTTAAGTTATAATGCTCAGCTCGTTTGCTTCAAACCTTGCAAATAACACATGCGGGCACCAGCCCACGTCCACGGATTCGGGGAGGATACTTCCCCCTACCCTTTCCTCACAAGCAAGGCTAGGCTGGATAGACAAATGTCCTTGTATTATTCCTTTGCAAGAAGAGTTTTTCCTGGTTTGCATTTTTATTAAGAATGTAGCCCTGGGGGATAAATGGTAATGGAAAAACTACAATAAAAGAAATTTAAAAAAATAGGACATAGCCCTTAGTGGATCCTAGGTACGGAGCGGACAGAAGGCCCCACTCAGTGCCCCCCGGGCCCAGGGAGCCGTCTCCCTTCACTCCTGTGGCTGCAGGAGCGCCCAGAGGTTACAACGCCGACACCCACTCACACCTGCAGGCGCTCCCAGTCCGACCCCGCCCCCGGTCTCTGAAGACCCCCTTCATTTTCTAGTAAGGTCACTCATGCATTTAAAATGATGTTTCTCAGGTTTTAGCTAGCGTTTTTTCGTTATTTGTAATAGAAAGGTTGTAGACCTTCTAATCTCCCCTTTCTGCCAAGAACAGAAATTTCATCATTTTCTAAACTCCCGGGGCTTAGGGGAGATGATAAAGTGTCACATCCAGCACGCGGCAGCCAACTACCAAGATTGTTTGCCTTGTTAAACGGAACAGGAGGCTGGCTATTACCCACATTAAGGTGCCTTGGGGATAATATGGCTCCCAGGGCCTCACCAGTCAATGCTGAGAGGAAAAAAGCATCATCAGGAAAATATTCCATAAAGCGCATCCCTGGGAGAATTCCCTTCTTGGACCGGTGACAAGAACGCGCATGCGGCTGTCAGAGGAAGGCCTCTCTGCGCTCCATTTGAGATGAATGAAAACACCCCACTGAAGATCAATATAACGATAATTGTTACAACAGCTTAAAGTTGCATAAACTTTTATTATGCTTATTTTGTTCCCCTTCTGACAGATGGTCCAAAAGGACCCCTGGGGCAGGGAGCTATCATGGGAGTCCTAGGGGACAGTCTTCTGGGGTCAGGAGCCCCCATCCCAACAACCACACAATGAAGGCTTTTTGAGGAAGGCTTTTGACAAGCCACCTGGAATCCCCAAGCCTCTGCTTTCTCCCTTCCGTGGGTGTCGCTTCATCACATATGCTGAGATACACGGGGAGACGGGACCCTCCCACGGTCCCTGGTATTCACCAGACTCAGCGATCCCAGGGTCCTGGCCATTTGTCCATTTTACTGTCGATGCCACCCAAGTCCATCCGAGTTCACAGCCCGCACGCAGCACCCTCCCATTCCCATCAACGTCCCATCCCCAGGCTCCCAAAGCAGAAGCGGACTACTGGGAGACACAGTCTGATAGGGAACTGTGCAAGTCTCCCCCCTCCCCCTGCAAGCCCACCTCCAGTGAAGGGAGCCTCAAACAGCAGGCTGCACACGACCGCAGGGCGCCTCTGGTGCAGGGGCAGTGACCTCAGGGGAAGAACCTCTAGCCCTACACAGACGCAAGTGCCTGCTGTTGCTCTTTCTGAGCAGAGCAGACACAGAAGAGCAGGGGCGGGGTCAGAGGGGTGCTCCCAGGATTGGGAAGAATGACTCGGCCATGTTCTATACTCTGCACATTAGCCGTGAGGGATATTCATCTGTCTTTCCTTATTCAATAATCCCCGGTTCCTCTCCACCCCGCCCAGTATAAAGCCTCAGGAAGTCGGCTTTCCTCCCTGACAGAGCCAGGCATTCCGGAGGCCCGATTACAAACAATCCCCTAACATTTCACAATTGATGTTCAGTTTTTATTCACCTTCAAGAGGCATCACGATTCCCATCTCAGCCAGAACGCTGATATGGCAGAGAGCTGAGGCACGTACAAAAAGTGAGCAAAGCAGAATGACTTCCACGTGTGCGGATCCTCAGGCTCGAAGCAGGTGAGTAAGTCTCTCCGAGCCCCACAGCCCTGGAGTGCCAGGGCCTGGACACAAACCCAGGCCAAGTGCGGTCAAAGCCATTGCCTTTGCCAGCATGCCCTGCCACTCTCTAATACCGGGTCACGTAGTCCTTCAAAACAACTCCATTTTATGGGGGAAAAGGACCCTGACATAACCTTCATGGATAGAATAGAAAGACTAAGATTTTACCATAACGCCACAACTGGGTTTTTATATGCCAATACTATTTTACATGCCAATACATTTTATTTTCCTCGAAAATTTTGTCATTCATAACAAATGCAAATTAAAACTATATTGAGATACAGTCTATCGCCAAAGATTAGTGAAAATTGGGAAGTTCAACATATGCTCTGTTGGTGCAGCTTAGAGAAAACAGCGCTGTCATCTCTTGCTAGAAGGAAGGCAGAGTGGTAAAACCCCTATGGAGGAGAGCTTGGAGGTACTTAGTAAAATGACACATGCATTTACCCTTTGATCCAAGAATCGGACTTCTTGGCATTTATCCTAAATATATACTGGCAAAGCTGCAAAAGAGATATATGTACAAGGCCCCTAATTGCAGCATTCATTAAAATAATTAATAGCTAACAGAAAACAGCCAAAATGCCACAATCGGGGACTGGTTGAACAAATGATATACATCCCTATGATAAAGCACTATATACCTATAATAGCAAATGAGGAATATCTCTGGCTTTTACTATGGAGACATTTCCAAGATACGTTATTAAAGTGATTTTTTAAAAATCAAAATAAAACAAGGTGCCAAAAAACGTGTATCATGTTTTACTATTTCTGTAAGAGAGGACAAGACACTTAGATAAAAACACATACAGATACGTCCCCCAGAGCAAGGGACATAAAGCAAAGAATAAACAAATGGGATCTCATCAAAATAAAAAAAACTTCTGAAAGGCTAAAGAAAACAGTATTAAAATGAAAACAGAACCAACCGTATGGGAAAACATATTTGCCAATGATACCTCAGACAAGGGTTTAATCTCCAAAATATATAAAGAACTCACATGACTCCACTCTAAGAAGACAAGCAACCCAATTAAAAAAATGGGCAAAGGACTTGAACAGACACTTCTCCAAGGAGGACATACAGAGGATCCAGAGACACGTGAAAAGATGCTCAGCATCACTAGCCATCCATCAGAGAGATGCAAATTAAAACCACAGCGAGATATCACTTCACACTGGTCAGAATGGCCATCATAAACAAAGCAACAAACAAGTGTTGGAGAGGCTGTGGAGAAAAGGGGACCCTAGTGCACTGTTGGTGGGATTGCAGACTGGTACAACCACCATGGAAAACAGTATGGAACTTCCTCAGAAAACTAAAATGGATCTGCCTTTTGACCCAGCAATTCCACTGCTAGGATTATATCCTAAGAGCCCTGAAACACCAATCCAAAAGAACCTATGCGCCCCAATGTTCAGAGCAGCACAATTTCCAATAGCCAAGTGCTGGAAGCAACCTAGGTGCCCATCGATAAATGAGTGGATCCAAAAACTATGGTACATTTACACAATGGAATTCTATGCAGCAGAAAGAAAGGAGGGGCTCCTACCCTTCGCAACAGCATGGATGGAGCTGGAAAACATTATGCTAAGTGAAACAAGCCAGACGGTGAAAGACAAATACCATATGATCTCACCTTTAACAAGAATCTAATCAACAAAACAAGCAAACAAGCAAAATATAACCAAAGACACTGAAATTGAAAACAGGCTGACAGTGACCAGAAGGGAGAGGGGAGGGGATTTCAGGGGAAGGGGGAAAGAGTTTGAAGGAACTAGTATAAAGAACACATGGAAATAACGAGGGAGGTGGGGAGGGCTGGAGGGGTGGGCTGGGATGAGGGTAAAGGGCAGAAAACTGTACTTAAAGAACAATTAAAATAAAAAAATAATAATAATAGAGAAAACTAATGAAAAAATAAATATATGTGGATATATTTTCCTTATTATATGTGGATATCTATTTGGCTGTGTGTAACCAAAAAAAAAACGGGGGGCGGGGGGAAACCTTAAAATGCACATACTATTTAACCAAACCAAGTCATTATTTTTGTCTATATCTTAAGAAAATTATTTGAAAAATTTGTGCAAGGGTGTTCATTGATCTCATTCTTTACTATCCCCTTAAAATGTAAACTATCCAACTGTTCAAAATTAGGACAGTAAATAGTTAAATATATCAAACAATTCTGAGCTGTTAATAAAGTGTCAAATTGAAGAAGTATTTGCAACTACCAGAAATGATTCACTTGTCATCATGGAAAGACGTTTGGATGTTTGACCAGTGGTACTGTTGTGTCTTGTTTTTCAGCCACCAGTGTGCGTGCCCCTTTGCTCACTCACTGCACCACACACACACCTGAGCACTGCTGTGTGGCAGGCACCGTGCTGGGTGCTGGGGACAAAGTCACTGTGTCGTGAGCAGCGTCCTTGCTCCCGGGAGCCCAGCCACCCTCTGCCCCTCCTGCCCGCCCTGGAGATGGCTCAGAGAAGTTACTCGAGCCAGGATCTGAGCGAACTGCGTATTCTTTGCTATTCAGCTCTTTGTGATTTCACAGCATCGATGGGTTGCTTCTAATTCTTTTTTTAAAAGATTTTATTTATTTATTCTTAGAGAGGGGAAGGGAGGGAGAAAAACAGGGAGAGAAACATTGATGCGAGTGAGAAACGCCAATTGGCCACCTCTTGCATGTGTCTCGACTGGGGACAGAACCCGCCACCTTGGCATGTGCCTGACCAGGAATCGAACTGGTGACTTTTCTCTTTGCGGGAAGATGCTCAACCAACGCAGCCACACCTGCTAAGGGCTATTGCCTCTAATTCTTAACACCACGTATGACCGTGCCCCTACTCCCTTAAAGCCGTTCCTTTCCAGCATCACAGGGCTCAGTCCGGCAGGAAGAGTTTCTCTTACCCCCAGAACCAGCAGATCAGGCCTCCGTCTCCCAGCACCACTCTCCGAGGCCACGTGCCTAGAACTGTGGAAACACAGCAGCCGAGGGGCCGAACGGTCCAGGCTCCGAGTCCCCGCTTTGCTTTTCTGGACCTGACTTAACATCTCCCAGCTGGGGAGCAGCGCCGTGGGGCCCAGGTTAAATGAACCGCGACCCGCGGCGCTGAGATGATGTCTGGCACCCAGCAGTCTCTCCGCGGATATTAGCTCTCTTCCCACCTTCTATTTTCTTGTCAAAGGTTGTTTTCTCCTGCAGAAATCACTGGTTTGAAGAGCAGGGGGATGCCGTGCTTCAGCTGGGATGTTCATTTTCCTCTTTTTCTCACAACGCTGAGGGAAAGGGTGGCCTGGCTTACCCACGGAGTCTCTGAAAATGTTCACCAATGTTGTCTGAAGGTCGGCAAAAGATCACATGCTAGAGGGACAGATAAATTCAAATAGACATCAGCGCATGCCCACAGGCACGCGTCTGCCCTCATCTCCCTGCAAAACACAAGCCCCTCGTCCCCGCTCCCATTCTCTCCCATACACAACAGACCGGGGACGGGGGACATAGAATAGGGGTGCATAGAAGAGGACATGGAAGGGACCCCAGGCACAAGGCTCAGGACTGGCCGATCACGCCGTTCCACCCACTGGCTTCAGTGATGCGAGCCCAGCCAGTGGTTTACAATGCTATGATTTTTTTTGGAACTACTAGCAAAGATAAGTTCTCTTCTTTCTGCTACAGTAGTTTGGTTGGGAGAATATGAACCTGGGAACTGCTGGCAGCTACTGTGTAGAGAATCAATGACTGGGAAGAAAATGGAGCCAAGTAATGGGAAGAAAGAGATCAAGTCCTAATGATACTGTGTGAGTCTGCTGGGTGCAGCCCTACCTGAAGCCAAATCTATGCCTGGACTCCAGTCATATGAGACTAAGTTCTCTCTCTCTCTCCCTCTCCCTCCCTCCCTCCCTCTCTCACCTGAGACTCCCTAAAAAAGGAGTTATATGCAAAGAGTTTATTTGAGAAGTGATGCCAGAAGTCCCCAGTAGGAGAAGAAGTGAGACAGGAAGAGAAGGTGCATTACTGAGCAGGTGACAGCTAAAGGCCGACCTGGGCTCAGTCCCGCTCAGGAACTCTGGGCGACCTTTTGGAGCACACATTTCAGAGCCATGCCAGCCTGAGGGCCAGGGGAAGCTAGGGCACTGACCCACCTCTCTTGCCTGTTCCTGTCGGGCTGCTCCCGGGTCAGAGGGCACCCCTTCATCTCTGGCCTGCCATGGGAATGGCTAAGCAGGCTCCAACCATGGGGGCTGGTGTGCCCAGGGCCAAGGGAAATCAGTGGGCTGCTCCTGTTCTGCTTTGTACTTTTTATCTTATTTTCTGGGGGCTGAGTGGGGGTCTAAGCTAGGCTTTCCACCATTTGCAAAGGAAACACATTTTCACATATGTGATACTTCCACCCAAGTCAGAGATTTAAACAGAGCCCTGGATTTCTTCCACAACTTGACCCCATCCCAGACATGAGACCATGCTGGTCACAGGAGAAACGCTTACCAATGACACCTTCCGTGCCCTGCACTCCCACTGGCCTGGCCAGCTGGTCCCTCGGGACACCCCAGAGTGGTCAAAGCGGCCAACCCTGTAGCCTTCCAGGGTCAGCCGGGCCTCCAGGAGACAGCGCCACATCCTCTGGCTCCCTACCCCAGCAAAATCACTGCAACCCAGCCCTGTTCTGGGCAAGAGTGACCACCCGGTAAGCTACAACAGACAACCCACAGGCCCAGCAGCCGAGCGGCAGCTTCCCAGAGCAGCTGTCACGAACGTATACCTTCAACACGCCTCGGAGAGCTGGGGGCGCGCTGCCCCCCCACCATCCTCCCACCCCACGGCAAAAATCTGGGGGGCTGAGGGCAGGCATCCAAGCTGCAGCCACAGTAGATCTCTCTTCTGCCCCCCGGACGGGAGAGGAGAGTGTAGCCACCGGTCTTCTCCCAGCGCTTTGCAGGGAGGTGATAAATATCTTTTGTTTCCATTGTGAACAAGATCTTTCTTCCCCATTATTTCTTCTAAGTGGTTACTGTTGGAAATAGGAAAGCTATCGATTTTGGTACATTTGTTTTGTGACTGGCTGCCTTACTGAACTCTCATTATTTCTAATAGTTTTTCAGTTCAATTCTCCCACAGGAAAAAAAAAAGTCCAGGCGATGTGACAAAACTGACAAAAAGCAGGTGAAATCAGCCACTGTTCCATTTGTTCGGAGGGGCGTGAAAAAATTTAGAAACATTTAAAATCCCCCTCTGGCCACATTGAAGTCATCAGCTCCCACCCACCCCGCCCCCAACATTTCAGGGACCCGCTACCTGACCCCACCCCTGGGGCAAGGCCATTGCCCCGTGTGGTGAAGAAAGCCCTTGAAACCCAGACTGGGAAAAGTCCTTCTGGGGGCAAACGGCGCAACCCCAAACCCTCCCCACCGTCAGGCGAGTGCAGGCGGCCTGGCTGTGAGGGGGCAGGCCCGGGGTGGGCGGGCCTCCCAGACTGACCCCAGCCTGTTGCCCACTCAGCCACTCTCCAAGCAGCCCTCCAGCCTACCTGAGCACCTACTGTGTGTCAGGCCTGGGCATGCAAGAGCACAAAAGCTGGAGTTTGCACATGTGCCCAGTTTCATCCTACAAGACTGATGCTAGGCACTCTTCCACGTCCACTGAGTGACTGACTCGGCCTGTCCCGTGTGGGGTGCACCCCCCCCCACAGTCCATGCCCTGCCAAGGTGCCCTGCTGGCCCTTTTACAGTGGCTGTGTGGCCCTCCCTCTGCAGGCTTTTGGTCTTGCAACTCATGGCAAAGGACAGTCCTCAAGCCCATAGAGCTGTTTCGCCCTGCACCTGCAGAGGACTGGAAATGCCTGGGACTTAATGTCTCCAGACACAGCCCTCAGCCAGTGACTGACAGGTGCAGGCGTCTCAGGCTCTAGGCTGGAACTCACAGCTCCCCAGCAGGGTCAGGAGGAAGCCACCCCCTGTGGGGACGTCACGGAGCTCTCTCCTTGCCTCTCCCTGACTCCCCAACCAGCCCTCCCAGGAAGCACATCCTCGGCGGGTCGCTTGCAGGTGAATCCTCGTAGCAGGGTTTGCTTCCCGGGAGACCTGCCCAAGGTTCCAAGCAAGGATCTGACCCCAGCTACCTTGGTTTCCGCACCTGTCAGGTTGGCACAATTAGAAAGTCTCCTGAAAGGCTGGTGAGGCTCAGTGGATTGAGCACCAGCCTGCGAGCCAAAGGGTCACCAGTTTGGGTCCCAGTCAGGGTACATACATGCCTGAGTTTCAGGCCAGGTGCCCCAGTTGGGGGCATGTGAGAGGCACCTAATCAATGTTTCTCTCCCTGTTTTTCTCCCTCTCTTTTCCTCTCTCTGAAAATAAATACATAAAATCTTTAATAAATAAAATCTTTTTTTCTTTTTTTAAAAAAGAAAGTCTCCAGAGAAAAGAAGTAGGATTCTGTTAAGGACTGAATTGTGCCTCCCCGCCCCCCAAATTCATATGTTGGAGCCCCAACTCCAGTATGACTGTATTTGGAGGCGGGGCCTATAAAAAAGCAATGAAGGTCACACAAGGTTATAAGGGTGAGGCCCTGAGCCAACGGATTAGTGCTCTTGTAAGAAGAGATGCTGAGAGCCAGCACGCAATCTCTCTCCCTCTCTCTCTCTCTCTCTCTCTCCCTCTCTCTCTCTCTCTACACACAAGCACACACCAAGAAGAGGCCAGTGAAATGGCAGCTGCCTATGGACTGAGCAAGAGGCCTCGGAACCTGCTTGCATGTTGACCATGCACCTCCAGACTCCGGGACCATGAGAAAATGAGTGTCTGTTGTCTGAGCCACCCAGTCGGTGGTGTTTTGCTGGGGCGGCCAGAGCATACTCACACAGAGCCCTTCACCTGCCCTCTGGCTGGATTCCTGCAACAGCCTCGTCTGCCTCGTTCAAGGGACCCATCGCTGCAAAATAAAATTACAGTGGCTCTGGGAGCAACTCGGCCTCAGTCCACGGAAAATAAATAACACTGACGCCACAGAGCAGAGGTTCACAAACTCTGTAGAGTCAGATAGTAAATATCTTGAGGCTTCAGCCCTGGCCAGGTAGCTCAGTTGGTTGGAGCATTGTCCCGATGAGCCAAGATTGAGGGTTCGATCCCCGGTTGGGGTACATAGAAGAATCAACCAATGAATGCATCAGTAAGTGAAACAACAAATCGATGTTCCTCTCTCTCTCTCAGGTTTCATAGGCCGTGCAGTTGGTCTCTGTCACAACTATACAATTCTGCTGTCACAGGTGCAGAAGCAGAAGCAGGCACACAGGCAGTGTGCCGGTGATAGCAGGGCTGTGTGCCAATAAAACTTTATGCAGACAAACAGAACACTGTGCACAATAGCTAGTTGGCCCCAGCCACAAGTTCTCTGAGCTGAGAGTTCGTTGAACCTGAGAGTTCGTTGAACCTCAGCTCCAAACCCGGATTATAAAGATGAGGACAAGCACAGGGCGGGAACAGACCGACCCAGGGCCTCACAGGAGTTGGTGGAGGTCAGACTGGACACCCCACTCCTTGTTTCTATTCCTTCTTCAGTGAGTGGGGCTGAGACCGAAAGGCTTCTAGAATGTTGGCAATAGAGGGTGACATGACGTGTCAGGGGGAGAAGGGAAGGGTCAAAGTCCACAGGCAGCCAGGCTTGGAGAAGGCCGGCAGCCTTCCTGCCCCTGGGGCAGCTCTGAGCTGGCGCTGTGAGGGGCAGGGTCCCACGGCAGCCCTGAGATAGTCAGGATGCCTCTGCCCCCAAGACATCCAGCACGCTACTGCTCAGGGACCAGCCACTCCCACTGGGAGACCGAGGCGAGGGCCCAGGGAACAGGCGTCTGGGCTGCCCAGCACTGCAGAGCCCTGGGGGAGGTGAGACCCTCCTCACCTGCACCGCTTACCGGCTCAGGTGTGGCCAGTGGGCCTGTGCTGAGACAGTCGGCTGTGCAGACTCCAACCTGTGGCTTCACAGGTCACAGAGGCCCCGGTGGCACAGAACCCGGGAGAAGAGAAAGGAGGCACCGCAGCGGTCAGGACCTGTGTCCTCCCTCTGTCCTCTGTTGCCACGGACCACAGGGGCCCCGAGGGCAGCCTCTCCACGCAGGCAGGGAAGGGAGCGCTGGCTCACAGCAGTGACCTTCCTGGAGCCCTGGGGTTCCCTGCAGCCCACCCCCCACACTCCCTCGGGGCTCCGTGGGCCCCCTCAGCAGCCCCCTTCCTTCAACTCTCCCCAGTCCCAGCCTCACAGGTGACAGAAGGAACTGTTCAGCTCTGGAAAGAGAAGGGAAAGGGGGCAGAGCACGGCTTCTATTTGGCATTCTGTTTGACCACCTCAATGTCAAGGGAAAATGACCAAACGTACCACCAGCACCCTAGAAACAGATTAACAAAAAAATCTTCGTATCAACAAGACTTCAGTCTCCAATCATCTCAACTGAAATAAAACCTATGCGGCAGGAGTTATTGCAGATACTCGCGATAAAGAAAGAAGATGGGGGGGGGGGGAGGGCCTTGTCACGTGACTTTTATGCCGCAGAAACTTAATGAGAAACACACCACGTTTCCAGAACTCTCTTTCTAGCCGGAGCTCCCGCTGAGATAAAAGGTCACGAGGAGAGAAGGAGGGGGAGGGGGCGGGAGCAGTGAGGCATGGGAGAGACAGGCGTGAATTTCCTACGAGCGGCGGTCGGCCCGAGAGTCTAGACTGGTGATTTCTTTGAATGCCAGATGTGGAGAGCTCTCATAAAGGAATCTCAAACATCATCCATTTAAAAACAAATCCACCCTAGCTGCATTCACTGACGCAGAGAGAACTTTCTATCCCAGACTGGGAGGAAGGCAGACAGCCGGACCACGCGTCCCCTTGCTGCCCCCTGCAGGCCACAAGCTGCAGAGCGGCTGGAAGCCAGACCAGGCGGGGGTCCCCGGGCTGAGCCGGGCCTCTGTCCTTCTGGCCCAAAGAGGCAGGAGAATGGTCCCCGGCAAGTGCCAGACCACGGCCAAAAGGACCGAGCTGGGTGGGCCTGGGCTTCAGCGTTACACGGTCTCATTCAATATTTCATCCTGCAAGGGGATGTTGACCCTTTTTAGTAGACAAGAAATCACGGTCCCGAGAAGTTCAGTGATTTGCCCAGTAGGTGCAACTGGTTTGTTCGCCATTGCCATTTGACACCAATGTCCTTTCCATGACCCTGTGGGCGGAGCCAGGGCGCCCTTCTCAGGGAAGATACAACGAGCTTCTTACCACGCGAACTGGACCAGACCAGTAAGGAGGCTGCCCTGCCCACCAACGAGGCCCGCCTGGCCTCCACACCCCTGACCTCGCACTGGGAGGGGCCCAAGACTCGGGGGTGTCTCATCTTGCCTGGCCTGCCGCGAGGCCTGAGGGAGGCTCGGTGATTCCCACACCCCAGCCAGAGCTCAGGGAGGGTTTTAGAGCAAGGAATGTCCAGGCCACCCTCTGGCCTCTGGGACCTCCTGACCGCCCAGCATGTCCCCACCCGCCCCCGCCTGCCGGGGCAGTCTTGGGCTGTGACCCCCTAACACAGGGCCCGACTCGGTGCACATGACGCTGAGATGACCCCTGGCCAGAGACTTCCCACTTGACTGATGGCAGCTACAAATCCTAGTGCCAGACACTCAGAGTCAGTGACCTTTGGAAGGGGCCAGGCGTGGCGGGGACCCTGCAAGCGATTCCTGTGTAATCTGGTGTGAAGGGACCTCTGCCCCCGCGGCTCTGGGCGCCCCCGCCCTGCTCCACGGCTTCTGATGGGCCCGCCTGCTCCCTGCAGCCAGGGGGATAAGGCCAGGCACTCAGCAGGGCAGTTGGATTTCTGCTGCTGCCATCGACTTAAGGCTCTGTAGTTAGGGTACCCTTGGGCGTGGCCTCCTTTTCGGAGCCCTGCCAAAGCGCCGACGCACCGCTCCGACCCCATCCCTCTGCAGGGCTCCATCTGGGAGACGAAGCGGCCCACCAGCCCCGTGCAGGCCCCACTCTCTTCCACCTCTGGGCTCCCGCACAGGCTGCTCCTCTCCCGGAAGCCCTCCTGCCCCTTCGTCACTGGCCGGTCTCCAGTTTGTCACCAAGCGTCACTCCTGTACCGACGGCTCTTCCCACTTCCGCCCCCTTTCCGCCCAGGCCGAGCGCTCCCCCCCCCCCCCCCCCCCCCCCCCCGGCTCCAGCCCCACCACACCTCCTCCCTGCGCATTTCTCTGCTGGACACGTCACCACCGAGTCACTCACCCACTGGACCCTCTTCCTGCCTGGAGTCCAGCTGGCAAGCACTTAGCGAATATTTGGCTGATTCCCTAATCTCTCCGCATCTGGACATGACTGTCCCTGGGTTCAGGGACCACACTTGCTGAATGGAAAACTGGGACGTGGGATCTGACCACAGGAGGAAATTACCACCTTGGTGATTGTTCTGGGAGAAAAGGTTTCCTGCCGGCCCCACGCCCTCCCCCTGGGGCAGCTGGCGGCCCGCAAAGGACCACCTTTGTCATTGCAGTGTGAGTTGGCCAGAGGTGCCATCGGCACACGGGGCCGTGGCCCACCAGCCCAGGGAGCTGTCCCTCAGCCAGGTCCACACCTGGCCTGGGTGTCCCTCCTCCTGGAAGGGTTGGCTGCAGTTCTCTGAGTACCGGGCTGGGAGCTGCAGAAGGAACTTCCCACAGCCCGTCAGCAGCTTCTGTTTGCTCCCAGAGCCACTGCCTGGAGAAGGCGGCCGAGAGAAGCCTTGTTCACCAATTCCATGGAGGGAAAATCCAAGGGTGGCTCCCTAAGGTATCAGTCATTGACACGGGAATGAAGACAAACGCATACAGCTCAGTCATCGAATCCCAGAATCTCGGGACAGAAGGGGCCCTAACCACCAGGGCCCTGTGTGTCCAGCTGGCTTCCTTCCTATCAGGTCATCGGTGGTTCTGTGTCGCTTGATACCTCGACAGGACACACCTCCCGCCCCTCCTCTCCTCACACCCCTCGTCTTTCTTGATGAATTTAGAACCCAAATGCTAACCATGAACCTGGTTAAAATAGGCAGCCCTCCGAGAAATGACAACCCCTGACAAGATCCCAGGTGTCGGGCCCATCTAGCACAGACTGTCTTGTCTCCTACATGAAGCTCTGCCGCCTGGGGGGCTCTCCCACCCCCTTGGGCCTCCGAAAGAACAGGGAGGGGGGCCCGTTTCAGGCTCCTTCACCAGCCCGAGGTGGGAGGTAACACCTCTGAGGTGGTGCAGAAGCTGCTGACATAAGGAAAAATGTCTTATAGCGCCTAATTCTGTGCGTCTAGTGTAACTCCAGTCAACAGGGCCTGGCCAGGTCAGGGACAAATATTCCCTGGGAGTCACTCTCTCTACCAGGTGCCTGGGGATGAAGACCCCCCTTACCTGTTCGAGCCTTCTCGCAGCAGGACACACAGGAAGCCAGGTATCTCCATCCCGCTTTGCCGGCTCTGCCCTCTACCCTCCTCCTCTCCCCATCCCAGGGGAGTGAACAGCAGCTGGGCCCAAGGAGGGGCCGTGAGGCTGCAGGTGCATATCAACAGAAGGGAGAGCTGCAGGGCAAACGACTTTCAAGCCTTCCTCTGGAAGGAAATGAGAAGGTGGGAACGAGGCACCTGGTTTTTCCCTCCCAGCCACTCGTCTTTGATCAGGCCATCTGAGGTAGTGGTGTGGCGGTGAGGTCTGAAGCCACAGGCCTGCATGGGCAGCTCCCCTCTGCTACTAGCTGGCCTGCTGGGGCGATGGACGCACTGCCTGACGGGCGGTGGGGAGGTTTCCGAATGACGGAGCACTGAGAGCTCAGCCTGGCCCAGACCGATGCTCTCCAGGGGGAGGAAGAGGAGTGAATAGCATAGTAAGACTTACAGAGAGACAATCAGCATATAGAGCATTTTACAGTTTGCAGAGCTCCCTTGGTTCTTCCGCTCTTCCCTGCGATGCCCAGCGACCCTACGATGCCACCTGTAATTATCCCCACTGAGGTTTTAAAGGGCCCGGAGACGTGCTTGTCATCCACAGGATTGCTCAACGGTCAGCAAAACAGGATATCAGGAAAGGAGACTGTGTCTGCTAGGCCGTTGGAATTTTGCCATCTGAAAATCTAGAAAGACACTCCTTGTTGGGGGCTTGTGAGTTCAGGGTGGTTCTTGCATGTGTGGGGGAGGTGATCTTTCCAAAGTCCAAGTTCAGCTGCTCATGGACCCCCGTGGGTAAATGCGGACAGGGCAAGGAGGAGAACCCAGTCCCCTACTTCGGTTTCCCTGCTAGTGTCAGGGCCTCCGGACCTTCTGAGCCCAAGGCATTTAGCCCTGGGCTGGGGGTTGGACCAAGGCACATCTTGGCAGCCTCACAAGTGGAGACTGTCATCTTGAATGGTACCAAGTTTCCCTGCTTCCATCACAGTTTTTGTTAGAGGTAACAGCACATTCACCCACCTTCCGTGCAGGTGCAACTTCTGCAAAAGCCTCCATGCCTGGGGAAGCCTGCATCTGAGCTCCACCTAGTGGCAGGTGTTGGGCATAGCATCCAAGGGTGCATTTTCTTCCAGAGCCACCTCCTTACATTCAGAGTCATTTAGTGTAAAATGGACACTTCAGGCCTCAGCACGGCTGTGACCCTGTGGGTCCCTGAGACTCTGTCAATATACCCTGCTCTGTGCCAGTCCCTTCCCTTTAACGATGCTGGGCAGCCTGAAGGCACTAACCTGCTGATTGTAAACCGGGCCCAAGACCACTCGAAGCACCTACCTCTTCTCAACATCCACGAGGCTCTGCAATGACCGAACAGCTGGGCCAGGGCCGACCTGGCAGCCGCCTGGCACAGTGGAAAGAATTAAAAAGCGGCATCCGAAGACCTGAGTTCTAGCTCCACGGTCTCCACCAGAGAGCTAGGTGGACATGGGTAAGCCACCCAAGTGCTCCACCCCCCCTCCCCAGTTCTTGCACCCCCGCTGCCTGGCATACAGCAACCCTTCCCGTTTGAAAGGGAAGCTGCCGACCCAATGCTGTGTGCAAGAACGTGAGCGTTGGCAGCTGAGTGTTTGAGAAACTGCAAACACGGCGAGCCCCAGAAAACATACGCACCTACAGGCCATATCGGGCCGTATCTGAATGGTGTCTGTGAAATCAATAGAGAAAGAAGCAAAGGATTCTGCCCTCGAGTTCCGGGTTTTGTTCAGATGTGAGGAGGAGAGTGTGAGGGGTGTCCCCTATCTACTGAGAAAACTCACTGTGAAAATGAGAAGAAATAAACATGGCCCCCTGCTGGGATATTTTCCCAAGTATAATTGCATTTTAATAATCTGGGGCTAATTCTGAAGGTAATAATTGTCTGGTTCTCACATTGGGTTTGTGTTGATGATTTTGGAAAATGTGTTGACGCTTATTTCATTTTTCCAATCGTGTACTATTTTAATGAAAATTCATTACCAACAGAGCTTTCTGAACTGGAAAGAAAGAAATTGAAAATACACATCTGGATATAAATAAACAGGCACTCTAAATAAATTCTGTTTTTTTTTTTAACTTGAGGTACCAGGACCCATACTGATGAAACACCAATAAGGGACTATTCAGCCTTAGAAATAGAAGAAACTATGAAAAGAGTAAATGAAGTGACACTATTTGAAGGATCATTTGGGACAACTGTGTTGCAGGAAAAAGTGCAGCGGTTTGGAATCATGAGATCTGATCCCGCCCTTTCGGGTAAATTACTTAACCTGTGGATGCTAGGATGATACACCCCAACCCTGCTGGGGTCCTCCCTTTGGCCAAAGTGAGCAGACGGGAACGTGGTATACCCAGGTGAAGCTTCCAGAGCTTGTGCACGCTGTGCCATGCTTCCTTTTCCCTCTGACACGCCCCCAGCGACATGCCAGGTGGTGGGTGTTCCGTTACCCAGAGTTCCATGGTGGACACGGGGATGCAGAATGCAGTCCCAGAGCAGCCATCATGGACAAGTACATGAGCAATAAATCAACCTTCACTGTTGCCCTGGCTGGTGTGGTTCAGGGGCTTGAGTGCCAGCCTGCAAACCAAAGGGTCACCGGTTCAATTCCCCGTCAGGGCACTTGCCTGGGCTGCGGGCCAGGTCCTCAATAGGAAACATGTGAGAGGCAACCACACATTGATGTTTCTCTCCCTCTCCCTTCCTTCCCCTCCCTCTAAAAATAAGTAAAATCTTTTTTTTAAAAAATCAACCTTTGTTGTTTTAAGCCACTGAAAATAGGGACTGCCTGTTGTTGCACCACAGCCCAGCCCACCTTGGCTGCTATAGTGTCAGTCTGTACACCTCAGAGCCCGTACCGTCAATAAAATTAACAAATAAATACCAACCTTAGAGCAGAGAAAACAGTTCTCTGCTTTCTCTCCCGGCTCGAGTGCTCAGTTACACCTGCATCTCCATGCACCCCATATCTCATGTCCTCTACTTCCCCTTATACATTTTACCATAACATGTTGAGGTTTTCACCTGTTCCGAGTCCCACAGACAGGAATCCTGTCTTTTCAACTATGTATCTCAAACAGCAGCAACAAAAAGTTAAGCCAATAAACGAAGATGCTATTTCTCTCAAAAGGCACACAAAATGTGCACAGGGTGCATCACTGGTTAAGACAGATTTATTCATTAGCCAAGTAAATGCAAATTAACAGCCACAGTGAGATATCATTTCAGGCCCACTTGAGTGGAAAACCGGAAAGTCTGGCCACACCGAATGCGGTCAAGGACGGGGAACCAGCAAACTCTCTCAGGCACCGCTGGTGGGAAAGTCAAACCATACAACTACTTGAAAATCTGCTTCGCGGATTCTCCGAAAGTTACGTGTGTACCTACCCTATCGCCTAGTTCTTCCACGGAGTCATCCCAGAGAAAGACAGCACATGCGCCCTGCGTCGTTTCCCTGCTGCTGGGCAACACCCAGCGCCACAGCGCGCATGTCTCTTCTCACGGCTCCAGGGCGTTTGCAGTCCGGGCGGGGCTTCGCTGGACCCGGCCCTCCGCCTCGCTGTCACTCACGAGACTGCCATCCGGTGTCGGCTCAGGCTGGGCTCCCCTCTGAGGCCTCCGTTATGTGATAGCCACCCAAGAGGCTGCCCTTGGTTCCTTGCCATCTGCGACTGTCCACAGGCCAGCAGGAAAGTGAACAGAGTCCGCCAGGCAAGAGAGAAGACACGGTCTGATGTGACAACCACAGGAGCGACATCCCATCCCCTTAGTCGTATTCTGTGGGTTCGAAGCAAGTCCCGGGTCCTGCCCACACTCGAGGGGAAGAGGCTATGCAAAGGCAAGAACACCAGGAGGCAGGGTCATTGGTGTAGCCCCTGCCACACGCATGCAAAGACTTGCACACGGATGTTCTTAGCAGCTCTATTCAGAATGGTCCAAAACTCTAAACAGCCCAAATGCCTACCAACAGGTGAGCGGATAGACAAATTGTGTGAAGACACAGCAGAATACTGCTCAGCTGTAAAAGGGGGTGGAGTAGAGAGACTCACCCCACGACGGATCTCACAGACATGATAGTAAGTGTCAAAGCCAGCCAGACACAAGAGCATTCATAATGTATTTATACAGTGCTCAAAAACAAGCAAAATCATCTGTGGGACAGAAATCAGAATAGTGGCTGCCTCTGGGTGGCGGGTTTTGGTTAGAAGCGGACAGGAAGGGCCTTCCAGGGTGATAAAAATACTGTGTCTTGTTCTGATGATGCTACAGGCACGCGTACAGTTGTCAAGACTCACCCAGGGACTGGGCTCTGTGCCTTCCACCGCATGCTGATTATATTTCACTAGAAACGAGGGTTAGTCGCCGGCCGTCCTAGTAGTCCTTTTTTTTTTTGCTTGAAGAACACCCACTCTGGCCATCAACGAGAACAATTCTCATTTTTTTTTTAAGATTTTATTTATTTATTTTTAGAGAGGGAAAGGAGGGAGATAGAGAGAGAGAGAGAGAGAGAGAGAGAGAAACGTCAATGTGCGGTTGCTGGGGGTCATGGCCTGCAACCCAGGCATGTGCCCTGACTGGGAATCGAACCTGTGACACTTTGGTTCGCAGCCCGCGCTCAATCCACTGAGCTACGCCAGCCAGGGCACAATTCTCATTTTTAAATACTCTCTTCTGTTGAGAGAGGACAACGATACAACATAAAGTAGTAAAGAAAAAAATGTTAGCACAGGACACTCACAAAAACATTGTGATATCTCTATGGACCTTTCTGAGTATTACTGAAAGATAATAATATGTTTTCAAGGGAGGGGGCTCTGCTAAAAGTGTTGCTTTGTTGTTGTTGTTGTTGTTGTTGTTTATTGTTATGGTGAAATCCAGAGCACAGACAGCACTTCATGTTAGCCTTGGGCTGCCGCGCCCAAAGCACACTGTGTCATTCAAGGTACCCTAAGAAAGACGCCCTAAGCTCCTCTTCACGCTACAGAAAGAGACAGCACGAGGCAGGGGCTGAACAGAGTGCAGTCGCTAACGGCCCAACCGCGGTGCAGACCCACAGGCCAGCTGGAAGGGCCAGATGCGGAGGGGAGACCGAAGTGAAGGCTATCAGCGGCATGAAAGGACACACGGCAGAGAACAGCAGGGGGCTGCGGAAACACCGGCGGGCGGGGCCGGGGAACTACCCCAGGAACGTGAAATGTGCTGTTACTGATCTGCATGCTGGATTGCCCCCACCCAAGGCATTTCTGAAAGGGAACATTTCAACGGAAAGGATACTTTTTTTTAACGAGCAAGAAAAGATAGTATGCAGGCAGATTCCCAATAACCTGGGAATAAGACCAATCTCTTCTAGTCAAAATGAAATCCCAACTAAAAGAAGGGGTGGGCATGTGAATAAGGATCCATTTTAAGGAAAAGGAAAAGCATCGGGGTTGAGGGGTACTATATGTCCTAAGGCAGCGGAGCTGAATCTTTAAGCCTAACAGACACACCTAAGAACAAATATTTCTGAAGGCCTATGGCGCAGTGGCTGGAAATCTGAGAATAAAAAGCAGCAAGAATAGAAAACGGTGTTGTGCCAGCCATGGTCCCTGCCGTTGTCACTCACTGACTCCATGTACATGTAGCAAGCCCCAAGCCCCCAGGGTTCCTGGCTCAGCCTGGACCACAGGACAGCATCAACCTCACGCTCCTCCATTCACCGGGCCTCCCCCCACCCTGCCACACCACTAAGGGCTGGGGAACGGTTTTCTCCTACTCCGTGGCCCTCTGCCACAGTCAGGCTCTCAGTAACTCAAGCTCCTGTCCCAACCTGGACCACGGGCAGAGAGAGAACCGGAAGTACGTGTATGCCAGAGTCCTGTGCGCCGATTTCTTTGCAATGTGATGATGTGAGTTCTGTTTAGACTCCTTGTCTTTCAGAGGTGCCTCCTGGATGTTTATGGATGGAACGATGGAACCTCTGCACCTTGCTTGGAGATAATGAGGGAAGTTGCACAGCAATTTTTAAAGGGGACAACCCTGTGAATGAACCTCACAGAAAATATTCAGTCAAGAGACTAGACCACCCCCCAAAAGTACATACTGTATGATCCTTTTCTATGAAGCTCAAAAACAGGCGGCAAAACCACCCCTTTGGGCTGCAAGTTAAAACAGTGGATAGCTCGCAAGGAAAGATGGTAATGGAAAATCGGAATAGTCCCTGCCTCTGGGAGGCAGGTAAAGTGACCAGGGGGAGACAGCAGGGAACTTTCCGGAATGGTCGAAATGTTCCATGTCTTATTTTGGTGATGATGGGTCACAGGCGTATATACTGTCAAAACTCACCAAATGCTGAAGATATGTGCACCTCTTTGTATATTAATTACATTTCAGTAAAAACTGGGTCTGATCTCTTGCCATCACGGTAGCTACTTCCCTAGCCTGAAAAACACTTGTTCTGGTGCCCGGTTTTCTTGAGGACGAGCGCCATGAAGACTCTCCTTGACCATGAACCTTCGCACAAGCCCACAGGCATCCGGTCTCTTTGCCGGTGAATACATGATGGACGGTGCCGTTATTGAGCTGTGAGAAGAATTCCATCTGCAGCCGCAGCTCCTCAGAAAAGCCCAGCAGGACTTTGTCACTGACAAATCACGCAGTTCAGGGTCTTCCTCGGGACTCACCATTTTTCATGACGGTGTGTGTCAAGGAGCCGTGCTGCACAGGACCAACAAACATAACACAAAGGTTCTCTTTGGAGGGGAGGAAGCGCACTGAATGCGGAGAGCCAGGGGGAGGCCAACCCCGGCTGTCCCACTGAAGCCAGGGACCCTCTGCCCTCCACTGCCAGGTGTCGGAGGGACCGGTGGACGTGACAAGTCCACGTCCCTTACAAGTCTAAGGATTCCTCATGGGGAGGTGAAGCATCTCTCCAGGGAAAGAACCTCAGGCTTGGAAATGAAGTAGAATTATTTGAATATAAATATTCAGTAACTCAGTGGAGGGAGGGAGGGTCTTCCCATCCTAAGAATAACGGCAGATCACCCAGAGGTCCTTCTAGTCCAGGGTCACCCAGTAGGAGGACCGTGACCTGAAGACCCAGCAGCTCCCATCCCAGCCTGAATGTGCTCCTTCTTCCCCTGCATGTGTTTATCGCTCCGTTTGGACATCCATGGCAGCTTCCACCTGCGGGACTGGGCCGTCAGGTCTACTGAGTGAGCGGTCTGAAGCGTGCTGGCGTGCAGCCGCCACTTCCCCCTGCCAAGGACAGTTTCGTAGAATTACGAAACTCGACCCAGGTTCTGTCTCGCGCTTCACAGATGATGCTGATAGGGACAGATCACCTCTATTTAAATGTTAGGGTACACTTCAGGCAAGACCAGATGGAAGTGTGCTAAGGAACAAGATAGTCACATAGACCCAAAACAGCTCCCACAAAAGTACTCATTAGTGACAGGAGGGAAAATAATAGTAACGGGACAGTAGAGAATCTGGTGAGCACCAGCTTCACCAAGTGGCCGCTGGTCTTAGTATCAATAATCAAATTGGCCCACGAGGTGTGCCTCACAATAGGATGCGCTGAGGGGGACACAGTATCCCCTCTGGAGTATTCTGGCCAAAACGCGTCATCTGACTCTAATAATGAGGAGCGTTAGACAAACCCAAGTTCGATAATGACCAAGTCAGACTCATGAAAGACAAAGCAGACGGAGGAGGTGTTCCAAATTAAAGGACCCTAGAAAGACAAAAAAGTAAATGTAATCTGTGATCCTGGATTGGAAATACAGATTGCTATAGACAACATTAATGGGATTGTTGGTAAAATCTGAGTATAGACTAGAAAGTAGGAAACAGTGTGGATCGATGTTAGATGTTCAATTTCGTGACTCTGATAACTCCATTGAAAAGAATAAGAGAAGATTCTCGTTCTTGGGTGTAACCATGGAAGTATTTAGGGATATATAGGTGGAAAAGGAGGAGGGAGAGACCCACTGTGGAAACTTTCAACAGTTGGTGACTCTGTGTGACCCTTTTGTCACATGGGGTGAAGAAGAGGACAGAGAACAGGACAGGGCTCAGTCCCCTCCCTAGGTGACTAGCTTCACAGGGAAGTCGGAGGCCTCGCAGGTGCTCCAGGCAGAAACAAACTGAACTCTGCCTCTGCGGGGGCGAGGGCATGTCGGTGTCCAGCTCCGGGAACTCAAGTAGCTCCAATCATCTCCGTGTTTTCCTTTCGTCTCCGTGGCTCCTGCTGGCCGCGCTCCCTCACGTGACAACACCGCTTTTCCTTAGAAGTGGCACTTGCTTGAAATCTAGGCACTGGGTAAAACGAAGTGAAAAACAATGCCCAATTTTGCCCTCTCTGCACTAACAAGTTAAACTTACTGCTTCTCACATTGTCCATGTCCCTTTGTTAGCGACATTTATCTACCAACATACACTTGCTTATTCTTTTCAGATCACTTTTGCTGCGTGTCCTTAAAGTAATCCTGTAACTAGGGGGATAGCTTCTTCAAGTTATAAACAAACTAGAGTCTGCAGATATTGTGTCTGTGTTTTCATTGGTAGTGAGGCCTGCTTTACAATGTATAGCTCATGAATCTCTATATATTTACTGCTTAGCCTTCTGGTTGACATGAAGCTATAACTTAAATTATGAGGAAGGCAATAACCATCTATACAAAGATGTTTTGGTAATTGATTTGTTCAAAAAGCACTTATGGAAAGCCTTCAACACGTCAGGCACTCTGTTAGTTATGTGGAAATCAGATGGCTGTATGAGTTAGATGAGGCAGCCAATCACAGATTCTTGACTCTGTTCTTATACAAAAACAAACAAACAAACAAACAAAAAACCCCACAAAGGCTACAAGCTCCAATGAGAACAGAGAATCAATGCCTTGTGATCATCACATCTGAGCACCACGCTCAGAGAGATCTGACTGTTCGCTTTGGGTTCCCACGTGAAGCTAGAGTCAGAAGCTGGATGAACAGCCGGCAGCCCCCGCAGCCCTGAACTAGGTGAAATGTGCCGAATCCCAGCCCTGGGCCATCCATGTTCAAGACACCACGAGACCTCGGGTCCCCAGCTCTTGGATTCTAAGTGTCGTGTCCTACGTCAGGGCTCCTTGGGAAAATGGTCGACCCCAGGTCCGAGGCTGGGAAGTACCAGCATGGACATCGCGTTGTGCTAGAAAGCACAAACATGCTTTTCCCAAAATAGGAATGGTTCATAAAAAGCAAATTTAGAGGCAGAGAGTAGATTAGTGGTTGCTTGGGCAAGAGGGACCTTATTGGATGAAAATATTGTTAAACTAATTTATGGTCATGTTTAGAGATACTAAAAAGTATTGAACTGTATACTTGAAATGGATGAGTCATACATACATAAAATATACTTCAGTATATACAAAGCAACTTTAAAAAGCCAGTGTCGCTGTTTTCAATCAGGATACTTGTCTCGAAGAGACATACCAACCAAACCCACGGAAAACTTTGACTGCATCTCGGATTTTAAAAAATCAGCTTTGAAAAAGAAACTTGGGGGAAATCAGGGGAGACTTTTGAGTGGACTCTAAGTTAGATGATACAACCAAATTATTGGTACATTGTCTTGGGTGTAATAGTGCTATTGTGATTATGTAGGAGAATTGCCTTAAGTTCTCAGGAGACACAGCTGAAGAAGTCAGGGGTGAGGCGTCTGAAGCCAGCCACTTACTTTCGAATGAATTAGGGAGATACACAGATAGACAGATAGATGTGTGAAGATACAAAATGCAAAGGTGAAGCAATGGAAGGTATACAGGTGTTCACTGGACCATCCTTTCATAGATTTAACAATTTCAAGATGAACTGCTTGGGTAAAATATCCCAAGGACCACATTTATTTGCTCTAGGGCGGGCCTTAAAGAATCTCTATTTAATGAGCACGCAGGTCACACCAGTAAAATGACGCCGTTGCACTGTTTCCCGTCCCTCCCTTGTTACCTCCGTGTGCTGGGCTTCCTGCCGCGTCTGAGATGAGCCATTTGCCTTCTTCTCGCAGGACCTTTGCTCTTCCCCTCCAGCGCTTCCTCCTCCCTGGATTCTCTCACTACACCCCACACCTGCCCTTCAAGTGCTGACCAAAATGATCATGATTTGGGGAAGCATCCGCCCCACTGTCTTCCACAAATAACTGTAAGGTGCAAGGGGGTGAAGTCTTGCCCATGATCACTTCCCTGGTCCTCCCATAGCGCCTCACGCAAAGTAGGCACCCGATATTTTTAAGGGAATGAATGAATGAATGAATGAATGGGTTTGTTTGATGGACCCACCAAGGTGCTATCAACCGCCACGAATCTCACTAGTGTTAGGGAAGCGCCACTTGATCTCAGAATGGGTTTGTGTCTAAGGAGCAGTTATTTAAATTCAGGTCGGCTGATGTTCCCTGGAGGTCTCTGCCTGCCTGTTTCTCCGCATCTCCATGACGGACACAGGTTTGGGGGAAGGCAAAGAATCAAACAGAATGCACGTGCTGTGCTTTGGGAGGGAAATATGTTAAGTGAGCCAAGGACAAGTCAGGAGACACCATGCAGAGGTTCATCTCAATACTCACCAGGGCTTCCGGCACGTGGTGGGTGTAGCAGGGCCGTGGGGCGGTAAGAAAGTAGCTTGCGACTGGTTTTCTTACTGTCAATCATTAAGGAGTAAACACTACCTATTTCCTCTCCCAGGAGATTAGCCAGATATCTCAGATAATAAACTCCAGATTTTTATCTTCCTATGGGGGCAGTTAATAAGTGTTTGTGGAAGAAAGGGAAGGGAAATGAAGGGGAGGTTGAGAGAAGAGAAATAAAGGGAGGGAGTGGGGAGGAAGAAAAGAAAAGAGAAGAGAAAAAGGAAAAAGAGAAGAGAAGGGGAGGGGAGGGGAGGGGAGGGGAGGGGAGGGGAGGGAGGGGAGGGGAGGGGAGGGGAGAGGAAGGAGAAGAGAAGAGAAGAGAAGAGAAGGAGAAGAGAAGAAAGAGAAGAGAAGAGAAGAAAGAGAAGAGAAGAGAAGAGAAGAGAAGAGAAGAGGAGAGGAGAGAAGGAAGAGAGAGGAAGTAAATTGGAGTCCACTGCCAGGAAAACAATCCATAAAAACAGGCTTTTGCTGTTGAAAGTGTATCGAGGGGATCAACTAGACAGGGGAGAACAGTGCAGGCTTTGTGCTGATCTGCTTGGGGAGGAGAATGGAGAATGAAGACAGTGGCTCCCCTGGGCCTGGAAACAGGTGTGGGGGATGGGCCCCTGAGTCATGCTTACCCAGAGGGTCTGGGGCTGCAGGACTACCCTGTAAGCCCTGCCTGTCATGTGGCCTTCTCTGGGGATGGCACCTAGTAGCCTGTGCTTAAAAACCCTCCACATAATTCTTAAGCACATTCGAGTTTGGAAAGCACTGGTCTGTAGCATTGTCCCACTGGGGTTTTTTAAGTTTGTGTGTGTGTGCATGTGTGTATACACACATGTTCATATAAAAATCACATATACACTTACATAAATGTGCAAAAAAAATAATGTGCATTCTGTTCACAGAAATGTGTGAAAGATTGAGATGGCAAAGAGTAAGTTATTATTATTATTATTATTTAAATTTATAACTTTTTAAAAGATTTTATTTATTATTTTTAGAGCGGGAAGGGATAGAGAGAGAGAGAGAGAAACATCAATGTGATTGAGCGCGGGCTGGGAACCAAAGTGTCCCAGGTTCGATTCCCAGCCAGGGTACATTCCTGGGTTGCAGGCCATAACACCCAGCAACTGCACATTGATGTTTCTCTCTCTCTCTCTCTCTCTCCCTCTCTCTCTCTCTCTCTCTGTCCCCCTCCCTCCCTAAAAATAAATAAATAAAAATATTTAAAAAAAAAAAAAAAAAAGAAACATCAATGTGTGGTTGCTGGGGCTGTGGCCTGCAACCCAGGCATGTGCCCTGACTGGGAATTGAACCTGCAATGCTTTGGTTCGCAGCCTGCGCTCAATCCACTGAGCTACGCCAGCCAGGTTTTTTTTTGTTTGTTTGTTTTTTTAATTGAGAGTGGAAGGGAGGGAGAAAGAGAGGGAGGGAAACATCAGTGTGTGGTTGCCTCTTGGGTACCCCCTACTGGGGACCTCACCTGCAACCCAGGCTCGTGCCCTTATTGGGAATTGAACCAGCGACCCTATTGTTCATAGGCCAGTGCTCAAGCCACTGAGCCACACCAGTCAGGGCTTATTTTTAATATCTTATACTATTTTGTCTTTTTATCTTTAACGATATTCCAAAAAGAAAATATAACATGTCATGTGCCCAGGGCTCCCCTTCTAGGGGACTCTCAGGCTCTGCCTCCTGTCACCTTGTCTGGCTCACACGATGGCTGCAGGAGCTCCAAACACCACACCCGGATGTGACAATGCTGGAAAGCCACCTGCTGTGTCCCTTTTGTAGGAGCGTAGCTCCTTTTTGAATAGAATGGACTCCATTTGGTGCATGTGCTTCCTCACAGTTAGATTCGGGATATTCCTCTCACGCTAGAACACTCAGAAGTGACATGTTTTTCTTGGGGCATGACTATGGAGGACCCAGTTTCTGTCTGCTCCTCGCTGGTGCTGTCAGTGTTGGTCATCCAGGCAAGCTGTTGAACAGTGAGTAGCTACGGTGTCTTCTCTGGCCACTGATCAGCTGTCCATGGATGTTTTAAGACTAGACAATACTCTGGTCCTCACTAAATTCACCCCTATACTGAGCACCCACCCACTGATGACTCTTACCTGAACCAATCGTGCAATGGTTGTAAATGATGATTTTCCCACCTCTGGCACTCCTGATTAACTTACTAAATTTGCATTTGGCATTCTACTGGCCTCCGTGTCCTTTCGGTGGGGTGTTTGGCCAGGAATGGAATTCTAGGTTGAAAGTGATTTTCTGCAGAATTTTGAAGGCATTGTCCCACTGTCTCGAAGCATCCAGCGTTGCTGTCAAGAAGTCTGCCGTCAGACCGACCCCAGTCCCTCAGTGCTTGCCTGCTTACCGTCCTTGACCTCCTCCAGAACCTCTGAGAACCTCTTTGTTATCCTTGATGCGCTTTGTATAAGGATGTGCCTGGAATTAAAATGTCGTGTCCTGTTTTCCCTGAAGGACTAACTCCCACACTTTTCCATCTTACTGCTCCTGGCCGTTGCTTAGGACTGGTGTGCAATGTCTTCTCATCCCCTCACTGGTCTGCAATTAGTGGGCTCTCCATTTCCTGAACTCTAGATCTTTCTCTTTTTTGGTTTACTCTCTCATTTTGCTGAACCACATACCCCCTAGTAATCTCTCTCAAGCACAATGTTAAGAGAAGAAAAATGAGTTGCTGAATGGGAGTAATAACTCCCAGAGACTAACAGAGAATCACTGTTGATGAGTTCCCATAACTGTTTCCAGTTACTATTTATGGGCTAACCCTGGAAGGGTAATAGAAAAGGGAAATGCGGGGAAGAGGAACAAGAGACCCCCTACTTTATCAGAAATATGCCATTATTTTTACTTTCAAAGTATCTGCAGGAATAAACCAAGAAATAATAAACCATAACTATATCAATCATGTCTGTACTAGGTGTTCATCAAAGTATGTAAGAGATTCAAAATGGAAATATGCTAAATATCCAACAAAAGACTGGTTATATAAAAAAGATATAAACCCATGCAATGTAATACTATGTAGATACTAAAAATATACATTACTTGCTGACTAGGACATGCGCATGATAATCTGCTGGCTGAAGAGGGAGTCTGTGATAGAATGTGCACATTATGTGTGTGCGAGTGTGCGCACAATTATGTGCACGTTGGTGTGTACACCCAAGTATTAAAAGTGGTCAAATTCAGGCCCAGCCCTGACTGGTGTAGCTCAGTTGGTTGATCGTCGTCTTACAAAGTGAAAAGTTACAGGTTCAATTCCCAGTCAGGGCACATGCCTGGGTTGAGGGTTCGGTCCCCGGTCAAGGCTCTGCATACAACAGGTAACTGATCGATATTTCACTCCCACATTGATGTTTGTCTCCCTCTCTTTCTCCCTCCCTTATCCTCTCTCTAAAAATAAATGTTTTTCAAAAAAGTAAAATAAAAGTGGTCAAATTTAGGCCTAGATCCTCTTCTAGGTAAAATTTTGCTCCTATATTTCTTTCATAACTAGAAAAACAATTTTTAAATTTAAAAGCCACTATAGTCAAGACATTAAAGTAGACAATCTATTCGAATGATGTTGAAATCTCAGTTGTTTATAAAACAGTTAGGCACCTTGTTGACCGGAAATGAGATCTGAAAAGTACAAGAAAACGTCCCTTTCCCGCAGACAGCAGCTGCGCAGAGAACCTCCTCCTGGGGAATGGGAGCCACCTGGCTTCCGACCCACACGTTTGAGACTCACTCTTTACACTTCTACACTTTTAGTCTCATGGACACCACTCCTTCCAGTATCAAGCAATTCGCTAGTAGCCCCCAGAAGACCAGATTACAACTCAACACTAAGACTGCCTGCAAAACAGCAGTGAGAAAAAAACGTCTGCCCCATGTAAGTAACTACATGACACAATGAAAACTGCTATATTTGAGACAGTTTTTCTTAGCATTCACATCAGAGCTGAAAGTGGGCATCAAAACACCAAGGTTGTTACCGTCTCTGGAGTTTCTTTGTATACAAACCTGAGAGAGAAAATCTAACTTGTAATGCATTGTGCTTAAATGTCAAATGGTAAATAGTACCAGGTAAGTATCTACTTTTATCATTATTAAGATTGAAGGTATTTCTATAGAGGTAGCAAAGTGGAGAGAGCTGAAACTTTTCACTAATTAAAGTTTCCTATAATACCACAAATCCATGGTAACCAGTAAACAGATCCACTGAAATGAAACAACTCTGATTACTGGTTCATTTAAGCGAAAGATATAAGCCAGCCTGACAATTGGACTTCATGTGATACAACTTTCAAAATGTTTTCTTTAAGCAATATAGTCAATCATCTGAGTTTAAGCCGGTATAATTTTTAGATTAAGGCAAGTTACATAATTTCTTTCTGGACAGTCATGAAATATTAGCACTGATCCACTTACAGGGATGTTAAGAAATCAGTTGTCAAGGACTTTGAGAATCATTAATTCAGCATTGTTTAGAAACAAAGTATCTATTGTTTGTCTCCAGACAACAGGTGGCAAAGGCAGAGGGTGCTGGACGGAGGGCGGACAGCACTGGGACCGCCGGCATTTGGGACGGAAGGAGAGCAGCAGCCAGAGAATAAAAGGGGTGGGAGAAGAACAGAAATCTATTTTCTCCACATATGCCAGGGAGGGTGGATTTCCCTACACTTCATTTCTCTATAATTTTGCATTTGTATACAATATGTATATTCCTTAACAGGGGATTTATAGTTTTTAATTTATAAAAATCATATCACAGTGTACTATAGTTCTTATAACGTGGGTTGTTTTGGTGTTGCTGTTTTGTTCTGTTTTTGACGATCACTGTTTAGCGTCTGGTAGCACAAAATCTCCCACCTCGTTCTCCAAACTGCCGTACCCATCCTTTATCCTTTGCTCTTCTACATAAACTCAAGAATCAGCTTGTCCAGTCACGCACACACAAACCCCTTAAGAATCTTGACCGCATTCAGTTTATAAATCCACTGGCACACACTGAAATCTTGATACTGCTCTCCCCTAGCCAGGACGGCTGGAGGGTGAGGGGGAAGGACCTAACATTCAGCCTGGTACCTGGTCTCCAAAACTCTGGTTTTACCACTCCAGAATATAGCAGGGGGTGGGAGGTGACCCCAGCAGCTGAGTGCATCTTGGACTTCTGGCTTGTTCTCCGGTTCTCAGCCCCGCCAGCAGCCCCGACTTCCAGCGAGAGACACCGGACTCCTCAGTCCCTGAGCCTTAGGAACTCCGCCCCAGCGGAGGGCTGCTGGGCTTCTCCCAGGGTGGCCCCGGACTCACCTTCCTCGGGTCTGCAGAGTGTCCCAACTCTCCCACCCGCTGTTGACCTTCCAGAAGGTACCATCCCTGTTGCTGTTGTCCTTGTGCGCTCACGCCTTTCGATTTTAAAACCTCTTCCCTGTTTCCATGAGGTGTGAGTGCTAACACGTCCAACCACCATCTTGATCAAGAACTGTCGTGCATCTTCATTTCAGCTGTTTGTTTGGAATGTTCTGGTCTGTTTGCTTGCTTTTGTGTGTGTGTGTGTTTCCCACCACCCGGCGGCTCTGAACCGCAGGCCTTCCCGCCCGCTTCCCAAAGGACTCGTCCCAGGCCGCCCTGCTCCGAGCACCCTCTGCCCCGTCCTCTAAGTCACGTGCCACGTCCGTCCGGCGCTCTTTACCCCGAGGGCTGGTTTGAAGTGTGTGAACCTTGTACGGGAAAATAGTATTCATTCCCTTGTCACTTCGGCCAACAGGCCCATAAAGGGCAAAGGCAGCCGACAGCGACCCCACCTGCCCGGCAGTGGAGACCTCGGAACTCTCCGCGCGCCCCGCCGGCCCCACCACCACCTCCTTTATTCCCCACGGGCCGCATTCCGCTCGATTTTCCCTGTCCCCCTAAAATGACGGCGTCGCTCAAACTGCTTTTAGAAGTCCCTCTCCTGAAGCCCCCCGGGGGCAAGAAGGCCATCCAAACCCTCTGTCGGTGTCGGTGTCCGCCTCGAAACAGCCCACCAGCATTCTCTGCGGAAAGCATCCCTCTCAGAGCAGGCCCCACCGTGAAGGTCTGAGCACCTGCCGCATCCCAAGTCAGAACTGCTGGGTCAGGGCAGAAAACTATTCTTTTTACTCCAGGTTATGCAGCATGCCAGGTTATCCAGGCACATGAGGAAGCTGAAGAACTTCTAATTTAAAGGTTTTTCTGTTCATTGCTTTGGAGAAACAGATAGCAAAACACTTCAAAAGAAAAAAAAAAAAAAAACAAAAGAAAACAGAAGATGGCCCTTTCCATCAGGGGTCAAGGATTTACTTTACATTAATGCTAAAAATGAACTGGAGTTCTTTTTCCAGGAATTACTTCCCACAGTCCTTTGCACAGTCGTAAAAGATCCTCATCAAGGTCAAAGGCGGGAGCAACCCCAAAACCCTGGTTCACTGCCCAATCACTTCAGCGTAGCCACAGACCCATTTCACAGCCCCCTCTATTCCCCAGAAACAATTTGAGAGATTTACTCAGATTCCCCCCAAGGCGGCTCCACACGGTTGTTCCTCTTTGTACAGCGACTTGCCGAATTCCTATTTATAATTCACACTATGTAGAGAACATAAAACTCAGAAGCAGCGCTTGCCAACAGAAAACGCCCACCAAGAAAAACTCGCACAATGAGTGAAACAAAGGTGAACGCTTGGTGTGTATTTACTCAGAAAACTAAAGTTAAAAAATAAATCCAAACAAAGAGTAAGACTAAAAAAACCTGCATGGTTTAAGAGAGGATCACTATTGATCATGATTGCTGCCACCGCATACATACTATTTCTCACTGGTTACTCCACACGAGCTTTTGCACAGACGTGTGAGGTCCTCAGTGACCTGAGGCGAGGGCAGTGAACTTCAATGGCATCCGTACACCATCTCAGGCCACCAAACAACCTGCGTTCATTTCTGAAGTCTGTTGTTGCAAATTTATTCTAACCCGCTACTGCGCAGGAGCAAGAATGCCTACTCCTCTTCTCTCAGGCCGTTCTCATAACCTGCGTGTTCCCTCCCAAACTTCTCCAACATCCCTTCCAAGTGCAGGTACAGCCCCCACAGTGCAGACACAGCCATTACTGTCCAAGCCCGAGAGGGGCCAATGCCAAGGTCAAGTACTTCCATTTCTGAAAGAAAACGTATGAACACAGTCTTCGAATATACAGATCACAGTGGAGTGTATGCTGAAGCAGTCGAAACACACATAAAGTGAGGGGAAAAAACTACAAGTGCAACTCCAGTTAGGTGGGAGATGTGCTGGGCGTGAGAGCCGCGGGCGCGGCAAGGTGAAGCTCACGGGGGCTGGGAGGGGGTGAGCCGAACCGGGAAAGGCCTGGCGACGGCAGCGGGGCCCTGGAAGACGCGCACCATCTGCACAGGCGGCGAAGGCACTGCAGACGCGGGCAGCAGCACGAACAGAGGCCCGGAGGTAGGAAGGAGCACGGCCTGCGGAAAGGTCAGCGAAGGCACGGCCACGGCCGGAGCCGGGCAGAGACTCCGGAGGGGGCCTGGCAACGGGGCTGAAGCGGGGCACCGGGGACTCGTGGGGACCGGCTTCCTCTCCTCCGGGTGCGACTTCTGATGCTGAACGAAGCTACCGTACCACTTGAAGGCCTTCCCACACACCTTGCACCCGTAGGGCCTCTCGCCGGTGTGGACCCTCTGATGCTGGATGGAGGCTATCTTCTGTGTGAACGCCTTGCCGCACTCCTGGCACTGGAAGGGCTTCTCCCCGGTGTGGATCCTCTGGTGGACGACGAAGAGCGACCTGCAGCCGAAGGCCTTCCAGCACTCCTTGCACGTGTACAGCTTCTCCCCGGTGTGCAGCCGCTGGTGCTGCAGGTAGGCCGCGCTCCTGCGGAAGGCCTTGCCGCACTCCCTGCACTCGTAGGGCTTCTCCCCCGTGTGGATCCTCTGGTGCTGCGTCAGGGCCGTGTTGGAGCTCAGCCCCTTGCCGCACTGCTTACACTCGTAGGGCCCCGCCCCGGCGTGGTTCTTCTCGTGCACCGTGCAGTCGTAGCTGGACTTGAAGGCCTTGCCGCACTCCCTGCACTTGAAGGGCTTCTCCCCCGTGTGACTCATCTGGTGCCGAACGAGCTTCGAGTTGTACCGGAAGAGCTTCCCGCACACGCCGCACCGGTAGAACTTCATGCCCCCCCGCAGGATCAGGTTCGGGTTCGGGCCGGAAGGCTGCCACGGGGCCTTGCTTTTAAAACCGAGGGGCTCGGGAATCTCTCTGAGAAGCCCTCCTCCCGGCCGCCGTGGCCGCTCTGTCTCTGCGGGGGCTTCCCGCTTTACCGCTGGCTCATCGTTGTCGTCCTTGATGCGGGACTCACCGCCTGATTGGAGAAACCGCAGGGGTCTGAGTTACGGAGCTGCACGGAGAACAGGACCCAGAGGTCCTACTTGTCTTTTGTAGGATGTGATTTTTTAAAATACACCCAAGAGCACGCTCCTCGCCCCGGAGGCACGCCCACGCCTTTCCCTCCCCCCACTCCGCCTCTCTCAGGCATGCGTCTCCCGAATGCCGAGGGGCCCCACGAGACGTGCAGCCGGGGGAGCGGCAGGAAGCGGCAGCTCGTCCCAGGCTCACCCCTGAACCTGTCTCCAGGGCCCTCTTCGTTGCTTCCTCCATCCTAAGCCCTTCCTTGTTTCACTGTCCCCAACTTTAATAAACATCCTCTCAAAATCACAATAAATCAATCAATCCCTGAAATGCCTATAAGCATTCATAAAGGAGGGAGAAAAAGAAAAACACTTAACAGACAACTGGAGAAGCAATGACACTGGACACAGAGCGCGAGGGGCCTCCTGTGGGGGGGGGGGGCAGGCTAGGCAGGTGAAGCGGGCAGAACCAGAACTTCAAGAATGGGAGGGGAGGAAGGCGGGAGGGGGGTAAAGAGAGAACAAAAAGGGGCAGATAAGAGGGATCAGCAGAAATGGAAAATTTTTTAAAGAAAGAGAGACCCAGAAGAGGAGAAAGGCCAGTGAGACGGCCCAGACGTCAGGTCCAGTGGGACAAGGGGCAGGGCAGGCTGGGAACACAAGCAGGGAGGTGAGGGAGCACAGTGCCCCGCCCCCACGGGCCAGGAAAGCACCCCAAATTCTAAATTCCACCGAAGGAATGGCCTCACGATTCGCTTTAAGAAGGCCCCACACAATACTCTGGGATAAAAGCTGCTTGCAGAGTCGGCGGGGCGGAGCTCGGGGCCACGGTGGGACAGCTGCTAAACAAACCGTTATTCACAAAGTCACGCAAGGGTGAGCAGTGAGGCCTGGAACTGCCTTTCCACAGGGAAGAAAACCGAGTAACCCACGGCTCCCAGGGCCGGCAGGCACTCCCCAGGAAGCTGTTGGCTGTGTGCATGTGCATGTGCCAGGTGCTGCGGGGCGGACTGGGGGGCGTGGCCAGTCCTTGCCTCCTCCTACGCAGCCCCATATACAACAAATACAATGTAAACCTACAGACTATGGCATAGGAGACTTTAAAATGCGCAAAAAGGAAATTAAACCAAACCCCATAGCAGAGCCACAAAATAAATCAGTTTGACCCACAGAATCAAATTTTCCCTAAAATATGACTGAAGCCCTACTCTGCCATAAAAATTGGCATAAAATTAAATGTTTCCACGGGTGAGAAATGAAGTGGTCTAGGAGCTCCAGGGTCACCATGTTCTGTGGGAGGACGGCCACACACGTGTGCAGAAAGCCGGTGGCCAAGCACCCCTGGGACTGGTCTTTCCGGGCTCGGGGCTGGAAGTCGGGGGAGGTCAGGCTGCCCCGAGTGCCGCCGCCTCCGTACGGACGGCTGGAGGCCGTATTTCCTGCTGCAGACGAAACATTGCCAGCAAACCAGGAAGGCAGACCCAGAAGCTGCCGCGCTCTCTCGCTCACCTGGACAGATGCAACTCCACACCTCTGCTGCCCAGGGGTCAGGGCCCCAGGGGGCTTCCCCTCTCTCCAGCTGGGCAATCAGAGCAGGTTTGGGGACCGGAAATGCAACTTCAGCAAGAAAAAAAGACAGGCAGGTTGAGGCAGACATCCAGAGCTGGTCCTGCTGGCCCACCCTGCAATGGGCTAGTTGGGGAAGGGAGAGAAATGGAGCCCCCAGGAGACCGGTGAGCCAGCCAGGGGTACTGAGGGAAGGCTCCAAACTGCCCCAAGGGCGTGACAGGGCGACAGCCCTTCTCCACGGGAGGAAATTTCACCACTGCCCTGACGGAGGAGAAAGGAAATCCCCCCGGGAAGGCTGCAGGTACTGACACCCTGGGAGACGCCTCCAGCCCACAGCCCTAGGCCAACGGCGGGTGGAGGAAGGAAGGGCACCCGGAGCACCAGGAAGTCCTTCCCCTCAGGGCCCGAAAGGTCGCTCCTCCCTGGGATGGAAGGAAGTCCTGTAGCCCCTGCAGTCAGCAAACCGAAGGGTTATGAGACTCCCCAAACATCTGAGGAAGATGCCAAGCTATCACCAAGAGCCACGGGGAGAGGCCTTACCCAGGGCAGCCACGTTTGCGTACGTCTCCAGCATCACCTCCCGGTACAGGGCCCTCTGTGCGGGGTCCAGGCTGGCCCACTGATTCTGCGTGAAGTGCACAGCCACATCCTCAAAGGTCACTGGCTCCTGAAACGGCAGGTCCCTGCTCACGCTCTGAGTGCAGGGCAAAGGGAGGCAGCCTGCACCACAGGGCCCCCAACTTGGGGCCCTAGGGAAGGTCCGTTCTACCAAGAAGGGCACCCAGCACCCAGCCAGTGGCCTGCCTCAGCCAGCGTTCCCATCTCCAAACACGGAGCCCCTACACCCTCCCATCTGCTCCACTCTGGGGCCCCAGCTGTCATCCTCACCCCACAGCCTGGCATCTGGGGCTCTCCGCCTGGTGACTGCATCGGCCCACATCCCTCTGGCACCTCCGACCTCATGCACTCCATGATCTGCTCACCTCATTCTCTATACACCAGCCATGGCAGGCAGCTGCCACTCGCCCTGTCCCCGCCCACCTAAAGTACACAGATGGCCCCACCTGTCCCCCGTACCTGGCCTCTCCTCGGTCTTCCCCAACACCCCCCACTGTGTGTGGAGGAGCACCCCTCCAAAATGTCCCCAGCATTTTGCAAATTTCTTTTTATACCTTCTTGCTATATCAGAAAGCTACCTCTAATCGAAGAAAACCTACAGCCTGCCTGGTCCACCTGACTGCCAACACGGTTGGCGGTGCCGGTCTTTGAGCACAGCCCCGTTCCACCTGTCAAGGTGTGTGCCTACCCCCCACCTTCCCCTGGGCCATCTCCATCTTCCCAAGAGCAAAGGGGACTTGCTATTGCCTGTCTCCCCCACCAGAATGTAAGCCCACGAGGCAAGAGTTCTGTTTTGTTCGTAACTGGTTTACTAGCACACACTATACTGCCTGGCAGATACTTGATGCCTCATATAAATATGCTGAAAGAATTAACTTCAAAAATGGTCTGACCACAAATGAGACTTGGTAAATGTACGAAGGGGATCAGAAAACAACAGCAAACACCACTTTGACAGGAAAATGCCAGAGCACATCCATTCCAGTTGGTGGCAGAGGGCCCACCACAAGCCGAGTCCCTCTTTCCGTGAAAGGCTGGAAAGCAGCACGTGGGGAAGGAATAAACACAAACACCTCCGCTTGGTGGATGAAATGATTACAGTCGCCCCCTCAGTATCCGCAGGGAAGGGGTTCCAGGACCCCCCATGGACACCAAAATCTAAGGATGCTCAAGTCCCTCATGTACGGTGGCACAGTATTTGCACATAACCCATCCATACCCTCCGATATACTTTAAACCACCCCCAGACCAGTTATAACACTGATACAATCTAAGCTATGGAAATAGCGGCTCTGCAGCTTTGTTAGGGAATAACGATAATGAGAAAAGCCTGCACATGTTCAGTACAGGGGCAGCCAGCGCAGGCCTACACACATAGCACACGTCAGCAACAATGTTTAACTTTTCTTTCATATGTTTTTGGTCCATGGTTGACTGAAGATGCAGATGAGAAGCCCACCAACACAGAGCTGACGTTATCTGCCTAAAAATACCCAGAGCCAAGAGATTGAGTGAAAAACATTTAAAACTGACAAAACAATGTGTTGTTAGCTAGATACAGGATAAATAAACCAGAATCATTAGCTCTCCTGAATACCATCACAAATAAATTAGGAGATAAAATGGGAGAAAATAAGATGCCATTGATATAAAAATAGCTAAGAATATACCTAACAAAAATGTTTAAGACCAGGATGAAGAAAACTTGAATGTTTATTAAAATAAATAAAAGGATGAAATATAGTGGGACATACAGTGTTTCAGGATGGGAAGAATCAAGTTTGTAAAGTGAATTTCTCTCAATTTTGCCTATGAATTCGAAAGAATCCACTCCCCCAACAAAGAATCAGTGAGGTTCGTGCAGGGGTTGGGGATCATTTAAAGCAGGGGTTCTACCCTTTTGGCATCTCTGGGCCACCCTGGAAGAAGAGTTGTCTTGGACCACACATTAATACACTGCTACAGGTAATCACAAAAGAAATCTCTTAATGTTTTAAGTAAATTTATGATTCTGTGTTGGGCTATATTCATAGCCATCCTGAGCCACATGTGGCCCGCAGACCACAGGTTGGACCCCCTGATTTAAAGCCACCTGAACCCTGGCCAGGTGGCTCAGCTGGTTGGAGCATCATCCTGTAGACCTAAAGGTCATGGTTTGATCCCCAGTTGGAGCGCATATGGGAGGCAGTCAATCGATGTTTCCCTCTCACCTTCACCTCTCTTTCCCCCTCTTGCTCGCTCACTCTCTCCCCCCACCCCCCTTCCTCTCTCTCTCTCTCTCAAATCAACATCCTTGGATGAGGATTTCTTAAAAAGCCATCTCAAAAAGTAAGTGTAAGAGACTAGCTGAGAATCTACTGAAGAAAAAGAATTTTTGAGAGAAATGACAAGGGGAGATTGAACCGTACCTTAATAGGACAACACTTTGAGAAATGAGAAGACAAGCCACAGACAGAGACAAAATATTTGGGGGAAAAAGTTTTGATAAAGGACTGTTATCCAAAGTATACAAAGAACTCCTAAAACTCAACAGTAGAAAGTGAACAACCCAACTAAAAAATGGGCAAAATACCTGAACAGATACCTCACTAAAGAAGACATACAGATGGCAAATGGGTATGTGAAAAGACTTAACATCATATGTCACCTGGGAGATGCAAATTAAAACAATGAGATGCCACTGACGCACCTATCAGAACAGCCAGACCCAGAACAAGGACCCCCAGTGCTGGTGAGCACTCGGGGCGACAGGACCTCCCACTCGGCGCTGGTGGGAATGCAAACCGGTTTGGCGGTTTCTCACAAAACTAAACGTGCCCTTACCATGTGAGCCAGCAGTCCCGCTCCTTGGTGATCTTCCCAAACGAGTTGAAAACTTATGTCCACACAAAAACCTGCACACAGATGGTCACAGCAGCTGTGTTCATCACGGCCAACACTCGGAAGCAGCCGCAACGCCCCTAGCAGGTAAACGGATAAACACACTGTGGTCCGTCCAGACAAGGGAACATCACTCAGCACCAAAACTAAGCTATCACCCTGCTGGGTGGCTCAGGTGGTTGGAACATCGTCCCCTACGGGAGGCAATCGATGTCCCTCTCTCTCTCAAATTAATAAACGTATCCCCAGGCGAGGATTAAAAAATAATAAATAAATAAATAAATAAATAAGCAAGCAAGTTATCAAGCCATGAAAAGTCACAGAGGAACCCTAAATGAATATGACTAAGTGAAAGAAACCCATCTGAAAAGGCTACACTGTATAATTCCAAGTACGTGGCATTCGGAAAAGGGCAAGACTATGTACCGGTATAGGGTGAAAAAGACCCTCGGCTGCCAGGGAGTGGGGGAGGGACACACAGGCACAGCCCAGAGGGCTTTCAGGGCTGTGACAATACTCTGTGGGATACGGACAGTACTGCTCTGTACGACGCTGTCATGGAGGAGACATGTCACCATACGTCTGAAACCCACAGGATGCACAGCTGTGGACTCCGGGTGATGACAACGTGTCATGCATGTGTTCAGTTGTAACTACGGTACCACTCTGGTGGGGGGTGATTATCATGCAGGGGTGGAGCCAGGAAGTGCATGGAAACTGCTTTTTCTGCTCAACACTGCTGTGAACCTAAAACTTCTCTAAAAAAGTGAAGTCTACTTTAAAAAAAAAGGGGGGGACAACACTTAATCTCCTACCTGGTCTGCAAATATGCACCTAAGTAACACCTTGCACAAACAACTCGCCAAGAAGGAATGGAAAACCTTTTCAATAGATAAATCTAACCATGTCACCTCCCCTGCTTAAAAGAAGGGATGGAAAACCTTTTCAATAGATAAATCTAACCATGTCACCTCCCCTGCTTAAATACATCAGTGCCTTCCAAATGGACCCAGAGGAGAAACCAAAGTCTCCACAGTGACCTTCTCCCACCTCACACTGAACGAGTTCCTGCCCTCTCCCTATTCCTGATGAACACCCTGATCTCTCCCCCACTTCAGGGGCTTTCTATCTGCTGTCCTTCTCTCTGGAAAGTTCTCTCTTCCATAGTTCCCAAGACCGCTTTTCTGTCTCATTCTCCTCGTGAGGTCCCAAACTCAAGATACCACCTCTGTGAGGCCTCCCCTGATCATTACCTTCAGAGGTGGCTGCATTGAGGTTTCCCAAATTGGAGGTTTACAAGTATCAAACTGGGTGGCTTTTACAATGGATTCCCAACCCCAGGTAGCCTCCTCCTCAGTCTGTTCGAGTCTAGGGTGGGGCCCAAAAATTTGCAATTCTAATGAGCTCCCAGGTACCGCCCAGTGGCTCACACTCTGGAGAAGCTCTGTAGGTTAGCAACATGTGATTATGGTATTAACTTGCTTATTTGTTTGCAGACTCTTTTGCTGATGAGAAAAGGGAATTTATCTGCATTATTCAATACCATGCACCTAGCATTTAGAAACTGTATGAACAGTGCCGGTCTCTGTGGGACACGTCTCCAGTTTGTGGGGCAATCTCTCCAGTGAAGAATTACTCTGATCTCAGCAGGTGACTCTTCTTTGTAGCACATGATCTAGATGTCCATGGTAAGGGAGAATTTCTTGGCTCGGGTCCCCCTTTCACACTTAACCCTACACATCCAAATGCATCTCTATACACAAAACTCATTTCCTCCACCACGTATCTACAGCCAAAGCTCTGAGGATGGACGCAAGAGCCTGGCCACGCTAGGCCTTCTGGGTCCCTTCCCGATCAACCAATAACCAATGCGATTTTTAAAAGTTGGAGAGGAAGCTCAGCTCACCTGAAGCCAAGTTGTTTGGAGCATGGCCGATGTCCCCTGCCTTCGTGCACTGTCTTCAGCACTTGGAAAAGCAAGAACCTTGGAAGCTAAGAGAGGAAGAGCCATGAGTGCAAGGAGCTCAGTCCTGCACCACCCCCAGTCTCCCAGGGCCTTCCCAGGCTCCTCATTGCCGGCCCTGGTGGGAGACTCTGCCAGGCAGGTCAGCGCGTGCTCAGCGCCCCACCTCCTCAGGCACTGCTCCGCCTGGGCCTCAGGGCAACCCCCACATCTGCACACCAGGGGGACTGAGACATCCCTGCCCCTAGTGTTGGGTCCAAACAAACCTTAAAAAGCTCTTATAGGGACCATGACATTAACGCCCCCAAGAAAGATGCCTGTGGAGAGGAGGGACGTGGGTGGCTGGCTGCGGATTAGGAGTAAATAGTGTTCCGATGGGTGATGCCGACCGAGACCAGGGAAGCAGAGGAACCCAAGCACGGAAACGCCAGCACCCCGTGCAGGAGGCTGAGGCGCCAATTCTGTGCGGTGGGAAAGAGGATCCCGCTTCCGTGGGCCGGGGGTTGGACCAGGGCTCTGGAAGTCCCCGCAGCCACCGCGGGCGGCTTCCGCGAGGCCCAGACGCCAGAGCCCCAGGTCAGGGAGGGACGAGCCACCACGGGGACCGAGTGCAGGGGCGGGAGTGCTGACGACGCGCCGGGGAAGGCGAAGATGCCAGCACGGAGCGGACCTGGCACGTAGAACCCGCTGGAACCCTCACTCTTTCACTCCGACCCCCGAAAAGCTGGTAGCTAAAAGCCGACGCGGAAGTGCGCGCGCGCGGCCAGCGCCCCTCTAGGCCGCTCGGAGGCCGCCCACCTCGGTGGTCCCCGCGCCCGACCCCACGTGACTGGGGCCCGCCCTGCGGAAGGGGTGGGGTTGTGGGCGGGTCCTTGCCTGAGCTGTCACGAGGTGGGGCGGGTGCCTCTGCCGGCTGCAGCGGTTGGAACCAGCTAGGGATTGGAGTGTCGCGACACTGATGCAACCTCGCTCCACTCAGACCTCGACCTCTAGGCACAGGTGGGGCCACAGGTAATAAACTGCCCCATCAGCGGTCGGCCATTACTTCGAGGGTCACCTGGCTGTGCAGGTGTGGGGAGAATGGCTCCTGCTGGTGTCATCTCTTAGATGCCCAAGCCAGGGATACTGCTTGGGTCCTAGGCGGGGCAGCCCTTAGGAAAACCATGGTTCCCACCTGCCTTTATACAGCTCCCTCTTTCTTAGGACCTGTACGTGTGGGGGGCCTCTTGGGGCAGGTCCATTTGACAACCAAAATAATGGTGACTAAGGTTGCCAGGCGTCCTGTGTGTACAGGACATGCCCTATGTTAAATGGTTTAGTCCGGTTTTGACGCTGGCAGGATGCCCTAAATGCCCTCTGTTTAGCTTTTTCCAATAAATTCCGGGAGGAAAATCTGTAATTTACAGTTTTTTGTGGAGAGGGGTGGGGGTCACTGGCACTAAAATAACTTAAATGTCAACACTGGCTGAACAAAATATCATGCACAAACAAAGATCTGGATAATCTCTTACAGTGTCTCCTGGAGGTTTAGCTGATAGAAGGGAAAAGAAAAGAAAACATTAAAAGCACTTTTTTATATTCAAGAAGGAGAAAGGCTGGGGTTTTTTTAGATTTTATTTATTTATTTTTAGAGAGGGAAGGGGGGGAGAGAGAGAAACATCGATGTACGGTTGCTGGGGGCCATGGCCTGCAACCTAGGCATGTACCCTGACTGGGAATCGAACCTGCGATGCCTGGTTCGCAGCCTGCGCTCAGTCCACTGAGCTACGCCAGCCAGGGCAGAAAAACTGTTTTTGATCAAAGCCCCAAGCCATGAACAAATAACTTCCTTTAATTTACGTAACTTCGGGTCAGAAAGCATGCTCTGAAAACCAGTAAGTGACAACCTCGCTTAGGTGACCCCCGGTAACTCTCCTTCTGCAAGTTAGCAAGTCAATAGCAACCTCAAGTTTATGAGTGTGAGCCAATCAGTAACAAACACCCTTGAAAGTCAGCCAATCGGTGATAGCCCCACCCACTAGTCAACCGCCAATTAGCTAGTGCCTCACTATAGTGACCACGCTTCTGAAAATGACTGGCGTCAACAGTAGCCTTACTCCAGTGACCACTTCTGGCCGGTGTGATCGTCAATGTGAATAGACTTTGACCATCTGAAATGTCCACTGAACACGGTTCCAAATGCAGGGTTCCCACTCTCCAACCACTTCAGAGCTATACAGGGAAATTGGCCTCGCACTGCTAGAAGACAGTATGACCCCTGATGTCTGGTTCTATCACACGAGTTTGGTACTCCTTTGACAGGAATTAGACATAGTCACTGATCAACTATAGCATAAAGAGTCCATATACCTATGGGCTCTTCCTATCATGAAGAGTCCATTAGGTCTCTATAGCTGCATAACAAATCACCCCAAAACTTTGTGGCTGAAAACAAAACACATGTATTATCTCTCCAAGTTTCTTGGAGAATCAGGAACTCAGGAGTGGCTTGGCTGGGTGGTACTGGCTTGGGATTGCTCATGAACTTTCATCAGGTGTCACCTAGGACTGCACTCATCTGAAAATTTGCCTGAGCCCAAGGATCTGCCTCCAAGGAACTCACTGTCACCATGGCTGGCAGCTTGGTACTGGTTATTGGTGAGACTTTGGTCTCTTCCCACATGGGTATGTGATGACGTTGCTGAGTGTCCTCACAACATGTGCAATAGGCTTCCACCCAAAGGAAGCAATCCAAGAGGCCTGGCACGCTGCAATGTCGCTTATGTTTGGAAACTGTGCACCATAATCACCTCAATACACACTCACCAAAGGCCAGTCACGTTCAGTGTTGGATGAGAATCAGTGGGGACCAGAGTGGAGGCTGCCTAACACACGGATTAGACCCACCACAGAAGGTCCATTTCCTAAAACCTGGGGTGTTGTAAAGATTATGCAAAAACGATCATTTTAAATAGAATTGGGTTTCCAGAGACAATAGCATGGTAAGGACTTACATTTGCAAACTGCCTTTTCTCTAAATGTATCAAAAACAAACATCTACCATGAGTCCAGAGAGATGGGCACACACGTATGGGTGCACATGTCCATACACATATGCCACAAACTCTAAATAGAGTTGCAGCCAGTTATTACCATTAGGACTAACTTGAAGGAGAACAAAATTGGACAGGCAACTCCTATATTTGATATTATAGTGCAGGGAGGAATCCGAAAGCTTTGATAGGCCTAAATTAAAACCCCAAATTGGGAGGGTGACTGGAATCCTGGGCAGTCAGAAAAGAAAATTGGAAACATGCTACAAGGGACCCATTGTTTCCCAGAACAGCCTCATCAGAGGGACGGAATACAGGTAGCACTGACCCAGAGGCAGCTCCAGGGCAAGGTGAATCAGGAGCGATGGGAACTGTAGTCTTTGCACCTGTCAAGGATTCTCCTCACGTATCAGAGAATTAAAGTCTGGAACTGGATGTCCCTCCCCTGGCCAATGGCAGAGAGATTGCCTCTTTGTAAAATACTGTCCCCAACCATTAGCCAGTGCAATAAGTCAAGAAAAAGAAAATGCATCCAAAATTGGAAAGAAGTAAAATGGCTGTTATTTGTGAATACAAAAACCTATGGAACCTACAAATGTTACTACAGCTAATAAGTGAGTTGTGCAAGGTTGCAGGCTGTAAGATCAAAATACAAAAATTAATTCTATTTCTATATACTATTAATTAAAACTGGAAATTTACTATTTATCATAGCATCAAAAATATGAAACATTTAGACACAAATCTGAGGAAAGGCGTGAATGACCTAATGAGTAAACATTATAAAACATTGCTAAAAGAAATTAAGATCTAAATAGATGAATTCATTTACAGTGTTTGTGAGCGAAAAGCCTCTGTAAAGTTACAATGTCTATTATTCCAAAATTGATCTATAGTTCAATTCAATTTCAATCAAAATTCCAGGATGTGTTTTGTAGAAACTGACAAATTGATTCTAAAATTCATACGGAAATGCGAAGAACTTAGAATGGCCAAAACAACTTTGACCAAAAAAAAAAAAAAAGCAGAGTAGAATGACTGACACTACATGACTTCAACACTCAGAAGAACTACAGTAGGAAAGGCAGCGTGCGAATGGCGTCCAGATAGACACAGAGATCGGTGCAGCAGAACGGAATCAGTGGCAGGCCCACACGGACACGGACAACCGATTTGTGACAATAGTGCCACAGCAACTCGGTGTGGAAGGGACCGAGTTTTCAGACAACGGTATGACAACAGGTCAGCCATTTAAGAAGGAAGGGCAGGAGGGAGGGGAGAAATAACTTAGGTCCATTCTCCACACCCTGTACAAAATTTAACTCGAAATAGATGATGGATCTAAATGTAAATTTTTAAAACTGTAAAACCTTCTGGAAAGAAAAATAGGACAAAGCCTTTATAAACTTGGGTAGGGCAAAGGTTTCTTAAATATGATACTAAAAGCACAATCCGTAAAAGAACAAACTGATACACTGGAACCATCGTGCTGGCCACGCATCGACATTAAAATCTGCTCTTCAAAAGCTACTATTAAGAGAATGAAAAGACAAGTCACAAGTTGGGAGAAAATATTTGAAAATCTTATCTATGAAAGAGGACTTTTATCTATCATATATAAAGATCTCTCATAGATCAATAAAAAAAACCCAGTTGAAACATAGGCAGAATCAATGAATGCTTTAGCAAAGAAGCCATAATGAAAGGCAGCTAAGCACGTGACAACATACTCAATGTCATTCATCATTAGGGGAATGCAAATTAAAAGCTCAATAAGATAGCATTATACACTTATTAGAATAATTGAAAAAGAATGACATGATCAAGTGTAGGCAAAGATGTGTGAGGAGTGGAACTCTCTTACGATGCTGGTGGGAATGTAAGATGGCACAGTTTCTTCACGGGGCAGTTTTGAAGATTCTGAAAAAGCTAAGTATACACCTATCTTATGACCTGGCCGTTCCGCTCCAGGCACTTACCAAGATAAATAAACACACACACACACACACACACACTTACAAATACTTGAACACAAGTGTTCACAGCACTTTTATCTGTAACAGCCAGAAGCTGTAAACAACCCAAATGGCCACCAAGCAGTGAACGGACACATTGTGACACATCCATAGTGCACTGCGACTCAGCGTGCTACACAGGGGAAGCTCAGAATAACTATGCTGAGTGAAAGACACCGGACTCAAGAGAAAGGTACACACAGTGTGGTGGCATTTACATAAAATCCTAGAAAAGAAATGTGAAGTGACAGAAAGCAAGCAGTGGTTACCTGGGGGAAGCCGGGAGGAAGGACTGCAAGGGGCACCAGCAAAGTTCTGGGGGCGGGGCTGTTTGTTACTCGTGGTGACTGTTTCCCTGGTGTACACATAAGTCAAAACTCACCAATGACATCACAATAAATAGCATTTAGTTTATTATGCTCCAGTCACTGTTCCAAGCACTTCTACATGTATCAGTGCAGTTAATCCTCGACACAAACTTATGAGGTACATTGTCATCCCTACTTTACTGGACAGGAAATTAATACAGAATTTCTGTAACTTCACTCTCTGCTTCCTGCCCTGGGCAGTCAAGCTGTCTGAAAAAGTGGTAGCTAATTCCACAACTAAAAAAATAATAATTAGATGAAGTGGCAAGAAATGTTGCCTGCTGGGAGGTCGCTTGGAACAGCAATGAGATGGATACATTTAAGACAAAGCACGCCTTGCACGGGATTCAGGGCACGTGCAGCCAGCCCACCCTCTGCACAGGCACAGGCTACGATGAAGTAGCCAAGAGCGAATTTGGAGTAAGAAGCAGTGTGGGTGAGTGCTACACCCAAGGTGGGGCTCTGGCAGTCTGGCCTCTGTTAGGAATGGCCTAGACGCAGGCGGCCCCACATGGACACGGCCCCTCTGTTTTTGAGTGTAGGAGACTTACAATATTCAGATTGTAATAGGTGTCACCTCTTTTTTGTCCTGGTTTACTCCTTTAGTGTTGCACATCTGAGGAAGCATACATGGCAGGTGATGTTTTAAGACCTCAAGGGTCCGACATGCCTTTATTCTGGGTGAACTAATTTTCCTTTCGAATTTTGAAGGCACACACCATCGGTCATGTAGCTTTCAGGCAGGACTGCTGTTGAGAAATTGGATGCTATTCTTATTCCCAATCTTTTGTTTTCTCCAAAAACCTGGTAGGATCCCCCCCTCAAACCTGATACTCCCATCCATGGTCCTGGGCACGCAGTGTGTCCTTTCAATCTGGAAACTCACATTACCATTCACCTGTGCAAGTTCTGAGGTTTGTTTCTGTGTCTTTTCTAACTGTAAAGAAAGTTCACGTTCGGGAAACAAGGGCTCGGAGAATTTGAGGCAGGTTTCATTGTGGATGCTGAAAGTCTGAATGAAACATCTCCCCTGAGGAATGGAGGATGAAGGTGTCCCACCGGGAACCTCCTCAGCTCGCTGTGCCTGGAGCAAAGCCCCTTTCAGGACAGTCCCCACCAGGAAACAGGGAAGAGGGAAGTTCTGTTTAGACCAGAGTGAATGTAGATCTTTCTCCATCAGCTACTCCTGCAACTGGGGGTCAGGGAGCCCAGCTCATCCCCCCTGCTGGTATCAGAAGGTTCTAGAATGGCTGAGGAGGAAGCCATGGGCCCCGAGGGCAGGAGCTGAGTCTCAGGCAGGAAGGAGGCCTTGCCCAGGTCAGCCACATTTTTGTATGTCTCCAGCATCACCTCCCTGTACAGGGCCCTCCGAGCGGGGTCCAGGCTGGCCCACTGATTCTGCGTGAAGTTCACAGCCACATCCTCAAAGGCCACTGACTCCTGAAACAACAGGTTCCTGCTCAAACCGTGTGTAAGGACAGAGGGGCCTGCACTCCAGGGAAAGGACAAATCTACTGGGGTCCGTGGCTCTGAGCCCCGTGGGAGGTTTGTACCAGCAAAGAGAGCCACACAGCACCCCGGTCAGAGGCAGTCCCCAGCCAGCATTCCCATTTTCAGGGACACACTTCTGGGGCCCCACGCTATCGTCCCAAGTGCACGGTCCAGCACCTGCTCTTGTCTACCTGGCGATCACATCAACCCCGTGTCTCGTTCCGAGAGCCGGGTCCACCTTGCTGACGTTTTCCAAAGGGAGCACGGCAGGCAGGGACCTGCCTTTCACCCAGCCTGCATCCATCCGGAAGCCCCCACCAGGGCCCCCCACTCAGCTTCTCTCTGGTCCACTCCCTCACCTTTCACTACAGGCAGAGTGGTGACTCCATGGGCATAGAACTCCTTTCGCTCTGCATCAATCCTCCCTCTTTCGGACATGTCGCCTTATTGGAAAGCTGGCTGTCCCTCGAATGCCATATGCAGTCACCTCCTCCTTTCCTAACAGACCCGACTCCAGGACAGAATGGCAGTCTCTGACTTTGAACGTGGCCCTGCAGCCTGACCCCCTATGTGCTGTCCACTTGCCAGTGCTGCCCTCTTCACTAGGGGTGTCTGTCCACCTCCTGCTGGGGCCATTTCCACCTTCTCAAGGTGTTTCGGGCCTTTGTGCTTTGTCCTGTGTCATTTATTTTTATACCAAGTATTCACTCAATCATTAGAACATATCTGTGAAAAGTTATTACTCCCATTTGCAGATGGGAATCAATAATACTTTCACACAGACAAAAGAAAGTCCTCTTTATTGGACTGTTTATTACAAGGCTGGATAAGAAAGCAAACATTTCAAGGGAACTGACCACTTACATAACTAGGTCCCTGTGACATCTCCCCCCGACTCACACTGTCCCCATCCCATCGGTCCTGTCGGCTGCCTTCTCTCTGTGCTCAGCCTCTCACGGGGGGAAGAAATCACTCCAGAAGTGCCAGAGGATGTGCAGCCGTCACTGCACAGGCTAGTTCAGACCAGAATCATCCACGGACGCTAAATCTAGGAAGTCAGATAACACCTTGACCAGCAGGTTTCAATGTGTCTGGTGTGACTGAGGACCTGAATTTCTCAGTGGCATTAAGTTTAATGCAAACAGGAGCGTGTGGCTAGTGGCTACCTTAGTGGACAATGGAGAACAGACACTTCCCTGATCCCAAACGTTAGTGTTCATTCGGTCTTTACTTCCTTCAGCGTCAACAGCTGGGAACATGGACCTGAACTTCCTTCCTCACATTTCAGCTTCTTGCCCCTCCACACCCCTGAGACGCCTCTCTCATTATCAACTCATTCTCTGCTCTTTTCCAACAAGCCCACTGCTGAGGCCGAGGCTGCACACCTGCGCACCATCCTTGCAGTGGGCAAGAATGTAGAGTCTCACTTTCCAGAATTTCTTGACCCATGTTTCCCTCCTCCCCAACCCATCTGATCGTCCTAAATTTACCTATGCTCCCACACCAACTGCCCTACACACTCTTCTGCCACACTTTACTGATCCATCCCCTGCCCAGCTAAGCACGGGGCTGGCCAAGTCAGGCTGCCGGTCCTAGCGACCTTTCATATCTGTTCAGAATGCGGAAAGCTGGAAGGAAGCTCAGCTCACCTGGAACCCCACTGTCTGGAGCGTGGCTGATGACCTGACTTCATGCAATGCCTCTCTGCCTGGAAAAGCAAGAACCTGCAGAGCTAGGAGGAGAAAACCACAGTGAGCCTGCGCCTGTCTTGTTTCCCACACTTGTGGCCTTCTCCTCCTCAGTCGTTGGAAACGCGTTCTTAGGGCAGCCTGGGTGTTCTGAACGCACCTTTTCCAGGCACACCCGGGGTGCTGCAACGGCTCCCTTTGTGCACTCAACAGACCTGCCTGGTGAGGCTGGGCATTCCTAAAAAGAATACCCATGAAGCAAGAATCAAGAACTGCAGTGGATTCGCGGCTTTTGAGAAAATCCCTGGCCCACAGTGAAGTCGCTATTAAGTAGCTTGCACTGAATGCTTCTCGAAATCACAGCAAAGGCCTGGCGGGGCTTCTAGAGAGAAGCAAGCCCCTGGGCCAATCACCGGCTGCAGGACAAAATGCACGTGATGCTCCGGCCCCGGAATGGGTGGGGACAAGGGGAAGGAGGAAAGGGTAAAGATGCTCAACGTCTAGTGGACAAGGCGGACGGAGACCCCGACCTGGATCTGAACACAACACCCCGGGAAGCAGGAGACCCGCAAGGTCACGGCCCTCCACCCTGAGTACTGCGAGCCCGAGGGTGTCAGACCAGCTCCTGGAGGCAGGAAGGGCGACCGTGCCTCTGCTGGCAGAAGGCTGGGGCCGGGCTCCGGGTGCCACTCCTCCCGGAAACCCGGAGGCCGGGGCACCCCGGGGGAATAGGGGTCGCGGAATCCCTGGCCCCTCACCAAAAGTAGGGGGCAGCCTAGCGGAACTTAGCCAAGGCGGAAGCAGGACCAGCTGGGGCTCTCGGCGCCTCTCTAGGAAGATTGGAGGCTGGCCCCTCTCCATGGTTCCTGCAAGCCAGACCTACCCGCCCCCGGCCCTCTCCTCACCCCGCCCCCTTCCACCCTACCAGGACAACTCCAGCGCTGGCTCTTCTCGGTCATTTCCTCTGTGCCTTATGGCCACATCACGTGGAGTTGGCGATCTGTTCCTCAAGGACAGAGCTGCCACATTGTACTTGTGATGCTTGCTCTGAATTCTGGCTGGGCCGATCATGAACTGTAACTTAAGCTTCTTGTGAATGTATAGGCTGTCTCCTGCTCGTTGGCTGGTTGGCCGGACGGTAACTTAGGATCATTGTTAAGGCTGGGGTCTGGCTGTCGGGTTCAAACTCTAACTCCGCCATTTACTCACGGTATGGCCTTCACAAGTTTCTTAACTCTGTGCTTCAGTTTCTCCGTGGAGAATGATTACGGTTTCCAATTTATAAATTCCAAGTATTAACTGAGTCAGTCTACTCTGTAAAGCACTTGTAACGTCTGGTTCTGTGCTGTAAGTCCAAATAAGTGCTAGCTCTGTCGCTGCTGACACTATCATTGTAGTCATGCGCCACTTAACAGGGACACACCCTGACAAACGCGTCGCTAGGTAATTTCGCCGCGTGCGAACACCGGATGAGCGCACGTGCACAAACCTGGCTGGTGTGGCTGCTAGGCACCGAGGCTCCCTACGGTAGAGTCCACTGCTCCAAGGCCACAAACGAGTACAGCATGTTACTGCACTGAGTACTGTAGGCAATTGTAACAATGCTGTTTGTGTATATAAACATAGCTAAACATAGAAAAGATACAGTAAATATAGTGTAAAGGCTGAAGAATGTTCACCCATGCAGGGCGCTGACCGTGGCTGGGGCTAACGGGACTGGAAACTGCCCGTGTGAGTCTGCGAGTGGTGCGTGGAGGCCTAGGACGTTAGTGCAACATTCTGTACACTGCGTAAGCACCTCACACTTAGGCTACACTACATGTTCAGACATGAGGTTACATCAAGCACAAGGGAAAATGATGCAGCAGACATGTGGCACACGCAAGACTCTTAAGGCTGTTGCCCACGTAAGGAAATACGGTTTTACAGCAAACTTTCTTTATAAGTGGAAAGAGTACGCTGTGAAATCACGACAAATAGTAAATACGGAAATAGTAACATAGTTGCTTATTACCGAGTACTAGGGGCTGCACCTGACTGCTGTGCTACCCTCTCACAGGACCGGCAGCACAGGCTTGTTCCCCCAGCCACACCAGGAACACGTGGTGCGTCGAGCCACCACGTTAGGACAGCTACGATGTCTTCAGGGCACAGGGCTTTCTCAGCGCCATTAGTCGTACGGGACCGTGGTTCATGCTCCGTCGCTGCTCAGCACGTCCTCCCACAGCGCGTGAGTGCACCCCCATGCGCAGCACCTTTTTCATGACATGCTGTTACCTCCCTCCCGTCCGTGTAATAAAAACCGGGGTGACAGTGCTTCCTGCCGGCCAGGCACTGTGCAGACGGCTGAGCTGAAGTCCTGTGTGTCCACCTGCCTGCCCATTCCTGCGGGGCCATCCCACACACTCCTCACTCAGGGTCGGGACTGATCTCATCCTGTTTACAGACGACTTGGTTGACTGCGCTTTCCAATAGCATCTGGTCCAGGGTAACAGTGGGGGCAGCAGATGATGTCCCTCAAAAGGAAAATCATCTGGAAACAAGGACTCTATAGAGCTCACCTATCACACAGACACAAAGTATAATACTGTGGTATTTATTTGGTCTTTGCCCACAGTCCCTGATACCAGAGGCTTCTAAAGCCCTTGGAACTTTCTGTATGCTAATCACTGGTGCCTCCCAGATAGCTCCAGGGTCAACTGAGGAACCAGCTGTGGAAGTGGAACCACGTGGGTTGAATTTTCACCCCAGCCCCACTGAGGGGCTACAGACTGAGCTACCCACGAATTGCCAGTGACTTAATCGTGCTTGTATGAGCCTCCAAAAAACCCTTAGAGGGAGACCTTCCAGGTTGGCAAACACAAGGTTGAACCGAGGGTGGCAAGCTGGGGGGGCCTATACGCTTCCTGCCCCTTCCCACACACCTGGGCCTGTGTACCTCTCTTCCATCTGGCTGGTCCCGAGTTACACTTTGTAATAAACTGGTTAAGTGTTTTCCTGAGTTCTGAGATGAGCCGTTCTAATAAATTATCAAGCCTCAGGAGGCAGTCCAATTTACAGCTGGTCGGCCACAAGTATGGGAGGCCTGGGACTTGTGACTGGTATCTGAGGTGGGGTCTGATGCCAACTCCTGGTAGTCAAGTGTCAGAACTGAAGTGTATTGGTTGGTGTGGGGGAATGGGCTGCACATTTACTACCAGAAATGCTGTACAAATAGTTCACTTAAGGGCAATAGACCACTTTCAAACAAGCCAAGCCAATCATCACAAAGGCTAACTGAAGAAATACTAGAAGATGCAGTAAGTGAAAATCAAACAATGAAGCCAAGAGTAAGAAGTGGGACAGAGGTAGCAGCAGTGAAACCAAAAACCCAGTAAGATCTGTATTTAGGCTACTGAATGGCCCACCGCCGACTTAGGTGGTTTAGACCGCTGTCAAGGTGAGGGGCATCACTGAGCTAGATAGCCCTGAACTTCCCCTTGCCAGTCTCGTTCCCCCAAGATTCAATCCAACAGCACAATGACCTACACCTGAGGTACCAGATAATTTAAAACTGCAGCCCGGGCTGGTGTAGCTCAGTGGATTGAGGCCTGCAAACCACGGGATCGCTGGTTTGATTCCCAGTCAAGGTACAGGCCTGGGTTGCGGGCCAGGTCCTCAGTGTGGGGCATGTGAGAGGCAAGCACACACTGATGTTTCTTTCTCCCTCCCCTTCTGAAAATAAAATCCTAGCCCCCCACAGATCTCCTCTGCATCCTTACCCTGTCGTCTCTGTAGTCACCATTACTGAGGGTCACACTACCCTCTCCCTTACAGAAACTTTTAGGTTGTGGCTTAAGATCCCAGTTTCTCTAGACAACTCCTCACCCCCACTCCAGAGCAGGCAGGCTGAAACTGCCTGTATTTCTCCTCTATCGCAGAAGTTCTTGCACTATCACCACTTAATGCCACCAACCGAAAATGACGGACTGCTACCCGTCAGGTTCAGGAAACCAGCTTTAGTGAGAAATGACAGGCCACCAGAATTTGTATTGTTTACACCTACTCCTAGTGTATTTTGGTAAGAAATATATACCCTCAAGCATCAAAAACTGCTAGAATTCTATGTATTTATTGGAAATATATTTGCACCAGAGGAAAAAAAAAATCACCTGGTGCTCTTTCACAACATCCTGTGGGAGCATATAGCTGGTCACCAGTGGGTGTGATGGCTTTACACCACCTGAAACTGGGCAGAGAGACCAAGGAACTGATTTTCTAAAGGCTACATAACAACCCTGCTACCAACCTATTTCATAATCCCTGTCCCAGCCAACACACAGACTTTAACTCAAAATTAAGTAATTTGCCAGCATGTCAAAAAGAACCTTTATTACTTTTAAAATAGCCTCTTATGTTCTCAGGCTTTCTTGCCAGATGCTTTTGGAGCAGCAGGTGCTTTCTGGGCTGGAGCTTTCGGACCCTTTTGAGCTTTTGGAGGTGCTGCCTTCTGGCCTGCGGCTTTCTGAGCGGGAGCCTTCTGCGCTGGGGCCTTCTTGCCTGCAGCAGTCACCTTTTTGGCCGGAACCTTTGCAGCAGCTGCTGCTGCTGCTGCACCTTTAGCAGCGAGTGCTTTTTTGGGAGAAGCTTTCTGGAGAGCTGCCCTTTGAAGCTTCCTAACTTCAAGCTTGATTAATCGGTTCCTCTGAAAAATTTCAAAGTCCGTATTTATTATACATGATACAAAAATTACTGTCATATATATTGATATACATGTATATCATGCATAAGAGACAACCCTTGTCTCAGAACCCTATGAATTCAACTTTGGTCTACTAAGCTTCAGTGAACAGAACTACCAGACAAACAAGCTTAGATTTAAAACCGTAACAATCCTGTAGTAACTTTAAAACTTACCATTTTCTTTGCCTTCATGACTTTGTAACGATCAAAATCTGTCATCTTGGCTTTCTGTTAAAAACAAAACAAAAAAAATTTCATCACCTTGCAAACCTCCAAAAAAGAAGAGGTCAGAATTCCAACGACCACAAGCCATCACCTTTTCTCTGGCTTCGATCTTCTTGGCCCACCTCGTGGCCGCCCACTTGGTGTTGATGTCCGCCTTCTGCCAGGCCTGCCGGACGTACTTCTGGCGGGCGCTGGGGAGAGCAGAGACCAGAGATCGACAGTCAGCTTTGGGGCCACACAGACTCGAGGACAGCTGTGCCCTCTGAAAAGCAGAACTCATGCCCCCCCCGCCCCAAGTTAAAAAATCTTAAGTAAAATGATGCCCAAAGTATCCTTCTCATCTGTTACACCTCTAGCTCTAGCTGTCTCCAGAACGCACACTTCTTTTACTTAGATGGCATTCATGAAGAGGGGATGCCTATAATCTCGAACACACAATTAAAAAAAAAAAAAGAAAGAAAGCAAAAGTCCACGTTCAAGATATAAAAACGACCTCTTAGCACGTCTGGATTATCACTCCAGAGCAGTGGACGTGTAGAAAGCAATTTCCCTTCACAAAGAATGCAATGAAGCCTACCCTGAATGTTTTTATTTTGCACCAAATGCTTAAAGATTTTTGGCCGAACATCACAGAATCCAAGTGTAATCATTCTGAACTTTCTCCCAGGTACTGCGAGCACCGAAACCCAGTGTGTTTAGAAAGTAACCTGGTCCCACTGCAGCCAGTCGTCATGGTGGGGAGAGGACCCCATGGTGACAGCACTCGAACAGCCTCGGTCTGTCCCTTGTCAAGAAACAATCACTGACTGTCTCAACTCCTTGTAAGCAGCTGGGAACAGAACCACTTCAGAGGCTGTTATGAGATGACGTATGTTAAATGGTCATAACTGATGTGAAACCTCAACTAAGGACAGCTAGAGGATTAGCAGACAAGAATTAGTATGAAAAAGAAACCAGAATTCCTTAGCAAAGTCTTTGTTGTGTGCATCCTGAAAGAAACGTACTTTGAGAGTGAGCAAGAGAGAGAAAGAATGGCAGATCTGGATAAAGGCAAAGCCAGAGAACTACCAGATCACATTTAAAAAGGAAATAATGACTATCTACTACACTAGAAATTCCTCCTCTCAATCGCTCTCAACTTCATTGACATTTATTACATTCCCAAGGGAGCACCAGTAAAATAACAAAAATCTTTTTTTGAATTAAACTAAGAACACTTTTTCTAGTGTAAACAAAGCTGGGCCCTGACCAGTCAGGCTCAGTCAGTTGGGCATCCTCCTGCAAAGCAACATGTCGGTGGTTCGATTCCCAGTCAGGGCAATGCCCCATCCCTGTGTTTCTCTCCCTCTCTTCCTCCCTCCCTCCCCTTCTCTCTAAAAATAAATTAAAAATTTTAAAAAACCTGGAGGGCACGGCTGGAGATACCGACCTGTGTGGGAACTTGAGGATGAAGTCAGTGAGCTGCATGCATTTGAAAGGCATGGCCTGTCTCCTTACTTGAGTGCAAGGTCCATCAACCAGAGCCTAGAATATTAAAACAAAATAATAATAAAATAAAAAGTCAAGATCTCAGTGCAAAACTTAGCATTCAAAATGGACAGTCTGTTTATCATATCCTTTCAGAATCTAATCGCTATTTAAATGTCTCTTTAAAAGATTAAACTATTAGTAGTACAGTATACAACCCAACTGCATATAACTTACTTGATAATTTTAAGTCTTCAATCCTTCCATTCCCAACACACTACTTACTGTTCATTCACAGCCCTCCGTCAACCCCTTAGTTTGTGGTTCTCAAACCGAGGGGCTGACAACAGCAAACAAGGGCTTTCCTTGTGTCCGGCTTTGTTATACACTCCCCCTTGATACATAGGAACTCACTTAACCCTCACCGATATTTCACCCATTAAAAGTTCTGGCTAGTTTAAGCGGCAGAGGTAATACACAAACCCGGTAGCACTGGGCCAACTCAAGTCTGGGCTTGAACCCCTACTGGGTGCCCACTGCCTGTTTTTCTCGAAGGTAAAATAAAGCCATCAGCCACAGTACTCCTCCTACCTCAGGGGGCCGCTGGGACCATTACCATCCTGCACTACATACATGTGAAGTCGTGATATTTCCCCCACACTTACCCTGTTCTGATCGATAACATCTACAATCGCGACCAGCTTCCCGGCGTGGGGCCCAAAGGAGACGTAAGCCACACGGCCAACCTCCACGAAGCGCCTGAACACCTAAATGAGCAGGGGCAAGAGAAGGGGAGAACAGTGAAACTCACTAGAAATTCTCTACAGTTTATAAGGTTTTGCAGTTACAGGCAACGTGGCTCAGCACAGCGAAAAACAACGTTGAGGGGAATACACTCAAGTGTCAGGGGTCGACCTGGATGGATGAAATCCGCAGAGGCGGGGTCGGCGGCAAAAACTAGGATCTCGCCGGCCTCTCATGAGGCCTCCGTGCCCCAGCCCGGCTTGGCAACGGCGTCCCGGCCATGCAAGGCCACTGGCCGTCCGGCCGTCCGGCTTTGGCGGCGATGGCGCGCACGCGTGGCCCAGGAGCGCCAGGCCTGCCGGGCCCTCCATGCACTCAAGGACTGCGCGCCCAAGAAACTCCCAAATGTCGTGCTCCACCCGCCCAGGAACCCTCGCCACGCGCACGGAGAGCCCGCCGGGCGCCGTTCCGCGCCCCCCCACCAGGCGGTGGAGGAGCTGCGGGGCCGCCACACCCAGAGCTCGCTACAGCCACACTCACCATGTTGGCGGCGTTCGGCGAGAAGGAAGAGGGCCTGCCCAACCTTGCGCATGTGTAGTAGGCCGCCCCGCCCCTGCGCTAAACGGGATGCCGACGTGAGCGCCGATTGGTTAGAATGGTGGCTGCGTGCGCACCCGCGAGAATGCTCACTGGGAAAACATGGCGGAGCCGGGTTGGGCAGGCTTGACTTTTTCCCTAACCCGAAGCGTGAGGTCGGTTTCGGTGATCATGCGCCCGAGTTGCAGGTTATTTTAGTACTTTGGGGTGAAGAAGAGCACGGAAGCTATGACTCCAGTGTAACTCTGTCCACATTCCATTCTACTTTATTTTTTAACATTCTTCCATTTTCCACTAACCGCGCTCTCGATTTTTGTCTCAATGTTACTCATGACTTAGTGCTGGTTTTCTTCTCTCTTTAAGTTACCCCAGTAACTTTGTTAACGTTTCATTTTCAAGTAATTCAGACTTGCAGAAAAGTTGCAGAGCTAATACAAATAGTTCCCATAAATGCTTTTCTTAAGATTCCCCTAATAGTCACATTTTATGTTTGCATTATCATTCTATCATTTCTTTCTGAACCATTTGAGAGGAAATTGCAGACACGATGTTTCTTTATCGCTACACTATTAAATGTGTTATTTCCTAAAAACAAGGACATTATCTTCCGTATTCAGTACAATGATCAAAATCAGGAAATTGATACTAGCAGTCTATTATTTAATTTGTAGTTCTTAGTTAAATGTTATCAGTTGTCCCACTTACAGTTTTTAGAGTAAACTAATTTTTTTTTTCCTGGTCCGCAATCTGATGGGCGATTACCAGTTGCATTTAATTGTGTCCAGTTTTTGTTGTTTTTTAATCCATAAGAGTTCCTAAGCTTTGCTTTGTCTTTGGTAATACTGACATTTTAACATACAGGCTAGTTGTTTTGTGGAATGCCTCTAAATGTGGATTTCTTGTCGTTTTCCCCACGATTACATTCAAATGATACACTTTTGGTAGAAATGCTGTGAGTTTGGTGTATCATCAGGACACACGCAGGATGTCTCCGTGTCCCAATACAGTAGCCGTATCACCTTTCATAGCTTGATGAAGATGGTGACTATTTTACTGACAATTCCCTAATCTATTTTAGTCTTTCCCTCTAAGCTCTATGCCTGCATATGTTGCCAGGACTGTCCTAAGCAGAGTCCCAAGTGACCTGCTTTTTCTGTTGATCCGTGTAATCTAGTCTCTGCTCATCAGTCAGAGGGATCTTTTTTGAAAAAAAAAATCAAATCACATCTTTCTGTTTAAAACATTGTAATGGCTTTCTACAGTATTTAGAGTAAAATCGAAACTGCTTCCTCTGGCCTGCAAGGCCGTGCAGCGTATGCCCCTATGTCCAAACATACCTTATGCCGCCTCTTGTACCCGTTTCACTGTGCTTCAGCCACGCTGGTCTTCAATAGGACCAGCCCTCTCCTGTTCTTTGACTTTTGCATGTTTTCTCTCCTGCCAAGAACATTCTTCCTTCTGTTCATACTCATTACATGGTTGCCACGTGAAAAGTATAGGTCAGTCCCCTTGTCCCTTTAGTACATCAGCTTTTTGTTTTCCTCAGGGCTATTATCACAATTGTTTGACTCATTTTTCTGGCCAGTTAGGTTGTAGTTTTGCACCAACTGGAGTAAGTTCTGTGAGGGCAGCACCTCGGCCTTGCCTTGAGTGAATTTTTCTTAGCACAGCGCTTTGTAAGGGGCTCAATTAGTGGGCAGTGAACGAATTAGTCTTTGGGCCGTGGCATCCTACTTTATAATTTATAAAGCCAAAGTCGTGAATAAGAACATTCATGTCTTTGTGGTTAAGAGGCCCAAACTGGGACCAAGCAACCCAAAGGCCCACAAGCAAGAAAATGGGTACATTGTAGTTTTTATAGTGGAGTCAACATCATCTGCATGAACATGGATACGTTGGCAGATAACAATGAAATAAGTCAGACACAAAGTGTATACTGTGTGATTTCATTTATATGAAGTTCAAAACAGGCAAACTAATCTGTGGGCGTTAAAAGCAATGAGCGTGTTTGCCCTCGGAGGTTGCAGTGAGCAGGTGAAGAGAGACTCCTGCGCTGCCTGTGTTCTGCTTCGCCGGGGTGTGGATTACGTGAGCGTGTTCAACTTGTGAAAATTCAAAGTGCTACCTTTATGATCGGTACATCTCTTTCCCCGAAATATATGTTAGCTTTAAAAAAGTAAATAAATAAACTCAAAAATGGCGTTTCCTGGCTCTACCGCCAGAGAACCTGATTGGCAGGTCTGAGGAGGGGCGGGAATCTGCATTTACACACAAGCTCCCCAGTGGTTCGCTAGATACAATGTGGGAAACACTTTCGGATTCTCCACAGTTACCCAATTATTTTTCTGAAGTTCATCGTCTGATTCAGTCACCCCTATTTAAAGTCCTCCAAATGATCATTTGAATCCCCTCTTCTACAGAATGAAGTCCAAACTCCCTCGCCTGGCGTTCAAGGCCCTGCTCAACTGCTTCAGCTCACTCTCACTCCTGTGCTGCTGTAGCTACAGGTCTCGTGGCTTCTCGTGCAGTTGGGCCCCCTCTTCCTAGAACATGCTCCTCGCTGTCCATGGAGAACCACAGCAGGTCCTTAAAGAAGCATTTTGAGACTCTTTCCCAAGCAGCCCCAGGCTGTTTTCAGATTTCTTCGAAGCCCTGTGATAATGGCAAGGTAACTCTCTAAGTAAGCCTTGGCCACCTTACAAGGTCATGGGTGTCCAACAATGAGCAAGATAATCATTAGCTGCTACTGACATCAGAAACCAAACCCCCAAAGCAAGCACATGCAGAGCTCGGGTAAGCTGGCTCCGCCCCTTCCAGGACGCCCACGGAGCCTGCTGGTCCAACCACTGAGAAGACTGGCTACTCCTGTCCCCTCCGCATTCTCCTTTCCATGTCATTTCGAATCAATTCACAGGTGTCATAGTCAACTTCATATGTCAATGTGACTAGGCTACAATATCGAGTTATTCATTAATCTAGATGTTAAGGTATTTTGCAGATGTGATTAAAGCCCATAATCAGTTGTTTTTAAGGGAAATTATCCCGAGTAATCAGTTGAAAGACCTTAAGAGCAGAGCCAACCCAGGCCTCCCCGAGAAAGAAGACCCACCTGTGGACAGCGGCTATGGCTCAAGCCTAGGGCTGCAGCCTGCCCTTGGGACAGCCTACCCTGTGGATTTCAGACTTGCTTGTTTATCCCCGACAGTCACATAAGGGATTTGTTGCAAATGCAATCTCTTAACACATATCTCCTACTGGTTCTAGGTCTCTGGTTAAACCCTGACTGCTATACCAGCTATGTCATTTCACCTGGAAATAGTTGGGCATCTGTCTAAGGAGTCTTGAAAAAAAATTTCATAAGACCATTGTCTGACCTAAAAAAAATTAATAGCAATCCTTGATCCCATCAGGTGTTCAAATTTCCAATTGATTCATAATTTGATAATATGAAAAATATTTTTGGGCTAGTAATTTTTTTCTCAGCATCTTTAGTTAGGGAGAAAAGAAAAAGGAAAAGGGTCCCGATGTGGGAAAGATTTTCTCCGCGGCTCCAGCAGAGGGCTCTCACGTCTCACGTGTTTCAAGAGGAAAGATAATTTGTCTCCTTTCTCTTCTAACCTCAGTCTGAACTCAGCCCAGGACTTATTTAGCATATAGTACACTTTTTTTTTTTTTTTTTGGCAAATGTATGATGAGTGAATGAATGAATAAGTAAACGGATGAAATAAATGTGTTTTAAAACTTGCATTCATTGGCTATACTCCATGCCAGACATTGACTAAGAACTACATTTCTCTTTTCTCAACTCTCCCATGAGGTAGCTATTATTCCCATGTCATGCATGAAGAAATAAAGGCTCAAAGAGGTTGAAAGACTTTATGAGATCATAGAGGTAGCAAATAGAAAATTCTTGAGTTAATCCAGTTCTATAATTTTATTTTTAAGGGTCTTATAGGACATATAGGAAGTGCATAAATGGTTCAGAAAAGAGAACCCCTGTAACTACTAGCTAGTTCTAGAACATCCCCTTCACCCCAGAAGACCTGTTACTATGGACCGAATGTCTGTGTGCCCTTGGTATTCATTTGTTAAAAGTCCTAACCCCACCCTGGCTGGCGTGACTCAGTGGATTGAGCCTGGGCTGTGAACCAAAGCATCGCAGGTTCGATTCCTAGTCAGGGCACATGCCTGGGTTGCAGGCCACGTCCCCAGTGGGGGTCATGTGATGAGAGGCAACCACACATTGATGTTTCTCTCTCTCTCTTCAAAAAAAAAGTCCTAACCCCCAACTCAATGGCATTCGGGTATGGGGCTTTTCGGAAGTAATTCAGGTTAGCTGGGGTCGTGAGGCGGTGCCCAGTAATCACAACGGGACTACTACCCTTTTAAAACGGACACCAGAGAGCACCCTCCCTCTGCACAAGCACAGAGGCAAGACCATGCGAGGACTCGGTGAGGAAGCAGCTGCCTGCGAGCCAGAAAGAGAGCGCTCACCGGGAACTGAACCGGCTGTCACCTCGGTCTCGGACTTCCCAGCTTCCAGAACTACGACAAGTTAGATTTCTGTTGGTCAAGCCATCTGGTCTCTGGTATTTTGTCACGGTGGCCCTAGCAGACTGAGACTTCTGTTTCTCCCTTTCCAAACACAACCTCTATTTCCCCCCAAGTGTAAGAGGAATAATTTTCTTGCTTTTCTTCAGAGTTTATCTTCTGTGTTTAGTTTGGCCTGTTTTTGACCTTTATAGAAATAGAATTATATATATACTTTATATATAATATATCTTTCATTATATATTATATATCTTTTGTGACTTATTACCCTATGTTTGTAAGACTCATCCATATTGAACATACATTTGTAGTCCTTTTGTCTTCAGGCTGTGTGGTAGTTTCCCTTACCGATATGTCACTGTTTATTCTTTCATTTTATGGGATTGGCATGTTGGTTGCCAGTAAGAATATTCTCAGGCATGTATCCTGGTGTATACACATGTATATACCTTAGAACACATGTTCTCTAAGGCATATTCCTTGGACTGGAATTTCTGGATCATTGGGGAAGCATATGTTCAACTTTGCAGACCACACCACAGTGTCCCAGGGTGGCTGCCTTAATTTACGTGGTGTTAACTCATTGCAGTTTTCGTAGGCATCGCCCGGGCATACTTGGTAAGACTGAGCACATTTTCATATTTATGGAACATTTCTCCTTTTGTACAGAGCCTTGTCAAGCCTTTTGCCCATTTAGAAAAAATTGGATCATCTGCTTTTTTCTCACTGATGTGTAGAAATTCTTCATGTAATTTAAAAACTAGTCCTGTGTTGGTCATTTATGTTGCAAATAACTTCCTCCACTCTGTGGCTTGTCTTTTCACTCTTTTAATGGTGGTTTTTTGATGAACAGAAGTTAATTGTAATGTAATCAAACATATCAAGTATTCTCTTATGGTTAAGGCTTTTGTGTGTGTGTGTGTGTGTGTGTGTGTGTGTAGTGCTTAGGAAACCCTTTCCTTACTCAAGATCTTAAAATGTTTCCCCACACTTTATCCCCAAACCTTTACTGGTTGATCATTCATACCTGGAAATATTTTTGAAAATGGTATAAGGGAGGGGTTGAACTTCCTTGTATCCACATGGAAATCCAGGTGTCCCCCCATTTTTTCTCACTGCTCTCATGTGACACCTCTGTGTCATAAATCAAGCGACTATGTTGGACTAGAAAAGTCTAAGGCCCAACTCCTGACTGCCCCAGTACTGCCTTTCTCTGTGAAAGGAAATAGGGTAAACATAAGGGTTTTAGACTCACACAGGTCAGAATCTCAACTGACAATCTCCTTCTCCGAAACTGCTTACTAGCTGGATGGTGTTGGCATATTATTTTATCTCTGAGCCCACACTTTTCTTGCATGGTTATCATAAAGAACGAGCACAATTTGTGATACCTAATCACTTTCACCTTCACCACAAATTTCATGCGTAAGCACTGGCTCGGGCGAGAGCCTTGGGGCTCGGGACTCTGTAGTTGTATTAATTCCCTATTGCCATGTAACAAATTGCCACAAACCTGGTGGCCTGCACAAATCCCATTTATTACCTAGCAGTTTTGTAAGTCTGAGCCCAGGTGGGCTCACCTTGGTTCCCTGCTCGGGGTCCACGAGGCTGAAATCAGCATGTTAACTGGGCAGAGCTCTTGTCTAGGAGGTTCCAGGGTGGTCTGCTTCCAAGTTCCTTCTGGTCGTTGGCCGACCCCAGTTTCGTGTAGTTGCAGGACTGAGGTCCCAGGTTCTTGCTGGCTGTCAACCAGGGGTTGCTCTTAGTTCTTAGGCAATGCTCTCGGGCCATTCCCACCTGGCTCGCTCCCTCTTCAAGCTAGCAGCAGTCCAGGCCTTCTCGTGTCTTGAACATGACCAGCCGTTCTGGGGGAAACACGCTCTGCCTTGAAAGACCTCACCTGACGAGGTTAAGCCTACCTTGGTGATCTCTCCATGTTAAGGTCGACTGATTGGTAATTACACCTCATGTCCTCAAATCCCTCATATCCTCCTGTGACAACCTAGTCCTGGGAGCGACACCAGAGAGTGAATAGCATGGGGGTCACCTTCGATAATGCCTCCTAGACACGTCACTTGGCCTGAAGATTCGGTGGCGGTCCCTCTGTTAAGATTCTTTGATAAGGGAAAAAAACCACAACACAACACAACCAAAAGATTCTTCGATAAACATCAGAAAGCCCCAGATTCTTCATTAGCTTATCCCAGATCCCCACACGGGCTGGAAACGCCGCCTACGACTTGCCTCCGTGACGCCCTGGCCCTCCGTGCTGTGCAGACACACCCTCGTGTTCCTGTCGGCTCTTGGTGATCTGGATGCTGTTCTTGTCGGATAGCTCCAAAGTTTATTGCCCACCCTTTGTCATTTATGGAAACAATACCAGACAAGCAGTATGTTGAGTATACAATACATTCATAGCCCTCACCCAAATCCAAGACCACACAGGGCAAAATGTTAGGCCCACAGTAGGTGTTTCTTAGGTGTCTGTGGAACAAGTAAGTGATGAATGGCAGGCTTGGGTCTTAAGCAGCCTTCTGTCTATTTTAGAAACAAGCCGTATGCACACACAAAGATAAATAATGATATAAGAATTTATAATGTGATTCGTTTTGAAAAGGTAGTCCAGGAGATGCTCTATAGTGTGTGTGTGTGTGTGTGTGTGTGTGTGTTTAGAGAAGTAGAGTTAGAACTGGGCCTCGAGAAATGTGCATTGTTTGGATGGGTGCCAGGATGACCCACGGTCTAGGCAGGGAGAACTATGGGAGCAAGAGTGCATCATGGGACAGGAGCAGCCTGTCTGGGGAGGATCAAAACCTGAATGGCAGGCTGTGGCCCCACAGAAGTGTCGCTGCCAACTAAGGCAAAGAAATGTTCGACGCCAGTTATCCTGAGGAGCCAAAGGTTTATCAGAGTGAAGCCCTTTGAACTCTCTGGGATAAAGGTGATGTTCATGCATCATTTTCGTAATTCACCAGGAAAGTTTTCTTAAGAAAATGTTCTTCATTTTTAAAGCTTCTTCCCATGAATACCACTGAGAAAGAGTACCATATGCAAGATAACACACACACGCACCACCAGTCAAAATAAAACGAGTCCTTTATTCCACATCAAGCTCCCAAACAACAATCTGAAAGCATGTTGATTTTTACTTGGTAGCCATTGGACATGCTGGAGTTCTTTCTCACCCCACTTCGGTGTTAAACGTCCCTGCAGCTTCCTTTCCTTTCCCCAAAGTCAAGAACCATGGTTACGACGCAGCACGGTCTACCACGGAGGTGAGTAACTGGTAGGCAGACCCTGGAGCAGGATGTGTTGTGATAGCATCAAGTATACCTGTGGGAACGGTGGACAAAATGCACACCCATGCTAACAACGGAAGGACAGCTGGGGACAAAAGCCCGGCAAAGGATGGCTGGGGTGCCACGCCCTCGCCAGGAGTAAACATTTCCTGGGACAACAGGAGCAATGTGAAGGGGAAGTGAAGGTAGTGCTACACACTTCAGCTGCAATCAAATGACCAGCGGCGCGAGTGGGAACCCCACTTTGAAAATGGCCAGGAGTTTTCTGGGAGACCTGCTGTGCGTCTGTCCTTCAGGTTCTGCCTGCGTGACAGAAGCTGGCTGTGGCCACCGTCCTTTGGCGTAGAGGCGTTGTCTCTCCGGAAGATTGCGTCCTGCGATCTGCGGGAGCGCCACGTGGATGGGATTGCTGGACGAAAGTCTCAGTTAAGGACAGACGGGAGAAAGCCACAACACGAGATACCGGGTTGGGTCCAATGCTGCGTGGGTGCCTGGCAGCTCCTGGACTCGCCGGGAGGAATACGGCACGTCCGAGGAAGGACAGAGTGCAGAAGGAGCCCTGAGGTCAGCTCTTCAGCATCCAACTGTCTTGGGCTCGGCTTACTTTCCCTCTTGGGCACTGGAATGAAGAGCCTGACCGTGATGGCCTGCCTTCTCTGTTCCCAGGAGGCCGGCGAGCAGGGGGCCGGCGTCCCTGGAGGAGCAAGGTGCACAGAGCAGTTGAGGGACTCCCCGGGAGGTGCTTTGGCATCAGTCGGTATCTGAGGGGGCACACGACCTAAGTACTTGACTTCGGCCGTGTTCCCCGCAGACAGGCATTTCGCTTGCACTATCTGGTGCCGCCCAGGCTGGGTCCGGGTGGCCCTCCGGTTCCGGACGCTGCTTCCCGAGGCTCACTCGGAATCCACCGTGTGGTCCAAGACATGCTGGGAGCGCCGCTGTTTCCTGGACGACATGTACAGGTACACCACCAGGAAGGTCAGGCTCAGCAAGGCCACCCCCGTGAAGAAGGCCATGGTGCTCATAAAGGTCGGTGGCTTCAGGGGCAGGCGGACCAGGGGCATTTCAGCCGGGATCTGGTTGGTCAGGCTGAGCATGTAGCCCAGAGACCAGGCTATGCTGCTGTTTTCCACCTGCAAAGGACAAGAGGTAGCTCAGCTCCTGGGGCCGGGGGCAGGGTGGGAATAACATACCTGGGCCCACCACTGTCACCAGCATGGAACACACACAGGAAAGGAGGTCAAAGGTCTTGCCCAAGTTCAGACATGGCAGGCTGGGCTAGAATCCAGGTCACTGGGACCCCAAAGGGTCAAGAGAGCCTCCCTCCAGCCCTGAGGAGAAAGTCAGAACTACCCCTCACAAGCTCGTTACAGCCCAGGGTGACGAGGGCACAGTTCGCAACAGTGAAAGCTTTTGTACTGTCAGGGGTACGGAAGTGTCGGCAGCTGCAGGAACAGGGTAATGCACGTTTATGGAACCAAGGACCGGCTTCTAAGAAACTGGCTTTGTCAGTTTCTTCTGCTAGTGCCATCCATTCTTGTTTACGCATTTTTAGGTTGTTTTGTTAGATGGATAAGTATTTCAAATTTGCAATTTGAATGATGAACTGAACTTTTTAGTGTTATGTTGTAACCCTCTCTCTCCTGAATGATGCTCTTTACCTTAAAGACTATTTTTTTCCAGATATTAAAGAGCTACGCCAGTTTTCTTTTGGGTGAAGTTTGTCTGACATTTAAAAAAGTTTTTTTTGAACTTTCAATCTTTCTGTGTCCTTGTGTGAAAAGCCTAAGTATTTCTTTAAAGGGTTTCTCTTAGAAACCACATGACTTGATTTTTTAAAACCCAGTCTGGACACTATATGTTTCTTAACTGGTAGATTTAGTCCATTTATGATTATTGTGATTATCGATATATTTGGACTTCTAATATCTTAGTTTTAAATTTTTAACTAATGTTCTCTTCCTATATTTATTTTTCCTTTCTTGTCTTAAAAATTGTGTGTGTGTGTGTGTTCCCTTTAAAAGATGAGCAGTTTCAGCCACTCTTATGTCCCTGTGTCCTCTGTCCTGTGTCCTACCCTGTCCCCATCACATTGGGCATGAGCTATAGTTGAATTCTGGATTATTCTGGTGTATGGATGAATTCTTCTCTCACCTTTTGGGTTCTTAGTTTTCCTTTTAAAAAAATATACACGTTAAGCCACAACATCATTTATTCTTCCTTCATGTGTTTTTATAACGTCTCCTGGGTTTATTTCTATTCTTATTGAAGTACCTCCTCCAAAAACAACTTTGACATTCAGTCTTTGTGCAGCACATCTCCTGAAGTCTTTTTGTGCCCTCGCATCTGCATAGTAATTTGGCTGGAGAGAAAATTCTTCACAAATAAAAGAAAGGACCTGAAACCTAGAATTCTGTTATGCCCAGGCTGGTATTCAATGGGAAGTCTCCCTCCATTCCCGCAATGCACTTTTCTAGTGATTAGATCACAGGGTGAAGCCCGGAGAGGACACGCCACCAACAGTCCCGATACGTCTCCAGACATCTTCTTCCCTTGTCAGTGATCCGATTTATTTATGCGAAAGACAGTCACAGGCTCATGTCGGGTGTTGACGGGTTCAGTCTCATTACTGCCAGAGCTGAGGCTGAACAGACTGACCCCAGGCATCCGCCAGGCTTCCCACCTGCTGTTCCTGAAACCAGACCACGCCCCCAGACCCAGGGAACACAGCGCTGGATGCGCGGGTCTGCAGGGCTGACCCGGCCTGAAAGTGGGGACCTGGGCCCGTCACCAGTCACCTGGGGGACAGCTGTGATTCCAGCTGTGGCCCATCCGGGACACTGGACAGTAAATATGGTGCCTCAGGCTCCTTTCTGGAGAAAATTCTTAGTTAATCCCTCAGGCTCTGGAGCCGGTCTCCTAGGCTGACACTGCATAAATGGAGGGCAGTTAGTTACTATCTTCTTTTTTCTTTTAATATTGTTCTATTTGAAGCTTCTTTTGGGTATGAAAAGTCTCAAGTCCTTAATCTGTTTATTCACTCAACAAACACTCGCTAAGCATCACCCAGGTTCCTGGCCCCTTGCTGAATGCTCAGGAAAGTGAGGGTGAGGGCAGCAGTCCTGCCAGCACAGAACTCAGAGCCCCGGGTCCTAGCTTCCAACCCTTTCCTCGTGGGGAAGGGTCTGTGGGCACCACCCCCTCTGGACTCCCCACCACCTCTCCTGGGAAGTTCCCAAGGGGTCAGGCTCATCTTTCGCGTGTACCCACGCCAACCTCTGTTTTGAGAGGAAGAGGAGGAAAAGATCTGTGCTCCGACTTACTTCTTTTTTAAAATGTATCTGCGGCCAGGTGTCCTCGGTGAACTTGTACCCGCTCACGAGCAAGTGGTAGATGTAGTGGGCGGAGAAGCAGTAGGAGCGGGCGTACACCTCATCGAACCGGGGGAGCAGCTGCGGGAGCTGGGCGGAGGGGAAGGCGGGCGGGCAGGTTGGAAAACGCACATTGCAGAACACCGCAGGCCAACGGCCCTATTTGAAAGAGTCGTACCACCCCGAATCTCATAATAAAAGTACGATAAAATAATGCAGCTACATAATATTGAAAATATCCCTGCACAACGTCATGTAAGAACAGTCTCTCAGTTTACAGAGTGCGTATCGTGTGCCGGACACCGTTCTCACCACTGCGCCTGTGGTCAGACATTTGTCTGAGCCGTGGGGGTGGGTCCCTCATGCTTCCACTCCATGGGGTTCGGAGCAGAACAGCAGAAAGGGGAAATCTAGAACACACGTGTGCGTGTGTGCAAATGGAATATACTCCGAGCTGCCGTATTGCACTGCTACTGACCCTTTCTCTTTAATACTGACCTGACCCCAACTCTGCGAGCAGAAATCCCAGGTGCTGGAGTTGAAGGTGTCCAGGGAAAAGCTGCCCGTGAGGTTCAGAGCGCTGGCTGTGTAGAAGAACCCTGCAAAGGCCTGGGAAGAAACAGAACGGAAGGGCGTCAGCTCTCAGAGCAGGACCGACGGTGGGGGTTGCAGGGCTGCAAATCAGATGTGGGGAAACAGGACAACAGAAGAGAAACAGAAAACCGAGAAATATACACTCGACGGGACGAAAAGGTAGTATTTCCATGGTTTTTGCTCTTACCACGAAAGGTCCTTTAACTCCCGGCTGAATACCATCAAAGCAGCTGACTTCTCGCCCATGGCAAGCTTTGAAGGCAAACAGGGAAGCCACCTTCACCCTACACAGCAACGGGTCCCCGGTTCCTTCGAAAGCGATGATGTCGTCAGGGTTGTAACTTCCGGGCTTCAGATCCTCTGCGCACGGGCTGTCAAATATGCGGCCCCCCTTGAGGGAAGTGGAATAATCCCGAGGGTAGCAGGGGTTGATGACGTTGGTTTTGGTGGTAGAATTCTGTAGGGACAACAGGGAGCTGTTAGAGCCCTGCCTGGCGTGGCTCAGCTGCTGGAGTGTTGTCCTGCAGAGCCAAACGTCACTGGTTTGATTCCCGGCCAGGGATGTAGGAGAGGCAATTGATTAATGTTTCTCTCCCTCTCTTCCCTTCTCTCTGAAAATAAATAAAATCTTTTTAAAAAGATTTTATCTATTTTTTAAAATTTTTTAGAGAGGGAAGGGAGGGAGAAAGAGAGAGAGAGAGAAACATCAGTGTGCGGTTGCTGGGGGCTGTGGCCTGCAACCCAGGCATGTGCCCTGACTGGTTCGCAGCCCACGCTCAATCCACTGAGCTACGCCAGCCAGGGCAAAAAATAAATAAATAAAATCTTTAAAAAAAGAAAAGGGTGAGCTATTAGAAATCACTCTTTCTAATTTGTGAAGGACCAAATGCTTTTTTTTTTTTCAAATTCTCGTAACTGCTACTCTCTAACGCTAAGGGCGAAATGGAAAACATGCCGTTCTCGGTCAGTGGGTACTTGAAGGCGACTCCCAAGTTGTCTAAACAACTCAAGTGGCAGTGGGGTCAGGGGGACGGTGACCTGCACCAGGCACAGGCCAGGCTCTCGTCCCCAGGACCTGACCTGACCCCTAGGACAGCGCCATGACGCCATGATGCAGGTTTTATGAGGATGAGAAAACATTTCCATGAGAAAACAAGGGATGCTGAGCTGAACCAGCCATTTGGAATGAAGTGTTGTCTGTCCACCTGACAAAACAGCCCAAAGGGACACACGGACACATTGTGAAAATTGCCTCCCTCTCACCCCTCCCACCCATGGGATCTCCCCCACCCTGCCAGAAGTGGCCTCTGTTGCCAGTTTTTGTGTGTTCTACCAGAGATTTTGTCTGCGCTGCTCATATGCATATGCAAATACGTGTGTTCTTTTCTTGGCTCTTTTTCAAAAACCATACATGGTAGGACTCTACACACTGTTCTGGCCCTTGTTTTTCTTACTTAAAAATCCATCTCTGATATCTTTCCATTTATTGTCCGAGTAGACAGCCTCGTCTTTTTAGTAGCTGCATAGAACTTCCCTGTGCAAATGAACTGTGATTTATTTAAGAAATTCCCTCTGGATGGAAACTTACGTGGTTACCAGTCATTCCGCCATCACAAACAACACTGCAACAAACATCCTCGTTACATATAAATCTCCGATCCGTTTGTAACTTATTTGGTCTACAGATTGTGGTAGGGAGCCCACTTTATTTTTCCCCGATGACTATCTAATCTTTTATTTACTGGTGAAGAAAAATAACGTTCCCTTTATCTTGTGCTACATTCCTAAGTGTATGTGGTTCTGTTTATAAACTCTCTTTTCAATGGAACAGGACTTGAACTCTGATGGCAAAGCCATTAAATCATCTTGTTTTCCCTGCAGGAAAATCTTGACAGAAGTAAAATACTGAACATATATTACTTTAAAAACAAAAGGAAAAAAAATCTTACTGAAGGAAAGAAAGAGAGAAAGCGAAAGCCTGTCCCTAGTGTCTCCTGAGCTACCAGAGTGAGATGGGAGCCCTGGGGTGGCTGGAGACGTGTTAGTAAGAGGACAATTGGCCACGTATCTGTCCAGGTGTCCTCACCACACGGTGCAGCCCCTGCTGTCACGGAAGAGGAGACGGGACCCAGGCAGGTGGCACTGACTCTGCCAGTGTTCACGATGTAATAATCATCTGCGTGAACCACCTGGGTTGGTCTTGCCAGCGAGGATCTGGTTCATGGAGGTGTTGGTCAGGCAGGCCCGGGCGTGTGCTTGTGGGTGATCCTTGTCACCCCTCGGTCCTTTCCCTCACTGAGTCAGAAGGCGCCCAGGGCAGAGCCACCCTCTCGGGCATCCAGGGGTCACCAGGCACATGGGAGAGATGGCCTGTCCCAGTGAGCTGACTGTCCACAGGGAGAGGCTGGAGTCTCACAACTCTGCTCGCAGTCCTGGCCTCACACCTGGATACTTGTGGTTTCAAAGCCGAATGAGATCAGATGGGTGGAATATTATACTCGGGACCAGCCAAATTTAAAAGGTTAGAGTCTCTGACCCCTACTCACCCCGGGAGGAGGAAGATTTCACCTGTCTCTCCTGCTGGAGTTCCCAGGTGCCTCCTTCCTCGTCCACGTGCACCCCACCCCCCAACCCCCAGGGCCAAGCACTGGAGCATCAACCATTGCCAGAAATAAAAGGAGGTGGAAAAAAGAGGGTTTCCTAGAGCTTCTCTCCTGGAAGGAGGTGTGTTGGCTGAAATGCTTTAATGAGCCAGCAGAGAGGAGAGGTGGTGCTGGAGGCCTCGCCGGGGAGAATGGATTGGGGTCCCCTGGGGCTGGTTTGGCTGGGAGTGGGGGAAGGCCAGAGTCTGGGGTGGGCCCCGGGTCTCCGGAGCAGTGAGGAGTAGCTGAAGGCTGCCTGTGGGGTCTTCCGCTCGGTCCTCCGGGCAGTGCTCAGCCTCTCCCACCTGTACCTGTTGTGTGCAGGTGTCCTGAGGCCCCAGCCTGTCCTGTGAGGCTGGGAGAGAACGGCAGGGGGTGGACCGGAGCCGTGGGCTGAATCCTCACGCCCTGCATGACACACGGGTCTGGAGAGTCTGCCGACCCCACGTCTGTGAGCCAGCCCAGTGTTTGCGCAGGCCCGTGTTGGGGGAATGCTGCCCCCTTCCTTGGTAACCAAGGGAGGTCGGAGAGGTGGCAGTGTTCCTCCTGTCAGAAGCCAGGATCTGGGGCCTCTGGCTGGCCTCACGCTGTTCTGGGTGGTGAAGGCCCCTTCCCTTCAACGTCCCTTCCCAGCCGTGGTGAGGTGGGTGTCCTCGGAGCATTCGAGGAGCTAGCGCTCACAGACACACTCTGTACCACACTGAGCTTAGAGCAGCGCCCGCCACAGAGCTGATGCCTAAAGCAGCCGTCTGGGCCGGGGAACAGCTACCGTGTGAACCGCTGTCCGACGTGATGGAATTCAGTGGCTCCCAAGTCCCACCACATCCAGGGCATGGAGCCTGCCTAATATAGGCCCATCCACCAGCAGGCCGAGCCTGGGGACGGCAAGCATGTCTCTCGTGGGCGCTGTAGTTATTTTGTCTGAACACGGGGGAGTCTCAAGATTCTCAGGCTTATTTAGCTACGGGCTTAAAACAGCTTGTGCCCATAAAGGGATCCTGGGACTTGAATCGTGTTTACAAAACATCTGGAGCTCTGGAGTTTTCTCGGAATTCGGACTCAGATACACTGGAAGTGGTCGAATGCAGCAGAGAGAGGGCATGCAAATGAACCTGAAAACGCTGTTGTTTTCATCCACTTTCTAAGTGGATTGGAAAGGACAGGCCCCAGAAGGCAAGGCACCCTGCCTTCAGTTAAGACCCCCGAGGAAACACCTGCTCCCCCCACTCCGGTACCTGAAGGAGCATCGCCAGAAACCTCTTCTCAGCCTCGTTGCGGCCATAGCACTGGAAGCTGCGCGTGTAGAGTGTGTACAGGTAGCCGTACAGAGACACGCGCACAACGTCACTGGTGTTCCGCTCCACCGCCTCTCCCACGGCGAAGGATATCTGGGTGGAGGCGCCGCCTAGATCCAGGGCGCCTGTGGTCTCCACTCCATGCGGACGCACCCACATATGCCACAGGTCCTTCTGCGCGGTGGGAAAAGGAAGCAAGAAGAAAGGGCCAAAGACGCCATTTCGGCTTGCCCAGGGGGCTCCACCCAAGACCTGTCTCTTCCTGCTACGAACTAAGACATTTGGGAAGCATTCAGGGCCACATCTCTCCTCCGTGGCAGGGGTGCTGAGCTGAAATGCTTACAGGGGCTGGGCAGTACTCATGAGCCAAGTAGATTAGGTGTAGGCAATAGGGAATGCGGGGACTGTGGCAAACTGGGACGTGCACGTGCTACGTTCTGTTCCAGTTGGTTGTTATTATGCAGGAATGTGAGTCCCCTGTGGCCAGCACTTCTAGTGTTTGTGGGGGTGAGGTCAGGAGAAGCTGGAACTGTGAAGTTTCTAAAATATGAAGTGTTGGCAATTATGAAAATTTTAAAAATATATTTGAGGAGGAACAGAGTCGATCTTGGGCTGGAGATGCGGGGAGTGTCCTCAGTGTATGCCCCCTGGAACAGGGCGATTGTCCCTTGGAGTCAGCTTTCCTCTGTGCCAAAGGAGAAGGGAGCGTGGGGACTGCCACGTAAGGAGGCCTGGGGACAGAGGCCTGGGGAGGCAGACTGCCTGAAGGCTCTGTGATTCCAGGTGGCTCTGCGACATCTTAGAAGAGTCATTCTCCAGCTGCCCTTCAGATTACCCATCGCCCATCATTAGATTCCCATTCCCCCTCCCCCAATATCGCATCAGCTAGTCAAGTGATATTCCCTCTGCCCTGTGCATTTGGCTCTGCTTAGGGTCCAAGGTTTGGCACTGGCTGTCTGTATCTTTTCTTAGCGATTGTCTCCCAGGTGTTTCTCGAATGCATTAGACACCAGGGATGGCACAGGACAGGTGTCCCTGTTGGCTGCACCTCTGCTGAAGCTGCCACCCACAGGGGAAGGGACGAATAGCAAGAATAAAAACCATGCATCTATTTGCACGCACCTCCAGGAAATTTCCCATTAAATAGTTGGCTGTAATCCATCCATATATCCCTTCCTCTTGCCCAGAAATGATTTGAGCACCCCTAAAATCAAAGGGCTGGGCATGGAAGTAGTTCCGGATGCTCGCAAGGACTCCGTTAGCTGCCGTTTCGTTTTGCAACCTATGCAAGGCACAGAACACCAGAGGCTGAGTGCCCAGACAGCAGAGCCTTGAAACAGTCTCCCCCGGGTGAGCATGTGAGCCTCCCCACCCCGAGGCTGGCAGGGACAATTTGCAGATTTGCGCCACAGACAGCAGCCCCTTCAGCAGGCCGAGGCTTCCAGGGTGGCAGGGAAGGCAGGGTGCACTTGTCACCTGTCGGACTGCCAAGCAGAAAAACAGGTCCCAGTAAAAACACCATTTGTTCCCTCCTCCCCTACCTGTTCCTGTCCCCCTCTCCAGCAACCAGCTCGTCAAAAGAGCCTTGTGCTTAACCCCTGCTGCTCTGTCTGAGATGAGCAGAGGAAAGGGGACTGGGGCAGGCGTAGGAGTGGTATAAGCAATCTCTCGGGGACACCACCCTGAAAAGCAGCCCCCATCAGCCAGAAGGAAGGGGAGCTTATGAGGAGGTGGGGAAGGGATGAGGGGTGAGTGTCCAGCTGTCCCTGCGTCGTTCTTCGGGAGGGCTTCCTCCTGACAGAAGGGTGGCAATACAGCAGTCTGACACCACCCGTGACGTGGGGTTACAGTCTCCCGTTCACGTGCCGCCATCTTGCCCCACGGGGGAAAGCTCCCTCAGGGCGTTATTTCCCTTTCATCCGTGGGTTGAGAACGCCAGGGGCACGGCTCAGTCTTGGCTGAAGAAGCAGCAGCAACACTACATACAGAAATCCAGTCTGGCAGCAAGCTACCGACGCGTGGAAACTAATTCAGAGGCTTCCTAGTTTTATCGGTTCTCGTCGGGGATGATTCTCATTAATTTTTTTTAATATTTGACCTTTCCAGCAATTAAAATATCAGCTGGATGCTCAGAAGAAACGGGTCCCCATCAGAAAGCTTTGCAAGGAGGAGGCAATAATTTATTTAAATGGGACATCCACTCACTTTTTCCCCCCCCAAGCGCTGACTTTCTATCCCACTGGGCTAGTCCGGGGCTCCGAACAACAGAGTCTCACAATCATTTCTCACTCAGAGGACTGGGAGGAAAAAAAAGCAACTAAGAAAAAGTTGGGTTCTTTGTTTCCAGGAGGAAGAAAAGGCGGAGGAAAGGAATTTCTGTATTATTTCTATTTCAGGGAAACTCAGTCATTCTGAAACACGTGCCAGCTTCCAAGAGTGAGCAGAGAAGTCTTTCTTCCGAGTTCCACTTGGTCAGCAGGGACGCAGGAGCCGAACAAGGGTGGGGAAGCGGCAAGAAAAAGGCCCAGTCCAGCGGAGAGAACTTCATTATTATTACTATTATTATCACATTAAAGGGCCTCTGTCTGTTCCTCTGCATTTTCTCCATGCCCACACCTGTCACCTCACATTACTGGGGTCAAAGACAAAGGGGCTTTGAAGTGGAGGGAGTGTCATTATGGGGGAAGAAAGCCTTATTTTTAAAGGGTGGAGCAGCTTCTACCATAGATACACTTCAGTTCTATGGGTTTTTTTTTAAAAACTACTTTTCTTTTATTTCGAGGTCAAACAATACCACAATAAGAAAATGACGATCAAGGCATGTTGAAACAATGCCACTAGCTTGAAAGTCACGGCTGCCCATTGAGAAGGAACCGCGGACTTGACCGAAAGGGAGATGTTTGTTTCATAGTAACTCCACAGGCTTTGAATGCGGCGAGGTGCAGAAATGCCACGATTTTTAAAGCACGTTTCAGCAACATTGTGCACACGAGTACAAGCTGCACGGCTGCGGGAGGCACTCGGTGCGGCTGGTTGTGCACAGATGTCAAACTCCCAGATGTCAAGAAACAGTTTCTACTTTTCTAAAACACTCGAGGTAAACCCCCAGGAGCAGAGGTCTCATCTAACTTGGCCAGGGGACTGATTTCAGGACTGTTTCTCTGGGGGTATGCAAAGAACGACGAAAAGTTTCCCACCACGGAAAGCCTACATTTATGGCAGAATATGGGCTTTCTTTCTCTTGGGTCAGTTCCCAGGAATACAGCTGCATTCTTGGCAAGGCCCGGCACATTCTTGGCTATTTTGGTCGGAGGGGCTCCTGTGTGCCGTTCCCGTCCTTACCTCAGCAAGCGCATGCCGGCCGTGGCCCCCAAGTAAACGCACGTGGATCTATGCAGGTGGGCTGGAATCTGCTCCTTGACTTTCTGCATGCAGTCCTCGAAGGCTTTGGGGACCTCTTGGGGGTTACTCCCGTAGCTGGAGATCCCGGAGCCTGAAGAGCAAGCAGTCAGGACTTCTTAGCATCCCCGGGAGCCAACAAGAAGAGTACAACTCTCACATAAAAAAAAAAAAACAACCGGCTTTGGAAATCAGTAGGTTTTAGGAGTGGGGTTGAAAACAGGTGGGTGTGTTAGGTCCCAGGTGGTCACATGGATGAGTCAGCTCCCACAATGTGGATGAAAGGAATTATAATTATAAAGATGAAAGAAAATAAGTCAGGCTAGAAAATTAACCTGCTTCACCCTGGCTGGTGTGGCTCAGTGGATTGAGTGCCAGCCTGCAAAAGGGTCACCAGTTCAATTCCCAGTGAGGGCAGGGCACAGGCCTGGGTTGCAGGCTAGGTGCCCAGTAGGGGGAGCACAAGAGGCAACCACGCATTGATGTTTCTCTCCCTCTCCTTTTCCCTTCCTCTCTCTAAAAATAAATAGATAAATAAAATCTTAAAAAAAAAATTAACCTGCTTCGAAAAAGCCCTTGAATTGGTAAAAGGGTAAAATGTGTGGTGATGGAAGGAAACTAGACTTCGGTGGTAAGCACGCAATAGCATATGCTGATATTGAATTATACGGTTTACACCTGATATTTCTATATAAAGTTATCAACCCATGTTACGTCAATAGGTTTCATTTAAAAAATACCCAGGCCTCATCTTCTAGCGAGCCTCAGTCTATCCTTTTTCCAATAGCACTCTGCCTTAATAAATGCACTTTTGCAAAAACAGTTCTCATTTTGGAAATTTGAAATATAAATAGAAGTCGGGAGCATAACAGAATGAACCCGTGCCCCCACCTCCCTGCTTCAACAACGAGTTCCTCGTACTTCCTCTGCACCCTGCCCACCCCGTCCTCACAGAGCAAGCTGCGGGCACGGCATCATTTCATTCTGCCAGTGTTTAGGTATGTGGCACTAAAAGGCAACAATTCTTTGAGAGATGCACAACCACCATCCCATTATTATACCTCTAAGAATTAAAAATGATCCTTCAATAAGCCCTGGCTGCTGTAACTCAGTGGATTGAGCGCAGGCTGCAAACCAAAATGTCGCAGGTTCGATTCCCAGTCAGGGTACATGCCTGGGTTGCAGGCCATGACCCCCAGCAACCACACATTGATGTTTCTCTCTCTCTCTCTTTCTCCCTCCCTTCCCTCTCTAAAGATAAATAAATTTAAAAGATGATCCTTCAATATAGTCAATTATCTAGTTGAGGTTCACATTTCCTCCTTGGCCATATTTTTTCTCTCCCTCTCCCACCTTCCATCCCTCTCCTTCTATCTACTTTCTTTGAATTAGAGTCCCCATAAACTCCATCCATTGCCATCGGTTGCTATACTTCTTAAGTCTCTTCTAACCTATAGATTCTGCCCTCTCTTTCTATTTTTTCCTTATAATTCAGTATTTTTTTCCTCCCAATTTAATGTGTCTTGGAGCGTTCCCCACAGCCTGGAATTTGCTGGCTGAATCCCCAAGCCTCAGTGAACGTGTTGATACTTGGTCCTGGTTTCTCCCGGAAGCTGGTAACTGAGTGTCGGGACTTCACCAGAGACCGGTTCACACTCTTTCAGAAACGGGCTCGCAGGGGCCTGCGTTGGCTCCCAGTAAGAGGAGGCACGAGTGTGCGCTTGCTTCTCTTCTGGCGCAGGGACCCACGGTCACCGCTCAGAACCGTTAGCCCACGAGGGCCTATAAATGGGGATATTTTATTTCCACCTCTCTTGCTTCACTTTTTCACCTGAAACGTTGCAACAAGAGAAAAACTTCCCCCTCATTAGCCACGTGGTTACCCCCTCATACAGTCTGTCCAGAGAAGGCAGGAGACAGGCTGGATTCTGTTCCTTTATTTACCAGCTTAAAAACAGAACTTGCAGCTCCCGTATCTTCCTAACGGAACCAAAGAGGGATTTTGTTTGTTTTTCTATCTTAGGAACACACACGTTGAAAGATATAGTTCATGTATTTTGATTAGTTAGTTATTATTCTTATTAGCTTCCTTCAATTGGCCCCTGAACCTTTTTGACACGATCCCAGAAACTCTGAGAGCATTTTGGCTTTCTGATATAATAAGACGTATCAACGGCCTTATACACTCCCTGCCCCAGACCTGGACTCAGCCATTTCTCCAAGGAGTCCCGGTTTCTTTTACTGGGCAACGGTATTTAGTGCCCAAATCTGGAAGCTGCGGTACTGTATGTTTTTTGAGAGGGCAGACCCAGGGAAAACTTTATTTCAAGAGCAGAAGACATGCATTTCTTATTAGGGTTTTTAATTCAAAAGTACTTAAATTCTTTGCTCTGACATCTTTATCTGCTTTTTCTCTGCCACCCATCCTGGGTGGTAGCGCTCCCACTCAGTAACTCACTTGCTTTCTCTCACAATCCGTACACAAGTCTGAGGACGACAGTAGCAGCGCTACCACCAACTGGATGATCACTGAAAACAGTTTAAGATTTTTTTAAAAAGCTCTTTTTGTCCTTAGAGTATATCCCACTAAGCATGGACAGTGTCCAGAAATAAAGCCTTCTTGAAATCATTTTTCGTCTGCCTGACTGGCTATGGTTGCTTCCACGCTCAAGCGGCCAAGTTAGTTATATCAGAGACCTATAGCCTTCAGGTAAAAAAAATATGTATCTCTTCTTTTCATCTTCACCTGAAGGTATGTTTATTGATTTTACAGAGATACAAAGGGAGAGAGAGTGAGAGAGAGAAACACCAATCAGCTGCCTCCTATATGTGCCCCATTTGGGGATCAAACCTGAAACCTAAGCATGTGCCCTGACCAGGGATCGATCCCACAGCCTTTGAGTGCACGGGATGATGCTCCAACCAACTGAGCCATCGGGCCAGGGCTGCTCATCTAGCTCTCCACGGGAAAAATTTGCCAGCCCTGACGTAGATGGTTTACGGGCACCTCCAACTCACTATGTCCAAAACCAAATTCCTTACTCCCTGCCATGTCCCCGGCTGACACCACTCCCGGGCTCCCCCCTCAGGAAGTGGTACTGTCACCCACAGCTACTCAGGTCGGAGCTGATGCTCAGGCACCATCGACCTGGATGCCTCACGTTCAGCCTATCGCCAAGGCTCATCAGCTCTCCTTTCAAAATGCCCCTCGAATCTGACCACCTGTCCCCGCATCCCCCGGAAGCATTCCAGGTCAGAGTGTCTCCCTCTCAGCCCTACTGACAGGCGGGGCCAGATGACTCTTTCCTGCGGAGGCTGTCCTGGGCACTGTGTGACATTCAGCTGCATCTCTGTCCTCCACCACTAGATGCCAGCAGCACTGCCAACCCCAGATGGGACCACCCAAAAGGTCCCCAGACATTACCAAATGTTCCCTGGGGGGGGCGAAATCACCCCAGGCTGTGACTTGCCGGTCTGGGCCAGATGCTCATAACATCATCTGTCACCGGCACTGTTCTAATGGCCCTGGTTTTCCCTGCTTCTCATCTTAGCCTGCCTGTGTGTTCTCCAGCAACAGACGGACCCTTGAAAATGAGTTCGTTCCCTGATCAGAGTCTCCTAATGGCTTCCTGATACACTTTGCAGAAAATTCATTTGAGTAAAAGCCAAATCCCTACTGCACCTCAGGCCCTCCAGGAGCTGGCCTGGCTACAGCTTCCTTCTCGGCTCTCCTCTCTTCCTCTTCCTCCTTCTGCCCCAGCACACGGGCCCCTTTGCTTTTCCTGGACAGTGCCGAGCCGCTCCCGCCCCTGGCCCTTCTGCTTGGCCTGCCTTCTGCTCAGGGCGTCCTTCGTTCTTTGTGGGGCTCACCCTCTCCCTCATGCCCCTGTTTAACCCTCACCTCTCTGCTCTTCCCCGATCAGGTCTCAGATAGCTGGTCTCTCTCCCTGCCCACCTGCCTGGCTTCCTTTCTCTCTCTGCACAGAACTCTCCCTGGCGTACCGCACATCCGTTCATCCGTCATCTCTCTCCTTCATTAGGGTGTAAGTGCCGTAACAGCAGTGACTGTATGCTTTATTTTAGAAGTCCCAGTCTCGAGAAATGCTACTGGCAAACAGCAGGCTCCCAGTAAATATTTATAATGAATAATTGACTCAAAGAATGAGATTTTCAAATCAGAATACAACTCTACAGTAAGGGAATGGTGTAGGCCAAGCTGGGGCAAACCGAACCCATTCTGCTAGAGCTGGCCTCTGGATAGGGACTGCTTAGGGGCCTTGCTAGAAATGTCAACACTTGGCATGTCCCAATATGTCACCAGAGGGCCTGTTGCATAAGGTCCCTTAAGCCTCCTGGAGTGAAAAAGAAGTGGGGTTGATAAGCTCATGAAATAGTGGGATTCTCAACCCCAAGAACAGAGAGTTAAAACTGCTATTCCAGCCCTGCCTGTTGTGGCCTAGTAGACTGAGCACTGGCCTATGAACCAAAGCGTTGCCAGTTCGATCCCCAGTCAGGGCACATGCCTGGGTCTCCAGTAGGGGGCGCGCAAGAGGCAACCACACATTGATGTTTCACTTCCCCTCTTTCTCCCTCCGTTCCCCAGGGTAAAAATAAATAAATAAAACCTTTTTAAAAATGTGCCTGAGCAAAGGATGCTTTCAACAGGGAATCAACCTACTCCCTGAGGCCGCTCATTAAGGTGTTTCAACAGAGATGACTACGTTTAGGCTTCAGCAGAGTGAAAGCATTTTTAAGCACTGGTGTAAAGGGAAAATGCGAATGTCCCCTGTGGGAGAAGGCAGCAGCTGGCCTGAGCCCTGCACACTGCAAACTAGAGGAGGGCATCCAGGGGCCAGTGCCCACCGGGGAAGGGCTTTCCAACCAGCAGCCAGAGCTCCTGCCCCCTGCACGGCGACCAGAACCTGGCGAACTCCCGGAAAAGAGGAGCCACCACCAAGGACGGAGACCCCCAGGGAACCCCATGAGAAATGACCTTCTGGGGGCCTGTGTGTTTGGGAAACACCGCTGGGCAAGCACGCATTCACCCCCCACTCGGACAGACAGGGGAGGCCTGGGGAAATTTGCAATTGAGAAACCAGAAACCCAAATTATCCCTGGAGCAGCAACATGTCCTTGAGGGGATGACACTGAACCAAACTCCAGCTCTGTCATTAAGCTTTAGCTTGTGGTCCTTTGTCATTCAGGGTAAATATGGCTCACTGAGACTACTCTGATCCAAGAAGGGGAGGTCTACTTGTGGGTGTGGCGTGGGCTCCGTGACCCTGCTCCTGCCCTAAGTCACATCCTGGGTGGGCTGAGGGCCCCTACCCCTGGGGGACTGCCTGTGTTCCTTCCCAAGGACATCTCACGTCTCCCTGCAGGTCACAGGCACGTCAGGACCGACTTGGCTAAATTGCTTTCCAGGGTCTAAACAGATATTGTACGTATGGAGCAGAGCAACCTGTTGGCGAGAATATCCACCAGGAGCTCTAAAGCGTGATGCCCCGTGACTAATAGTAGCTAACACTTATTGAGTGCTTACTGTATGTCAGGCATTTGCTACCTGCTTTACATACACCGTCATTTAATCTTCAAGTCATTCCTGTGGGAGAGGCATCACTATTATTAGGTGTGGCTTTTAGAGGGGAGGGGTCAAGATTCAGAGAGGTTAGATAACTTCCCGGAGCTCACGCAGTGGGGATGAGGTGAAGTCTTAATCACTGTTCTACGCTCTCCTCTCTTCTTGACATGGGTGGTCTCTCCTCTAAACAAGCATCCTGGTGCCCTCGTTCCTGCCCGGAGCCGAGGAAGAGCTCAGACATCAGGAGAACAGAGACGGGATTTCTGGCAAGCTGCTGCTCCCTGGGACCTGTGGCCAAGCAGTACTCAGAAAACACCCAAGTTCCTTGTTGGGATGAGTCCAGAGAGGTGCCACACGGACACCCTTCAAATAAAGACGCATTGTTCCAGCGGCCGGCAGCCTCAGGGTTTGCCTCAGCGACAGAGAGGCAAACCTCTCTGTCTTGCTCTTTTCAGGATGGCAGCATCCAATGACTGGAGGTGACAGGGCTGCCCTTTCAGGCCCTTTTCACTCAACAAAGGGTGACTCTGACTGGCTGAAGCTCCGTCAGGCCCGGGTTGCACGTCATCATCTCCTGCTGTCAGCTCCTTCTCCTCACCCGCGCCTGCTCCAGGTGTGGGGCTCTAGTAACTAATGACCTCACATCCCTACCTCTGACTCAACACCTGCTTCTAGAAATCCTAACCTGGAACACCTGTGCATCAGGATAGACAAGCGCCAGGGCGCCCTCCAGGGGAGGGCAGATGCTCAGACTTCATCCTGGTCTTCAAAGGAAGACTGCGGGGAAGGACCAAGTCTGCCTCTCAGCTGGTTCAATGCCATGAGCCCCAAGAGACAGGACTATTTGAGCAGCTCATTGAGAGACACGAAGGAGATACTTAGCAGTAGGAGGACTAGTGTGGAGTCTCGAACCTGTCGTCCTGTGAGTATATCTGTAACCCATCCAGGGCACACGAATGGGGAGGCTCCAGGCCACCTCAAGGATCAGAGTGCTCTGAAGTGACTGGTTTTGGAAAAGGCTTACACGGACACACATACGCACTCACTGGGCTTGACCACGTAACTAGAGGCAACAGGGTAAAATTTCTGATAGAAGAATATCTTCATGACCACAGCACAGGCAAGAATTTCTTAAATGAAATATACAAAAGAGAAAACCATAAAGGAGATGGTTGATACGTGCACCTACGTAAGAATGAGGAATTTCTATTCATCAAAAGGCATCATGAAGAGACTACAAAGACACCCCATGATCTGTGACATGCTATTAGCAACAACCGAATAACCACGCCAGAAAAGCATTCATAGTCAAAATAGGTATAAAGAATGTCAATGAATCAATACGAGAAAGTCAAGCAACTCAGTAGAAAAATGAGCAAAAGACATGAACAGGCATTTCCCAGAAAACAGAAAGGGTCATAAATATACAAAAAGATACTCCACTTTATTAATAACCAGGAAAGCACAGGTGTCCATTAACAGGGAAAAATGAATGAGCTACTGCTACTCAAATCAACATGGATGAATCTTAAAACCCCGTGTGGGTGAGCAAAGCAAATCACAGAGGAACAACTGTTTGATTCCTTTGTAAGTGAATACAAGTTCAACTTCATTTTCAAAACCAGGAAAAACTAAACACATGGGAACAAAACTATAAAGAAGAACAAAGAAACGGCTAATGTCAAGTCCAGGCTGCGTCGTCGGGGAGGCAGGCAGCTGTGTGGAGGGTCATTAACGATGTTGACTGTGTTCTGTTTCAGGGCGTGGCAGGTCATGGACCGAATCAAGTTCATCCCCTTTATTTGCACAGCCTGTGAGCCACGATAGTTTCTACACTTGAAAATGGTGGGCAGAGAAACGAACAGAAGAAGAATAGGGACTATCTTGTGACTCGTGAGAATCATATGAAATTCAGTTTCAGGAAACTGTCCTGGGACAGAGCGTCCCCTATTCGCTGCCGCGTCGTCCATCTCCCTCCGCGCACCCCTCCCCCACCCACACACACCTGCGGGAAGACAATGTGCGGTGAGCCTCTCGTGTTTCTGCTTGTTTTACGGGCACAGGCACTGACTGACTTTGTTCTGGATTGTTTTTTGCCGAGGATGTTTGCACTGCAAACAGGCTCCGAAGACAGAGAAAGGCTGCACGCCCGAGCAAAAGGACGGCACGCTCGGTGTCCTTTATGAAAGTTTCAGACTCCCTAATCTCGGGTTTCTCTTCTGCAACACAACCCACCGTGTGGGCGGGTCCTGCCCGGCCCTCGTTACGTCATCCTTGGAGAACCAGCGTAGCAAAACCAGCTGAAACTATTGCTGTGAATAATAAACTGTTCTTTCTTTCTTTCTTCCTTTCTCTCTTTCTCTCTCTTTCTTTCTCTCTCTCTTTCTCTTTCTTTCTCTCTTTCTTTCTTAGATTTTACTTATTTATTTTTGGAGAAAAGGAAAGGGAGGGAAAAAAAGAGGGAGAGAAACATTGATGTGCAAGAGAAACATCAGTTGGTTGCCTCTCACACACCCCCATATGGGGACCTGGCCTGTAACTCAGGCATGTGCCCTGACCAGGAATCAAACAGGTGACCTTTCGGTCTATGGGAAGACGCTCAACCCACTGAGCCACACTGGCCAGGGCTATCCTTTATTTCGGACCCAGGAATCTTGTGTCCCCACCAGCATCCATGAAAGAAGGGCAGGGCAAAATCTCAGACCATTCACAGTTCTTGACATGCCCTCCAAACCTCCACGTGTTGCAGATGAGAAAACTGGCCCAGAGAAGGGCAGCAACTCACCCAAGGTCACTGTTACCGCTAAGTAGCAACACTAGCATAAGATCTCATGTTTTCTCAACACCCAGTCCAGGCAGCGTCTTCGGACCGACCACCCCAGGCCTCCGAAGGACACAGGACTCGACCTCGCTTCCCTCAGGGCCTCCCACAGCCACTCTGGGCCCTACCTTTCACACTGCATTTGTAGGTCTGGGTGACCACTCCGGTATTGTTCTCCTTCTCCGCGGGCCACTGATACACATAGACGGTGGTTCTGGAGGACCCGGCGTCGAGCACGATTCCATACTGAACAGAAGGGGGAAAGGGAGGGTCAGACACGGGCTAGGACTGACGCTGGGATGAGACGCAGTCAGTCACCCTCTGTCTAATGCGGTGTCAGGAAGGAACGGCGCTGGAATGTGGAACTGAGGACATGCTCAGTGGCTTAACCCAAAGTGACAGTCTTCCTTAGAGACCCCATGGTCCGAAACCGGCTTAAGGACTTAAGGACTTAAGGACTGCATGAGCTCCTGGCAAAAGCAAAAGCAAAGGTCATAAGACCGGCTTTCTTAGATTTATTACTGTCATCATCATCATCATCATCACTCGTACTATGATAGAATAGTAGAATAGAATAGAATATTTATCGAGTACTTATAATGTGCCAAGCACAGCACGAATGCTTTGGTATCAGTGCATTGACAGTGCAGCTGTCATCACTGTCCCTGTTTGACAGGTGGGGAAACTGAGGCTCCCAGAGGTAACCACCCCAGGTCACGGAGTTGGGGTCAAGCCTGGGTCTAACAGAGTCCCAAACCGATACTCATAACCCCCATGCGCTCATCGAGTTCCAAGGGAACCGCGTCTAACAGGGTGACCGTCTAGTAAAGAAGGCACCGGAGATGGCCCGACAGACTGACTTTGTGCAGACAAAAAGCCCCTCGAAAACAAAGCTCGTGGTTGCGTGGTGTGCAGATCTGGCTGGACAGAAGGTGGTCCCAGCTGAGCAAGGAGCCAGGGCTTTCTGGAAAGGAAGAAATCGATGGCCCAACTCTCGCTCTTGGAGGGGTAGACCTGCGGGGGCTGCAGGCAAGCTGAGTGGGCCACAGACATCAGAGACCCCAGCGATGGCCCCACTTGACAAGGGTTCGAAGGGAACAGTTTCAACACAGCTGGGCCCAGGGGCCGCACTCTGGAGAGGAATGGCCGAGCACGGGAGAGTGACCCCACGTGGGGACCGAATGTGACCTGCACAGGTCGCCCCAGAGGAGCTGCACCCTGGAGGCCCTGAGTCTGTGCAGGCCCCGCCCCCTTCCTCAGTCACGCCCTGCGGCTGTGTGGGCAGCGGCAATGCGGCCTTGGTCACACTGGACGGAGAAACTGCGGGGCCTCCGGACAGCCGTTGACCGGAGGTGGGGACAGTGAAGCCTCGGGAGGAGGAAGATGTTGGACGTGATGATGATAAGCAAGTGGGGGCCTCGGCGAGAAGCAAAAGCGTGCCATCGTGTTTACACTTCCGGCTCGTAGAGCAGGGCAGACCAGGGACAATGACAAGGGGACATTTGGACCCCGACTAAGTTTTATGAATTTGCTCTTAAACTCAGATAAACCAAGGGTAGGCAAGCCCCAGGTAGATTTAATTGCCAGATATCATGACCTTTCACGAGGGTCTTGGAGAACACCCCAGGGTCCCTCAGAGGGGGGCTGACCTCTCATAACCAACTGTGAGGCACACGCACAAAGTAAAACAGGGCTCGAGGTATGAAAACACAAATGAGACTGTGGAAAAGCCCTCGTAGCCACTCAGCCGCACCCACCGCCGCCCGCCTGCCCCCACACACGCTGCACCGGGAAAGGGGTCTCTCAACCCCCCGAGGAGAGCAGCACGGGCAGCCTTCCCTTCCAAGGCTGTCCTCCTCCTCCTGGTCCAGCTGGCCCGGAACATCTGCCTTTTCTTTCTTTCTTTTTCATTTTATGTATTGTAGAGAGAGGGGAGGGAGGGAGAAAGAGAGGGAGAGAAACATCGATGTGCAAGAGAAATATTGATTGGTTGCCTCTCACATGTGCCCCAGCTGGGGACCCAGCCTGCAACCCAGGCATGTGCTCTGACCGGGAATTGAACCAGTGACCTTTTGGTTGGAGGGATGACACCCAACCCCCCAAGCCACACCAGGCAGGGAAATGTCATACTCTCTCATAGGAATCCACCCAGTGAGGCAGAAGGGCGCTGTGAGCCGATACCCACTGCTAGACCACGCCTGCCCCCTGCAGCCGTGACCGGGGCCTGACGGCACGGCCCTGTAGAGACGCCAGAGCCCGTCTTTGCCTGTGTGCCACTTGGGGACGGTGTGTCGTCCCGTCCTTCCAAATGCTTACATGAGGCCAACGCTCTCTGCTCCTTTCTTCCTTCTATACCAGTCCCGCTCTGCTCTACCTGTGTGCCCGTGGGAAGCCACTGGCCCTTGGGTCCTTCTGTCCCTTCCTCTGCACAATGGGGGGTGGTGATAATTGCACCTGCATGGAACTGTCGCTGAGGGTTCCCTGCCCGCGGTCCCTCAGGCCTTACCACGTAATGTCCAGCCATACATGTTCCACCTGCCTGGAGGCTTTCTCCAGCGGCCTGTGCCCACCCGAGGACACAATATGCCAGAAACACTGGAGTTAATGTCCCCCAGGGAGCATCTCTCACCTGACGACTGACCTGCCGTCAGTCGGTGTGTAAACACCCCCTCCGGCGGGACAGCTGGGAGGCAGGTGTTTCTAGGCTGCTCGGCAGAGGGCAGCCCTGAAGCAAGCTCTGCATGACTTCCCAGCATCCCCAGCGGGACTGAGGTGCCCACAGGGGCAACCAGCTGGGTAGCAGGCCCTTTACGGCTGCCCTCCCTCCTGCCTCCCCTCCCCATCCCCTGCCTGTGCTTCCTGGGCCATCCTCAGGTGACCTACTTGCACTCACGTCTTAGTTAGGGGAATCCACCTGAGACAGTAGCATCACACACGGGCGGGCACCTCCTTCAGCCGTGCCCTGCACCTGCCTCAGGATCCGCTTTTCTCCACTCGGGTTCCTCCTCCAGTTGCTCCAGCAGGAAGAGAGGACTTCCCTCTTACCTCCCAGGAGGAGTGCAAGGCAGCAGCTGGCAACAGCCTCAACCAGCCTCACTTGGAGGGCCTGAGGGATGACTTTACAGATGAAGGCTTTGCCCTGCCCTCTCCATCCACCTGTGCTCTTCCCGCCCCGGCAGCGCCGTGAGGTTGAGAGCCTTGTGCACCTGTATGCGGACTGCAGACTGGCGGGACAGCTCAGTCCCCACGTTTGTGCTCTGTCCACCCTCCCTGCAGGCAGCTGCCCCTTTGCCTCCCCTCACGCCGGTGGTACAGACCCTGGATTCCGGAGTCCCAGGCACCATAGCATATTCTGGAAGGAGAAGCACGGCTTTGGATGGGCAGGTTCTCTTTACATCCCACAAAGGGATGTAAACCTGGAGTGCAAGCTAGAGCTGGTCCTTCTGAAATACGGGGCTCAGGGCAGGTGCCCCAGTTCCCGGGGTCTAAGTGGTACTAGCCTTCCCCCCAACTTGTAGGGTACTCTCCTCCCCCAATTCAACAATCTCTCCTGCATCTGCATCCATTCCCCCTCTCTTCCCTCCTGAGCAGAGCGGGGCATGCCCTCCTGTCACCGGCCAGGACCTCCCTCGGCAGGTGGGGAAAATGCTCTCCTTCTCTCCTCACTCACGGCTTCAGGATAGTGGATGCCAGAGCCCGCCTCTCCCCTCCAACACCAGCCCCTTCACACTGACCTTCAGCCCTGGAAGGAGGACCTCTTTGTGGTGAGTCTGGATGAGTGTGACGGTCACCAGGACCACGACGCTCAAAAGCAAGACCACCAAGGCGACGACGACCGGAGTTCGGGAGAGAGCCTTGAGGCCTAAAACGGGAAGGAGATCCAGAAGACTCAGGAGGGAGGAGGGGGAACAGGGCACGCGCCTTCTTCGGAGGGTCCAGGGGCCGGGTGCAGACCCACGTGAGAAGTCCCCGCCTCTGGCTTTAGTGAGACCCACGCTTCTAAGAGGCAGAAGAAATTGGGCTCTGACGCCCACTTATCTTTCCTCCGAAGACTGGACTAAACCGCGTTTGCACAGTTTCAGTGCTTAGGCGTTTAGTTGTATATAGTATTATATTAGCTTTACATTGTTTGGCTTTTTATATTTTTAACATATATTAGTTTTATATATATTTACATCTATTAGTATTATACAGTTTCCTGGTAGTTTCATATAGCATCACATTATTTTTATTTATACTAGTTTTATACATAGTTTACATGTATTAATTTTAAATGTATTTTTATCTATATTAGTCTTATACTGTATTATATTAGTTGTCAGGTATGTGTAGTTTAGTTTTCTGGTATTTCTCAAAGTATGTTATGCGTATTACTGGTTGTCCCTGAGATAATTTACAACATTGGTTTCCATGGGGATTACAGAAATATGGGTTTTCTATTAAAGGAAGTATTATTTCATTTAAAAATAACCTCAGGCCCTGGCTGGTGTAGCTCAGTGGATTGAACGTGGGCCTGTGAACCAAAAAGTCGCCAGTTTGATTCCCAATCAGGGCATGTGACTGGGCCAGGTCACCAGTAGGGGGCGCCCAAGAGGCAACTGCACACTGATGTTCTCTCCCTCTTTCTTTCCCTTCCCTTCCCCCTAAAAATGAATGAATAGAACCTTTTAAAGCAATCTCAGATGAATGAAAAGAAATTGGTACTCTACCTCAGACACAAGCCATGACTCACTACGTGATGACTTCCTGTAGAGCGAATGATAACATGCCCACATTTCTCAAGTGTCTGGTTGCCAGAAGAACCCGCCCTCGGGCGCGTGTCCTGTGGCTGCGGTGACGGCTCCAGGCCACCTGCATCTTCCCAAACCAAGACTAACTGGACCCCAGGCTGCACGTCCCGTCTAACAGGGGCCGTGTAATCTCTGGTATTTGCATTTTAATCATAACATGGCAGTGATATTCACCCATTTAAAAGCTAAATAATAAATACATAAATAAATGAAAGCACACGAATACTCTTAACTAGATGGACTCTGAATAGATAATGATATAATTCTACACGTATTATATAATAATATGTACCGTATGTATATATTACATTTTGCAGTAATACCTCATGACCACAGTGAACCAGGTCTCCTTATTCAATTTAAACGGATGTTGCTCAACTGGATGATTACGAGCAAATATTCGCCTGGGTCTTCATGGACCCACGTGGGATAATGACATTTCTTTCCGCCCCATCTGATGCCCCTGCTGTGCAGATGCTGCCGAGCACACTTCCTGCCATCAGAGGCGGTCACGTAACACCCCGATGCCTCTACCTTGTGGCTGGGAGTGGACACTGACACGGCACCGATGGACGGCACTGTGTCATCCCTCACTGACAATGACTGCAAGTGGTCACACTGACTGGCACTCCCAGCTCTGGGGATTGCCTGCACAGAAGGAGCCCCGACTGTGTAAAATGACACAAAGTGACTCATTGTCCACGACTCCTTTGTGGTAGCAACTGAAGGCGGGGCCACCCACCATGGAGTTGACCTTAAGAGTCTCTGAAGGGGTCCTGGACCACTTTTCTGTGATTCGGGAGAAAAACACATGAACCCACCAGGAACCAGTATGTCTGCAGAGGCAAACCCTGGTGTCAGCTGTTGAAGAATCCACACGGCAGTGTCAGCTTAAGGGTTTTTTTTTTCTCTAACAGGACACAGCAGAGATTTAATCTGCCAGGTTGAACTTGTCCTTTGGGAGGAGTGTAACAAGAGTCTGCATGTGTGATGTTACCATATATATATGTCACAATTCCAAAGCGTTTTGGGGAAAACCTGGAAACCAAAGTAAATCAGCTCCTTAAGCACAACTTTCCTTAAAAAAAAAAAAAGATTGGTATAAATGGCCCCCACTATCCTAAAATCATATCCTTTTGGAAGAGAAAAAGGCCCAATTTAGGGGCAAAACTAAGGAACATCTGCCCAGCCCTGACCAGTGTGGCCTAATGATTGGACATCGCCCTGCAAGCCAGAGGTCACTGGTTCGATTCCCAGTGTGGGTACATGCCTAGGTTGTGGGCACGTGAGAGGCAACCGATTGATGTTCCTCTCCCTCTCTTTCCCTTTCCCTTCCCCTCTCTCTAAAAGTAAATAAATAAAAATCTTAAAAATAAAAAAGAACATCTGTCCACAGGAGGGATGCGGGTTGATATGTAAGCAGGCTCCTAACCACAGCCACCGGCTGGCCTCCCAAGTCCTCTGAGCTTCAGCAGTTTTTAGGTAAAAGAAAAAAGAAAAAAAAAACTATGCTTTACTTAAGCAAATCCTTGCTCCAGCAGAAAAGTCTATCACAAAGCAAAACGGACTAGCCCAGGACTTGGCTAGGGAACGGGGCCTAGAGCGTGATATCATTAGGGCGGACAAACACTGTAATTACCAAGTGCCTACCTCAGAATGGAGAGGCTTCTGGGTTTTCACATGAGCAACCGCAAACAGTGCTCCAGAGGCAGGCAGAGGAAGAGTGTGTGCGTGCGTGTGTGTGTGTGCTTGTGTGTGAGTCCTGCACCAGTGCCACGATGCTGACCCGTGGTGGGGGTGGGGGTCGAGGGAGGCTGCAGGCGCTGTGCCAGCAGCAACGCTTGAATGGAAATAGAGGGAAGATCCAGGTCCTTTAAAGTTCATCAGAAAAATCAACACTGTTCTAAAACCAACCTTACCCGCTGCTGGGTAAGGGAAACCACAAGGGCCAAATTAATGGATTATGCAAACCGGAAAAACAATTTAATCGAAACATGCATGTTAGTCCTTGTTTGGTGTAGCTTTGATGAAAAGCATTACTTTCATATGAGGGGGGAAAGCCCGTGAGCAACTGAGTATCCAACTAGAGAGGTTCAACAGTCATTTGCTGGGGACGGGGTGAGAAACCCGGAGCTGAAGCTGGGATTCTCCTGTGATTTGAGAAAACCGCGCTGGCTGCCCGCTGAGATAGATACTTACCTGCTTGCTCACAAGGCTGGCGAGTCAGGACGCTGAACATCTCTTCGCCCAGCTGCGGTTGAGAGAGCACGGAATGACGATGCGTCCAAGGCCCCTGATGTATCAAGGTCAAAAGCCTTGCACACTGTCAAAACACAAGCCCACTCCCTCCGGATCAAACCCTCACGGCGGGGTGAGTGTGTGTTGGGGGGCGGCTGGGGGCGGGCGGGAGGTGACCCTAGAACTTCAAAGAAAGACCCAAAGCTGGGGCTTAAATTCCAGAGTCACCTCCCCAAAGGCCAGAAAAAGGAGAGAAACGGGCGTGCTGAAGTTTTAAATTGAAAAAATAAATATTCACAAATCAGCCTAGGTTTTCCTACAGAGTTTTCCACCTGTACGCAGCACCCTGGGAAGGAGAGATCTCCCAGCCCTTACTAACACACACAGGGCTCAGGCAGGGATTTCTCCAAAGCACACAGCAAGGAAGGTTTCTGCGTGTGGTCGTGGCCCGCGAGCCTGGGGCCGCCTTTCCAAGCCCCAGAGGGGTATCTTTAGCTCCTGGCTGGAAACAATTACGAGCAGATTTGGGGTCCCGGGAGCCAGCGCCCCAGGATCCGGGAGGCCCCGGTCCCCACGCAGCCACAAGCATCTAAGCGCCCACCCAGCGCATCGCCAGACCCCGCAGGGGCGCTCGGGAAAGACGCGTCCACCTCTCCCGGCAGGGCAGGGACCACCTCCCTCGCCGCCAAAGATTTGGGGTTCACGTCCCTCGGTCCCCCCTTCCGGCCCTCTGCGGAATCTGATTCCATTTCCTTTCCTCCCAGCTCTCAGCCTCACGAAGCTTCCCGTTCCTTCCTCAACGGCTCAGGCGCGGGATTCCCAGTCCTCACCTGCGCGCCGACGACGCGGGGAAGGCGACCAGAGCTGCCGCAGTGGCAGCCGGCGGACAGCGTGCAGGAGGCTACGGCGGAGGCGCCGCCGGGGAGGCGGGGCGGAGCAGGCGGCGGCGCCCGGGACCGCCCCCTTGGCCGGGTCAAGGCTGAGTACCTCTTCACGTTCGGTCTCGTGGTTCACTCGACTACCACCTGAGTCCGGAATAGGAAGGTGCGGGGCTGGAGAGGCCTCGGCCCCCCGCCCGCCCCCCCCAGCCCTGACCCCGCTGGGGCCTATACTGGGGAAGTGGGGGAGGTGTCCACTGCCTGCCTGTCCCCGCTCTTTCCTCTGTCAGGGCCAGATCGCTTTTATTTCTCTTCCACTTTCCTCCACCTGCACCCGAAGCCTAAGTGGAAGGGGACATGGGGGCAGGGCGGAACAGAGGCAGGACACTCCGTAGGCGCCCCCGGGTGAGCCCTGTGTCCCTCCTTTCCAAGGACGGCAGACCGGTCCACACCTGTCAATTTGAGGGCGAGGCCCGGGAGCAGCCTGGCCCTTGGGTCACCCGGGCCAAAAGCGCAAATTAATGCCGAGACATTGCTTCTCACACACAAGGGTGGGCAGAAGCAGCTTAAAGTACCAGCCATCATTGCCTACACGACAAATCCTAACTCAGGATTCGAAGTCCTAACAACGATAAGAATAAACAATGCAACTAAACAATACAACAATGAATAAAAAAGAACACAAGGATAAACTCGGGGTTTCGCATACCCCCAGCTGTAAACCTACTTTTGCCCTCTCCGTATTTTAGCAGACCTGCCCTGGTGGGGCCGGGGGACAGGCTCACTGGCTACTGAGCAAAACTGTCCCCTCTCCGATTTTAGACAGGTGGCATGAAGCCAACGATTAGGACATGCATTGCCTGAGAGAGGCCAAACAGGAAAAGTGACGGAAGGGCAGCGTGGGTGGGGGGCTGCAGAGATTCAACAGCCCCGGAGTCTGTTCGCTGCCCTCCCCCGGTGACCCCGGGACTCCCTGCAGTAATCCCAGCAAGAGGCCTACCCTGGCTTCTGTGGGCCCACTCCTCTTCGTGGCTCCTGCTCGCCTGGAAGAAGGAGCTGAGGCCCCTGCTGTGTCCTGGGCCTGCGTACCCTCGCTAGAGAGCTAGGCCTGGGAGCCTCTGAGCTCAGAGAGGTGGGCTCCCAGCTAGGGCGGGGGTGTGCGCATGCGCCTACGTGTGCGTGCCTTTTCAGAAAGTCTTAAAAATCGAATTTGTGAGATAATACCTATGTGCATTGATTTTCCATTGCCTGAAAACAAAGAGGTATTCCCCCCCGCCCCCCGTGCAAGGGCACCAGCTCCCTGAATTCTGCGCGTGGACCCCAGGCTAAGAAGCTGCTCGACTGATTTTCATAGCCGAAGTGTGGGTTTCCTGCTCAAAATCTTTTGATGACTCATCCATTCGATAATGAGCTCTCACTGCCTACTGAAACAGGTCCAAATTGAACCTGGCATTCAATTATTTTTTTTACCAATTAGCTTTCCCTGCCTTAATTTACATAAAAGGTATTGTACTTTCTATTTCTTCACTACTTGCCTTTTTCATTCAAAAGGTTATTTTTTAACCCTGAGATGTTCAGTTAACATCTTGTTATCTATAGAGTTAGTCAGAAATAAGCTATGTCAGCTCTGGCTGCTGTGGCTTAGTGGATTGAACAGTGGCCTTCAAATCAAAGGGCCCAGGGTTTGATTCCCAGTCAGGGCACAAGCCTGGGTTGCCGGCTGGGTCCCCTATTGGGAGTGTGTAAGAGGCAACTGATGGATGTTTCTCTCTTTCTCTTTTTTCCTCCTTTCCCACTCTCTCTAAAAATAAATAAGTAAAATATTTTAAAAATAAGCTATATCGTATTCTATTATATAAATAAACCACAGTGCACTTGGGCTTTTCAGTATTTGAGAGTATTTGGATCATTCTCATTTTGCTTGTGTGTGTGTGTGTGTGTGTGTGTAAAATGTATTGGATTAATTCTTAGTATTTTTAAATGTCAGGAGCCGACCAACAGCTGACCTTTCACACAGTTGGGACAGATGAGACGCATCTGCACAGCAGGGGCGACTGTGGCCGGATCTCCTGTCTATCTCCTCCTGTGTGCCCGTCCCTGCTAGCAACAGGTGGTGGGATTTTTGGGTACCTGTGTGTTATAACAAAAACTCTGCATGATGCCTCTGATTCTACGCAAAATGACTTGCTGACCACAGAATAGAGACCCCTAGCAACCCTCATGCTGCCTGCTTCCCCCACCTGGGAAGTTAAGGACAAAATCAAACTATGGGCAGACCAACTGCCAGCATGCTGAAGGAAGCTGTTGCTAGGAATGTTTCTTAAGGAGTCACCACTCAAAAGCTTAAGATTTATTAGAGGCACTACCCCTCCCATACCCTGGACAGGAGTGTAAAGCAAGGAGTTCTACTTGAAAATAATAATCTCAATACATGGAAATGAACACAAAACATGCCCCCCCCAAGATGTATAAATCAAAAAACCTAGGCAAAAAACCAGTTACCTAACCGAGACAAATCTAACCTCAACGGACAATAGCTATTTTCTATATAACCTATAAATCACCCCTTGCACCCTTTTAATGTAGACCAATCCCTAGAATCTTAATAGACACGAAGCTACTAATTGGCACCTGAAAGTTTGTGCCCATATAGCTTCGTTGGCTATCTGATTGATAATCCTCTTGGTCAAAATAACCTTTGTTTAACGTGGTTGATGGGTGGGACCTCCTGCACTTTTCGGTTACTTCTTTGTTTAACATGATTGATCTGTAAAACCTTCTGTACTTTTCAAAATTATTCCTATGGTAACCGTTTCTGTTTTAATAATCACACTGTGCATTGAATGTTGTATAACCTCCCCTATAAAAACAAAGATGGATTCTTCTCGGGGAGTCAGTCGGGTCCAAAAGGCCTGGCTGTCCTCCGGCACCCCACCGGGTGTCTCGCTTCAGTCTCATCGCCTGAGCCGTGCATCCTTCAGGGACCCCGAGACCCCACCGAGGCTGGACCCCGGCATTTAAAAGACTAAAATATTTTTGAATTCTAGTTATGAATTCTAATGCATTCATTATCGATAGCTAAAACCCATGAAAATAAGAGCTGTCTGGAATCCTTAGAACTTCTATTTTAGCCAAGTCTACGTGAGTCACAGACACGCACATGCTCACTCTTTCTTAGAACTGAGCCGGGTCCCTGCCAGGGGAGCGGCAGCCACCGGCAGGACCACCCGAATCCTCTCAGGGGGGCTGAGATTTGTGAACAAGCACCTCACTTGTTCCCGGGGCACCAATTTGAATTGTAACCTCTTTCCACTGTTTAATCACCTGATTTAGGAAAATGAAATTCTGCACCCCTAGCTGGAAAACGCCTAATTTCCTTGTCCACTTGATTGGCTTCAGTTTATCTTATCTTTTTTTTTCTGCCTGATTGGGTTCTGCATTCTTTTCATAGTTTTCTTGTCTGTCAGCCACAGCTCTGCTGTCATTTTTATTAACAGCCCTCTCTCTACATACAGTGTGCCTTTGTTTGCGATTACACCTAGTTCTGTTCTTGTTTTTATTTCTTTCTTTCCACTTTTTAAATGTTCGTTGTTCTTTTTCTAACTCTGTGAGCAAAATGATTAGCTATGACCTCGTTTAATTTTAACTGCCTTCCTAACAGCCCTGCCTCCCAAATACAGTCATGCTGAAGGTTAGAGCTTCAGTTTGGGGGGGGGGGTACAATGTAGTCCCCAACACCTACAATGTCCCTCCTTCTCCCTGTCCTGTGCCTCTGTCTGTCTCTTTCTCAGGCAATTAAAAAAATTGCTGTGCCTGCAATCAGGTATATTCACTAATATGGCATATATTAAAATAAAAATGTCTCTTCATCTAAAAAGAAATAACGATGCCCAATATCCACCCACCATGGTTTTGAGTTAAGAGACCAACAGTCAGTATTGCTGTCACTTTATAGTTTTACACGTGTATTTTTTATTTCTTCAAAAGTTCATTTTTTTCGTAAGCTTCTCACTTTAGAAGTTTCAGCTTTACAGAAAAGTGGCCAGAATACCATAGAGAGTGTCTGTACCACTCAAACCCAGTTTTTTCTCTCTTGTTACATTTATCACAACTCATACATTGGTGTTCATACATTATTATGAAGTCAAGTGCGTATTTACCCAGATTGACTTTGCCATCATGTTTTGGAATTTCAGCCTCCAGCCTCTGGGGTCTACATTTGGGTCTGACATTCTCTTGACCTGGAGTGATTTCTAGCTTTTACTGATTCCTCTGGCCTCAAATTCTCTCTGTGTTTTTCGCACCGTTTCCTTACTTGTTTGGACTTCATCGATGTGTTAAAAATTTGTTTGTATCACGGTTGTGCTATGCCTATCAGAGCTCCAAATCAGCCACAGTTAGAGGTTCCTCAGTATGAATGGTGACGCAATACCTACGCCCGACAGCAGATACCATGGGGCGGGGTCACTAACACGGCTCAGCGCAGGGGTCCCCCCCACCTCCCAAGTACAGTCCCAGGGGTTCACACCTTCGCCGCTGTGGTGTCCGCGGCCACCACGGCCTTTCAGTTTTCCTGGCACGTTCCCCGGGCAGGTGCATGAAACAGGACTCTCAGATAGGGAGGGAACCAAGTCTGGCTGCCTTGATAAGTTTTGCCCTTTTGAGAACTCACCAGCTGAAGGGCTGATGCAGCAGCCAAGGGGAGATTCTGGCCTGGGAGGTTTTTCTTCTGGAGAAGGTGGGACATTCAGTGAGGAGGCCTCAGCCTTCCGATGGTGCCTCCCTCCGCGACCCTGCCCAGCACAGCCGCAGGGGGCGCTGTTCACGCGACCTGCAGCCTGCAGCTTTGCCCTGTGCAGCCTGTCCAGCCGAACACAGCGGCCTGGGCTGGGCTAGGCACACAGGCTTCCAGGGCATCCAGGTTCCCCTGCTCCCCACTGCTGGTTTTTTTTTTTTGTTTTTTTTTTTTTAGTCTCGGAAACTTCTGTAGGATCCACGTTCAAGCTTGCACTTCCGGGCGTGCACCTCCTTGAGTCCCTCCCCACTCACCCCTGGGACTGTTTGAAGATTAAGTTTTTTTTCCTTTAGGAACTGTGGACCAGTTGTTGGATGCTATTGATCTGTCACCAGTACTGCTGGGCCACAAGGTTTCTGATATATATATGGATTCATACATATAAATAGAGCTTTTTGTGTTTAGGGCTAAGGGGTGTGTACGTAGGAACACCCGAAGGTAGGCATAGTGACTAGTTTTTTTTGTATGTTTTTTGTTTTTTTTTTAAGAATATGAGCCCTGGCTGGCGTAGCTCAGTGGATTGAGCGCAGGCTGCAAACCAAAGTGTCGCAGGTTCGATTCCCAGTCAGGGTACATGCCTGGGTTGCAGGCCATGACCCCCAGCAACCACACATTGATGTTTCTCTCTCTCTCTCTTTCTCCCTCCCTTCCCTCTCTAAAAATAAATAAATAAAATCTAAAAAAAAAAAAAGGAAAAGAAGAGCTCCAACACCACAAGGAGACCTCATGTTCTTAAAAAAAAAAAACACACAATGTGGAAGTTGGGGTTTAGAGAGATTAAATGATTTCGATGTATGTAAAGGTGACTCCTGGTTTGTCTGACCCCAGTATGGCGGAATCATGTATTGTCTGGTTGGTGATTTCTAGAGAGAGAGGTGAATGCCGTGCATTTATGAGGTCTACTGTGGACTCAGTGAAATGCACAAATCTCAGCACTTGGTTCCATGAATGTTTAATGTGCAAACACCAGCCAGTGCAGGATACAGAACATTGCCATCACTCCGGAACGCTGCCTTGTACCTCTTCCAAAGATAAATCATTACTCTGACATCTGTTACCATAAATACGTTTTGCCTGTTCTTGAACTTTATATAAGTGGAATGGCACAGCCCGGGCTCTGGAGTGTGGCTTCTGACTCTAGGTCAGCGATTTTCAGCGGCTGTGCTGCAGCAATTTTTAAAAACAGGCAGCACCTGACTAGGTAGTCAGGGGCACTGTCCTCTTTCCCCTTAGATTGTCAAATTAAAAAAAAAATGACAACAGCCAACACAACAATAGCCACCTGGTATGAAGGAATCAAAATTAGACCAACTTTTATGTCAGATCGGCAAAAGAATAGATTTTGGGGTGGGCTACAGAATTTCAGTAACGAGATTATGCGTGCCGTGAGATGAAAGAGGTTGAAAACCACGGCTCTCGAATGAGTGCACGCGTGCTAATGCCTGCGTGTGTGCGGTTGAGTCCTGTTTGCCCTCCTTGGTGACACACGGAAGGAGACCCAGACATAAAAGACAGACAGGTCGGCGAGAGGGTGTGCTGAGTCACGGATGCCCTCCAGAGCTCTAATCGCCAGGTTTGGGGTCAGGCACCATCTCGGGTGAACTGACGACATTTGTGTTTGCTTTGGGCACAAGCATAAAGGTCGTTAACGCGGTGCACTTTTCCTCCTTAATGACTTCCCCTCTTTAACCACATTAGATGTGCCTGTGGAAACCAAATGAACCCCGCTGGGACAGCTCTGGCTGCGCGAGTGCTTTATCTCACTGGATCGGAAGGCAGACTGCAGCGGGGATGGAAATGCCAAGCGTTTGAAGGGCGAGGGCCCTCGCCTGCCTGTTTCTCCTCTCTCTTTATAGCCTGGTGCTGGGTGGGAACACACCCAAAAGTAAACAAGAACGGCTCGCTATGGGTCTTGAATTGGGCAGGAGGAGTCCTGTTTTTCCCCCCGTTCTTTTCTCTGTTCTTTCATTATGGCGACCATAAATGTTGGTACAGGCAGACAAGACAAGTACTGAAAGTCCCGCAGCTGTGTTATCCCTCATGTCCTAAAAGGCACTGTAGCCAGGAGGTACAAATTCGGGCATTGCCATTTACTGGCTGGGTGACTCGCCCTCTCTGTGCTACCATTCCCACAGCTGCAGGAGGGGCGCAGGCACCGTGCTTATGTTACAGGGCTGGTGGGAATGCGCTGCACATGTACACACACACGCAGAAGGTCCTAAAAGGTGCTTGGCATACAACAAGCTATCAGTAAATACAAACTACTATAATTACAGAACGGCGCTCAGAGCATGTGGCTCTTCATGCCAATATGCGTGGCCCTGAAAGAACATTTATTGGCTCAAAAATACACAAGGAAAACTGCAAAACAAAATCAATAGATATTAAATCAGTTTTGTGGAAGGGACATATACTGCTTCACAAATAGCTTCAGGCGGCCCCGTGTTTCCCAGTTCCCTTGCAGGTAGGTGGGGCCTTGTGCTTGGTTTGGGCCATTGAGAATGGCTGGAAGTAGCCTCTGTCCCTGGTACGGGACATTTCATTGGAAAGCCAATGCGTGACTCTTCAGCTTACGCCTTCCCAGTCATGGAGACTGAAGAAGTCATCTGTTCTCACTGGTGCAGCTACCAGGTGGCAATGCCTTCGGAAGTCTGGGGTCCCAAGTGTGACTACATGGAGCACAGCACCTCCGACCCACACTGGACAGGGAGTGAGTCAGAAATAACCTGGTGTTATGTTAAGCCATTGAAATTGCAGGGATGGTTTGTTATCTCGGCATAGTCTAGCCTAACCTGACTAGTAGAAGTGCCTGCTTAAGGTAACATGCCTGCCAACCATTCAATTATACTCAACTGGACCTGACTCTTCCTTAATTGTATATAAGTTATATTGAATCAAGTCTCCAGAATGGCAGGGATCTTAATTTTGTTCACTAATGTATGAAAAGTTCCCAGAACAATGCCTAGGACAATGTAGACATTCAGTAAGTTATTATGATATGGGTGTATTACAAAGGATCTGATAAGACTACAGGTGGAACTTTCCAAAGGAATACAAAGGTCTTAAAATGGGTTCAGATACAATCAGGAAAGCTGGTTACATCACACGTCGATGAGACAGGACGGGGACAGGCTCTTTGGGGTCCCACCCTGCAGTCTAGCCAGTGACAGGGAGACAAAATTCCGTCTAGCCGATGACAGGGAGACAAAGAAAACCACATTTCATCCTCCAGGCCTGCCTCATGTTCCTCCATTTTTACATTCCTTTGTCTCCTCTCGTTCTTTGCAGAGCGGAGGAGGGAGCTAACTGCATTCCTTTGAATAATGCAATTTAAACATGATTCCAGAGCAAAGTCAGAAGCTATGACATGGGGCCTGCTGGCCTAGCCTTTCAATTTTTAAAATGTTCATTTTAATTGTGAGGTATTGTGTTGCTTTTAAATATAGCAATGTCAGGCTCTGCGGCCACCACAGTGAAGGCGACGTCGGTCATTTCACGGACAGCACAGATATTCGCGTGGACTCGATACCAACATAAACCGGACCGTGGACAATGGGGAGCAGAGAAGACAGGCAGGAAGACTAAAGACGTGAATGTATTTAGGCTCTTCTGTCTTTGAGCTTGTTTTTGTTTTGCAATTGTAAACCTGCCTTGCTCTTCGGATACAGGAAAACCTTATGATGGGCCCGGGGGGGAGATGATACTTGTTGACTTGAGGGAAAAAAACAACAGTGAGAATAAAAAATCTGGGGAAACGTAAAATTTTCCACCTTTCTTCTTATAACAAAGATAGAATGATGTGACCTTATCCAAGCATTGACAGTAATTTTTGGCATTGTTTTTTTTATTTTATTGGCCATGTGCCGTTCTTGTTTGTTTTGGTGAGCTGGGAGTACGTATCATTTACTCATGTTTTTCTATTGGGATACTTATCTTTTACATACATTTCTTTGAAAAGGTAACAGATGAAAATTAAATGTTATGTCCAGAGACCCTCTACCTACTGGGAGCTTCTGAATACTCAACAATCCCATGGTGTTTGTTGTAGAATTCAGGGATAGAGCAGGGAAAATGGGGGGAGAGAAAGGAAGAAGTAACACAAGCAAAATCCCCAATTTGGAGAAAAATAAGGTCTGGGTTGAAAGTGCTAAACTGAGCGCCCAGCACAATAGACGAGAAAAGAGGCAGACAAGCACCTCATTGTGAATTTTCAAAACGCTGGTGATGGAGAGCAGATTGGCGAGAGGGAGAACAGCTAGTCCACTTACAAAGGAATGGAAATCAGATTGCTTTCAGGCTTCTTCAGAGCAACACTGAATACTAGGAGGCGGCGAAGTCACGCACCAAGATTCCCTTCTAGACCAGAGATGAGGATGACGATGGTAAAAAGTAATAATTCCAATGTAGGAACAATAACTAATATGTATTGACTGCTTACCAACTGTCAGGAAACATGCTAGATTCTTCCCACTGGTCTTCTCATTTAATGCTCATGACAAATTAAATAGATAATTTTTATTATCATTTTCATTTGACAAATGAAAAAACTGAAGTGTCATAAGATTAACCAACTGGTTAAAGGTTATGCAGACAGAAAGCCTTGGAGGAGAACTGAGTTTCCCCTCAAATTACAAAAACACTTGGATCATGCAGTAAGACGTTCGTGCTTACACAGGGCAACAGAGGAGAGAGACAGAAGGAGAGAACAAATGGAAAACTGGACAAAGACTATTACGTTTAAGGTATGAAAGAAGCATCCTTCAGAGGTGGAAAGCGAAGGAACAGTATTGTAGCTCTTGGTAACTCTTAGTGACTGTTCACCTCTATGGAAGATAAACCCGACTGCAAAGTCCTTGACCTTGGGGAGCGGGTCTGATGCTGGGCATCCCCCACGGCACTAGGCACAGACACAGTCACGTGTCTGCTGCTGAAGCCAGCTGCCGACGCTGAAATGTGTTCTCGTATGGATGACACATATTTATACCTGGAGCTTCACTTACCTTGAGAAGCAGGAGAGGAAGTGCAAAGGGAAGAGCACGCAGGGTGTTGGGGCGGGCCCCGCCCGGGAGGAAACAGGATTTAGTTGACCTTTTTCCAAGTAGGACTGCGCTGGCACCAGAGTCTCGGTGGAGAGCTGGGGCGAACAAAGGCGCTCAGGGAGGGAGCGAACCGCCTCGGAGGCTGGCGCTGATGACCGGCCTTGATAATCTCCGGAGGGCAGAATTGAAAAAAGCATTCTGGGGGAAATTCGAGGTGCTTGGGTGTTTGGAAAAAATTACTGTTAGACATGTATCAGATCTGTTGGATTACTTGAAAAAAAATATCCAGAAAAGTAAGCAAATAAAAACTGGGGAAAAAATGGAAAGCTGTGAGAGGAAGAAGTAGATCATAGGACCAGTTGGCTCACCAGTGAACAAAACGTACGTCGGCTACTTTTTAAACCAAAAAGCGATTATATAACCATATTGCAAAGAAGAAGATGGGGAAGCAGAAGGTCATGGGGTACAAGAGAACTAAATTTCCAAACACCGTGTTTAGAAATTAACAGACACCCTCTAAAACTGATAAGGTTAGAAGGAACGATAAGAACATCCCACTTAAAAATGTGAGAATGCATAAAAGAAGCAGCCACCAAAAGAGTCGACAATGTGGCGTAGCTCAGTGGATTGAGCGCGGGCTGCGAACCAAAGTGCCGCAGGTTCAATTCCCAGTCAGGGCACATGCCTGGGTTGCAGGCCATGACCCCCAGCAACCCCCACATTGATGTTTCTCTCTCTCTTTCTCCCTCCCTTCCCTCTCTAAAAATAAATAAAATAAAATCTTTAAAAAAAAGATTTGACAATGAAGCTTCTGAAGGAGGGGGTGTGGTGGGGAGAGGGAGGGCAGAGACCTGTCTTTTAATACTATTAATTTTTAAAGTATGTGCCTGTGGTACCTTATTATTAATTTTTTATAATAGAAAGTATGTTCACATGTTTCAAAATTCAAACGGTACAGGAAAAAGTCTGCTTTCTTTTCCACACATTCCCACCTACTTCTCCTTCGCCAAGGCAACCAGCACTTTTTTTTCCTTGTGTATTGTTCCAAAGATCATTTGCTTGTATTGTTTTTATTAAAATAAATATTAGTTTAAAGGGAAGTAAGGCAAAAATAAAATCTGCAGAGGTCTGTAGCTCTCACGGTTCAATAGAATACATTTAAACTCAATGCAATAAAGTGACTTTTGCGGAAAATTAATACAATGTCATAATTTCTTGAGATCATCAATAGTCACCTTTGCTTTGAAGACAATTTTTTCTGGAAAAAAAAACACACAAAAAAACAAAAAAAAACCATACTCGCTTTGGCAGCATGTATACTAAAATTGGAACGCTACAAAGAAGATTCGCCTGGCCCCTGTGCAAGGATGACGTGCAAATTCGTGAAGCATTCTGTATTTTTTTAAAAAAAAACCTAAGCATGTAATTAAATGAAAACCCAACAAATTTACAATAACTACCACTTTTTCTCCCTTGTCATGGTCATGAGCCTTAGAGTTCATTTTCTTATATTCGCTGCCACTTTGTGGATCAGAGGAATGCTGACTGCACGCCAAGGGTTCTGCCCTTGCACTTGACAATGGAACTGTCTCCCAGAGCTGATGGTACGTCTGGCGGCTGGTTTTCCTAAGAGTCAATTACGGATATTGGCAAAGACAAGATGCAGTTTGGGAGCAGCCGCACTGGTTATTAAGCACAGCGTGTTTCAGCCAGTGCGTGTGACGCACTTTCCCCGGGGCTCTGAGGGTGCATTCCCAAGGATGAGGCTCCGCAGGTGGAGGAGCCGGAGGTGGGGGAGGGGTGGGGAAGAGGAATAAGGTCTCAAAGGCTGCCCTGCTTAATTGCAGAGGAGAGGAGATCAACTAGTCCTTGCAGCTCCCTGACTGTCAGTGTCACTGGCCACATCCACCACCCCATAGGTGGTCTGTTAACGTCCTCTGCGTATTCATTTATTCACTCACTCAAACATCAAAACTTTTTGACTGCCTATCACGTGTCTGCACAAGCTACGTTCAGAGAATGTAGACAGGAGGAGTGAGGCCGACAGGGGCTCAAGGGTGAGATGCTCTTTAGTTTGTGTGATCCCGACTCACCAAAGGACTTGGGATTATACATTCTGGAGCCGGAAGCTCCCTTTGAAGTTATCTCTCCAGCTGGGGCCTAGTGAACTTGGGCAGCTGGCCTAGGGCCTCACTGGCATTTACAGAACTGAAATAAAATCCAGTTTCCGCTCTGATTGGGTCCATGCAATGAATTATTAAAGGTGTCAAGAGCTGTCAACAATGACCTTCTACAACTCTTTTCATAGGAAGTTTTTGGAAATGTGACTGAATGTGCTCCTTGACTTGTCACAGACTGAAACAACTCACTGGGCAGCTCTGACAAGGTGAGAGGAACTGTCCCCAGAGGTCAGGTGGCTCCTAGACCCTCCAGGTCGACCAGGCGGTCCATAGGAGTGGGTGTACTCAGTTGGGGGCAGGTGGGCCACAGCTGTAAGAGCCTCAAGAGATGAGGGAGGGACAGATACCGTGGGGGCGAAGTCAGGAAGTGCAGTAACCAGAAGTAAGATAAAAAGTCTCTGGTGACATCCACAGCCACGGTGGGAAAAAGAGAAGGGAAATTATATGGAGAGAAGGGACAGGGGGCACAGGGCATGCCGCAAGGTTGGGAGTAAGCACAGTTTTCTGAGAGAGTGGGAAGCCTCCCCCTCTGGGAAGAGCGTGCAGGGTGGCTTACTCAGACGAGGACGGGGAGCTCTCTCTTCTGTCCTGTCAAGAGCGTCTGATCGTCTGATCCGCAGGGAATAAAGCAGGCGGGCGGCTTTGCAAAGTAAAAGGCAGCCGAATCACACTTTTTGAAAGAGAAAGCAATAAAATACATCTCATACCGTATTCAGAAGAATGAAGAACCTGAACCACAAAAGCAGGCAATTAACATTTGAATGAACGTAGGGCCCAGGTTGACCAGTGCTGTGTGACCCGAAGCCCCCATCCTCAGTCACGTGGTTGATGCTTCTGGCAGGTGCAAGCCCCGAACCAAGACCCTGCTATCCAGTACAGTGCAGAGTGCCTTTCAGAAGTGGAGAGCAGAAGCCAGACCATCTCTTTGGGCAAGGCCAAATTCTTTAGTACACAATCCTACATACACACACATACATACACAAAATGACACACGGGTAAAGCTTATTAACAGCGGCCTTGTTTGTCGCAGCAAAAGTTTAGAACAACCCAGGTATCTCTCAGGGGAGGAGGGCTAGGTGGATACATGTATGCAATATTGATCTAATGTGATGCTTTCTAGCCAGGAAAAAAAAATAAGGAAGCTTTTCATGTACTAGTATGGAGCAATATATTACAAAAAAAAATAAGAACTAGTGTTTACTACCATTGTAAAACAAATATTTGAGAATTTGCTAGCAAATGCACAGACTAGTCTTGGAAGGATAACCAAGAAGAGCATGATATTCTTTGTTTATTGGGAGGGCAGATGGGTGGCTGGCAGGCAGCCCGGGGAAGAGGTTTTCACTCTATACCATTTTATGCCTTTTGAATTTTAAAGCACGAAACATTATCTACTATAAATAAATTCAATGGAAAAATCCAAAGGCCCTGCTTCTTGGAGTTCTGTGCTATATGGCTAATTCTTCCTCCCTTCTTGCTGGCTGCAAATTTCTAGAAGCTACACATCGTCAAGTCAAGGGAGTTTCCTTTCATTTCTGTTTTACTAGGAGATGCTTTAAAAAAAAATAAACTAATACAGGAATAGGCGTTGAGTTTTGTCACATGGCTTTTCAGCATCTAGTGAGACAGTAATTCTCCCCTTTCATCTCTTGCTACACTGAGTCACAGTAATAGATAATGTTGAGCCATCTTTCCATTTTTGGAACGAACCCATAATATATTATTCTTTGAATCCACGGCTAGGCTCAATTTGCTAGTATTCTATTAGGATAGTTTTTCACCCATATTCCTGCGTAGAATCGATGGATCGTTTTCTTCTAATTCACTACTTTTAGTGCTGGATTTACGCCAGGATCGTAGCTGCGCTGGGAAGATGCCCGGCTCCTTCTGAGTCGTAGAACAGTTTACGTAACACGGAAGTTCTCCTGTCCTGTTTAACCGCTCAGCCCCCTGGTATTTTGTTTAGGGCAGATCTTTCGCTGCCTTTTCTTTTCTGGCTGTTTTCTTTTTCTTAAACCAATTTTTATCATCAGCCCTAGGGAATTATTCATTTTTTTCCAGTTTTCCAAATTTATTCCCATGGAGTTTCATGAAATTGCTTTGTCCTTTACAAACTCTTCCATATTGGCTATCGTTTCTCCTCACTGATATTAATGTACATGTATTTTCTTTTTTTTCTTGATGAGGCTTGCCAAAATACTTGAAAATTTTTTTTAAAATTTGGGGGTGTTGCTACAGTCAGGAAACAATTGGCCCACGGCAATGGTGTAATTCTAGAATGGTTTAACACAGCACTCTGTGCAAAGCTGTGGTCAGGGCAGAGGGAGATGCAAGGGGCGGTCTCACTACTAGACATAAAGGGGTGAATGGGTGAGGGAGGGAGCAGTGACCGATGCCTGAAAGGAGAGTCATGGAGGGCCACCTTGACCTTGACCGGAGCTCTGATTTGACAGTGAGAGACACGGAAGCACACCGGCACAAGAGAGCTCTGCTGGGCCGACAAGGGGCAGAGGCAGAGCTGGGGTTATGGAGAATCAGAAGTGTCTTAGGGAGACGCTTGAGTAGAATTGGGTCAAGAGCATAACACAATGGCTTAGACTTGGCCTCGCAGCATTTTAGGGAGTAAGCTTTCTGCTGATGCTTCCCAGAGCGGCATTGACATGTCTTTAAGGGGGTTCACGTAATGAACGTTTAAGCTGCTTTCCTGGGCAGAAGCCTCCCTCATGGCGAAGTGACACCCACAAATACAATGGAGGAGCAGGGAGTGCTGCGGGTGTAGGAGGGAGCGCGGTGTGCATTCATGTCCGCCCCTCACACAACACCCAGCGCTGCTGTTGTTTCTCCCGTCCTTGGGCGCAAGCCTCCTGTCCCCCCCCCCACCCCCAGGGCTGGCCGTGGGACTCTGGGCTCCCGAGGCTTCCTGTTCTCTCTCAAGGCGAGCAGGCGGTGGCTCAACATCCCCTCAGTGCCTGTAAGGTTTTTGCGGTCGGTGAGGCTGCAGCGTCTAGTGAGTGAAGTCATTTGAAACTGGAGAAAGCAGAAGATGCTGCTGTTGTTTATCTGCAGCGGATGACCCTGTGGATGGAGCGTTCCGTCTATTACCGACAAATCAGATTTGGAGTTTTCAGCTCCCATTTTATTCCATTACGAGCGTTCAGTGAAAGAGGATTAATGGCTGTAATTGTCCCGACTTCATTGGGCAGGGCTCCTGTGTTCGGGGAGCAAAGATCTCCTGGTAGACACGGCCCTCTCCACCCATCGAACACATCTCACGTTACCCAACCTCTTTCCCTTAACTTCCCTCCATGCCCTGGGCCGCGTTGAGAAAGACTCGGCTTACAAAGTGGCCTTCGTTTTATGATTGTTGTTTTCTAAGAGAAGCACCGAGTTCCTTGGGATAGGTTTGAAGGGAGTTTTGAGTCATCTCCTCATCTTATTATTATTTCTATTAGTTTGCTCTCTGGTCGTATCGTTTAACTAACTGAAGAATTGAAGAAAAGCTGCCATCCAGTATGTAAACAGGCCTTACGCACTACATTGAAAAGGCAGCCAACATCGTCCCCTTTGTTGTGGACACTGTTGGTGCCCACCCCCCACCCAGATGCCTTCGCCAGGCCAGCGGACCCAACCCCAGCTGCTGGGAGTGTTGGTCATTCATGACTCGCAGCTGCCCACTTCAGAGAGCTGTCCTGGCAGAACAGGAGCCACTTGGCCTGGAATATTACACCCGAAGCCCACCCAGGGAGGCCCACAGCCACACAGTGACCGGCACAGCGGCACCTAAGGCCAGCCCTCTTGCCTGGCGCCGGGACCAACTCCACAGTACAACTCCTGCTCCGGGGCTGCAGGACCAGACTGAAGCTGAGTCCCGCTGAGACCCGGTTCTTGCTTAGCTCCTCCCCCTGCTCCACTCTGTTTCTCTCTCCCTCTTTTCCCCTAAAGGCACCGCTCCTCCGAAAACCATACTTACCCAGTCCCTGCCTCAGGCTCTGCCTGGAGGCACTCTGGCCCATGACCCTCCCCAGCCAGCTGTTGTGTGGATTCATGGCAGAGGCTGGTCTGGCTGGCGTCATAAAAAAGTGTATAGACCTGAACACACAAGCTCTGCGAGCGCGGAGAGGGTGGTGCTCATGGGCATATCCCTGCCCCTTAGCACGACGCTCAGCAGAGCGGATGCTCGGGAGGTGCCCCGAGACTGGTCGATGGGGCACCTCAGGGCGAGATTCATGGAGGTCACTCTGATGACTTCTCTCGGGAGAATCCCTTGTTCTTGTCTACCCGAGATTCTGGCTTTTATTCTGGGGAACTACTCCTCTCCTTGTTTTGGTTCAGGCGGAGCTGCCCTGCCCTGGCCACTGCCTACCAGCGAAGACAGCACAGAGGAAGGCAGAGTGGGTGACGCAGGGTGAGCTCCAGGTTCAGCTGCGAGAGCAGACAGCTGTAGCCACGGAGCTCTAGTTTGATGAGCCAATAAATCATCTTTTTAGGCTGAAGCTAGTTTGTTATGTTTCTGGCATATATAACTGAAACACTCTAGACTGACAATAGATGTTTCTATGTATGGTGCAGAATGTATTCCCTTCCAGCCTACCCCTATCCCTGTAATAGCCTATACACCCCAAACAGTGGGGGCCGAGAGGAGGTAGCTTACCTCCGAAATCTTCAGGTTTCTGTGGCCAGTTGAGAGAGATGCTCACCCAGGGGAGGGCTCTGGCCTCAGGCTTCTCATCTGCTGGTTTCCGCATCTTTCATCAGCGCCTGGAAAACCTCCCCCAGACCAAAATGCTCCCCTTGATCTCCGGGACCAAAAAACACTACACAGAATCTTCCAGAAATTTGCCTAGTGTTTACTTCAGGCAGGAAACAGGAGTCATAGTGTTTAGATAAATTTGCTTTCAGTTGTCCAATAGATCAAGATGTTGATGGTGGATGTTCACTCATTAATGACAACACCTAGAAAAGGTCAGTAAGATGTGGGCACAGAAATGTTATTATTCTTAAGCGTTAATAAACGTTTTCTCTCTAGGTAAGATGGACGAGCGAATACAGTCCATTTCGCCTGCCATGGGAGCAGATCCTTGGGGGAAGGAAGTGAGTGAGCCACAAGCCCTTAATTCTGATGCGCCGGCCACGGCTCCTCCCTCGAGTTTCCACGTGGACACCAGAGGCCTGTCGGGGGGGAGACAGGCTGGGCAGAGACAGCGCGGCTGATTCTTTCCTTGGTGACTTTGCTCTAACACTCAGATGACTGGCTCCCCTCCACCCCCTTTTGAGTTAAGTGCTTAATCCACCCAAGCGTGTGCGAGCACAAAGGAGATCCGGCAACCTGGGATCTCAAGGGACCCGTTTATGTGGCCCAGATTCCTCCAGCTCAGTCAGAAATGCCTGCTCAGACATGACCGCTCGCCTCAACGCCGTGTGAGTATTTTCTTTAAAGTGATTCTGTCAAAACAAAACACAACACACGCGCAAACAAAAACCAGCTGCCTGATAAACTCTGAGGGGAGGTTTTTGTTTTTCTTTCAAAGTCCATTGGACAGACTGACAACTGAGACGCAGGGACCGGATCACGTCACCCCGTTCTGCGTTTCGGCAACGCTGCGCCCCAGGCCATGCGAGGGGAGGTGCGGAGGAACAGGGTCCCCGCCTTGGGTTCCTCTGCCCGGTGAGGGGCCTGGCCCTGGATAGATATCAGCACAAAACAGAAATGCATCATGGGGCTCCTTTTAAATTCCTTCTTTATTAAAAAAGCCTTTTCTGGTTTTTTTTAAACAAAACAAAACAACAAAGTACACTGGACAAATTGATTCCAAGTCAGGCTAATAGGGAATCAGGTGGTCTGTAAGGGTGAATTATAGCGTGATGAATGTTCCTTTATAACTGAGTCAAAAACTTGTGGTAACTCAGGCAAAGAAGTGACAAGGAATGGTAACATGTGTGGGACAAGTTCCAAAGCACATAGTTGGTGAAGAGACTGAGAAACAACCCAGACGTCCAGGAACGGAAAAACAGGCTGTGCTGGATCCGTGCAATGGATGCCGTTCAGCTACGAAGGGATGAAGCGCTGAGCCGTGTCGCTGCAGCGTGGGCGAGCCTCAAACACACTACGCCTGGTGAGAAAAAGCCCGACACAAACATGACGTACTGCAGGACTCCCTTTGTGTGGAATACTGGGACGAACGCCCCCATAGGGGCAGAAAATGGGTTGGCGGTTGCCAAGCACTGGGGGCAAAAGTAGGGGGAGGGGTGGATTGCTTCTTGGGGTTGGGATCTCCTTTCCGGGAAACAAAAATGTTTTGGGACTAGCTACAGGAAAGAGTTGGAGAACATTGTGAGTTTCGCTTAAGTGCCACTGAGTTTATCACTTTAAAATGGTTGGTTTTATATTATGTGAACTTCATCTCAACAACAAAAAAATAGGAAAGGATTCTCCCGTCCTTATTACCAACCCCGTTTAGGAGCAGGCCCCCGGGGCAGGCGTATTTCCTGGGTTTACTGCTGCGGCTGGAGCTGGGGTCCCAGGCTCCATCCAGAAAGCAGGGAGCACCTCTGGGTGCAGTGGCATCAACCTCCCAGGCGGCCCTCCCAGGACCCCCTGACCTGAGCAAAGCCACAGGCCCCACAGCGCCCCCAGTGGCAGGTCTCATCCTCTCCTGGCCCTGAACAACTCCCAACAGGGCATCCACCAACAGGTCCCCGGTCCCCAGAACCCTGCACCTCGACCAGCGGCCGACAGAGGTGGGGCTGGCAGTGTGAGGAGGAGAAATGGGCAGTTGCCAGAGGACGGTGACTAAGAATAACTCAGTGCGGGCATTCCCACACTCCCACCCACCACTGATGGGAACGCAAACTGACTCAGCCGTGCCAGGACGCGAGGTGACCGTGTGCCTCCAGAGCCCTTTGAGTGATCGCAGCCTTTGACCTCGCTGCGGCACTTTTCTAAGATTATTCTCAGGAAACACACAGTTAACTAGGCAGAGAATCAGCTCTAGGGAGGCTCATTTCAGTGTTGCATTTAATAACAAAAAATTGGAGACAACTTAAAATCCAAGGAAGGAGAATTATTATGGGTTTATGCAACGCAACACCGCTTGAGCTACCTGCCAGCCAGCATGCATTGCCTCTCACGGAGTCTGCGGCCAGGGGTTCAGACAGGGTAGAGTGAGGACGGCTTATCTCCGCTTCGCAGGAGCTGGGGCCCCAGCTGGAGAATTTAAAGGCTGGAATCATCCGAAGGTTTGTTTCCTCCCGTATTGGCAAATACAGATGATTGGCTAAGAGATTCACCTGGGTATGTCAGCCGCAACATTCCCGCACGGCCTTTCCGTGCAGCGGAACTTCCCCCAGATTCGGTGGCTTGATTCCAAAGTTGAAAAGAAAGAAAGAAAGAGAGCCAGGCAGGAGCCGTGGACGACCCAGCCTGGGAGGTCACACACCATGGTCTACACCACATTCTGGCAGTTACACCAAACCTGGCTGGGCTCAAAGAGGGAAGTGAAGACCCCAACTCTCGATGGGGGCGTGTCAGTGACCCAGTGCTGGAAGGGCATGTGGGCTGGTGCAGATATCTCTGGAAAGTGCCATGTGCCTGTAACTAATCATATCTGAATGTGTATGATACACCGTGAAGGAAAACCATGAGACTACAGAACGGTATGCACAGTGTAACCCCAGTCCGAAGGTACAGATGCAGAAGTAAACCATGGTTATGTCTAGGTGGTGAGTAGCAGGAAATTTTTATTTTCTTCTTTGGGCTTTCCCAGCATCTCTACAATAAGCATGTTATCAACTTCGTTATTAGATAATCAAAATAAAGATAATAAAAATACCTAATAACTGTTACTTGCAAAGCAATGAGTCTCTCCACCCCGGGGTACTTCAGGACGCCTACTTGGGGGTGTCACGCACCCTCATGCCCCTAAGTCCCCCACTTCAGAGAATGCTGGGCTTTCCTCACCCTCGTCTCAGTCACTCCACCTTTCTCCTCGGTCTTCCACCTCTGCTTCACGACTGGATCTGTCCTCTGTGCACACAAGTGTTCTCAGACTTGATAACCCAAAACACGTCTCTGACCTCAAGAACTATGCTGTCTTTCTGGTCTGGAAAGAACCATGTCTGCTGGCGTCTGTTTCCCCACCTCCAATCCTTTTCTCAGCTCTCCGTAACCTGCCTCTGGTCTCACCACTCAGCTTAAAACCGCCCTGGAAAAGGTCGCCTGTGGAGCAGCAGCTACCGGTGAGCGAGGACGCAGCTCTCCGGGGACCCCGGGCCACACCTGGCACCTGCACCTGTTGGTTTGGGCCCGTAGATGTTTGAGTGTGAGACGCTCCCTCTCAGTGAAGCTAACCCGGAGATGTTATCACTGCCGAGATCAAGAGCAAAGCAGAGTCTTGGTCTGAGTTCCTCCCAGAGCAGATGCTGGGACAAGGATCTGGGCACCAGCAGTGTATTTGAAGAGTGGTTTCCAAAGGCCTGGCAAGGGAAGGTGGCAGCCAGGAAAGGAGGGATGCCAATACAGGGAGAAGGAATGAGCAGGGGCCAGGGTGGGTAAGCGCCGCCGCCGCTTCCCACGGGGCACCCTCCGAGAGATGAGGTGGGCAAGAGGTGAGGGAGCAGGGGCATGTATGACCCACCAGCTCCGGTCCCGGGTTCCTCCCCTCCTGGGCGTTAACTCCGTAGCATTTTTGGACATTCCGTTCACATACCCCATACGCCCACAGCCAGAGAAGATCCCCCCAGCCAGAGAGACGTCGGTTTGGGGTAGGGAGCCCTGGGCGGCTGGTGAACTGCAGGTGACCTCCAGGTGCGGAAGGGGGTGGGTCAGGGGCTGCATAAAGCCGATCTCATCTGGGTTTCCTGCACAGCCCGGCCCCAGGTTAGCTCTTTGTACGTGTCAGGGGTCGGACACCTTGCTTTTCTCCTTCTCATCTTGATGACTTCCATCAGAAATGAGATGAATTTAAATGGGTCATTGCACAATCTCAATTTACTCAAGTCTGCGTGAGTGTGTGTGCCTGTGTGTCGGGGCAGGTATTTCCTGGAAGCACGTGTTCTCTGCCCGCGCCCGATGGGCCCCGGGCTTCCTGGGGGAGTGCTCTCCTTGGCTCCCTCCGCGGAGCCCTGGCTGGAACAGTCTGGAAAATCTGCTCTGACCCTGTGCTGCCCCTGGCTGTTCTCCTGCGAGGCTCTGGCCTGAGTCCAGGTCACGGTGGCGCCAAGTCCCAGCAGCCAGCACGTGGCCCCAGGGACAAGGCCTAAGTGAATTAAAGTTTAATTAAAGGTGGAACTCCGTGTGGATGGAGCGGCCCGTTTCCTCCTGGGTAGTTAGTGTAGGCAGGGGGCGGGGCTGGCTCAAAGGGGTAGCTCAAGGGCCCCCGATGGTGTGGGACCTCCCTCCCCAGCTCATGGGTGATACTGTCCCTGGGCAGTTTTGTGGGACAAAACCATAGAGGAACACGGCAGTCAAAAGACTGACAGCCGGCATGGGGGCCGGGGTCGCAGGGGCAGAGCGACCCTGCCCCTCAGGCTCACAGTCAGCTTGGGCTCCCCGACACCCGGGCTGCCCTCCTGGGCGCCCCCAGCAGCCGTCTTTCAAACACCAGGTGGGAGCGGCTTCTGGGGGACAGACTGACTCTCACGGGTGTCCGGGTGTCCGGGAGCTTTCTGCCCGAGGACCTCCCTGCTGCTGGGGTGGGCGTGGAGTGGGTGGGGGCCCATTCCTACAGCTGCCCCTCCCCCGGCCAAGTGGGGGCACCCTTGGTGGTGCAGCTTTGGGCTTCCCCCCAGAGCAGAGCCAGGCCCCGGGGGGAGGGGGAGGGGGAGAAGGGGGCTGGGCCATGCACCCACACTCTCAAGCTGCCTAAAGCCAGCTGAGCTGTTTGCAGCAAAGAATAAAACTGCCAAGAGGGCCCTGGGCGGGAGCACTCCCTTGGTAAAGAAAATGAAGGCAGGCAGGCGCCCTGTTGAGCACACGGAGGCGGGGCCGGGAGATGCCGCAGGACGAGGGTCTGAGCCAGTGGGTGCAGGGCTCTGCAGGACCTGTGTCCCCTCCTCACCTTCTCCTCTTCCCCCGTGCCCTCCCCACACTCAATAAGACCCCAAGGTGGGTTTTCTGGGAGGCCTCTGCTTCAGGGAGACACCCTCTCCCAAATCCCCCAATCCCCGCGATGCCACAGTCGGTGACCGTGCACCCCTCCCTCCACTCCCCTCCTGTCTTGGGAAAATACTTAGGGCACAGGGGAAACTATTCAATGCTTTTAACCGGGACGGATAAGCCAGCGTTTCCATCCACTGCCAAGCTGACTTGACTACTCAGAGAAGCCACTGGAGACCAGAAAAGCACCTTCCTTCTAGGTTGGGGTCTCGGCCTCATCCCGAGCTGGCTCCGGAACTTCGGGCGAGGCTGGGGCCCCTCCAGCCACAGTCCCCCCACCTGAGGGATGGGGGTTAGGCCTCCCACCCCACCTCACCTGGAGGCTCCCCTGAGATGATGCCTGCCCCGTCAGACCTCTCCCTCCGCAAGGTGGGGGCTTGTTTATTTCAAGGACGTGGCAGAGCGATGAAGAAAGACGTTCGTGGAAATCTGCAGAAGAAACCTTCGCTGTGCCAGGCCTTCCAGTGACTAGAGTGGGACCCACACCTCAGCAAATGGAGCTCACAGGTCTCCCCGGTCACGGCAACCACACTAACAATGCTGATCATCCTATTAAGAATAGTAACAAAGTTTAGCAACCGTGACTGTGCTGAACACACACTCAGACCCTGATCACATCGTCTCATTTACCCACTTGCTCCTGGCCACCCCCCTGGGGGGCACTGGCACCTCCGTGTCCGCCCCCACCCCCAGTGATGCCCCGTAACCCTAGCTTCGATGAATCCCTGGCTCACCCATCGCTCATCCTCTCAGAATCTGCAGTACCCGCCACTAACTGCTTGGTTACTTCCCTGCTCTGATTTCTGGGAGCAGGGGCATCCCGACCTGCAGGGGCCCAGGGCCTATGCAATTTTATGGACGCTCTTTACAGAAGGAAAAATAAAATGTGTGAATGCAGCTCTAGGCTCCAGGTCCTGGAGGAGGCCCAGACAGGGGAGGGCCCTGAAGCTTCAAGTGCACTTGTTTCAGTTTGTCACTGTCTAACGATGAGGTCTCTTTTGGCCATTGGGGTGCAGGGCGACATTCCTGGGTACCAAACGTGGCTGTTAACAGTTGACACCTTTGAGCACGACCCCTCTTTCTGTGTCCTCCTCTCAGCTCCGCGGGGGAGCCTGGTCTTCTCCGGGTGAACTTGGCTGTGTCTCCGTCTCACACATCCCCCACTTCACCCCAAAGCTGGACTTGGGGCCCTGGGCTACATGCCAGGCCTCCTGATGCTCTGCAGGAGGAGGGGCAGGCAGGAGCAGCCGCATAGGCTTGGCGCAATGAATCTCTCCGGCAGCTGAGAGCCCAGCAGAGCCTCAGAAGAACACCGGCATGGTCTGCGAGGCCCTGTCTGACCTGCCTGCCCCTCATGCCAGCCTCTCCTTACCGCCCGGTGCACTCCTCACCCTCACTCTCTCAGCGTCCCCACGCCCTCTTTCTGAAGGTTGTCACCTCCCACCTGCGGCCTACCTACATCCTCCTTGGTCTGAGTGTACCGAACTGCGCAGTTTCCTGTTGGTTGCTTTAAACTTTCCAGTGTAACAGACAGTAACACGCCAAGCATCTGTATGCGTTCGATCTTGCCCCTCGGGCTGGTTCTCTGCTTGGCACAGATTCCCAGAAGTGGAATCAAATCGCTAGGGAATTCTTACATTTCATTTTGCTGTGATGCAGATAACGTGCCCTGCACAACATCGCAGTATCTCAGGGATCCTGCGTAATGACTCTCCTCCCTGTCCCCGTGCTCCCAGAAGCAGCAGCCCCAGGCAAGGACCCGTGCGCGGCCCTGAGCAGGAAGTCCTGCCCGCCTCCCCCCACACCTGACCGCATCCCTCCGAGGTAAGTGGGGCTGTCTGGTGACTGGTCACGCCTGCTTTCTTCCTCCTCCACCTTTCACTAGAGCGTTAGGGGCCGCTTCTCAGGGTTTCCTTGCACCCCATCTTTATGAAAGCTAACAGGAAAATGCTGCCGCTCCGGGCAGACGGAGGGCGTATTCCCCGTTTCCAGAGCAGAGGCAGGTGTTTCCATAGTTCGATGTTCTGTGAGCCAGCGTTTCCGGTTTGCCCGATCTCAAGAATCCCGCTGAGCACGTGCTTAAAAGGCCAGGCCCTCCCCTCCGGAGATGCTGAGGATCTGGGGGGTGCTGCGTCTCCGGGGTGGGAGAGCGTTCCCTGTGTCCCAGGTAATTCTCCCCATCAGGCAGGAAGATGATTCTGGGGGTCGTTTCCATGACAACTAGAAGGGCGTCAGCGCGTCCCACACGGGTAGGTGGGTATTCACGGTATTCTCGTCGCCTCCAGGCTCACATTTCTTAAGGACACGGTAGCTCCTTCCACGGCGAGGCTTTGAGTTCAGTGCCGCACGCACATCACTTCACCACCCTGATCGCAGACACTGTGCGCCTTGGAGAAATACCCCTAGTTGCTGCGGAGGAACCCCAGCCTCTCGGGGGTCCGCGGGCTGGACGAGGCCACACGGCTGGGACGTGGTGGAGCCTGGATCAGAAGGCAGGGCTTCCGTTTCCAAATCCTGGGGCTGCTCTGAAGCCACCTCAAGGATACCTGTCCTTATACCATTGCCACGCACCCATGCTACTCACAGCGTGTCGGGCAGGCCCGCGTCACCAGCAGCACCTGGTAGCTTGAGTCTTTTCTCTAAAACTCAGAGGGAGAGGACCCTGAAAAATGTTAAGGGCTGGCGTTAAAGTGGGTCAATAGCATCCTCTACTGGTCACATGTGGGTACTGCACCTAATATATATATATATAAAAAATTATGTATAGAACTATATATATTTCAATCTAGAAAAAGAACAAACTACACCTGGGGATTTGTGGTTAAGACAGAGGGATGATATCCCTGCCACACTGTAACCAAGAGAAACAACAATAAGATTAAGGCAGTGAAAAGGAAGTGCTGCCTTCAGGAAATACATGAACACCCGATATCTCCGAACACAGCACTGGAGGACAGTTAGACACAAGCAGCGAGGGTGAACCAAAGCCGGAAGGATGCCCAGCGCAGTGCGCACTCCTGCGGATCGGGGCGGGACCGGCAGACCCCCGAGCTCCCCCTGGCGCCGAGAGCAGCGTATCCAACGGGAAGTAGAAAATGTTTCTCAGCAAATGACAACGAAAGTACGATCAAAACCCGTGGGGCTGCGCCAGAGAAACTGACATCCTTAAATGCTCGCAGTGGAAAAGAGGAAAAGTTAAACGTCAATGAGCAAAGCCGCCAGCTTTGGAAGCCGCGAAAAGCATAGAACAGAGCAGGTGGGAGGAAGGCAGAAGTAAGGATGAAGGCAGAGATGAAGGAAACAGGAAATGAAAAGTACAAAGGGAGGGTCAGGAAAGCCACAGAAGTTATTGTTGTTTGTTTTTAAATGAAAAACGGACCAGCCTCTGGCAACACTGACCACGGAAAGGAGAGGGAGAAGAGGGGCCCAACGAGAACGAAACGGGAGCCGAGACCGGGAGCCGAGACCACAATGCTGCAGAGACGGAGCAGCTCCCGGTGAAGCCCACTCTTTGTTCCTGACAGGGCCTGCCACGCCAGGGTGCTGTGCCCTGCCACCGACCTCGTGCACGTGGTCCCCGGGGTCGGCTGGCCGGGCTCCACGACGGAAACTCCAGGACAGCCCTCACTCTCGTGTTTTCACACCGTGGGCTCTCTCCACTGGCTCCCATGAAGCTGACGTGGCCAGTGTTGTTCCTGTGATAGATGATAGCATGGTTTATTGAATTAAATGCTTATTACGTGCCAAACACTGTGCAGGGAACCCCCACAGGGCGCCTCCGAGGTTACCATCACCCCCATTTGACGGACAAGGACACTGAGCTTTGGGACCCAGGGCACCGGCCTCACTGGCACGCGGTCAGAATGAGGTTGTGCACGGGGTTCGGCCAGGCACTGGGTCTGGAGCCTCCTCGGTCACCGAGCAAGCTGACAGCAGAACCCAGGCCCTCGGACAAGACATCCTGGGGGCACCAAGACCGTCTGTGCCCCGAAGGCAACTCCAAACGCTGTTTTTCCCTCTCCCTGTCTGAACTTGAGTGGGAGGAAACCCTGGATGCAACTTTGGTCTTGGACTGAGGCCCTAACGTGGCCCCGCCGACCTGTGGGCGGGTCCCCAAGGCCTTGGGGGCCGAGGGGCCTGTCACTCAGGTCTCCCCCTCCCGCCTGGCTTGGAAAGGCCGTCTCTAACCCGGCTTCCCTCTGCTCTTCCTGGGCTCCTGGGCGGCTGTGCTTTACTGCCGGAGGCTCCAGGCGGAAGCCGGCTGCACCTGGGAGAGCCGGGTCTCTGCAGGTGCCACGTCAGCGGGGTGAGCTGCCAGCCCACGTCTGTCTGTTCAGCGTGTGACTTCCTTAGGCTCCGTGATTCCCGTGCCACATTACTTAGAAAAACGGGGGGAGGGTCAAGAGCTTGCCTTGTGTCTGCTTCTCCTCAATCGTCTTCAGCTCAGCATAACCCGAAGTGGCATGTGTTGGGGTGGCGCATTCTGCCGCCCTTTGACTCACAGATCAGGTTGGGATGCTACGAGCCGAGGAGATGCGTGGGCCAGTCCCGTACCTCGGAATCAAGCCCTCCCCACAAGGTCCCTGAGAGAGGCCTGGACTCAGGGCAAAAAAAAAGCCTCAAACACCTGGGGCGAAGGGACACTTCGTGACTCGATGGCATTTAAGGGACCCTGAATTGCCGAAACTACCTGGAAAAAGAGGAAGCCATGAAGGACGCACCCTTTCTGATTTCCAAGTTCACTGCAAAGCTACAGTCATTAAGACCACGTGGGTTTGGCCCAAGAATAGATACCCTGGGGGAGAAAGCCCTGGATGCAACTTTGGTCTTGAATGCGGGGCCCTAACGCGGCCCCGCCTACCTGTGGGCGGGTCCCGAAGGCCTTGGGGGCCCAGGGGCCTGTCACTCAGGTCTCCCTCTCCAGCCTGGCTTGGAAAGGCCGTCTCTAACCGGGCTTCCACCTGCGTCTTCCTACGCAGATCAAAGGAACCGAATCGAGAGTCTAGAAATACACTCGTCTGCAGCTGACTGGTTCTCAACAAGAGTGCCAAGACCCTTCAACCGGGTGGGGGAGGACCACCTTTCCAACAGGCGATGCTGGGACAACTGGATATCCATCCACATGTAAAAGAATGAATTTAGATCCCCAAATTACACCGACCCACAGAGTTTAATGGAAAATGGACCAGAGACAAATGTAAGAGCCAAAGCTGCATGCTCCCAGAGGCAAACATCCAAATGGGTACAAGGTTTCTTCTGTGGGCAATGAGGACGTTCTGAAATGGACGGTGGGGATGGTCACTGACCTTCATGGTTATACTAAAACCCGGTGGACTTCACACTTCCTGGCTGAATTTCACGGATGACAGTCCTATCTCAATAAAACTGAAAGAAGGCGCTGTGACAAGGGCCTGGGTGACAGCGGGTCTGAAGGACCAGGGCCAGCCTGGGACGTCTCTGTGCGGCGCGGTGGCTGGCAGAGCTTAGAACAGGACTCTGGGGGCTGCATGGGGGTCCTAGAACCCAGGGCTCCCCAAGTCCCCAGTGGGATATGCACCCACCAGGCATCCCACCAGCTTTCTTTCCCCTGGAATTGAATTCTGTCCTCTTCCCCGCTCCGGGGGAGACAGTGTGGGGGGTAGAAGGAGTAAGGAAGCGCTTGACAGAAATAATTGTGTTCAAAGAACCCTGCGGCAGTCACCGTAGCCGTCGCCCACTTCAGGGATGCACGGGACCCCAGCTCGGTTCCACAGCTCGGCTCCGCAGCTCTGTGATGGGGTCATTAGACTGGACTCTCCCGAAGGGCGAGCGGAGGTCAGAGGAGACTCAGCCATTCCTTCAACGCGTGTCTATTGCACAACTACTGTGTTCCGGAGCCTGTTCCAAGCACTGGGGCTGAGACATACAGAGGTGAGTGAGTGAGTCACACACTGGAGGGGAGGTGAGCCACACAGAGGTGTCCCCCTCAGTGGGGTTCCCCCGAGGCCGAGACAAGAGTGCAAGTTCAAGCAGTCTCTCTGGGAGGGAGTGTTGGAGTGCACTGGTGGAAGTATGAAGAAACGGGCCCGGAAAGGGAAGGAAGCCAGGGAAGGGCGCCCTATGGACCGGTTACCGTTACGGATCACGGAGGTCCGACCTTGCTGGAGAATTCTGGGAGCCAGTGTAGGGGAGACGCTTCCAAGTTTCCGCCCCCGTGCAGCTGAGGGAGCTGGGACACTTCTATCCCATCAGGCCCTGGTGGAGGGCAGCTTAGTGGGGAGCAGGGGCCAGTGGTAACTCCCTGTGCTTCCATCCTGCCCTGGGCAGGCCCAGGTCCTCCTGGGGCTGCAGGACACCCTCCCACAGAGGTCACAGATGCTCGCAGTTGAGCACCAGTGAAGGAGCCTGGGAACAGGGGGCACCAAGGGGATGGGGGGGGGGCGGTGGGGGAGGCCCTGACAGCATCTCCTGCAAGCGTCTCGGTGCGCCTTACATGGCAGTGGGGGTGGGGGAGGTGGGAAGTTAACCAGCAAAACCAAACAATAAGCAGGAAAATTTTGGGTAAATGTTAGGTATGAAGAAGACGAGATGTAGGGTCATTTGTAGCAATGGATGGGGGCGGGTGTAATGATGGTGGGAGGCCAGGCATCCACGCTGGGTCATGAAGTCTGCATAAAGCTCACAAGCTGGTCCATGCAGAGCCCCCGGAGCTCTAGGTCACATGTGTTCAAAGGTGGTCGGCCACCTTGACCTTTGTTGCAAGGGGAGGGAGACCATGAGGGGCAATGCTTGGTAGAAGCACAGAAAGGGTCGAAGGGTTGTTGTTGGAGACGGCAGATTTTCTGAAGAAACACCTCCCAGTACCTGTCCGGGGGTGCCCCGGTCAGGTGTAGGTGTCCGTCTGGTGCCGCGGGCACTGACTCAGGCAGCATCAAACCCCTCAGGCACCATCTCCAGGTTCCCACTGAGCTCTCAGGCCCCCCCTCCCCCACCCACCCGTGAAGGTGGGAGCTGGCAGAGCCTCTCCAAGTGAGCGTACTGACCAGTGACTGGGCTTCTGAGACCCATGCCGGGTTCCCCAGCGCGGGTGGGTGGGTGGGTGCGTGGACAGAACGGCACTTCATTGTGCTCCACAGAGGTCATACTCTCTACAAACCACAGGCCAGACCCCCCACCCGCAAGAAGAGCATGACCCACTTCATCATCGCGGTGGCCTGGAAACTGACACATATCTCTGAGGGGTGCCTGTGTCGTGGGCTTGGAGACTGGGGGTTCAGTGACCGCTCCTCCCAGACAGAAGCCGCCAATCTTCACCCGCCAGGTGGGTGTGTCTCCAGTAGGCAAAAAGGCACGCTACTCACCCGTGTGTTGGTGCGCGGCAGAGGCTCGGACTGAGCCCACTGTGTGCTTAGCGTGCGTGTGCAACTCCGGCCCGTGACAGGTTAGGAGCCCCCATCGTTTTAATCGCCTGTGCTCCGGAGGCCATAGGCAGATGCCTGCGTTTCAGGTACGCCACTTGGAATTAAGTTCCTTCTGATAGCATCGTTGTAGGGAGTAGATGCGGTGGTTTTACGCATCCCCAGGGTAAGCCCGTTCGAGCATTTTCTTGTCTCTCCCGGGTAAAAGCAAGTGGTGATGGATTTTGATGGATTTCAATAATAAAGAACTGGCTATGTCAATCTGAGTAACATCTGAGGGATGACAGAATCAAACCTGTCAGCTGGTGCTTCGGGGACGCCTGCGACAACTGGCAGCTGCCGTGGTTGACTGGGAACTGCCGGGAGCTAGCTAGGCCTCTCAGTGGCCACCAGGGGGTGATCGAGGGCTACACACGTGCCTGAACCATCCGGCCCCGCCCCCTTCAATTCCGCGCCTGCCCGACGTCGTTTCATTTCAACAGTCCTGATGTATCCAGTGGGTTGCCAGTGGTTCCCGTAGTCCAATCTAACAAGTGACCAGGGAGCGAGCCGGCCTTTTTCCTCCTTTGCAGGATGATGCTTCTCCCCACATCCTTGGCGATGTCTCCCCCACAGAATTGGTGGCGGATGACGCGGATTAAAGCGCTGATTCTGCTGTCCAGACTGCGTGTTCTCCGTGCCCAATGAGCTGACGAGGTGGGGCCTGGGGGCCCCGAGGAGCGAGGGGGGAGGGCGGGGGCACGTGGAGACAAACCCCAGGGGTTACAGCCAGGCCTTCGGAAAATTCTGTAGCCCCCACTGAGGCCCTTCAAACCCTCCAGGCTGGAGCAGGGGGCTGCAGCCAAAGCCCAGTTTAGGGGCCGAGGTCACTCACATCCCCCTGCAGGGGATTTCAGTTTTAAACTTGGGTCTCCTTTGGGCGTTGAGTAATGGATAGTGCCGTCTCCGTGTAACTGCTTTTTGCTTGAGAAGTCTGTGGGTGCTCACGCTGGAGATGCAGGCACTGCTCACTGCAGGGCAGATTGCACCCTTAGAATTTGGGAGACACAGCTACAGACCACGGCAGATCTGCTGCTCCTCCTGCTACACCCGAAACCGGACCGAGGTGCTAACAGGTGAGGCGCCCGGCCCACACGGCCTACGCTGGCGCCTGCACCTGAAGCTGAGTGTGAATTGCCAGGTAACTCCTCCATGCCGGTCAGAGCGCCCCCACGGGCCACCTGCCCCCTGGCACAACAACAACACCTGGTCAGTCCAGCATTCCCCCCTCTCCCAGCACCAGTCCCACTCTGAACGGTGTTCCAGGAGGGAAGAAACACAGCCATTCCTCCAATTCATGACTTTTCTTTTTTTTCCCCCAAGCTTCCGGTTACCCAGGTAAACAGGGAGTGAAGTGTCAGCCTAGCCCTGTGGAAGGAGCTGTGGATGCTGAGGGCCCCTGACGTGGTTTTGCTCCTGTGGAAGCCAATCACCTGGTCCCAGACAAGTACAGTGTCGCCTGGCCTGTCAAGTGAGGGCAGCTGACGGCCACCACCCTGGGCAATGAGGATGCCCTCGGTTTTAGTGCAGCCGAGCCACACCCTCCTCATTCCTCCCCCCTGTGGAATCCTGGCTTGGGAAGGCGACCCCCTCAGGCCCAACAGAACAGGTCTGTGTGGCCGGCCCGATGAGGCCCATTTTCCCTGAGCTGTGAGGACCCCTTCCTCCAGCCGAGCCTGACTGCCGACGGCTGCTGGCACGCAGGGGTGTTACCCTTCTGTATTCCTTGAGCTACTTTGTGACCGGCTTTCCTGATCGGGACTAGAAGTGTTCCTTCCACTCGATCCCGAGAACAGCTGCCCCCCCCCCAGCCAGTTCCTGAGTGGGTAGAGTGGGCTGCTTCCCCAGGGGGCCGGGATCGGTGGGCACAGGACATCCTTGCTAGTTGCACGTTTTACTAGGTTGCGCCTCAAACGTCAGTTTCCTAATGTCTTTGCCAAGACTCCTGCCGCGTCTAGCAGCTCAGGGGCGAATCTCGTGCTTACTTGGTGTTCGTCACTTTGCCCCCTGAAAGCACAGCTTACTGAAGTGCTGGTGGAGATCTTCGGGCCCAGGAGGCACGGGGAGATGCCCGATTTGGGCAGGTATTTCTGCTGCACCGGTCAAGTCTGTTCCCCCTCCTGTCACACACGCTGCCCAGTCCCCTTGCCCCTGCAGCCGGCGGCATCAGCAGCTAGCCCCGCCCCCACCACGCTCTTCGGTGGCTCCGAGGCTCCCGAGGCTCCCGGGCAGGTTCCCCACGGAAGAGCGCTGCTCCACCTTCATCCTCTGACTCGTTTGGGTAAAACTGCAGAAGTCTGTATTCTTGCCTTTTATTTTTATTGGGTTGCTCGAAGGCGAGAAAGGAAAGGGTACCTAACCTGTCCTTGCTCTAAGATCGGGACTCGCCTCCAGGCTAAGGAGAGGGCTTCCTCACAAAACCCGTCAGCTCAAGGCTTTGGAGCCCACCCACCGGGAGGGGCCTGACACGCGGCAGGATGACCAAGAGCTCGCCTGTGGGGGCCAAGGTGAGGCCTCCCTGCCCAACGCCAGCCTCTCCGTTCGGTGCTCATCCCAACAAGACAACACGGTGGATGAAGAGACACTTTAATCGCAGGTTCATGGAAGTTTCGCTGGATCATTTCCAGACTGCTTCCGCAGCACCTCTCAGCTGCAAGTGCAGCCATCACAAAATGTTACAGCGAGGATTTCCCAGTGAGCTGGAAGCTTCTCCCCAACCTCTGTCTTTTTGGTCAAGGTATGCTAGTGTTTTTCAGAAATGAGCTTACCAAACTCAAGCTATTTTGGTGTACTCATGTAATAGACCCGCCTCTCTGGACTGGGGGTGGGCTGGGGTGGAAGGTAATGAAATCTACTCCTGAAGTGTCTTCAGGAGGGAAATCTGGGGGCGGGGCTGACTTCTCTTTCCAAAAGCAGACTCCTCAAAATAGGGGCCGGGGGGCCAGCTGGTGCAGACGCAGCGACCGCAGTGACAGACTTCTCCATCATCGTCACTCCGCTGCGTTAAGCTACAAAGTGTGCCCTTGCGGGTGCATCCCTTTGTCTTGCCCAGCGGTCTTAGTAACGTAACTTGTATAACGGAGCAAATGATGGCTGCTCAATGAAAAGCAGAAGTTTGAAACGCAAGATGAGCTGCAGAAATCTCATGATCAAGAACAGCAAAATCGTATCGTTTCTCCCGCCGCCCCCGCCCTCCATGCGCTATCGCCCAGGGCTTCCACTTCCTCTGGTGGCACACACCCACCAACACTGTCGGGCAGGGAGAGAACACAGCTTCTCTGGCCAGAAGCCCCCGGCTGGCATCCCAACTGTCACTTTCTAGCGCTCAGGGGACGCTAACCCGAGCCCCTGTGGTTTCCAGCTGTGAGGCAGTGTCACTATCGCCCCGCCCCGCCCCCCCCCCCCCCCCCCCCCCCCCCCCGCCACTTGCAGGGAGGTGCCTAAGACTCATTTACATTACAAGCCTACTACCTTATCCAGCACTTAGGAATATGTACCGTGTCAACACCGCAACTTAACCACTAAAAACACAGGATCCTGTGTGCTAATACTTAAGTTTTACTTTGCATTATTTTATTAAAGGTTTAAAACTATATTCTTTCAGATTTTTTGCCCTGGTTTATACTTGTTTCTATATATTTTCTTAACTCATCAGAGGATGTTTATTTATTTTAGAGAGGAAGGGGGTGGAGAGAGAAACATCGATCAGTTGCCTCCCGCATGCACCCCGACCGGGAATCATGCACCCTGACTGGGGACCATGCACCCTGACAGGGGATCGAAGCTGCAGCCTCTTGGTGGATAGGACGATGCTCCCACCGACTGAGCCACTGGCCAGGGCTCTATCCTTAAGTCAGTAAACGCAGAACACGCGCTACACAAAACAATGTCACGTTCTAACCGTGGGTTCGACCAGAGCGAAGCCAATTAGAAAGGGCGCTCACAGGAGGAGAACGCCCACCGTGAAAGAGAGAACACACGCGCGGCTCACCGGCTTAGACCTGAGAGCCTAACTGATCACAGTAGAATTCATAGACTTTTTTATTGTTAAGCTGCAACACACATGGTTTAATACAACAAAAATTTCATCAAGTGAAAAGTAATGAACTGAACAATAAACAAATAAACACCCCGAACAAAGTATTTTCCATTGGAAACATGTTAAGATGAGCACGGGGCTCCGCTACCATCTCACGGCGGGCTCCTCATGTGTTGCCGGCCTGCGCGCCCCATGCTCTCCGTCGTCATGCGGAGGGGGAGAGGGAGGGGGGTGGGGGTGGGAGTGGGAGTGGGAGCAGGAGCGGGAGCGGTTAAATAAAGGAAAAGTCCATTTTCTGCAGAGCATCATTTCACAAGGCAGCCAGACTGGATTTAGCAAATAAAATTACTCAAGAAATCCTCCACGTGTTTAGGGTCATCTTAGAATCCATGGACCTTAAGCTGTTCCTCCTTGACAATGCCAACCTGCAAAACAAAACCTACTTCAGCACCGTCGCTTTGAGGGGGGCATAAATTCACCCTAGAAAACATGCAGCGGCCATTAAAAAGAACCACTGTTAAAAGCTTATTGCAACACACTTTCTGTTACTAACGATTCAACACGATTCAACACGTGCCCGAAGACGCCCCTGTAGACACAGGGGCGGTCGGGTCATTCTAATGACAAAGCAGTTTCACGGCCTGCGTCCGGCGGCCACTCACCTCCAGCAGAAACTGGCAGATGTTTTTCCTTTGGTCGCCTTGAAGCTGAATGACCTCCCCGTACTCCGGATGCTCAATCACAGTGCCATTACAGGCAAATTTCTGGAGAAGCACATCAACGTTCAACATAAATAACCGAGCCCAGCACAATGACATTTAACTCTCACCCTAAGACTAGCATCAACTACTCAGCAGGCTTGATCACGTTTGAGTAACAAGTTTGTCTCCTGCCGGCCCCAGGAACCAGCAGGTCACGTAAAGGCAACGACTATACTTGGAACATCGAGAACTAAATTATTTCACATGTGGCTGAAGGCCATGTGAGTCTTATTTTAAGAGGGGAGACCAGACATAAATATCTGACTGTTAACTGAGAGGATGAACACAGCTTTCTCGGATCCAATCCTTTTCACCCCCCACTGGCACCGTATGACCCATGACCCAGTTCAGAGGTGTGCATCGGGAACTCTATTTTCATCTCTCCTTTCCGACACCTGTACCTTTTTGAAAGCTTTCACAAGTTTCTTTTTGTCATAATCATCTGCAATGCCCTGAACAGTAGTCAGCGTCTTCCTGCCGTTCCGTTGCTGGATTCTTATATGAATGTAATCCTCAGTCCCTGCCGGGAGTAAGTCGTCACCCTTAGTTGCATCAGCAAAGGGGTCTGCAAAAGGATACAAAATAAAAAAAATCGAAAGCAGAAAATATTTTTTTTAGTAAGTCATTTCCAGATCCACGGTACACTACAGCCTAGGCAGTCCGCAAAGAAGTTTCCAGTGCCTCTGCTTTTTTTGCGCGTGGGGATGGGGGCAGTGATGGGGTTGGGGCATAAGTAAAACCCCCAAGGTCCTCTCACAAAAAGAGAACAATTTAAACAGGCAGGTCTACCGACACTTGGACAGAAAATCGTTATACACAGACAATGTGACCGTTAACACAGCCCCCTAATAAAACGCAATTTTAAAACCTTAATTTTGTAGCCGCTATAAAAACGTGCGTCATCTTGATCACATTGTGCTAACAACAGAAACATTCAAACACCCCAATCATTTCGCTGTAAAAGCTGCCGTGCAAAAAGTAACGACGACAAAAAGAAAAGGCACACATATATACACGTGCGTGCATATATATGCATCAAGAGATGTAATTTTACAAATTACACCGCAAGTTGAGAAACCGGACCCTGTGGCGGTTCGGAGAGGTCTGCACCCGCATCTTTCACTCCGTGCCCCCCCGACACCTGCTCGCAACCGGCGGCGACCACCAACGGACGCCGATCGCCAGCCAGCCCCGCGGCCGCCGTCGCCCCGGCGAGCAGCGGGGTCGCCGCCGAGATGTCAAGGGACAGCGGCCAGGCGGCGGCCGGGGCTCCGGGCGCAGGGGCCGGGGTCAGCCGGCCGTCCTCGGGGAGGGGGTCGCCAGGGGGCCAGTCGCCATTTTCTGGGCGCCGAGACAAAGCCCCACTCGGGGTACGGGGAGGGCAGCGGGGTGGGGATGGGGGGGGGGGCTCCTCCGAGCGGTGGTCAGGGCTGTGCGGCGGCGAGGGCGGGCGCGGAGGGTCCGGCGGCCGGCCGAGAGGCGCGCGGGGGAAGGAGGGGACGGCGGCGGCGGCCAGATCTTACCGAAAGATTGGAGGTTCTGGATAGTGGACATGCGATACTAGTGTGAGGCCGGTGAGGGGATAAAATTCCTGCGGGGCCCGCCCGGATCGCCGTGTCAAGAGGCTGTAGTGGCGAGAGAAGGGAAATAAGAAAACGCTTCGCCCCGGGACTGGGATGCGGCTGCAGCGGCGGCGGCGGCGGCGGCGGCGGCGGCGGAAGCCAGGAGGAGGCGGAGGCAGAGGCAGAGGCGGCGGAGACGGATGCGAGGACGCGAAAGAAGAGGCGGCGCTGCGGCTTCTCCGACAAAATGGCCGTGGAGACTGTGTTGCTGCGCCCCCAGCCCCGCCCCGCCCCGCCCACGTGCGCGCCCCGCGCCGGGAACTGTGGGACTTGTAGTTTTCCAGAGGCCACCGCTCTCGCAAAGCCTGCGGCGGGTGGGCTTGCGGGACCGCAATTCCCAGCAGGGAGCTCGCGGTCCGGCGCTGGCCCGCTGGACCCGCACGGTCCAGCCCGGGTGCAAATCCATCCCACCAAAACCTGCAGGCATGGGGCTGTCTCCTCCGCGCTCGCGGGCTCTCCCGTTTTGTCACCGTAGAGCTGTGGCGCCGACGGGTGGGTTCTGGGGGATCATCTCCATCAGTCACTCTAGAGGTCGAGGTAGTGGAAGTAAAATCGGGGTGCCCCCTAGCCCTCGGCTTGCGACTCGATGGCTGCCCCTCAGCACCTCTGCGTCGAAATCCTAGCCTCCCCTCCCCTGCGTTGCAGGAGCCCCGTTAGTCCCCACCCGAGGTTCGAGGCGGGACCCTTCCCCGCAGGGTTGGGCCGCCTTCCAGTTCCCCAGCGCGGTGGTTTTCAAACAACAGCGTGCACCTCCTGGAAGGCTTGATAAAACAGATGAATAGACCCAGAGTGTCTGTTTTCAGAGGTCTGGGGTGTGACCTGAGAATTTGCAAATCTAGCAAGCTCCCAGGTGATGCTGATGGTGCTGGTCTGGGACCCCGCTTCGGCACCACCACTCACCTTCACCAGGGGCCTGGCATCCAGTGGGGACCAGGGATGTGTCAACCGAACATACCAGAAAACCAGCCTGTCAGCTTGAACACAGAACCTTGAACACGATAAGTGCCTTATAGAAACTGAAGGTGAGCTCGGGAAAAGGTTAATCGATGTAGACTCAGGTACCAGAAAAACACACCTGAACCTCTGGGAGTGGGCTCACCCTGGTGGACCCCTGCTCAGCATATGCTTTAAGTGCATGAAAGAAAACATCAAGGGTTACAAAGGAAACCTATTATACCGAAATGAAAAATAATACATGGATAACATAGTATTGTTTCTTTGCTACTGCACTAATTAGCAAGATCTAGCAACAGGTCTAATAACTACTAGAACTTCAAAAGGTGATAAAAAGATCCTTTGAGAGGTCTGAAACATCAGAAACGTGAAGATACCTGTGCCTTACTGGGGCAAAGGGGCAGGTCCTTCTAATACCACTGGGCTGTTGCCAGCATTCCTAAAGGAGGAAATGCCATACTTTGCTTAGAAGTTAGTGAAAATTTAGGTTGAACCATTTCTCCTATCCAGGTTTAGGAATTCTGTCCTACCTCCCTCCTCCCCTCCACAACTCATCAGTGGACCAAGGATCTGCAGACCCTAGGTGAAGAATATCTGGATTTAATAGACCCCCCCCCCCCCTTTCTTAGACCTGGTGTTTACACCAGAAACCCCCAGGAGCTCAGAAATCTTCAGTGTCCAGTTACGACAACAGGTCAGACACCGTTGTGAGTATGATCTTGAAAGCTCTCCTGGCCCCCTGGCCCCCAAGCACCTGCAGGGTATCTGGTCTGCACTGAGACCCTCCAAGGAGAGAGTCCGCACTGACCTTCCCAAGACTTAAATTCTCAGTTCCACCTGTTTCTTTTTACTTTTTTAAAACGGGGCTACTAGAATATTTAAGGTGACAGGTGGCCTGCATGCCATTTCTGTCAAATAGCACAGGTTTCAAATGAAAAGATTAGCCCTATAGGTAAAGTTATAAGAGGGATAAATGAAAGTATTGAAAACCTAGCATTTTTAGTTCTACAAGGTACCAGGCTAGTTTAAGGTGATGATGCTCTCTGCCTTAATTTCAGAAGGGAGTTTCGCTTACTGGCCAAGGACAGTAGCGTTGACAAAAGGAATGAGGAAAGATGAAAAAAAAAAAAGAAAGTAGAATCATCAAAAAATAAAAGCCCCAGAGCTAGAGAGAGACCCCCGAAATGGCTCTTACTGTCCTAATGGTTAAGAGAAAGAGGAGTCAGCTAGCAAGTCCATACGTCTGCAGGCTGAGCGCATGCCAGGCGTGTGGGAGGCATGGCTTGGCCTGGCCCCGAGCCACAGGAGGTATTTTCCTTGGGCCTCATAAAGGGGACACTGTGATGTATTGGGCAGCCTCCCAGCAGTGTGCCTCGCCTGAGGACAAGGGTGGGCTTTATGCGGCTGTTTCCTGTACTACTGCTGACGAGGGCCTGCTCTCAGGTTAGGACCCCAGGCCCCCCTCCACACACAGGTCGCCCGTTGTGGCGGGCGGGTGATAATGTGCCGTGCGGATTTCCTGCTTCACCGAGCATCGCTCCCGGACCAACGGCCCCAGCTGCGGCACTGGGAATTCGGCATCGCGGAGGCCACGCTTCCCACCGGCTACGCTCGGCCAACGAATGAGCGAGGATCCCAAGGCAGGCCTGCTCTCGGGAGATGTGGGACCCTCAGATGGGCCGCTTTCCTCCAGGCCCCTCCACTGGCCTGGCTGGACTGTCTCAAACTGGTGCTGAAGCCTAAGGATCTTACTGCACCCTTCTTCCCTTTCTCCTTCACAGGTCCCCTTCTCCGGCTCCTTCCTTCCTCGTTTCCCCACTGGGCTTTTCCCCAATAAATGCCTTGTGTGTCTGCTTCCATCTGATGGAGTGGTGTACCTAACTCCATACTGGTTGGCGAGGACACAATAGGTAGAAGGACACTTCTGGTTCAAATAAGTGGTTATTACCACAAGGCTTTTCCTCCAAACCGTAAAGTCTCCTGGAGAGCTGTGCTAGACCCTGTGAGGCTAAGAGAACTTCCACATAGCCTGTAGCAGGGCTAACGACCTTCAACAGAGAAGCAGTCCAGGCAGCCTGGTCTGCTGGGCGTGCACCCTGCAGTAAGCCCTTTGTAGCTTGTGCATCTGATGGTAAGAAAATGATAACCCACTGACGGGCAGAAACAATCTTTGCCTCGTGCTCGGAGCAGGCATCCAGATTTACTCTCCGCGGGGAAGGCTCCCCGCCCACCCACCCCTCTTTCTTCCCAAACACAACCCCCCTGGGAAGGGGCTCCAGGGTCTTCTCACCGCCTCAGTGAGATTGGAAATCACATCTCCCGACTGGCCAGCCAATGAGACGAGATACAAAGAGAAACCACAAAGAATGAGAGTCTTAGTCACACACTGAGCGGTATAACTAGTACTTCCCACGTCTCATCTTTGAATGAAGGTTATATAACTGACAGTTTCAAGTTGCATTTCCTGGCTGCAACCATGTTCCCCAAAGATTTAACAATTTGCACAGAATGGATATAACTCAGTTGCTACTATCTACCTAAAACAGTGATGACTGAATCAGTTTCTGCAGGAGGGGTCAGAAGACCTGAGAAGGAGAAAGGCCTGTTTCCTAGTCTCACGTGCTTTATGCTCTGTTAGTGCAGTTCGGGGAGAGTAAGGAGGAGGGGCGATAGGCTTTGCGCGTGTAAGCACTTAATTGGAGATAGTGGTGGTGTTGATGCACATGCTAATGACGCTAGGCACATTGTGCGTGAAGTATTTACAGAGTAGGACATTGAACAGAAACGAAAACTGTACATGGATGAAAAAGTGCATATCTATTATTTTTATTTTCTGGGTGCTTATAAGCCTTAAAGGAGAGTGAAAGCAAGCCAATATGGCATCACAAAGCAAGTATGGAAATGAGACAATTTCGAGGATCTGGGGAGTTGATGACGTGGCTGAGTTAACCCCGGAAATCTAGGGAAGCTCCCTTGTGGCCATAGCTCTCAAGTGGGGACCGTGATTAGGAGAGAGTGTGGCTACGTGGCCATGACCCTCAACTTCTAGTCTCAAGGAAGGTTCTAGAGGCAGAGTTGCACTCCTGTTTCTGTCCTCTCACCCTGCCCTCTGGTTGTCAAGAACTGTGAGGGGTCTGAGATGTCACCCTCCTTGCAAACTGACGCATCGGCCTGCCGACGTTTGATGGGTGCTGATAGAAGGCGTGAGCCTCCAGGGGTAGGGACAAAAGACTTTATTACCCATGGCAAAAGCATGAGCCACAGCCCCATGTTCACGCTGGTTTCTCTGGCCCTGGAGTCCCAAGGGGCCACACAGGCGGGCCGAGGTGGATGCCTACCCATGCAGAGGGCTGCATTCCAGGACAGGAGCCCTGTGCTCGGGGGATCTGTCCCTTGTATCATGAGCGGTAATGAGCTTGTCTGGGGGAAGATGTGCACCTCACCCCTCAAGACTGCTCCCTGCAAACACAACCCTGAAAAAATGGATGAAGTAGAAAGCCGTCTCTTAGACTCTTGGCCAAACCCGTAAGGACATGCAGGTGCCCTCAGGGGCCATGGTGGATTCTCCCAACAACCGATCAATCCCCTTCTGCAGTCTGGGATGCTACTTATGCTCTTGAGACACAAGATCGGCCATGTTTACCGGTGGACGAGGCTCCCGTATGGTGACAGGTCATGCCCATAGGTGTGTCTCACTTTCTATTCTTTTTTATTCGTGTTTCTCACACCTGTTCTGTGGGAGTGGTGGCTGACGGTCGAGTGTGTGCTCTGACCATGCCAGGACCCAAGGGGACATTTATGGTGCAGTGCTTAAGTCTAGGCCGAAGAGATAAATACCAAAAAGCAGAGACCACCCATGTGCCCACTGAGCGATGAATGAATGAACATTTGGTGTGCCCCTGCAATGGAATGTGACTTAGCTATGAAATGAGCCATGTTACATGCTATAACATGGCTGCACTTTGAAAACATGCTAAGTGAAAGAAGCCAGTCACAAAAGGCCACGTGTATGATTCCACTTATTTGAACTGCCCAGAACTGGCCCATCTATGGAGACGGAAAGTAAATCAGTGGTCGCCTGGGGCTGGGGGTGTGTTTGAGGGGAAATGTGTAATTCCAGCTAATGAGTGTCTCTTTGGGGGGTGATGAGAATATCCTGAAATTAATTATGGGGGTGGCCACACAGGTCTATAAATACATGAAGAGACAATGAATTCTACACTTCAAATGGGTGAATTGTAGGGTCTGAATTATATCTCAATAAAACGTACAAAAAGAAAGTATGCAAAAAAAGTGGAAACGAGTTTCTTACTGTCTGTGGATATAGTAAAATATTAACAAGTCCAGGCAGTATTATATCAAAAAGCACAACACATTAACCCAGAAGTGCCAGGATAATCCATATATGGATGTTGTAACTGTAGCGAAGATTCAGAATTTCATATACAAGGATTGAAATTCGGGGGTTGCCGTGTTGCAGGAACAGAGAGAAGTGGTCACCGGCCAGGGGCTGAGGAGCTCTCCACACCCCGAGCCCTGCACGCGTCAAAACAACAGGCCTTTACGACATAGACACAACCGAGACCACTCCTGGGAGTTGCCTTGCAGGTGGTAAGGTCGGAGAGTCCTTGGGACACTCGGGAGGGGAGCGGAGGCTTGGCGATACTCGAGTATAGAAGATGGGGACCCAGCACCTCTGGGAGGGAGGAGTCCAGCCCCCTTGACCGTGAGGGGAAAGAAAGGTAGGAATCAACAGTCGTGAGTCAGTGAACTTCAAAAGAGCTCTTTGAAAAGGGGTGCTGATTATAGACGTTTGGGAAGCCACGTGGTATTACCTCATTGAGGCCTTGACTTCCATTTGCAGAAACGATACCCTACCGCATGGTGAGGAGACTGATCCGCCCCGGTCCCCGATGCGTCGGCATTGAAAGGACGTCAGCTCTCTGGTCATCTCAATAAGGTGGGGAAGACTGATTTTCATAGATTCTGTTCTCTGAGGATAACACCCCTCCCCCTCCCCCTTTCTCCCAGGGGTCGGGGCAGGGTCAAGGACCACAGCGTGGGGCTTCAAGCTGCGTGTTAGTTTATCTCATTCAATTCCTGGGAGTGGGGTGACGCAGGAGATTGTTGCTTCTTATTTCAAGGATAGACCAGTGACCTTTCCGAGTCTCAGATTTTTATGCTGATATTTTCAGTGTAATTATAGCTCCCCTGAAGTCTTTTCTTAGCTCACTTTAATATGAAAGCCACTTAATCGATTCTATCAGTCTTTGAACTGAGTCACCAGCTACGCTGAATATAAAAACGTGTTCAGCATGCGCACATCACAGTCTGCCCCTCATGGTGCGTGATCCCGGGCCAGCCCTGCCTGCCCTCGTGTCTTGGGGCTGCTCTTGGGGCTGCTCGAAGCTCTGGCGACAGCCACCTCGATGGGCCGCCCTCTGGCACCGCGTCTTCCTGAAACCTCACTTAACTTGACATCGTCCTCTTCACGTTTTGTCAGTTTCTTAGGCCGCAGGGTCTACATTTTCCCGACTTGAAATTTAACCTTACTTTACAGTACGCATTGTCTGTATTTAATGGATTTACAAGGTTGGTAAAACAGCCTCACCCAGGATTTCTTTTCTCTTTTCTTTTCTTTTCTTTTCTTTTCTTTTCTTTTCTTTTCTTTTCTCTTTTCTTTTCTCTTTTCTCTTTTCTTTTCTTTCTCTTCCCTTCCCTTTTCTTCCCTTCCCTTTCTTTTCTTCTCTTTTCTTTTCTTTTCTTTTCTTTTGGACAGAGTTGTATCACATCTACGCAAACAACAAAGAAAGATGCACGTGGTGGAACCACAGCATCTTGCACTGACTGTGCGCCGTGTGCGGGATCAGAGCCGAGTGCTCTCCACGCGCTGCTGCTGCCACCACCACCACCCTGAGCCCACCTCCTCTTCGGTTCCGGACCTCGAGCCTCAGGTGGGCAGCCCGCCCAGCGCTCCTCGCCGCCCTTCCTGGGCTGTTCCTTTTCTCTTTCCACAGTGATGATTTTCTCTCCTCTCACACCTGAGTGCCTTCCCCTGCGCTCATTTGCAGCCGACGGCCTTGCTCACACTCAATGAGAACAGTGAAGAAATCAGGGGGAACAGACCTCATCCGGACACCAAATCCCAGGTCCCCTGCCGTCTGTACATCTGCTGTTGACCTCCTTGGTAAAACGGATGAATTATCCCCGATTTCCTTTTCTGCTTTCTCAAGGGCGTTGCTAGGATCTGCTTCTCCCCCTTGCATTTATTCTCTCTCTCTTCAGTCTTAGTTCCAAAAGGATGCAAATATTCTCTAGAATCGTCCATCTTAAAAAGACAAAAAGGAAAGCGTGCCTTGGTTTTATACCCTTTTCTCACCAGGACCCACTCCTCTGCTCTTCTGAAGAGTTGTCTGTCACTCTGTCCACTTGCTGGTGACCCTCTGCTCCCCCGCCCTCCAAACAGGCGCCCATGCCCACTGCCATGCTGGGGCCATTCACGCCCAGGCTCCCTGGGCCCCTGCATTGCCAACCCAGTGCCCCTGCACCATTTCTATCCTGCTCCGCCCTCCCCACAGCGTTGCACGAAGTGAACTGCTCCTTTCTCCTCTGGGTTCCCGTGACATCACTCTCTCTTGGCCTTGTTCCATGTCACTGATCACGCTTTTTCCAACTCTTTTGCTGGCTCCCTGTCTACTCAAACGGTGCCAACTTGATCTTTCAAGTAGGAGGGAAATCAGGGGACGGTGGTGTCTTGGAAGCCAAGCGAAGGAAGTGCGCCCCCCAGAGGCTGGGCCAGGCATGGACAGTTCTGCCCAGTGGCTTGGCATCTTCAGCCTTGCATTCAGTGGCATCGTGGTGTCCAAGGGAGAGGACAGAGCTGAAGTAGAGCAGGTAGCTGTGTTCAGACATTCATGGGGTCAGGGAGGGCCTCAGACCATTTCTATGGGCTTGTACTGGTTGCAATAAACTGTCAGCAAAAAGGGAATGCATTAGAATTTCCCGTGGAGCTAAAAAAAAAAATAAAGATAGGAAGTTATTCTACATCAAAAGCATCTATGAGAAATGAGTAGGACAAGGAGAGGGTGAGAAAACAGACTTAAAAAATATTTTCAATTACAGTTGACATACAATATTATATTAGTGTTTCAGGTGTACAACATAGTGATAAAGCATGAAGTAAAAGAGAATCTATTCTTTACTTCAGCTCACCCTAATTTCCTTTGAGTATTAGGCCTCTTTATTAATACAATGGTCCTTAATCAAAACAGGAGAATTTGCAGAGCTGTCAGTAATGGGCATGAGTTTGAAGGGCAATGCCGTTGCTCGTGGAGAATAATTCCAAAGCTAAAAATAAAGGACCTCAGGCAACATAACAGATAATATCCTTGATAGCATTTTTCATGCTAACTGCAGAAAGGGATTTCACGTGGCTTTTTATTTGAATAGATGACAAAGAGTAAAGACCTTCGCCCCCTTAGAAACAGTTGTGTATGTGTCAGAACTACCCAATCGCAAACACCAAGTATGGCTTTTCAAAGTAAACACATTATCTTTTGTGTAATTGCCGTAATTAGCTTGCCGGAACATCACTGACCATTAGCAGAGAGACCAGATGGGATGAGATTGGTCTCCACGCATGAGCTGGGACGCTGTAAAAACACCGATCGTGAGCCGTAAACGCAGTCACCCGGCTGCGTGGCGGGGACACGGAGTTACAAGCAGTGCCGGAAATGGACAGCCGGTCCACCAGTGACCCGGTTTGGTTATTCGGAATGATCCCTTTAGATGTCTTCCGGAGTAGCTCATTAAAAGGTGCAGAGATTGCAAAATCAGTTCAAACAAAAATTTGAGCAAACGTCAGAGCAAAAAAGAGTACTAGCATTTCCCATATAGATTCCATTATTTTGACTAATGCTGCTGCCACTGACCCCGAGCCCTGGTGAGAAACCCAGGGTGCCTTCACCCTCTTCCTCCCTCCTCCCCGCTCTTCCTGCTGGTCCCAGTCCACTTCCAATCCGTGAGCTCCTGCCTTCAGTCTCACTATTACCTTGGGCCTTAATTAGGCAGGGAAGTGGTTAGGGAACAAGATGGTGTGGACTGTTCGGATTTTGGAAGGGGAACCGGGTGGGGGGGGGGATGTTCTTAAAAAGCACCCAGGGTATTCTGATTCTCCCTCCCTTCCACATGGTGAGGCGCACCAAGGTATAATACGGATTCTCAAGATCGAAGCGGATCCAAGGATTTTCACAGCAGGAGCAGACTTTTCCAAACCTCAAAGGACTCATTCGGGCAAAGTAAGAGAACAAAAAGGTGCTCCAATGGAGACCTGAAGTGACGTGGCAGACAGCAGGACGAGCCAGAGACGTGCATTTGAGATACTCAGTACAAATCTCAGACTGCCACCTCCAGCCTATCCCGGGCAGCACGACTGCCCAGTTCGGGCCGGACCCTTCTGTGCTTGGGAGGCCAGCGTCATCAGTCGGGTGCCTCGTCTCCCTCCCTAGACCGCAGGCGTCCGGAGGGCAGGGCTGTGCCTTTTTCCTTCCAGCTACCTGTCTAGTGCCAGTTACCACGCCCGGCCAAGGGCCGACGTGAAGCCCGTGTGGCTGAATCCGGTGAGCGACGGTGTGTTTCAGATCTGCAGGTCTCTGTCAAGATGTTCCAGAAGCACCTTAAACTCAACCTGACCAAACACTGATTTTTTTAAATCTAGATCCTTCCCAACCTCGTGCTTCCATTCCCATGTTGGTCGGCGGCACCGAGGCACGTGGTCAGAGCCCAACATCCCCAGGCTTCGCCCTGCTTGACCGCCCAGTGGCCACTCACTCTTCTTCCTCCTTTAACTTCCTCGCTTCCCCAGATGCTATTCTCTCCTTCTGCCTCTCCTTTGGCCAAGGGCACAGCTTCCAGTCCCGTCCCCGTCCCAGCAACCCTCAGCCCTCTGACTCCAGCCGATCGCTACAGACGCAGATCCGCCTGCGCCCTTCACCTCTCCTGTGGGCCAGTGTCTCAAAATAGAACGTACCAGAAAGCAAGTTGTGGTTCTTCACCATCCCCCAGCTCAGGGACGAGGGCCAATGCTTTCTCTCCCACTCCAGCCAGAGATCTGACAGCGTCCTTCCCACCTCAGTGTTTTCTGCTACCTGTATCCAGCCAGTTCCAAATCCTGTTCTTTGCCTCCTAAATGTGTCCCGGATTCATCAAAACTCTCCTTCCTTGCTGCTCTAACCTAAGCTGTCTTGATTCCTTCCTGGGCTCGGTAGGAAATGTCCTCATTAGGAGGCGCCGTCTGTCCGCACCATCTCTCCACCCTGCTGCAGTGTATTCCTTACATTAAAATATCAAAGTGATTTAAAAAAAAACCCCTAATGAATCTGCTCAGGTCACGTTCTTCCTGAACTTGGCGGTGTCTTACCATTAATCGCGGATTAAAGACCAAAGGCGCCATATTGATCCAGCCGCGCACCTGGGCGATGTCTGTGCTAGACGGGAGGGCGCTGGGGCCCGCGCCAAATGCTCCGTATACAAGTGACGCGTGCAGCTGGGTAGGAAGTGATACCTTGACAGTGAGTGCCAGCACTCTGCAAGGCCGACCACTGTCTCTGGGTAGGCTTGGGGGCCAGAAGGTGGGACACCTGGGCCGAGTTTTCAGTGAGGCCGAGACATTAGCGCCCCCTACTGACTGGAGGAGAACTTTTGAGAAACAGGAATGTCTAAGCATTCAGCTATTTCAGCTATTAGGTGATAGGCTACCTGTACCGCAGGTCCTCCCTGTCATCACTCTTTGAAGGGAAAGTGGGGAAGGGCTTGGATTTCCTGTCTGGCTGATGGGGTACAAAACAGAGGCTGCAACAAGAAACAAAGGCCAGAAACCTTCAATCTCCATAAGCACAATTTCACAGGCTTTGAAGAAAGGCTGTTTAAGCTTAACCGGACATAGAATTAGGGGTGAGAACCTGTGTAGATTTGAACTCAGATTTTGAGCAGCACGAAGCCTACTCCCACCTCCAATGACCTGGGTCACGCTGGGATTCTCCTGGGCTGGGGAGGGGCCCGGGGCCCTCAGAGAGGAGGTCCCATTGGAGTTGAGCCTTGCTCAAGGGCGGGTAGGGATTTTCAGTGCCACAGGGAGGCATTCCAGCAGACTGAATACCACGCGGGAAGACGCAGGGCTGAGCAAGGCCCTAGCTCTAACAGTTTGCAACCCACAGAGGGTAAACGCAGCCCTGCCTGGAGCGATGGACCTGGAATTCCTATACGGCTACAGCCCGGCTCGGCAGCGCCGTGAACACACTCTCCCACCACGTTTCGGTCTGTTTGGCAAAAGGCAAGACGTTGCTTTTCCCACGCAATCGCAGACAGAGCGGAGGCCAGGAGAACAGAACCCTTAATGCTCCAAATCAAGAAGGGGTGACTTACTCCTTGGTCATCAGACACCTCAGCAGTCGATGGGCACCAAGCTGACATCGGGCCGAGTGACACCCGCGCTGCAGTACCCGAGACAGCCTGCCGGCATCTCAGCAGCCCTGGGTCACCAAGGAGAGCTGCTTCCAGGCGAGGAAATTCAGACAGTAACTGTCATGTAAAGACGAAGGAGAACCTCGGCTCTGTGAGACGGATACCAACCCATTCGTGAGCAAGGCAGCTCCCCAGACACCCCAGTCACAACTGGGCGGAAATGCTCTTCCATGGACTCTGTTCTGGGCGGTGCATCCGCCACGCAGGGGCCACGCTGACCAGGGCGAAGAAGACTTGTCCGGCCTCCCGTTTGGAAGGCTGGCCTTTCTCAAGTGTCTTTTCCTGACTTCCCATTGGGTTTGCCACGCCATGAATGGCATAGTAGGAGAGAGTACATCGGGAAGGACGGGCTTGGAGGTGCAAATTATTGTCATTACCGGGAAACAGGGAAGGGCACGGGGCGGGCGGATCGCAGGGCGATGGAAACACTTCCCACCACGGCGCCTGCCAGGAGCCCTTTCATTTCCAATTAAGTAATCACCACACTGCCCAGTGAGTGAGGACGGCAATTACAGGCTTTCCCGTGCTGTCCCCTCGCCACCTAACACCCCGTGCTTGTGGCACCGCGCGCGTGGCTCTGGGCCAGCACGGCTCCTTGTCCTTGGGTATACGGAGGGGACCCTCGAGGCCATCAGGCTCTTAGTGCCGTCTTCCCAAACCTCCCTGAGCAAGTCCGAGGCTGAGAACTCGGCACGCCTGGTGAGGCCGCGTGGGAAGTGCCGAGGGCAGACTCCCCGACTTGCTCTGACTACAGCAGAGCACAGACGCTCCTGGACCCACAGCAGGTCTTCAGAGCTGGCAGATGCATGGGGTGTTCGGTACGGTTTTCCTGTGCCCTTTTCCTGCACAGCTGGACTCCCCAGATGTTCTCAGGGTCTGGGATTGTAAACTGATGCCCCTGTCTGGCTGGTTTTGTGCCCTATGGGTATAAAGTGGGGAGGAGGCTGTGACCTGGTTCACCTGCCTCGCGATGCCACATGGCTCTTACCTGTACAAGCAGAGAGATTTGACTTTGGTCCACTTCGCAGAGCCACGAGGAACCAGAACGGGGAGTTCCACATCTCAAAGCAGCCCGAGGGGCTGTTTCTGGACAACAGTGACCTGGTGTGTTTAGAACCTCGGTTAAGATAGTCGGATGGTAAATAGACGTTTCCCCTCCCGTTCTGGGAGGAGAGTCAGGAAGACAGACAAGACCCCCAGAAAGCTTTGACCTCAAGGGATGGAACGACACTCATCACAGGGCCCGGGCAGTAGACTGGGGTGCTCTGGACCACCTCCCCTCTCCTTCCCACCGCCCCTTGAGCAGCAGTGGGTCAGCACGGCCCTGATGGGGCCAGTTGGGGGGGCGGGACTAGCTGGAGAGGGGATCTGAGCCATCAGCAGCTTGCTAGGTCTTCTAACTGGTAGCTGGTCTCCCAACATCTTGACACATATCCCATCAGTAAGAACTGTTTGACCCTGCACCCCAGGATGTATCTATTTGTTTATAAATTATTTACATGTCCTCTCACCTATCTCCCTATTTAATATTGGTAAAGCTCACTTCCAGGTAAAAAAACATCAGTGTAGATAAATGGTCTACTATTTCCTTTGGTCTGCTCCCAATCGACTATCTCCTACCCCCATGGGGTGGGAACCCCACTTTGGGAATACTGCTCCAACCTTTGAGCTCTCTAGAGTCCAGCCTTTTTTGGCCCAAGGGTGAAGGGGAAGGACCCATGCAGAGAAGAGGGTCCTGTCTGGGCACACGGGCTACGTGCAAAGAAGTCAGAGAGACAGCGAGCATCTCAGAGTCTCTCTGGGCTTATCGGCAATGGCAGGAAGGGGTGACAGCACCCAACAACTCGTGTTAACTCTTTCTCAGCCCCAGGACCCTGTTTGAAGAAGCCCAGCTAAACTAAGGCAGAGTTGCCGGTGCCCCGCTGGGGCCCACAGGTTGTGGGCGTCTGGATCCAGGAGCTTGTGTTTCTGGACTCTGGGGAGCAGGTGCTTGGGCCATTCATTGCCCCCTGGGTTTGCCCTGCCACCCTCTTTAGAAGTGGGGCGAGAGTGAAGTAGAGGTTTGGGAGAGCCTCCTACTCCTCCATCTTGGCATTGGGAAGCCTGCTGTACCCTCCCGTGTTGTGGGGAGGCTCACCCCCCGCCCCACGAGAGACTGCTCCCCCACTGTAGTCTGCAGTTCGCTCACCTGGCGTGGCCCACCCACAGCCTAGAGCCGACCACCAGGGCTGCCCCGGTGAGCTCGTGTGTTCCAAGCACCTGCCCTGTTCCAGGCTCTGTGTGGGGCACAGGGGACCCCGGTCCTCAGGGAGCTTTCAGGTGAGAGCAGGAGAAAGCTATGCAACGTGTGTGTGCCCTGCAGGGGACGTCTCAGCTCCGGTGTCCCCTGGCCAAAGCAGACTGCATCCCCAGGGCACCTGCTGAGGGAGAGGGGACGTGAGACCATGAAGGGAGGCAAAGTCACAATGGAAGCACGAGTGAACAGGTCACCGCTGTGGGTACCTGGGCCTCGATCCTGCGGGGGACTCTCGGAGGGACCCTGCTGGCCCTGCCGCTCAGGTGGCCGGCAGCACTGTCTGGCCTGGGAGCACGTCACAGACACAGCACCAGCGGCCCCCTCCCGGCCCTGCTGGGAGAATCTCTGATCCTGCTGAATCCGAGGTGGCACCTCAACCTGTGAGAAGCTTCCATCGTCATCAAATATGACGACTTTGATGTAAAACATCGTTGTCTACATTTTAGGACCTGGTACCCCCCAGACTGGATCCTTCTGAACAACTTCTTTGAGGTTTCCAGTGTTCCAACTGGATACTCATCTTCCAGCCCTTTGAGATCTCTTTAAAATGCAACTCTACTTACCTGCACTTTATCGTAATTATAACTCCGTGGCGGAGACAGAAGGCTCACGCAACCAACTGTTCTGTTAAATGCAAATTGCGTGTGGGGAATACTTCTGGGAGAGCACAGAGCGGCTGTTGTGCGAGGAGTTATTTTTAAAGGACGGCGGAACCAAATGTCTCCTGCGCTTTCAAGTTTTATCAGAAACCTCCGTGAATAGAGGACCCTTTGTGCGCTATCAACACCAGCACGCAATGGAGACAGATATGCTCCTAGAAATGCAACCAAAGTTTCATGGACAAATTGTGAAATGATACAAATAAGCAGCCACAGTGTAGGGGGTGCCTGAGGGAGTAGGGGAGGGCTGGGGGAAGGGGGAAAATAGGGAAACGTTGGGACAACTGTAATAGCATGAATAATACGATATAATTTAAATGAGCTATAAGTAGGTCAATGTTTGTTTACACACCCTTGGCGTTTGCGACCCCATTTTGCACAGGGGGTGCTTGGCCAGAGAGCTGCTAAGTGGAAATTCTAAGAGTGAAGCCTAGTTTTTTCTGGTAGCCTCGATGCTTTGAATACTTGGTCACTTTTTTTTTTTTTTTTGTCATGGAAAAACGAAGCACTTATTTCTTAGGGGAAAATATTATCTTGTCGCTACATACCCAGAAACAAGCAGAGCCACACGGTTTTTGAGTGTAGCTGCCCATTACTCTCGACATGCAAACTGTTGGCTTACGCATCGATTCTCGTGAACGTCAGATTGTCCACGCAGACTGGGTGCTTGCCACGTGCTTTGGGGGCTTCTGGCTGAGGGAGGCGGAGTGCTCAGGTGGCTGGGGGCTGACTGGGCCCTCTTCCCTGTCTTGCTGTTTCATAGGGTTGGGGATGTGGCGTGGGAGCGGGGAGAAACCAGGCGTTTTGGTCAGGAAATGCTGCCTGGAGGGGCTTTGGGGTCTCCTGATCCTGTCCTCCCCATGCCCCCCCCCCATCGGAAACACCCTGTCAACTGAAATGTGAGAGTGTTTGTTGTGAGTGTGAGCAAACCCAGGTGCCCCGGGCACAGTGATGGGACGGCAGAAAGGTGGATCGAGGACTGGGGTCGACTGGTTTCTCCCATGAGCCTGTGTTTTAACAGGGGGTTCTGAGGACGGCATCGGACGTCCAGGCAGAGCAGCACATGGCTTCTATTAGGGTGTGCATTCACGCGCGCAGGTCAGCAGAGGGCTCCTGTTCCCATGTGCGGAGGCTGGGGGGTGGTGTCTGGCTGCAGTGTTCTGGACGGGCGAGACTCGGAGGAGGCGCAGCTGCCCCGAACCCGTGCAAAACTCTGGGGGAGCCCCCCCACCCGCTTCCTGCTCAGCTCCACAGATGGGCAGGGGTATCTCCTTACGGCGTCCAGCCCTACCTCCAGGGGCCAGCCCAAGTTCTCAGCCTCAGCGCCGCTGGCATTTTGAGTTGGGCACTCTTTGCTGTGGGAGGCTGTCCTGTGCCTTGTGGGATGTTTAACAGCATCCCTGGCCTCTGCGATGTGCTGCTAGCACACATGCTGACCCCTCCATGTTGTGACAATCAAAAATGTCCCCTCAGAGGCACAAGCACATTACCGCCCTCATTCCCTCACGCCACTCCCACCCCCACCCCGATGCTCTGCGGGTCTTCCCCTGGTGACCACTCTGTTCCGTTGACTGCTAGGAAATTCTGTTCTCAGAAAGACAAGCCACGGAGTGGTGAATGGGGTCCCTGGAAGGACTCTGGGGCAGGGGCAACGGTGGCCTTGAACCTTGGCCCCGCTGACGAGGAACCATTGACTTCTTTCCCTAGCTCCTCCTCTCTCCCAGCCTGCCCTAAGCGAAAACCAAACCCAAACCAGGAAATCACACAGCGGGAAAGGTTATTTTCATAAATGACTTTTACTTCTTTATCATCTCTCCCGACAGTAATTCTTGGCAAAGTGCATACAGCATGAAGGCAAGCTGATCTCTCAGAAGTCATTCCAGAGACGGTCCTATGTCCTCCTTTTCTTAAACCAGTAAAATATTTTCATTTATAAAAATTAATCTAAATATAAATATTGACACAGAAGATCGAAATCACTTGATGACAAAATAATTCTTCTGGAACTATAACATATGCTTATGGTTTTCAATAGTAAATTAAATCTTTTTACGTATTTGGCACAAGGAAACCTTTATAAAAATTCGAATGCCATGGAGCAGGCTTCTTCGTCTTTTTTGTTTTTGTTTTTTTGTTTTTGCAAGGCTTACACAGTACACACTTCTTTTTTTTGTCAAGGAAAACTGAATATTTTAACACTGTAACACAATAGTTGCTTTTCATGCCTCTTAAAGAAAACGCTCTATTTGGAACTCCGATCTTTTTTCGTTCTGTTTTTCACATTTGCATGTGTTTGCTTTGAATCACACCAATGGAACAAAGAGACTAAGATGTACTTTATTTCGAAGGCATCATTTCTGTTAGATCACACACACACACACACACACACTCGCAGCATCAGCGAGAAGTACTGTGGGGAGGCGGACCCCACCGAGTGGGCCTCACAACACACAGCTCAGAGCAGCAAGCCGGGTCTGGGAGAGCGCCCGGCAGCAAAAGGACATAGAAGTGGAAAACGACGTGGAGGGACGCTCTTGCTGGCATTCGAACTATACTGAGCTTGCAGGCCTGACTCTGGCAAATCAATCTCCCTGGCACTCAGTTTTCAAATCTGAAAAATGGCGATGCCTACTGAACAGGGTTGCCATATGGATGAAAAGGAGCAGGATAGTGAAATCGGTCGTGCTCTTCCCTTGCCTCCCAGCTTTGCCTTCTTCCTCAGATTCGGAATCTATTAGCAAAATGATTGGTGGAGCGAAATTCCAGCTCCATTTGCTTTTATAAACTCACTCTACACAGTCACGCATTTGAGACCAGAAACATGGTATCAACGTGAAATGTAGTATCAACTCTTTTGTCCATTCAAGTCACCATGTGTCCTGGCTGTTTTCATACCTGCAAGTTTTCTGGCTATTGCTTAACCATTCATGTCTTTAAGGTCATTTTACTACTTTTGCTGAATATTTATTGGGGAGTAAATTTCGGGGGACGACATTTTGTCATTTGGCTACAGTTTGCAACAATGCATTGACCTACACATCATGCAGATGTGGTCATCACTCACCCATGTCCTCCTGTCCACTCCGGACAGTGCCCTACAGTTAAGCCAATGGCCATCTCTTTCGAGCGCCTCTCCACCTCAGAGCGGGGAGAGTCTCAGGAAGTCCAAGGAAGACGCTAAATTCTCCATGAGCCATTGTTTCAGATGGACCTGGGCACAGCATGGGTGAATCAGCGCTTTCATCCTGTGGCCCAGGACCGCAAAGCGATGGGAATGGCTGGGGGTTCGGGGGGTTCGGTGGGCTAGGGACCGAGCAGGAAGGAGGCGGCTGAAGGGACACCGGCATCCTGATGGCTGAGCGCTCTCCGATTTTGACGGTCCCTACAGGGGCAGTTTCATGTTTCCCCTTAGCGTTTGCAGGACAAAGATGCTTGGAAGAGATGAATAAGAACTGATGATGAAGAACTGAATGACAATACTCTTCTCCCTACCCTCCACCATCCCCACCGCAACCATTTTTCTTTGGACAAATTGTTGATATGTGATTCCAGTTGAATCAAAGGAATAAAAAGAAAGAGAGAGAACAAAAGAAAGAAAAAAAGGGAGGGAGGGAGGGAGATCCTACAAGGACACACAGTAGCCAAGACAACAGGGAAATGACGCAGGTTTGGAGGCGGAGCTCTGCTGTTGGAAGCCGGCTTCTGGGTTTCCTGTCTTGGACACCCCTAGGACCCTAAGGCAGAGAGTGGGCGAGACCGCGGCTTTCTGGGGGAGGTGTCAGGACAGCCCTGTGCGCCGGGGCTCCCCAGGCCCTGTCCTCAGGTGGAATCCACACAGTGTTCGATGGCTGTGGGGTCAAGGCACTGTCGTGTACGGCCGGAGGCAGTGGGTCACTGGCAGTGGAGTGTTCCTTGGCGCTAATACATCGCAGCCGACTCCAGGGCGGGCTCCTGAGGCGAGAGCATGAGCACACCCGTCAGCCGCTCAGCACAGAGAGTGGAGGCGAAGAAACACAACCATGCTTCTTTATATCGTGAAAGGTATTCACGCTCATTGGCCAGCTACACATGCCCCGGTATTTAAAAAGGGATGCATTTTTACATGTGCATCTTAATCCACCTGGACTTTATGGTGATATATGGACCAAGGGGAACTGGTGCCCTTCCCACTACTACCCCCTTGGGCGACTTCCCAAGCACGTTAGAAAAGGAAAATCTACACCTTCCCTACCAGTTCCTGATGCTTTGACACATTTGTATGACCCATTTTCCTATGTGCCTGTATCTGTATCTGAGCGTTCTATCCCATGCCATCCATCGCCGATGTCTTTTCATTGGTTTGAAAATCTGGCCGGAAAACCGCCCTCACTTTGCAAAATGCATTTGTCTATTCCTTCTGATTTATTCCTATGTGAACTTTAAAAAAAAAATCCCACTGAGATTTTTATGAGGATTGGATCAAACTGTAAATTAGCTTGAGACATGACTTTTCTTACTGAACTATTGATGTGATTTATTAGTCAGTATCTCAGGAGTAGAGGGCCCCTTGCATCCCTGTAAAATCTACCTGGAGACTTCCTATTTCACGTACTGCTGTGCCTCATTTGCTAATACTGTGTTTAGTGTGTGCCGTCTGTCTGCAGAAGGAGAGCTCGTGTGTGGTGTGTGGTCTGCGTGTGGGGTGTGTCGCTGACCAGCCACGCCAAGCTTTGGTACTTGGGGCTACGGAGGCTTCCCAACACGAATCTTTTCATTTCATTTTACTGTTTTTGCTCTGGAACATTTTATATTGTGCAGGAATGAACTGTTCCTTCAAAATTGATCAGCCAACCACTTGACCAGAGAATCTTTTCTGAAGGGTTTAATAACTTTTAAGCTTTTATTTTTAAAATAACTTTTCACTCATATTCTCATTGGATTGGATTTTATTAGAATTAAGACTTTAAAATGTACTAACATAGATTTACATCACATTTATATATATATATGTAAAAATTTTACATCTCTATTATATGCTTTTGTTTTTATTTTATTTATTTATTTATTTTTGGCTTACAAAAAATGTCTATTTTGTACTTTTCCAAAGGATAAAATCTCCAATTCATGATCATTTGTATAGTTTTCTGGTTTTAATTAATTGGTCTTTGCATTTACCTTTGATGTCTGGGATTCAATGTCCAGTTCATTCATTTTGCCTCTTCTTTAGTGACAAAGAAAGCATTTAATACTACAAATTTGACTACTGTAGTTTTATGTGGACCCCATTTGTTTTGCTACGCGTGATGTCTGCACTGTGGAAATGCTCTGTGGATTTGCTTTTCTCTTCAATCCGTAACTCCTTGGAGTGTGTCAGAGTGTGCGTGTGTGCGTGCGTGTTTGTGTATATGTGTACTTGTGGGGGGGTGCACAGGTCTTACAAGTCAAAATAAGGCTTTTGTTTACGCTAACTTTTGTTCTAATTTTGCCCCGTCCAATAGGGTAGTTACTAGCTACCTGTGGCTGTTTATGTTTAGATTTAATTAAAAAGGAAGCAGCAAGGTAAACAGCAGTTTCTCCGAGGCAGCAGCCACACTTGAAGTGCTGGGGAGCCCCGCGTGGCCGGCGCCCTGGGCACGTCCGTCACTTCAGAAAGGTCTGTCGAACAGGGTGCTGTTCTGATTATTGTTGGAGCAGGGGTCCGGAAGGGAGTTTTACACTCTCTACTTTTGGGAATTTATTGATGTTTTCTTTGTAACTGGTGTAAAACCAGTTTTTATAAATGGTCCTCTGATGGTTGAAATGCAAATTCTCCATAAAGGATAAAGTTAGACAAACATCTGAATTAAGGGAATTTAAAAGCCACCAGCCAAGTCTCGATCATCTTGCTCCACTATCTGCCAATGTAAGAAAGGCTCGTGATTTGTCTACTTTATGTTACCAAAATTCAAACATCCTTCCTCCTCATTTTCTCTCTGAATGCTTCTTGCCTGGAATTCTCCTCTGGGTTTGAAAGCAGCATTTCTGTCCTTTTCTATTTTGTTTGCACTTCTTTATTCACAGTGTCCATATTTTCATTGTTAACCTCTCTGTGTTATTTAAAAGTAACTTATTTTTTAAAAAATAACCTGTTAAAGTGACACTCATGCAACATGAAATTCACCGTTTTCCAGCGAACAGCTCAGCGGCATCTACCACGTTCACAGCGTGTGTGCACGCACCTCCTCTGAGTGTCTCCAACGTTCCCGTCGCTGTGACGTAGAACCTCTTACCCTCCGAGAAGTTCTTTCCCATTCCCCGTGCCCACAGCTCCTGGCCCCTGCCGATCCGCGGCCTAGCGCTACAACAGGCAATTTGTTTTTAGCTCTCTGATTCATAACAGCTCCCCTCCCTGGCCCTAGTGGTCTGCCCTTTTAGTGTAACAATGAATCTTTTAGCTCTTGAAGGTAATGGCCAGGAGCAAGATAATTGGACTTGGAAAGGTCAGGGGTAACGGCTGACCAAGGAAGGAAGGCTGCCTTGTGGTTCCTAATAGATGCAGTGACTGGCACTTCCAAACGGCGTGCCTGGCCCTGGCTGGCGTGGTTCAGTGGACTGAGCATCATCCTGCAAACTGAAAGGTCACGGGTTTGCTTCCCAGTGGGGGCGTGTGCCTGGGCTGCTGGCCAGGGCCCCAGGTGGGGGTGTGCGAGAGGCAACCAGTTGATGTTTCTCTTGCACGTCGCTGCTTCTGTCTCTCTCTTTCTCCCTCCCTCTCCTCACTCTAAAAATAAATAAGTAAAATCTTTTAAAAAACGGCATCCCAGTGTTACGCCACTGCCTGGGGCTTTTGCACTCAGGCCACTGGGACGAGGGCAAAGAGCGTGGGGGAGGGACTGATGGGCGATGCAGAAAAGGCAACAGGTGGTATCTGTCACTGCTTCGGTCTTGTCCCCCCAGACATCATCTGCCTTTGGCACAGTGGTACCCCTGAGGCACTTTAGCTGGACCCTCCTATTTCCCTGCTAGCAGCATCAAACATTTGCCCAAATCCTGAGGCCTGTGCTGGTGTTTAGGCAGATACTCTGTTCGTCCTGTCAGCGTGATCTCCAGAGCCGGTGCAAACTGTCTCCTGCCCCTTTCTCTGCCTCTCTGAGGGGCAGCTGCTGACTTTTTTCCGGCCTGCGACAAGTGGCTCACAGGAACTTTGAGGAAGAGTGAGTGTGGCTCAGAAACACAATAGAAACTCCCGCACCCCAACCAGACCGCACCTTCTTGTGTCCCTATCGTTACTTCTCTTATGTCACAATTGGTTTCTACAAGGAGGTGGGGATCCGGTGGAGAGGGTGCATCCACACAGCAAAGAGGCCAGCATCACCAGGCCGGTGTGCGTCCCTTCTCTTAGATCCCGCCCCCCGAGCCCCCAATGGACCAGGAGACCCTGCAGAAAGGACGCTTCCCGGGGCTGTGCCGGGGAGGCTGCAGGCAGGCAGCTGCAGCTCGGAGGGACCACCCCCAGTGACAGTGACGGGCATTAGGACAGAAATGACGTTTACCGTCAGGTCCTCGGGGGTGCTTCGGCTGTCTGTAGTCCTGCCCGTCGAGGAGCCTTGGAGAATGAAGTTGCGGTTGAATGTTTTCACGGTGCTCACTGAAGCTGCCTCCAGTTTTTCGGCTGAAAGGAAACCAGCGAAAACAAGCGTTGCCCGGAGGCCGGGCCGACTGTCAGGGAAGGAAGGCCAGGCGTTCAGATGACCCAGATGTTGGGTCCAGGCCTGGGGTCTCCTCCTGGGCCATGGGTCTGACTGTGGGCTTCTTTGGTGTTTATTGTTAATAAGGCATCATTAGTGGCTTTCTGGGAAAAGGTAGCTTGGAGGGAATCCCATACAGCTCATACATTCTTATCGGCCATTTGGGAATATAAAAGGTTCTGAAAACTGGACACATCGATGACTTTGGAGCCAACATTGTCTGATGGCAAAACGTGACTTGAACTGACGTGTGGCCACGTCCAGCCCACGTCCACCCCACCGAGTGGGGACGTCCTCATGCTTCCCTGCAAGGACACCGATGTGTTTATCAGGGGCTGCCCCAGATGCCATGGTCGGGGGAGGCTGTTATGAAATATACAGTACCTACATTATATTACCTTTCTTTTTTTCATTTTTCAATTATGGTTCATATTCAATATGATTCTGTATTAGTCTCAGATGTACAGCATCATGGTAAGAAAATCATGGACTTGAAGAGTGGTCCCCCTCCGCTGCTTTGAGCACCCACCTGGCCCCACACCTAGTTATCACGATGTTACTGACTATACTCCTTATGCTGTAATCTACAGCTCCGTGACTGTTCTGTAAGTAACAGCCTGCACTTCTCAATCCCTTCATCTCTCCCACCCAGCCCTCCCAGCCCCCTCCCTTAATGTCCAAGGAATTCTGAGACATATATTGACCTAAGGGTTTCAAATAAGGTGTCATGGATCTATAATAGGTTTTATTTAAAATCCTCACCTGAGGATGTGTTTATTGCTTATTAGAGAGACAGGGTGTGTGTGTGTGTGTGTGTGTGTGTGAGAGAGAGAGAGAGAGAGAGAGAGAGAGAGAGAGAGAGAGAAACATCGATGTGAGAGAGAAACATTGACTGGTTACCTCTTGTACACGCCCCGACTGGGGATCAAACTCACAACCTAGGCATGTGCCCTGACTGGGGATTGAACCTGAAACTTTTTTGGTATATGGGACGACACTCCAACCTACTGAGCCCCCTGGCCAGGGTTATAATACATTTTAATTGTATAAGTTCTTGTGGAATATAAAGTAGGCAAGCAATAACTGCCTACACAAGGAAGGGTAGAACCAAGGTTTACACATTTCTCTTCTCACAGTCTACTCCTCTGATTTGTGGATCTAAGTTTCTAGTTCGGCACCATCACCATGTGGCTCCTGAATCCAGAGAAACTGTTGCCAACGTCCAGGACAAGGGTGATGCAGTTGGTGTCACTGAAGTCCCTTCTAGATTGGGCTGGAGTCCCTTCCAGGTTAGACACTTTTGGTGCCCGGCCCGCATCTCACTGACAGCTGCTGTTCCAGCATATTCTGACAGCACCCCACCACAAGCACGGCCACTCGCTGTGGCCCAGGCTCGGGGTGGGCCGGAAGTACCCGGAAGTGAGAGCCCCACAGGGACAACCTGCAGCCCGTGCTGGATGGGAGCTGAGGCACCTCGTCTTCCTACTCTCTGGGCAAGGAACTCTGAGGCGCCACCAGTACCGTCTCCCAGAAATTCCCACATATACTTAATACCTCATATGGGCTTAACTTTCCTCCCTGAGTCATCTCTTTTCCCCTACCAGTGCTTATCGGAATCACCTCCCAAATACGTGACTCGCACTCATATCCTTGCCCCAGGTTCTGCTTTTTGGGGGGATCCCAGTCCAGACAGACTGTCCACAAGAGCAGTTCCGGGTGAGAACCCCCCCCCCCCCGCCTTTAGATCTGGTCCTCAAACACAGACTTCTGAGTTGCTCAAAGTCAAGGAGTCAGGCTTAACTGTCTGGTTTTAATGTAAGCAGACCTTTCACTGGTGGGGCGGGCAGCTTCCTCCTCTGCTGTCTCGATGTGTCTATAGTTTGTACCTGCAAACAGAGCACAGCGATCAACACACCTTCTCAAAGCCCAACCCTTCTATCCCCTCCATGTTCTAGGCTGTGGGAAACTCCCACAGAAGGAGGGCAGGGCAGACGCACCTGGCTCCTTTGCTTCTGATCTCGTCTTCTCGTGAGGCGCACGCACGGCGCGATGTTTAAGCCTGCGATGGTCAAGGCTGAAATCCGGCTCTCGATGTCAGAAATCTTAATGTGGCAGAAAGACAGAATCAGCAGGAAGAAAGCACAGGCGGAGAGAGTCTTTGCTGAAAGTGTTATAAATCTATAAAGAACATATCTGCTTTGATGCGTGCTCATTCATTCTTCATTCATTCATTCGACTTCTACCAAGCACTTCTCTACCTAGTGCTATAGTGAGAAAATAAATCACAGGCCCGTCTTCAATGAGTTTAACTGTCTAGTCGGTAAATCCAGAGCATCCTCCATGTGAGAGCACCTCTAAGGATGCATGGAAGCCCAGGGAACCATGGGAATTCTGGCCAGACCTGTCTGAGGTGGGGTGGTCAGGGAAGGCTTCTATAGGGAGTAACACTTCATGGGAGCTTTGAAAAGCAAGCATGATTTTTCAATGCTTCATTTTCCAATGACATCATGAATCCAAAACCGGAGTGCTGAGTCTCAGGAGGGATCCTCCCGCAACCTCTGGTTCAAGTCCATTTCCTCTATTAAGAGGCCAAGTGGCCTTGAGACATTCCTTTCTCACTCTGGGCATTAGTTTCCTTGACCGTAACATTGGAAGGTCAGAAGGAGCTCAGATTTCCTTTCAAGAGTGTCTTAAGGCAGGTAGAGAGAGCAGGAGCCCCCTCAGTGCCAGAAAGAGCCCTGGCCCATCCCTGTGCCAGGGATGAAGAAGACGCAGAGCCTGCTCTTAGGAAATGGCATTATTGTGTGCTGCCACTACACCAAGGGCTTTAAACAGGGGGACCTGTTCATGAACTCGTCCGTAATCCGGAGGCATAGGCACCGTTCTCTTGGTTTTACAGATGAGGAAGCTGTGGCTCAGAGGGATGAGTAACATGCCCCACATCTCACACGGGGTCTGGGCAGACCTTGGCATTGATGCTAAGGCCTCTGCTCTTGCCACATCGCCACGTTCTCAGAGCACTTTGCCAAGGATGGCATGGGGCACACTGGAAGGGGCAGGGGAAGACTGGCAGAGTCGAGAGAGGAAGTGGGGGTCACAGTGGTCCCACTCAGATGCCACAGACGAGTGGCAAAGGTCGCCCCAGCATGCTGCACCTCGAGGGACCCACTGCCTCCCCCACCTCAGCTGTTTTGTGCCACCCAAGTCCAGTACATTATCGAGGCTGTCACTTGGGGGAGGAAGGCTGCACTCTAAAAGAGGAGGACCTGGAGGAACCCACCCTGCAGGATCACAGCCGTGTGAGTGGGGCAGAAGTGGCAGGAGGCGATAGCTATGAGGGCTCTGCAATGATCCTCATGGAAGACTCGGTGCCCTCCCTTTTTGCCCAGTGGTCCCCCATGTGGGCAGGGAGGAGAGTTCTTACCTGGAGCTCAGCATGGTGGACCTGGGCTGCAGCCGTGGCCACCTGGTCCTCCAGGTCTGCCAGTTCGGTCTCGTTGGTGCCGCTGTGGATGCCCCGGGCAGCGTCCTCCAGCTCACTCAGCTGGCCTTCGAGTCCGTACACCGTGCCTGCCGCCAGGTACACCTGCGGAGGAGGCGCGGTCTGGAGCTCAGGGCTGCGGACCCAGGACTGGTGGGGCTTTTCAGGGGACCCCGGTAACTCAGGGGAGCGAGGGAGAACTAGACTCATCGCTGGGGGTGAAGGACAGGGAACGCCCCTCCACACAAATGTTCTTCGCGCTTAAATGGCGGCACGCAGTCTGGCCACCACCTCCCTGCCAATGCCCCTCCCTGAGCTTTTCTGCAGGAAAAAGCAGTTTATAAAATTTGGAAATACAATACAATCATAAGAAAATGTGTGACATCAGCTGAGTAAATTGTGAACTTGTCCAGTGACTATAGCCATTATACTATCAAGACAGAAGACACAAAGGGAAAAATGTATGATGTGGGTTTTTTTTAATAGAAATTTTGGATGGCATTTTGTAACTGAGAAAAATTAGGAGAACATGACATGGGTGAAATTAATTGAAAACAATCACAAATTTTGAGTGACTTATCTTTGATTAATTACCTTCAGCTCACTTGCAACAGGCTAAGGGAATTAAATAAACCTGAAACTATAGTAGGAAAAGACTTTATTTCTTAGAAAATAGTGTGCTGTTAAGAAAAGCACGTCAAGTCTATCTGTGTGTCAATTAAAAGTTTTTTCTGTGAGCTACTGAAGATTTAAAGAGAAAACCAGATAAAGGGAGTAAGTAATTTGAGAAAGAATTAAAGAAAAAAGAATTTTTTAAAATTTATTTATTTACCGATATTTATTTGTTTTAGAGAGAGGGAAAGGGAGGGAGGAAGAGAGGGAGAGAAACATCGACGTGAGAGAGAAGCATCGATTGGTTGTCTCTCTCATGCGCTGTGACCGGGAACCAAACCTGCAACCCAGGCATGCGCCCTGACTGGGAATCGAACCGACAACCTTTTGCTTTGCTGGACAATGCCCAACCCATTGAGCCATGCCCGTCAGGGCAAGAAAAACAAATTTGCAATGTTTGGGTTTATAAGGCGATTCTATATTAAAGTGGGCGAACAGAAAGTAACAGTGTTGGAATAATGCAGCCTGGGGGACGCCCACCAGGGTGAAGGGAAGAAACGCTTCTTCAGCCCAGTTAACGATGGGAAGACGGCAGCTGCCAACACGGAGAACTGGATGCATCTAAAGAAGGTGATTCCTGAAAGAGAGGCCCGTGGGGCTTCATCAGCCTCTGTGAAGCTCTGGACACGTCAGCGCAGCCCGTTAGGGCTGATGTGAATGGAGAGCAGCCAGTCCGGTCAGCCCTTTCACGGTTTCTTTAACTCGAGCTGAAAGCACACCTGCATCAGGCAAGCCGAGAGCTACCGCACGTGAGTCACGCACATCCTTCGTGCTGAGCGAGGCTGAGCACTGGTAGGAAGGAAGAACCCTGAGAAGCTCCCCTCTCGTGGTGCGTTGGCATGATTCACGCGTCTGCATTAAAACTGGCAACTTCACAAGGTGTTTCAAGGCGGAGCAAAGGCAGGTGTAGGTCTGAGGGTAGCACGCCCGCCTGTGCACCAGCCGGCACAAGGGGCTGGGCCGTGGGGGCTTCCGGGGTGGCGGACACGGAGATGTCACGTTAAGGGATTCATCAGCCTTAACGGGGGCCGTGAATCAGACGCCTGCTGGCCTTGGCCATAGTTCACTTCGCCCTTAATTTTATTTTCTTTGTCACATGCAAGGATTAGAGAATTTGCTTCTAAAAGATCCTCATGGTGTAACGTAGCCATTTATTCTTTGTCTCCAAAACAAGGAACGCGACTTTGTTATAGGGAGGAAATGAACATTTCAAAGTCGAGTGGAGAAATTAAGAGTTTGTCTCCTAAAAGTTTCCAAGTGGAAGAACCCTTCACAGGGGAAGAGAAGTTGAGGAGAAAGAGAAAGAGAGGGAGAGGAGGGGGAAGAAGGCAGTGACCGCCAGGGCAGGTCTGAGTGTGGACATCACACTTTTTCTAGCCACGCCCCCCAAAAAATAATAATAAAAAGGTAAATTTATTTTGATCAGATAATTGTAAATATAAACTTATAGTTTTTGCACATGGAACAACACTTGGAAGTCTTATTTAGGTAAAATGAGTAATTTGAGTATGGCAATGGTGAGGCATAACTTGACGTGACTTTGGTCTGGGAACCTGGATTCTTCCAGAAACACGCACAACTGGACGTCATCACCCCCTGCGGCTGCATCAGTGTGACAGCACCTCGCTGTCCCCCGTCACCATAGTCACCCACTAACGTTCTTCACTTTCTGTGCCAGGACAAAACAATAGGAAATAGCTCCAAGCCCTCAGCCGGGCCAGAAGGTTTGTCTCTTACTCTGTGTTCCCTGCCTTCCCGGCACCAGGAGAGGTTCTGTGGTTTGGCACCGACGCCAGCTGGGGAGGTACTCCCAGCCAACGGTGGCGGTGCCTGCTGAGCTGGAGGAGGGGCAGGAGGATGGTGATGATGACACGGAGTTATCGAGCCAGGCGCTGAGCCAAGGGCGGTATGTGACTTATTTAATGCTCCTGGTGACCCCCAAGGGGGTGCTGGTGCCACCGCTGTATTAAAGGGGAGAACACTGTGTCCCGGAAGGTCGGTGACTTCCCCGTTCTCTCAGCTGGGAAGGGGCGGGGCCTGGTTTTGAGCTGATGCCAGGGAGTACTGATGCCAGGCCCCACACCTTTCCGAGCTCTGCCCCGGGATGCTGTGACACTTCACCGTGGTTGAATGTCGTGGCTTTTACCTTTCAAACTTGGACACAAAGGTACTGGAGTTACTGTGGTTACAGGCTGGAAGGCAGGGGCGCTGTGGCCAGGCTGAAGTGACAAAATTTCACATGCCATATAATGAAAATGTTACTCTAACCTTAAAAAATAACCCACTGAAAACCATGCACCTGGAATTGCTGGCTTAGCGAAGGTCCATTTTGGGTGAGAACTGTGGTTACTGTGCCTGAGTAATCTATGTCCTCTCCGCCCTCCAGGCCCTGAGGCTGTGACCCACTAACCGGCTGCTGGTCCAACGAGTCTTTCTCAGCACGGGCTGAGGGATGAGAACAGGGGTGCCATTAAAGAAGGCCCTTGTGGCCACAGTCCCTGGGATGAAGAGAGTTCGGTGGATCTCTTTACTGGAGGACTCCCCAGAGTCTTGCGTGGGCTAACATGTAACTCTTTTCCTAGAAGGAGTATACGGATCTCCCAAACTTACTTGATCTTAGAGCATCTTATTGGATTTGGCTTCCATGAAATACACTTTAGGGGTCTAATGTTAGTAGCGGGTGGTATTTCTTTCCTTGCTCTTTGGGGTTGGAGAACCATCCAAGAAGCCATGGCCACCTCCACAAATCTCAGAGCCACAGCCTCTCCTGGGCCGTGGGGTTTACGAGAGCCTTGAGGAGGAGGACCGACGGCCTGGGCCTGGGCCTGGACTCTGTGGCAGTGCTGGGGTCCTGGGGCGGGGGGTGGGGGCAATTCTGCTGCACCTGCTGCCAGTGGCTGCAGAAAAACTGGCTGACACATTCGGTGTTGCCAAGGGTTGGAGGGCAGAGCTAAAAGGGAAGTCGGGGCCGTCCCTCCCCTGCCTCTGTGGCTGGGAACCATGGGGTACCCCTGGCCATCTCAGTTACTCAGCCAGGACGAGAATAAGTGAGGTCCTCAGGTGGGACTGGGAGGGTGAGGGCGCCGACCGGGCCCCTAGTACTCACAGCACAGGCCCTGGCCCGGCTAGTGGCTCCCTATGGACCCCGTGGTCCAGTTCCCATCCTTCTCCACCCTGACCTGTTCCGTGACCTGTTCCATGTGCGGCTGGCGTCTATGAACTTCAACACCAAGGCTCTCCCCTACCGGCTGGGATGGGTTTGGCCAATGGGAGATTCCAGCAAGAGAACAAAGTCAGGAGAAGAAAGAAGTGGGGGTCTTTCCCCCAGGCTCTCTCAGCCAGGGCGCCATGGTCACAGCTTCCACTAGGGGCGCTCTTCCAAAATCCAGTCCTCCGGGGGCCACCCTGCTTTGGGCTGGTGACCCCTTCCCCCTCCCGCTACCCTCTGGATGCCACAGCATCCCGTCGTAACCTTGCCCACACCTCAGCTCATCGTCCTGTCCCGAACCTCTCCTCTCCCAGCCAGACCCCGACAGGGACAATAGACTCCTACGCTCCCAGCTCTCAGCAAGAGCCCTGAGAGACCCGGGCATTCGGCCCAAGAAACCGAGGCCCCATTGTATGTGCAGGGGAGGCTGGCGTCGGCCCGGGGTTCCTCCTGCCTTTTGGGGAGAAAGAGCTCATTTCAGAGTGCGGGCTGCAGCAGCGGGCGAGATGTGCCAGAGTGGAGAGACGAAGGGAATTCTGAACTCCCCAGGCCTTCCTCTAATTAAGTGGATTAACAAGGCAGTTTATGAACACGGAGCCGACATACGAATGTGACATTTTTAGCTCACGCAGCTCTGAAGCCTTCAGAAGTATTTTTACAGGCGAGACATTCTCAAGCCAATGTTCCCTTTCATCTCAGAGTCCTGGTCTGTGGTAGCCAACGTTCAGAAGGCGAGGAAAAGTGTCGCTATTTCTGTTTCCGGCGGTCCCTGGGTTCCTGGGCACAAAGGAGAAAGGCAGCGGCGGTGGCGGAGGCAGCACGAGGCGGGCTCTTCAGGAGGGAACACAAAAGGCTCGGCTTAATGAAACCGGCGGCGCCCAGAGGCCAGTGGAGGAACCGGCCCTGCCCTCCGCCTGCCGCTCAAACGGATTCCATCTGGAAACCGCGGAGCGAGCAGCCTGCCCCGGCTCCCTGTGATCCGGTGTGCTCAAGAGATAAAGCAAAGAGTCAGCCCTCCGCTGGCTCAAAAAAAAAAAAAAAAAAAAAAAAAAAGAAAGAAAGAGAAAAAAAACGCATAAAATTCAAAGGGACATAGACGGGGTTTCTTCTGAGGTGGCGCTGGAGGCTGGAGCAGGGGAGGGACGGAGGGGGGCACAGTTAACTGGGGACAGGAGACGCAGAGGTGCTGGCCAGTGAGGGACAAACCCTGGCCTTTCAGCTCGGGGCCCCGCTGCGAGGAGTGACGCCCTGGATCGGTGGGCAAGTGGACGTGCTGCAAACTGAAAGTGTTAACAAACCCAAGAAAAGAAGCATAAATGTGCAATAAAAAGATCTTTAAAAAAATGACAACTCCAACAAGGACATTTGTCACACTAAGGGGGAAGAGAAAGCTGTGCTGTCTTGGCTTTAACTGTGCCACGGGGACTGGCTGTTATCATTTAAATCCCCATCGTTTCATGCGTTGTACGTTTTCGTGGCACCGTACTTGGAAAAAAAAAATGCATCCCTGTCCTGGTGAACCATATCTTTACTTTAACCTTTCCAGATCAGCGTGTCCAGGATGAGGACCATGAGCACGGAAAGAACTGGGTTACAGACATAGTGAAGGGACACAGACCCGGCACAGTTGCAGCAAATTGTTTCTTTAAAAAAGGATTTCATTCAGCCCTGGCTGGTGTGGCTCAGGGGACTGAGCGCCAGCCTGTGAGCCAAAAGGTTGATGGTTCGATTCCCAGTCAGGGCCCATTACCTTGGTTGCAAGCCAGGTCCCCAGTTGGGGGCGAGCAAGAGGTAACCAATCAATGTTTCTCACATTAATCTTAAAAAGAAAGACCTCATTCATCTGAGGTCATCACTCTTCGGGCATCTCCTGTGTGTCGGGATCTCCTGTGTGTAGCCCGGCCAAGGGCTCGGGCTACAGACAGAGCCAGCAGGCCCCGCTCTGTAGGAATGTGTAAATCCGGTTCCCAACCTGGGGTGCCAGGGCCCCTGCCTCCCCACCGGGCCCCCTCCAACATTCGACAATGTCTTGTCTGGAGACTTGATTGTCATGACTAGGGGGGTGCTGCTCCTGGCAGCTAATGGGCAGGAATGCTGCTAAACCCCCTATAGCATCGGGGGCGGCCCCTCATGACACGGAATTGTCTCTCACCCAGGATGTGCACGCTGCCCACCTCAGGGGGGTGGACAGGGGACCGGAAAGGACAGCAGAGAGAGGTGAGGGCTTCGATAGACATAAGCTCAGGTTTTATGGGGATCCAAAGGGACAGAGCCTTCAGTGTCTGAAGTGAAACAAACATTCTTTTTCGTAAAACTTGGACTTACTTTGATTTGTTGTTTCAACTTTGAGCAAAAATTCCCTCTGATAACAGCACTGATGTCTGAGAGTGGCTTTCACTAGGGCACCCCCACATCAGAGCTCGTTCTGCTGGGTCTGCAGGGATGGAATCCGCTGACTCGACTTGACACCAGTTTCACGGACAGGACCGTGCCAGCTGGCCAGGGTCACTATGGCCTGGGTAGCTAATGTCCAAATCTCCGTGTCGCCCCTGCTGGGCACGGTTGGAAAATTCTCATGGGACCTTTATTGAAACTCTCGCCAGTGACTGTGGATATTTATATACAGGAATCTGTTGCATTCTCTCTGTCCTCACAAATCAGGATGGAAAACTCTACTGCCCGCTGACTTACTGAGAAGCAGCGCAGACCAGTGGGAGGGACTAGGTTCTGAGGCCACCAACCGTGTTCCGGGCAATGCTCTACCTGGGTCCCTGTGCACCCCTTGTATGGCCGCTGCAGAGTCCCACCCATGCCCCCCGAGCTTCGGCGCCCTTTTGCTCCCAGAGGCTCAGGTCTACGCTGCAGGCTACCCGTGGACACCACTGTCACCTTGCCTGCACGCAGAGGGACTGAGGGGCCTGCTGGCTAGAGGCAGGGCCAGCTCCCCTTCCTTAGGTCAGGACAACCCTGAGATGCAGCTTCCACCCCAGCGTCCCCTGCGGGAACAGGTTGAAGCTACTCTTTGTGTGTGGTCACACCTCTTGCTTGGCTCCTCCCTCTCGCTTTCTTTCCCCACCCCCTTCGTAACCTAGCTTATTAATAGGGAGCGTGCTTCCCTATTAAATGATGTGTCCACGAATCCTCATCTCAGGATCTGCTTCGGGACCCCAGCCCGAGTCCCTTCCTGAGAACGTGTTTGCTCTGGTGGTGGTGGTGGTGGCAGTGGTGTGTATGTGTCCTTGCACTTTTTGTGATGAGTTATAACGCCCTCAGCTGCCGCTTCGCACACGCCTGCCCTAGACAAAGCCCACCCACACGGTCTTACGTTTTCTTCCAGGGAGGTCAGCTGCTCGTCCAGCCTCACTTGGTCTGTCCCAAGAGGAAATGTCCCCTTCTCTCTGTCAGGAGGGACAGGTGGGGACTCCCAGGGCCCCGTGGACTCTGCTATCAACTCCTCCGTGGCGTTGATGACTTTCAGGACTTCTGTGGAGATGTTGCAGAGAGAAACAGCAGAATACTTCTGTTTGGTCCAGCAACGGGAGGGGACAGAAGACAAGAACAGCACGTTAACAAGGACGTGGAGATTCTGCATCGTCATGGCGCTCGTCACGAGGCTGCTTCCGTTACAACACTCACCAACACCAGCGTGTTAGCGGGACGAGGAGCTTAACAATCTGTGCAGCAGGGAGGGACTGGGAGGGGGCCCGGACCGACTTGGCCCAGCTTCTGGGACTCACACCGAATTATCTCAGATTCTTAGGGAGGGAGCAACGAAAGCTCGAGTGGCAGCCACTGTGTCCTCTGCCCACTGTGGAGAGTTTATACCCATCACCTCGTTTCCCGGAGGATGTTCTACTTCCCCAACAGAGCATCAGTCACAGGCTCTGTCACTTCACAACCAAGGTGTGGTCCAGCGGGTGGGTGGCTTTCTGGACTGGCAGTCAGGAGACCCCGGCTCTAGAGCCGCCTCTAACTGTATCTAGTCCCAGGGCCTTGGCCCAGTGACACTGCATTTTGGGGACTCATTTTGGTCATCTGCACGGTGAGAGTGTTGGAAAGGCGTTTCTATGCAGTTGTCCCTGTGTGTCAGCTCACACACACCTATTTCTGGCCCATTCTCCCTCGCTCTCCTCCAACACAGAGGCTGAACAGGAAAAAAAAAAAAACTCCTCCATTTCCCAGCCTCCCTTGCAGCTAAGGGCAGTCATGGGGACATAGTTCTGACCAATAAGCCTGCAGGGAAAGGCTAAGGAGAGAGTTTCTAGAAAAGCTTTTGTTTTCCTAACCGGTGAATAGACGCAGCGGGTGCTCCCCTCCCCTACGTCTTTCCACCTGAATCACAGATGTGCAGCTACGGCAAAGGTGAGAATGAACACCAAAATGCTGGGTGAGGGGGACCAGAAAGTCTGACGCCCAAGCAGCACTAGACCGACCAAACCACCGTCAGTCACTGCCTGCCGCCGGGCATCTTGTTGCATGAGGAAAACAGTTCCCATCTGCTGAAGCTGCTGCTGGCCAAATGTCCTGTTATTTGTGGCTGAGCACGTTCCTAACGGACAGAGTCGCCTCAAGCTTTTACCTTCATGCACGGCTCAAAACTACAGATGGCCCTGACCCGGGCCAAGGTCATTCGTGGGGCAGAAGTCCTTCCGCCACAGAGAATTATCTGCATCTTTGAGTTCATCTGAGCAGACAGCATCAAGCAATAAGCTGGAATTCAATATGCTTTGGCAGTCATGATTTCCAGCTGTAATCAATTTTCATCCCACCACAGGGTCTACAAAGTGGACGTCAAATATTGCCCACAGGCGTATGTTGTCTTTTTTTTTTTTTTTTTACCAGTAAAATGTTTCAAGAAAACCTGGGATTTTAATGCCTTTGGTACTTTCTAAGGTATCTATCTCCTTTATCCTGGCCAAAATGTTCATGATAGGTGTGGCTTGGTTTTGCAGATTCTGCTGCGGGTTTTGTCTCACCAGAGGATGTTTTCCATAGCCCTCCCCCTTCCGCAGGGAATCAGGGTGTTGAAGTGACGTGTCAGTGGCCGAATCCACGCTTTGGAAGCTGGCCCTTGGCTTCCCTGCGGAGGCACGTGGTCTCTCACCTGACGAGCCGTCCTAGGGTTAGGGCACGTGTGCTCAGTGGGACCCTCCCCAGCCTGTCGACGCCCCAACGGCTGCTTGACTGACTCAACCGCCAGGCCGGCTTCAAGGGACTTCGCTACAACCTCCCCCCTATCCCAAACGGGTCTGGGGAGTCAGGAGAAGGGGGTGAAGGGAAGGTGACCTGGACCCATAAGAATCACAGCAGCGTCCAAAGGAGTGGCCAGGGCCAACTTGTCACCCGAGGGACAACCCGCAGAGGCGGTGCCCCACTGTCCCAGACCCTGGACCTTGATGTGGCAGATCTGAGAGGAGAGTCAGGCTCCAAAGGACTTTGGCATAAAGCAGTTGCCACTGTTTGCTTAAGAGCATTTTAGAAAAGGCAACACTGTAGGCATGAAAGAAGACTCGTTACCCTTCTCTGAATACACAAAGTGTGAATTTAGGAAGTTTGCCCCTTATGTGGTAGAAGAGGTGCCCTCGTACATCTTCTGAAAACAAAGACACAGGACTAAGAGACTCAGGAGCAGAAAAGGGAGACCACAGTGCGAGGGAAGGAAAAGTGTGAACATTTATACCCATCTCCAATGAGCCCAGGGTCACCGACACGCCCAGGTTATTCACGGAACGGACCGAAGAGGCGCTTACATCGAAGGAGGGATCTGCACCCTGCGTCTGGCTAAACGTACACTGTCAAAGCAGTAAGTTAGACGTCAGTGTCGCTTGGGAGTCCTCGTCCCATTCCATCCAAAAATAGCCTTGTGTGTTCATTCACAGGAGGTGTAAGCAGAAGCCAACCGTTGCCCAGAGGCGTGCTCCTCTGATGAGGACGCCACCTGAGACAGGCACATCCTGGCTGTCTTCCGGTCCTCCCCTTCACCCTACATCTTTTACTGGGGGCCTGTGGCACGCAGGCTCTGCTCTCGTTGCTGGGATAAGCAGCGGACATTGGATACAGTCCCTGCCCTCCTGGCATGCCTTCAGCCCCGCCCCCGCCACCTGACCAGGTGACTCGTGTCCCTGGCCGGTAAAGGCATCTGCGTCTGCCATCGAGTCGGGTGACGCGTCCCGTGTAGCGGGTCTGCGCAGGATGCCACAGCTTCGCCGGGAGCTCTGTGGTCTGAAAAACAATTCTGTGAGAACCGGACAGGCTCTCTCTGTTTGGCGGTGCTCCAGCCTCGCTCCCTACTGGGAAGCACATGCAGGAATCCACCAGCACTTGCAGGGAATCACGTGTTTCTCCCTGCTGTGCAGGAGAGGGTGGTCTGCTCGAACCTGGAGGGGAGGGGGGGCCAAATGTAAACACCACTGGGACCTCCAGGAGCAGGGCACCCCACCTCCCCGTTCCTGCACCAACCCCCTGGCCCAATACCAGACGCGAGCAGATCTGTCACAGGGCAAGCACAGGCCCGTTATGTAAACGTCCTGCTCCCCCCCGCCCAGTCCAGATTTAAAAGCAGAAAGCCGAGCTTCCACAGTGATGCTAACTAAAGCTACATGTAGCCGTGGACAGGGTTTTGTTCAGCTAAAATGCTGGTGCGGATTCGGTGTGCTGGCAGGGAGCCCCGCGTGGGGGAGGAAGGAGAAGCTCAGGATGCTTTCTGCCTTACTGCTCGCAGCCCCGCAGACACGAGCTGAGCGGCACAAACTGGCACACTCTCAGAGCCGGAGTGAGCTCTCTATCGCGGCAGCTGACGCCGCTCCAGATACTAATTAGAAGAGGAATCCAATGTGACAGTTTCCCGGCATCGAACAAGGCAGAGGTGAGAGTGGGGGAAATTGGCTGGCGGGACAGGGGCCACCGCAGACCGGGAAGGCTGACCAAAGACATCCGTGGCCAAGGGCCCCACAGACCGTGGACTGACAAGGACAGTGAGCCCCTGAGAAGCCACATTCAACCTTCTAGTGATCAAAGACAAACAAATTAAACAAGCAGTTTTGTTACGTGCCAGATGGATGTGCGATGCCCTTTCAAAACGCCGTGCGAGCCAGTGTGACTTCCTGCGGGGGACGCACATGCTGCTGGGGATGGGGTTTGCTGGGACACACCCACACTCCTCCATCTCCCCGCCACCACCGACAGTCACCCCTGAGAGCCTGACTGTCCACTCGCAGGGCTCCGTCCATGTCACAGCCCTGCGTGGAACCTCCAGTCCACAACATCCACCTCCCAGCCACGGGCTGGAATCAGCATCCACCACTTGGGGGACAGGTGATAAGAAACACTCCAGGGTCTCCTCTCGGCCTCAGGCGGGGTGTCCTCCGTCCCTCATCGGCGAGGCAGTGGACAAGCGTCTACCTTCACAGAGACTCAGGCCTCCTGTCTGACTACAACCAGCGACAGGACCGGGGCAGACCTCTCAGAAGGCTGGGCACCACCCAGCAGCGGGGACCGGCCACAGTGGCCGTCTGAGTGGAGCCAGGGAAGGAGAAGAGCAGGTCAGGACCCAAGTCATGAATCCAAGCTGCACTGTGCTTTCCTTTCTAGGACTGCAGGGCAGAGCAGACTTCTCTGCTTGCTGTCTTACTCGGCACAATTTCAGCGTAGCAATCTCCCCACCCTGTCCCCGGGGGCCTCCTCTTCAGGGCCAACATGTTCCAGGAAACAAATTCTCCCTCCATGTATACACCACCCTAGAGACTGTTTTCCAAAGACGTGCAGAACACAAGGTGTTGCGGGGGCGGGGGCGGGGGGGGGGGAGGAGCTTCTGAGTCCGCAGAATGCTAAGGAAGAAGACAGTTTCCCTGTGCTGTGCTTTACAGCCCCGTGGCTATCCTGTCAACAACATTGCAGTAACTGTGCATGGTGGCCAGGTGGGTACTGGAAATACCAGGTATCAGTTCGGCAAGTAAATGACTGTCCGCTGGGCTACACGCCTAAGACTCCTACGAAATACTGGCTGGAAACTGGGTTTGAGAAAATAAAATTTAATTAAAAGAAGAAGAAAATAGTTTCCTCCCACACTCCGGAGGCTAGGCCTGCTTGTTAGCAACCTTCGCCGATTCTCGTGAGGTCTCCCTGTGTCATTCGTCCGTCCCAAAGCTTCGTGTCGGGCGAAGAAATGCAGGCTCACCTGGAGCTGGACTGAGTGGGAGTGCTCCTCACCGAATGGATGGCTCAGGCTCAGGCTCAGGCTCAGGCTCGTGGCCACGTGGGCAGCAGGGGCTCGGGTGGTGCCGGGCGGAACTGGAAGGGAACCCTCTGAAATGGCAGAGGGCTCCTTCCAGCCGCAGCCGTACCCTGGGCAAGTATACACGCATGTGTCTGTCTGTCTCGGCTGCACCAAAACAGCTCGGGTGTCTGGCCCTGAGCGATGAACCGGGGCTTCCACAGAGCCCCGGGGCATCTATTGATACCACTTGATAACAGTCTCGATATGATACAATCTCATGCAGTGTGGGGAGGAAGTTTGGGGATTCAGTGGTGTGGGTGGGTGTCTGGGGCAGAAGGAGGGTCTTCCTAGCTCCACCCTGGGGACTGTTCTGACGCCTATAATGAGGGCAAAGAGGCTACATCAGTAGAGCGGAAGGGACACAAGCTCCAGGTTGTCTTGTGAGACCCAGAGCTGGCAGTATCCTGCGAGGCCCCTGGCCTGTCCGTGAGCTCTAGGGCGGGCCAGGGGCGAGGGAGCTGCCGCTTTGGCAGGGCCCGGCAAAGGGCCTCCTGACCATTGGGGGCCTCAGCAGCTATGAAGCCTTGGGCCCACCGTTTTCTTGGGGCTCATAAAAACACTTTAATTTCTTCTAAATTTGGAAGAAAACAATGAACTCTTAGGTCCAGGAACAAGTTTTAATACACAATATTAATTTATTAATCACGATACCCACACGGTCGTAAAATACGATTTTAGATGTTTTTAATGGTGGGGAGGGGCCCAAGGAAACACATGTTCTGGGGCCCAGAAAAGGCATAAATTAGTCCCAATCTTGTTAAAAAGGCATCAGTTTGGGGCCCAGCTCCTGGGGTGGACCTGGGCAGCAGCGGCCTCGTGGGCCCTGTCCCCCAGGGCTACCGATGTCCCCCTGGATGTCAGTGAGGGCCCTGGGCAGGCCCCTGTGGGAATGCTGTTCATGTTCATGACCATGAGAGAGGACCTTCCCCTAGACCTCCCCAGACAATGGAGGAAATGACAGGGGGGATGGGGTGTCTGATCTTGTGGTTTCCTACCAGGGACTGAGGCTCGTGTGACCTCCTCGTTTGCACACGGCAGACTGTGAGCCTTGGGAAATTCAGGTCACATTGTCTGTGTGACTCCGGGAAAATAACTTAACCTCTCTGAGCCTCAGCTGTGAAAGGGAGATAGGAACATCATGTAGCTCAAGGAGTGTTTGAGACGACCAGACTGGACAGCATGTGTCACGTGTCTACGTAATGTCTCGGTCCCGAGCTGTCGCCTCCTCCCCCCAGACCCCCCCCACCCCACCGACTCCAGGTGGGGCCCTCACCGGTGAGCGCCTGGTGGCTCAGACCCCTTTCACCACCCACCGTACTCTTGGGACAGCTTCACGCCCCAACTACTTGGGGGTTTGCAGGATGCGTTTTCCCGTGCTTCGGCGAAACAGTTCAACTTGCTGGTCTCTGTTTCCCAGTTTTCTCCTCTTGCCACGTAAGAATATTTTAAAGAGGAAAGAGCCCCTGTGCTCTAACCTTGGCTACCGCCACCCCACTTTCCCCAAGAAGGGGTTTCAGTTCCACAAAAGGAGAACCTAGCATCAGGATACGGAATGGTCTGCGCGAAGACACAACAGTAAACCACCTGCCGCTGACACTGAGAAAGTCACACACACACATGCACACACATGCACACACGCAGGGTCCCCCGCTCCCCTTTTACTGGGAGCAGGCTGAACTGTGAGTGAGAACGCGCAATAGCGACAGAGCTTGCCATTGCCTGGCTGGGAAACGGAACAAACGTGGCCCTCGCACATTATCTACTACTTCCCCTCGTCATTAACTTAAGTCTTCAGGAAGCATCTAGTCTCTGCCCAACTCCAAACCTCAGGTTCTCTGCACCTGAGTTGCTCTGCCTGTCACGGGAGGGTCAGGGTCAGGGTCAGGGTCAGGGCTGGGAGAATCAGAGGAAGAGAAAAGCACAGAAAGCCATTCCTGCAGCTTGAATCGGAGGCCCCCGGCGTCCCAGGTGGGGTGGCTGTGGTTGGAAGGAAAGGATGAGAGGCCACCGCCAGTTCTTGGAGGGACTGAGGATGCGGGGGCTGGAGAGGGAAGCGGGGGGGCGAGGGGGGGGAATGTGGGGGGAGGTGGCAGGTGCTGGCTGCTGGGCTTCCCAGCTGAGTAACTTGGAAGACACTGACCCGTTCAAGGAGACTTAAACGCCAGGAGGGAAAGAAAGATGTTCATTAGGCTTCTGAAATAAAGAAAAATGTAATACTTCAAAGCTCCTTTCTCACAGCCCAAGAGACTCTTTACCAAATGTCAAAATAGAATAGCCTCAAATCATTTGTTTAGTCTCTCTTGAATGTATTATTTTTTAAAAGATTTTATTTATTTATTTTTAGAGAGAGGGGAAGGGAGGGAGAAAGAGAGGGAGAGAAACATCAATGTGTGGTTGCCTCTCGCATGCCCCCCACTGGGGACCTGGCTCTCAACCCAGGCATGTGCCCTGATTGGGAATTGAACCAGCGACCCTTTGGTCCACAGGCCGGCACTCAATCCACTGAGTCACACCAGCCAGGGCTGAACCCATTATTTTTTGATGTCAAGATTCCTGAGTGGGTTTGGGGGTGGAGCACAACCTTCACAGTTGGCTGTAGTAAAAATGAGAAAAGGTGGGCCCCCCCAGTCTCTTCATTTCAGCCTGGGGCTAGATGAATGACCTTGACAGGCTGACAGGGAGGGGCGGACATTCCTAGTAACAGAAAGATCTTTAACATGTTGAGCCCCGGCCAGTGTGGCTCAGTTAGCTGGGCATTGTCCCACAAACCAAAAGGTTGCCGGTTCGATTCCTGGTCAGGGCACATGCCTGGGTTGCAGGTTCGGTCCCCAGCTGGGGCACCTACAGAAGGCACCCAATTAATATTTCACTCCCTCTTGTTTTCCCTCCTTTCCCCTCTCTCTAAAGTCAAAATTAGAAATAAGTAAATAAGTTAAAAAGAACTTTAACAACACCAAGGGTTGGCTCTCCTGGAGGAATTCCAGGCAGGGTGGAAAAGGATTTGAGCGGTTCCGGTTGCATAAAACACAAAGTGGGGCCACAGCTTCTCCCCTGCAGAACGCTGCTCCTGGGAGATCCTTTCAGGGGGTGAGCAGGGACAGGAGGGAGCCAGCTCAGCGCTCCTGTGGCTCCGTCCTGTACTGAGAGAGACTCTAGGCTGCTCGGAACTTCCTCCAACCCTCACACCGACCGGACCTGGCCGAGGGGTTAACCCGCTCTTTGGGAGAGGAAGGAACCGTGGCTCACGGAAGCAGACACACGGCTGGGGTCTGAGCCCAGGGGCTTTGGTCTCCAAAGTGCACGCTCCTTTCCAGGGGTCATATCACCACTTCCCCCTACGTGCCTAACTCCCGGGACCCAGTGGACTGTGGAAAGGGATGATGGAATGGGATTGAAGAGAGTAGTCAGATCAGAGAACAACAGATCAGCGAGAGAAAGGTCTACTACAGGGAGCCCTCAGGGGGCACAGACATCGGTCAGAACGAGGTTGTTGATACGACACACCAAGGACCAAGCCACTCAATAGAGCTGGGGACCTGCCGAGGGACGAGCCCCGCTTAGGAACCTCACCGAGCCCACCTGGGCAGGGGCCGCAAGCACAACCAGAGTGAGGTAGATGGGGGTCTCTAAGAGCTCCGAGCTCGGTGGGACCCCATCCCCAGGCAGCTGCCCACAACTCTTCTGCCCCAGGTTGCAGATGCGGTCTCGGCTCCAGGTGACGCTTCTATCCAACTACCACAGCAAGCAAGGAAATCCATCCAAAGACCCTCATTTCATGTATTTTTTTTTCCTTTTCAAAGGTAAGAAAAGAAACTCCATATGTCCTCCTAAAGAGCTGACAGAAATCTGCTGGAGAAACTCGGTGAAAACCTGTCTGGGTGCTCAGGAGACAGAAGGCGAGCCGGCGGTGCCTCCACACCCCGTCAACATACACACATCCGCAGACAGACACAGGTCCCCGAGGAGGAGGAGGAGGAGGAGGAGCGGCTCCACGCAGGGGCGAGGCACGGGCAGTGGAGAGAAATCGGGGCGCAGACCCAATAAATTAGCACATGCGATAACCTGAAACGGAGCACAGCCGGGCTTAGACGACGGACCTCTAGGGGTGGTTTCTTAACGCGCTTAGGTTTTGATGGGCCAGTGGTCTATGAAAGAAATGAGATTTTTAAAAACGGCGATTGTAGAAATGGATTTTTAAAGGCATGCTGTTTGCTGTTTAGTCCCTGAATTAAACCCACCGGTCTGTGCGTCTTCCGGAGTCATTTTCCTGCTGTCCCTGGGTGGAGTCCTCATTGCTTCACATGGGTCCCCTGCCCAAGGCCACCAGGGACCTGGGGAGGGGGAGGGAGGAGGGGCATGCTGGGGCCGTGACCTCTGCCCGAGCCTTCCCCGGCAGGTGTAGAGCAGGCAGGACTTCCCTTCCTGCCGGAGGAGGCGTTGTGGTCCTCCCTATTTTTTGCTTTTGTATGTTGGCTATTCCTCGGGGGAGAAATGGTCCCTGATCCGTACTAGAAACCAGGGCCCACACTTGGCTCTGAAGTCCGACGACACAGGAAACCAGCTTCCCCGCTGACTGGGGAAGGAGGAGGTGGCACGTGGCAGCCAGGGGGACTGGCAAGGTCCCCCTCGTCACTGCTCTGCGGAAACCTCCCCAGGTGCTGCATTCTTTGTGTGGCCCGAGTGGCCCACGTGGCCCGGCCTCCCTGGCCCCTGCCCTCTCTCTCTGCCCCACCATGCTCCCCTTGGCCGCCCTGCTGCAGCAAGCCGCCCTGGATCTTCAGCCTGTTCCCCGGAGCCGTCAAGGTCATTTTCACCTTCAGGCCTTGCACGTGCTCCTCTGCCTGATGCGCTCGGCCCTCAGATTTTTGCAAGAAGGAAAAACTTCTTGTCCTTCAGGTCTCGGTCTGAAGGACACTTGGTCAGAAAGGGCCAGGCCCTCCGGGACTCGGCCTCCTCCCAGCCCGCGTCCATCACTGTCCTGCTTAGCCTTCTCCTTAGCGCTTGTCGCCACCTGACATCTTCCCTGGACGTGGGTACACGTTGTCCTCCATCTCCTCCAACAGACGGTGAGTTCCGAGAGAGCAGGGAACGTCCCTCTCCTATTCCGACAGGACTGCAGCTCTTGGTTCCACCGTTACCTGTTGCCTGAGTGCTGCGTGGGCAGGGATTCAAACTCCCCAGGGAAGTGGGGCGGGTCCTTTGTCACTGTGTCCTGGTCATGTTGCTGGGCCCGTGGACCAGGAAGATCCATTCGCTCCTTCGCTGGAGTGAACATCAAGGGCTTACCCGCTCGCCAAAGGAACCAGAGGTGAGTGGTGGGCAGAAATCATAAGATAAACAGTGAGTCTGATTTTTATATGTTCTGGACTATGTCCTGGACTATTTCATTGCATCTATCATCAATATCCATAAATTCAATGATCGCACCTTTAAAATGTAATGCACTGTCTTAACAGACAGGCCCTCTTCCTTCCCCTTTTATTTTTTCTAAACATTTCTAAATTATTTTTGATTTTATCCTATCAGATGATTTAAAAAATCCTTTTGGAAAATTAAAATATATCTGGTTTGGCTTGGCTTTTGATTTGAATTCCACTAAACGTCTACCTTAATTTGGGAAGAATCCATCTTTCCACTATCTTTGCCACTAGCAAACTGCTAGATTTCTTGGAGATTGGCAGTTCTCTTGTTAAGTTTTAATTTCACATTCTTTGCTGCTGTCAGGGATGGAATGAGTTTCTATTTTATCCCTCCACCTCCCCCAGTCTGGCTTGAGATTCATCTGCATATTCAGTTGGTGGCAAATTAATGGCTAAACTAGAAAGTCCTGGCGTGGGGTCCAGCGTAAATCCCAGGACCACTTGAGCTGTGCTGTGCAATTATGCTGAATGATGTGGGTCTATGAGCAGACCTGCTACTAGCAGACCTTTTCTTCGAATAGAATGGATTTTTATTTTGCCTCTATTTTGCAAGGCTTCGGAACTCCCTGACGGATGCGCTCTCTCTCAGGTAAACATTTGTGAGCTCTGACTCTCCCCAGGGCCGCATCGCTGCCTGGGGACCCTTCCGATCCCTCCACGTTACTCTCTCCCCCATTCTGTGCGACAGCTATTTCAAACCCTCTCTCCCCGATCCCACCATCCCCTCACGTTCTGAAGACAAACCTGCCTTCTAGTCTGAGAGCTAGAGAGAGGGGGGAAGGGCGTGGAACACGAAAGAAAACCTCTTCAACCTCCTGACATCACCTTTTCCCACATACAAGTACGTACGTGGACCGATCTGTCTTTGCTATTCCAATGACCAGGTCCCACCCGTTTTCTGGGCCCCGCCCCCTCCACTTCCTCAAGGGTCCCTTATTGTTGGACAGTGAGGCTGTTCTGGTCTTTTCCTGTAATATGAATACAACGTGTAATGAACTGCATTGTGGTGCCCATGGTTGCTTGTCCATGGCCACCGCTTGGGACAAGTGAGTGAACCTATGGTTGCCGGACCACAGGCTGTGCCCCCGTCGACGGCTTCGAGTCGCCAAGCTGGCTGTTCGGGAGTGGCCTGTTTAGCTTCCACATGGTTGTGAAAATTCCAGCTTTCCTCTTGTTACCAACTTCTGGTTTCATACCGCAGCGGTAGGAAAAGATATGTGGTGTGATGTCAACTTCTTCCACGTGTTAAGGCCTGTCCCGTGGCGTAGCACAGGACCCATCTCGGAGAACGTTTTGTGTGTGTTGCAGAAGAGGGCATCAATGTATCCTGTCAATGTATCCTGCTGCTGTCGCATGGCATGGAGTGCCCTGTACGTGTCGGTGAGGGTCATCTGCCGCACAGGGTAAGCCCAACGTGTCCTTAGTGCTTTTCCGTCTGGATGAGCTGTTGAAAGTACTGAAGTCCCCTACTATTACTGTAGTGTTCTCCAGTTCTCCCTTCAGACCTGTTAGCGTTTGCCTAAAATATTTAGGTGCTCTGATGTTCGATGTATAGATTTATGACTGTTACAGCCTCTTGAGGAATGACCCCTTTATCATTACATAATCACCTTTTTGGTCAGCTTCTGAGTTAAAGCCTGTTTTGTCTGACACAAGTAGGGCCACCATGCTCTCTGTTAATTTTACTTGCAGGGCATATCTATTTCCATCCCTTCGCTTTGGGTCTACGTGTGCCCTTAAAGCTGAAACAAACCTCTCCTTGTAGACACACAGCTGGGTCTTCTTCTTCTTTTGTAAAACTTTTATTTACTTATTTATATTTTTTTAGAGAGAAAGGAAGGGAGGGAGAAAGAGAGGAAGTGGAACATTGATGCAAGAGAAAAACATCAATTGACTGCCTCCCACACGTGTCCCAACCGGGGATCGAACCTGTAACCGAGGCATGTGCCCTGACCAGGAATTGAATCGGTGACCCTTCGCTTTGCAGGATGGTGCCCAACCGACTGAGCCGCACCAGTCAGGGCTGCTTCTTCTTTTTAAATCTATTCAGCTACTCTGTATCTTTTGATTGGAGAATTTAATCCACTTATATTTAGAGTGATTATTTACAGACAGGACTTTATAATGCCATCTTTTCATTGTTTTTCTGGCTATTTTGTTGTTCTCTTATTCTTTTCTTCCTCTCGTGTGGTCTTTGCAAATTGACAACTTTCCATTTTCCCATCATCCATGGTGTGCCAGAACTTCTCCACTGGACTCCTGGACTTCCACAAAGGCTCTCTTGGCCATGGGTAAATTGTGCTGTTTCGTGTTCTCTAGGGGCTCCCAGGCCATGGCCAAGAGGGGCTGGGGTCAGTTCTCAGGCCACTCCAGGGTCCAAAGCCATGTCCGAGGTCTGTACACCTGCTACCTGACGCATGGCGGGGGGTAGCGAGACTCCTCCAGGGAGTGTACATGTGTAAGTTGTTGTCATTCTTTACACTTTCACGGAGAGGAGGGTCACCACAGTCACCGAATACCTAAGGAGGTCTGCAACCCTCAGAAAGCTAACAGCTACGGCTGTTGAGTTTTTATCTTTTTTTTATCAGAAATGGTTGCTTAACTTTATCAGCTGCTGTTTGGAATTAATTCTTCATTCAACATTTATGAATTTCCTACTTTATGTCCAATACCAATTTAGGAATTTAACAACATGACCATGTTTCCCCCCTTTCATTTGTAAATACAATGGAAAATATTCATGTTTCTAAAAATGGACATTATTACCTTCCTAGACTAAATCCTACCTGGCCATTGTAAATTATTATTTTATTATGTAGTTGGGAACAGTTTGCTAGCACATTAAGAATATTTGAATGTTTATTAACCAGGGAACGAATATGTAAATTTGTGGTGGTGTGTGCATTCTGGGTCAGATTCAGGCCAAGGTTTTAAATAAATAAAGTAAACTTGAATGCTTTCAATTTTTTAAATGCTAAAGAACAGGTTAAATAGTATGGGAGTGATTAGTACCATAAACATTTGGTGGATTTTACCGGCTGAGCTGCTGAGTCTAGCCTCTTTCTGAGGAATAATTCTTTAACTACTTTGCCCGTTTCTTCCACGGTCTGTTTAGGTTTTATAACACTTCCAGAGCCAGGCTTGCTCCTTTACTTCTTCGGAAACAGTATTTAAAATATTATTACCAGTATCAAATTACTCACCTATAATTAGAAAAATCTTAAAGCTCACATAGTTCTTATTTTTCAAACATACGCACATACTATTTTAATTCACAAAATACATATTTATGTAAAAGCATTTGCATTCATGACTCTTTGTCATGTATTTATTTGATCAATAGTAAAATGTTATGATGTTCAAGATGTTTTTTGATATTTACAATGAGGTCTCATTCAGGAAAAACTCTTTAGGGTTTCGCTGTATTGCTTTGAGACGGATATTCTTCATCAGAATTATCTATTTTATTGAGAGTTTTTAAAGTGTAATATGTGTTAAATTTTTCCAAGGACCATTTTGCCATCCTTTGAGATTGTGACGTGCTTTTAAAAAATAGTATATACCAAACAAAGCTTCCTGCTATTAACTTTATTTTTGCATTTTGAGAATAAGTATATTACTTATGGCTTGTGAGTCTCTTAATATTGCAAAATTTAGTTTGCTAGTATTTTATTTGGGATTTTGGTACATGTGTTTGCAGTTGAGACCTTCTTTCCTTCCTTCTTTCTTCCCTTCCTTCCTTCCTTCCTTCCTTCCTTCCTCTCTTTCATCTTTATATTCTCTCCACCCAGACTGGTTTTCAAGAGCACAGGCCTGCATATTCTGCAGACCTTCAGACACACAGTATCTTTTTTGTCTTCTCTCCCCTCTTACCTCCCGTGATCCCCTCTCCTTAGGGTGTCTCACTTTTGGGCTTTAGTGAGGTCAGAGCTCTAACCTGGAGCCTTGTTTTCTAGACCTTTCTCTTTACAGCCTTCTAGAGCTACTTTGCCTTGCTCTCTTCAAACCCCACTTGTCCGACATCCCACTCCACCGCTGTGGGTGACGCAACACCAGTTTCTCCTGACCCTTTGGTTAGTACCTGCAGTTTGCAGAGGCTTTCAGGAAGCTTTGCACTGGAGTTCCGGCCAGCCTTTCCCTGGTGCTCAGTTCATCTTTGGCCTAGAGAGGGGGATGCTCTGGGGCTGGAGCCCCAGTGATGCAGGAGAGAACCTGGAACCCCGTCTTCCCAGACCGGCAGGCCCTCCCCCGCCTCGCTGCACGCGGGACGCAGGTGTGGGAATGAGGGAAGCCAGTGACCACATGCAATGAGCCCCCCTCCCCCACCTGTTCCAGTGCTGTGCATAAGAGCTGCCGCTCCACGTGGATGGACAGCCAATGCTTCTCTTTGTCCTGGGCAACAACAGGTACATAGAGAGTTAGGAAAGAGATGTTAATTCTGCCATAGGCATGCGGCCTGTGGGACTCAGTGGAGTTCCTAAGATGCAAGTGAGGATCTGACACCACGTTCCCTTCAGCACCAACCGAAGATAAAGACACGCTTCAGAAACACAGAGCTACCTGGAGGGAAGACAGCGACGCCTCTCGTGGATGGTGAGTTACTTTACAAGGGTGGGACACACGTGGACATACTTGACTTTACGGGGACCCTGAGCTATCCACAAATGGCTGGTCACAAGCACAGGAAACTCCAGAAACCCAAGGCTCTGGGCTTGCTTGGACAACAGTCGGCAAACCTGTCTCCCTGACCGCCAACTAGGGCTGCGTCTCCACGCCACCCGGGGTCAGGGAACGGGGAGCAGCCGTGAGAAGAGGCCCGCAGACGTCCCTAAGTTCAGAGAAGTCTCAGTAACTGGGTGAGAATCGTTCCATGAAACTATAAACGTGAGAGGTGGCAGCTGGCCTGTGACTCCCTTGTGAAAATAGAGCACAGTGACTCACCTACTTGTGATCATCATTAGTAAACAGGGACGCTTGAAATAAAAATGCCTTCAGCACACTGGACGTACAAGCTCGCCCGCAATGCAAGCGTTTGCTAATTTGAGCCTTCCACAAACACGCCTGTTCCAAAAGCCGGACCTGGAGGACGTCGTTTGTCCTGTACACAGGGTCACCAGTGAGCCTCAGGTCAGGAAACAGAATCCTATTTAGTCGGTTACGCTGAGAAACCAGAAGGGACATCTCTGACCCAACCAACAATGAAGACCTGGCCCGGGTCCTAGGGATCAATGAAAAACAAGACAGATGTGGGCATGTCGAGATGCCGGGAACAAGTTCAGGGGCAGCGGGGCAGCTCTGGCTGCCAAGTGGGGAAACCACGGGAGAGGCCGAGAAGAGCGTGGAGGGACAGGGGAAGAGTTCGGAGTTGGGGTCCCATCGGCAGGCAAGGAAGGACACGAGTTAGCTAGTTCTAAGGAGGGCCAGTGAGCTGAGACATTGACCCAAGTCCACAGACAAAGCTTGTACATTGCACGGTTGCGTTTCAAACCCGGTCTGATCCTGAAGCCCATCTCTACGCCCTTTTAGTTCTAAATAATATTCCGTATGACCTGAATTCCTGTTTTCCTTCCATCAGAGTAGCCCAGGCCTGATGGAGAAAAAATAGATTAATTATCTTTTCTGTGTGCTCCATGGATTCTCACATCCAGCAAAGTGATACCTGGCTCCTATTGAATGCATGGATTCATGGGAGGCTGGGGGAAGTACTTAAACTTTGAGAAACCGACCCATTTGGGAGTTTGAATAAGAGCAACTCTCCTAATTTCTTACTCTGCAAGGCCACCTGGGGGGGGGGGATGGGGGGCTTGAGTACGTGCCCAGGACCTTGCGCCTGCGGTCCCTCCATTCCCTGTTCTCATCCTTCTGCCCAGGAGAACACAGCGCTGAACAGGTCGGAGGCTGTGCCTCCAGAGGGTGGGGCTGGAGGCGGAGGAGGGCTGGGAGTGCCCGACCCATGGGGCTGGCCCACCCCTGGCACAGCGTGAGCTCTGAGCCTTGGGAATACCCAGCCAGTAGGATGCTCAGCTGTTGTCAGAAACAACGGATATTCCCCAGTGACTGTTTGGCCCTCAGCTCCGGCAGACAAGTGTGACTGTAACGGGGCATCCCTTAAAGTCACAGAGAGGGTCAGAGCCCATGCCCAGAGAGGAAGCAACGGGGTGGAGGCCACGCCCCAGGGAGGAGCTGCCCGTGAAGGGCCGAGCTCTGCTCTCCCAGCCACAGACACGCCCGGGGAAAGACGTGTGTGCCACCCACTGGCAGAGGGCCCTGCTGGCTTATGAGTGGGGACTCGACGGCCCTGGGGGGTGGGGTGGGGATGCATGGAAGGCTGAGTCTGAGATGCTGGAGGACTCAGGGGCTCAGCCATGGAGGACTGTCCTCACTTCCCTCCGGGCCTGCTCTTGACCACCTGAGGTCATTCCAAGGCTGGCCTGGCTCCTCCCTAGAACCCCAACTTGGCCATGAAGCAGATGAAGAGGGCTCGTTCATGCATGCACGTGGGTCACCAGGAACTTGCTGGCTTACATGGCATCGTCTTACAACAAGAGCAAACTGATCCCAAGCACAAAGCAATCTAGCTATTTCCAGATAAGAGCTTATCTGGGTTCCAGAGGAGACAGCTTGTTGTAACGGAAGGAGCCGATGGTTTGGGACCACGTGGCTTGGCGGGGCAGCCCTGGCTCTGAAACCCACGAGCGGTGGGTCTTGGGTAAGTTCCTTCCTGATTAAACTCGGTTGCCTCATTTGCAAAAGGGGCTATACCTCCATCAAAGAGGTTTTATGAAATGAACTGACCAATATGTGCAATGCACGAGACACGGATGAGACAATCGACCAGGGTCAGCTTCTCCCCTTCCCACTGGAGGCATCAGGGACACCCCCGCACCAAAGCGGCCCAGTGCAGCATGGGCGTGTTCGGAGAAGCTGTCGAGGGAACCCAGGCACGTGGTGGGGGCGGGCAGAGCACTGCCCGCAGGCGGGGAGACCAGGAGCCCTCTCTCCAAGCGGTGGGGTCTCTCTTCTGCGGCCTTCCAACATTGTCACTTGGAACTCAGGGGCCGGTGAGTGGGGCGGGGAAAGTGGGAAGAGGGTGGGGCTGAGGCTCAGCGTCTGGGGCTTTGGGGGCCCTGGGAGTAGCAGTGTTTTGAAGCTGTTTACTACGCTGGGACTCCACACAAGGATTCCGAGGCCCAGACAAACAAACCCCAGTCTGGAAACCGCAGAGATCAATGGTCCAGGAGGCCGCCTGCACACACAGACTACCCGCTGAGGCTTCCTTGTTGATCAAAAGAGGGACGGCTCGATGTTCCCCATCCACAGGCAAAACTCCTCATGGGAGGGTGAGGGACCCTGCTCCTAGCCCACGAGGGAGGCCGTGGGCATGGGATTACAGACTGGGGACCAGAGGGCCGTGTTGATGCAGGGCAGTCACTAGGAGATGAGAAGTCTTGGAAGGCTTCCGTCAAACACAACGCTGGTCTCCTGATCAAATCACTCAGATCTAATCAGGAGGGCTCCCGCGGGCTCTCCCAAGTGTACGGGGGAGACCCTTTTAGGGAGAGCTCTGTGGGTCCCCCCATCTCCGTGCAAACACAGAACCTTTCCCGTAGCCCAGCTGCCGGGACCGAGCTGTCCGCAGGCAGGTTCGAGGCCCTTACCTTCATCAGCTCCTCCCGGATGCTCTGGCTGTTGTCCTCAGAGGACAGACTTTCCTTCCGGTTCTCCGACTCCGTCTTGGACTCGGACTCCTGATCCTCCCCCGAGGAGGTCTCCTTCTCGCTCATGTTCATTGCCAGCTCGAACAGCTTGTTCCTCAGTTTATCCTCCTCGGTGGCGTCTGCACTGGTCCGGGGGTGCTGGGTCTCGACGGTGAGGTCGCTCTCTGATACGTCACCTGACACCTGAAAGAAAACGGGGAATTGTGAGCCGCGGACGCCTCTGCCACAGGCGCGTGGCTTGCTGTCCCCCGTAACACCCAGTGAAGCAGCGACCAGGAAGGGAGCGGCGCTGTGACCTGGTCTGCGTCCTCTACGGAAGGGCGTTTGCTTTCTACTTCCATTTTCTCGAATACACGCATCCTAGCCCTTTGTGAAGGGGTTCGGGCCGATGGGCACCTGTGCTCAGAAACACCTCGGGATTCATCCGTGGTTTTCATTCACAAAACACGTACCAGGCACGCAGCCTGGGTGGCCCTGCGCTGGTGCTGATAAGGCCAGGCCGGACACCCTGGCCTGCCCTTAGGGAAGCAGCCGCGGTAACGCCTTCTCTACTGACTGTCGCTATGGTGACGGCAGAGACGGGGGTGGGGGGGTAGGAGGGGTGCTCTGATAGCCCACTGAAGGGCACTCGCTAGTGTGGGGGCAGGGAAGTCTTCCTTCTGGAAGGGATGTTGGAGTTGAGATTCAAAGTATAGCAGTTACCCAGCTGAGAGAGAGAGAGGGAAGAACAGGACGCTAGGGCCAAGATTTTGAGATGGAGCAAGGCCCTCGCACACTCGCGAGGAGTACTGTGTGATATTGCCATGATAATGTCATAGTGTAGTAATCACATTGATGGTTCCTGCTGCCCACTTGGTGGGCATCCCCTCAGCTCCTTCTGTGAGTAAACCCCTGACCAGGCCTGGGGAACTCCAGGAGGACACGGAGGCTCTGCCCCTCACTTTATTCTTGACCTTGACTTGGACGGATGTCTGGAATGTTAAGATAACCCTCCGCACACTATCAGGGCTCTTAGACCCAATTTTAATTTTTTCAGTTTCCTCTTTGAGTTGTTCAATCTCTTTATAAGGCTTGATATTTCATGGCTTTTATTCTTTTGTGAAGGGCTTCCAGAGAAGGAGAAAATTGACTTACATTTTAAGCAAAATATAACTCATTCTATTTTGCATTTACTGTATGGGTACATTGAGACCTTTTCAAAATCGAGGGTACACGATGGGATCTTTGTGATCTTATTTTTCCTATCATTTGAAATATTTTGTACTGCATCATCTCAGGAAATATCTTTCATTATTACTCATCAGTTATTCCCAATTACGCTGAAAGAGACTCAGACAATATCACAAGGAGAATAGAATTGCCCAGAAGGATGACTCAGTGGCGAAATCAATCATCACCATTTTGCGTTCGCTTTTAGCTCATTGCATACAGTTGAGAATTCAAAACTTTCACAATGGCAAAGAGAAGAAACCGACAGAGGACAACACTTTGCAATTATTCGGTGACTCAGGAGATGAATTCGAGGCGGAGCACAGCCCTCCGGACTCCCACGATGGTGGCCAAGTTGATTATAGATGCAAAATCCCAGGCTGAGAGCCTTCCGATGATCATGTCCAAGGTGACTATCTTAAACTTGAGCATCAATGAATACACGATGTATGAATGAGGACAGACATACGGTGTTTTCATCTAGTTAGTCATTCAACGGGAAGGGCTTTATCCCACACGTTTTGCAACCAGAATCTGGACCATCCCATTTTGCTAAAACCATGTGTGATAGTCTTTCATTCTTAATGATATTTGTGCATCTAATTGACTGGACACAGTTTATAATCGAGCAAATGCGAAGGGCAGCGGACGACATAAAGGTGATTAGAAGGACATAGGTCGTAGAAATGAAAAACAGTCACTGGACTGATCAGCGAAACAAGGTCCACTGGCCGTGACTGCTTTTTCTGGTCCTGTCCGAGGAGGAGGAATCCTTTTCTGGGGACGTGGGGAAGCTTCCTGGGAAGAACGGCCTCTGAGCGGGTTCTTGGAAGATGAGGACGATTTGAGTACAGAGACGTGAGGTCAGGCGTTCTTAGCGAGGAAGCCGCAGGGCCCGCCACACACCCAGGACAGGCGAGCCTGCCTGGCACAGTCAGAAGGGAAAGGCCTGGAAGGGGAGCGAGTGGGGAGCTTGGGAGTCGGGAGGACACGGGCCTGGAGCCGACCGCGGAGGGCTGCACACCAGCCGAAGGAACCGAGCTTTTCCCAGCGAAGAACGTGGCTGCTCCTGGTGCGCTGTGCACGGGATCAGCCCGGGAGGCAGCAACGGGCTGCCGACTAACTCCTGCTAGCCTCCTCTTCCCATCTCACTCGGCAGATTTAACACGCCCGACAGTCAATTCGTCTTAACTCAGCTTCGCTTCGCTTTGGCTTTAGCCTCTTTTTTTTTTTTATCATATAAGAACTTACGAAGGATTCGTCAATGGTGATTCAGTCCATATCCAGCAAACTTGCATGGAGGGCCTACTACGTGCTGGGCCCTGAGATGGGCACTGAAGCTGGAGAGCGAGAGGGATGAGGTCCCTGCTCTGCTGGGGGTCACAGTCTGATGGAGGGAGGAACACCCGGCCGGGCGATCGCTCTATGCTGGGGTTCAGCACATACACAGGGAGCGTGTAATGGGGCTTCGAGGGTCTCACGAGGCCCTCCCCCCACCCAGTTGGTTGAAGGGGATGTCATCGGGGAAGTGGAATTGCACAGGTGATACCCGAGCAGAACCTTAAGGAGAGGAATCCTAAAACCTGTAAGGACAGCCCTCATGTTTTATTGGAGCTGAGCATTGTGTTACTGCTGAGTGGTGGCCCAGAGTTCCGTGAGGACCTGCAATCGCACGCCCAGGGCCCCGGTGTTGGGAACCGCCCTGACTGGTATCAGAAGCTGAAACCCCCGCCTAGGCTAAGGCTAAGGGAACGCCCTTGGAACCGTAAGCCAGCAAGGAGACAAAAGCTTATCTCCCTGGCAGGAATGCTGCTTCTGCTGCTTTATTCATAACTGAACCCCCAAAACCTTGGTCGGTTAGCCAAAGACGGGTAAGATTCCCAAAGGGGGGAACGACCTAAGACAGGCACAATCACTTTGGGAGGCCCCCCAAAAGAAGGACCTGGGGGGCTGCAGCAAAAGGGGGTGATGGACCCTCGCTTCTTGGCTTTGACATAGCCTGAGTTCTCATCGTCTGGGAGAAAATCTCCTTATCTCTCGGCTGCCTTAGTTCCCTTGCTCCACCTAAGCCTGAAACAATGACAGGGTGGTGCCCCCCTGTGCTGAAAAGGGCGGATTCCCCGGGTGATCAGGCCTAAGAAAGAACATGTAAATTACTGTGAAACCTTCTTTGTTTAGGATGCTCTCAGTTGAATGAGAGGGGTCCAAGGAGGAAGTTAGTTTGTTCCTCAAAGTCTTACAGCTCTTTGACCCCGACTCAAAATAGACCTGCAGAGTTCCTTGTTTTCTATGGTTCCTTACTTCCCCCTGATGAGTACTGTACTTTACCTGAATTATTATGCAAAATGAGCCCGATAAAAGCAGGTATGGACGGTAAATTGGCGCGCTCCCCACTGGGGGGGGTGGCCATTTCATCCCTACTTCCCCACAGAAACTAGTTTGTCTCTGTGCGTGTTTTTTTTCTCGCGTGTTATCGTCGAGCCATCCACAGTGTTCCGTGGTCACTGCTGGCCGGGGACCCACGCATCACCCCGGCACCCGGGAGGTGTAGTGCCGTGAACGCGGAGGAAGCGTCGTCACCAGAAGCCACCAGAGCTGCAGAACTAACTTGGTGATATTCGGCCACGTAACAGTGACCGGGTAGATTAACAAGGACTTACATCTCCAAAGACACGTGAATGCAGTGAGTCCTCACCTGATGGTGTCAGTAGGTTCTTGGGAGCTGTGACTTTAAGTGACATGACGTGTAATGGGACCACTTTGGCCACAGGCCAGTGGACGGGAACAGAAGGGAAGTCCCTACGTCATACATCTGATCGCAGAAGCATCGCCAAAGAAAGACCCAGAGCAATTCTCATGCTAAACACTGAAATAAGTGGGAGTGATGCAGGCATGTAAGAAAGGCTAATGAAAACAAGTAAGATCATTGTATATTTTTTTAACCCACTTATTCTAGTTCAAGGTTGCCAGGGTCTGGAGCCTATCCTGGCAGCTCAGGGCACAAGGTGGGACCCACCCTGGACAGGATGCCTACCCACGGCAGACCCACTCACGGACACTCACACCCACTCAGGCTGGGACGAGGTACACACGCCAGTTCACCTCACATGCGTGTCTTTGGGATGTGGGGAAGATGGAGTCAGTCCCTGGAGAAAGCCAGGCAGACATGGGGAGGAGGGGACAGACTCCACGCAGGCAGTGGCCCCGGCAGGGAATGAATTGTTTAATATCCTCATCAAGGTTGCAGTGAAACAACATCGAACAAAGTGACGTTATTCAGAAGACCTGCTGTAGTGAGAACATTCTCCCGGCCTCAAACCCTGGTCCGGAACGCAAGAGAAATGCTCGTCATAAAACAAGTAAACTAAAACACAGCATCTGAGCCTGCTGCCGGGGCGGGGGTGGGCTCCTCAGGCTTCTGAAGATCGGCCCCACTTCCAACCCCCCTCAACGCCCCCCTGTTCTACAGCCACTTAGAAACCGTACCTCCCCCAACAAGTGCAACTGTGTGAAGGGAAGAACCAGCCGTGCAGCCATGCTACATCCTCGGAGGTAGGGGCATGAGATGTAAAGCCCGAGGGTGGAGACGATAAAAACCATGCAGAAGGAAACAGTCATTTTGTTGTTTCCTATCCCTTCACCGATTCCGTGTATGAGTGTGCAGCGAGGTTCTTAGCCATCTGTTCAGAGGCTCCTATAGCGAGACAGTGAGAGTAGGAATCCACTCCTCCCTTCAGCTAGTGGAGGGGAAATGACGCCACGGTGCCAGATACTGGCAAACAGAAGGTGGGGGAAAGCATTATCCTCATTCGACAATGACTACCAGACAATGGTGACACGCACCTACGGAAAAATACCGCAGAGCAGAAAAGCAAAAGTCAGCCTGAAGACATCACGCAAGTGTTACTAACCACCAGGATGCCATGTCTGTCAGCAGCTTTGCATTTTCGTTAGAAAGGGATAACACAGAGAGTCCGTGACGTGGGGAAAGTCAGGTACAGGGGGTCGTAAGCATGCAGACTGGAAGCCCACAGGATGAGGCGAAGTGGGGAGACTGGGGAGATGACCGAGGGAAGAGAGCGCGGCAGGATTAGAACCCGCAGCTGGAGAGAGGGGCAGCAGCGCCAACCATGGGAAAACAAGAGCGAGGCGGAGGACACGGTGGGGAAGGCCGAGGAATGGACAGAAGCGGGAAAACGGTGAGAGGCGATCACAGACGAGGAAGGCAGAGAATCCATATCAGCACACAAATGGCGGGTGTGACCCGGAGGAAGCAATGGCCACAATGACAGAGGAACACGCCCCCAAGGTGAGTAAGCACCCAAGTGTGCACACACCACGTGCCACAGCATGAAATGAACACACACCTACCGTCCTGGCAAGGATGCTTGCTTTCGAGAGAAACAACAAAGCAAATAGTTTTGGAAAGGAGAAACAAATGTCATATACAGGGTGAGGCGAAGTAGGTTTACCATTGTTCGCATAGAACATAATGCAATAATTGATAAATAATTACACAGGAATATAGTCTGTGTTTCGTGGAGTAACAACTGCGAACCTTCGTCTGCCCACCCCTGTCGAAAGGGAAGATAGATGAGGCTGTCTTCAGGTTTCAGCCCAGCACTGAGATGACCTGCTGCAGAGCGCTGGAGGGAAAGGGACTCTGACCAACACGTTTCATGCCACCTGCAGGCGCCGGGGCACTGGGGTTTGTTATCCAGGGGGACAGGACGGTGTGTTTGGCTCTCATGATGACAGCGTGCACAGAGACTCACACGTGAGGGGGGACCTGAGGTCGGGGAGCAAGGTCGAGGATGTGGGCAAGAACTCCCGTGCACAGCTGGCTGCATCTGCCCATCATGGCTGGCGGGGTGAGGGGGGCAGTGGGGAGCGACCAGCAGACACAGGCTGCTACATCGTGGGGGTGGCTCCCCAGACAGATGAGATGGACAGGAGGAGAACCACAGACGGATGGAGACAGCAGTGGCGAAGCACGGGGAATTAGGGAAATGAAGACAGGCGGATATGAAGGTGAGCTTCAGGAGGCAGGAGCTTGGAGGAGACTCAGATGTCTCAAGACATACATTAGTCCCAGATAGTAAATGCATTTGGAGCAATCCAATCAAAATGTAAAAAAATGTTTTGGTATTCGAAAGCAGGTTTTTAAAAATCATTTACAAGGGTAAAAGAACTGATCAAAGTCAAGACACTTTTAGAAAATGTCATGAACAAAAGCAACAGCAAAGGAAAAACCATCTGTCAGATATTAAAATACAGTACAAAATTCATGTACGTAACATAAAGTTGTATCTGTGCGTGAACGGGACTTCTGGTTGAATGGAGCAACAGAGAGAGTAAAACACCAGGCTTGGGGAAGTGAAAGAAGGTTAATGGGTATTAAAAGGGCCATCTGAAGCCAGCAGATAAAGGAGGAATTATTTAATAATGATTTGGTGAGAAATACTTAATCCAAAAAAATAAGATTAGATCTCACCCCTCGTATCATCCAGAAAAGTAAAATACAAAGGGACTAAAGGGCTAAATGTTAAATACAAAACTATGAAGTATTAGGAAAATATTCTGCCCTGGCTGGCGTAGCTCAGTGGATTGAGCGCGGGCTGTGAACCAAAGTGTCGCAGGTTCGATTCCCAGTCAGGGTACCTGCCTGGGTTGCAGGCCATGACCCCCAGCAACTGCACATTGATGTTTCTCTCTCTCTCTCTCTCTCTCTCTCTCTCTCTCTCTCCATTCCCTCTCTAAAAGTAAATAAATAAAATCTTAAAAAAAAGAAAATATTCTTATAACCTGGAGGATTTGAAGTTTTCTTAAACAAGGTACCAAATAAAAAAGGACAAAGGAAATATTGATGTAATATTGTTAAGAAAAATGATTATAAATTATGAGTAACAACATTTTTGCATGTGAATAGGCTTAAATAAAGTTAAGGCAGAAGTGATAAATGAGGGGAGAATATTGTCAATGTGTGACCATCAAAAAACTAAAATCTTTATAGGTTTGACCGATGGACATGAACTAAGGTGGGGGAATGACGGTGGGAGGGGGGTCCAGGGAGGAGGGGAATGAAGGGGAGAAAAAGGAAAAAGGGGAAAAATCCTGAAATCAACAATAAAACGACAAAATAAAACTAATGCATAAAAATCATAAGAAAAAGGCAAATGGCACAACACAATAATAGAAGGAGGGAAAGGTGCCTTTCACAGAAGAAAACATGCAAATGGCTTTAAATATAGAAAAAAGGCTCAACTTCAGCAGCAACTATGAAAGTGGTAACTAAAAAGAAATGTACTCTTTCCTCACGTAAGTTGGTAACAGTGTAACAGACTAACAGCACTGAGTACTGTGGACAGTAGGAGAAAACGCACTCAGACAGCACCACAGCCGTGCCAATCACGATGAGGTTTTGGGAGCTTGATTTGGCCAGTACTCACTAAAATGAAAGATCTTTGTACCCTTCCGGTCAGCAATTCTACTTCCTGTGCTTTTACCAAGGGACCTGCACAAGGACATTCCCTGCAGTAGTGTTTGCAACATCAACGTGGAAAAGCCTTCAACGCCCATCCTCACGGGCACTGCTGACTGCTGACTCCTCCCCACCACCCAGCGGGCGGTGGAGAGCCCAGGGGGTGAGCTGGGCACTGGGAGCAGCCTGCCCCGGGTGGGGAGAAGTCTTTCATCGCTAGCAGTGCTTAGAATTTTCTGTGCGTGATGCAGAGCGACACTAAAAAGACAGACTTTTGTTAGATGTGTTTGTTCAGAAATCCTGTCCAGGTGAGGGAGGACTGCACCCTCATTGCCTGCGCCCTGGGTGGACGGCTCCCACTCCCACCCTCTTCCTGGGGACCACGCGACGACACAATCTTCTGCAGGTGCCGAGCGTACCTTTGTGTGCGCTGACATCTCCATTGCTTCCTGTTCAGAGAAAGAGGCAGAAGAACGTGGAGAGAGAGATGCTGGTTTTGCTAAAACACAGGTACATTTACAGAACTGTACTTCTAAATGTATTGTGCGTGTATAAACGCACAAATACAACTGCTGTCACTTGGCGGGGGGGAGATGACAGAGATTTAGGGTTGTGGTCAACGGACACTATATCTGTGTTTTGAAATGTATGAAATGTATTGAAATTCACAATACATAGTAAATTAAATAGAAGGGAAGACCAGGCAGGAGGCCCGGGTTTTGAAGTCCCTGGAAATGCAACGCTGTCGCCACCTAGTGGGAAGAAGAGGACACTGCCAGGAAAGTGGACATAACACGGGTCCCGGCACCTTTGTCTGGGCCCCTGCCTCCTCCCTGCAGATGCCTTGCAGAGATTAACGCCAGAAGACAGCTTTCCAGCCACTTCAGCACACATAGGAAGCTTCAGACACCTAGTTATGGTGCATACATGGCATTTTATACCTGCAAGTGTGCAGACAACCCTCAAGAATATCCCGGAGGGAAGTTACTCAGTCTCCGGAAAATAGCCTGCACTTGAGCTCGATGATAATGACCCACAGCTGCACAGAACGTTATATTCCCACCCACTGTGCATCACAACGATCCCGGGGGCAGATCTGTAATGGCCTTGCTTTACAGAGGACAAAGTGAGAGCTTGGACCACATATAGGACTTTCTCTAGAAGGCACTATATTAGCAGGTCAGGCAGGCCTGATGCCGAACTCTGTGACCCTAAGGGCCTCTGTGTCCGCAGCTATCTTCACAGGGGTCCGGGGATCAGGAATCTGGCTGACACGTTCATAGACGGTCATTGTGGCAGATGCTGGCGATGTCCCCAGCTGTGTCCCCTAGATCTACATCGGTTTCCTGCCGCCGTGAGGGGCAGTTGCTGGCCCACTTACAGTTCCCTACTTCAGTCCCCATCTGTCTCTTCTTCCCTGTCTGAGGGGTTTCCCAGGCACCATCCAGGCAAACCTGGTACCCTGGGTGGGATGGCTCCCCACCAAGGGGAGGTGGGAGACCATGGTAGCTACTCCCTGTCTTCCAGAGTGACAGCTCTGAGTTCTGATCCATGGGGCTTCTCACAAGGTCCCTGGTGGGACGGAGCCCCTGGGCCTATACTGTGCCTTAACTGGCCTTTCTCCCTCCCCTGTGTCACTCATGGGCTTCCTGGGATCTCCTCCCACATAAACTTACATTCCCAATCCCTGACTCAGGAACCGCTTGAGGTGGAACCCAAACTCAGAGTGCAGGGCCTGATGGCTGGGCACTGCTGACGGTGCGGTGACACTCAGGAAGTGGGCGTGGCTCCCCCAGGTGCATACAAAGTCAAAGGCGATAATAATGCAAGAGAGTGATGGTGATGTCCCCACAGAAGGCACAGGCGACATGGTTCCATCTTCCACAACACCCTCAGTTTCGGATACTGCAATCTGCTGCTCACGCAAGGTGCTTCCACTTCCCTGGCTACGTGTGTCAGTTCCGAGTTTAGAACACGCTGCTGTGGGAGGGCCAGGGTGGGCTCCATGAAGCTGGGTGTTTGGTCCCTGGTGATCGCAGCCCCCCACCGGGAAGAAGGGAGGACGGGGCAGGGCATGACCACAGGCATAGATAGAGCTAGGGGCAAGCAGCGTGTATTTAGAGAGAATAAAATTAATCTGGTTACCAGAGAGCCCTAGAGACTCTGCCAAAACACTACTAGACCTGATTGATAAATTTAGTAAAGTAACAGGGTACAAAATGAATATCCAGAAATCAGTTGATTTTTATGCACCTACATGAACTATCAGGAAAAAAAAGAACTAAGAAAACAATCCTATTTACAACTGATCCAAGAAATAAAATACCTAGGAATAAATTTAACCAAAGATGTAAAGGACCTGTATTTGGAAAATTATAGAACACTGAAGAAAAAAATCGAAGAAGACACAAATAAGCGGAAGCATATTCCACGTTCATGAACGGGAGGAATTAACATGATTAAAATGTCCACACTACCCAAAGCAATCTATAGATTCAATGCAATTTCTGTCCAGATACCAACAGCTTATGTCACAGAACCAGAACAAATATGCCAGAAATTTATATGGAACCACAAAAGACCCCAAATAGCCACAGCAATCCTGAGGAAGAAGAACAAAGTTGGAGGAATCATGCTGCCTGACATCAGACTATACTACAAAGCTGTAGTAATCAAAACAGCATGGTACTGGCTTAAAAACAGACACATTGATCAATGGAACAGAATAGAGAGTCCAGAAATAAACCCATGCCTTTTTATGGTCAATTAACAATTGAGAAAGGAGGCCAGAGCATACAGTGGGATAAAGATGGTCTATTCAATAAGTGGTGTTGGAAAAACTGGACAGATACATGCAGACAAATGAAACTAGACACCTTCTCACACCACACAAGAATAAACCATAGGGGCAGAGCCACCAAGAATCCTGAGAAGGGGTGTGATGTGGAATAAGGAGTCACAGGATGCCAGGAAATCATGCCCTGAAGGATCACATTGAAATAACATTTCCTGAGCTCTGGTGCCGTGTCTAGGACAGAGCTCAGCTCTTTATAAATATTATTGTGTTCACGCCTCTCAACACTTCTCATATGTCCGTTTTACAGATGACGAAACTGAGGCCGAGAGGGATGCCTTCCCCGGGTTGCACAGCTGGACTTGAACCCTGGAAGGCTGACTCTAGACCCCTGACCCCTAAGCCGGTGGCCCTCAAACTCTGATGCACAGTAGTGTTATCAGTAGAGCTCCTTACAGCACAGATGGCTGGGCCCTGGCCTCTGAGTTTTTGACTCGGCAGGCCTGGCACAGGGCCTGAGAACCTGCATTTCCAACCAATTCCCTGGTACTGCTGGTCTGGGGCCGTGCTTTGCAAACCTACTGTGAACTCTAAGCTCTCATCCCTGAGAGGAGGCGTGGGACCCCAGGGAGCTGAAATGACCTGCCTAGGTCACTCGGCTACTTAGCAGCCAAAACCAAGAGGAGAATCTGGGTCTGTGAATTCTTAACTCGGGACTCTCTCTGCATGCCGTGCTTGGAAGAGGGCACATCCTTCCAGAAAGAGTGTATGTGTGCTCGCATGCACCTATTTTATTACCTGGTGTGTGTTCAGCTCCTGGGAACGGGCACTGGGGGAAGGTAGCTCCTTGCTTGGCTCCTCGGAGCCCAGGCGGGCCCTCCTCCACCTCCTGGCCCGCCGGTCTGCAGCGTGGGGGGCCTCCTCGGGCTCGCTGCTGTCCGAGGTCTCCCTGCTGGCTGCCTGGGGATTGAAGTTCACGTCCAGCTCTCCCTGGAGGTGCATCTTTTCAGCTGCAGGGTTCCTGGGGGCCTTCCTCTGCAACCAGGACAGCCTGGCCCGGCGCCCAGCTTCCCGGGAAGAGCCCGTGGAGGAGGTCTCGGAGTCAGAGCACATGGCCTCGGGGTTGAGGGACAGCCTGGAGGAAGCGGAGGCGGCAGAGAGGCCACAGTCCAAGCCTTGGGCCTGCGTGGGCTGAGGCTGGGGGGTCGCGGGCAGACCCTGGGGCCGTGGGCACAGTGTGCTCAGGGCCGCACCCCAGTCAAAGTCCTCCTCGCTGTCAGAGCCCATCTCGTCGTAGGCGGATGCCACGCTGGAAGCAGCCTCCAGGGCCTGAAACGTGCCACTCTTAGCCTTGGCCAGCAGGCGTGTCGGGGGCAGAGCGCCATCCTTCAGGGCCAGCCAGTTCCCATCGGGGCTCTGCAAAACTGGGGCCAGGTCTGCAGGTGGGAGGGAGGGAGAAACCAGAGAGGCGTGTTACCACCTTAGAGCGAGGGGGCGTGGCCGTCTGTCACTTTCCCTGTGACTGGCTCCGGGGGCGGGGGGGCGGGGCCTCAGGGAGCAGCCAACTCTAGCAGGTCCGTTCGGGCATGCCCAGTTGGGAGCAGGCTTAAAGGTCCTTGGGAAGTCCCCTGGGGCCTCACAGGGACCCTCCCCTGATTTTCATGTCCCAGCTGTGCACCCAGGAGATGCTTAGTCCAGGTCTCTGAAGTGATTGTGTGTTGGGGGGGGGGGGGGGGGGTCCATTAACTGCTGTGAGCGCTGCTGAGATGGAAAACGGAGTTGCTGGGGTTGGCTCCGTCCACGGCGTCCCGGCGGCTGACCCCAGCAGTGCCCTGGCACCAACCCTCCCCTGAGGCATCCACAGAGCTGCTGAAAATAGCCCAGTGGACGCTCGTCTGCTAAAGCGACCTCCGTCTCTGGGCCTCCTGTTCTACACATGTGCTTTGCCGAGACTGAGCCGTGCCCCCAGGGAAGACTCTGCCTCCTGCCAAACCTATGGGGCAGTGGTCAGGGCCTCTGCGGTCGGCCTGGGCACGCCGGGGCGTCTCAGCCCAGCAGTTTCCTCCAGAAGGACTATTCATGCATTTACTTTCACTTTCAGCCTTCCTCCGGAGAGGCAGGGGTGTTTGGACAGAGTGGGGAATCTCTTGTGTGTGTGATGAAATTGAACTAAATTTTATGTTTAATACAACTGACAAATTACGTGCAGGTGCCGTCTTTGACAGAAAATTACGCAAACAATTGCGTTTTGAAAACCGAAACCCTCTGCAAATGTGTTTGGCGTGTTCATAGCTCAGTGGGGAGCTATTTGTGAAACGGAGTGTCTTTTAGAAGGCTTTGTAATATCCTTTACGTTTGTCAGTTTGTGAGGTTGAATCTTGAAGTGCTGTGTTTGTCCTGTGGAGTCTGAGAGTCCCTTCTCTGTGGGAATTTTCAATCCACGGAGAGAGACAAAGAAAAAAATAGGAATGAATGAATGGATGGATGGATATGGATATGCTGGGCAACAGGGGGTTAAAGAAAAGCATATGTAGCCCTGGCTGGTGTGGCTCAGTGGATTGAGCACCAGTCTGTGAACCAAAGGGTCACAGGTTCGATTCCCAGTCAGGGCACATGCCTGGGTTGCAGGCCAGGCCAGGCCCCCAGTAGGGGGCATGTGAGAGTCAACCACACATTCATGTTTCTCTCCCTCTCTCCCTCCCTTCCCCTCTGTCTAAAAGTAAATAAATAAAATCCTTAACAAAAAAGAAAGAAAGGCATATCTAGAAAGGGAAAATGCACTTAAAAATTAAAACCCCAGACCATGTACATCCATAAGGAAAATTTCACGTGCTCACAGAATTCTGTGCAGTTTCTACTGGCAGGTACTAAAAGGGTAACACTGAAACACTCTCTTTTGGAAAATCTTTAGAATGACTGTTTAAAAACATGAATGTTTTTACTTTTTTGTGCTGTGATAACTGGAATTTGCTGATACAGCTGTTGGTTAAATCTTTTCCCTTATGGAGTAGAAGTGGCAGCGCAGCCTTCAAAGGCATATTTCTAAAATGGGCATTTGCTGCTGATTTATTGCTGTTGTCGCTGAGGAAAGGGGTTGAGATGTGACTGATAACATGGGGCGGGGACAAACATACCTGGCTTCTATGACCTAAGCATGTGCATCTAGGTGAGGAAGAAACTGACCCGTGCTGGGTGGGGTGAGCATCTTTACAGAGCCATGCTGCTGGGGTGCGTTTTCCCAGCCAGGACTACATTTCCCAGGATCCTCTGCATCGAGCTGGGGCCATAGGACTAGCTCCTGCTCAGGGACTGGGAATGAAAGTGGTGTGTGTGTGTGTGTGTATGTGTGTGTGTGTGATTTCCCTGCTCAGGCCGTTAGGCCACAGGTGCACTGACTTCTCCATCTCTCTTCCTCCACCTGCGGGCCGGATGTAGATGACCCAGCAGAAGACCCGGAGGCCCCAAAAGGACAGCAGAAGACTGCCCTGCTGTCTGATGGGGAGTGACACTAGTGCATTAAACCTCCTAAATGTCTGATTCCTTTGGCATAGCTGCAAGTGTCACCCTAACGAATATATATGTCAGCCTTCAGAAAGGACACTCTAATAACCAGGGGCGGGGACCCCAGTTCCTGGGAACACTGGCTTCCCTGCTAGGGTGGACTAGCATCCCTGGCCTGTAGAAGCAGGACACACGCTGCCAGTCCACAGACCAGTGGCTAGTCCTCGTCCCCACCCACTCTACAGGCGGTGGAAGCGGGCTGTGAGATTCACACGCCTGCCCGGGAGCCCCCGCTGCCCCACGGGTCTCGCAGGGACACTGTCCAGGCAGAAAACGCAGCCATGCTATGGACTGTGTGCTGTGCGGGAGGCCTCGTGAGTCCGAGGCCTGGCCGCCCCGAAAGGGCACACGCCACTCAGACTGATGGGAGAAGGGCTGAGCGGCCACGAGACAGGCAGCCAGAGGCCTCCCAACTGCCCTTTGGAAACCCACAGACCAACGAGACACCGCGCAGAGCAGTTACTTGTCCGGTCCAGCCTGTCCACGCTCTCCCAGCTGGGCAACGCCGACTCCTCCCTCGGCCGCTGGCCCGGGGTCCCCGGCTGCCCGGACACAGCCTCCGGTGAAGAGGTCTTCAGGGCATCTTCTCCGGTGGGTGAGAATGCAGACGGGGGCTGCTGAGGGAAGGGAAGAAGGGGAGAGGGGAATGTGTGGGGTGTGGTCACTGGGCGGGTCACCTTCCGCTTTGCCACAGGCCCTGAGCCACCTCGGGGCGCAGACGTGACGTGTGGGCTTTTCTCGTGTTTGGGCTCAGAGGCTGAAAATCAGTATCATGAGGCCACAGAACGGCAGAAATGGTTCCCGTTCATTGCACGGCAAGCAGGCCAGGCCTCCTTGAGGGCCCTGGAGACGCGTGGGGCAGACACAGCCGGTGCTCCCTGGTTCCTTATCCAGCTGCACCCCCCCACCACCCACCAGCATTTCTCAGGGCAGGCTCTGTATGTAAATGTGAAAGCACCTTTTCCTCCAAGACTCCAAACCTGAGTTCCAGCAGTGTAAACAGTAAGCACAACATAATTGCTGCAATAGATAAATGAGCCAAGTACAGCCACTCCACAAGTCCAGGACTATTGCAACTAGTCAGCTCTAGCACCTGAATTAAAGAGGACAATGGACTCTAACCCAAGGGTATGTGGGAGAAATGGGACAGTCAACGACTAACAAATAGGAAACATGTTGAAGCTGGGTCATATACATGTTACAAATATTATCTGTGGAGAATTTGAAGCTCAAATATTATGCAGGGCCTGGCACAAATAATGCCCCTTTTTATTATGAAATCATAAACATGTAATTCTGCAACATAACCATATCACACTCGAGCACATCCTATGACATTTTAGGTAAAATGTTCAACTTAAACCTATAAATTAGTACACCATATTACTACCCTAGGAACCACACCCCTGAGGGCGTTACTTCTGCCGGACCCTGTATACAAAGAATCTCATCCAACAGAGACCATTTTTTTCCTTTGTCATGTAATGAAGGAATTACCTTTTGTGGGTGAATTCGTTGTCTTTTTTTTTTCCCTATCGATAACTGAGGAGGGAAAGGTCAAAGCCACTGGGAAGTGTCCAGGATGCAACTGAAACCGAGGCCTGACCACTGACTCAGGCCCCCGAGCGCTCTGTCTCCACCTGCTGGCAGATCCCGGCACAGCGCCTGCGTCTCCTCTCCCAGGGAGAAAGGCGCTGGGCAGCACCGCAGGTGCTGAGAGGTGGGGAGGCGGTGCTAGGAGGCCAAAGAGGCGCCTGCGCGCCAGCGGAGAGCTGTGGGCGGGGCCCTGGATTCGGCTGGGGCAGGACCCAGGAGTCCGCTGGGTCGGGGCTCCATCACCACCTCTGCTCTAACACCTTCGCCAAGTGACTTAATTACTTTTTAAAAAAAATATTTTTTCTTTTTCAATTACAGTGGACATACAATTGTATCAGTTTCGGGTGGACAACATAGTATTAGACATTTGTATAACTTACAAAGAGACTGCCCGCTAAATCTAGAACCCACACAGAGTGACTTCATTTCTTGAGAGACGTGGAAACTGAACCCTGCCCTGCGCACAGTAAATGCGTAATAAATGGGAGCTCAAAAGGGGTGTTTAGAATAAACAAGAGGAATGCCAGCACCAGGACGTCTGTGTGGCAGCACCGAGCCCCCAGGCCAGCGTTTGGGGACCGGACGATGCACTCGGCAGCCTCGCCCGGAAGGGTGGATGACCAGTCCGAGAAAAGACAGACAGCGAGGAGGGTCAAGGCCCAGCATCCACCCCCAGCACCGCGCCAGGGCCGGGGAGCTCTCAGACATAGGGCACCTGGCGCACCTTGTTGGAGAGGGTGGCGCAGGCCAGTCCTGGTTCAGGAGGAGTCCTGGGAAGCCTGTTCTGTTCCCTCCCACCAGGCCCCGGGGCCGAGCTGGGAGGAAGACCAGTCAGCAGAACAAGTATGGAACCTCTCCGCTGTGTACAGGGTCACAACATCCCTCACATCCCTCTGACGACAGGAGAGGGCAGAGGGTGCCCCAGACTTGCCTTTCAAGGCAGCGCCGCAGGTCAGCGCAGCCCGGGGGCCAGGTGAGCTCCCCCAGTCCGGCAGTCTGATAAGGTGCTGAGTGTACTCAGTTCAAACAGGCCACGGTCTGTGGGGGGCTGGGCTGGGGGCCTGGGGGTCCTCTGTGCTACCTGGGTTGCACTGCAGTCTGCTGCGGACATCTGCCTCCTGCCTGGAGTCCCCTGGGACTGGGACTGACCGAGGGCAGATAAGGGCCTGTAGATGGTGACGTTCCACTGCCCCTGGCACGGTGGCCAGCGCAGAACTGGGCATAAATGAGTGCTGTGGGGTGAAAGTGGTTTGGGGTGGGCTGGCTGCAGGGCGGGCTTTCAGAAGGGCCTGATTTTTTTTTTACTAATTTCTTAAATACAGTTGGGACCCAGAGAAAGAAAGAAGTCCACCATCCTCCCCACTCGCATCACGGAAGGAAGGTCTCACTTGGAGGACAGCCAAGCCAACCCACACATCCGCCGACTTGCCGCTGGTGGGGCGCCCTTCCTTGGAGGGCGCTGCAAGCGCTCTTCCTGTCCCTGGGGTCCTGGGCGGCTTGGATGCTTGAGAGCATCAAAGGTTTTCACGGGGCTGGGTGTGCGGGGAGCCGGCTGGGATTGTGCTGAACCCCTGACAGATAGTAAGTGGCTATCGGAGAGGACAGAGATCAAAGCTGATGGCCCATTGGCAAGTGACACTATAAAGATGAAGGACAAAAGTCCTTCCATGGCAACCTGCCCCGGATTCAGGCTGACATACCCTGGACACCCCGCCCACATGCACTGGGGCCGGGAGACTCCCCATCCATGGGATCACACACCTCCAGTTCACTGTCATGGTCATGCACTGACCTGTTGGTTCCCCCACAGACTGTAGGCTCCCTGGAGGAGGCTGGGACAGTCCTTCATGGGTGTGGTCCCCAGTCCCATGCGTGTGGCTGAATCTGTGGGGCTCAGGTGTGGCCTTGAGTTGCTGACAGCCTATTGCCAGGCGCAATATTGCTGCCACCTCAGGGCAAGTACTTCCTGTACCCTGGGCTTCCTTTGTACGCCTCCGAGCTCCTCTCTGCCAGTCCCGGAGCACGTGTGTTAAAAGGGGGGGGGGGGGGGGCGGGAATAATATTTAATGTTTCATTTCGTAGTGGCTCAAATGATATTTTATGCAGGTACATGTCGAAGGTGGCTGGGGCCCATTTTCATGGGACAAAAATGCCCTCCAAGGTACAAAAGCCAAGACCCCAAAATGAAAAATCCTTCTCTGGTCCCCACTAGGAAGATGGGTAAGCATTCTTTGTGAGAGTTGGGGATACCGGGCTGTTATAATCTATTTCAGGCAAGCCACTGCTTCACATTAGAAAAAAACTATATCCTGGTAACCACAAAAACCCCAAAGAACTGTCTCCACGCGTCTCAGGACCCTGCTGGCCCACTGTCTCCAGCCAGGGTGGCAAAGCCCCCATTCAGAGACCCAGACCGGGTTCCACCACCAATTCGTTGCAATGAACACCTTGAGCAGTAGATGGCGCCACGACAACGCTTTTATTCACCACTTAGTTCCACCTCTGGCTCCGGGAAGCTATAGGATTACTTGAGTCATTTATTAGCTCCTAACCCTGGCTGGGCCCTTGGTACCCACCTTTTCTCTCCCACCCACAGACTCAGCCTTTCTTCCCTTTCTCTAACCCCCCCAAGGTTCATGGAAGCAGCAGGGCTGGTTATTGCAGGAAGCATTGGCCTGAGTTACGGTGTCTGCACACCTCGGCAAGAAGGGCTGGGGATGGCTGGCGGAGCCCGTGGGCCCAGCAATGCTGCTCTGGCTGCCAGCAGAGCTGTGCAGCGATGGGCTTGAGGATCTGAGCCTTCACACAGGCCCTGCCTCTGACTCTTCAGGTACTGACTACTGGGTGGGGGTTAGGTTGTGGGTCAATGCCCGCTCCCCTGTCTTGCTCCATGGGATCCCGGGGGAAGCTTCAACTACTCCAAGCTTCAGTTTCCTCACAGAAAGGGGCCAGTGTCACGCCTGGCACGTAAAAGCACTCCCTGCATACTAGTTCCAAGAAGAGCATTTATGAAGGTCTGTCACGGGGCCATACTCCATATCCATGCTCTCGGTCAGACTGGGTGCGCAGGAGAACATTGTAGCAGGGCTGAATAACGTTCCCAAGGCACGTGCCATGCCCTCCTGGGGCTGTGCCTGGGCCTTTGCCAAAAGCCTGGGAGCAGGCTCTCTGCACCCCAACCCAGCGGACCTGCCACTGAACCTGCCGGCCCTGCAGCTCTGGGTGAAAGCAGTGACATCACCAGCTGCCTTTGCCACGCAGTTGACCCTTGAACAACAGGGGGGTTAGGGACGCTGAACCAACCCGGTGCAGTTGAAAATCTGCATGTAACTTTGACTCCCCCAAAACTTAACTACAAATAGCCTATGATTGACTTATTAATAACATGAACAGTTGATTTTAATGCACATTTTGCATTATATCTGTATTATATACTGTTTTCTTATAATAAAGCTGGAGAAAATATTAAGAAAATCATGAAGAAGAGAAAATACATTTACAGTATTTACTGAAAAAAAAACCCCACGTAGAAGTGGACCTGCACAGTCTAGCCGCGCTGTTCACGGGTCGCCGGCTGTACCATCCCCGGCAGCGGCCGCATCCCGTGCGGGCAGCAGCTGCGTGGTCTACCTGCGTCTCCCGGAACAGGGCGGTGTCGCCGTGACCGCTACACTCATCATCACGGCCAACAGGGCAGACTCCCCGGGACACTGACCACGGCTTCCCAACAGTCTCTGCCGTCAGAGAGCTCACAAGGTCAAACCGGGAGAGAATGTTTTCTGCCGCAAAGGGGCGGAGAACGGTGGTCAGATGAACCAACACCTGAGACGGAGCCTTGCTCCGTATTCGTGGGGTCAGTCATGGCCGTTACATTCAGTCCAGTACCGGTCACAGCCCTGAAAACGGCTTTAGGTCTGCACGACTGCCAGTCAGAGGAGAGAACACCTGAGAGGGAGAAGGTAACAGAGACGCAAGGGGAAAGGCGGAGGGGAAGAGGGAAGGACGGAGCAGAGACCGAGGAAGAGTCAGTCTGTATTATTACAGAGGCACCTTTTCATAGACACGCACCCCAAGGGACAGGCGCTGAAGGAACTACAGCCCCTGTGCCTTTTAGGGTATTGCATCATAAGGCCTTGAAAGGCGAGCTGTGCCAACCCCCCTCCTGGCAGAGAAACACGCGATAACGGAGGAAATTAAAAAGGGGACGATCGCACTGAACTTTCTTTCAAGAAAACAGACGAGAAATCCGGGCTGAATGGGGGTGAATTAAGTTTGGGTTTTGCAGTGAAGCCCAAGGAGCCCGCAGCATTCTGGGATTGGGAACAGTTGCCCACCCCCCTGCCCCTGCCCCAGCCAGAGGGGCCCCAGTTGCTGGAGCACGGAGGGGAAAGGAAGACGCACCACCCGGGGGCCGCTGTTGAGGGCCCACCACGGTCCGTAGGTCAGGGAGCCCCCTGCAGGGGCCACAAACAGACCAAGCTGCGGCCTGCTGGCCACACCGGGGCGGGGCTCGGGCAGGCGTGCCGAGGGGCACCTGTGGTGAGCACCACTCCTGAGAAGGCAGGACAGCCACCTTCTGTGAGGGCCCCAAGAACCAAGACTTGGCCTGCTGCTCCGTATCCAGGCTCTGGCCGGTGTCTGGACACACTTCCGTTTTATGCCCTGTGTTTATCCCTTCTTTATCTAAAGCCCTGGACCAGCACTAGACCAGGGCTGCACGATAACCCGTGCTGGGAGGATGGAAATAAATGTCCTACATCCGCTCCGTCCAATGTAGCGGCCACCAGCCACGGGTGCTCGGAAGCACCTGAAACGTGGCCAGTGTGACCACAGACCTGGATTTTTTTATTTGATTTGATTTTCATTAATTTAAATAGTCACTTGGTCTCGAGGCCACCGTATAAAACAGTGCAGCCTAGAATCTCTGCGTGGAAAGGAACCTTGGAGACCCCTGAGCCCACCGATCTCGTTTCACAGCGGGAGAAGCTAGGGCCAGGGCTTCGGAGCGGGAAAAAGGCACTCGGTGTCTGGCCCCGCCAATCGGCACATGCGTGATTTTAGGTTAAGTTATGCTAAAGCTTTGACCTCGGCTTCCTCATCTGTGAAATGGGTCTAATGACACCTGCATCCCCATCTTGTGAGGGGCAAACAGAGCACCTGCTCCTTCACCAGCACTGGTTCCTGTCCCCTCCTACTTGTGCAACCCTGAGGACCCTGGAGGAGCCACTCGCGGTGCATTCTAGATGAACGGGGCTCCGGGACTTGTGCCATACGGTGGCCTGGACCAGGGTCAGTTCCCGCTTAGGGCCCACTTCCTGGATGTGGCCCCAGCCAGACTCTTCATCACAGGGGACCAGGGCCTGGTGTGGGCCAGTGGCTGGGGGAAAGCAGGGGCCCTGGGGCATCGGCTTAGCCCATGGTGGGGGGGACTGGTGTGCCCCCACACCCTGCATGGGGCATCTGAGGGCTGGCCCTGGTGGACTGTGTTCTCTCCCTCTGTCTCTCTCTCTCTCTTTTTTAAAGATTTAAATTTATTTTTAGAGAAAGGGGAAGGGAAGGTGAAAGAGAGAGAAGCAGCAATGTGTGATTGGCTCCACCACTCGCACACCCCCTACTGGGGGCCTGGCCCATAACCCAGGCCTGTCACCTGACTGGGAATTGAACCGGCGACTCTTTGGTTATCAGGCCTGCGCTCAAACCCCTGAGCTACGCCAGCCAGGGCTGGGATGCTGGGTCCTCTTTATTCCCAGATTCAGGCTGCTTTGTTTGGGGCAGTTCCCATGAGGACACGTGTGGATGCAGAAAGACAAAGAAAGCGTTCATGTCTCCAGATTAATAGTGTTGATGAAAATGTGCTTCTTCTGTGCTGCAAATCACAGTGGGCAGGGATCTCCTTGAGGAAACACCCATGTTAAGGATCGGAGGTGGTGGTAACAGGAACCAACCAATGACCCTCTCCTTTCGGTAAGTGGCCACACCCCCTGCCAGGCCTCATGATCTGGGGATTAAAGTGTTGTGCCTGAAGGGGTGCTCCCCCAAGGGGGTGCACCAGTGTCCTCTGTGGGCTTTCTTCCAGCTATAACCCCAAGGTTCTCTCTCCCGAGTCCCCGCCTCGAAGCTGGACTCATCCCGGGGCAAGGGGACAGGCATGCGAAGAGACTCAGAAGATGCCTTAGAATCGGAGAGGCGCTTGCAGGAGGCCTCACTCTAGACCCCAGGCTAGAAAGAAGCGTTGCCCCAGGAACCAAGTGAGAAGTGAGTCAGCTCCGTCTGCACTGGTGTGGAAGCTGAAGCGATGAAGAGTCTGCTGAGTGGGAGGCAGGCGCCGGGCAAGACAGATTTTCTGACAAGAAAAGAAAACCCTGAGAGGTCCGTGTTTCAGAGCCCACGTGGGAGTCCCGGGCGGCGCTGACTTCCGCCTCTAAGCAGCTCCCTCGGGGAAGGCAGCCCACGCGCACCTGCCTCCCAGGTGGGCTGGATGCTGTCCAGCGAGCACAGGGGCCGGGGGAGCCGACCCCTGGGGAAGAGTCATTGCCATTTATCTTAAGAAGACCGAGGCCTACGGTTGGCTGAGGGGTGTGGGTAAAGGCCTCTCTTGTCCTGCAGGGGACAGGGGCACACCACATCCCTAATGGCTGCTGGGCCCCTGCTGTGACTCCAGGCACTGCGGCCGCCCGTCCCGCCTCTCCGCTGACATGCAGCCTCTGTCCCTGTGAGGTGGCAGGAACGCCATTTCTGGGTCACCATTGGGTGGGGAAGCCGGTATTTCACATCCAGAGCTTCCCGATGAAACAGCAGCCAGCAGTGCGCAGGAGCCCCGGGCCCGAGTCCCGGCCCTCCACTCAGTGCCGGTGGCTCAGACTGGCCAGGCCTCAGTTTACTCCTCCGTAAAATGGGGATGACTCGGGATGTGCTCAGGCGGATGGAATGAAATGCTGTGTGAACGCCCTTGACTGTCAAGTTTATTCGAGGAAGGTCATGTGCGAGCCCTAGAGACCGTCGGCCAACCTCTCGTGGCCGCGATGATGACTCAAGTTTCCTGTGAGGACTCTGAACCTCTTTGTTGATGGGGTTCGGGTAAGAACTTCGGTTACCGTGACGAGCTGCCACCAGCTGACGTGAACAGGACACATGGGGAGCGAGGCCTCCTCAGTGCCAGGGACAGTGGGACGGACAGGCTTGGGGAAGGAGCTTCTGGCCTCTGACGCAGGAAGAGCGGGCCAGCCCTGGGCGTGGCGAGTGGCCAGACATCGGCGGGCGAGTGCAGACAGGGGGGCAGGGGAGGGGAGACAGCACCTGCGAGCACCCGCAGTGGGGACCTGCCTGGTGGGGGACAGGGCGGCCTGTGGATCGGGGCAGGAAGGTCAGTGACACACGGACAGCTGCTGCTGCTGCCTGGGCCTGGAGCCCAGCCGACCAAATCATGGTGCGGTTCATCTCAAAATGCATAGGGATACCTTGGTGCCAGTGACCCTGACCGTGAAATGTGGCTTTAAGGTAATATTGACAAGAACAACAGCTATTCCTTAAGGGATGACACCCATGGACACCTAGGTGGCCGACATCCACTTGTCATTTAGTCACCTTTCTCCAGCCATGGTCGCTGTCCTGCTCCTTCAGCACACTCGAGGTCCCTCCTGCTCAGGGCCCCACGCCCGCTGCTCCCTCCCTGGGCATGCTCTTCCTCCCCCTGCACCCGTGTCCCTCAGGGCCAGGCCTTAGTTTCAGGCCACCACCTAGGGAGGGCTTCCCCTGCCTCTCCTGACCCCCAGACTTGGACCCGCCCCTGTCCCCTCTCCCCTGCCTCCGCTGAACCCCAGTTCCATTTCCACACTCAGCTCTTCGACCGCGTCCCCTGTGAACTGTCTCGTAGGCTCCCTGCGTTGCTGAGCAGATTATCAAGTCCTGGAGGACAGGGACGGAACCTTCTGTTTATTTTGTTTTCCTTGGAGCTGAGCACACAGCAGCAATAAAATCAGTTGCCAGCATACCGCCAAGGGAAGCTTCTGCCAATAAATCAATGAAGTTAAGTCTCTGATAAAGCTGTAAAGAGACTGCCCGTCACCCCCACGCTCCTGGCGACTGGTGAGACCTGGGGAGAGTCTCCGCAGGTGAGGCTACTGGCCACCCCCACGTGGCTGCTCCGAGCACCCCGATGTCACTCTGTGCAGGTGGGGTGTGAACCACTGGCCCCCAGGAGGAGCAGGGTGAACAGTAGACATTGCTTCTCCCCCGTCTGACGTTCCAGGTCTAAGTCGCACCTGCGTGTCGCCCTTGCCCCTGTGCCGACTGCCAACGCCTTAGCTGATGGAGCACACGTCCTGCCAGCCGGCCCCGCCTTCCCTCCACTTCGAGTCTCTGCATGGAGGGCCTAGCTCACTCGGGCTCAGCCTCTGTCTCTCCCAGTGCTCTGGGTGTCCGGTGCTGGGACCCCTAACACCAGGATAACCAGGATCTGACAGGCGCGGGGACTCCGCTGCGGACAGGAGCAGAGCCAGACCCCTGGGTCACGGGAAGGCCACCCTGCCCTGTGATTCTGCCCTTGGCCCAGTTTCAGGGTGACAGACAAGAAGGCTGGTCCCCACCACGATGTCCCGGCTACGTCTCCCTGTGCACGTGCTGGTGACTCAAACGACAGTGGCCATTCTCTTGTCACTTTTCGGAAAAGCGAGTGATCTCCCCGAGAAAGCTATTTTTTCCCCCTCACAGGGCTCAGGACGACTCTCTCCACAATGAATTAAAAAGTGCCCGTGGACGGGTTTATTTTTCCTCACTCGGTCTCCGTGTCCTTCAGCCGTCTGTCTTCATTCCTTCCTCCTCTCTCACCTCCTGCCCTCCCCTCTCACACACGCTGCCTCAGTTTCTCCCTCTGCTCACCGCCCTTGGAGGACCTCCGTGCTGCCTGGTGGGCACATGGGTCAACCACAGGTGCTCCAGTGTGCCGTCCCCACCTCCACGGGCAGAGCACTCGGAACACCCGGGTGGCTGCTTGGAGACTCACCCAGAGGCCGTTGGAGGCCGCGGTGCCCTCATCTTTGGCAGCCTTTGCCCTGCAGCTCCGGGGCGGGGCCCACTCCGGCTCTTCTTCCACCTGCTGCTCGCATTTGCTCTTCTGCTTCCGGATGATCTGGAGAGGGGGCGGGCGACAAAGGGGGTGAGTGACTGGTGAGGCCTCCGGGGGCTGCGTGGAGTAACGGGGACCACCGCTGGGATCTTTCTTTCAGCCGTAAGAGCTCAGTTCCGGCAGGATGCTAGGCTGTTTCGGATCCGCCTTCTGATAAAACAGTGCAACTTGAGCACTCCACCTCTCTTTACAGTTTGCAGTAAGCATTTTATGGTGTTAACGACTTCTTCTATTTATTAAGTGCCTATCACATACCAGACTCCAGGTCGGGTACCTCATTTAACCCTCAGAGTACTGCTAAGAGCTACATACTGTAACTGTCCCCATTTTACAGACGAGGAGACAGGATCGGAGTGGTTAAGTTACCAGTGAAGGATGCACAGCTCATGACTAATGGAGCTGAATCTCAAACCAGAGTCTCTGGGTGTAATTCTTGATTTTAAGAAGCATCAGGAAGGCCTACGGAGGGGGGAGACGCCGGGAGTCATCAGGGGGGGCTTCAGCGTGCTCGCACCACTTGCTGTTCTGGGCTTGGCCGTGTGGATTTGATGAGTCCATTTATACAATGGTCTCTGGGCTCTCAGCTTCCCACGGGCGGGAATCAGCTGAGAAAACTGCCAAGCCACCAAGATGGGCATGTTCAGTGCCTTTCTAGAGCAGATGGGATGATGAGAGGGAGGCAGAGGGCCAAGGAGAGCAGCGAACTAGGGCGCCGCCATTGCCAGGGACAGAGCTGGGCCCCGTGAAGGCACGGCCCCTCCCCACAGCGTGGGGACCTGGTGCAGGTGCCCAGCAGAACTTCGGGAGCCCTGGGGGGCAGACACCGCCTGTCTCTGCAGGTGGGCGGGGCCGTGCGGCTCTCCCATCCGTGTTCCCGCATTGCGTGTTGGGTGTGCGGGCACAGGCGACTTCTGTGCTTAGTTCACAGGCCTCCGTCTTAAAAGGGGCTGAGTCCGAACCGGATGCACTTTGAATGGTGATTGAATGAGACATTTGGAGGTCTTTGGGTGGGTGAGTGCGTGTGGCCTGTGGGAGGGACATGAATTATGGTGACCGAAAGGGAAGGCTAAATTTGTGCCATGCTCCCTGGGCGCAGTCTTTTGTTGTAGGACCCTGCACGCCTCCCAGGACAGGGAGAGTAGACAGCTCTGACCCTTGAATGACACAGGTTCGAACTGCCCCGGGGTTTCAAAGGCAGACTTCAAAAATTCATGTGTATGTGAGTCCATGCGGCTCACACCCGCATCGTTCAAGGGTAAACCATGTTTTTCTTTTCAGTGGAGGCTGCCGGGAGAAGCCGCAGGGGCCCCGGAGTGGACACCCTGCGCAGACGTGATCCCAACCCACTGCTTCAGACGGAGCCACTACGGATGCAGGAGCGAGAAACGGGGGTGTAATGAAACATATGTTTGCTGTTCGATTTCTGGTAAGGAGTTTCAAAACTCCTTGCAATATTTGGAGTGGCAGGCGTGTCTTTGTTATGCTAATGAGGTGACTCAGGCCAAGGCCACTAGATAGATGGGGCCTGGTGGCTTAAACAAACAACCAGAATGAGAAACAGAAACACCACATGCTCTAACTTACACGTGGAATCTAAAAACCAAAACAAACAAACAAACAAACAAACCAAGCAGAAACATGTGCCACAGATGCAGACAGCAGGCTGCGGGCGGCCAGAGCGGGCGGGAGGTTAGGGCGCTGGGTGGAAAAGGTGAAGGGAATAAGTGCAGGTTGTTAGTTACCTGATAGCCGTGGGGAGGTGAGGTACAGCACAGGGAACACAGTCAATAATATTCTAATAACTGCATGTGCTGTCAGATGGGCAGTAAACTCCCTGGGATGATCACTTCCTAAGTTGCATAAATGTCTAATCATTACGTTGTACACCTGAAACTAATACAATATTGCATGTCAACTATAATTGAAAAAATTTTTTAAAAACTCCAAGCAAAACTTAAGCTCCGCCCCAGCCTCTGGGGAGGGGACAGGGACTAAAGATGGAGTTCATTCAGGGGGCCAGGACTTTAAGAAATGATGCCTACTTCAGGGAACCTCTATCAAAAACTCGGAGACCCTGAGACCGGGGGAGCTTCCGGGCACATATATTGGAGTAGAGCAGGGTGGCGGGCATAGCGAAGGTGTGGAAGATTCCAACACCCATGCCACAGACCTTGGGGTCCTGTTCTCTCTTCATCCGGCTGTTCATTTGTATCTTTCACAATAGAGAGGTCATTGTAAGTATAGCCCTTTCCTGAGTTCTGTGCATTGTTCTAGCAAATTATCCAAGTGGGGGAGGAGTGGGGGAATCCCTGAACTTGTAGGTTGGACAGAAGAGGGTACCGTGGGGATCCTGAGACTTGCACTGGTGTCTGAAGCGGGGCAGCCTTGTGGGACTGAGCCCTCAACCTGTGGGGTCGGTGCTGACCGACTCGTGTCAGAACTGAATTGAGGTGCAGGGGCTGGAGGGCTGGCTGGGAAACAGACACAACCCTGTGTAAAGCCACGGAGGGTTGGGGTGGCTGATTGCTAGGCAGTCATTACCGACACAGCATGCAAGGGATGGTGTAAGGCACGCAGGCAGCAAGTGGTGACTGCGAAGCGTCTTCAGCAAAAGACTGAGAAGTACGAGAAGAGGACACACACACATATATGCACACACACACGCACACACGCAAAGCCAGGGAAACAGGAAGCCAGTGAGTAACCGGCACAATGCTGAGTTCCTGGCTCCCCACCCGCTAGCTCAGCCCCTAAGGGCAGCCGCCCTGCATCCCTCATCTTAGCCTTTGCAGTTGCAGTCCCTGTGCATTAGCCCCAAGAACACAGAAGACGAAGTGATGAGGCACAGAAATGGAGCCCAGCACACCCACGGTGGCAGTGGCCACTCGAGGCCCTGCTCAGGGCTTGTCATAGGGTCCCAGGGCCACCCACCTTCTGCAAGATGGTTGTGGCCAGCTCCTCGGTGAGCTCCTCCTTGTGGTCCCGCAGGTAACTGGCCTCGTTCTGCTTGTCCTGCAGAGGGTGGGAAGAGAACAGCCGTGTGCCGGGGTGGGTTTGGGGCACTCGGCCATCACTTTCTCGGGAGTGCAGACCGCAGACGCAGGGGGGCGTTGGGCACTGCTCCAGTCAAGGGTGGCTGTCAGGACACTGGTTTCCTGACAAGTGGCACTTTGTCCTGGCGGCCAGGACCCCGACCCGCACCTCCCCTGGGAGGAGAAAGGGGTCTGTACCAGGCTGTCCCCGTGGGCTTCTGCTTTGGAAATCGCCTCCTCGATGGCCTCCTCGGCCACACGCAGGGCAACGGCCAACGTGTCCATCATGCTGTGCCCTAGACGGCAAACAGAACAGAGGGCCCTTTCTGAGTGGCTGCTCCGCTGTGAGCTCTTCTTTTTCTAAAAAGGTTTTTTTTTATCCTTACCCGAGGACATTTTTATTTCATTGCTTTTAGAGAGAGAAGAAGGGAGAGAGAAGGAGAGGGGGAGAAGCCTCAATGCAAGAGAGAAGCGTTGATCCGTTGCCTCCTGGACACACCCCGGATGAAACCTGCAGCCTAGGTATGTGCCCTGACCGGAAGTTGAACACGCAAGCTTTCAGTTGCGGGACAACACCCCAACCAGCTAAGCCACCGGGCCAGCACTATAAGCTCTTCTGCTTAGATCTCTGGGATACATTCCACACAACTTCCCGGGTTCACAAGCCCCTTCTTACCTGTCTCCCTGCCTCCCACCACCCCGCCCCAGACACAAATCACTGTGAGTCCTTGAGAGCCACCCTCTCTCTCTCCCCATGACACCATTGCCTTGTCCCTCCTCACCCTGCTCTCGGCTCTGTAACTGAGCTGGTCCCCAGGCACCCCAACTCCTGGCCCACAGGTTCCTCCTCTGAAAAATGATCTCAGGTCCCTCTGGTCTCCCCTTTGGCTGGGTGTCCACCTGAGGTTCTGAGATCGCTTCCCTGGGGGCCAGAAAGCCTCCGCCCCCTCCCACAGGTCTCCATGGCACCCTAATGCGGAGCACAGTTCCAAACGCACAGACAAAAGGGCTTCATGTAACAGTCCTTCACCTACTTTCTTGGATAAAAGTTATGTGTTATTTTGTGCCTATAATGTAGCATTATGATGCCAGGGATGAAAACCAGTAAATGTTCTATGGGCAGTGGGCTGTGTAATATGGTTAATGCACATACGAAAGCCACGGAAGGGTGTTTTAGACTCGAGACCAATTCTACCAACGACAGTAACCCTGCTGACCCACGCTGGGCCCCAGGCTGAGTGTCCCAGGCGTGATGACAGTTAATTCTTACAATGACTCATTGAGTAGGTACCCATTTCCAGACGCGAGAACAGAAGCACAGAGAGCTCAGATAACTTGCCCAGGGTTGCATAGTGACACAGTAAGAGAGCTGAGCTTCAAATTCAGCACTCCCCACCTCCAAAGCCCTCAGTTTTAACCACAAGAGCGAGATAAATACACACCAACATGATTAAAAATGCCATCCTATTTTTAGTGAATGTATTTTTTTCCCTGCACATGGCAACAAATGGGAGGAAGTGCCGTCTCCAGTTCAAAGGACTTCTGCAGGTGACAAAGTGCTTTTGGAGCTAAGTGCCTGGAAGAGTTCCGTGTCCCCAAGATACTTAGATTTCTGCTTCTTACTGAGGGTGAGAATGTCTACCATTCCTCTTATTTCACCCCAGAAACCCAACACATGTCAGGTTCAAGCACACAGCTCTACGAGGGCCATGTGCCTGTGCCTCCTTTTCCCCCAAGTTCAACCTCCTGCTTTCATTTATAATCTCCAAGTCACGCACCACCAACAAATGCAAATGTCTGAAAGCTGCCTCAAGTTCTTTGTAGAATGAGACAAGGTGTAAATACATCAACTCATTAATTAATCAGTCCCTCAATTAAAAAAACATAACTCAAGCTCGGTAGGCCCCTGAAGACACAAGCGGGGACAGGAAGTGGCATGTGGCAAACAACATCTCCAAAACCAGCTCAGTTAAGGTCCAAGTGGTCTAGCCAGCCGATGGGCACATCAGCTCCGTGGCTGATTGGACACAGTTTTCCAGAAGTTTCTACAAGTAGAGGCTAGAACATGTTAAGTTGTCACCACACCAAGTGCTCCATGGAGACAGATGGTATAGTTCCTTCTCTTTCCCAGATACTCATCGGCGGATTTCTCACAGAAGAGGTGCCCCACAAACTCTCATGGCGTCCGAGTTCACCGATGACCTCCCGAGAGCCAGGCTCTTTGAGTGAGGGCCCCCGCTGACGCTGCCCCAACGCACAAGCTGAGTCCACACTCTGCGCTCTCTCCCGCCGGGTGGTCAGGTGCGTAAGGCACTGCTAAGAGGTGTGCGGTAGACCCTGGGCTCGGGATGGTTGCCAAGGTCCGCTGAACCCCGCAAAGTCAGAGCCTGGAGCCCTAACCAAAGAGGCTCTGGATGCCATGTTTGTAATTTTGGGATGAGGGGATGCAGAGCGCTGAAGACGTTGTGGCCGAAAGGGAAGTCTCGGGTCGCTGTTTCCAGGAGAAAACTGGTGGGGGGTAAAGGACGGGCAAGGAGGCAGCGTGACCGAAGGTCAGAGCGCCTGGTAGACGGGAGGGTGATTAGTCGCGTGTGCCCACTTGGCTAGGCTGCTGTACCCCGTTACTTACTCAGACACTGATCTCAGCGTTGCTCTGGAGGTATTTTTTAGATGTGGTCAACATCTACAGCTGTTAACATTAGGAAAAGAGATGACCCTCGAAGATGTGGGAAGGCCTCATCCAATCAGCTGAGAGGCCGTACGAGCAAAAAACAAAGCTCCCCAGAGAAGAAACTCCTGCCTCCAGAATGAAGCATTCACCCCTGCCCGAGTCGCCAGCCTGCTGGCCTGCTCAACAGGGTTCAGGCCGGCCAATCCCCACGACTGCGTGAGCCAAGTCCTTGAAACCAAATACATCTGCACACACGTGGTGTGTGCATCCCCTTGGTGCTGGTTCTCCGGAGGACCCTGTCTGATCCCGATGGTCACTGAAATACTAATGTAGGAAGGCTGTGGGCCGGGAGGCACTAAAGCTATGCGTCTCCGAATAGGAAGGAAAGGATCAAGGTAGAGATGGAGCAGGTAGGACCTTGGTGATAGGAACTTGGTAGGGAGGGGGCTGAGAGAGGCGGAACTCTTGCAGGTGGACCTCAGTGGCTAAGGAGCTTGATTAGGACACGCTGAGGTTCCGGTTCCTGGAGGGCCTGCAGGGCCTGCCGGCTAAGCATCAGAAATCACAGTCTGGGACTCTGGGCTGAAATCGGTGCTGGGCATTTCTGGCTCACCAGTGAACAGAGGTGCCCTGAGGTTATATTACGGTGTAGGGCAGCCCCTGGAGAAATTTTGGGCAGAAGGGACGAGAGAGAGAGAGAGAGAGAGAGAGGGAGAGAGAAAAGATGGGATCTTCATGAGAAGGCGCCCAAAGAACAGAACAGAGAGGGCACAGAAGAGCTGTGGGGGTCGCAGGCGGGGGCCGCCAAGGCCCAGTACTTCGGAGGAGCTGAAGCGTTAGACAAGGCTTTATTTGAAACTAGAAAATGGATGTTGTTTTTTCAACCTCTGCTCTAAGGGAACTACTACACTGATATAAAAAAGCAGAAGTTAATCAGCGAGCGACACATTCTTGATGCGAATATTTTCATATGAATTGCAAGGTGTACTGCCTTTTCTATTCCAGCTCCAGAGCACTCACTAGTTGGTCGTGAAGTAGCTAGGGGCTGGGCAGCGAATGCGCTTCTCCAGGCCACACCTTGGGTTCATTATCTATTTCGATGATGGACTCATACAAATGGCAACACCGGGACGACCCGGGGAGACTCCACACGGCGACACACAATGGTATCGAGTGGTTACTATGCAGCTGGGAGGCTGACAGCATCTGAAGGTGTTTCTCTCCCTCCAGCGTCCCATGAGCTGTAGCTTCTTCAGCAACCTTACCTTCTGACTGCCTGTAGAACGTTGAATCGCTGCCTGAAACACTGCCTTCATTCTCCAGGTTCGTCTCAAAACAGCTTCCTCCTGGGGGGGAGGGGTGGGAAGAGAACGAGCGCATTTGATCATCGAAGGTCTTCAGTGAGCACTGCCCTGGCAGACCGCCGTTACCCACCATAGGGCAGCCCTGCAAACAGGTCAGGGAATCGCTGGGCCACCAAACAATGCCACACTTTTTGACCAGTCACATTGCCCCCCTCACACGGATTCCTGCCGTATGCAGCATTGCTACCACCCCCACTTTCTTCCAGTGCCTTCTTTGGGGGCAACGTGGAGTCAAAGACAGAAAAATAGATTAAGCTCAGGGAGAGGTGGGGTCAGTCCCTGGATCTGCAGTTTATTGGTCGTGGGACCTTGAGCAAGCTGCTTAACCTGCCTGGCACTCGGCTTCCTTGCTAGAAAGAGAGAATAATGAGAGTGCTCTCCTCGTGGTGGGCGATGAGCCCCCGTGTGTCTGGTTGTTAGCTGAGCCGTGGTCCACGGCACTGACCCCAGCAGTTGCCCTTAGCGAACAGTTTAACCGCCATCATTCTCTCCTGCAGAAGCAAACCCAGACAGAGACGAGGCATATGATGGCATTTGATCATGTAAGGCCCACTGCCTCTTCTCTGGTCTTCTTCGAATAGATCTCTGGTCTCAGTCCCAGTCTGGGAAGAGCAGTTGGCCGCGCCCTTTTCAAGTTGGGGGTTTTTATGACACGTGTTCCCATCCATGAGAACTCTGAAGATGAGGATAGATTATTTTTTTAAATCACTGAATTGTATCCCTAGTACCTAAGATAGCGCCCATATAGCAGATGGCTAAAAAAAATGGTTGAATTGAATGCTTGTGGAAAACACTGTTTGAAAGGACCAAAAAGATAAATATGGGTCTACATTCCAGCTCAAAAGGGGCAAATGCCATTGGTGCCGAGTCTAAGCGATAGGCCTTCTATACGCATGATGCACCTGCACTTTCTTGATAGGGGATCGCCTTGCGGGGACCCGAAGGGTAAGAGGGCCACTTGCAGCGGGTTAGCAGGCTCCCACCTTAATGAAACAGGCCGTGAGCGGGCAGCCTGTCCACAGGAACTCAGTGTGAGTGCATGGTTCATGGGAACCACATGCCATCATGCTCTGTGTTTGTGTTTTTTGACCAGGCTTTCAAAAGGCCCGAAGTCCACTTATGCTAGCTGTGTGACATTGAGAAAGTGACTTTGCCTTCCTGGGCCTCAGCTTCCCCACGTATAAAGTAAGGCTTTAGGGGAAGTCACCTCCTCTTTTCCCAGGCTATCCATTTAAGTGCTAGTCTATCACTTTGGCACGGCTACACCCTCATTCGTTCATTCATCCATTCACCCAGCAGATGTTCCGTGAACACCTTCGAGGTGCCTGGCCCTGGGCTGGGTGCTTGGGTGTCAGGGTACATTGTGAGCGAAGCCGGAGATCCTCTGGCAAACTGGACAGGCCTGATAGTCTAGTGGGAGAGAATGCATTCGTCAAAGATTTAGGTAAATAAACAGAAGCTCGTAGATGTGTCCGGGGCTCTGATTGGGCGCTTCACAGTACAGTGCAAGTCAGTGTTCAGCAGGGAAGACTGACCCTCGCAGTGAGTAACCAGCCAAAAGGGAGAGCGGAGCGCTTGCGCCGGGCAGGCAGTGGGGGCGGCAGGCTGCACCGAGGGCCTCAACAAGGGGCGGTGCAGCTGGCCTGTGGGGAGGAGAGGTAGCCTGGGGGGATGCCCTGGAGACACAGCCCACACCGGTCACGGTCCTGATCCCAGCAGCCATGGGGAGCCAGTAAAGGCTGTGCAGGGTTGAGCTGTCAGATTTATGCCTCTACAGCTGCACTCTGGCTGCTGCGTGGACAGGGAGCAGGTGGGGTAGAGAGAGAACTGGGAGGAAATAGAAGCCATGCATGCAGCCAGCTCTCTGGAGCATGCCTGGGACAGGAAACAGACCGGCGGGACAGGAAGTGGGGGCAGATGTGCAGCCAGGATAGGTTAGAACATGAGAGAGACGGGTGTTGGGCATGTTTACAGATCAATAGGAAGGCACCGGTTAAGGGAGAGGCTGAATAGGCAAGAGGAAGGGACGAGGGACCTGGAGGCCTTCCTGGAAGGGGACAGGGACCCGAGGCAGAGCCGCCCACTGCCTCCCCTGGGAAGGAGGAGGGAGGGCATCTGCTGAGAGAACGGAGAGGGTGGGCAAGGCAGGGGAGTGTGAGGAGACAGGGGAGGCTCTGAAAGCACCTGCGGGAGCCCGAGCAGACCAGACCACACACTCTGGCTCCTCCGCATGGCTGACATCTTCCAGCACAACACCTCTCCCTGTTTCCTTCAAGTGCCTAGGTGGGAGCTCCAATGTCATCCAGGGGGATGCAACCTCTCCAAGGGCAGAAAGCAAAGGGGCTGCTCTGGAAAGCCCTGACCCAGCAGCCAGACAACACTAGGTCATATTGTTCACGTGTTGGAGGGACCTCTTGTTTCACACGGCTCAGCGTTTTCGGCAAACCTCATCTGTCCATCAAATCCCAGCTGAAAGGTGTGATGGACCTTCCTTTTCAAGGCTCATGCCAGAAACAGATTAGAGTGTTAACAAATAAAATCAGGGGTTCTTTTTCCCATTTTATGTATCCAATACTAAATCTAAGTGTATTGATCATTTTTATCCAATCGCCTAGGGATTAAGTATATTACTGACGGCTACTTTTATCTCTTCACGTCATGTGGCTTTCTGGGATGACTGCTACAAATGCCACGCTGAATCCGTCAGATAAACCATGGGAATGCTCGTTCCCACTGGACCTTACATTTTTAAATACATTTATGTACTTATTCACCTGACTTCTGCCCTGGAAGGTTGGCCCTGAGATGGCAGGATCCTGCCTGCCTTATCCCCCCATCTTTTAAACCAGGTGGGCACACAGTAGGCATTCAATAATGTTTACTGATGCAATAAGTAAATCTTAGATATATCTGATCAACATGCTGGGTCTCCGTTTAGGCCTGACCTTGGGAGGCACTGAGGGCTGTACAAGGTGTGCACATGACGAGTGACCCACCAGAGTCTGTGGACGGAGTGAATTTTCAGGGGGCTGTCTGCGCACCGGACTGCCCTGGGCCACGCGGGGGAGGTGTTTCCTAGGTTACAGGAGTTCTGCACCGAGAGCTCCGGAGCACAGCCCGGACCTTGCCTGCTGTTGATGTTGCCTGTTATGTTCTGACCATCAAAATTCTGAAAAGGAGCCCCTTAGATGACATGAAGACGCACCATTTGCTCTGAGGTCTCCTGAATGAATGACGGTGACATTGGCTGTGCTGTCCTATAACCCGGAGAACTTTAAACGGTGCCTGTCCTGGGCCCACCTCCGGGCACTCGGAAGCAACTGCCTGGGTGTGGAAGACCACCTGGACCCCGGGACCTTTTCCAAAGCTCCCTAGGTGATTCGAACATGTGGCCAGGACTGAGGATGGCAGGTGACAACCAGACACGGGTGGGGTGTTGGGTGGCAGGCAGAAGACCACGGTAATGCCTCCTCCTCATCCAACCTAACCAGGAGGCCTCGTATGTGTGTGCAGTGGAACTGAATTTTTCTAGGTGGCAGGTAGAATAAATCTCATTGTCTTAGCATCGTGGCTTCACAGGCTTGAGAACTATCCCATAAAGTGTCTCCTGTCTGCTTATCTTCATGCTTTTCAAAGGGAAGCCATCATTAAAATGGAGATATCAGTCATATTAAAGCAGTGACTCCTAATACTTCTGTGAAGCGTCTTGGCACCCACAAAGTGCTTTAAGATTGAACAGGTAGTGGGACACGGGGAGAACACACCGCATGCATGCCAAGCAGTGAGCCCTGCTTTTGGGAGCTCTGGGTAGAGGAGCTGTTGTCTCCATCCCTCCATTCACATGAGGCCATAAAGAATGCCCATGAGATTTAAATGTGGGCACCTGTGCAAAGGGTCCATAAAGCAGGCTGGAGGATGCACGGGAGAGGAAAGAAAAGATGGGGTTCAAATGAGTGAGTCAATTCTGTTCTGGAACTTTCTTGAGAAATATTTTTGGGTTGAAAAACTACTGATAATACCACTGCTTTTCATTTTCCTTTTCTGCCTCCATTCCTAGAGAAAAAATTTTTAGAACAACCCATAAAGAGAAGATAAAAATAACACGTGGCAACCTTGGGCGCTGCTCCCTTAGCTATATAGCCTTCCTGAGCGTTTTGAAAGACAGAGATTCTAACAACTACCACAAAAGGCGCTAATGATTCCGAGTTTAAAGCTTCCATCCTATTTTCTCCCTGGACTTCAGTGGCTCGCATATTTTTAGATAAGACACAACTGAAGACTTAATGGAGAATACAAAATACCAGCAGTGAAAAAGCTCCAAATGAGATGCGGGAGATTTTTTTCCTCCTCTTTCTCGGGGATAAAAAAAAATTTACCTGTGTCAGCAAAGGGATGAAAAAATCTGCCTCTGCCTCTAGATTGGAAAAAAAAAAAACCTTTCTTTTTTTTGAAGGACATGCTTTTCATATTCTGACAACAATTTCTTTCTGTTGGCTGGTCTACAACTACAGCATAAATATTTAAAAAATTTTTTTTTAGATTTTATGTATTTATTTAGAGAGAGGAAGGATGGGAGAAAGAGCAGGAGAGAAACATCAATGTGAGGTTGCCTCCCACATGGCCTGCACTGAGGACCTGGCCTGCAATCCAGGCATGTGCCCGGACTGGGAATCGAACTGGCGACCCTTTGGTTCACAGTCCGAGCTCAATCCACTGAGCTACGCCAGCCAGGGCTACAGTATAAAATTTCTCATTCTAATTATGCACCTTGGTTGTTTGGACTATATAAAACAGCATAGGAGGGTGCATCTTCCAAGCTTCCTGGAGGAAGTGGACATTTTTCTCACTCTCCTCCCACATCAGATTTCGGCCGGGAATCAAGACAGCTTTGGAGTGGGAAGGCGGGAAGTGGAGGGCGCATGCTCCACATGAAGCCCTGGTTCGCATGACCAGCCAGCGATGCCTTCCCAGCGTTTTACTCATTAGGGAAATGTGGTCAAGAATCTTTCATTTCTAAGGGACCCGGAATTAAAGTGCCCACCATCTGCAGAGACACTTTGGTCCTCCCAGCTTCCAACATACCCAGCCCGGGACCGAAAGGCTGAAAACCTAACAGAAGCTTTGGTGTGTGTCCTATTTCTGCTCCGCCCTAGAGCCGGATATTGAAGGAGCTTTCTCTGTCCAAGGTGAGTGAACCTCAGTGCACGGGGCCCCCAGGCAGGGCCTCCTTCCGTCTCCCGGCCCCCCACACCGAGTATCCCGGAGCAAGAGGCAGCCAGCGTACCTAGGACGTCGAAGCATGCTCCGCTCTCCAGCCGGTGTTTCCTGTACAGGTTTTTCAGGACTTTGGCGCTGCCGAAGCGCTTGAAACGGCTCTTCACATTATTGTAGAACCATTCCAGAGACTGGGTTCTCAGAAGCCTGAAGACAACACAGAAGTAGAAAAGAGAACATTAGACTTAGGAAATAGGATTACTGGAGGGTGGATTGCGAAGGTTGCCACAACACTCTGCGGTCCCTTCCATCGAGACGTGCGCTCATTTCGCCACTCCTTGCATCTGGGCTGGCTGACCTGCTCTGACCTTCGAGAGCGGTAGACATGATGGGGTACGAGTCTCGAGCCTTGCAGCTTCCTCCCTTGCTGCTCTGGGCAGCAAGCCCACGCTAGCCTTTGAGACGATGAGAGCCACTTGACCCGATCTCCCCAAATGCTCCAGCTGGTACGCAGCCAACCCCCGACAGGTGAGACAGGCCAGCCGCTGCCAGTTGACCGGAGATGCATGAGTGACCCTAGGCAAGATCGGCAGAAGGACTATGCCCCTAAGTCCATCTCAAGAGTAAGCTCACACATGCTTGCCACGTGAAGTCACTGACTGATACATCTGTCTAATGGCAGGCTTTATGTTTGATACTGTTACTGCATTAGCACCATCTCTCACTTATCTTGGAGAAATAAAAAGCACAAATGAGATAAAGGCTTTACGGCAAAATTCCCCAGCCTCTTCTCCGTGCAGCTGGACGCCCTGGGAAGCAGCGTCCTGGTCGGAGCTGGGGCGCTCGGTCCAGACCCTGACACAATTCATCTCTCTTCCGGCTGACAAGAGCATACTTCTCGACCTGTCTCACTTGAAGAAGAGTTTTGGTTCTTATGTTTCTTCTTATGAAAGTAATAAGGCACGCTCATTTTAGAAGGTTCAGAAAAGCAGAATGAATGTGAACGCTGCTAATCCAATAGAAAAGGAGCACATGGGGCTGACCGTCCTCCCCAGATGCCAGGGGTTATGGGAGAAGGTGCCCAGGGGGAAAGGAATCTGTAAAAAGGAGGAGGACGAGAACAGGATCAGAGATTCGGACAGATTTCTGGGAAACGGGAAGTGACAGAGAGAATGTCGTTCTGTGGATCAGACGGAGGAGCTGGGACTCGTGGCCTGGGAGGCCCGGTGTGGAGCTGGTGGGTGCAGAGAGCAGGCCTGGGTGAGGAGACAGTGTTCAGAAAGCCGATTGGATGGTTACGTAGGCAACAGCGAGGCCTCTTGGCCCCAGCCACACACGACTGGGCCACTGGTCCAAGGATGCTTTGTCCTGGGTCAAACACGGAGAGCAGGTTTCTGAAAACACTGCAAAATCTACTTGGGGAAGACTAGGACTTCAGTACGGGGGTTACCATTTTACGGCCAATCCTTCCCTTTCTGGCTCTGGGGGTGCCCCCACGCGCCTGCTTACCGGATCCTGTCCGCCTACCCCAAAGCCAAGCCTGCCAGTTGCCTGCCTGGCCTACAGACAGACTGGAGCTCCTCACACGAACTTCAGCCCCTCTGGGAGGCCTCCCGGGGCCACCCTAAATACCACCACCACCGTGCCGACACAGCCCCTCTCCTCGTACCCTCATCTCTCTCTCCGTATTTTTATAAGTGCATCTCTGTACCTCATATTCTGTTATACATATTCATTATTCATAAGATAATCAATACATGAATGTGTTACTTAGTGATAGCTTGTTAAATTGCTTATTATCTATTTCCTCTTTCCAGCAGAACACATACATAGTGTATGTGTTTATGTACATAGAGTCCACCAGTACCTGAATAATAACAAACACAGTTCTCTGAGTGCTTGCTCCACCTGAGGCGCTGTGCCAGAAGCAGTCCTTGAATCGTGATTTAATTCTCACAAAGTATAGCGCAAGGAGTGAGCACACGGGGGCAGGCTGGGACTGGCCCAGGCCCTGGCATTTGCTACCTGTGCGATCTCGAACAAATTAATTATTCCCTCTAGGGCTTATCTTCCTCATCCATAAAAGGGGGAGGATGACAGTGGCCACCTTATAAAGATGTTTGAGAATGAAATGATATAACAGAAGCAATAAGGTATCTGGCTATTTCTTAGAAGAGATCTGTCTGTTTCTTACAATGGCTCTATAAGGATGAGTCCCATTTTTACAGACGATAAATAGAAACATAGTGAGGTCAAGTGCCTTTTGCCCACAGGAGCAAGTGACTGAGAGAGGTCACACACGGGAGCTCGACCAGCGCGTGTGAAGGGGAGCTGGCTGTCTTCCGTGTGTTTTCCTATAGCATTTTATCGCAATAAGCAACTGTCATTAAAAAAAAAAACACACGAGAAAGCTTTTTTTGGAATTTAGAATAATACAACAGAAAAGAAAAAAATACAGAAGACTTTGTCCTTGGCAACCATAACCCCAAAGCTTATGATTTACGTCATCGCTTTAAGAGCACAAAAGAAATTCAGTTCTAGAGAGAGATGTTCTCCGGGCGCCTCTCCCCCACGCCCATGCCGCCCTGCTCTGAGAGCTGCCGCCCTCTCAGAAGGACCAGCTGGGGGCTCAGCCCTGCAGCCGAGAGGCTCCGAATGGGACTCGTGGGGATGGTTGTTACTGTCCTCCTCGTTCTTTTGACAGAAGGATATTTTTTTTCCTTTTGGGATATTGTCTCCTCCTCCCCAACTTAGTCTACTTTGTTCTGGAAAGGCTAGCCCCACCCCTGACAGCCAAGGGCAGCTGGTCACATGACACTGCCCTGCCAATCAGGGTCCCGGTGGGGGCTTTCCCTTTTGCTGTTGGGAAGAGGCGCTCCCCCTCGGCTGGGCTGGCTCCATGGCAGAATGAAGGGCTAGGGCTTCCAGGGCCATCTTTGCCATCACTTGGGGGACGTTTGTGGTTTTCTGAACAAAAGCACATTGGATGGTGGGAAGGGACAGAATCCTATTGCTAGACTTTGAACACCTAGATCTACTCAAGTTGAAGGTCAACCCTTGGACTTTTTCATGACATGGGCCAATAAATTCCCTCTTTTGCTTAGACCTTTTGGAGTTGGGTTTCTACCACAATATTTGCAATCAAGTCCAATAGTTCAAGTTCATCATAGGATGAGCCCTCTGTTCCGTGGTTAGACCAAAACTTTCTGGCATTCAGAAGCACTTTGGTATCCCCTAAAGTGGAATGCCTCAGCTTGCTCAAGTCACAGAGTGACAGGGAACTGAGGCCCCAATGCTGAGGCTGCTGGGAGCAGGGAGGAAGGCGCTGAGTCCTGGGAGAATGACCAGCAAAAACATAGCCCATTTTGGAGAGCAGAAAGCTTTTCCTAGGAAGCGATGTGCTTTAGATTATGTTTTGACTTAAAGTTAATGGGGAGAGCTTTTCTGCAATCCCTAGGGAGGGCTCTGTCATGATTGCCCTCATTCAGTATTACCGCTTTTATTTCATGTATTCTAACATTCACGGCTCAGAGGACACTTGGCGGATACAGGTGGTTCATGGGGCAGAGGTGTGGGGAGAGGGCTGTGAGGACGCCAGCAGCAGGGGTGTGGACTGGCTAAGTGTACTGCAGAGCTGCCCAGCCTGCAACACTGACCACCACCCAGCCCCCTGCCACCCTCACCTGCTGGTTTCCAGCTTCCACCGACAGACATGCAAGTGGGGAGGAGAAGGGCAGAGCCTTGTGTCAGCGGCCTGCTGGAATGGAAGGCAGAGGGCACATCTGCATCTGTTCACGGGCTCCCTCATTGGTTCACTCATCCATTCTTTCATTCCCTGGGCTCCCTCATTGGTTCACTCATCCATTCTTTCATTCCCTGGGCTCCCTCATTGGCTCACTCATTCATTCTTTCATTCTTTCATTCCTTGAAGTCCTGCATTGGTTCACTCATTCATTCTTTAGTTCCATGGACTCTTGCATTGGTTCACTCATTCATTCTTTCATTCCTTCACTCTTCACTGAATGCACTATGTGGCCGGCACCGTGCAAGGGCTGTAGGGGGTGAAAAACAGATGAGGCCCCTACCCAACAGCACTGCCGGACTAATCTCTTCAAAGAGCGACCACACTCCGTTTCAGGAGTTACTGGGCATGGAGAAGGGCTGGGAAATGCAGCCTCAGTCAAAGCAGACTGTGTCTCGGGCCACATCTGCAAGGGCTAATCTGCTCAGTTCACAAAGTGGGGCAGGAAAAAACATTTGTTTGGGAACTCTTAGGATGGCATCCGGGGGCACACTTTCGGGTCAAGTTCTCTCTGGTAGATTAACTGCAACCCAAACAAAAGGTCAGGCCCCTTTACGACAGCCACAGAGCATCAACGGCGTGTTTTTATTCCCCTCGCTCTCAGCTTCATCTCATTACCTCGTGTCACGATGCCTTCACTAACTCTCAGCTCCGGGCAGGCATCGGGAGAAACTCGCTAATCACTGTGTTGCTTCCCTAAACATCCCACTTATCACATCATGAATACTAATCACTTCGAGGCACTTGTGTAAGCGGTTTTCTCATTTTTTTTCTGAGACAAGAATACATCTGTAGACACGATGCATTCTCATTGGAAGGCAGACTGGAATCGCGTACCTCAACACAAGAGCAGCCCTGAAATTACAAGCACACAAAAGCTTCGCCTAGGAATGCCAGGCTGGTTGTGGTTCACTGGATGGAAATAATAGTGGTCGTGAGGAGGAAGGAGCTGCTGACCTAGGCAGTGCTCAGGTCTTGGCTGCTAGTGACAAAGTCAGGCTACCCAAGGCCACCAGCCCAGCACGGTAGGGCTCTGCAGACACTGAGTTCCCTATGGGTGGGTCCCTGGAGATTCGGGAGATCTCGCTACTTCCACTACCGTCCTCGGACCAGCAGCGTGGGCACCACCTGGAAGCTCGAAGGACGTGCACACTCCCTGCCTTCCACCTCCCCCCTCCCCTTGATCAAGACGGGCCAATGCCCAAGTGGTAACTATTTTCATCAAAGCTTGATAAGTGCTGGCCTAGTGAGATTAGCTAGGTGTTTTCTGAGTTCTCAGGAGTTTTTTTTCTTTTAAATTTTGACCCCAATCTGTGTAGGTAGAATGAGATAGACTAGCTGTCTTTCCAAGAAAAAAGAAGTGGGCTAAGTGAGAAAAAGCTTTGAAGAGGCCCTCGCTGGGTGGTTAGCTGGTTGGAGTGTTTTCTTGTACACCAAAAGGTTGTGGGTTCGATCCCCGGTCGGGGTGAATATGGGAAGCAACCCAATGATGTTTCTTTCTCATATCCTTGTGTGAGGATTACAAAAGCTTTGAAGAGGAACAGAATCATTCAAATGCTTCTCAAAAATCCAGGTGCATTAGTTACAAAAAAAAAAAACCCAAAATGCCAAAAATACTGTTGCTACAAACTCAAATCATTCTACACAGCAAGGTTCCCCAAACAATCTATAAGAAAGGGCTGCTGGTCCGAGGACCACACCCTGAGAACCACTGAGTTCAAGGACAGAGTTGGCATGTCCCAGGGCACAGCATGCATCAGAGCTGCGGGGGACACAGGAGAGTGACAGTCAGGCGGTGGGAGAACAAGACTCCATCAGTCCTGACAGCGAGAAGGCCCTCGAGCGCTGCGCCAGAGCAATCAGTTTTGAAACGTCAGGAGCGGCTGAATGAAAGAGAACAGCCCTCACGCTGGGACCCCCGAGCGTGTCACTGGGAATGTGCAGACAGACATGGCCAGGAGGCTGAAAGTGTCCTGCTCAGTTGATTCGTGACAAATGCCATTAATGTGAAGCCCCATGTGAAGGGTGAGAAGCTGGCGCTGATAAATAGCAAGAAGGGAGAGGAGCCTGGGAGAGAAGAGAGAAGGTGCCGGTGGGACAGACCCGTAGCTGCCCCTGGGCCCTCGGGCACACGTTCTGTAATCTGCGGGGCAACCAGAGGGAGACGGATGAGGACACGGAGGCTCAGAGAGGTTGGGGAAGCCCAAGGTCACACAGCCAGTAAGATGCAGGACCGAGATTTGAAGGCAGCTGCATTTGGCTGCCAAGCCCCTGTGTCTTGCCTAGACCACGTGGACCGTGGATATCACATGGAAACGCTCACCCTGTACTTCCCACAGTGCCAGGCAATCTTCGACATCCTTTATACAATGACCTCTTTACTCCTCACAACCATCCGAGGGGGCAGGTACGCTTACGAGTCCCATTTCCCAGAGGAGGACCTGGGGGCTGTGGAGCCCGCCTGAGGACAGAGGCAGTAAGCGGCAGATCCAGGATTTGCACCTGTGCCCAGCGCCACCACACTGTGCTGGCTCCGCCCCGGAAGGGAGGGGGACTCCAAGGAGAAAGGTAATGGGCCAGGCAGGTGTGCAGCTCAGTCGAAGTTCTGGAGGAGATGAGGAAGCAGCTGCTAGAGAATGCGGGGCGGTGGGCCTGTGTCTGTGGACGGACCCTGGCTGCCCTTCCCTCCAGCTGCATGTCGCTGATCTAACTGGACTCACCTTTTCTGGATCCAATCAAATCCTTTCCTTACCCACCACTCCCCACAACATCCCTGCCAGCCCTGTGCCAATTCCCAAACACCCCCGGGCCAGCCTTTCTCTCCAGGATTGAACCTCCCTGCAATGCCCCAAGTAGGGACAAGAGTGTGTACAGCGGGGAGTGAGTGGGCTGACCTGGCTGTCCCCTCCCTCTGTCATCTCCAGTACCAGCCTTGGCCATGACTGTGGCCAGTCCTGCTCTGTTTTCCAATGAACTGACTAAGCACGAGACCTCCTTCTTCCTGAGACAGAGCCATTGGCAGCTGCACAACTCAAAACATGCGGAAGGCACAGACAGCAACTGAGCAAGGCCCCCGAGTGCAGTGGAGGAGCCCAGCCTGAAGAGTCTGATTTGGTTGAGTCCACAGCTGGGACTCAGACCTCCAAGTTTCTGGATGCCTCAGAGTCGGGCTCTGAAGCACAAGTCTTTCCATTGGGATGGGCGAGGTTAGAGATGGCCACAAAGTCTTTGCTATTTCTGTCTTTGAAAGGCAGAGTATACATCCCCCTCCTCCCTGAATCTGTGCTGGCCTCAGTGACGTGCTCGCCCCTTAAGAGCAGCAGCAGTACTGTTCCTGGAATTCCTGAGACGAAGTTCCAAGTCCTGCACCTGCATTCCAGATTGCTCGGGGCACTCTGCCCGGGCGCCCCGGGCTGCGGTGTAAGAGACAGAGCTACTCTGAGACTTACACTGGAAGCCCCGAGGGCACAGAGGAGAGAAGGTGGCCGTCCGGCTCTGGTCACAGTCGCTGTGTCTCTCCAGCTGAAGCCCCATCTTCCATGAAGAGAAGTGCCCACGTTTGGCAATGATGTCTCTTGACAAAAAGATAATCTTAACTAGTTTTGAATGATGCTTGACTTACTAAAACTTCTCTCACAGAACACCAGGGTGACTGGGATTGTTAAAAAATCCCAAAGTTCAAATTTGAATAAGACTGTACTAAGTGCAATTTATGAATCAGCTTCAAAAGAGCCAAATACGGTGGTGATTTTTATTACAAATGATTGCTATTGCGTGCTGCTTAAAACCAGGTTGGAGGAATGAATGTCTATAGGGTTTGAATCATCAGACTAAGAGTCCAATCACGAGCTGCTTTTTGTAAATAAGATATATTCATAGAAAGCAACTTTCCTCAAGTTAAAAATTCAAAATCTGAAGGCCTTTGTTTAATTTTCATATCTCCATTTCAATGTGAAATTAGACCATTTATCATCTTCTTAATTTCTACTTGATACTCACTTTCCCCCGCAATAATTGATACTCCCATACAGTAATTCATACATTTCCATTTTCTTTCTCATTTATTTTCCAGTTTGGGAGGTTTATTCATTTCTCTGGTGAATGTTTCACATTCATCAAACAGGCTTCAAAGCACTTTCTCTCAACCCTCAATTAAAACTGAGAGAACAAAACGGATTTTGAAAATATTGATGAGTGTGCTTCCACCAAGGCCAGGAAAATACCATGATAAGTTATAGCTTTGATTTAAATAAAATACTGGAAGGGATGTTTTAGGTTTAATGTACCTACTTTTCAATTTTTCAATATTTTTTCAGGTATTTTACTATTCTAGAAGAATGAGTCATTAAAAATACATAAAAACATTATATAGGGGGACATAGTTCCTTTTGACTACCTCTCCAATAGACTTTTACCAGATCCTATCTTTAGTTAAAATTACTATATTTTGTTCTTTATAAGTTTTCTATACTATTTTTTTATTTTAAAACATACTGTACATTATTTATCTTGATTGTGAGGTTTTTTTTGCAGCTCGAGGTGAGTGCCCCGCTAGCCCTGACCTTGGCCCAGACGGGCAGTGCCGTGTGGGCACTTCCGACTCGAGTTTCCCATGGCGGCAGGAAAGGGCCCGGTGGGAGACAGGTGTGCCCGTGGAAAGGGAAACCGTGACCCATGAAGCCCACGGTTCCCGGAGGAGAAGGGGGTGCCCAGGGGAGGAGGTACCCCTGGGACATGCCTAGGGGTGTGTGGTGGGGCATGGAGGTGGCCGTGTCCAGGACATGCTGGGGATGAGGAACAGCAGAAAGAGACCTGGGAAAAAAAAAAATCCATGGAGTCTATATATTAGTTGTTGAGCTTTTTGCCCTAGAGACTCCAGGGGGGTGGGACTGGGGAGGAGAAGAGCTTTGAAGGAGGGGTCCTGCATCAGCAGTGAGGGACAGAAACCAGTGAAACGTCGTTACCCAGGAAAGGCCTATATAAGAACACCTTTCTGGAACAACTTGGTGGTGAGTGTGTCAGGGTACCCCGTCCCTTCTAGAGGTCTCCCAGGTATCCTTCATAGGGCTTGGCGACAGCAGCGTCTCTGCTTTGCAGCCACTCTGGCCTCGGTGGGGCCTGCCCAGCTGTCCCTACCTGGCCCCCAAGGAGCCCTCTCCAGACTTGAGGCCCCTGGCACTGAGCTGGCCCGGACCTTCCCATCTCTCATGCGGCCTCCGAAGCCCTGGGCTCCACCCTCACGCCTGATTTGTTCCTCACGACACGGTTCAGCGGGTGTGACTCATGCTCCGCCAGGCAGCTGTCAAGTCCGGGGGCCGGTGGGATGCAATGGTTTCTTTTAGCCTCAGCTATTTGGAGGCAGGAATGACTACCATTTAAATTCGGCTTTTTTTCTTTTGCCTGCTTATTTATAAAGCTGATTGGGACTTCCTTCTTTTATTTGTCAGCACCAACTTGGAGTGAGTAAGAGAATGTAACTGGGTTTCCTTGAAGAGCTGCTGTTCCTGCTCCAGCTGCAGAAAGGCTCCCTCCGAGCGACACTGGCCCGGAAGCGAAATCCTGCATCCCCTCTGCTGCGCCGATCCGGAGGACCTGGTGACCGAGACGGCAAAGCAAGGTCCACACGTACGGATCCTTCCCAGGCCTCACCACTCAGTATGTGGCCTTGAAGACGCTAGTTCAACTCTCAGCAGCGTCTCAGCTCCCTCGTCCTGAGAACACCAATGATCACAACCTCCTGCCACCGAATTTCCTGGGCCGCATGGTTGCATCCGATCTCGCCTCGCCCCGCACATCCTGACAAACTGACATGTGCCAGTTCTGCTCTGATAACATCTTCACGCTCGTGTTAACGAGTGTGCCCAATCCCCACACTTCCGGTTTACTCATCTGTTTTGGTAACGGCAACATCACAGCCTGTAGAGGTGCTTTCCCTTTATTAAGGCCCAAGCTGGCTGCTGGAACCAGATGATTGTATCACTGATAGTGTCAACTCATTCTGGACTACAGCTACTATATGCACATGATATATTGCTTTGAAAATTAAAAGGCAAGGACTTTGCTATACGCTAAAATATTGTTAAAAAAAAGTCACTGTTTTCTTTACATTAAAATACTTTGAAAGCAGTCAGGGCACGTGCCTGGGTTGCAGGCCAGGTACCTGGTTGGGGGCATGTGCTAGAGGCAACCGATCGATGTTTCTCTCGCACATCAATGTTTTTCTTCCTCTCTTTCTCCCTCCCATCCCCTCTCTCTATAAATAAATAAATAAATAAATAAATAGCATCTTTAAAAAGCACTTTGATTGGAGTTGTTGGGGCTGCTGTGTAATGAACGACAGCTGCCACCTACTGAACGCCATTGAGCTCGGCCCTCTCAGTCCTGAAAACAAGATTCCGAGACGGGCGTTCTCTTGTGAAAACAGAGGCTGCACAGCCCCTCCATGCTCTCGCAGTCCCCTGCGCTGGTTCCATCAGGGCATGTATTACGCCATATTGAGACTCCCTATTTCCTGTCTCCCGCACGGCTTTATGTTCTCATAGGCAGGACCAGCTGTGTCATCTGTGGGGCTCAGTGCCGAAGTAAAACACATCCTCTTGTGAAACAATTGTTGGAATTTCAAGGCGATGGGAACAGAGGGTTAAACCAAGCTGGGGGCCCTTGAAGTGACTGGACATCTACGGAGGTGGCCCTGCGTGTGGGGCAGGGAGAGTGACTTACTCTCCGTTGGATCTCCAGACACAGCAGCCTGCTCTGGCACCTGGCACCCAGCAGGCATTAAGTCACTATTTGAAAATTTTAAGAATTGGAAGATACGTGAATATCACCACTCATTCACCATCCAACTAAAAAAAGACTGAGAAAATGGGCTGCAACAGTAGTTATCATACACTGACAAAACATGTAAAAGGTGATGAACATATTAGTTATCACAATACAGGTCAAGAGGGTTAGCCTGTATTTAACAGACAGATGCTTGGAAAAATAAATAATCGAAATTACATGCGGTTGATAAGGGACATGACCAAAAAATCATAGAGAAGATTAAAAATGAAGAAAAAGGCCAGAGAGCAGCAGGTAAACACAGAGAAAAAAGAGGGAGAGCAGATCAGACTAAAATAAAATCAAGGAAAACCTATTAAATAAGACACATGGTTATTTTCCCATTGATAGACGGTATAACCAATAATGGAGGCATAATAGGCCAAATAATAGAACTGACATACAGAAAAACAAAGGGAAGTTTTTAAAAATCACAGTGGGGGATTGGAAAAGCTCTATCATTCTTTGATAAATCAAAGGAGAACAGGGAGGAAGTGAATTATTAGCAGCTTGGTTGGAGATATAGATAAAAATATACATAAAATGCAGTATCTTTGACATACGGAAGTCTTGTTTCCCTTCCCCAAATATGCAAGGAAGATTCATAAAATTGAATTACATTCTAGACATAAAGAAAGCCTCAGTGGATTCTGCAGAGCAGATAAACCGTTCAGACAAAATCCACCGACTTAACGAAGGCAGGCATTCACAGCAAACACGAAATCATGAAAACGCAAACCCCTTGCAACTTAGATCCCTCCCTCCCTGCACCACCAAGCTTCCCCTTAGGTAACTCTTGGGTCAAACAAACAAACAACAAACAAAATAACTAAAACCTCTCATTGTGTGGTGGAGGTTCCTGCCATGTTGTAATCTTCCCACACGCAGGTGAGACGGGCTCGGAGAACCTGCTGGTCCACACGGCTTACTGAAACACAGCGCAGGCAGGCAGACTGTGTCATATCCAGTGCAGTGACGGGAAATGCCCGTGTGCTCCTTGACCCCTGAGTGTGCACGGCCTTGACCCTGTCATTCTTTTAACCCGTCAGGGAGTGCTGTCCAGGGATGTCTATGGATGTGGTAAAACCGTGAAGAAAAGGAATATTAAACACAGTGCACATCCATGATGTGTAGTCTTTGGCGTGTAGGACATGTTTCCCAATTTTTTAAAAATTAAAGAAAACAGTAGAAAAACATTACAGTTTAGTGCATGGTTCGGCAGGGAATGGCATTTATACAGACAGTAATAAAGCCCTGATTTACGGTCAGTCACTGAAAGGCAAGGGATGGGAAGGCAGGGAGCGTGGGGTGGAAGAGGCTGAATCTCCTCGTTCGTGGTGGGAAGTAACAGGTACTGCTGAGAACTGAACAGTTAGCAAGGACCAGTGCGGGCCTGCTCTGCAGAGACATGGAGGACAACTGTATCAGGAACTGTAAGTCAAAGTGGGCGGGCGGGGGAGGGCGGTGATGAAGAATAGTTGGAAGGCTGTGTTTTTTATAAACGACCTTGGCTCTTCAGACTCTGTGCATATACGTTTTAGTGAACGTAAACACATTATAAAATAAAGCATGAACTAGGTCCTGGTGAAGACCAACAACAGACACTTTCAGGACAGGGTTAAAAGCTACTAGTGTGAGACCATGTCTTCGTGGCTCGAGTGAAAAGTGTCGGTGGCAGAGCTTGAGGCTGATTCAAAATAACTCCGCCAGGCGTGCAGCTGCCGGGCTGCGGGGAGCCACGGTACCTGCCTCCGTGTGGTTCTGCTGGGGAGAGAGCGGATGACAACCAAGGGCTCAGGAGAGCTGGCTCATGGGTAAGAGGCGATAAAGGCAGCAGCTCCCAACCAATACATGATTCTACACAAGGAGTGGTCGTGAAGGTGCACATCACTGTATTAATACATTCACCTGCAAGTAGATATTTGATGGCTACATCTACACCTCAAAAAGTTTATGTATCGATGATGGGCAGAAGAATTCCACTTTTGTCCATCTTCTCATGGGGGAAAGTTTGTAATAAATATCATTTTATTGGGGGAAGGTACCTTTACATTCCAGCAAAAGAAGTTTGGGGTTTCTGGACATCCTTTCTAAGCATGGCACTGCAGGGGGGAACCATAAAGGAAATGATGAGTACACATCATCTCCCTAAAACTTAACATTCCCACAGAAGTTAAAAAGATGATGATACTACCCGGAAGGAACCAGCATGTGGTCCCACGGGCCCTCCCACTGCACACGGGCATTGAGCTGGTTTTGCTCTTTCTGGGCAGAGACTGGGCAGTGTGCACCTAGAACCCAGTCAAAGTGCTTACTGGTATTTAGATTTATATGCAAAGGTATGCACAAGGCAGGTCGTCACAGCTGAAAAGGTAGTAATTAAATATGTAATAGTAGAGCGTCACTTAATAAATGATCTTTGCTGTAGCACGCTATAGTGATGTAAGTGTTATATCCTCGAAGCATATCCTTTCGCATAAACGTATTTCCAACCCTGATGGCCAGGTAGAAAAGGTCACTAGGTAATTCTGACACCGATGACCCAAATACCCTTTGGCAGTGCGAGTGCAGGTGGATGAAGCCATCGGGCCCCCAGGTTCCCTTTTCACTCTGTTCGGCCAACTGCCCTCCTCGGCAGCAGACGCAAGGTTCACACCCTAGAAGGGCCGATGCGGGTATCTGGGACCAACCTCCAGGCGTGTCAAGGGCAGGGGCACCCACGGAAACCAGATGGGTGGGCTGAAAGCCCCCGTGCTGAAAGCTGGCGCTGGTCTTGGCCTTCCTGTGCCACTGGGCTCCCCTAGACTGACCCTCGGATTTGCATCCCCGTAGGAGACGGGGACACTCCTCTGGGGGAACTGACCAAACTCCAGGGAAAAGACCCACTGACGATCCCCCAATAAAACAGTCCGGCCAGAGCATTGTAGACTAAAGCCCGCCAGTCACCAAGTCCCGCCGGTCTTCCAAGGAGCTTTTAGTGCATCATTCTTAAGGATAAACAGACAGTTCTGGGTCATCAAATACTGGAGTGAAGTGTCTGTTATGAAAGATCGACACCAAAACAAACAGAATAAAGGAACTCACAGGACAAGCCAACTTCAAAAAATACTAATAAGGGAGCATATTGCAGCTATGAAGCAACAATGTTCCACTCTAAAAGGAACAGAGAAACAAAAAATAACTCGGAAATTTAAAAAAAATTGTTGTGAAAATTTAAAATTTAGTAGATAAAATGGAAGATAGTGTTGAGGGTATCTTCCAGAACATACAGCAAAAGGACCAAAAAAGAGAATTCAGGAGAAAAGTAAAACCACAGAATTAACCTGTGAGGTCCAATATCTGTGCTCCAGAAGGAACAAAGAAAGTGGAAGAGATAAAGTAATCAAAGAAATAACTCGAGAACATCCCCCAAGCCCGAAAGAGCTGCATTTCCAAAGTGAGATGGTTCTCTCAGAGCCCAGGACAAGGGGAGGGACAAGAGGCCAATGAAAGTCCGTCACTGTGACGTTTTATTACACGGGACCAAAGCGAAGACCCTCCAGACTTTGGGAGGGGGGACAGCCATGCACAAAGCATCAAATATCACAGGGCCTCCGGACCAGTCGATGGCAATGCCAGGAAGCTGGCATGTATAGTCACAGTGATGAAATACTGAGAACTGACCTAACAAAGGTTATATTCTAAATAGACTGGGAGAACGGTGGGAAGGGAGGTGTATGTGTTGGGAGTTCAGAGAATAAAACCTTTTCATTTTGAGGAATAAAGAGATAAACTAAAAAAACAAACAAACAAACAAGCTATTTAGAAATTTGGAGGTAGATACCAAAAAAAAGAAAGCGAAAGGTTGAACATGGTTGTATCTAGGAAGCAGGAATAGGGTTGGGGTGGGGCAAGGGACCATAGTTATTTTACACGATAAATCAAGAGAACAAGTTGCCATTCTAAGTAGGTACATACACATGACTTTGATTACAGGAAAATTAAATAAAGACCCAAGGATTTAGCTCTTAGCTCAAGGGCCCTGAGAAATCCCTGACTGTCCCTTCTGGGAGACAGACACTGCTATCACTCGGTGGCTGTTCTGTGCAAATCCGTCTGAATCAGCGACATCCCCGAGAACACACAGGTCCCCTCGGCTGCTGCCCATGCAGCCCGTGTGCAGAGTTAGCCTGGAACAGGCAGCCCGCCGTTCGGAGGTGCCTTTCCTGCTCCCCGCTGGAGCCAGGTAGGGAGTCCAGCCTGAGTCTCAGAGGCAGCCGTCTGCAGGGACCGCAGCCACACCTACGGCACCCGCCTCATCGGGGCTCTGCTTTAATCAGCAGCAGAATCAAATCCTTCCCGGTCTCACCATGCAGTCAATAAAGGGAGGAGGAATGCTTTTTTTTTTTCCTATTTTGCAAATAAAACCAGTAGTACACCACATCCTTTAAAATCCATTTCTGAATGTTTGCACAAACACTCCTATGCAAAACGCTCGAAACGTATGCACCCAACAGGACAAAAATGACCCAGTTCTGTAGAAAACATCAATGACAACAACGAGGCAGCCTACAATAATAACGGATTATAGTACATGATCAATACTAGTAAGATGTGAAACAAAGGACAAGTCAACAGTGCTTAGTTATTAAAATTACCGGAAGCTGTAGGTTTCTCTCTGCCAAGCTCTTCTACCCAGGTCTAGTTCAAGTGTCTGGAGAAAGAATTAAATGCCAGGACACAGCCAATGGAGCCCCCGGGTCTTCACTCCGTGTCCTCATGGCCAGAAAAGCCCGAAGGCGGAGCGCGAGCCGAGAATCCTTCTCGGGAAGACACAGGGCTCCCGGCAGAGAGCCACCCCCGAGAGAAGGCACAGCACAGTGCCATCATCCGTTTCTATTACTGGCTTCAGAAGGGAGGTGACAGAGCTGTGAAATCTCAGACAACCACGCTGAGAAAAACCCATCAACAAGCATGCGGCGGGGAGCGAGAGGGACCAAAACTCATTTAAAGCTGCCCAGTGGAATAAAACTTTGTGGAGGAAATGTCACAGGAATGTTTACTTTACCTACCTACCTACCTATTACTTTCTGGCTTTGCAAATTCAAGGTCCTGGGGTATAAAAAAGCCCAGGACGTGGGTTCATCTAGCGTTTTCCCATGGGTCAGACCATCGGGTCTGTTCAGCTAGGTGTTCTCGACACGGGTGTGCTTGCCGTGGTAGGAAGAGCTGGAACGGGGGGAGGAGAGGGTGGGAGAGAACCCCTGGGGGTCTGACTGAGCAGGGTGAGTGGGCACTCTTCCCTGGGTGCCCAGGGGTGAGTGTTCGTGTTCTGCCTGGCATGTTGATGCCAGTGTGCAAATGTAGCTGTAGCATGATGAATGGACATGACCACCCATAGCTGTGACCACAGGCGATGAATTTTGCTTCTGTGAACCTCAGTATCCTCATCTGTGCAATGGGCATCATTCCCACCCCCACCTTGTTGAATGGATCGAAATGAACTATGCTTGTAGTGCTTCAAGTTACAATGCTTTGCGTAGGTTAGCACTATGCAAAATATTCAAATATTCGTACCACCTCATTGGCAAAGCATGATTGCTAATAAGCACAGATAATGTTTTTCTCTGAGCACTGTGAAGGAGGTGTCACAGGACACTTATTTGTGACCCCGGGCACTAGCGATGTCCCTCCTGTTCTGTGTGAGTCCCCCCGCCCTCCTCTGCAGGCAGGACCACTTCAGGTGGCCACTAGGACAGAAAGCTCTACAGGACAAGCTGTCTGCCCGCCCAGTGCCCTTCCAAGTACCAGTTCCCAGCTGGGCCCGTCTGCTCTCAGTCCAAGACTGAGACCAGTGCAGAGTTTTCGGATAAGATTTCCTTCTGGGGCTGAAGACAACGAGAGGCCTTGACTCACGATTCCTGCTCAAGCACACGCATGCACGCACACACACCTGAGTGAGGGCAGCAGAACGCTTGATAGGAAAGAGTTGTGGAGGCTTTGCTCTAAAGCACGATTTGGAAGAAGGTGCCGTTCCCCTTATGGTGAAGTGGCAGGTAAGATATTCGGCACGTCATCCCACTAGCTCCCGTCCCTGTGTGAGCACTCGTGCGTGACTCAGAATATTCCCGGGGGGACCCGGGGCGCTCTGTTCACAGCCCGCCGCTGTCTGTAGAGACGGCGCTCACCGCGTTTTTCAGACTATAAGATGCACTTTCCCCTCCCCCAAATTTGGGAGGAATAATGGTTGTTAATGCTGCTGTGGAGTTGTGTTTACATTTACTTTGGTGAAATATCATGTTATTTATGTGGTTAAATATTTTACCACATTTTTTGCTTCAAAAATTTTTCCCCTATTTTCCTCCTCTAAAACCTAGGTTCGTCTTATGGTCTGAAAAATATGGTACTTAGAAAAGGACCTACAGATGATGAGGGTGTTAGGGAGGAAAGAGGGACACTGGTCCTTTCCTGCGTGGCCAACCCTCCTCGACCTCTGCAGGTGGGCCCCTTTCTTCCAGACAAACGCATGTGTACAAAATCCTGTTTGCACGTTACTGGAATGTATTGCACTAGGAATGGGTTATGTTCGTTTACATAGGATACGAACACAAACTCTGAAAAGGCTGATGCCTCACCCATTCACTTTCGTGCAAAAATCAACGGCCACTTTTTATAAAAACAGGAATAGGTGTCTATTCTGTAAATCAAACACGAACTTAATGGACTTCCGTTCCAAGGTAAATCTCAAAAAAAAAAAAAACCCAACAAAAAATGGCTGCTCTTGTTGGTTGATTTGAAAAATAAGCTGAAATCGTGGCATGATTTCTGTCAGGGCCAAACTCGAGGCATCGGACTTGCCAGTCTATCAAGATGACATATGGTGGCAAAGGTGCCAGCAAGCCGGACTTACAAGCAAGCGCTGTAACCAACTTGGATGGCGGTTTCCGAGGTTGCTCCGGCAGATGCGGAACACGGGGACTCTCGAACGCTCCTCCAGCCCAAACCCTCTGGCAACACTGCTGTTCTCATTAAGTCACCGAGGTCATCTTCGTCAAGATCCACCCCACCTATTTGTCGTCAGTAGAGGATCACCTGTCAAGTCCCCTGTCCAGTGTTCACGTTGTCTGAGCAGAGGGGACCTCCAGATGGGTTTCATGGCGATCCCAAGCCTCAGCAGGTTTGTGCCTGCTGAGAACGCTGTGAGCCCCGAGCCCTGGGCTGCACTGCGGGGTCCCTCAGACATGGAAATTGTGCCTGTTCCTTACAATCCCACCTCCGGAGTGGGAGCCCGGCCAGAGACGCCAGCTGCGGGGGTGGGGGTGATAGGCTGCTTTTTATTTTATTTTATTTTAGTGTTATCTACCATGGTGGACTTCAAGGCTTTGAATAGAAAGATCCAGTCCATCTGTGTACCGCCAAAAATATCTCTTGAGAAATGCCTTGAATACATCGCTCTTAGAGAGGGCTTCTTTTGTTGTCGTTTGCACCGAAATTGAAACTGCTGACCAGGATTCAAAGGGGAACCCGAGAGTCTACCCTTTAGAAAGTCTCCAGGCTTCAGAGATCTTGGGAGCATCGCATGCAGAGGGTAGGCATGTCAACCGTAGGGCCAGCCACCCCTGAGTAAATCCCGACTCCACATCCCACCTGTGAGCCTGTGGGCAAGTTCCCCGGCCTCTCTTCCCTTAGTTTCTGCATCTGTCAAATGGGGGCAACTGCTTTATAAAGTTGTTATGTGGATAATGGAGAGCTCAGAGCAGTGAATCAGTACAGAAGAAGCTCCCAGCCACGTTAGCTGTTACGCAGAAAAGCAATTCCCGTTTCCATCGGCTCTTTCTGTTTTTGCTGGTGGTGGGATCTGGGACTCCAGGCCCGGCCCCTGGAGAAGTTGAAAGCCCCCATCGCTACAGATGCGCCTTTGCTCTGGGTGCCGGCGGGGCTGCTGCTGCAGGGCACCCGGACGCGCACAGCCCGGAGTGAGGACGATGGGTGGAGCCTTGTTCTTTACCCAAACAGCAAACCAGTGGCTTTGCCAAGCAGCACAGCTGCTGTTATCTCTGAGTGCCCAGATTTTTCTTACAGTTGTCGTTTTGCCTGGCAAAGGAAGTTTTCATCATTTCGGAGCCACCGATGCCGCTGTCCATCGCTTTGTCCCCGCCGGGGCTCTCGGCCTTACTGCTGTGACACGGAGGCTCAGGGCAGAGCGGCCGGGGGAGGCCCCGATTTCCCGGGCCACTCGCACAGCAGCTCCCCTGGGGCTGGGCCGGACACCCCTCTGTGCAGCGATGGCCTGCAGTCACCCAGAAATTCTGCCCTCCTTGCGGGGGGCAAGGAGGAGAGCCAGAGGAGGGAGGGAGGCAGAGACGGTGTTTGTGGTGTGTACACAGGCATGACTTCATGTCCCTCTGTGTGTGGTATGTGTGTGTGGTATGTCTCAGCCGTGACTAGGGCCTGGACTGCACATACAGCCGGCCTACACATTTCTCAGAAAGCTCCCCAGCTCCCTGGGGAAGCACAGGCAGGGGCTGGGGGGAATCCTCTCCTCTGACTAGCTCGAAAGCAAGGCTGAACTCTCCAAGCCTGAAGGCGGAGGATCAGGAGCCCCCCCCCACCCTGAAGGTCCTGCCCTGCCCCCTGCTGGCCAGGGCCTGATTTCTGGCTCTGGGTATCTGAAAGGCTGGCCCTATATACACTGGGTGGGGTGGTCCTCACTCAGAGCCGTTGGTCCCCCATTAGCTGGGGCTTCTCGGAGCAGCACAGCCTGTGTAGGCAGCTGCTAGAAGCTGACTCACCCTCTCTGCTTAGGGAGGGAGGATGCTGGGATCAGGTACAGCTCCAGGCACCAGGAAGTCCTCCTGCAAGGGACGTGAGGGGTGGGGCATCCGGCTCCATCCTTGCCGGGGACAGGAAGGGAGCTGAACTGGCTAGGTTTGCAGATGTGAGGTCCGTTTGGAAAATTGAAAAAGGAGGTTGCGGTAGCATCCATTCATCCCCTTCCTGGTGAAGCTGTACCCCCAAATTTTGGGGAACTGCATCTTCCCACTCACAGCTCTCTCTTTTTTTTTTTACCTCACTCTCGGCTCCAAGAGTGGGTCTTGCCTTCACCAGCCATTTTTCTTCCCTTCTTCCCAGCCACAGCGATTAGGTCAGGGAGGGACAAGTGACCCCAAATCGGGCCAATGTGAGCCATGCCTTCGGCTTTTGTGCAGCCCTGGGTGCGGGTGGTTTCTGAGATGTGCAACCGAGAGAGCGAGAGGCTAGAGCTCTGGCCACCCCTGCTATCGTGAGAAGTTTGAAACTGCAGTCCACGAGCAGGTAGAGGCAATGGAAAGGTGAAGGAACTGAATTCAGCGGTGCCTGAAACAGACTACCCTTGAACTTCTTTGATTATATAAGCTCATACTTTCTTTTTCTGTAAGCCAGGTCAGGTTGGATTTTCCGTTATTGGTGATCCATAGAGGTCTGGCCACAGCAGAGCTGAATGGGGTTGGCAAGCCCCTACCAGGAACCTACGATGCACTGGGCAGGTATGGTAACAAGTGCTGGGGGAGGAGGTGACTAAATGCAAGACTCCTGTCCCTGGGGGACTCTCAGTCACCAGGGAAGGTAGGTGTCTCAACAAGGGGCCAACATCCCAGGAACATCTATGTCCTTGTGCCGCAAAGATAAGAAGCCGGACAGCCTTAACCCAGAAGCCGAGGTGGGGAGGCCCACGGGGGGCTGAGAAGCTGGCCACGGGTTGTCATGGGTAACAAACGCCAGCATCAGAGACAGACAGACTGAGCCTTAAATTCCAACACAACCTCTGTAAGTCTCTGCTCATTCACCTGCAGAAGGGGGAGTCTTGTCTCATAGGACTGTTGTAAGAATTGGACATTTAATCAGCCACTCAACACATGTTTCTTAAGTACCTATTAGAAACTGTGGACAACATAGTAGGCAAAAGCAGAGAGGAAGCCTTATAATCCAGGGCGGTAAACACCAAATGAACATAAACTATCTTGATGACAAACAGGTTACGTTCCAAGTCCAAGCTCAGTGCCTAACTAGCTGTGTGACTTTGAGCAGGTTACTAACTTCTCTGAGCCCCTCTCCTACCCTGTACATCAAAGCCTGCTTATAAGCGTCCTGAGCACGTGGTGAGTTAATATCTACAACATGCCTAGCACTCGGGAAGTGCGCTGCGACTTTGAGTCCTCTTCTCCCCTCTTTCTCAGGGTTCTGGGTGACCAACATGTGACAAGACAGACCTATGACAGCCCCAGGCACTGCCGAAAGCATCCTGGAGTAAAGCCCCAGATATTTCTAGAACACCCCTAATCAACATAAGAACTTGCCTTAAAAATAAAATTCGCCTGGGAGAGGGACTTGGGGGACACACCCACCCCTTCAGTGTGGGGTGGACGATCCCTTCCACAGCTTTTCCTGGCCGCCAGCTGTGAGTAGGAGAAAAAGGAGAGAGAGAGCCCAGGAGGGGTGCCAATCATCTGGGGGGATATCTTTGGGGGTTTTGAGGTGCTGACCACCAGCAGGCTGCAAAGACCCCAGGCAGGGTCTGAGACTTGAGAGAGAGTGACGGCTTCAACACCTGGACAGAAAGAGTCCTGCAGCCCCAGGGGCACCCCCTTTGCAGTTGCGTGGTGGCCGTGGGCCCTGCCCTGCAACGAGCCCAGACAGGCAGGCCCGGGAGGGCAACGGAAACACCAAGCAGACGCTGCAAGAACAGAGTCCGTTTCAAGGCTCAGCCGAGCAGTTTACGGCTTTTAAAACGCATCCTCACGTGTCTCTCTGCAGCGCCATCTCTTTCCAGGCAATTTCAACCCTCAGCCCCATGACAGGGCGGGAGAGAGGAAAGTGGAGACTTCCCTGGGCAATGATAGCGGGAAAGGTTCCTTCGGGGAGGTTCTGGGAAGAGGAAGAAACAATCCAGACCGATCCTTTTTTTTCTTGTTTGAATTCTCCCCACCCTACCCAGCCTGTGGTGCAGCCCGGACAGTCTTATTTGTACATCAAGTGCGTTATTAGATGTGAGAATTTGAAGTGACAAGCGAAACGCTCCGTGTCATGATGCTAATACTCATTAAACCATTCTCGTTTGCAGCTCACTAAGAATATACTTAGCAATTACTTCTCTGCTCATGTGTGTGCGTAAGTGATTTAAATCAAACATGGGGAGGTCTTTAGAAAATAGCCAGGGGATGTAAAGCACATAGCATAGGGAATATAGTCAATAATATCCTAATAAATAATAGAGTCACTATGTATGGCGTTAGGGTGGAAATATTGCAGGGAACATTTTGTAATACATATGATTGCCTAACCCACTCTGCAGAGAGTCTAACCCTAACACAAAATAAAATTGAATGTAAGCTGTAATTGGAAAATAAAATTTTAAATGGGGAAAAACAACCATGAAAAAAGATCTGGGTTGTCCTTGATTTGTCGCATGGCATTAAAACTACTGTTGCAGAGAAACACCATATTTTTTCATTTTTAAAAAAGTGACCAGCACCAGAAGAATGAAGCATTCAGATCAGGAAGCCCAAACTCCGAGGCCTTGTCCTAACAGCCAGACCCTCCGCTGCCCTGGAGTCTCCATCAGCGGCTGACCCCTCCAGGTGGGGAGAGCCCCAGGAGACCAGGCCAGGGGCCTGCCCAAGACTTGAATGCAGGCCCAGGGGCTGCAAAGGAGAGGTGAACACCAAGGGACCTTGGGCTGGGTCATCTCTCTGATACACACGGGCCCCCTTCCTGCCAAGGACCGCCGGGCTCCACGTGACAGGAGCCGGCTGCACTGGCTTACCTGGAAACACACGCACGGTCTTCCTGAAGCCCACCCCGAGAGACCAGGACTGAACACCCACCCCTGCGCCACAGGGGTGTCTGAGGACAGAGCTTGTACGTGGTGCCCCCTGGAGGCCCCGCGGCCCCACCACCCTAGACCGCACCTCAACGCCGTACGCCCTCCAGAGATCCAGAGAGGAGGCACGCCCCAGATGGATGTGGGGCACTAGCACCGGGGCGAGAAAGGCACAGGGGCCTGGGCCACAGAACACGTCATCCGGTGGTCTTTTTTTTTTAAGATTTCATTTATTTAGTTTTAGAGAGGGAAGAGAAGAGGAGGGGGGGGGGAGAGAGAGAGAGAGAGAGAGAGAGAGAGAGAGAAACATCAATGTGCGGTTGCTGGGGGTCATGGCCTGTATGGCCATGGCCAGCATGTGCCCTGACTGGGAATTGAACCTGTGACACTTTGGTTGGCAGCCCACACTCAATCCACTGAGCTACGCCAGCCAGGGCCCACCTTGTGTTCTTTTATTACTGTGAAGGCCCTGGGCAGAGAGATGTGCGAGGTGGCAGGTTTGACAGACAATGCGTTACAAATGAATGACGCTGGTCAGCTGAGGCAGGTTTCCACTCCTAGAAGTGGAACCCTATCTGGTCAGACTTGGAGCTGACGCGGGCTGGAAACCAGACACCACCCTCAGCAGAAATGGTGCCGGGGGAAAGGCTGGAGGGTCCACAAGGGGAGTGGGCTCTCTCCGCAGATGTCAGCCTCTCGCCAGTGCCAGCGGGCACTTGTCTAACGGAGGCCACACCCCTCTGCTGTCCCTTCCCTCCTTCCCTTCCCCGGTTGCCCTCTAAGTCCAAGTGCGCGGGGCCACCTGAACACAGTCACCGCCCATCACCCTTCGCCCTTCACCACATCGGCAAAGTTCAGCGCAGAACATCGGTCCAGCGCCTCGGAGCTCAGCCCCCCGGGGCACGCTGAAGAACGTGCCACCGGGGTCCCCGATCACTGTCATCCTCAGGGGCAAACCCAGAAAGCTCAGGGACTTGGCGTAGGGTATCAGAGCTTACCGAGCAAGAACAAAGTCCGGCTAGAAACAAAATGGAATGTGTTGACTTTTCTTGATGAAATTCTGAATGCAACAAGTACTCTTGGAGTGTTTTTCAGCCTCCAGTGACACCAAGCCAGGTACTTTTTCATGAGCTCTTGGGAAAGTGTCTCAAGGTTAAAAATAAAAGAATGGAGAGAAGAGCTTTTATGTTCTTATTAGAGGGGCATGCAGCATAGGAAGTGGCTTTCCTTGACCTTATCCCATTGAAATAGACTCATGGGCCCTCGTACATCCACACACACCTTGGCCATGAAAATCCTGTATATAATTTGAGAGAACAAAATAGAACTCCACAGAATGCGGTCTTAGGGAAGCAAATACAATTCTGCATAAACAATTCATTGCCAAGGCCATTACCGTGCAGTAAGCGCAGAAACATCCAACCAGGAGGCATTCGCCTCAGAACTAACGTATAAAAGCTTCATGAGGATGATTATGGTCCTGAGGAACCAGAGGGAAATTCTGTTGAGCCTCATGCCCACTTTCGGTGAGCCACAGACAAGTCCTGCAGCACCTGGGCATACGCCAGCTATATCTAGGGTCCAGACTGCCCTCCTGTGTGAACGCACCCCTGTCTCCTGCCCAGCAGAGCACCTCAGAGTCCTGAGAACCTGCCTGGAAAGCTACTGAGCTCAAAGAGGGCTTCTGAGGGCTATACACAGAAAGGGCCGCGTGATAACAACCTCTGTGAGCATCCGTTTCTTCGGCTACAGAATTGGAATAACATCAGCTCCACATACCGCACAGTGGCTGAGAGGTTAGAACAACAGAATGCAAGCAAAAAGTTTCCTAAATTTCGCTGGTAAATAAGCTATGGCTGCACTGCATTCTTCTCAGTAATCTAGAGTCCCGTTTTGGACTCGGGCATTAAGATGTTGTTGGCTACATTTGTCCCATACTCCCTGGCCAGCGCCCCCTCTTCTGGTCACACTGGGGGAACCATAGGCCCTCACACTCACACACCACCTGCCCTGTGAGCTGCTCCTCCCCTGGGCTGTCTCCCTGGGAATGTCACCAGCATCCATCCAGGGGCAGAGCTGAAATTGCAGCATCACATGACTTCCCCCAACCCCCCCTCGCCCCCCATCCACAGGCCTAGATCTTTCTCATGTCTATCTGTGTCTTTTCGTTCCCATGGCTACCGAGTCCAGGGCCCATCCCTGTCTAGAGGATGACTGCAGAGGCCTTGTCCTGTTTTCCTGCCTCCAGCTGCACCCTTCTGCATGCAGCATCCAGAGCCATCCTCCTAAAACATGAACCTGAGAATGCCATGCTTCTGCACCTGATGACTGCCCTTTGTTCTCAAGACAACCATGAACTCCTGAACGGGGCTGAGGAGGCCCTGTGGGGCAGAGTCCTGCACTCTCTCCCAGCCCCAGGCAGCCCCTTCCTCCCCTCCCCCCAGCACAGTTACAGAACGCGCCCACAGGGATGCTCTCTGGTTCCCTGGCTTACATCTCAGGGCATTTGCACTGCCTGTGGGTACTTTCCCAGCTACGGCATGAACTCCGTATGGTTACGGTTGAGGCTTTCCTGTCTTCCTATTAGGCTCTGAGATCTTAGAGGGTAGGAGCCTCTCTCTGTCATTCTCAGAAGCGCCCTGCTCCATCTCAGTCAGGGGTGTGTGGGGCCAGGCTCGTTCTGGCTCAGAAGAGTTGGCTGCGAGCACCTCCCCCCAGGGCAGCATTCAGTCGTGACATGCTGGTAGCTTGAAAACATATATGGTGGGAGGATCTACACTGTGGAAATTGGCAAATGCTATAAATCAAACTTTTCTTTAATCCCTGGAGAGCTAGTTCTTACACATTGACCAGGACACCACTGACTCCTGGCCAGCTCTCTCGCCTTGGCTTTTTAACCTGCCACAGTCTCGCTGCCCAGGTGCAACGGAACTAAAGTTGGCGGTCTCGTAACACCCTCCTTTCTCGAGGCAGACATTTCAGTCCCTACTCTTGGTTCCATTGATCTACTTGCCTGGCTCACTCCCCAGTGATAGCAACAATAACAGTAATAATAATGGCTAACACACACTGGAGCTGACTATGGGCCAGCTGCTGGGCTGAGCCCTGGCACGTGCCTCTCACTGAATCTCGTCCACTGCACTGAGAGGCTGAGACTGTTAGTACACTCACCTGACCAAAGAGGAAAGTGAGGCTTTGGAGCCTCACCTGAGGGCAGGTGGGGCAGGTATCAGAAACCAAGCTAACTCGGCCACGCCACCTCTCCATCACTACTACTCTGAGTTATTTGCCCTGCTTCCCTCTTGGGACCTCCCTCTGTGGGGATAATCACGCCTCTGCATATGTCCAGTGCTAGTCACTGAGGTTCTGTTTTCATCCCATAGCAGATGCACGAGGTGAGTTCACTGATGATGTTTTGTGGCACTTTATGAGTGTCCCGACAGCTCCGTTTTCCTCCTGTGCTCCAAGCATGGCGCTGGCTTCCCTGGTGCCCACACTAGAGCTCTGAATGCAAACCACAGCTGTCCGAATCACTTCTCCGAGCATGGCCTTGGGGAACCTTCCCTGGGGCTCCACTGCAGTAGGTGCTTCCCCAAGCCAGCATCTATTGGGTGGTGGACTGGGTGACAGAGGGCTAGCAGGTGCCAAGCCAGGGCTGAAACCAGTCATGCCTGATAGCAGGACTGGCATTCTTTCCACAACACCAGAGGTCCTGAATGTAAGGCAGGGGACAGGTGCCTGAATGGCCAGGGGAGTCAATTCCTACTGCCATGCCCTAGCACCTGGCCCACAGAGCATGCAGGCCCCATGCTGGTGAGCCTACAGCTGTGCCCTGCAGCTCCTTCTCCCAGTCTCCTGTCCTGGCACCTGGGAAGCAGCGCCCTGCTATGGGTCAGATGCAGCCCCCTCCATGTGGGAGAGGTTCTGCCCAAGGTGTGAAACTCCCACTGCCACGAAGTCTTCTCATCCCTTAAAAGGCAGCCTCCACATAGTGAAAAGCAAGTTCTTTTAACTTTATTTTAAGGTGGCTGCTAAGTTTAGAGAACTTCAGGTTACTTAGGGAACCACATCTTCCTTCTGAGTCATTGCGGGACACCCTGGTTTAAGTGGAAGGTTGAGATCGTGAGAAGTTACTGCCTTAAGTCTGACCTGGGGCTCTGCTAGGAAGATGTAGAACTTTCCAAAAACCCAGGAAGAGATTTCCCCCAGATTTTGCAAATGCTTCAGCAATTCCTTTTGCTATTGTTTCCTTTGGTTCTTATTCCTTTGTCTCCTTTCCTGTCTTCTTATGCATTCCCTTTAGGATGCTACCTTATTTGTGGAGTGTGTGAGCGTATCTCTGTGTAGTTTTCATAGTGGTGGTTTGGGGCATCACAACACGCATATGGTCCTCATCACAGTCTCCTGGTTTTCACATATTCCCACTTCAAGCCTAGTGTGGAAACCTTAATTTCAGTTAGGTCCATTTTTCTTTTCTACTTTTAAGTATCATTGCTCTGAGTATCAGGTGGTGTTATAATTTTTGTTTCAGTTATCATATATAAGTCACAAGGATAGTTCAGTGGGTTTCCACCCACATTTCCATTCTTTCCATTGCTTCCTCTTCCTTCCAATGATCCAAAATTCCTTCTATTATCATTTTATTTCTGTTGGAAGAACCTCCTTTAGCCAACCTTCAAGGATATATCTGTCAACTACAACTTTCAGTTTTCCTTCTTCCGCGAAAACTCTTGATTTCCCTTTCATTCCTGAAGGATAGTTTCCCCAGATATAAAATTTATGATTGACCATTCTTTCCTTTCAGCACTTGAAAAATGTGGTGCCACTTCCTTTTGGCCTCCATTGTCTCAGATGAGAAATCTGCTGTTATCTGAATTGATCTTCCCTTACAGGAAAAACATTGTTTTTCTCTGGCTGCTTTTAATACTTTTTTCTTTTTTCTTTAGTTTTCAAAATTTTAATTATTGTGTCTTGGCATGAATCTGAATGTATTTGCTTTTCTAGTTGTGTGTTTATTTTTCAGACTTACATGGACATGTTCTGATCTTATTCTCAGTGAATTCTGGCCTTATTCTCAGCGAATGCCTTTCTTTTTCTCCTCAAAGTCAGCCAGTAAATTTATTTGGTCTTCATTTCCCTTGAGTACTATGTACTAGACTTATCTAGCAGTTTCCAATAGTCTCCACTCATGCTTAGAAAATCTTCTACTGCAATAAAAGTGTAGCTGGAATCCTTTTAAGAGTGTAATTAGAAGCAATGTCCTTGTCACAGGAAATGCCATCCTCTGGCACACCTGCCGAGTCTCAGCATGGCTCCCCAGCTGTGCCACCAGTGCTAGAGCCGTCAGAGCCAGGGCCTCTGGCCTGCAGACTATTGTAGTGAAAGAAACAAAAGTTCTCTCCATTGACATCCTCCTAACCATGTGACAGACACAATGATGAGGATAATTCATCTTTCTCTTATTCTTCAGCAACCTTGTGAGCCAAGGATCACTCATTCCTATCTTTCAGATAAGAAAAATAGTGCTCAGAGATGCTCAGCAACTGGCCAGTAGCCACACCGCTATTAAGTGGGAGATACAGGGGAAATGTCCCAGATTTTTAAAAAAATTAGTTTATGGCAGTATAGCTTGCATACAATAGTGTATCATACACATCACACTCAATGAATTTTTACATACTATACATAACCTATAAGACTACCACCTAATCAAGGCGTAGAACACTTGAACCACTCTGAGGGGCTCCCTCTGTCCCCTCCCAGTCAGTAAACCCTCTGCCCCTCAAGGGCAATCACTATTTTGATTTCTCTCATCATAGATCAGTTTGAACCTTTTTTTGAACACTACATAAATGAAATCACACAGTATGTACCTATCTATGTCCAACTTTTTTTGCTCAACATGTCTGTTCATCTATGTTTTTGCATGTAACTGGAGGTCCTTCTTTTTCATTGCTGTATAGTATTTCATTGTATGAATATACCAAATTTGTATACTCATTTTCCTGTTAATAATCTTTGGGCAGTTGCCAGGTTGGGGGGTACTACCAAAAAGCTGCTCTGGGTGTCTGTGGACATTCCTTTTCTGAACATACATAATTTTACAAAGGCAATGAAGACTTCTATTGCCCAAGTTCTACCACGCAGCATGAAATTCCAATTTTGTTCCATTTGTTTGGTCTTGCTATAAAAATTAAGCTTCTCTTCTTTTTAGCCATGGGGGTACAGGGAGGGAAGAATCTTGCTATCTTAATAAGAAGAGGTCTGAATAAGTTCTCTTAGTGCTCTTTCCGAGCAGTTTTCAGTCCCTTCTTGATGAATCCTTGGAAGCCAGGTGAGAGGGGATCATTCTCTAATAAAGCCATACACATAAACATACCCTCACACCTCCCCACACTTTGCTTCATTTCAAACTCTACTGCTGTACACATTCTAAAATTCCCAGCATCGTCCACCAACTACCTTGCCAACCACAACTACAATGCACCCCACACCTAGGGCACACAGGTTTTGTTGCCCCTGGAAAAGACACGCCCTGTCACAACCCTGCATCCTGCTTTACCCCTCCTCTGCTGGGCTCCCTCCTTCTTTCAAATCTGTATTTAAATAATGCCTTTCCTCTTTTTCTCTTTTGCAAGTTGACACAAATACTAAACAAATAAATCACACAGACATTACTTACATGAGAATATACAACAAATTTTGGTTCCCTAAGGGTAATTTTTAAATATAAAGGACAAAATCTAATACAGAGAAAATTTATAAAAGGAGAAAAGGAAATCACTTCTTTTTACTAATACACAATGTCCAAGACTTAGCCTACCTACTAACTGGTCTATTATTTTTTTCAAAGTTAGAGATATAGGCTAAATTGACTAAAGCAATGCAACAAATTTAGTGCTTTATGATTACATCTGAGAGGCACAGCTGCCACAAAGACTTTTTAAAGTTATTTAGCCTGTTTGGAATTTGTTACACTTCTTGAGTTTACAAGGCCATTTCTATGTGTCTCTAGAGGTTAGAGCAAGACCCTCACTTCTCAGCTTGCACAAATCTCCTGAAAGACACTCAACCTTGGAAAAGGCAGATGTCCTTGTGTGGTTTGGTTCTGAGGAGTCTCTGGAAGCTGCTTGCCTGGGGAGCTGGGGCCCCTGGAACAATTCTTTAGAATAAATTAGATCCTCTTTTCTTAATTATCTCACATCCTCACTTCTACTGTGGTAAACTACATGCCTCTTCAATTCTTTCCTTATCAACAAATTCAAATACTCCCCTGCTGATGCTGCCTTTGAATTACAGGCAGCACAATATTCTCTGTGCCTTTATGGTGACTCTGAGAGCAATTCACACCTCAGGCAGGATTCCTAGGAATGCTGACGGCAGGAGAGCTTACCCAGTCCAGGCTGAAGCAGCCCCCTTACATGGCAGATGTGTTGGCCCTCCCAACAGGCGGTGCTGAATTACAGTTTGCCTTCTTTAGGCTGCTTGCTCCCACTCCCAAATGAGAATCCAAGCAGTTGGAAAGCATTCTGTAGTAGCTTCAAATCTTGACTTTAAGAGCTGTCCATTTATAGTTCTGACAATAAATACAGCATAACCTTCCACATTTGTGTCCTATTGAACTGAATTGTCTTCATGCTGAATGTTGCCTTGTCCAAATCAGGCCTTATTTCTCTAGGACCTTTCTAAGGATTTACATTTTTCAAGGTTTTTATGAAGTGAAATAGGTATTGTCTCCTAGCTAGAGCCTTCCACCCTTATGCTGGGGTAGCAAACACTTCTTTTCATGTCTTAACTTGATGTTCTGTGAGCCCTTTGTAGGGAACTTGAAATTTTTAACCACAAGGCTCATCCTAGACCCTCTTCTCCCCTCTCTTTACAATTCCTCTTTGGTGTGCTCCTTATTGTCCTGGGCACCATCCAAGCACTTATGATCCCTGAGCTTTAACCATCTGACACACCACTTCGAAGGCACCTTGGGCCCAACATAGGCAAAACCAAACCTGTCATCATGGTGCTTTATTACTATCCTCTAATTCCAGAAACTGGGACCACCCTTCCTCCCAGAGGGTAAGCCAGGAACCTGGGAGTCATCCTGGATCCCTCCCTCATTTCCCAGTAGCCAACCCACTCCTCCGACTAGCAGTTATTTACTAAGTATCCACTGAGTGCCCACCATGCCGGGTGCTGGGCACACAGCAAGGAGCCAAAAGAGAAGGGTGCTCTAAAATGAGATTCCCCAAGAGACATGTAGAAGTGGCTTTGCAAACTCAGGAAGTGTAACAAATTCCTAGTTTCATGGAGCCTTACTCAACGGAGAAGAGCAGAAAGAAATATTAAGGAAATATTTGGATAGCAGAATGTAAACTTATGAAACCAATTCCCCAAATTTATCCAAGAAATGCAGTTGGTTTATCAAGAGTCAAGATAAAGAATGCACCTATTTCATCTGGATATGTCATTTCCCTTTCTGATTATGTGGCCACACCGAGAAGAGCCATGTAATATGCAGGGTGAAAATTCATTATTTTTTGTTTTCCCTCAGTCCCTGTACTTGGCAATAAGATTTATACTTTAAATGTGCTGGTAACTACTCTAATTAGAATTATAGTGTTCAAAAACTCTATGAAGCCTAATGATCACAGGAAAAGCCTACAGAGCACCAACTACTAATGAGATAAATGGTTGATTTCTGGCCCAGAATATAAATAAGCTTGAAGTTGATCATTTTTAGTAGTTAAATATAAATCGACTAAGCCATTAATGAAACACACACACGAGAGACAGGTATCTGATATTTTCAGAGAGTTTAAAGCTGCTGGGATTGGCTAAATGCAGGTTCTACAAGAGGCAGGGAGCTACTGATTCCTTCCCCCGGCTCTTGCTGTGGCTTCAGCCATGGTGAGGTTCAGAAATGCCAGGCTAGATGTGAGAGAGCCATCCAACAGACTACATCGCTGAACCCTGGTCACGTCATGTATAGATTGACTTCCATTTCCAGCAATATGGCGGATGACATACTCTGAATCACAATCCCCTGAAAACAACTACAGAAAATGAGAAACCTTCAAGGCTAAACAATTTGCAAAAATGAGAATTCAAGGAAGTAAGCAAATATGGAGGTGCATTTTGCCCAGAAGGTTTCAGCCACATCCAGATCACCTATAGCTTCTCTTTGACAACTCTGCTGAGGGCAAGACATAAGAAATAAACTTCAGAGGCTCCCACCTGCGTGGAGAAATCTAAAAGCAGGCCCTCCACATAAGGCTTGGACACCATCAGGTTCTACTGTTAATGTAAGAGTCACCTAGAAACAAACCCATCGTGCCGACTGGGGCAGCAAAAAACTGGTGATGTATGGAATACACATCATTTGAAAGTGGTGTACTAAAAATCTCCTCTGAAAATTTATCACCTCAAGTCATAACTACAAATCTTTCTCGGTGTTTTAGCTTGAATTCCCGTTACCTTTGTTGGTAAAAAAAAATAAATAAATCTAAGCCTGAGAGTATCTGCTAAGTCTGGATAATCTTGAACAAGAGTCAGCAGAAACAACAGATAGGAGAATCAGACTGGCTAACATCTCAGGTACTAGAATTATCAGGTGAAAAAGTAAAGTAACTACATTTACTAAGTATAAAGAAAGAAGAGCCTAAGATGAATTCATTCCTCAGTTTAGCCAGCACACATGCATTCAGAATCGTGTGTTGGTTTGCAAAGGCTCTTGGGATGAAAGGTTCTAGAATCCCACAATAGGAAAGCGTGCCTAGCCAATGCATGGTGCCTGGGCCCCCGTTACTCCATCTTACATACAACCAGAATGAGTCCTAACTGTTTTTGCTCAGATATGGGATCTGACAGCTAAGTGCTTTAAGGTTGGGGTTGGGGCTGTCTCTGACTGAGCTGTGAGCTACCAAAAGGACTCTTCAGGAGGGTTTTGACAACTGTCTCCAGCTGGAGCTGAATTTCCCTGACTCAGTGTAATTGTGTAAGGGTTTCCCAGGTCTAGGGGTATAGGCCCACTGGGCACTGAAATGTTATAAATGCACAGTAAGAGAGGGTTTCTGTGAGTGAAAGGAGGAACACCTAATTAGGGACACTATGTAGTCCCTACATTAGACCATGTAGTCTAATTTGCTCAAAATAATTCTAGTTTCTATTTATTGGTCCTAGTGTAATTAAGGACATTCATTCCCTTTTACACTCAGAAGTGTCCCAGAGGCTTAAATAATAAGTTATGTGATGTTACACATAATCAGGTTCTTGACTACAATATTTATAATCCCTTCATGTCTACTGACAAATAGCAATGGAGTGCATTCTCCTGACAGCTTCTATCTACTCTTTCTGGGGTTTCTCCACTAAAGTAGAAAATCCAGCCCATTCTCCTCTGGCCCTTTGACATTGTTTGTCTTTGTTCCAGAGGTTAAAGAGTTCCATGTGATGTGGAAAGGAAGGAGAAATGAAGAACCCAGAGGTGATGGAGGGAGAAGGGGTGGTGTGAGGTCTCTGAGCAGGTACTCTCCAAAGGAACTCCAAATCCTGTCTGGACAGGTGTAAGTCCTAGCCCCACTCCCCCACCCACCCACCATCATCCCCATCTCCTTCAGCAGAAGGGAAGGTTTGTCGTCTCTCTTAAAACAGGGCTCTTTCCTCCAGAGCACAGCCGATTCTTGGCAGAATAGCCTGCCTGCTGTGGCATAAGAAGCAAGGTCACGCATGCAAATCTGGGAGGCTCTGGGGCAAGGAAGGGAGAGGAGACCCCTGGCCTCTTTCCTCCCAGCAGCCAGGTGCCTGTGGGAGGCTTGTTTGCATATAAACTCAAGAGGAAGGAGAAGGTCCTGAATTCAGCCATGTTTGGGGATAGATACCATTTAATTTTGAAAGTGCATTTGAAAACGTGGCACAAAAATCACTGTATGCAAGGCTCATGGTTTTGTTTACTGTCATACAACAGTGTGTGGTAACATGTCACATGCAGTGGAAAAGGGGCCACCAATATTAATGCCTCGCCCTCATGGTGGCTGCTGTATTCTACCACTCGGTTAGCTCACGAGATGCTGTCTCCCTATTTTCCATGCCTCAGTTTTGAATGTCACTGCAGACAGCTGTCTGGAAGCACATTTACTTCACAGTCACGACATCTCATTTTCCCAAGTTGAGAACTGTGTATTTACTTCACAGAGCTCCAAAGCAAACTGTTTCTTTTTCCCCAGCTTAAAAAATAACATTGGTGTTTCTAAGATATAGAAAACTATAAAGAAAAAATTTGGAACCCTAGTTTCTAGATAATCCTTGCTGTGATTTGCTGGGGGAGGGGGAGGAGAGGAAATACTTTTGCATAGTTTATGTCATGGACTCTGCCACCTGGTCACCACCATCCCTCTCCCCCTTCTCCCCTGGTAAAGAGACTGTAGCCATGCGGTCGCCAGCTCCCCTAGAGCTAAGTGTGCCTGTGGGATTGATCATGATCTCGAAAATAGGGCAGGAGCACAAGGGAAGTGTGCCCGTTTGCAGCCAGGCCCTTAATACAGAAGGTGAGCTTCTCCCTTAATCTCCTCCCCTTCTAAGCAGCTGAAACCTGCTGTGGCCTTGACGTCAACAATGAGATGGGGGGCTCTGATCAGTGCGGAGGCCTGAGTCCCACTCTGGGGATTCTGATTCAATGGCGGTGGTGTGTGGTGATGTTTTCAAAGCTCCCCAGAGGATTCCAGGGAGCAGTCAAGTTTGAGAACCTGCCCCTAGGAGATGGCAGAGCCCCGAGGCCTTGAATGACCACATGGAGCAGACACATTGGCCAACCTGGAATATTTGCCATGGACTGCTCAGAGAGGGAGGAAGGGAAGGAGAGAGAGAGAGCTCTGTATATCAGTACATTTTTAGGGGTGTTGTTGTTATGGTGGTGGTTGTTATCACAAATTAGCTTTCCTAACAATACAGTTTAACAATTCAAGAAATACAGACAGAAAAGTAAAATGAAGATGGAAGTCTCTTCTCCACTACAACGAAGCGTTCCCATGCTTAGATCTATTTATCCATCCATCCATTCGTCCTAGTGTTAAGAAACATTTTGTTGAAAATTTTATCAGGAACCAATTAAACTTACAGATTGATTTAGAGAACTGAGTTCTTTACAATGTTGGCTGTTTTTGTTTTTCCAGGTGGAGTCTATGGATGTCTTGTTAAGTTATTTGCGGTGTCTTATCATTTTTGCTGTTTTTGCTGTTACAGATGGGGTGCTCTTTGGCATTTTATTTTTAACGTTGTTTCTGTGTAAGAAAGCTCCTGGCTTTTGTATCTTCACATGGTAGTTATTTACCTACTCTTAATGATTGTAATTGGTTTTCAGGAGCCCCACCTCTCCAGCTTTACAATTGCATCATCTAAAATAACGAGGATTTTGCCTTCTGTTTTAGCATTTTTATTCCTTGTTCTGCTATGTTAAATAACAATGATGACTGTGAATATCCTGACTCGAATGCCTGTGCTCCTGGTACTCAGCTGTTGAGTGTGAGGCTGCCTTTTGGCTTGAGAAGGGAGGGAGAGTGAGAGAGTAAGTAAGCACGCACACAGACATTTATCACTAAGAAAACAGGCAATTCTTTTTTCAAAATCAATTTAAAAATAAAAAGACAATGGATTTTTGTCAAATGCATTTATTAGCATCTCTTCAGGGACTCATATGGCTGATTTCCTTCGGCTGATTAATATGTAATGTTATATTAATAGATTTCTGAATTCCTTGTGTTTCTGCCGTGAACACCATTTCATTATGCTGGGCTACTCTTTTAAACACACTCCTGGATTCTACAATGTCAGCTAATCTTTCACTTAAGGGTCTTGCACTGACATCCATAAATTAGGTTGATCTAAAATGTTCATATTTTGTACTTTTCTTGTTCCTGTGCTATCTTGGCACTGTATAAAAATTATTTCTCTGTGCTCTGAAGCCTTTTTAATGACTTTTGGAATTCTTACTTAAAGACCTTAAGTAGGGAAAGAGGCAGTGGTAATGAATTCTCCTAAGCAGGGCTGTAGCAGAAAGACGCTGTCTTAGCCAGCCTCCACTCAGCCAGTGCTCTTTGCCCCTCCACCTTCTTCCCCTATCAAACAGGAGGACCCTCAGGTACACTGAATGATCACAGGCAGTGGCCTACGCTCTTGGGCACAGAATCACTTCTGCTTCTGCCGGTTGAGTTGTAGCAAGAATCAGTATCTAATTATGTTTATGCCGGTTATACATAATTTAGTTAGGTATTGTGGAAAGCAATGAAAGAGGTATGAAATGAGAGCGAATTGTTCTATTAAAATAAAATTGAAAGTCTGGGGAAAACTGGGTAGACTACATTAGGTATGGGCAAGACAACTATAAAAGATTGAAAAAACTAGATAAACTAGAATTCTGCTTTTATTATGCTTTGCAAGTATCTTTAACTTCTTGCTCTAATTGAAAGAAGCTGCAACTGGAATTTGTATATAGAATGTTATGAATATAGTTTATATAGAATTCCACTAAATCCACAATCGGGAACATACCTTAGTCTTTCATTAAAGCATTATTGAATAAATGTATATTTATACATTTTAAGCATTAAAAAAGTTTAAGATATTCATACTTCAATAGGATCATTCCCCAGGGAATTACAAACCAGTGAGTCCTGACTGCATATATAGGAGGGCTTATATTGTACTAGCCACCAGCACTGACCCCCTGTGGTATCCCAAAGGTGCATATTTATTATAAAATATTTTTCAATGTTTTTCTTAGATACAGTTGCTGTTGGTGGCTGGTACAGGGAAAATGTCTGATGTCCCAGAATTCATGAAAGACATCCCAATATACTGATTCAAGAAGTCCAATGATGTGTAAACATTTTTAAAACTCATGCCTGCATACATTCTAGTAAAGCTAAAGAAAACAAAAAATAATGGGAAAATCTTTAAATCACCTAGAGAAAAAAAAAGGCAAAAAAAAAAAAAAGGCAGATTACCTAAAGGAACGATAGACAGCTGACTCCCCAGTGGCGATGCTGGAAGTGATATGATAATGGAAAGATAGTTTCAAGCTAGTAAAAGGAAATAACTGCTAACCCAGCATTTTAAACTACAGCAAATTACCGTCACAAGTGAAGGCAAAATCAAGGTGTTTTCAGTCAGGCACAGAGACAGAAAGTAGCATGGTGTTGTCGGGAGCTGGGGATGGGGAGTAGAGATCAAGTTACTGTTTCATGGGCAAAGAGCTTCCATTTAGGATGATGAAAACATTCTAGAGATGGATGATGATAATGGTAGCACAACAGTATGAATGCACTTAATGCCGCAGAACTATATATTTATAATAGTTAACTTGGTGCCCTGGCTGGCGTAGCTCAGTGGATTGAGCGTGGGCTGGGAACCAAAGTGTCCCAGGTTCAATTCCCAGCAAGGGTACATTCCTGGGTTGCAGGCCAGAACCCCCAGCAACCGCACATTGATGTTTCTCTCTCTCTCTCTCTCCCCCTGCTTTCCCTCTCTAAAAACAAATAAATAAAATAAAATAAAATCTTTAAAAAAAATCTTTAAAAAAAATAGTTAACTTGGTAAGTTTTATGTTATTTATATTGTACCATCATTTAAAAAAATAAAAAAATCTGTCTCTATCTATCTATCTACCTACCTACCTACCTACCTATATGTCTTGTGAGATTTGGCCTGGGGGTAGGTTGAATTTTAATGTGTTATGAATTTTTTCTTTGATGAAATGAGCAAGTGCAAAGTACCTGGAGAGCCACCCATGTGATGGTAGTAAGGATAAAAGTGGGTGGTGAGTGCGGGATCTGTGAGGCCGCTGCCAGAATACAGGGGACAAGAGGTACCCAGGTGTGTTCCTAAAGTGAGTGACAACCTTTCGCTTTTTTTTAAAGATTTTATTTATTTATTTTTTAGAGAGGGAAGGGAGGGAGAAAGAGAGACAGAGAGAAACATCAATGTGTGGTTGCTGGGGGTCATGGCCTGTAACCCAGGCATGTACCCTGACTGGGAATTAAACCTACAACACTTTGGTTTGCAGCCTGCACTCAATCCACTGAGCTACGCCAGCCAGGCAACAACCTTTCGCTTTTCCAGAGGAGCCATGTTATTCTGTGCATGGGTCCTCTCTAATCATTTGTCCTGTGAGTATCATCAGCTATCAATATATTCATTTTATTTAGGAAGGCAGGACTATATCACTATATATTTAAATCTACAGGACAAGCCAGGCTTTGCTTCTCATGTGTTTTGTGTTGTTGTTGTTGTTGCTGTTTTTCTACTATAACAAGGGGGTGGATGAAAATGGGCTATGCCTAGGGTTTGCAGCCGGTGACTCCAAAGTCAGCATCTTCAAATTGAGCATCTGCCAAGGCCCGATGCGTCTGCAGCCTCCCTGACGGTGTGCGGTGACAATGAACGCTGCATCCTTCCCCTGTCAGCACAAGTCTAGAGGGTGGTCTGCACATGAAAGTGTAACCACCACACGCTAAAACATTCATGAAAAGCCCAGCAAAGGCTGTTGCTTCCTTTTGTTTGCCCCTCGCCTCAGTGAATCACTGCCACCCGAGGGGGCTAAGACTGGGGGGGGTCTTTTGCTTTGTCTTATGCGTGACTCCAGTGCCCTGTCCTCGATCGATATGTACTTGATTCCATCTCATGTCTCCACAAGGGGGTGAAAGGATTAATGAAGACAGCATTTTGTGCAGAGTTGCTGTTTGCCTTTCAAGGCTAAATAAACTTGCTGGGAGAAAACTCGGAACAATCCATCCTCCACAGCAACCCTGGCTTTAGCATCGCAAATCTGACACTACACCCCCAATCGTCTCACCAGGTTAATAGAGTCATTTAAAGCAACCAGAGGAAAACATTCAAAATCACTGATATTGTTTACCCTCCTACAGCAAAACACTTTTTTATTCTCAGCAAAGTAGGAAAAATTTAAAAAAATGAGAGAATCTGACATTGGAGTTTGTGCTGAACTTGATGTTTATTGCTGATGGCAGAATAAGTTCGCACAATTCTGTGAGAAAGCAGTGTGGTACTATTTAAGAAGAGTAAAAAAAAATACATACATAGCCTTTAAGCCAAGAGTTCTACTCCTAGAGATTTTCTTAAGAAAATAACCTGAGGCAAAAGGATAGCTCTGTAAAGATGCTCATGGGAGTATTGTCTGCAGATGCAAAGCTAAATGCCGAGCTCCTGCTAAGCATTCCATAAACGTCAGTGTTGGTGCTCTCATCACTGTCTCTCAGGCTGTGTTTCAGGGTGTCCAGGGTGTAGCAAAAAGAGAAAGATTGGGCTTCGTGTGGACTAGCCCCCTTCGCAACAGAGGCTGAGCCACCTGGGTCTCTCTGAATAGAAACAGGCCTAGCATTCCTTCTGAGTACAATATCCAGACTGGCTTGGAAGCCCCTCACCCTCTTCTCTCCTTAGAGGAAACCCACTCAATACAGCTGACTGCTGCTGGTCACCAGCACCCTCCTGGAATTTCGGAGGGAACAGCTCTCCCTCCGGCTCCCAGGCACCAGAGGGCAGTAGCGACCCCAGCAAGGCCGAGGTACCAGTGGGGTGTGGGAGCGCCCAGCGCGGCTCACAGCATGACTGGCAGGACAGAGGCAGTGGAATAAGGTAACACACAGGAGCCATGAAGCAAAGAAGCAAGCTGTTACTTCGGCAGGATGAGGAGAAAGTAGAGGTGGCAGGCTTCCCCAGAGACTGCTCCCAGAGAGCTGGAAAAGTAAATGTTGGCAACTCGTGTACGCACACATGTACCCACACTCACATGCTCACATGATGTGGACGCAAAGCTCACTGTGAGTGTAGGCAAGTTCTTGTGGGCCCTTGAGAAAGTGTTATGTGGTGGCAGACCTAAATTTTGGGCTAACTGCTACTCTATTTAATCTGTTTTTCATGCTCCTTTGCCACCTGAATATTCCACCAAGGGAGGATCCAGGGAGAATGCTCTCCAGGCAAAAAAGTAAAATTCTTCAAAGAAACCACTGCATCATTTTTGTAAAGACACGTCAGGACAAAAAGAAGAAATAAAAACATTATAAACAGCAGCCAGACAAAAAATTCAGACCAGGAGAAAAAAGCTCCAAAGAAGAAGGGAGTATGAAACAACAGAAATAGGTAAAGAGGGACATGGCAGAATTCAGGAAAGAAATGAAACAAAAAGAACAATTACAAGAATTCACGACATGAGTGGTGGCAAAAAGGAGAAGTGACATGGCTGGGATCCCAAGGCAAGGACACAGAGGACGGGCAGGAGAAGACACAGCGAAGGGAAGAAGAGGCAGAGGGGACTGGGGATAACGTGACGCAGATGGGAGGCAGGTGCGGGGGGGGGGGGGGTCTCCCGTTCACATCACTGGGGTCCCTGAAGAAGAGAGACACGGAAGCAACAGCAAATCAGTAGGTCGCGATAGTTTAGAACCATGCGTCTCAAAGTCAGATCCTTGGCCCAACACCATCGCCTGGGGATTTATTAGAAAGACAAATTTCAGAGCCCTTCCAAGACCCACTAAAGCCAGGAACTCTGGGTTAAGGCCGGCAATGTGTTCCAACAAGCTCTCCAGGTGGTTTGGATGCACACTCCAGTTGGAAATTCACTACAAGAGGAAAAGGTTTTCCCCAAACAAAAGAAGATCTGAATTATAGATGAAAGGGCACACTAAGCTTAAAAAAATCAAGTGCTGAACAGTCAACATCAGACACACTTACAGGCATTCAAGCTTAAAACAAAACAAGACAAAACTAAACATGTGCCCTGACAATGGGAGAACAGAAAAAATATGAACTGTGTAATGCGATCGAGCACAGATATTTCACCTGGTGTTTCTACTGAAGCCACAGCCTGCGGTGCACAGCTTCCCAGCACCTGTGGGCACTGAAATTGAAAGCAATACACACGCAAGGCTGTCCAGTGACGGTTTGCATCCGACTGTCCTCCCACACTCCCCGGGTGACTCTAGATTTTTCAGAAGATGTACCAGTCTCCTCATTTGCTGATTCCCAAGTGGTGATGCCTTTAACAGCCTCAGGCCAGTGTTGAGAAAGAAACTGTGGAATTAATTACCAAAATTAAATTTTTTCTGCTGTGCTGAGAAATAAGTATTGCAAATTGAGAAAAAACCTTCATGCTCACAGGCAATAATACTGCGCTGAATATTTTATAAAGGAAAGGAAATAGCTACTTAACCACCTCACAATAAAAACAACATAATAATAGCTACCCATTACTGTGGCTAGGCATCGCTAAGTGATCTACAAATCTTCTCTCTCTTTTTCTTTACAATAACCTTTTGGAGAATCATCTTCTTTCTCCCAAATTCAAGAAGGTTAAATAATTTGCTCAGGATCACCCGGCAATTCAATGGTTGATCAAGGATTCAAACTCAGGTCTGATGCAGACCACGTGGATAAAATGAATGAATGGATGAATGAATGATGGAAAAGGATCTCGGGAGATTGCCAAACCCAATCCCTTCCTCTGGGAGGTGATGCCCACGGAGGAAATTCAGGTTTCCCATGAAGACAAGGCTCCAGCGTGCGGATCATCTCCTTCCTGATAACACGTGCTAGGCACCGTCACGCCCTGCGTGCACCCTGTGCTAGGGAAGGTGTGGGTGGGATGGAGGTGGCTGAGAGGAGCCCTGTGGTCCCTGAGCAGGACTTGCCGGGAGTCCCAAGGGCACCTGGTACCTGTGGTCATTGGCCAGCAGCTTTCTCCTTGGTCATGAGCGATGTCACAAGGAGTCTGTCTCAAAAGCTCTGCTGTGTTATTCCTTTCAATTATCCTTCTGTAAGCCTCAGCTCCTTTGATCGATCAGTTGCCTTCGCCCCCAAATGCAATCCCAGTAACACGACTGTTTGGATGAGTCGGGCTAAAGGGAAACTCAACGACGACTGGCTCAAGGCAGCCTGCGCTGTAAGGCTTTGTTTAGGCTTCTCCGAAATCCTCACTGAGGCTCTTCCTATGCAAGCAGAGCTCCCGGGATCCAGTAGATGAGGAGGCAAGGAGGCGGATGGGGTGGGAGGAGAAGGGGAGAGGGGAGGACGGGGGTCTGGGAAGGTCAACACCAGTGCACTCCACACACTAAGGGCACTGCTATTTACAGGCCCTCGAGAACCAGCAGTGCCCTGATCGTGCCATCGACGACGGCAGTAATGACAGTAAGGGACGTGCACTGAGTGTCAGGCACTGAACCGGTCCCCTCCATTCAGTCCTCACAACGACTCCAAGGGGCGGGCACTGCTATCCCTTTGCACAAGGAGTGGCGGATGTGAGAACTCTGTCAGTTACGTAATCCCAGAATCTGCACTGTTTCCAACACGCCTCACAGGCGGACTGCAGTAGGAACCTCGACCTGCTTAACACGTGATGTGCTATTAGTTTTCGGCCTATGCAATCCCATCGATTGAACCAAAGCTATTTAATGAAAACTAACCTATTTAACCTAAGTTGTTTGCCTTCTTCATGCTTAAGTTTCCCGGCATGTAAGATGGGGGAAACAACAGTACCTATTTCATAGTATCTTTGTGAATATTAAAAAGGCTAATATTTACAATGCTCCTAGAGCACTGCCTAGCGTACAGTGTTATGTAAGTGGTTGTTATATAAAAGTCTCTCTAAATAAATCTTGCCGCTCCGACAGCTGGGCCAACGGCCATGTTCATCGAGGGAAGGAGAACGTGAGCTCAGAGACTCTGGGGTGCGGAAGGCTGGCAGGGCAGGCAGCAAAGGAGGTTCTTGCGGTGTGTCAGGGTGCCAGGGAGGGCGGTGCAGGCCTCCAGCGTGAAGCCGAGGGCCTGGTGTCAATGGGAACTGAACTGGAAAGCATGTGCCTCTCCTCTATCAGGGAAACGGATAGTGAACTTGGAAAAGGCAGCATGCACACTGACGAGAGGGAACTGAATCACAAGATTTGTATGGCGGGAGCAGGGGAGCCCCCCCACTGGCCTCACTACGTTGACATTGAGCTACATCCCAGGGAACAGGAGGAAGGCCCAGGCATTCTGGAAGCACTGCAGACGATCCCCAAAGCGCCACTCCCTGACCTGGCCTTCTGCTTCCTCCCCGGACATCCTGGTAGCGCCCTGCACCCTGGTTACGCCGAACCACCTATGGTCTCCCCAACTACTCAAGAGCTTTCAAGCTCTGGCCCACCTCACAGAGAGCAATCACTGTCTTACTGGCTTCTGGGGAAGGTGCAAGACCTAGTTTAAGACCCAGGGAAACCACACTTACTGCCGATCAGTAGGATCGCACTTGGTCACTCAGGCACCTACCCCAAGCAAGCCCTTCCCGGGTAGCTAGTCCCTCCCAGCACCAAGGCTGGGCTGGTCCAGTGCCCTCCTGCTCTGCAGAGAGACAAGGCAGCAGACCTCACCACACACAGCTCGGGCAGAGTGCGGGAAGACAAAAGGGCTGTGCCCCGCCCACACCCCACCCCACCACCTGTCTCTGCAGAAGGAGTGCCCGCCCAAGAAAATATCCTCATACCTTTGCCCCAGTCCACAGAGCTGTGGATGGAGCAGGGGGCACTTGCTTGGGAGTATTTAATGTCCCAACCTTGCTACGCATCATTCCCCCTACTCCACGTCCCCAAAGCATTGCCATCTTTTCCACCTCCTTTTAGACACTCTCCATCCAAGCCTTCTGTCTGCTTTTCAGGCCCGGAGCAGAACTCTGGTGCCAAAGCGCCGTGCTGAACACACGTCCGGCACCAAGCCCCCCCCCCCCCCCCCCGTCAGATGGTCGGCCATGCCTGTGACATTGTCTCTGAAACGTTAACCACAGACCCAACCTCTTGCCCAGGAAAATGAAGGAGAAGAACCTTTAATTAGGGGACACAGTAATGAAAGAATGCTCAATACAGTTAAGATAATGCTTTAATTTACTGAAGATATAATTTGAGAAAAGTGACCTGTAGATATTTTTACTGTTTGTCAATTGCCCTCATGCAGAAAACGTGGGGTCACTCCGGTTGAGAACACCCTCCCCTGAGCCCCATCCAGTCTTCTGGGTGGTCTTCTCACCCACCAACACCCTTTGAGACGGTTATTTCTTCCTCTAGCCACATTTTTAATGTATGAATCCTAGGACTCATATAATTAATTATATTGTAATTACATGCTTTTAAGCTCTGCTTACCCCACCCTCACCCCAGTTCCTCGACTATGAGTTCTTTGAGGTCAAACACTATGTATTATTTATTATTATTATATCCCGGACCAGCATAAAAAACAATGGTTGGCAAAAATAAGGAACATTCAGTGTATTTGGGAATGAATGTTTTTGAACGGAAATTCCCAAACGTCAACTCTCCTGCTTCTCCTCGCCTACCTGATTCCCAGGTATTGTTCAAAGGCTTCTCCAAAACTAGAGTTCATCCTTCATTGTCTCATTCCTACTGATACGGCCATTTCTCATTGCACAGCCTGCCAGAGTGCTGGTTGAGGGGAATCCAGGATTCGGGTGCTGTTCTTTCACGGTTTCCACCACGGATAGCTGGTAGCCTGTCACGTGCCAGGAGCTGGCCCTCAGGCTGGGTCCTGGCTTTCAGGAACTCAGTAAGGGCTCCTGAGGCTCTGTCTGCCATCCAGCAAATGGGTGAACTTGGGTGAGTCCCTCAAGCCTCTTGGCTTGAATCTGTGCATTTATGAGGTGGGCAGTAAGACTGCCCTGTCTCTGGGCTGGCCAGGACCAATAGAGATAAAATAATGCATTTTCAGCTTCACATGCCTTAGAAGCTTTTCACTTCCCTAAATAAAAGCCCCAGCTAAAAGTTCTGGTGCCACTGAAAAGCAAAAACCCCAAGGTGTTCCTGGACAACAGGCGGAGCGCAGGAAGGCATTTTCGGGACCCGCACAAGCTGGAGTGGCAGGGAATACCAGGTGAGCTCAGGGATGCATGGGTCGGAGCAGGTACCGGTGAGGAGCAGAGGCGCCTGGACCTCTAGAAACATCCCTGCCAAAGACTGCTCTCTAATCTATAAAATTGGAGTGGAAGGACTGCATCTTCACAACCGTTACGTAAACCCCAGATTAACGAACCAACCGTTCTCGTGCAGGTTGGGAAGGCTTGAAGAGAAAGTGTGGCCGGACCAAGGAGCAGGAAGATGAATGCGGACGGAGGTGGGGACTGGGACAGGGACAGGGACACCCTTCCTAACTCCTAGCTCAGCTTCCACCAGTTCCGGGGGGCAAGGCGGCGGGGGGGCAGACCTTAGCATGAGAACCCCAGGGCACAGTGTTCTGTATTTGTTCAGCGATGTTGATGCGATTGTTAGTGATCGCACATGGTTTAGTCCTGGGCGTGGCTCCAGTCATTCTGAATTAGTTCTCTTGTTTCTGTGTCATCCGGTTAAAGAGAACCTCTCTTGAGTGTTACAAGTGAAACCTATTCTAGGGCTTCCAGCCGCTTCTTGCTGCCTAGATACTGGGCCAAGGCTGGCCTGACCAGAGGAGCTGCGTTTCTCTTAGGAAGAGGCATTTTTACAAGGTCTTTTTGCTCCGGACGCGAGTCCTCAACAGCGGCGGCTGAAAACAGAGACGTGCTATGGGGAGGAGGAGCGTCATTCTAGTGGGGATTGTCTTTTGTAAGGCTTCCTCCCGTCCTTGGGGCAGCGTGGCTGCCGCTGGGAGGCAAACCAGGGAAGAGGACACGTCCCACCTCCAGAAAGTCATGGGCCGTCTGAGAGGCACAGGTACTTTGTATATTTTTGCCTGTTTTTTCCCCCTCGAATGATGACAAACTGTTTAACTGCTGGGTCCATTTTAAGGAACATTTTCTATTGATTTTCTCTCTTGATGTGAACGTAGCATCAATTAGGGGCTAAATGAGAACCGCTGTCTGTGACAGCAGGTCGTTTTCGATTTATTAGCCTCCTTGATTTCAGTGTTTGCCCAAATGATAAAACTCCCCTCTTTAGTTTTTTTTTTTCTTCTGAAAGCCTTCAAGGCTATTTCGTGGCATGTCTAGTCCAGAAGCTTCTTATATTTTCAGGAGTTATTTTCACCTTATAGTCACTAGGACACATCAAGCACTGGTGGGGTTGACGGGTAAGTACCAAGTTAATGATATGCTACAAAGGTGATGCTGAGAAATGCCTAATGGCCTTAAGATCAAATACAAAATTTTAAATACCAGTCTGCCCTGGCTGGTGTGGCTCAGTTGGTTGGGCGCCATCCTGCAAAGCAAAAGGTCACTGGTTTGATTCCAGGTCAGGGCACATGCCTGGGTTACGGGTTTGGTCCCTGGTTGGGCATGTAAAAGAGGCAACTGATGGATGTTTCTCTTACATTGATGTTTCTCTCCCTCTCTTTTTTCCCTCCCTCCCCCTCTCTCTAAAAATAAACAAACAAAAAATCTTTTTTAAAGCTGCAATCTTTTTTAAAGATTTTATTTATTTATTTTTAGAGAGGGAAGGGAGGGAGAAAGAGAGAGAGAGAGAAACATCAATGTGCGGTTGCTGGGGGCCTTGGCCTGCAACCCAGGCATGTGCCCTGACTGGGAATAGAACCTGTGATGCTTTGGTTTGCAGCCCGTGCTCAATCCACTGAGCTACACCGGCTAGGGAACAAAAATCTTTAAAAGAACAAAAATTTAAATACCAGCCTAGAATGATGAAAATTTGGCATGTTTTTCTACCATGTCAACACGCAAAGTTGATATGATGATGTCTGCCAGACAGGTCACGGTGATAAGGGCCCTGAAGGTGCTCAAGACTCCATTATTTTTTTAAGCGCACTCATTATTCCAAGGCCTGAAAGAATGGCCCTCTCGGTGGTTTCCTTGCTCCACAGGTCTGCAGTCAATTAACAGGACAGGTGCTACTAGCCTGCGTGATGTCTTGCCAGCCATTAAAATCCCCAGACATGTCCTACCGTGCATTGTGGTCGATGTTTGTGGTTGCCATGGCATCCTTGTTAGCATCCCAGGCAAATGGTCCCAACGCACTCAGGGTGGAAAGGTGCTGAAATCCCGGTGATGGGCCCTGACTGGGTTAAGCTGGGGGTCAGCAAACGTTTTTGGAAATGGCAAGATACTAAATATTGTTGAGGCTGTGGGCTATGCAGTCTCTGTGGTCATTATTCAGATCTGCTGTTGTAGGTACATGCAGCCATAGACCATTGTAAACACTGTGTTCCAATGAAACATTTTTATAAAACAGGGTACAGGCCAGATTCGGCCTGTGGGCCTTAGCCTGCTGGCTCCTTTAACAGAAATGAACATTTTTCAGTTTTATCCTTGAACAGATATTGCTTTCCTATCCTGCTTCCTTTACAGAATTTTACTTTAATGTCATATATTTTTATGTCTAGTTTTTTAAATGTATCACCATGCTGTCATTCTTTGGCCTAGCAATATGTGTAATGCATTACATTTAATGATTTTTTTGAGCCAGGAAGTTCAAAGTTTCAAAATATCTTGGCTTGAGTTACCAATTTTGACTGAGACACAGTTGATCAAAAACAAATATATTAAAATTCTGATAAGCAGAAAACATACACGTTTATTGGAAATGCATCTTATCATGAGTTGGCTTTTCCATTGGTTTCTTTTCTGCATAAAGAAATATTTATAACTTCAATGAGATAGTATTCAGCACTAGTTTTATGCCTTGTTTTAAATTTTTTTTAAAGCCAGAGACTAGCTCTTTTTTTTAAGATTTTATTTATTTACTTATTTATTTATTTATAGAGAGGGAAGGGAGGGAGAAAGAGAGAGAGAGAGAGAAACATCAATGTGCAGTTGCTGGGGGCCTTGGCCTGCAACCCAGGCATGTGCCCTGACTGGGAATCGAACCTGCGATGCTTTGGTTCGCAGCCTGTGCTCAATCCACTGAGCTATGCCAGCCAGGGGATATGCCTTTTTGTTTTAGTTGTAAGCTGTGAGGAAATTTGTCCCTATAGCTGAGAATAGAAGCAGTTTTAATAATAATATCCTTCAACCCGGAACTCCCTTTGAGTCATGTCAAAAATCCAATAGTAACCTAAGACCCCACATAGTGTTTAGTGGGCATTTAGGTCCTCGCTAACTTGGCTGAAAGTAAATAAGCAGAAATCACCTGAGCTGCAAAAGGAGTCGCCCCTTCCATTTCTAGAGGGCTACCCGTGGCTCACCAGCACACACTTAATTAATGCCAGAGCTGAAGCCCTTCCTGTCTGCTATGCACCAGGGATTTCAGAAAATTGGAAACTCATGCACTCTTTTTCTCGCAGGGCACACTTCATTATCGGGTAGGCCTGCCGATATCAAGACCGCATTTAAGTGTGGAAGATTGGAAAACGTGTGAGAAGTCACAAGAGCCCCTCCCTAGTCCCACAGCAGGACGGTCACCTGCCTCTCCGCCATTTTGACTTAAATGCCCAATCTTCCAGCTCTGATCACATGGTGTCCCCGGTATTAGCGATGGCTCTTTAGGTTCTGTTTGAAGTTGCAGAAATGAGGTCTGGATGACTTCGGTGAAAAGGAAATTGAATGGAGCCATCTGGTGGCTTAAAGAACTGAGTGAAGACCTGAGTCCCTGAGACCGGGGCGACAGGACTAGTGATCGTGCTCATTGGGACGTTATCCACGGTCAACGTCTGTCACCTGTCTCAGGGTGACTCGGCTCTAACTGTCCTCCACTGACATGTCACTCTGCCCAAGATTCAAATTCCCCGAGAGGATTGGCATTGTTTGGGTCATGGACCCACTCACTCACTGACTGGGGTGGTCTAACCCCCAACTTATTTTTAAAGATTTTATTTATTTTTAGAAAGAGGAAGGGCGGGAGAAAGAGAGGGAAAGAAACATCGATGTGTGGTTGCCTCTCGCACGCCCTCTACTGGGAACCCTGGCCTGCAACCTAGGCAAGTGCCCTAACTGGGAATCAAACCAGCAACATTTTGGTTCACAGGCTGGTGCTTAGTCTACTGAGCCACGCAAGCTGGGGCCCAAGTCCTAGATTTCTTAATTTTTGTTTTACTTATACCTAGTTATAAAATCACACACGCATAATGTGAAAAACTTGAAAGCACGATAGAAAATAGGTAAGAAAAAAAGTATCCATAAGTCTACCGTCCAAAGAACAATTACTCATAAATATAGCATTGATCGTTAATTTCTTTTTAGTCTTTTTTCAGTATTTTCTTCATTACATAGTGATTATACTACATGTCCATTTTGCATTGCAGTTTTAAATCTAACATTTTAATATAAGAACTCACCCATGTTAACCCAATACACACATTCTTTTAAAGGCCTTGTCATAGTCTGTCAGGTTAAAAGTGTAGTCCTGTTGCATTGCTGGGCATTTAGATTATTTCTGTTTTTTATATTACAAATAATTCAGAACACATCATTTTTGTACAGCATTTAAAAACATAATCTGTTTCCTCTTTATAGGTTTTCAAAAATGGAATTACTGAGTAAAAGGTTTTGGACATGCTACAGCCTCTTGGTACACGTTGGGAAAAGGTTAAGCTCATGGAGACTTTACCAGCAATGAATGAGAATGCCTTTTCCAAACCACCCTTGTCAGCAGAGTAGAATGCTGAAAAAAAATCACTAATGAGGAAAAAATAGCACTTGAAGCATACACTCTATTCCCTTGCTTTCTAGTGAGATTCATTATTTCCCTACCTATGTGTTAACCTGGAAATGTCCTTATCCCGTAGTGATAATTCTTAGGGGTATTGCACACCCCTATTGGGTATCTCTCAAACATACTGTGGAGTTTATACCAAAAGGGCAGTATGCTAATTTGTGAATCCTGTGGGCTGTGTGAATGCCAAGAGATAAATGATCAGACAGCTGAGAGATTTCAACTCCAGGTGGAAAGAAATGAAGCCTGCGTCGTCTCGGAGAACCCAAAGCAAATGCCACGGGCATAACGAGGAGATGTGTTTTGATTTCAGTTGCAACCATCATCTTTTTCTCTCATTCCCTGAAAACAATCCCTCAAATCGGTCTGTGATAAAGGTAATAGCAGAAAATGACAAAAAATCAGAGAGAACAATTTTTATAACAAAGCAAAGAACGAGGAAGCCAATTTGTTCCCAAGAAAAGTAGAAACATCATTCTTGGATCAATTCAATCCCAAATGAGAGAGGCTGATGTGCGCGGGCTGTGCTTACCCTGAAAGTTTTGTTTCCTGCAGAAGACCTCAGAGTGCACCTGCTAGGTGTCCTCACCTATAATGTTTGAATGAATGTGTACAGTAAGTTGTCAGGAACATAAATTTATGTATAATAAAAAATGACAAAGGGAATGGTTCAGTAGCATCCCATTGGCTATCTAACTTCCCAAGTAAGGAATCCATCAGTCACTCAATAATAAATTCGTCAAATAATAATAAAGTCAGTAAACGTGCCTTAAATGCTTCACGTGATGAATTCTGCTGTGTCCTGTGCATTGCTGGGGGCTTCTCCTGCTTGTTGCTACATATATAAAATAGGCTCCTCTGCGGCATCCTGCAGAGTGTAAAAGACCGTCAGGCCGCAAGCCATACACCTGAGGTATTCTGACCTGGAAATACTTCTCTATCAATTGCAAGGGAAATTTCAAGAAGCAAAATCCTGCCGTATGCACCACAAAGTTCTTCCCTGGACGGGTTCCTATGATGAACCGGAACAATGTGGACAAACCAGATGGGAGCTCGGCTTTCCCATCCCTTCTAGTTTCAGGCACTAATAATCCCAGGACTCCTGAGCTGTCCCCACCAGTCATCGCTCAAGATGAACACAGCAACATTCCCAACTTCTCCTCAGCAACCTCCTTCTGCCAGTTCTGACTTAAACAATGTGGCGTGTGTTTTATCTATGCTAGACACACTGGATGTGGGAGACTCCTCCATAGTCCCCCCTTTTCTTACATAAATTGGAACAAATGTACATTCGTTTTCTGGATGTCTGTCCAGGGAGCCTCCTATGAATGGTCCGTCATTTTCCGATGTCCTACTACTGAGACTCGGGGCACCGTCACGGAACGCTTACACAAACATGATGCAGGAGTGAGTGACCTGGCGCTCCCTAAGCCTCCTGCCTCCTGAGTAACAGCTTAGAAATGGGAAACGAAAATTTAAAATGTAGCCTTAGGAGCCTGTTGCTGCCCTTTCCACCGCTTATTTTTCAGTGTCTGGCTACTCCTTCAGACGGTCTCGTATAGATAAAATAGCCCAGGGTGGGAATCAGAAGACTGGCTTTTGAGGCAATGTTGTTCCATTTATGAGCAATGTGATCCCAAGGTGGCATATTCATCACTGCTGTGTGACGACAGCAGCGCGTCCTTCCACTGTAACCGACACTAAACTCACACACACAACTCAGGCGGGATGTGGGGTTGAGAGGCCGTCACTGTAGCTTCCCTGCTATTAACAGTTCAGTAAATTTGGAGATTTATCTGACCCATGGAGAAGAGAAACAGAAACACTGAAAAACAACAACAACAACAAAACCAAGACTGTATAGATACCCTTTTCCTTCCGTGGGTGGGTGAATATACTGAAGGACAGTAAAGGATAGCATAGTTTCATAACTGCTACTTCAATGATTTTCAGCTGCTATTTTCTACGATTTCACAGCCCCTTGAGGATCAAACCCAAATTCTTCACATAAACTGACCACCAGAAGAGTCTGTTTCAGACCTTGCACATACCCTGGGAAACCCGTCTTTTTAACCCAGGCCACGCCTTGTCCGAGAATACTCTGTGATTCCTCCTGAGTTCCACCTGGGGCCCCCTCTTATAAAACCCCTTTAGGACACCCCAACACTCTCTGGGTCCTTTTCTCTTTAAAGTTCCTGAAACCCGGTCTGAACCATGCATTTTTCTGCCGCTGGACACTGTCCTGGTCTATTGCTCAGCCCACAGAGGTTTGTGCGCCTCTCACACGTCAAGCTACGTACGTGCTACAAAGGGAGTTGAATAAGACAGGGGCAGTCCCTTGTCCTTGGAGCATCCACCACGGGGCGGGCAGCCCAGTGGAGCCACAACAGATGTGTGAGCCGAGTGCCTGTACGCCTCACCGACCTGCTGGGTGCAGCATCACGACTTCCATGCGTCCAATCACCCCCCGGAGCAACCTGCCTCACTCCCCACCACGGTTCTGGCCTCCAGCACAATTCCTAAGACTCCCACACGTACTTGTGGAGTAAATGAATGAACAGATGAGACCAGAGGAGAAATATGACCCCTTCTCGTCCTCTCTCTGACGCTCATGCAGTATATCCTTAACAGCACCTCCCCTGGGTAATCTCTCTACGGCACTCAGCACTGCAGGCTGTTCTTACCTGGCTGCAGGAAGGTGGGTGGCCCCAGCCGAGACCCCGGGGGCACACTCGGCCACTCACCTGGCTTGCTGGCAGACGCAGCAGATCCACACCTTCTCGTGCTTCTGGTAGGAGCAGCAGCTCTTGCAGACGTTGAAGGCACAGTCCCCGCAGCGGCGCTTGGTGTTGACCAGGAAGGCGAAGGGCGAGCAGCAGCGCATGCAGCAGTGGTCCACGAACTTCTGGTGCTTCGAGAGGATGCGGCACTTGCTGCCCTCCTCGTCCAGCTTCTGCTTCATCTCGCTGGGGCAGGGAAGGAGGAGGAAAGTGCAGACCAGGTCAGGGGGCTCTCTCCCTAGAGCGCTCCCACCCTAGCCCTTCCCCAGACTGAGCCACACGTGGGGTCTTCCTGTGCAACGATAGAACTCACAGAGATCACCCGCCTGACATAGTATCCAAAGGGGAGCCCCAACGGTGGATTAATTTTGTGCGCTTCCATGTGCCACTCCATTTTCTAGGAGAGAGCATGAGAACCTTACCGCTGCTATTTCAGACACCGGACTGGGGGACATTCTATTATTACAAAACTAAGCACATCCTCGAAGAACAAAACCTTGGACTTAATTAACTAGCACCTTTTCAAAGGAGCAGGAGATCGTGCTATTATGTTATTGTGCCAAAACACTAATCCTCGCAACAGCCCTGCTGGGAATCTGATCGATGCCGTGCTGGCCCCGTTTCACGGCTCTGGACACGGAAGCACCCCAGGGGTTTTAAAAGCTTTCAAATCAATGCGCGTCAATAAACAGTCGCTGGGTGATGGGCACGGCCTAAGCAGGGGTGATTCAGAGCCGAATAAAAGACAACGCCCTTTTTCTGGCCCGCTGACCAGAGGAAGACTCTCCAGATCCAACCCACATGGTAAACGATGGCTGCGTGGGGGGGGGGGGGGGCGCACCCTTGCCTGACACACGTGGGCAGTGAGTTGATCAGACAGGGTGAAGCGACAGGGAGCACGTGAGAATCACCTGTATTCTACCGCTTTGAGTTATTCAGGCGTGCATCCTCTCCTGCCCCTCCCCCCCTCTGCCTCCCACTTCCTCCTGTGTTACAGTGGGGTGATGTCGTACATACCGTTTTAATTTTGAAGCCTAGAACGCTGTGTTTTTGGTTTAGGTTTTCAGGTGTGTGGGCATCAAGCGGTTCCCAGATTCCCCTTATGATTTAAGACCTCTGTTCTATTTGTAATTATGTCCCCCTTCTCTTTCTAAGCATGGCTTGACTGAGCTCAGCTTTTTACCCTGAACTTGACGCAGGAATCTCATTTTCATCTGCTTCTCTTCGGAAGGCTCCAGGCTGCATCTCCAGCCCCCAGGCCAAAGGGAACACCACAGTCCCCCACCCGCAGGGCCCAGGGCCCCCCCCCATCCCCTGTTCAAGGAAGCTGGTGACTCCAGTTTCAGATTCCCTCTTCACTTCTACCTCCCAGGAATTTCCTGGTTCCTACTCACCCCGTCCCCCCGCCTCCGCTTTAAAAAAAACATTGACATATAATTCGCATCCCATACCATTTACTCTTTAAATTGTACAATTCAGTTGTTTTCAGCATGTTCACTAAGTTCTGTGAAGCACCGCCACTGTCTGGTTCCAGGACACTAACCCCACCCCCCCAGACAGGAAGCCCCCCTTCATGCAACAGCTGCCCCCTGCCTGCCCCCTCAGTCCTTGCCAACACCAACCCACCTTCTGGCTCTAGGACTTGGCTCGTTCTGGACACATAATGGAAATGGAATTGAACCGCATGTGGCCTGTTGTATGTGTCTTCTTTCTTTGCACGTGTTCAAGGCTCACCCCTGTTGTAGCACATGTGAGCACTTCGGTCCTCTTTGCTGCCAAATAATATTCCACTTAGGGACGTGCCATGTTTCATCTGTCCATTCCTCAACCGAAGGACACCCAGGCTGTTTCCACTCGTTGGCTGTTATGAACAATGCTCCACTGAATGCTCATGTATAAGTATTTGTGCAGATCTATCTTTTCAATTCCAGGGGCGAAATCACTGGCTCCTACAGTAAAGCTGTGCTTAATTTTTTTTTAAGAAATTGCCGGACTGTTTTCCAAATGGCTGCACCATTCAGAATATGAGGGTTCTGATTTCTCCACACCCTCACCACCTCTATTATAGCCATACCAGGAGGTACGAGGGGATATCTACCGTATTTTTAGGACTATAAGAGGAAACCAGAACATAAGACACTCCTAAATTTTAGAAGAGGAAAATAGGGAAAAAAATTTTTGAAGCAAAAAATGTGGTAAAATATTTAATAACCTGGGACCCTGCTCCACCACCATAGCCCTGCCCCCCACGATGAGCCAGGCGAGCTACATTCAGGCTATAAGATGCACCTCTCTTTCCTCCCAAATTTTGGGGGTGGTGTCTTGTAGTCTGAAAAATACGGTAATTCTGGTTCTGATGTGCACTTCCCTAACGACAAATAATGCTGAGCATCTGTTCACATACTTATGGACCACTTGCACACCTTTGAAGAAAAATCTGTCCAAATCTTCTGTCCAGTTTAAAGTACATTATTTGTCTTTCTATTGCTGTGCTGGGAGAGCTCACATGTATTCAGACACAAGTCCCTTCTCAGTTGATGATGTGCAAATATTTTCTCTTTCTTATATTAAACCTTATACTTTGTTAGTATTTTTATGTAGTTTTAGTACAAAGCAGGGTCACAGTGGCTCATCCCACCCTTCCATTAGAATTGGAAATCTCCATCTGGTTTCAGAACCTCGCTTGCCACTTGACAGCAACATAGCACAAGCACCTTTCCACGACAATTCAAACAGTGTGTGAGGCTTCAGCTTCCGGACGCCCTGAGCTGGCTCACGCATCTGCCACCGCTGCGCAGGGCTTGCTCTGCACAGCGGTCTCCAGTACTGGTTTGTGGCTGGAGCACTGGGTAATACAGGAAGCCTGAATCTCGTGTTTAAAGGGGAGGCTGCAACAGGCCAGCTACTAATTCTATGGGGTAAAACACTGTATGTATATGTTTTGCTGAACAACATGTTTATGGGGAGACAGGGGAGGGTGTTCGTCTTGAGGCACAAAGATGCCGTTCTCCGGGCCTCCAGATGAAGAGCAGAAGAGCTCAGTCACCAATGGCTCTGACACCTGTACACAATATGAGAACGTCCTTCGCAATCGACCAGCTTCTACCGATATTTCAGAGACACTAAATTAAATGGAAGGAAACATCCAGGAAGGAAAGTCTTTGGGGATCAGAACAGCTCTGTGAGCTCAATCTACAGAATCACTTGAGCTTTATGAGTTTTGTCTCCTGATTCCCAGGACTGCAAACACCAGTTTTGATCAGTCCCTGCCTGGAAACCTGCTCATCCCCGGAGCTCCCTGAGCTCGGGGAATAAACCCTCCAACCACCTAGCTGCTAAAGCCAGACTCAGGACATTTTCTTGGTCTCGTCTCTCCTTACATATCACAGTCAATCCACGTTCTACACATTGTATCTCCGAGATATAAAATATCTGGCATTCATGAACTTGTCTCCATCTTTGCTTTACCTGCCGCCACACCACCCCCCCCTGCCCACCCCCAAGTCCTACCTGGCCTCATCTCTCCTGAGACCAGGGCATCTGGCTTTTCTAAACCGAGGAGACTTCTTCCTCTTCCCCAATCCCTTTGCTAAACCACAGCAAGAAAGACCTTTTGAGGATGGAAATCTGGGTCACCCACTTGCTTCACATGCTTTCACAGGTTCCAGTATTTTTTTCAAGATGTAACAGGAGCACACATGGCCTGTTGGCCTCCACATCGAACCCCTCCTCTCAGGAGGCTCTCACCACACAGCCTGTGCGAGGTCTTGCTGTTCCTTCAAAACCCCACGTTCTCCCTTCTGTGAGGGTTGCCTGTACGATCTCTCTTCTTGGAAGCTCATCCTAGCATAAGCACACCTACGTTCATTGCAGCATTATTTACAATCACCAAGATATGGAAGCAGCCCAAGCATCCATCAACAGATGAGTGGATAAAACAACCATGGGACACTTACACAATGGGATGCTACTCAGCTGTAAAAAAAGAAGGAAATTTTACCCATTGTGACAGCATGGATGGACCTGGAGAACATTATGTTATGTGAAATAAGCCAGTCAAAGAAAGACAAACACCATATGATTTCAGTCATATGTGAAATCTAATGAACACACTGAACTAACAAGCAAAACAGAGACCGACTCATAGATGGAGAGCAGATGACAGCTAGTGGTGGGGGGAGGTCAGGGGGTGGAGGGATCGAGCAAAAAGGAAAAAGGACTCATGGACATGGACAACAGTGTGGTGATTGCTGAGGGGGTATAAGAGCACTGAATGGTAATGGAAAAAATATAATAAAGATTAAATAAAATTTTTTAAAAAGAAAAGAAAGCTCATCCTAAGTAGGTTCACTCTCCTCCATTTCTTCACAAAAGGCTTTCCCTAACCCTTCAGAGTAAACTAGGTCCCCAGTGATTCCCTCGCACAGCACCTTGGTCTTCTCCTGTGTAGACTTTTCACAATTTCTAACGACCAATGTGTGTAGATGCATTATATTTTAGTGTATTTTGTTTATGTCTGTTTCACCGCCCTAGACTCGGTTCCAAAGGAGAATTGCAAAATATTGTGTATTATATATTATACTGTGTTGCAAAATATAGACAAGATACTCAAACGATACCCAAACACATGTCCAGGACAACAGGTGCGCTAAAAGGCGGAAGGCGGGCCCTTAACAGCAAAGAGCGACGCTGCCAATGTTCCCACGACTCAATATTTCATTCTGATGTCCGTGAAATCAAATCACATTGTTTCAAATCACCCACCTCTGAAGTCTATTTTCCGTGTGCTAGCACTCTCATCTGTATCATTCTGAAAAAATTATTGTCGTGGCTTATTCATTTTGTGCATCTACTTTCATGCTGGAGCAATTAACAAAGAGAGAGCTTAATGGCCAATAAAGCCAGATAATGAACTTAATTATAGAAATCACCCCTGATAGTAACACGGGGCCCAAACGTGGACATGTGTTATTTCTTGCATTTAACAAATACTGACGCAGCGCGGACTTGCTCATAGCACTGTGCCAGGCACCGCGGGTCACAGACGTGGATGAATTCGTCAGGAGCCTGGAGGGTGGAGGAGCTGATGACCACAGACACGCCTCACACGTGGGGATGGGGAAGGAGCAGGATGCGAATGTCCTGGAGTGGGCTCGTCATGGGGTGGAACGCCGACCCCCAGCACAGTGCCACTGCCATCCCGTCCCAGCACCGTGGGGGAGGGCGGAACCCTTCCCGGGGAGCCATGGATCCCTTTCAGACAAAGCTTCTGCTCTGTGGCCCTGAGTCCTACCAAGGGCCCTCTCTCTAGTATTTCTCTGGTTCCTCTGGCTCACTCAGGTAAAGGTGAAAAAATAACAATAATCCTTTAAAAGTTGTTGGGCAGAGAAGACATCACAATGTCTTTTTACAGCAGAAAGTTTAGGAACTCCGCGTCAGACATGTTTGCACTGAAATTCACTGCACTTGAACAGGCTGATGGACACCGAGGGGTTTTGAGAGCAGGGGCTCCAGGAGAGTGACTAAGTCCCTAAACTTGTCGGGATATTCTTACGGAGTAGATGGGGAGGATGGCAGATGGGCAGCGCAGGATGGTCATGGCCTTCACAGTCGGACTTGGGCTGAAACAACCCGAAGCACTCACCTGGCCCCGAGAAAATTATTCACATATAAACCTCCCGAAGCTCTGGTTTTGGGGTCAGGAAAGCAGCATGACGTATACCGCACAGCTGGGGGTCAGGATGCAAGCTGTGCAGAGACGGAAGCAAGAATACAATGATCCCAATACTAGGTAAATGTGGATCTGGCCTGGTTGGGGAGGAATCTTCCTTCACATCCAGAGTCCCAAAAGGCCTGAGAAGAAAGAGCTATAGAACTCTTTATATGTCCTATAGCAGTGATTTTCAACCTTTTTTATCTCACGGCACACATAATCTAATGACTAAAATTCTGCAGCACACCAAAGAACATATTTTTTGCCAATCGGACAAAAAAATAGGTATAATTTTGATTCATTCACACCGGATGGCTATTGTATTGGCTGTTGTTATTTGTTTATTTGGCAATCTAAGGAAAAGGAGGTCAGTGCCCCTGACTAAATAGTCAGGCACTGCATGTTTTAAAATATCTTATGGCACACTGGTTGAAAATCGCTGTTGTATAGAATATAGAGCTGGCCACACAAGTATAGGATCTCCAGAACTTGTCTAAATGGTGAAAGAGTGCATTAAAGAAAGCCAGTCCGTTGCCCTCTCTTTACCCCATCACCCAGAGCTGCTGCGGTCAGTATGTCCTTTCTGGCCTGTTTGATTTCCTGTATTGGAAGCGGGCCCATTTCCCATCCCCGGTCTCCAGTATTCGAGTTGTTCTGAACCAGTGAGACTCTGGGACAAGAGACTCAACCCACGGGCAAGCAGGTCTTCGGCACCCAGTTTCCGGCGATTCACACAGGAGGTCTCATTCACAGATTCGCTCTCTTTCTGGTCCCACTCTGTACATCTCTGGAAGGTGCCTCACGGGCTGCCGCTCACAGAGGGACCACCAGTGCCCACAGGGAGCCAGCCCCAGGGGCCGCTGCAGAGGGCCGGCTTAGTCTATATCCCAATAGGTTGTCCTGGGCCGTTGACTGCACCCTTGCTTCTCGCTCACCGTCTCTGCCTTGTTCCTGTTTGCCGTCCTCTCCCTGGTTCTGCGCTCCCTGCGTACCCTCCATCAGCGCTAACGGGCCGCTCACCTTCCAAAGTGGCTATAAATCGTTCAAGAGTCACGTAAGTAAACCACGTGCGTTGATTGATGGAAAGTTGAGCCTACATTTTCTCACAGAGTAATTTCTGGAATTTAACTTCATAGTACTATTAAAATAAATTATTTGTCTGTAGATATAGACATACCTATATAAACATAGAGACACATACAGATATAGATTTCTTTCCTATACACGGCTATTGATTGGCTTTAATATATGGCTTTGCTTGGTTTCGCTCTCTATTATCCGGGCACCCAAGCTGCCTCCCTGGTCTCAGCTCTGCTCATCACTGAGCACATTCTCATGTGTCTGAGGCCGAAGGCTGGGGCTTCTGTTGTGCTTACATGCGGGTCTTTATAGCAGCAAGTCAAAACTGGAGTCCGGTTTTGAAATAATGTGCTCAAGATAAAATATAAAATGAGGCAGGGGAGACTGCATCGCACCATAAATCTCCTACCCACGAGTTCTTCATCCCCAGGTTCTCCACTGGTCCTTCAGTCAACACTGATCACACGCCTTTTACGTGCTCGGCCCCGAGCCCAAGGAAGAAGGCCCCAATGTAGCCTTGAGCGGGGACTGACCCACACGCCACAGACTGTGGTCTTCCTGGAGAAAGTGACCCTGCGACTCCACACTGTGTCGGGTGAGCCCTAGAGACTGGCCCGGCCTCCCACGGGGCCTCCCGAGCCAAAGCCCCAGCGTTCCCGTGACTCCTCTCTTCCTCTCACGCACAGTGTGCCCCTCACACACAGCGCACCTCTCACACACAGCGCGCCGTCAGTCCCCGCAGCCAACTGGATCCACCCTGAAATATTCCTCAAATCTGCTCATTTCTCTCCATCACCACCACTGCCACTGTGCTGGTCCAAGCCACCACCATGTCTTATGGCCACCCCCTCTCCTGTGGGCCACCCCCTCATCAGGACAGCAGAGTGTTATTTTAGCAGTGCTGATATGAGAAGTCACTGGCAGGCTTAAAACCCTGTGACGGTTGGCCCCCTCGCTGCTGCACGTCCAGCACCCAGCCGGGGCCCCGCCCAGAGGAGCCCTGCAGCAGGCATCTGTCGAGCGCGTGACTGGAGGGATTGAGCTGCAGTCCCGTGGTCCTTCTCTAACTCTGAAAGTGAAAGGCTGCATGGTTGCCACCACTTCTCCATGAGACAAACCCCCATAAGAGCAGTGAAATAACCCCCACTCTGCATGTATGATAGTACCTCCTGCAGCTGCACCCTCCGGCAGGGGGAACCCGAATGCCTGACAAGATCTCTCTCCATACGGGGTTCTGGCAGGTTGTCGCATGGTGAGGACCTGTGTCTAGAAGTTTCCACATCCTCTGCCATTTAAGAAACAGCCTGATGGCCTCTGCCCATGGAACACCTCCCTCTCTCATTGTGAGCCTGTGAGCCATCCCTTTCAAAAATTTTTCCAAATGTATAAATTGTTTTTACTATTTACTTAATATTTCTCTTTTAAACATCTCACTTAAAAATACTAAATATCATTTTGACTAATTCTAAGCATTTATAGCCATGAAATACCAGGCTAAACATGTCTGTTCAATTTCTTCCTAATACGTATTTCAACAAAAACATAACTGTTAACAAAAAAAAAGTGTTTAATCCTGCACCACCCACGTTCATCTGGTCTACACGCCACACTCTGGGAGGCACCACTAAGGAATTTATGAAAATCAAAACCAAAATGCAGAAGCTTCCGATGGTTTCCAGATATTCCAATCCATGGCGGGAGTAAGGAGAAGGTCACCAGCCATGTTTCTCATCTAAGAGCATTGTTAGGAAAAATGAACAAGCGTGCATGATTTTCACCTGTGAAGCCTCGCAGGATTCTTCTAGTCATCACAGATGTAGGCTGCCCAGACCAGCCCTCGAGAGGGAAGAGGGAGCTGGGGGCGGGACTTCACGCCAATCTCATCAGCTTTGTTGGCTTAGAATCTGGCTTTTATCTCCAAAATGAAGGCTCACCAAAAAATTAACGAAGGAAAAGAAAGAAACATACAGATCATCCAGTTCAAGTCTCTCGAGAACCTTCTAGGTGTCTATGGACAGACACAGCGTGGATCTTCCCACAACATGGCCAGGGACCAGCTCCACGCAGACCGAAGGGCCTGCAGTGGCAGTCTGTATGGGTGTGTTGCTCGGCGTTCTGGCTCTGGAACTTCAGACGCGTCAGGCGCACCGTGGGAAGGAAGGACGCACCGTGGGAAGGAAGGAGCCTCCCCCGCGGAGAGCAGATGCTGTGGCAAGCACAGCCTCTACATTCTTCCTAGCCGTGCTGCGGCAAAGACACAGTGACGGCGAGTCACTGGGAAATGCTCAGAATCGTCTTCATGGCTGACGAGACTGCAGACTGCAGAACAGGCAGTGCACATTTCTGTCGAACATCTAGAAGTTTACATTTGCAAGTGCATTGTTTAAATGTATACCGTAAGTTATAAACCCTTGAAAAAAGTGTTTGCACTTTTAAGTTACAAAGGAAATGTTTGTACTTTAAGCTCTACTTAGTTATCCTTTAAGTAATTAAGTTATGACCATCTCATGGGACAATTCAGAGCAGGAAGACATAACCTAAAAAGATGTCATTATGAAGTTGAAATCACGTTAAAGGAGCTAACAGGAAGGTGGACAGTCTTTGAAGGCGAAGAGGCTGAGCCCAGAGTGAAAACGTCTTTGACCCAAAGGACGCAGGCCCGCTGCGCCCATGACCTCAGGCCCGAGTGCCGGGGTTGCTGCGTCTGCCCCCATGACTCATCGCTCCCCACGTGCACCGCCCACGTCACCCGCTCTCTGGGGTGGCACAGGGCAGACCCGTGGCAGAGAGATGAGGTAGTTTGCTTCCGATCGCTTATGCTTTCTCGCTGAATTAAGGAAATATTTAATTAAAAACCCTTGTGTAGTGTGCTAAGTGAAGTCAGTCAGACAAAGACAAATACCATATGATTCCCCTTAGATGTGAATTGTAAAGAACACGATAAATGCAACAGAAACAGGCTGACAGACACAGAGAGCAGACTGAGAGCTGTCAGATGGGAGGGGTGTTGGGGGGCTGGGTGGGCGAGGTGAAGGGGTTAAGAAGTACAGATTGGTAGTTACAAAATAACCACAGGGATGTAAAGTACAGCATAAAGAATATAGTCAATAATCTCGTAACAACTACCAGTATGTATGGTGCCAGGCAGGTACTTGAAATATTGAGGAAAATACATAAAATATACGATTGTCTAACCACAATGCTATGTACCTGAAACTAATACAAAGTGAAATTGAATGTCAGCTGTAATTAAAAATAAAATTAAAAAATAAAAATTATTTTAAAAGCTCTTATAATAATAAACGCCAGAATGTTAATGGTGTTTAGCTTTGGATAGAGTATCTCCTACTTTCTCAAAAACAACAGAAGTTGCTCACCTTCCAAGAGGACAAAGAGATTAGACTAACATAACTGAAACCTTAATTTCCTACATAAAGCTTAGCAGAAGAGGAAAAATGGAGTCGTGGATGGCTGACCCTTCCTTACGGGCCAGTTTAAACCTAGTTGGAATCTCAGTGCCTGGTTCCTTGTTATCCACAAGCCACCGTGCCTGGGAGGATGGGGCTCCTCTAGAAATGAAACGTGTAATTTTATTCTGAGTTCGAAATAGGTAAATAAAATTAATCGCACAAAAAGCAGAAGACCCAACTGGGTGGGAGAGAGGAGGTGGCAGGGGGAGGAGGCAGTAGCCCTTCCGTGAGATGACGAACTCATTTTGGAAGGTCAATTAACTCGCTACACACTTACTGAGTCCCTGTTGTGCACTACGCACTGACATGTGGACTATGTCGGTGAACAAAAGAGATGAAAATCTCTGCCCTCGGGGATTTTTCACATAATAAAAAAATAAGTTATGCAGTATAATAGGTAATAAGTACTATGAAAAAAAGTCGAGCAGGGTCAGGGGAGATCTGGGGTGCTGGTGGGGGGGGCTTGCGAGGCTAAGGAAGGTGGTCAGAGTGAGGAGGTAACATTTCAGCGAAGATCTGGAGGCGGTGCAGGGAACGGCATGTCAGGCAGAGGGAACAGCTGGTGCAAATGTCCTGGGGTGGGAAGCTTGCCTGTTGTGCTGGAGAAGCAGTTAGGGCAGGGGTCCCTAACCCCTGGGCCACAGACCAGTCCGTGCCTGTTAGGAACTGGTCTGCACAGCAGGAGGTGAGCTTGAATGGAATGCACTTGAATCATCCTGACACCATCCCTCCCTGCCCCAGGCCATGGGAAAACTGCCTTCCACAAAACCAGTCCCTGGTGCCAAAAGGGCTGGGGACCGGCTGCTGGTGTTAGAGGACAGGTGGCTAGGGGAGAGTGAGCAACACAGGGAGAAGTTGGAAGGTAATAAAAATAATTAGCAACACATGCGATTATGTAAATGGGAACTATTTATAGAGAAAGAATCGCGTCTATGTGGACAGTGCACGTCACGCAAAAGCATTCTGAGTTGAAAGCCAGGGCCAAGCCACACAGCTAGAACCCAGTTTCCCTCAGTTACCTTCACCTCTCAGACATCTGAGTTTCTTCCCTGGAAATGAGAGGCTGGAGCCGAGATCTCCCTAAGCTTCCTGCTGGCTCCAAACCTGGGCCTCGTGGGAACAGGGACACATGTTCTCACTGGGTGTAGGAGTGTCTCTGCGGAGGCAGCTAGAAGCTTGTTGAGGCTGACGCTTAGACAGACTAATCTGCGTGCGGTTTGCTATACGCGGCTGCAAGAGTTCCGTTTCATAGCCTATTATCCTCCCTTAACATCTATTCGGAGCCCACTAGAGGGCAGCCCTGCACGGAGTAATGGGAAAGAAAAGATTATTGCTCAGCCACCTGACTGCCTGTCACCTTTTGGGCCATGATGACTAGAACAATCCAAATGAATAACAAGACACTCCGCAATCTTTTGGAAAGGTTTCGGCTTTCCGACATTTCTTTAGTCTCGGGATGTGGCCTCACACCATAACAGCAGTTGATGCGGGCTCTCGAAGGCCTGTTTTTAAATCTTTCTTCACTTCACAGACAGGAGAGCCTGCTGTGCTGGAGAAACAGGTCGAGAACAGGTCCCTGGGGGAAAGTGAGCAACAGGGACAGCAGAGCCCAAACAGGCATTCTTGTGTGCAGGGTTTATTGGAGGAGTGCTGTTGACATAAGGGAAGAAAAGGAAACACAGCAGGAAAGAGAAAGGGGGCAAGCGGAGATGTGGGCTCAGCTGGAGTCTGCTTCCGTCTGACCCCCGGGGAGCTCGGGCGTGGGTGGTGCTGGAGTGCCGGTCGCACTCTGAGAAAAGAGGGCAGCCTCTTGGACCCTTGTAGTGGCTCGTCCTGTCTGTGGGAAGCCACTCCTCCACGCCTGACCCAAAGAGGGTGCCATCTCTAGGGAGAAAAATCCTCCCGAGCGGGGAGCAGCTGGGAGCAGCTGGGAGCCATCAGCAGCCAAGACGTGCAGACACTGGGCTGTGAGTGCCCTGGACAGACACAGGGGCCTGGGCGGGGCACGGCAGCTCCCACCATTCAGCGTCCTGTCCAAGGGGGTTGCTGGTAGGTGTCAGCACAAGGAGTTTAATCCAGGTTCTCAGGAAAGTTGAAAGGAAGAGGGGGGGACCGGGGGGACTTGTTTGTAGTTATCACCAACATTCTTATGTATAAATGTGTAAATACAATAAAATCAGAAAAGAGATAAAAAAACAGGAGCCAGATGGAACCCACATGAGGCTGGGCCCCTTTGGGGTACCTGCTCTCAGTCTATGGCCAGTGTCAGGCACCTCCACAGGCGGATGCCTCCCCGCCCTACCACACAAACCCGGTTCCTGCCAGACAGTGGAGAGCAATGTTGATTTCATTGAGTTTGGAGGTGTGAGCTATATGGTGCAGCATGCTGAGAAACTTCCTTTAAAAACTCCCCTTCAACCGTCTCTGCCCTGGCCTGAAAAGTCTTTTTCCCCCTGTCTGTCTGGGCTGTCCCAGGCTGCCGGACACCGCCCACTCTCTCACCAGCACACCCCGGGGGCAGGTGGGTGCAGGGGCTGAGAATGACTGGCTCAAGGGCCGCACAGGTATACTGAGCAGAGGGGCAGCTATAATGCTTTCACTGGGCACGAAAGCTTTCTCCGAGCTTCCTGAAAACCACAGCAAAGGAGGAGAAAGGGTATGGTACAGAATTGTCAGTTTCACGAAGAAGGAAGTTCACCATTTCCTAACAACGGGAGCATTTCCTGGAAGCTGATTCTAAATTAAAACTCTCATGCAGCGCTTACAGTGGGCAATCGGGCTGGCAGAAAGGTTCGCGTCTCCTGTGCTTTGCAGAGAGAGCATTCCCATTCCTGTCTACTTACAGCTCTGTTTGTGCTGTCTGGGCCCTTATCACAATGTGCAATGAACGACTTTCCATATCTCTTCATTTGTTTACTCGTGAATTGTCCCGCCTCCCAGAGCTCCGGGAGGGCAGGGCCTCGGGCGGGTGACTCACCACTGCGTGCCCAGCCCTCCCTCGGGGTCCAGGGGCAGGCTGCCGGCTATTGTTAGATAAGTAAAGGGAACAGATCACGCATTGGGGTGAAGTGATGTAGCCAGAGAGGCTTTAGGAACTGTAATCAGCAAGGTCAGAACAGGCTGGCATCCCAATCACAACCGAATCATCTGTGACGGAGAATATTTATAATCAGGAACTCCTATTATTCACGTTTTAGGGTTGAGAATCATGGTATACAGCAAATTGATCTAAATATACAGACATACACCTGAAATCCTAAGGAAACTAGCATTACCCTTTGCTCTGTTTCGTTTCAGATTTTCTTTCCTCCCCTGCAGCACGATTTCACGCTCTCCTGACGGTGTCTAATCCAGGGCCCTGCACACCGCACAGGTGCTGGCAGGGATTAGCAGCACCTGGATCCCACGAAAGCCGAAAGGTCACCCAGGCCCACCCTTTCAAACAGCAGAAACCTGTATTTCAGGTTTACATTTAGCCATGGTATTTGGTTATGGATTAAGCCTCACCAGAAGTAAAATTTCAAAAAGATTTCTGAAGAAATAAGTGTCTGTGATTGTCCTTAGGTTTTACACATTTCTAACCTTCGGTTAAATACTTCATACCCACCCATCGTCACAATAAATGCATTTCCATATTATTCCGGACAACTCCAACCTATGGGAAATGAAGGTGACATACCTTGTGCACGAGTTCGATGACACAATGACTAGGGAGATGATCCTGCAGGAGTTTTCGCCCAAGCACTGAAATATACTTTCGCCTCAGGAACCGGGAAGTGGTCCTAAGATTCCATTTTCAGGGGACACAAGGTCTAGTAATTAGGACCCTGATTCAAGCAACAACTAGGGGGAAAAAATTGAATATAAAGCAGATACTAAAAAGACACACCCCTCCTTTAAAATATTTTTTCAGAGTCCTAACATTTTCTGGTTCCTTTTCCATAGCAGGTATTTTATGATGTGGAAATGCCTAAATTGGTCACGAAAATATTTTTGTGTCGTTCCCAGAGACTCAGCAGGCCCTGGGCCTCTGAAACGCCGTGCTCAGCCATCATTGTCGCCTAACACAATCGCGGCCAGTGAGTGTTTGTAAATAACGTGTAACAGCAGTGGTGAGTGGTGCCTGTGATAATTGCCTTTGACAACGAAACTGGCAATTCTGCAAACAAAGATGTGAAGCAATAGTAGGGGATGGAACCTGTCTCCAGGAGTCCAATTTCTCACCCCACATAAATAGACCCGTACAGTACCACCAACAGACGGGGGTGTCACTGCCAACGCAGCTCAGGAGTGGAGGGTAGACCCACAAAGCTGGTTCGACTCGCAGGCACCGAGTTTGTTAACCTGTGCTGGGTGAGCGTATCCACCCACTCCTCTCTACAGAATCGATTGCGTCCTCCCCGTTCTGTATCTCTCTCCGCTGAACAGCGCTCTCACACTGAGCCTGTCATTCTGTTAAGCGCTGTACTGGCATCACCTCATTCAGTACTCCCAGGAGATCGATCTTGACCGTAGTTTCCAGGTGAGGCCATCGAGGTATATTATGCTGTATTATAGTCATGTCCTGGCAGGTCCACGTCCCCTTCTTGTATCCTGAGTGCTGCAAAACCGTGTTAATCTTTGCGTTCTCCAACCCAACTGCTTCTGTTGTATTCAACCCACACAGGTTTCCTGAGCTCCTCCTGCGTGCGGGAGGTGCCCCCAGCCCCGACCCCTGGCTCACACACCTGGGCCCTCCATACACATGTGTGACATTGGCTCTTAGATGGGTCTTCTGAGAAACATACATTCCCGCAATTGGAAGAAATTCGTCAGATAAAATTGTCTCTTCGGGAACTTGTCAGTTTCAAATCTAGCAGCCGGGCTGATCTTGAAAACGACTCAAAACGTCTCGAAGAAAGGACCACAGCGTTATCCACAGAGGCCCCAGCGACATGAATAGCGAGAGACGCGGGAGGCAGCGCATTCTTGGGATAAAGAACCAGATTTCAATAACCCCCCTTGATTTGCTATGAAATGGAAACTGTGCTCCAATAGAACTCAGAAAGGTGAAGCATGCAAGGAAGTAAAAAAAAAGTAATAGATATCGAATAATAAAGAGAAGTAATAATGTTGCAAACAGTTGTGAAAAGAGAGCCCGGGCAGCAGAGATCTAAGAGACCAATCTACACGCAGCAGGGAAGGCAGACCTAACGGGAGGAGGCGGCCGGGATGAGCCAGCCGACTGCACCCAGCAATCCTTTCCTGCGGAATTTAAAAAAAAAAAAAGGTTTTGATTTCAAAGACTCTTTTTTTGCTATCTCCAACCATGGGCCAATTTCAAATGAAGACAGCAATTCTGACCATGTTTGGTGAAGGAAAAAAGATTTCTCGAGAGCCAGAAAAGCCAGACCATCTGTCAGGTTTTAACTTAAAGCAAAATTCTAGAGCACTTCCTGACCTTTGGCGTAAAAAACATATGGCATGCATTATGAAGGAGAAGGGTCCTGATGCTGCTTACACGTTGAGACTGGGTGCCTCGGCACGTGCTGGTGAGATGCGAAATAACACCCAAAACATGCACTGCTGTTTGCATAGCAAAGGTAACTGGAAATCCGGCCAGGACAAGGGTAATTGGAGTGACAATACATATCACATTGATACGGAGTGCGTCCCAGGTCCCAGCGGCCTTGGGGGGCCTGTCCAGAGCACTGGCTCTTTTTCCGTCGCTCGGGAGGCCCCCCATGTGAACAAAGAAGAACATTGTATCCTATGCTCTGTCTGCAGTGGATGCGACTGGTGCCACACCCAGGGCCCCTCACAACTCCACCCACTCGTTCTCTCCGTTGCTGCCCTCCTTCTGGAGGAAACTGCCCTTGGCCTTATAGACAGCCCCCTGCCCGGGGCCCTGCCCACCCCCCAGGTCAGACCCTGGTTAATGTCTGACCAGTGCAGGGTCGGGGAGACTGCACAAGGCTAGCTCCTCACCTTAAGGTGGGGCAACCCTGGAGCAACTCATCATCCAGAGCTCCCCTTGGGATCAGGCTGAAGCTCAGTGCCTCTGAGACCTCGCCCCTCCCTGTCTGCCCCTGCTCTGGACACACCCCTTCTTCTAAGAGCACTCCCCCAGCAGACCTGGGGCATCTGAGTGTCTGTCTGTCTCTGGTTGTGCTTCTAGAAAAGCCTTCCTGAGCAGCATTAGGACCCTCCTCCTTCATAATGCGTGCCGTAATAGTAGCTTCACACTTCCTTCTGCCATTCCCTGACTGATTTCTGCCTCCCCACCGGGAAGTGAACTTCTGCGCTCACCTTTGTGTCCTGGGCACGAACCACGGCAACCTGCATTCACTCACCGGCTGCTTCAAACCGACCTTGTAAGAACCTTTTTCACCACTGACGTTCATTGTCACGGCCGAAGTATCATGTTGATGCTAATTAAAGGTGACGAAGTATTTCTGTGATGGCTGCGTTCATTTGAAAAATCTAATCAATAGCCAATTTACTTGCCATTTAAAAACCACCCATTCAAGGCCATGGAATCATCCTCCGGCAGCGTGTGTGACAAAAGGTGGTTCACCTGAGCGCATCTGGCAGGCGAGCTGTTTAGTTTTAATAACGCTGCCGATCCCAAGAGAGACGAACTCATTAAAAGTCTGGGCTGAGTGCTCCGCATAACTCTGGTGTATGAAAAGCTTCACACCTTAAGCATTTGGTAGTTATTGAGTTTGTTTTCATCCGGCAGTCAGCACGGAAATACAATAAACCCACGGGCCATTTCGATAGGGGGCCTTCTCCTCCTCCTGCATAATTTCCTCCTGCTTTATGCCATTTTCCAAAAGCAAGATAATAAGCAGATTCTGTACTGAATATTTTGTTGAAAGTGGGAAAATCTACCACTGAGAACATGGAGACTGGGGATCTAGGTGATGTCCCGGAGGATTCTGACATCATGAAAAAAAAAATGACCCACAAGGAGAAATTATAAAGTCCTTTTCTTTCAAGCGAATGTCTGTGACAAGATTGCGGAGCTACCCACTTGAAGACAACAGCTCTAAGTGTTTTGTTTTCCGAGTTTGCTCATCTGCTGCTCCCGGTGTTCTCTCCCACAGGCTTAGCATGGTGGTTGCCGGAGGCAGGGGGGTGGGGGCGGTCCAGAGGGAGGGGGTCAAATCCGTGGTGACGGAAGATGACATGACTTTGGGTGGTGGGCATGCAACGCAATATCTGATCACGTATCATAGAAAGCTATACAATCTTATTAACCAATGTCACCCCAGGAAATTTAATAATAAAAAAGATTATAGCATTGTGCTTGAATTTAGTAACTGATCCAAGTTGGATTGCACCAACACAAACAGGTGGCAGTGAGAAATCACAACCCCAGGCAGAGCACGGAGTCCACAGGTCCTTTCACAACATTATAGAGACACGATGCACTCACTCGGGGAGAGGCTGGACACTGCCTTTGCACAGCCTCAAGGTCACCTGAGGACAGGCAGATAGAGCAGGCTTCCCGGGGAGACACCAGCCACAGTGCAGATGCCCCAGTATCTCCAGTGCTTAGCACTCATTTTTAACCTCAGTGTCTCAAACTGAGATGCTCCCTGTTTTGATTTTATACCAGCACCTTTATCCAGTCAAAATAAAACCTCCCGCATCACACAGGTCTGATAGTTACCAATGTACAAATATACTTCAAGTCTATGGTAGATGTATTGACAACTTCACAGAGACATTGTATCCGACCCCAGTTCTCAACCTAAAAGCATCAGTTAGTATCAGCCCTCACCGGTAGTAACATGGTACCCAGCCTGGGTCTAGAACCACACCTGCAGGACAAGGTTTAATCATTCTAACCCCACAGGGAACTCATCTCTCAGGGGCCCTGCTGAGAGGAGGGGTGGAGAGCCTGTTTCATTAGTAAAGGGGCCCGTGAAGACATCTACCCCGCCCAGGCCCTGGGACATACTCAACCGGCACTCCACAGACATTGAGGAGTGAATGAATTCCTGGGAAGACACAAAAAGGGGAAAGCTGGACCTTGAAAGCTGTAGTGGAAGATGATGACCAGCATGGACCTCCTGGGAAGACGGAGGGGATAGAATTTTACATGAAAAGCCTGGAAGGTTCAGTCTGAAGAAAGCACAAAGGAAGAGGTCAGAAGGCATTAACAGATGGAAGAATAAAAGCTGACGTAGAAACTAACTAGCCTCGAGGATCACAAGTTTCATCCTTCTAGTTTCACTGTGTTTCACGCAGCCCTTGCCTTCACAAGGCTGGCCTCCTCCCAGCCACGTTTCACCAGAAGTCCTTGAGCCGAGCACCTGAACGGGAGCGGTGCATCCATCCATGGAGGCGGATGCCAGCGGCCTCACCTGTGAGAGCGGGGTCTGCCCTGGCTCCGTGGGCAGCAAACATCAGCTCTGCTCCTAGCAGGGCGGAGAAGGCCTGGACAGGTCAACAGGGCATCCCATCCAGGAGGTGGGAAGACCCCCAGTATCAGCTGGGGGTCCTGTGCTCCGACGGAGTGGTCAGCTTCTGGGAGCCCGGTTCAGGCGAGCTGTGTGTCCCCAAGGACCTGCTCTGTGTGCCGAGTGAGCCGGTGCCCAGCCTGAAGGACATGCCGCCCTGGGACCCCCTCGGTCCTTGGCACGGACCCCTACCCCCCACCCCGTGCACGGCCCCTTCCAAACCGCTATGGGGCTTTCTTGGCGTGCGCTCCTTAGCGGACCAGGTGCAGAGGGAAGTGACCACTTTTCCAATTCGTTTTATAATTAAAGGACATTTAGAAAATAAAATACAGAAGAGAAAGCAAAAGTCACCCGGGGGTAATCATTTTCAATGTTTAGCCATATTCCCTCCTAACCTCTTACAATAAAATCCGTACAAAAACACTTACAGACATTCTCGATTCAGAAAACTGTTACATCACTCTGTCTACATTTTATCATCTTTAGTCAAAATACAAAGACAGCCCAATAGACAGATGAAATGAGAGAGAAAATCAGAACGTTCAGGGTGTGAAATTTTTTCTCCTCCACAGGAGCTGCTCACGGATGGAATCGCGCTCTGTAGCCACTGTAAGAAGGGTTTACTCCCTCATCTCAGAGGAAAAAACGGAGGGCAGGAGAGAGAAGTGACTGCCAGGTTATCGGAGAGCCCTGAGGTTTGTGCCACACAGGCCTCTAACCCCTGGCCCGTTCTCGTGCAAACTCATTGTCATCTGCCAGGGGGAACCAGACCACTCCCCTGTGTTGGAAAACCATGAGAGCGCATGTTCTAATGCAAAACGTCAAAACATCAGAGATCGGATTGGAATCAGATACTTTTTAAAGTGTGCTTGAGCCCTTACTTTCCCCAGCGTGATCAGGCGGCCTTAAAAGCCAACATTTATGACTTTTGAGGGTGACCCGGAATCCTATCAATTCAAGTGTAAGTCCACGTTAGAGTCATTTTGTGTCCGGGAGGGAGACTTCAAAAGCATACCCCTCTGCTGATCTGGAGCCATTCTCACCCGACATAAAAGAAGTTATGTATGTGAATAATTACATTCTGGGAAAGACAGCGGTACTAATAATAATCACATCTTCAGTACATTCTGAATAAGCACTGAACTGCCAAAAATTACTACCTCCGAGAAGAAACTAGTGTTGTTAATAATTATTGCCGTGAAAAAGAGAAAATTCCAGGGTGAATATCCCTATTTCTTCCAAATTGTCTTGGTGAGTCACTAAGTCTTACTCACATGAACACAAGATATTGTAAGAAGTAATTGAAGTTTAACATGTTGCCAACACTTTGTTGCTAACAGTCCTAGCAGTGAAGACATCTGATCCGGTGCTTTGAGGTGATTAAAGCGTAGACACAGCAAAAGCCTGTAACTGTCAGTTACATTTTCCCTGGCATTTTATTGCTCGGGAAGGTTGTAAACGCCAGTGTGGCTCTGCCCGAGCAAGTGGAAATCATGTATCTATTAGAATTCCTTAACTGGCTTTCTGGCCAACAGATGGCTCATGGATTATGCATTGGTGTAATATGATAAACTGTAGCAAAGCCCCTGCCCTGGTTTTATGGCCAGCCAGGAGTCTCACCCATGCAGACAGCACCAAGCACTTGTCATAAGGAATGAGTAAGGGTTTCTTTCAAAATCAGCATGTTTTTTGGCTGGTGTCCCCAGGACCTGGAATGTGCACATTTCTTTCTTGCAAAGACAACAGATTCCCTTTGCACCTTCTCAGAGATGAATTCCAGTTGCCTTTCTATTTGACCTATGGTCTAAGCCATAAATAAAGCATACTAATCTATACTATCTTCATACACTATTATCTCTATGCTATTTTATCTGCAAATCCTCCTCGGTAATCCTCAGCACTACAGGGAAGAGAAATTACAGATGTGGGCACATTTATTGTATCACACTGCTATTACCTTCCTAATGCTCACAGCATTTATAAAATCACATCGAGTCGTGGGAAGAGTCAAGTCAGGAAATGTGCATTAGCCTCGACTTTTCTCCGCTGATCCTAAGTCAATCTTTTGGCCATTTTCTCTGTTCTTTAAATTCTCCACCGTGAGGGGAACAGAAGGGAATTCAAGTTGGTGTAGTTTACCAGTTTCCTCGTTTCTCTCGGCACACAGGGAGGGAAAAGTGAAAATGCATGGTCACAAAGGAGCATCCGGAGGAAGGGGGAGTTCGTCTTAGTTATTATCAGAAGTTCGGTTAAAGTGTAAACATAAATGTATCTATTAAGATGCCATGGTTATTCTGAAACAGTTTAAAATGCTTTTTGAATATCTTCTCTTTTTACTGGCACGTGAACCTCATGCCTAGGTTAGCAGTTAATTAACATGACAATGGTGGCGATTATAATAACAACAATAACCGCTATTATATTAAATGCCACCTGTTGTTAGAAGTTACACATACTATCTGCTCTTAAACGGACCCAGCCAGATAGGGATGACCACTCCATTTCAAAATGAGAAAACCAGGGCTCAGAGAAATGACACAGCTTGTTCGAGGTCACAGACCTGGAGCTGCTCACCCCTCCCCCGTGTGGTCCCATGGATCCCCTCTCACTGTGCCTACCACATGATGGATTTGGAGGAACCACCGCCGCATCCCTCCCCTCCAGACTTTGTCCTCAGACTTCTGGTGACCTCTCCCTCCCCTGGCTCCCCAGACTGGTGATGAGTGTGACTACAGGGTGCTACATACCGTTTGGGGGTTCCCCTAGCGCCCACACCCTATCAATAGGCTTTTTATGTTCACCCCTCCTCAAATTATCCTAATTTGAACACTGTTTTCTCCTGAGGTTGAAATGCACCCCTGTGTTTATTGCCGCGTCGTTCACAGTGGCCAGGACATGGAAAGGACGGAAGTGTCCTTCGAAGAGGATGGGAGGAAGAAGACGTGGTTCATATTCACAACAGAATATGAACTCTCACCCCCAAGAAAAGATGAAACACTGCCCTCTGTGGCCACAGGGACGGACCTTGAGAATGCCATGCTAAGCGACGTAAGTAGACAGAAAAAGTCACGAGCCACATGGTGTCACTCATAAGTGGGATACAAAACTAAAAGCAGCAAGTGAACAAAGAAGAAAGACAAACAAAACCTCGCAGACACAGACAGCAGTACGGCGGTGACCGGTGGGAAGGGGAGGGCAGGGGGTCCAATACGTGGTGACAGAAGATCTGACTCTGGGGGGTGGGCACACGGTGCAACATGCACAAGATGTGCCCTAGAACCGTGCACTTGAACCCTGTGTAATCTTACTAGCCAGTGCCACCCCAGTGCATTTAATAAAAAAGAAACTGCCACCTATGATAGTCACTGTGACACGCTCTGAGGACAGACAGTCTGTGCCTTAAAGAAGCTTTCTTCTCGGAGGGAGAGAGGGAAAAACACGCAGCGGACCTTCGGTGTTTGCGAGCGCCCAGGGTCTCTAACCCCCCTTTTCTGGCAATGACTGGGGAGCCGCCATGCCTGCAGCATCAGAGGCATTCATTCTTGGTGAAACTCAGGGTGCCCTCGCCTGGCTTTTGGAGCGTCTGGGTTTAAGCCCAGCTGTTTGAGATCACTGCTCAGCCACAGACACACTCTAAGCACCGGCCAGGGAAAGCTCTCCTGATCTACTCCACAGATCCCTTCAGGAAGGCGAGTTTTGTGGAGCTGGAGAAGACAGAAGAGACTGTGGTCAGTGGATGTACTTGGAAGGCCTGGAGCTATCCAACTGCCTGCCTGCCTGCCTGCCTGCCTGCCTGCCTGCCTCGGCTGCCTGCGGGACAGACAAGCTTGGTGACAACCACCCGTATCATTTCTTTAACCCCTCCTCCCGCCCAAGACAGGAGGGACCAGAACGTTTACTTTCACTCTCTTGTCACACAGACGGAACAACGGGTTTCAGCTGATGTCAAACACACGCAAGGATGCACGTTAGTTTTGCTGAATTTGAGATTGTTTACATTTAAACATTGTGATGGTCCATGTTGAGTGTCAACTTGGCTAGGCTATGATTTCCAGTAGCTAAACATCAGTCTGTGTGTTACTAGGAAAGGTTATTTTGTAGATGGGATTAAAGTTCATAATCAGTTAGTCGGCTTTCATAAGGGAGATTGCTCTTGATCATTTGGGGGGGCTTGATTCAATCCACTGAAAGGCTTTCAGAGCAGAACGGGGGCTTCCCTGAGAAAGGGGTGGGGGAGGGTGTGGACAGCAGCCTCAGCAGGTGCACGAGGGTCCAGCCCGCAGCCCCCAGGGACGGCCTGCCCTGGGGCTGCTCGCCCCTCTGTGCAGCTCCCACACCCATGCCCGCCAGCTCCAGGCAACATGTCTCGGGACAGACCCCCTCCTGGCGCTGCTGCTCTGATGGGGCCCGACGGGGACAAATGTCTAGCAGAGAGAGGAAAGAGTTTGGATTTTTAAAAAATAGTCTTTATCTCTGTGATTAAGAAAACTAAAGCTGCACTGATTGGGGGTAGGGGAAGAAGACCAAACAGTGAACCATGAAGTAGCTCCAAATGTAAGAACGCAAAGTTTAAATGGAGAGAAATCACATTTAGTTTGGTTAAATGCTTTTTTCTTCTCTTAGTGCAATTCAGAGTTGCACAGCATCCAGAAAATGGTCTTAAGGAATGTGTAAGAAAGCATCCAAAGAAGTTCACCTGGGGGCTCCTGGGATCCACAATATGTACATAAGGAAGGTTAAGTCCAATCGGGTCATAACGCCAGTCAAGTCAATGAAACAAAATTTAATTTCATATGCAACATGTCCCCTTAAGGGGTTTCTGGGATGACATGAAACAAATGATAAAGAATAGTTTTGCCATGGCTGGAATAGCTCAGTGGATTGAGCACAGGCTGCGAACCAAAGCATCGCAGGTTCGATTCCAAGTCAGGGCACATGCCTGGGTTGCAGGCCATGGCGCCCAGCAACCGCATATTGATGTTTCTCTCTCTCTTTCTTTCTCCCTTCCTTCTCTCTCTAAAAATAAATAAATAAAATCTTAAAAAGAATGGAATCTCTTGGAAAAAAAAAGAATTTGGGAGTCTTCCATAATTAAAAAAAAAGAATAGTTTCTAACATCATACTTGTACATGAAAAACTATCAAATCATTAGCCCATGCCTCAGACTTCATTGAAAAGATGAATTTCTTTTTATAGTAAAAATATTTTATAATAAATATATATAAAGTCCATAGTGATTGAAAAGATATAATATAAAGCATTATGAGTTTATAAACTGACCTTTTACAATAAATATATTTAATATAATATAATAAATATCTTTATAAACTAATAGTATTATAAAGATATATGTATATATTTATATAAATATATAATTATAATTATAATATAATTATAAATATAATATATTCATATATTATGAATATATTTATATATTTATAAACATAGTAATTGAAAAGATATAATATAAAGCATTATGAGTTTATAAACTGACTTTTTATAATAAATATATTTAATATAATATAATAAATATATTTATAAACTGACTGAATTTTATAATAAATATATTTAAAGTCCATAGTGATTGAAAAGATATAATATTAAAGCATTATGAGTTTATAAACTGACTTTTTATTATCACATGTAGTAAGTACATCCATTTCCTCTGAAAACTAGAAAATGTCCGTATAAACATGACCCAAGATGTTAATGCTTGCTGCGACTCTCCAAGCGGTGGATAGCATTCTACCTTCTTCCTGAAACAGTCTCATGACAACTTCCTGAGAGTCCAGGAGCTCTTCTGGACGGTTTGTACCTGCAGGCTGCCCCTGAGCAAGGGTTTCCTACACAGCCGGGCCTTGGAGTGACCTTGGCCTTAGTTGAACATCCAAACAAGACTTTGCCAGGAGCCAAAGACAACCTGCGTCCAGTTCCTAAACAGGGGAGGCAAAGGCCTTGAGCAGAGGTTAGGAATTTCTCTATAGCAACGTAATACCCAATAGAAAAGGCTCTTAGAGAATAGCGAGGTTCTTTCTTCTCACTCTCAGGCTAGAATCGCACGGTCACCAGGAGCCGCCCTGCAGCCTCTTCCCTGAACGGTCCCTGCATGACATTTCATTGTCCTTTCGTTTGGAACAAATTTCTTACCTGCTATATTATCACACGCACCGCTAAAACCTCTCTATAGTGCTTACAATACTTTGCAAACAGTTTTGTTGTTGTTGTTATTTTTTTAAGTTTCTTTCAGCCCTGGCTGGTGTGGCTCAGTGGATTGGGCGCCAGCCTGCGAACTAAAGGGTCACTGGTTCAATTCCCAGTGAGGCCACATGCCTGGGTTGTGGGTCAGGTCCCCAGCAGGGGGCGTGTGAGAGGCAACCACGCATTGATGTTTCTCTCCCTCTCTTTCTCCCTCCCTTCCCCTCTCTCTAAAACTAACTAAATAAATAATCTTTTAAAAAATAATAACACAGTTTCTTTCTGAAGTGAAGCCAACAGAATAGAACCCGAGTTGCTCTTTATGGTAATTAAGAGCTGAAAATTGATCAGGAGAAACAGGCTAGAGAAGGACGGAAATATTTTGCCATTTCAAGCGCATCAGGGGGCACTCCCAGGGGAAATGCCGGGCGATGACCCGAGAGAGCAACTTAAATGTGCGGCCAAAGAGAAAATCTAAAAGAGCAAGAACGGCACAGCACCGCAGACTGCCCCCACTAGAGCACAGGAAGCGGAGAGAGGAAAGGCTCACAATAAAGAATGGCGTGTAAGTGCTGAGACATAGTCCTCGCAGACCTAGTCTTAGGTTTATTCTCTAGAGACCTAACATGACGGATGTTGAAGATGTGAACTTCTACTACATAATGTGAACATACAGATTATTGGTAAAGTAAGCAGTAAATGCTGAGCGACGGAGCCAGATCCCATGGGAAAATATCGCTTTTACTTTTAATACAGTTAAGTAATTTGCAGAAATAGAAACGGACACATATACACATACATATTCACCTTCTTCTGGTATCTTTGATTCTAGGACTAAGCTTTAAGGTTTTCATGGGATCATATTTTCACGCAAGATGCTCAATAAAAAGGGATGAACGAATAAGTGAATAAATGAATGCATGCATATGTGAATAAATAAAGTGAAGGATGGATGGATGGATGACCAGGTAGCCTAAAGTGAAAACAAAGCGAAAGTTGTCCCCACTTCTAACACTCCAGCACTTCAAACACTGGGCTTGGTGATCTGTCCAGAGGTCACTCCTCACACCATCAATTCCCCACCCCAACCCTGCAAGCCCCCCGCTGTTCCCCAGGAGAGGGGGAGAAGGGATGAAAGCCAACTCTGCCAGGCAGTTCACACACTTTGTCTCATTCAGTCTGCACATCGGCTACATCAGGTAAGGTTGCCCATTTTTCAGGTAAGGAGACTGATGTCCTGAGAAGTCACATGTCCAGGCACTGGCCTCCCAGAAAGTGCTGAAGCTGGATTCAAACACAGGCCTTTCCTAACACAAACTCTGTTTTTTCTGTTTCCATTTCCACCACGTCTAGGTGGTAGGAGGCCCCTCTTCTACATGAGTTTATGTCATTATTTGTACATCCTTGTATTAATTTACCATTGCTTTATTTGTCTTAAGCACACATTCTTTCATAAGATTGAAGTTATAATTTTATAATATAAAACTAGTTGAAAAAAATCAACCAACCATCCGTAATTCCACCACTGTGACACGGTAATCATTTCCAAGTCCAGTAACTTCGGACTTCGATACCCAGCGCCTTGGCCAGAAATGGTCTGGGTTCCTACATAGTAATTCTGAGTCAGGCTGGCAGACAACAGTTCAGGGCTCTAACACATGAGGCCCCGATTCCCCAAGCTTTAGGGATGCCCTTGGCCCTCCGTCCCAACCACTGGAACCTCCTGGGTGGGGGAGGCTCTGGACCAATGTCTCTACAGGCCACTGCACCAGAGCCCTTGGTCCCCACCCCTTCTCGAGTACACCTGAGGCCTTTGTCAGAGGGGGTGCGCACCGCTCTGGACAAGCAAACAGCTCCCTCTCACCCACAGAGCATTTCCACAGGAGAGCGGACTCTACAGATGCTCCGTTTACAGCCCTTCACTGGACACGTGAAAAAGATCAAACTCGGAGAATACATAATCAATAGTGTTTCTGGGTTCCTCCCCACCTCCAAGTCATTTTCCAGCAGATTGACAGTCGCGTTCACTCCTTTTCACTGACCGTCAGTTCCTCCGACGACGAAAAGGCAGAGGTACAATGCAACAACAAGTTCAGGAGTATAGACACAATAATCGCTACCATTTATGGGGGGTTACTGTGTGTCAGGTAATCTGACCCTCCCAACAACCCAGAAACAGGTGGTGTTATTGTAGCCATCTTACGGACAGGCACACTGAGGCTCTGAGGAATTGTTACTTGTTTAAGGTCTTACAGCTTAAAAAAAAAAGAGGTAGATTTGCAGTTTGAACCCTAGCGAGTTAGACGGTCAGACATCAAGTGTCTGTATTACTATGCTATGCTGTACTGTGTATAACCAGCCTTGTGGAATCTTTTGAGAAAGTCCACTCATCCTCTGTTAATGAAATATAACCATACAGTCATCATTTCAACCCTGCTGCTCCATCCATGCGACCACCTCCAAATACCCTGATGCCTTGGGCCTACTGGGACCGCTAGCCTTTCATTTTGCGATTCCCCACTCACGGCCCTGCGGCCAGACAGGCGGCCGACGGAGCTGATGATGAGTGGATATCTCATGGCAGGAGGGGAAAATGAGCCCTGCTGAGGAAGCCGAGTACAGCACCAGACGTGACGGGACAGCACTGGGAGACGCTGTTCTGTGGCCCTCTGACATTAGACGCCTCGGCCAGCCCTGGGAGGCTGAGTGCAGGGTCCCAACCTGGACGTTTCCAGAGAGGGAGGCCAGGGGACCAGGGGGTTGTGAGTGATCATGTCCCTCAAAGCCAGCTCGGCCACCCAGAGCCAACACTCTGCTTTCCTGCTCGGGTTCCCAGACCACCAGAGGACGACTGGCTTTGAGGGGTAGGGCTGTCCCACCTACAGCCCGAGGGCCGCACGCAGCCCAGGCTGGCTGGGGCTGGGGCCCATCACAAAATCGCAAATGTACTTAAAACACTATGAGAGTTTTGTGTGTGTGTGATTACGTGTCTCGATGTATTTCACACGTGGCCCAAGATGACTCTTCTTCTTCCAGGGTGGCCCAGAGACGCCACAAGGTCGGACACACACAGAGTCACTAGTGACAGTCGGTCTCTTGTTGTTTGCCCCACTCTTTCCCTCTGCCTGGCCCTCCCAGGTGAGCTGCGGTTCCACCAGCACGCCCTGTGACATCCCCTCGGAAGCAGGATTGGGGTGCAAACGAATCAAGTAAATATCATCAGGGAAATGTGTGCGGGTCCCTGGGATCTCTGGGTCTCCTGCCACCCTTCCCCTCCACCGAGAAGCACCCATCTAGCTAGCTTCTTCAGGAAAAAAAATTTTCGAGAAAAATTGCCTGGAGAACAAACTGTGTGGGACTCGTGGTCCTGGACTGCAACCCTGGACACGGTGTTCTAAGATGTTTTCTGAAAGCGAGATTTCCTTCCAGAGTTCCACTTGCACAGGTCTGCCAGATAAACAGTTTGGATCCGAGCGGTAGTTAGGGAAACGTTTGCAGGCCTAGATTTGAGCGAGAAGAGGAAACTGCTGCAGTGGGGAGATTGCAAAGCGCTGTTCCACTTAGCAGGACATGAAAAGCAGAGCGGCAATCAAAGTGACACTTCTCCTCCCCCCCGCGGTTCCTGGTTCCTGGCCGCGCAGCGGACCCCTCAGGAGGGGGAAGGCGTTGCTTTTCCGAAGAAAGATCCCGTGCGCAACTTGCCTCCTAAAATACAATTGTTTAAAGCCAGCACGGACTAAGGTGGCTTATGTAAGCTCCCATTTCAGGCAATGTCTGCCTCTGTCTCGATGAGCAGCCTGCTCTGGCTGAAGCAATGCAGGTGCACCGGAATACGCAATTCCCTTACCCTGTGACTTTGCCCGAAGAAACACACAACCACTTTCCTGGCCTGGGCAAAATTAAGTTTACAGTCGTGAGTTTGTGAAGCACCGAGTTTTTTATTTTGAGTTAATAAAGCGACTGGAATAACCACGGCCTGCACGTGTTTTTCCATACGAATGACTGTAAACCTCCTTTGGCCCACGCTGCCTGTGGTGCCAACGGCATTGACCTGACACACGAGCTGGTCACGCCAGTTCCGCTGCGGGCACAGTGCCGTCTTTACATAATACTGTTCCTCGGCCAAGCCGCATGGATTTCTAAAAGTTCCGTTTGGTGGAGGAGGAAAGGACAGCAAGCCAACCTGTCCATGAACTTCAAGTGCTATGATTAGGGAAATAAGGGGGAAAGTACAATCTTACCGTTGTAAGCAACAACAGTTTGCTGCACGCTATTACCAAACTCTGCCTCCTGCAGTAAAACGAAACAATTGCTTGATTAACCAGGCTCATGTTTTTTACAAGAGGGTCTCGGGAATGAATGCTCAGTGAGGACAACCCCCACCTTGGATGTGAGGGCTGTGTGGGGGGGAGGGGGGGAGGTGCGGGACAGAAGGGGGCAGGAGACACAGACATGTGCTGAACTGTGGTCGTGATGTGGGATTAGTGGGTTTCGCTTTTCACTGCCTACTTCTAAGACCCAAGCGCTCTGATTCTCTGAGTTCCTTAGGCCAGGGATGGGGGACTGGAGCAGCAGGTCACTGTCACATCTGCTGCTGGCCCCATTTGTCACCAGAAATGATGCCAAGATCAAGAGAGCAGCCTGTCTTGGGACTGGGGATGGGAGGTGTGTGGAGGCCCAGGAAGCTGACACCCATTCCTGCTTGGTCCCCTGGACCCAATGGCCTTTTTTTCCTGTCTCTTTTATACCTGCTATCACAGGTGCTCGATTCAGCCTGCCCACCTTGGTGGACTAGGGAAGACAAGGTAAAACTGCAAAAAAAAAATTTTGTCAAAAATAGCTGTTTCCGGACTCTGGAAATGGACCAAAGGCACACAGCAAATGAGAAGCATTTATTCAAATAAAACTGTTGACCCTCAGGTAAGAACGGTGGTGGAAGTCTGTGTGTTTTCGCTGGGAGCTGCTCCCCTGCCCCAATCCAACACCCTCCCCCGCATGCCTGCTGGTTGGTGGTAGTTTGACCAGAGCACGTCAAGCCACAAAAACCTGTGGTTCTGCTGCCAAAGGAAGCCCACAGGAATCGGAGCAGAGCCCAGCAAAACCTCCTGCCCCGGGGCATCCTTTGAAAGAGCAACAATCCTGGAAGCACAAACTAAAGGTGGGAGAAGGCACCTTTTTGACAAATATCTACTGAAGATAAAAGGACATAAAAAAATAAATGGCAGAGATCTATAAGAACATACACAGAAAAGCTCCCGATGAGCTAAAACGCTAAAAATAAATCGTGTCTGAAATTATGTTCCGGGGCAATAGAAATAAGACACAGAGAGGCACGCTCGGGGCAGATGGTAGAACGCTTGCTGACAGATGCTGGTGGGAAATTCAGAATGCTTCAGCATCTTTTTTTTCCTCCGTCCTCTCCACTGAAGAGACTATTTTCCAGTTAAAATAAGACACCGGAACCCAAGACGAGAGGTAAAATTAGCTGAAACAAAAAAGCACACAGGTGGCCTCATACGGCTTCAAGTTGCCCACCTGAGCCAAATCACAGCATCCCAGGGCCCAGAAAGAACTTGGACATGAAATCACAGGCCACTGTCAACCGTCTCTGAGGATAGGCACCCAGATCTTTGACTCAGATCGATGACAACCCACTCTTCCAGAGAGAAGAGAAGAAGGTAGATTCTGTCTAAACATAAAAGCTTGAAGTCAATGCCCGATGAAATTTGACACAGGCAGCTAATGGAACAGGTGGCTAATAAGCACTTGGGGGGGAAAAGGCTGATTCTGAGGAGTTAGAACTAAAATGTGTGGCATTTTCGTCAGAGAAAGACAAGTACCATATGATTTCTCTCCTAGGTGGAATCTAATGAACACACTGAACTAACAATAAAATAGAGACAGACTCATAGATGGAGAGCAGGCTGACAGCTATTGGGGGGAAGTGAAGGGGTGGAGGGATCGAGTGAAAAGGAGAAAGGACCCATGGGCATGGACCAAAGTGTGGTGACTGCTGGGTGGAGGGGGTGGAAAGGGGGTTACAGGGTCATGGAAAATACAATGAAAAATAAAAATAGATTAAAAAATAAAACGCTGGGCCAAAATAGTAATAAATAAACAAACAAACAAACAAAATGTGTGGCATTTTATACAGAAAAGGTGTTCCAGATGTAACATATCTTTCAGTTGTCACAACACTTCAGTGAGTCACATGCTGCTTTCACCATGATGCAAGTGAAGAAACTGAGGTTCCTAAACACTGAGTGACTATGTCCAAAGTCACACGGAAGAGACGGACCTGCAGCTCAGAATCCATTCATGGCCAACTAATTTCAATAAAGATAAACCTACTTTTGCCCACCCCTGTATCCTAAGTCAATTTCAACAAGACATTTGACTGAGTTCCTGGCAATATGTTTTTAGACGAGATAGAATCTGTGAGCTAGAGAAAGGGATGGAAAAGGAAACTCATCTTCTTTTGGATGTCTCAAAGCGTGTCAGCTTCACCTTGTCTAAAGCAAATGCATGAACGTCTCTCCCTCAAACCTGGCTCCCTTTAAGTATCGCTTATCTCACGGAAGGGATCTTGAGCAGCCCAGAAATGACAGGTGCTCTCGCAATGCTTCCTCCGTGATCCCACGTTCGGTCCATTACCAAAGCCTCCCAATTTTAGCCTGAAATAGCTCCCAGCACCTTTTTAAGGTATTATTCCACTGCAGTTGACAACCAAGTGTCAGTCTGGCTGATACTGCTTTGAATGACACCTCTTAACCTCTGGCTGCTTTTGAGACCTCCCATTTGTCTTTGGTGTTCTCCCCCTTCACTAACATGAGTCCGGCTGTAGATTCGTTTAGCTTGCTTGGACACTGTGGGCTTCCTGAAAATCTTGATTGGGAGCTTTCAGCAGTGGTTGTTAATGTCCAGCCAATATCTCTTCAAATAGTGTCTCTATCCTATTTTTTTTCTCTTTTGCCTTCTGGAACTCTGGACGAGCCCACCTCATTCCATCTTCTCTTTGGCTCTTGAGCTCTCAAGGTTTCTTCTCTGTTGCATTCTAGACTTCACAAATTCACTTTATAGTATACTAATTCTCTCTTCGGCTATGTTTAATTTGCTATGTAATATACTGATTAGGGTTTATTTAAATCATTATGTATTTTATCCTAGTAAGTTCTTTTCCTCTTTACATTTTTGTTCTTTATTCATCTTTTGATATTTGCCTGATTTCTTTAGCATAGTAAGCATTATTTTATACTCTGTGGTGTTGATTCTCATGTCTCCATGTTTTACGGACCTAGTTCTGGTTCCCCTAGCTTACATTACTTTTTGTTTCCTTAAGTGATTAGTGATTTTAAACGATTTACTGCTCATACTGAAACTTTTCCTGCAGAAATTTGTTAAAGCCTAGAACGAAGGTAGGCTCCTCCAGTAAGAACTTGTATGGGCTTCTTTCAGGCATCAGGGGGCAGTACCAGCCTGGGACCCCTGTATGCACTCACCTTTGTGGGTGTGGATGCCACATAGGTAACTACAGCTTGGGCAGCAAATACAACGGTGGCTGCCTTATGGTTAGAAATTCTTAGGGCGGATCAGAGAAGATCCTTTTTCACTGTCCCCTCTGGTCCTAGATTGTTGATAAATTACAACCTTTGCCCTTTGGTGAAGGGGGGTGGTTCTGATGCATTCTTATGCAGAGAATCCAAGCTTTGGGTGTCCGCTTTATTGGATGCCCTATCCTGGAAGCACCCTGGCGTGGTCCTTTGTCTCCTGGGCTATGGAACTCCCTTGCCTTGTGAGAAGTTGTCATTCGACATATTTATTTCAAGATTGGTGATCTACTCAGATCATGTATCACATCTGTAGTTAATTTTATCCCCCCAAATTTATATTTTTCTGGAAAATAATCCAGTGTATCAAAGGGTTTTTTAACACTTATTTGCACAGAATAATTTAGAGCATGACCCTCAGCTCTGGCTTCACATCCGTGTCACCTGGGCAGCTCCCAAAACTCCTCATGCCAAGGCCAGTGAAGTAAAAATCTCTGATGCCAAGTCCCTCTCACACTTTTTTAAAATTTTTTAAGACGTTTTTATTTTATTGTTCTATTATGGTTGTCCCAATTTTTCCTCCATGGCTCTTCAAAGTATATAAAAAACTGTTACTACTCAACACCCGGAACACAAACAATCCAGTTAAAAAATTGGCAAAGGAGCTGAACAGACACATCTCCAAGAAGGATGTACAGGGGGCCCAGAGACATACGAAAGGATGCTCAGCATCGCCAACCATCAGAGAGATGCAAATTAAAACCACAATGAGCTATCACCCCACATCTGTCAGAATGGCTATCATCAATAAATCAATAAACAACAAGTGCTGGCGAGCACGTAGAGAAAAGGGACCCTAGCGCACTGTTAGTGGGATTGCAGACTGGTGCAGCCACTGTGGAAAATAGTATGGAATTCCCTCAAAAAACTAAAAACAGACCTGCCTTTTGATCCAGAGATTCCGCTCCTGGGATTATACCCTAACCCTGAACCACCAACCCAAAAGAACTCACACCCCCCCATGTTCATAGCTGCATTATTTACAATGGCCAAGGGCTAAAAGCAGCCTCTCACACTTTCAATCTTTCTGGCTTTGCCTTCTTTCAGCCGGAGGACACTCTCTGCTTTTATAGGGCTCATAGGAGTCAGTCAGGCCCAGCCGGGTAAGTTCCTTTTCTTGCAGTCGGCTGTGCCGTATCACACAACACCACCACCACCACCACCACCACCACGAGAGACGTACGCAGGCTGGCACCCCAGCATGGGGGCGGGGCAGATGGGACAGAACCTGGAGGGACAGCTTAAAATTCTGCCAACCACAGTGTTCATCTCTCTATTTTATTGTTTCCATGTTACTTTGTTTAGGTGGATCTGTGGTCATAACACCAACTTTGCTTTTTTATTACATTGGAGGGTGTTTATTTTTTTTAATAAAGGAGTTTTAACAAATTCACATCCACTGGGATAATAAATCTGGTCTTCTTGTGTCATTTCATCTCATGCTGTCTTGCTGCTCCCTTGCCTCTCTCTCCCACCACCCCCAACATCTCGTCCTCCAGGGATAAGGCTTCCCTGGACCCTTTTTCTCTTTCTCCGGTAATCCAAATGTAATATGTAGTCTTTTAAATTTTTAAAGCAATGATTTGCATCTTTTAAACACTTGAATCATTTTCTCTATCACCATAAAGAGTAAAACAGCACCCAAAGATATGCCCATGTAATCATCCATCTTCTTGCCACCAATAGGATCATAGCCTTTATAGTCAGATCATTAATGCTTTTATAGTTTCTTCTCTTAATTACATTGATGCCATATTGAGTTTTACAATCATAGGAACAATTATTTAATGCTAACTCAAATCTTCAAAGTTTAATTACTCCCCATCTATTTTATATTCATTTTCCTTTCATCTAAGGTCTCTCTTTTGATTAAATTTTAATCGACTCAATTATTTTAGTAACTCTGCGTTCTGGAACATCTGAGAGGCCTTTGGGTTGAGGACTGGAAGGTGCTCGCTGCTTCTGGCCTGCTGATGAAGCTCCCGTTAAAGTGACAGGCCTTTGGAATGAGGTTAAATGCCCGGGCATCACTGTGATCGCTTGGGGCAGAGATACATTCTCACGGTACACAAACAGAACACGACCACAGTCTGGCATGAGCTATGGACCCCATGCACATCCTTGAATTTCTCTGAGCAGCCTTTCCTCAGGGGCTCAACTGAACTACCCTGGAGACTCTTCCAGGCAAGACTTTATAAAACTATAACACTAACAAAAATACCCCATAAAAGGAAAAGAATTAAGTTCCAGCGAAATAGTAATAAACTCTACTTAAATGTGTTAAAAAGCTCAGTGATGGACAGTAAATATGTAAATGAGTATTACTGTCTTCCTGTTTAAAAGTAAAAGTAGATTCACAAACAATGCATCTTCCAAGTATATGTATAACAGCGTTACTTTCAGGTCTAGGGAAAAGGAAATAAACTTTTGCTGAACCCTTAGTATCTATCCAACACCCAAGCAACTAAGACACTCATGCATGTTTTTCTGGGCTCCCTTTATAAGGGATTCAACAAGGTTTTATAATGGCATGGTTCAAGATTTAGAAAGCATGGGAAGGTTTACAATGAAAGATGCCCCCTTAATTCTGTCCCTTAGCTACTCAATTTCTCTCCCCCCAAAGCGACGTGATTCACGTGTATTCTTCCAGAGGTATTTCACACATACATGGAATCTCTCTCCCTTCCTCCTCCTACCTTGCTTCTCTCTCTCCCTCTCTCTTTCTCTGTCTGTCTCTCTCTCTGCATTTTTAATTTTTTCATCCCTTTTTTACAAAATCGTATCATCCCATTGTCCTAAACCTTATTTCTATGTAACATACCTTGGAGCTCTCCGCACACCAGTATGGAGCGCTTCCCCATTCTTCTTCACAACAACATAGCATTCCCTTGTCTAGATGGACCACGGTGTATTTTTCCAATAACTTACGGGTGTCTATTTCAAACAACATTACAATTATAACCTCGAACGCATTTCATTTCAAATGAGGGAAGCATATTTGCAGGTAATTCTTAGAGATAATGAAACTGCTAGGTTACAGGCTGGGCCCATTTGCAATTTTGATAGTTATTAGTCCCATCGCTCTCCATAAAGGAAGTCATTGACTGCCACCCACTAACACATGGGCCGACTCCAGCATATTTTTTAATAGTTCCAAAGCATGCTATGTGGTATGTTCAAATTCCCGTCCCCAATTCCGTTTTTGTTTGGTTTTGCGGGGTTGTTTACAATGGGAGTATAAATAGTCAGACAGGCCCTGGGTTGTGTCCTAACCAATCCCAGCCCCTCCGTCTTTTCCCTAAGACGCAAAACATGTGCTGTTGCTATGGAACGTCACAAATTCACAACATATGAAAACGACCAGGGTCTAGAGTCCATTCACCTGGAGTGTCTCTACGAAGCCCACCTAAATGCTAACCTGCCCCAGAAAAGCAGAGAGCCGGTGATTTCTTGGTCCTCTGAATCAATGTCTAATGAGAATGCATTCAACGGTCTCCAGGGACTTTATCTTCTTGCTGATAAAAGAAACCCCATCGACACTTTCCTACCCTGCCTAGATATTAAATAAGGGTTATGATGATTAAGCACCAGAAAAACTAATTAAGAGGTAATTCCAGGGGAATGTACTGCTCTCATAGGGCAGCGATCCGCTACTGGGTATGGTAACAAGAGAAGCGTTATCAAACCCAAACACGAAGCAGAGGTCCCCGCAACGTGCAGAGCCACGCCGCCCCAAGCCCCAAGCCCACCCCGGGGCAGCCATCCTCAGCTGAGAGCTTTCTCCCCGAGCAGAGAGGATGCTCGCTCCCACGTCAAGCCTGGGGACCAGCTCTGAGAACTAGACCTCTGCTTGGCGAAGAGGACGTGAAGCAACTGTGAGGCGTCTGACAGTCATTTTTCTTCATTGGATGAGGCCCCATAAAGCTTTTTAATATTATTAAACTGAAGGGCAGGGTTTATAAAAATGTCAAATGAATGAGAATGTGGTCATAAAGGACGGTCAGCCCAACAGTGGAATGAGATGCAGCTCATCATCGTGCCCTAGGTGACTCCACAGAACACAAGGGTCCGAGTCCTCAGAACCAGAAGTGTGATCGTACGAACCATCGCATTATCTTATGTGCACAGCTTGGCTACAGCAGACAAGTATCTCATGTAATTTTCAAAAACATCACTCACCTTTGTAGATTGAACTGACATATCTCAACCACAAGGGAACTTTGCTAATTCCTACTGCTGTAAAATCCACAACTCTGAAAAGTTAGGCCTCGAGGATCGATCCCAATTCCTAGGAGGCAGGGAACAGGCCACGGTTTCAGCAGGGTTCACCTAACACAACTTTCATTCTGGCGCAAAGCGCCGAGGGCTTACTGTCTCTGGTTAGCGGTGGTCCTCCCTGCCTCCCGTGCCTGACGCACAGTCACTGGGGTGGTCACTTACTATACAAATGTCTAATCATTGGGTCGAACACCTGAAACTAATATCATATTGTACATCGACTATAATTGAAGAGTAAAACATTATTTTTTGAAACAACTGCAGGGACACGGCTCTCTGGTTATCTTGGCCCGCACTTGTTTCCTGTCTGAATGCACAGAGAGGCCCTAAGCCCACAGGGCCGCTGACACTGCCACGTGGGACATGGAACTCGGCTCCGCTTGCTTTATCGATGACCAGCAGCGCCCGGCCAGCAGCACTGGCCACAGAGGACTGGGCACAGGGTGCATTCACTTGGATGCAGCCCACAGGTTTCAGGCGCGCACGTACAGTGTTCGGCCACCGAGCAAACCTGGGTGATGGCGGGCACGACCCCCTGGAAGCCGACTCGGCAGTGTGTGCCTCTGCAGCCTGGAAAAGCTTCATGTCACATGTTGAACCAGTCTTTCTATTTTTTTGGAATGAATTTTCAGGGGACAAAAAGTCTGGGCAAGATGACAACATTTCATGATATTTCATTGCAGCATTCTTTATGGTATAAACATCATAAATAACCCAGATATCCAATAATCAAGGAAGGGTTAGATTAAGGTGCATTTGTATGATATCATGTGATGTAATATGGTGTGATTTATGATAGGACATTACAATAGAACATAATGCAATATAGCCATATCTAATGCCATTGGTTAATATAATATTAAGTAGGGGGGGTGACACAGGATGCCTATTTACTTTTTAAAAATCAGCCAACTGGACATGCACATGCATACACTTTTTAAAGAGACTACATTTCCCCTACAACGATACTTCTCACACTGAACTGCCAAAATACTCGCCTGTTCTGCTTTCCACTGCTTCTCGTGTACCTACACACACACACACACACACACACACACACACACACAGATGCCCGGCTAGGTAGCTAGTTAGTAAGGGGGCAGAGTCGTGTCTGTCCTGCTCCCAAACTCTCCCCCAGAGCACAGCGCTGCACCGCACACAGCTCAGTGACTCCCACTGACGGTAGTAACTGATCGTCAGGGCCAAACATCTAGAAGGCAACCCACCACTGTACGTACAGGGGTTTTTTCTAAGGGGTTGTAATTATGTGCAATTTTTATTCTCTTTAAACTTCTTGGTGCTTTTCATAGGTTTCTATATTTTGCATGTTTATAATCAGAAAGCATTTTTTAAAGAAATGAATTTGAATACAGGAAATAATACCTATTTGCTTTCTAACATGTTTTTATGCCATTGCCTGGTCCGATAGACATGTAAATGTACCCTGTGCGTGACGTCTCACTGTCCTTCCAAGTAGACTGGAACATTTGGGCCCTAGAAGAAATCAAGAGTCACTGAAAAAAAAAGGAGGAACTTACTATCTATCAAAACAAGTAAAGAAGTGGGGACTCATAACCTATAGACCAGACAGAAGATAACACACACCGTTGAAAAGAGAACAAAGCCACTGACAGGTTCTCATCATCGCAAAGGGTCTAGTACAACATGCGGAATTCTTTTCCCGTAGCATCTGCCTGAAAACAAAGAGAGCTGTGTTCTGAACAATCCAGTTCCGTGATCCTTCGGAAAACGAAGGTCAGCGGTACACTTCTACTGCCCCGCCTCTTCCTCCTCCGTGCCCTTACCCACCTTACGAAGGGCACTTGAAAGTTTCAAAATTTAATGAGAATCTTACGGCTTTTTAGGTAAACACTAGCATATGTGAATCACAAAAATTTTGCAGATACAATAAAGGAAAACAATTCACAATATAATCACCAAAAACAATCAATGATATTATTCTGTGTATTTCCATGAAGATTTATGCATATAGGGCTCAACTCTGTTTAAAAAACACACACATAAGCCCTGGCTGGCATAGCTCAGTGGGTTGAGTGCAGGCTGTGAACCAAAGTGTCGCAGGTTCGATTCCCAGTCAGGGCACATGCCTGGGTTGCAGGCCACAGCCCCCAGCAACCGCACATTGATGTCTCTCTCTCTCTCTTTCTCCCTCTCTTCCCTCTCTAAAAATAAATAAATAAAATCTTTTTTAAAAAAAGAAACAGAGAATTTAAAAATTAAAAAATACACACACATAAAAGTGTGTACTTTAACATATATATTATGATGGCTATTTAATATCTATCTATTATTATACATAGTTTACTTCCCAATTCTTCAGCACTCCTATGTATCTTATGAAAGGGGATGGACTAATAAGAATTAGGATAAATAAATGGATAAATAACATATACACTCATGCGTGTGCATAGTCAGTCTGAGTGTATATGTGTATATTTATGCACATATACATACCGACAGATACATATATATAATATACTCCAAGAGGTTATATTCTCCTTCATTCTCCTTTCAGAATGGGCTAGAATGGGCCTGTTCCCTCGCCAAGACATGGGCTGTGAGCTGGTACTCACTTCCCCGCACTGCCCTGCCGCTCATCATCATTACCCTGTGGTTGTGGGGGTTTTAAACATAGTAAACTCCGCATGTTCAAAATTATTGCAATTCTAAGTTAGTTTCCCTAATATAGGCAGCGAAACATAAAAGAAAAATTATGAGCTTGGATTTTTCTTTAGAAAACCAATATAAGCAATTTGCAGAAATTCTGCAAAATACAAGACACTATAAACCCATGCGATATCCTACAACCTGAGAAATCACTATTAGCCTTTTTCTCTTTTGTGAAATGTAAGTATAGCATCCATGCCATGTGATATTAGCTGTATTCGTTTCGACTGTAAAGTACGGTGAGCTGACATTTTCACATCTGACAATATGACGGCACCATTGATTCTAACAACCACCTGTCACCATCCACTCGTCACAGAATTGTGGACTATCTCCCCCTTCACTTTTTTGCCCATCCGCCCCCTCCCTCCCCTCTGGCATATGAGAAGACGCTTAACATCCGCAATCATCAGGGAACCACAAATCAAAACCACGACAAAATACTACCTCACACTAGTCAGAAGGGCTATCGTCAAAAAGTGTACAAATAACACGTCCTGGCAAGGATGTGGAGGAAAAGGAATCCCTAAACCTTTTGCTTTCTCCTCCTGCTTTTCACACACATGTTCAAGTCTGTGTGTGCTTCATTAGTTGCCATCGCAGTGATCGTAATGTTCTCCATATTGCTTTACGTTTTTAACTACTCCTTGCCCACTTCCCCACGTAGCTGCACACGCCATGAGCCTCTGCAGGAGGGACCGGATGGAGCTAGAATGGCACCTACGCTGGCCGTCTCCCTGCTGGAAGGCTCTGCTGTGAGCTGGCTGCTCTTTTTCCTCCCATCTCATGGAACTGGCCTCCTGCCTCGGAGGTTGGCCGGAGAAGACAGGGATGAACCCAAAGTGAGCTGATGTTGTGGCTCGTTAGGAAATTCGTTTACGGGATTTCGAGTTGAAATCTGAGGCCGAAGTGAGATTTTCGAAACAGCCTGCAGCTTTCCTAGGTCCAGGAATTACATTTTAAATCAGCTCAACAACTGAATGGCTGATAATATGAGATTTTGTGAAAATATTTGACAGGGGGAGCCGCAAAGGCTGACTGAGCTACCAGCGCCGTGGCTGCCCTGGGGGGCAGACCAGCGTGGGTGGTTGCTCAGGAAACGAGCCTCTCTGAGGAGGGAGGGAGGATCACCTGCTGGGAGGGGCACAGACCCTGGAGCTGGGCTGGGAGGGTTCAAACTCCAGCTTGGCCACTTGTAAGCAACACAGGATGATGGACACCTCTCTGTGCCTCAGCTTACCCATCTGTTGTGTTAGCCCCCACTGATCACCAGAAAAGCTAATATTAAGACAGAAAATACCAAGTTTCGGTGCCGATCTGGGATCATGAGAACTCTCATAGGCTGCTGGTGAGGGCAGAAAGGGGTACAGCTGCTTAGGAAGGCTACTTGGCAGTAGCTGCTCTGGGTAATACGTGTCTGTCTACGACCCAGAAATCCCACTCCTCGGTGCACACCTAGCAGGAATGCATCCATATGGTTACCTCAAAGCAGTGCGCCCGCAGCAGAAATATCGGTAACAGGCCCGAACTAGAAACTACCCAGATGGCCATACAGACGTGTGACGGATCAGTCCATTAAATATGGTAGAGCAAGAACAACAAATAACCTATAATTACATGTAACGTGTGGATGAATCTCATAAACAATATTGAACCCGAGAAACTGAACTCAAAAGAGCATATATACTATAGGGGTCTACTTGTGCCAAATTAGGCAAAATTGATCGTGCCGCCGGAAGTCCAGACTGGCCTTGTCTTTGAGGGCCAGTGACAAGAGGTGGACACAGAGTGGCTTCTGGAGGCTGCTTGCATCCCACTTCTTGATCTGGATGCCGGTTACACAGGTGTGCTCGCTTTCCCGGCACATGGCAATCCTCCCTGTCTCTCTGGGGTGTGGAGACCACAGCTGGCTGGCGCCTGCTTCTCCAGACCGCCATCCTTAACTCTCTCCTCCTCTTCACGGGCACCCCATCCTCTCCCTCCCCTCAAGATGCTACCTATGACTCCATTCGTTATAGTTCTAAATCACCCCTCGTTCTCCCCCCCGAAGCTCATTTCTATCATTTACATACAATGAGGCTCATTCTCCCCCTGTTATCATTCAGGGAAACTAAAAGCTCTCTGAGCACCACTAAACAAAATTTACTAGTGTTACGAACATTAAAGGCAGCTTCACCTAGCATTGGTTGTTTTCTCATTTTTCTCATGAAATCCTATCTTGCGGGCCTCCGGTCACTTTGCAGCTCTACCTGAGTCTCTTTCATTAGCTTTCTTTACAGTTGGGCTCACGCAATAAAGTCCAGGCCCAGAGACAGGCCTCCCTGAGGCTATTGGACAAATTCCAATTCCTCCGATTGGTGACAGGCCCTGGATATGTAAGCTCCGGGGGGCCCAAGTCACAGAAACTGGCTTTACCTGAGGATAAGGCGCAGGGGCGAGTCTGAGCCCTAGTTCTGAGGCTCCGCCCAGCCTGATGCTGCTCAGGGGATCCTGGCGCAGAGAAGCCGTCTCGGAATACCCACACCTTTTCTCTTTCTAGAAGTGGGGAGACAGAGGGCGTGAGCCAAAGGCAAAGGATCTCTGCCTTAGAAACCTCAGCAAAGAAAAAAAATGTCAAAGACCCTGACTTGAAAGAAAAGAGGATGATTTTTCATGAAGGATAACATACCAGTCATTAGGAACGCCCTTGTTATTTTCCCAACAAGCATCTTGCCCCAGGTCTGCTGAAGGCAGCTCTTTCTGTATCTGAAAGATGAACACCCTGGAGTCAGACTGTTACTAGGGAAGCAGCCAGATTCACGCACCTGATACTCAATAGAGTGGCTGATGAACACGCTGAACTAACAAGCAAAATAGAGACAGACTCATAGATAAGAGAGCAGATGACAGCTAAGGGGTGGGGAGGTCAGGGGGTGGAGGGACCGAGCAAAAAGGAAAAAGGACTCCTGGACATGGACAACTGTGTGGTGGTAATTGTGGTAGTGGGGGAGAGGGGTGTAAGGGGACTAAATGGTAATGGAAAACCTACAATAAAAAAAGAAGGTAGCATAGTAATACATAGATAGATAATAGATAAATGCAGATCATGGCTGAAAGTGGCATCCTTGGCACAGCAGCTCTGGAACACGGCCATGGCCATGGCCAATCATGTCAAGCAGCGAGCTGACAAATACAGGGCGGGAGCCAAGGACAGGTCTGGTCTGCATAGACCCCTTTGAATGATCCGCTGATCCCTGAGGCCAAACTGTCCATTCTCGATGGCGAAAGCCAAGAAAAGAGCCGCGTGCTTTGACAGAAGGAACGGCAAGGCTCTAGTTTCTCTCCTACATGTTACTCTTTGGCCATGTGCAAGGCGCCCGAAAAATGCTCCCACAGCTCATCTTGCCCGTGGGGATAAAAACAACCCACCTGCCGGGAGGCGGGGGACAGGCCGCCCACGGTCTCTTGAAAGCCCTTCCAGCTCTACAGTCTGAGATCCAAAGGCTGGAAGCACCGATGATTCAACCTGCACTGGAGGACGGGGGTCAAGGGTTTAAGGCTCGAGTAGCCTGAACATCAGCTCGGCCCCAGAGCCGGAGGACTTCGGGTCGGTGACTTCCGCTCACTGAGCTCTGTTTCCTCGGCTGTCAAGTGGGGATAGTGATGCCTGTCTCACACAATTAACATGCAGACTAAATTAGACCAAGTTCACAAAGCCCTAAGCTATTCCAGGCCACAAAGTCAGGTAGGCGGGGTCTGGGGTTCAGGACCCGGAGAAGGACAACCTTGAAAATGGTCTGACGCACCTCGACAACTACTTGGCTGCAGAGGGACAGACATGCGCACACATGTATATGCATATGCACATACGTTTAAAACCTAAGTGTAAGTCACGTGTGTCCAAGAGGGTGCTTAGAGCCCTGGGAGGGATCTGCCAGGCCAGAAGAGCCCAGAACCATGAGCTCCCGGCCCTGAGCACCATGTCATTTTGGCCGGGGTGTGGAGCCCTCGTTTGTCCTGATGGGAGCATGTTTCCGCATGCTGCAGACACAGGGTCTGCCTCCCGGGTCTTCCTCTCTCTCTGGAGCTTCCCACCTCCCTGAGTTTCACAGCGAAACACCTGACTGTGCAGTCAGCAGGCCAACACAAGCATCCAGAGAGGCCTCCTGTTCGAGAACTTGCAGTGCACCCTTCCCCGTCCTGTCCGCTTCCTGGACGCGCCGAGCTCTCGGGCTGTGAGTGCACAGCTGAGCCACCCAGCTGGCCCACAGTGGGCCCTCCCATTCCTGTCTCCATCCAGCGCCACGAATCCCCTGTCTCTGCTCTTCGGTTCCGGCTCCTCTCCTGCAGGGACTGTGGCCAACGCTAGTGCTTCCAAATTCCCCACAGATGTGATCCCTGGGATTCGGATAAGCAATCGGAATTCTGGGGATTCTTGGGAAATCTCAGAGTCCTACGTTTCTTGAAAAACTTCCAACATTCTTTATACTCTTTACTTATCACTATGTACATCTAAAAATGTGTTTAACAAAAAGGCGGTACTCAGCTCTGTAGTATTTACAAGGAACAAAGCCTGTCCCAAATATTCAAACACTAGGAAACGAGGGTGAACGTTATCTGGGAGTCTCCGAATAGCATGCTATCTGGATCTCCTGGCGAGGTCAACAGCACTGCACAGGCATGCGTGTTGAAACGGCCGAGTTAAAAGCTTACTTTGTCTTCGAGCTTTATTACACTTTGAAACATCGGGGGCTGTAGAAAGTATGGCATGACTATATACTTGTTAATATTACTTTATTTGCAAATATGACTTAGATTAGCAGCCGCTGGGGCCGCAGGTACACACTTAACACAGGGAAACGGCTACAAAGAACAGAATGACTGATGAGACCATGGAGGCTCCCCTCACATTTGCCCTGTTCGGTTCCTAAAACGTTGACCTTGGCTGTCAACTCCATGCATCATTACTTCCTGTCCTTGCTTTTGCTTGACATCCTGGGGTCCCTTCCGACCCATTACGCCTCTCCATTGATTATGAAGCATTATTTCTCACAAGAAAATGGCAACACTTTCCTCTATTTGGGGGATGTCTCTACTGATTTTTCTCACAACTTGGGATTGGGGGAAGCATGCACATTCCTTGAGTAATGCTGGGAAGAAATTCCCGTGTGGAGACACCAGCCAAGGATGCCTGGCCCCCTACAGATAGTTCTGCAGGATAGGTCTCCCTACAGAACCATCTCCCCGACTTCCCGATCTGCTTCTCCCTGAGGGCGAGGAAGGCCCGTGTCCGCCTCAGAATTCCGGGGCTGGATTTGGACGATCTACTCAGTTCATGAATATGCTTCATTTTTCAATTTCACTGTGCCCTGAGCATCCACAGCCTGGGATTTACAAGACCCCTTCCTGCCTTGTGCTCCTGCATGTCCAAGTCCTTGACAGCTGACAGTCACCCCAACTGTCTACACTCCCATCTAACAATTTCCAGAAGTTCACTCTGCAGTTGACCCCTGACCCATTTTCTATTCGTACAGAAATGCAGCGGTGCCTCGGCGCTCATTTGGTTAATTCGTTCTAGAACTCGTGGTGAGTGCCGCAACTGACGCACATTGAGCAAGCACAAGTGAGGAGCAAGAAAGCGTTTTCTCTTGCGGGGCAGCACTGTGGCTCATACAAGTCCTAGCAAGCGCCACGAGACCCCAGCAAGCACCACGTGCCAAAACATTTTTTTCTCGTCCAAATGCGAGGAGAACAGGGTTTGACGAGTTCTGAAGCTGACGAGGACCGAGGTGTGAGTGTACGTTGTCTCTGCTGATACAACCATGGAGGACAGAAGCCGCGGAGCAGTTCCTATGCAAGGTACGCAGACAGAGACCAAGACGCACAAAGCAACCTCTGCAAGTAACAGGCAGCAGGGCTTCCGATTCCCAGGAAGAAACATCCTGGCAGCTAAGTCTCCTCTGGTCACAGCAGGTCAGCACAGACGCGAACATGCAAAATGAAGACAGACATCGGAGGTCTGGCTAAGGAAACAGCCGCTATAAAACACACCCCAGCATCTCCATCTGCCTGTAGAGAATTCTCTAATAACAAGAGAAAAGGGAAGTCACTGGCTGTGGGAAAAGCCAAACCATAAAACTGCTTCCATTGACCAAACACATACAAATATTTAAAGGCCACTTTCTCTAATTTATGGACCTAATAACCCAGCCAAGAGCAGGCGGCGAACAGACCTCACCCTGAGTTTTCACGAGTCCTTACTGTGCTGCAGGGCTGTCCTCCGGGCTGTTCAACTATTAATCCATTTACCCCTTGCCACACTCCCTCCCGGCGGGTCTGTCGGCCTCACCGGCAGTTCAGGGTGGAGGTGGGTGGGGTGGGCAGGGAAAGAGGAGGCACAGAAAGAGGAAGGAACATGGCCCCCCACCGTAACAAGAGCAACCAGACCGGAAAAAAAAAAAGGAGAGACGGGGGAAAAGAAAAACCATATTTTCAACAGAGCAGATCAGTCCCCCAGGACTCATCCTTTTGAGCGACCAAGAATTAGCCAATCTATCAGATGCGCAGTTCAAAACACTGGTGATCAGAAAGCTCACGGAACTGGTTGATTTTGGACGAAATTTAGATGAAAGAATGCAGATTACCATAAAACAGATGCAGGAAGACACGCGGAGGAGAGCCAATAGTGAAAGGAAGGAATATGAGTCTCAAAACAATACAGTGGACCAGAAGGAAGATAGAATCAACCAAGCAGGAAAGCATGATGAAATAAGAATTCAAAAAATTGAGGAAAAGATTAAGAGCATCCAAGACACCTTTAAACATTCCAATATCCGAATTATAGGGCTACCAGAATCGGACGGGGAAAAGCAACAGATTGAGCACGTATTTGAACAAATAATAAAGGAGAACTTCCCCAATCTGGCAAAGGGAACAGTCTTCCAAGAAATCCAAGAAGCTCAGAGAGCCCCAAAGAAGTTGGACCCAAGAAGAAACACACCAAGGCACATCATAATTACATTAGCCAAGGTAAAAACGAAGGAGAGAATCCTAGAAGCAGCAAGAGGTAAGGGGACAGTCACCTACAAAGGAGTTCCCATCAGACTGTCAGCTGATTTCTCCAAAGAGACCTTACAGGCAAGGAGGGGCTGGAAAGAAATATTCCAAGTCATGAAAGATAAGGACCTACATCCCAGATTGCTCTATCCAGCAAAGCTCTCATTTAGAATGGAAGGGCAGATAAAGTGCTTCTCAGATAAGGTCAAGTTAAAGGAGTTCATCATCACCAAGCCCTTATTTTATGAAATGCTAAAGGGACTTATCTAAGAAAAGAAGATAAAGAAAAGACATGTATAGTAAAAGGACAGCAAACTCACAAATATTAACAACCACACCTAAAGCAAAACCAAAAGAAACTATGTAAACAATTAGAACAGGAACAGAACCACAGAAATGGAGGGCACATGGAGGGTTAGCAGCAGGGGGGTGGAAGGAGGAGAGAGGGGGAAAAGGTATAGAGAATAAGTAGCATAGAATGTAGGTTGAAAATAGATAGGGGGAGGGCAAGAATAGTACGGGAAATGTAGAAACTAAAGAACTCATAAGTATGACACATGGACATGAACTAAAGGGGGAAATGTGGGTGGGAGGGGTACAGGGTGGAGGGGAGAGAAGGGGGGAAATGGGACAAGTGTAATAGCATAATCAATAAAATATATTAAAAAAAACACACAGACAAAAAAAAAAAAAAGAAAGAGGAAGGAACATGCCCAAGGTCAGGTGAGGATTCTCTGGCGACAAAACAAACCCACACCAATACACCCTTCAGGTCTCGCATTTTCAGCAGGACAAGCAGTGCGGTGCAGGACTGGCCTCCAATACCACCGCTGTGCCTGTGCTCTGAGGCTCACGGAAAAGGAAGAAACACGGTGTGAAGAAAGGGGGATCGAAAACACAGTCAACAAAGACTTTTACATCCCCTCTCTCTCTCTTTCTCTCCCCCTCACCCTCTCCCCTTGTCTCCACATATAACCCCGAAGCACGACAGACCACGGAGGCCACTGCACCAGCTTCAGGACCACACGAAACTATACTCTTGCAGCTACAGAAGCTTCTAGGGTCTGGTTCTGGACTCCCCCAATTGCATACCCGTGATGCCAGGGGAGCTGGCCCAGGAGGGGAAGTGGGACTAGGCGGGAAGGGAAGGGAAGTGGCAGAGGGCAGGGCAGGGCCAGGTGGCTCAAGTCCAGGGCCTGGGGAAACGCGGGTCTCTGGTGCCAGCTGCCTCCTCTCCGGGCTCAGAGGTGCGGCGCGGAGAGGCAGACAAGCCACAGCCGTGGGTCGTCTGGCCTGCACCTGGGTCCCGGGCAGGTGCGGGTCTGGCACGAGCGCTCAGGTAGGCTTCTGCGCTGGTGAAGAGGGCAGTGGGGCATGGGGGGTCCTATGGATAGGGTCTGGAGAGCAACACGACACCACGGCCCTCTCACCAGGAGCCAGGAGCAGCCTGGGAAGTGAGGACACCCAGGCCCCAGGTACGTCCCTGCCTCCAAATGAGGCCGAGTCACAGCCCAGCACATCCTACTTCAGACGGGGAACGGGCCCTGGTGGCACGGTGGCTGTGAGGCAGTCAGCCTGCAAGACGTGGAAGGCAAGGCATGCACTGTAAGGTGGGAGATGGCCCGGGTCACTGGCTCAGCTCCAAGAGCTGACTACTTGCACACCTACTAGGGGAGCCTGGCAGAGGACGAGGAGATGCGGCATCCCAGGTCTAGTTCCAGAAGCAGTCAGAACCAGAGACCCTGCCACACTACCGGGCTGGCACGTGTAGAAACCCCGAATGCTGCTAGACACCTAGGAGCTGAGCACTTGGGCGTAGGGATGAGAACCAGCCAGGGAAGGGGGCTGGACCCACGTGTGTTAACTGCCGATGCAGAATGGGGGCCTGTTGAAGGTGGGCTGGAAAAGGCAGGGGAACTGCAGAGGCCTGGGACTCCGGTCACACAAGGAACCCAGCTTTTCTGGGGACCTCAGACCTCGGTATGGGTTCCTAAAAAGGAATCTCTAAGCTAGAACAGGAATCTTCCCTCTGGGAGACAGGGCTTATTATAAGCCACCCTGAGAATCAGAGAGGCTGTTGGTGAATTCCTGTGTGAAGGTATCAGCTTAGAGACTGGGCCGGGAGAAGGGCCTGATGGCTTCTGGGGTCCCACAGAGGCAGGGACCCATGTCCAAGAACTGAAGTTCAAGGGAATGAGAAAGTTGTCCAACAGCACAGCAAGGAAGAAAGTGAACCTCTGATTCCCACACTGTCCACCTGTGCTCCTCACTCTGCATTTCAGACCATTTCTGGCCAGAGGATTTTGTCCGTGCCTGTTACTGTGGTTGAAGAAAGCTGCTTTTCTAACAGTTGTATCAACTTCCCTCTTTAGTCCCTTTCCAGTCTGGAGTTCTGTGCATGCCTCGTGTCAAAGAAATGCTGTCCACAGCCAGAGGTCTGAGCGATGAAGGCCTTGCCAAGAATTGGTGCCGCGAACGCTTTATCAGAGCCCAGCAGCGTTGAACCTCTGACATTTGCAGTGGAAAAGTAAATAAGATCAGGAACCTGGAGCCACAAAAGCAACCCAGGAGAAAATTGTTATTGAAAAATACTGGATTATGGGGAGAACGAACCCAGAATCCAGAATCTGCACATTAGTGGCTATACATCTTGGAAGGGCTACAGATTTACAAGTAAAGAGAATTTATACACCAGCCCCTTTTTTGCTACATCAACGGCACATGGGTAGCCTCAGACTCTCTTGGCCACTTGTAAAGGCAGACCCCTCACAGGCAAAGAGGTGACAACTTACAACTGTATGGTGCCACCAACATGATAAAAATTATAACTATGAGGTCATTCTAAAGCCACTTATTACTCAAAGGCCAAGACATACTTGATCAACTGTTAACTTCAGAGACACATCAAAAGGTGGATTCTGTCCTGAGACACACCAAATCTCCACAGTGACTATGGCCTGAGGATCTTGTGCCGTCCTCTCTGAACTTCATTGTAGTGAAGCCAGTCCTGGCACATTAGCCTGAGACCACCTTCACGTGACCGAGATGACAATGCTAGATGTAGCAAAGGCCAGTGCATGATTAGGCGACTCAGACATTAGCTGGATCCTTCAGATACCTGAAAACCTCATTTAGAAAGGACTAGCTCCCCACAAAATTGAAGAAGAAATCTTACTTTTTGGTCCTATAAATTCCAAACTGCCTAACCTGGTATTCTAAACCAGCGCTGTCCAATAAAATATACTGTCAGCCATATATATATACATATATATATATATATATATACACACACACACACACACACACACAAAGTTTACTAGTAGTTACATTTGCAAAAATTAAAAAAATAGCAGGTAAAATTAGTTTTAATTATATACTTTATTTGAAATGTCATTTAGATACATCCCAAGGTGTTTTCGATATTAAAATCAATTACTAAGAGACTTTACATTCTTTTTTCATACTAGAGCTTAGAAATACAGAGCGTATTTTACTCTGAGACCACATCTCCGTTTGGGCAAGTGAGGCGCTCAGTGACGCATTTGCTAATGACTGCTGTACCGACCCAGCGACCCCTCCCCACATCCCGACTTACACCCTTCTCCTTCCCCATCCCTGCACACACACCAGGTTTCTGCAAGGTGGGACCCCAGATTTCCTAAAGGACCTTCCTTTTACCCCCTCCGCTGCATGGAGCCCGGGGGCCCCGGTTTTCGGCACCAGAAATCGTGTGCTGTCCCGGTCACTGGCCCCAGCCGTGGGCACCACCGCCTGGATGTGAAATTACCTCTCACTTCACGCAGCCAGAGCGAGTTACTCACATCCCCATTTTGGAAACAGACAATAGTTGTTGGGTTCCCCCCTCCCCCGCCCCGCCCCTGCCCCGGGGCTGCTGGGAACGCGGAGAGGTGATATTCCTGGAACACTGCACTCTATTCAACACCACCAGCAGCCTGGCAAAGCAGGCCCTTCCTTCCCTGCCCCCACCACCACCCCCCACGGGTCCTGATCTGGGGCTGAGAAAACATGTCCTGTTTTCCACCCTATTCCCTTGTCCGGATGCTCCCTGCTGCCCAGAGCCTTGCATCGGTCCACTTACAAAACCCTGTCTGTCTTCCGAGGCCCACATCCCATGCGCCCTCCTCCAGGAAGTCTTCCTGCCTGCCTCCCACCTCTGAGATGAAAGAATTCCCATGGGTCTGCCTTAATGGTTCTATCTCTCACTCTCTACCGCATCCTAACCATTCCCATCAGACCTAGCTCCCCTTCTGGGCCCCTCCGCATGAATTAAGGCCCTTATTAAATCGGTGAGCCCTTTCCCCTCTCCCCACTCCTGCCACCACCACCACCCCCTTCACATTTGCCCAGGAGGCTCCTGACATTCAATATATGTTTTCAAAGCAAATGAATGGATGCCCAACAGCTTAGATTTAATATACTCGACCTTTTCATTGTTAATAAATACTAATAAATAAAAAGGAGATTTAAAAACGTTTTGTGAGATCCCCTGTAGAGTTGACATTGATACTCTGCATCCTACACTGCCCCCCACACTCCTCCCCACTTCAGGGGGCCCCTCTCCGGCCCCCCAAAATGTCCAGGTTCTTGCCCCAGCATCTCCCAATGCTGACTCCTCCTGGGCCTTTCCCATCACAAAGCGACTGTCACACAGAGCGGTGGCAGACCCTCTGCTTCACCGGAAAGGGCTGCTCTGGGCTCTGCTAGGCCAGGGCAGCCAGGGCACGGGCCGGCCACCCTGCTCCGTCAGGGCCGGGCAGGGAATTCCTGCCTTGAGGCAGCTCCGCTCCAAGACAGCAGGTGCACGAACCGGGCAGCCTGGTGCCACCATGTCAGCGCGGCATCTCAAGTGCCCCGAGAGCCAGGCGTGCGCTGTGCACACTCAGTGACTTGGTCAGCCACCGGGCACCTTGGTTCCGACCGAGTGAAGACGGGGCGGTCCGACTTCCAGCTTCCTCCGGGAAGAAGTAACCAGGAACATTTGCTAATTCACTAGATCAACTTCACTGTCCAAACAAGGAACGCCGAGTACAAAGGCACTTTGTTTTCTGAAAAGGGAACTTCTTGAAAAGTTAAGTTCTGGTAATACGAGTTTAATTTGTTTAAAAGGAAATGTGTTCTTTCTGCTTAAAAAAAAAGAAAGGTGATGAATCCTCCGAGGACTTTCTGCAGACGAGACACATGCATCATTTCTGGGGTTGCTCCCCTGCAGTGGGCCTTCCGCACCCCCAGCAGGCCCTATGGACTCCCTTACAGCATGGAGGCAACTCCCGACAGTGGAAGACTGCCCCCCCCCCGCGCCCCCCACCCGCCACATACACACACAGGGACCACTTCGGCAAGTGGGTCACTGCAGCCACGGTGGCAGCAGAAAGAGGACTCCAAGTACATCTTGTTCCCTTCCTTACCCCGGGGAAGGAGTTGACACACTGCAGTGGAGGACCGTGGCGGCTGGTGGGGTGAGGGGAGAGCGGGGACTAGGCAGGAAGTTCTCTGCCTCCCTGTCACTCTGCCGCCCCGGCCCTCCCTTCCTTCCCCTGGGCCTGGCCTCACCGGGGCCCAGCAGCCCTTGGCAGACGCGAGCACGCTCGTCAGTTCAGCAAACACTGACAATTAATGGCCAGTCGCAGTTGCAGGAAACCAGTGCTTCAGACGTCACCCCTGCTGCCCCCGCCGGCCAAGGCCATGAGAGCGGCAGCAAACTTTGGAAGCTATCCAGATGCTAACTAGCTTCTTGCGAGCATATGGTTAGTGAGAAATTTTCGAGTCTGTGGCTATCCCATTAAATGCCACCAAGACTCCCTTTGAACACCAGAGTACTGCGTCATTAACAGTCCTGTTAAAAATTGCTTTTTGTAAACGTGCCTGGAATACAAGATCATAGGGTATACGCTATGATTCTAGGGGAAGTCTGAAGATCGTCCCACAGGTGTCCTCTACTACCCAAGGGGCCAGACGGCAGAAGGAGACTCGCCACCCTGGCATCAGCAGCCTGGAACTGCCGGGGCACCCCCTGAGCTGGCTTCTTCAGCTGCTGAGTCGAGGGTGGAGGCGCAAACACTCAAGTCCTGTTTAGGCATCACGGACTGCATGAGCCAAAGCAACACCAGGCTGTGTTGCTGCAGCACGTAAACACCCAGGTCTGAGTGACGCCACCCAGTGAAGGTTTGCTTCTTTCTCACACAGAGTCCCTCGCTGGCCATCAGCAACTCTCCCCCCACCCCCCCATGTCTTAGGGATCAGGCTCCCTCTGTGCCACGACGCCACATCTCAACACAGGCCTCCAAGGTCCCGCAGCAGGACACTCACCCGGGCTTCCAACACTGCCTCCTAACTTGCCTCTCCACTGCGTCTGCCACCTTCCTGTAACCACGTCCCCGCAGAGCAGTCAGAGGGACCCCCTAAAACCCCCGACGTCAGGTCATGTCACTCCTGCGCTCAAAAATTCTCAACTTTTACATTTTCTAATAGCCATACTAAAAAAAAAAAATAAAGAAATAATGTTCACGTTTTTCCTTCACCTCCTCTATCCAAAATATTGGTGTTGCAAAATGTAATCAACATTTAGAAATAGACTAGAAATAATCAATAGAAAAATTATTCATGAGATATTTGACCTTTTTTTTAGTACTAAAGTTTTGAAATCTGCTACACCCACCGTGCATCTGAATTCAGGCTCGCCACAGCTCGAGCGCCCAGCAGCCACCCCTGGCTGGCGGCAGCGGTATGGTCAGTGCGGCTCTGGATACAAACTCCAGGGGCACAGCCTGGTTTTGCTCACAGTTGTATACCCAACAGATAGAACAGGACCTGGCACATGGGTTTTAAATCACTTATTTCATCAACAGACTTCCTGTCTTCCATCTAACAAGCACATACAGGGGTAGGCAAAAGTAGTTTTATAGTTGTATGGAAAACGATATAACACAAGAATCAGTAATAGTACAAGAATAAACTGTGTTTTGCGTACTCACAACTATATATAAACCTATGTCACCCATTCCTATGTTAAATATTTACAATATGGAAGAAAAAAACACGATGGAAATAAGGATGATTACACTAGCGTGGCTTACAGTCTAGTAAAGGAGGTAATATTGCAAAGAACAAGGAAGTCCAGGGTAGCCCAAGAAAAGGAAAAGGAAAAGGAAAACGAGCTATATCCATTGTAACAGAGCGGGAGCAGGTGTGACTCGAGCTGAGAGGCGGCACACCCCTGGGGTGGACAGGCTCTTTGGGGGAGGGGGTGGCAGACAGCGGAGGCAGGAGGGTCACAGGGCAGATCCCTGCAAGGACTGGAGGAAGGGCGATGACAGCTGGCTTGGGACAGGGGTCGGAGAGATGGTCAGGAGGCAGAATCCACAGGGCCCAGCCCTGCCCTGTGCGGGGACCAAGTCAGGAGGGGACGGACAAAGACTGAGGTTCGTGACCCCTTCACAAGTTCTAGAAATGACTAATCACTGTGTTGTAGACCTGAAACTAACAACATTGCATGCCAACTGTAACTGAAAATTGAAAAAAAAAAAGCTGGGATTCAGAGCTCTGAGGCTGAGGAGGGAGACAGCAACGTGACAGAGCTGTGGTATCTCCAGGGAGAAGTGATGTATGGATGACGGCAGATAATACTGGCTGGCCCCCTGGTTCTAACACATGAGGCCCACCACGTGGCCTCGTCTCTACCGCTCTGACTCCTTCGCTCTGCCCCACTGAGCAGCGAGAGGACTTCCAAGAACATCCCACAAGGACCCCCCAGCTGCAGAGGCGTCAGAAGCCCCCAGGCCTCTGGGCCTCAGTTTCCTCGTCCCTAAAACGAGGAGGGCGGGGCCGGGCCAGCTGATCCCGTTCCAGCCTGATGTCACTTTTGTTCGTACCGGGCCTTCAGAGCCCTTTTCCTGCACCGTGGGAGGGGATTCTGGCAGAAGACCGTGTAGGTATGGGTGTCATTCTCCCAGGAATTGTTCAAACGACCCTGGTCGTTTTCCAGGAGTGCCTGCCAACAGGAAAGCTACCGCCAGGACCGAGCTCAAAGCAGCCCCTGCCATCGCAAGCCCCACCCATCCCACAGCTAATACTCAACAGGGTGAACAGCCCAAACAGAGCCTTGGCTGGGAGGGCGAACAGTCACGTTTCCCAGCAGACTTTGTGATGTGGCGCAGCCTTGACAATAGCAAGCCTTCCTGCAAAGGGACATAAAGACTTCAGCACTCAGAGCTAGCAGCCAGGAAGGTTCTCGGGAAACCTGTTTTCACTGGTCTACAGAGGGCTCGCTGCACCCCGGAAGGCAATAGAAGCATCTCACCTTAGACGCTCTTCCTCTTTCTTCCGAAGATTGAAGTCCCGCTGAACCACCTGGAGCACGTGCTCGGTTTCGTCATCGGTCAGCCCGGACAGGTCCAGCTTCCTCCCCATGATTCAAGGCCAGACACGGGCGATGAAACAAGACCTGAGAAATCGAGGAGAGGCCACAAATTGAGGGCAAGATACAAGCTATGGACGGGTAAAGTCAACCAGTGTTGGTCTGAGACGAAATGAAATACAGCGTCCGCAAACACTCGCAGACAACTTCGGTGAGGCTGCCAGCTGCATTCGCCCTAAGTCTTAAATTGGAAATAAATGAGTTATTATCTTCAATAAAACAAAGGGTCTGTGAGGTCTAGTGGGGGTTTCCATGGAACACCAAGGGACAGTACCCCAAAATTCTCCATTTCTATGGTTTGGAGTTTTAAGTTCAAAGCAGTATATGTGACTGCAAAATAAAACAAATGACAATACTTTAAAAAAACATCCTATATGCACTTTATATGCTTGAACTCTTCATCATGTAACTATGGAACAGAAACTAGAAATCAATAAATTATCTTCTGCAAAAGGGAAAAATGCTGAAATAATCTTATTTAGTCATTTTTCAGTGGTAGACAAGAAAGGATTTCAAGGAAATACCTCACAGCAGTGCATGCCTAATAATTATGTGGAAGTCTAGGTCTAAAAATCATTTTTAATCAATGGCTGCACCCAGGGATGAAATCAATAAATAATTCTAGCAAATCACCGTAAACACACATGCAAACGTCCTCAGCCAAATATCTGTGCAACCAATCCAGCCAGATTTCAAACGAATTATCATATACCATGACCAAGTGATGCAGGGTTGGTTCGGCATTCAAAAATCAATCAGTGTAATTCAGCACATTAGCAGAATAAAAGGGAAAAATCCTGTAATTGTTTCCATGGATGCAGAAAAAGCATCTGACCAAATTCAATCCTGGTTCGTGATGGAAAGCTCTGCAAGCATAGGCTAGAAGGATACCTCCTCGGTCATATAAAGGTTATTTTCAAAAACAAGAGAAACAACAAAAACCTACAATGAACCTTGGACTTCATGATAAAAGACAGAATGTTTTACCCTGCCATCAGGAAAAAGGAGAGAATGTCCACTCTCACTGCCTCTACTCAATGCTGGGTATCTTCACAACGAAGCTGCATTAATCCGGACAGCGTGCTACCGGCCTGCAGGTAGCCATGTTGGTTTGCTAGGGCTATAATACAGCACCACAGACGAGGTGGCTCGAACAACAGACATTTATTTTCTCACAGTTCTGAAGGCTAGAAGTCCGAGATCAAGAGGTTGGCAGAATTGGTTTCTTCTGAGGCCTGTCTCCTTGGTTTATAGATGGCTGTCTTCTCCCTGTGTCTTCACCTCGTCTTCTCTCTGGGCATGTCTGTGTCTAAATGTCTCCTTATAACAGTCTCAGTCATATTGGATTCAGGTCAACCCTAACAACCTCATTTGAACGGAAATGCCTCTTTAAATACACTATCTCCAGATAATGTCACAATCTGAAGTGTGGGGGTTAGGACTTCAACATATGAATTTTGGAGTGACCCAACTCGGTCCATTGCACCCCACACTTTGGACCCCCCAAAATTCACAACCTTTTCACATGCAAAATACACTCACCCCATACCAACAGCCACAGAAGTCTTAACCTATTCTATTCCAGTATCAACTTAAATCCAAAATCTCATCTAACTATCATCTAAATTAAGTGCCGGTGAGACTGGAGCTATGACTCATTCCAGGAAAATTCTTATCCAGATGTGAGCCTGGGAAACCAGACAAGAAGTTGTCCATTTCCAAAAGACAACGGGTGGGACAGCATTGGTCGGTCACTCCCATTCTATGTGGGAGAGATTAGAAAGAAGGAAGGGCTACTGGGTCTCAAGCAGGTCTGAAGACACAGCAAATTCTATTAGATTTTAAGGTCCAAAAGTTATCCTCTTTGGTTCCATGTCCTGTCTCCTGTGGCCACCGGGGTGGTGGCCCATGAGGGTGGCTGTCCCACCCCCTTAGCCCTGAGTGCAGCCACAGCGGCTTGGCCTGCTGAAATCAAGGAGGTGACTCCGTCCTCTGTAACAGAAGAGCGCCACCGCCCACCAGGCCACGGTGGCAGGGGCAGCGGCAGCCCTGCAGACCTCCTGAATTGCCTGTAGGATCCTTCTCTCCTTTTCTCGAAAAATAACACATTTGTAGCCAGATAGCTCTACGGCTGCAGGGTCTGGCCCATCCTGTAGAATCACAGCAGTCCAACAGCCTGCCTTCATTTCATCCAGTTTCTGTGTAGTCTACACTGGCGGTGTTTCTGTTCACGTAAGTTCTCAAATCTTTGCTGGCCTGCAGTGGAATGCGGTGCAGGGAGGCGGCGGAGGGCGGTCACCAGACAAGAGGGCCCCCTGCAGATCTTTCCCAGGTAACTGAGTCTCTATTCCTGGTTTCCGCCGGAGTTGTTGATTGGATCCCTGAGCCCCACGTGTGATCTCTTCAGCAAGTGGTTGTCCAGCCACACCCCTGCTGTTCTCTCCAGACAGGCTTTCTCATCTTTGCAATAAGGACAGAAGGAGAATGTTCCAGGTCTTCAGATGCTGGTTGCTTTTGCTTAACAATTCCTTCTTCAGTGCATCTCTCTGCTCTTCCATGTTGCTACAAGCAGCAAGGAGAAACCCAACCACGCCTTCAATACTTGACTTAGAAATCCCTCAGCTAAATATCCAATTTCATCTCTCACAAGTATTACACGCCACAAAAGACTAGAATGCAATTCAGCCAAGTTCTGTGCCACTGTATGCAGGGGCTGCCTTTCCTCCAGGTGACAATAGCATGTCCCTTGTTTCCATCTGACATCTCACCCTACCCCGCTTCAACGCTCAGACTTCTCCCAACATTCTGTGCGTGCCGATGTGTCCCCTCCAAGGTGACAGACCCTCTCTCTGCAGCTCTCCTTTTCCTCCCGACCCTCCGCATGATGCCCTACAATGTCCGTATTTCCGCCCCTAGGTCCTCCAAGGGTAGCCAGGCTTTTTCCAGCCTGTGCCTCAAAGCCATCCTGCCTCTACCCATTGGCCAGTTCCAAATCCACTTTTGCACTTTTGTATAGAAGAAACAAAAATGGCCAATGCCCATAGGAAAAGATGCTTAATTTCACTGGTAGTTACAGAAATGCAAATTAAAACCACACTTCATACCCACGAAAATAAAAAGCCTCCATCAAGGGTTGATAGGAGATGGGACGATGGCAAGGAGTAAGGACAAATTGGTACAATGTCTCCATAACACAATCAGGTATCATTTTGAAAGAGGAAGATGCATGTACCTTATGAACTAACATTGCCTTCACACCTACGTGTACTCCTCAGATATAATCTTGCAGATATGCACCCGTTGGGTGGAATCTTAAGAAATGCCTAAGCTTGTACTATTTTCACCTGTAAACACTCCTGTTTTACCTAGCTCCATCTACCACAAGAATATTCATAGCAGCCACATGCAGAATAGCACAAAATCAACTAAAACAGCATAAATCAAACCTAGAAATGACATCAAGCACCCATCCGCAGGAGGAAGGGTGCCCAGTGTACACTCGCTAACATACAATGGACTACTCCAATGCATTGCAAAGGGGCACACTGCGGGCTTACTCACATTCGTGGGTGCCTCTCAAACCCATAATGTTGAGACAGAAAAGCATACCACCCGTGTCTGCATGTACAGTCTGCATACAGTATGATTCCTTTCATATGAGGCTTAAAAGCAGACAAAGCCAGAGAATATACACGTATTTTAGGAGTAAGGGTGGTGCAACTATAAAGAACAAGATGGGACCTCTGGGAGGAGACAGAGGATCTGACTGGGGAGAATCAAGAAGAGCCTCAGGGCTCTCGTGGGTTCTGTCTCATTTGCGAGACAGTGGGGGTCTGCGGCCGCCGCCGCTGCCGCTTCTGCCATCATCGGCATTATCGCTGCCTGGAAGGCATCCTTCACAAGCACAGGCAGTACGGTAACCCTAGCGCTGCACGAAAATTGAATTGCATTATAATTAAAGCAAATATTTGACATCACGCATCATACTGGAGACAAGATTTTTAAAGTGAACACACGAAAGATTGTTTAAAAAATATCTCAGAGTTATAATAAAAATATGATGGTGATTTTGATCTGCCATTAATGACCGAACACAGACCATGCTCCAGATGCTTTGCCTTCTCATATGTATCTATATACTTCTGTAACATTGAATATTCTTAATTCCCACAAAATCCTATTGGCAATCACTACCATTGTCACCACGTACATGCGAGAATATGCAGGCTCGTGGTTCCATGTTCTGACTGAGACAAATGGCAAACGGCAGCCGGGGTCTGACGGTGCCTCGGTCTGGGTGCCACACGCCTTCCTGGGAGAGGCAGAGGGAGACCCTGGCCGTCAGACTCTCAACCTGGAGGTCCAGAGTTCTCTGCCCTCTCTTTTTAGCACGTGACTGCTAAGAACAGGAGGCCCCATTCTTTGGCCGCTATTCGGAGGAAGAGGTCCTGCTCCAAACAGCGGCAGTAATCATAGGGAACAGGACAGTCTCAGTCCTTAAAAGTCTTGTTAATTAAAAACCTCATGACTGTCAGATGCAAACGAATCTCAGGGTTTAACCAACAAGTCACAATGAATATTTCACCCACCAAAATTTTTTTCATAAGCCCTGGCTGGCGTAGCTCAGTGGATTGAGCGCGGGCTGCAAACCAAAGTGTCGCAGGTTTGATTCCCAGTCAGGGCATATGCCTGGGTTGCAGGCCATGACCCCCAGCAGCCCCACATTGATGTTTCTCTCTCTCTCTCTTTCTCCCTCCCTTCCCTCTCTAAAAAATAAAATAAAATCTTTTTTTAAAAAAGGCAATTTCATTAAAAAATTTTTTTCATGCCAGTAATGCTATTTGTCAAAAGCAAATCTTTAAGCCCTGGCTGGCGTAGCTCAGTGGATTGAGCACGGGCTGGGAACCAAAGTGTCCCAGGTTCGATTCCCAGCCAGGGTACATTCCTGGGTTGCAGGCCATAACCCCCAGCAACCACACATTGATGTCTCTTGATGTCTCTCTCTCTCTCTCTCTCTCTCTCTCCCTCCCTCCCTTCCCTCTCTAAAAATAAATAAATAAATAAATAAAATCTTTAAAAAATTTATAAAAAAAAAAAAGCAAATCTTTGGTGCCCCTTGCCCAAGGGTTGTGAGGGGCGCAGTGTGGAAAGGGGGACAGTGAGAGAACCTAGTGCACCTGCTGGTCCAGAGAAGTAAATTAGAAGTAAGGCCCCACCTATAAGCCGCAAAGGTAAGAGGGAAGCTTCTTAAGCTATCATCTTCTCTGAAGGTTACAAAGAAACAAGTAAGAGGACACAGTAAAAGCGCGGGCTGCCTTCTTTCTATAAAACACCCCATTAGAGGTGATAATGGCACTCTGGAGTTTCCCAGAAAGTGACACATCTGTCCTTTTCACTTTACTTCACTGGCTTTTTGGCTTCTGAGAATTCTAAATGAGATTCTAAGATGCCCGGTTAGTAAGAGACTGAAGTGGCGGCTTTGATCCTATCAAATCTAAGAAGAAGGATCGGGACGCAAGGGGGATAAATGGTCTCGGTAAAGACATAAATGTGGCAGCTCTAAACAGGTAAGCCAGAGAATAATGAGGAAACCTTTGGGGGGAACGGTGAGAGCTTCTTCCTTTTTCTACAATAAACACGATTCGATTCCCTGTGCAAAAAGAGAAATAGCATCTTAGAGCAGGAGACGCCTCACTCTCCATGGCTTAGAGGCCGTTTGGGCATGCTTTTTTCATGGAAAGACCACAGACCGCAAGCCCAGAAGAAGGAGGTGATTTTCCAGACCAGAGCCGGTTCAGAGCTCCGGACAGACACCCGGACCAGGGGGCCTGCCTCTGGGAGGCTCTGCTTTGCACCCGACTAGCACGGTAGCGGAGAGGATACATTCTGAAACTAAGTAGTGAGAAAATTAATACAACTTCAAGATGTAATTACATCACCATTTCCCCACTGTGTAGTTCTCGGGCTACTGTTGTTCCCACACGCGACCGAGAACGACCCAGAACGGGAGCTCTGCCGTTAAACAAATGTGAGAAATGTTGCAAATGGCACTGCTCTCTTGGGGTGCAGAGTGCATGTCAGCTTACCACAGCCTCTGAGACGTCTGTCACTGACGGACCAGTGTGACTTCATCTAACCCTGTATTTTTTTTCTGACTCAATCCCTCCACCCCCCAACTCTATTATTTCTCAAATGTATTTGTCTACTGATGCCTCTTTCTTTGGTAACAGCTGCCTCTTCACGCCCAAAAAAACGTCAATCCTCGAAGTTCTGCAGCAACTCCACCCCTGATGACGAACTCCAGGAGCTGTTCTAACATGACTACTGAACTGATTCAGTCCTTTTAATATAATTACCACGAGGAGCCCCAGAGCTGGGTGCGCTTTAGAAGATGGTGGCTGGCAAGAGAAACCAAATGCGCACGACTTTCGAGCGGGAAGACGGGAACAAAGGCAGCGCTGTCGGCACTAGTCCTGGCCGGAGGAACCGCATGAGGGAGGAAGGAGACAGACGCTTGTACAGGAAGCTGGTTAGCGCACACCTTGCAAACGGAAAACCCAGAATTCCAAGAATACTAAACGCATACACGAGGCATCATCATGAAAGGGCCATGTTTGCATACACAAGTGACTTTTGGGAACAGAAAGGTCAAGGGCAAAAGACTGAACGGGATCTTTATGAACCCACAGTCAGCCTGTGTGTGTGTGTGTGTGTGTGTGTGTGTTTCTGTGTGTGACGATGCCCCTGATAGAGAAAAGCCAAAAGATTGACTTGGAACATCCAAAGTCCTAAAAGCGATAGAGGGTAAATACGCTGGGGCTTCCCTCTTTGCCCCTGGCTAGATCTTGCCTAGAACTGAAGAGAAACGTCATATGCCTGTAACTAAGACATTGACATAAATCTAAATACGAGGCCTCTCCCACTGCAGGCACATGGTCTGGGGGAGGGGGAGGGGGAGGGGGAGAGCGTGGCCTGGAGAGGAAAAGAAGACACAGGAGATACGCTTTCACGGCGACTGTTCCTTGGAGCACGTCGAGCTCCCTGACCTCCGCTCCTTCGCCCTCGAGGGTGTTTCGCAGGCACGGCCCAGAGCGGACGGGGCTCTGCCGCCGGGCACCGCTGAGCGGACCGGCACTGCATGTCGGGGTCCGTGCCTGGGAATCATACTAACATTCCGCGTGTTCGTCGCGGTGGCCTGCCGCCATGCCGCTGAGAGCGCCACCCAATGCGCTTTCGTCTTTGACATTAACTTTCCATTTTGCTTGTTGCTTCTTTTCACCACTTCAGCTCCTGTAACTCCCTAACAAATAGTCCTTAGGCCTCAAACAAGCCTGATAGGACTGGTCAGCTGTCCCAACACCATTTATTGACCAATCTTTCTGACCAGATGGATAGACAGACACACGCATACACACACACACTCAGCTCTTTCCCCAGACGTGCTGTCCTGGTCTGTTCGACGCGGGGGCCCTGCCGGCGGACTTCAGGCCGGCAGCCCCCGTCAAAGCCTGGGGGCGGGGGCTGAGTCCCCATTGGGTGGTGCTCTCCCTCTCGCACCTGCTGGGTCTACATTGCCCATTATGTCCCGCGTCAACTCTGAGCCAGTTTTACCAAGTCAGGAGCTAAGATCCAAATACAACTTTTACTGAGTGAGAAATGTATTATTTAATTTAGAGGCTAGGTTACTCTCTGTTATTAAACCTGATGGATAACCTATTCAACTTGACGGATAACCTAAGCGTGACACCAGACCCTGCGCTGAATAAAATAAAAAAGTTCACGTAGCAAAAAGAGATAATTAATAAAATTCAAAAGCAAGTGACCATCGGGGGTAGAGGGAAACAGAAAAGATGATTATTTTCATCTCTTAAGTATCCTTTAAAAATACTAAGAAATATTTAAAAAATTCTCTAAAAGATTAAATTACAAAGCTCATGGGAGAAAAAGCAATTCAGCAACTATCAATGTCTCAAACGTAGTTTGATAAAATATTCCACATCACCAGGGACCAAAGCACTGCTTATTATAGTAAGCCACAATTCCGTTTCATAAGATTGGAGGAGCACAGGCACTCACACACACAGCAGTAGGAAGACCATAAATGTAAATGTTTTACATGGCAATTTGGTGATCTGAAAGTAACCAAATAGGCCTAAACATTGACCCAGCCATTTCAATCTAAGGATTGTCTTCAAGAAATTGGAAAAATGTGCAAGGATGGATGTATAGGGATGTTCATCTCAGTATTCTTTTTTTTAAGATTTTATTTATTTATTTTTAGACAGAGGGGAAGGGGAGGAGAAAGAGAGGGAGAGAAACATCAATGTGTGGTTATCTCTCAGGTGCCCTCCACTGGGGACCTGGCCCACAACCCAGGAACGTGCCCTGACTGGGAATCGAACCAGTGACCCTTTGGTTCACAGGCCATGCTCAATCCACTGAGCTATTCCAGCCAGGGTTCAGTATTCTTTATTATAGAAAAATATTGGAAATAAACAGAAAGTCCAAGAGTATGATCGGCTAAATTGTGATATAACTGAACAATAGAATATTCTGTGCCCACAAAAATGCACTAAAAAGAACAACATGTATGAAATGTTAATGAAAAAAATCAGATGAAATATATAGCGTGTGGTTCACCAAAAGCACTTGTTAATACAAGAATGTATATAGCAACACTATTAATAACAGTCAGGGGTGTCAAACTCGTTTTCGCCGGTGGCCACATCAGCCTTGCAGTTGCCTTCAAAGGGCCGAATATAATATAATTTTAGGACTGTATAAATGTAACTGCTCCTTAACTAGGGGCAAGGAGCTCCGAGCTGCCGCCGGGTAGAAACAAGGTGCTGGGCCGGATAAAACAAGGTGGAGGGGCCGGATTCGGCCCGTGGGCCTTGTGTTTGCCACCTGTATAACAGACCAAAACGAGGAGCTGTACAAGCACTCATCAACTGAAGACTAAATTGTGGGACATTCAGCCCGTGGAATACTACACAGCGACAAACATGGATGAACTACAACTACAATATAACAGTATCTGTGAATGTCATAAACATTTTACATTGAGCAAAACAAGTTAGACACAAAGAATAGATATTGATGATTCCAATGATTTGAGTTCAAATTCAGGCAAAGCTACTCTGCAGTGTTAGAAGCAGGGCCGTGGTCCCCACCGGGGAGGTCCCCACCGGGGAGGTCCCCACTGGGCGGGAAGACCGTGGCTGGAAGGATGCTGTTTCCCGATCTCAGTGCTGGTTACACAGATGTGTTCGGTTTGTGAACACTCACTGCAATGCACACGTTTTATTTGTGCCCTCTTCTGTGTGTGGCATGATCCAACAAAAAGTAGAACACAATAGTATGAACAGCACAATTCTATGTAAACAGACTAGAAACACACAGAGAGATAACCATAAGAAATATTACCAATAGCTTCCCCTGAGTGGTAGATTTGCCCATGATACAACGTAAAAGCCAAAGTTGTAGTATATGTGTCAAAGTCAATTTGCTACGACAAATTTAAATTGTTTAATAATCTGTATACTTGGAAGGAAGAACAGAATTTAGTGTATCTACATTCATTGATATCTCTTCGGTATATTGTGTAGTAAAAAGTGCTTTAGAAAACACATTTGGTAGGAAGACTTGTGGTGGTGCCTGTCTTCAAAAATGTTCATCAGTTACCTTCTGGAAGTGCCACATGCTTACTGTTGGGAAATTAGGCCAAAGTGTGTAGAGAGTTGGAATAGTAAGATAGCGATTGCCTGTCCCACTCAATAAGTATTAACTTTATAATCAGAAGCTAATGTGTGTATATTTGTATGGATATATATGGGTATACAAGCATATACATTTCATATTGGGAGAAAAGTAAGTGAAAAATAATATGGTTTCTGAAAAATAAAGCTGGGCTATGAGACGAAATATTCATTAGTTGTCCATATTTTATAAATGAGCCCCAAGGGCCAAGTACACAAAGAGATACAAAACCATGATAGTTGTGACGTGTCCACAGTGTGGGACAGCTACAGAAAACTTTACAGGATGCATAGCAGCTTGTGCTGAGTTCGCTTTTTTGCTATGTATTTTGTGTAATATTATATGATACATATAAAACACTTGATGCTTTAAGAGCCCTCTTATCCTTCTTTCTACTGCATGCTAATAACATGAGAAATTGTTTCTATGAAGTTAAAAATGATTCCGGGTAACTCTGAGCTATTTCTATTGCTACATCCTCTTCACGTCACTGCAAACAGTACCTCCACAGCCCGAACGTGCAGTCTAGGTAACGTTCATGATGATGATGATCGTTACTTCATAATAACAATGGTGGCTAACATTTTTATGGAATGTATTGCTTGTGGCAGGCTCTGTTCTAACGTCTCTCAAAGATCACATCACAGTTATTATAGCCCTACTCTTTCATTGAAGGAAACTGAGGCACAGAGAGATAAATAAGCAGTACAATGTCACCAACTGGTAAGTGGCTGTGCCAAGCTAAAGGTGAGGAGACTTGACCTTGGGATCCATGTTCCTACCCTGTTCACCATCCTAACCTGCTCCTTGAAGAGTCATCAGAAGAAGCAATCGCACTGACCAAATCTTTACCTCTGTGTGTATGAAATAATTATTAAAGGATAGTCCTAAAGTCCGTGCTGTTTTCACATTTGAACTTGAATCACAAGCCCACATTTAATTAAATTTTAAGTGACTGACATTCCAACTTGCAAACAGTTTTATACGCTTGCAGCCCTTGACTGGCACGTATCCAAGCATATGCCCTAGACTCTTCCCCCATGACGCTTCTCAGAGTACACTCTGCCTGCGCCAAAGGTACCAGCGCCTGAGATCAGATGAACCCTGGTGGCTTCCGGAGCAGGATTTAGCTGCAGAGCACCGGAAGGTCCCCGGGGCATGTGCCATGAAATCCCAGTCAATCTCCAGTAGGGCTGACAGCCCGCCGACACAAGCAAGGAGACTGGAGAGAAGAAATCCTCAGCCAGAATATCAGCATTATAATTTCCTTGGCAGGAACCAAGAGCAGAAAACCTGAAGACACGACACTGTTCAAGTCACACTAACAGACCTCTCTATCAGTCGGCATATCACCCAATTACAGAAGCTCCTGCTGCCGCCCAGAGAGAAGACTCCTGTGATCACATCGCCCTGTTGCTCGAGGAGCTGATAAAGTGTCTGCTGAAATGAATGAAGCTCATGAATAAAGGCTGTTTCCAATTGAAATTTTCAGTGAGAAAAAAATGCAAGTGAACTAGGGGTAAGGCGGATGCAAACTTTTTTTTTAACGGCTTGGAATTTGCATTCAAGTTTCTATTTTAGTTTCCTTGGTAAATCTTTAGCAGGTGAACGTCCAAGCATTGACCAAACGTTTAAAAAGATCGAAAGGGTGGGAAGAGGTTTCTCATAGTCTGCAAATTTGAAGCATGTTGTTTCTTCAGTTCACATGGAAGCGGCTTCCGCCCAACGCGCTGGGGTCAGTCGGGACAGTTCCCATAAAGCTGCGCTGCAAGAACAGACAAAGGTTCTCCTCCGCCCAGTCTCCGCCCCCACCGACACACACCCTGGTACCACCCCCTGACTTCACTCTCGGAAACTTCCGCCACTGCCTCATTTCACGTGGTCTCGGTGGGACCACCCACCTTGAAGCTAATGTTTCTCCAGGCAAAAGGGACTCCAGCCCCGCCAAGGGGACTCCCCCCCCCCCAAACTGGAATCCTACACGAAGTAACCCAAACATTTTTTGTGGCTGGATCTGAGTGATCCCCGAGGCCCCTCCGCGAAGAGGCTCTCCATCTGTTCACATTACCAAGTACCCAGATCCTTTGAGACATCCAAGTCCTTTCTCTCTGAGGCCTCCGAGTCTCTTTCCAAAAATGTCCTTGCAATAAAAAGAACCCAAACTGGCATAATCACATGCATGAATAAAAGGCCTGTCACTTCCTGGCCTGCAGGGGAGCAGAAATCACCTTCCAGGCATTTTAAGCGAAAGCTTGAAAACATAAATGTTGTGTCTAGATAGACATCATAAAGCTTTTTAGAAATGACCATATTAATTCATTGACTAGATAGCACCGGAATTATAAAACACAGGGACAGATACGGATGTTTATGGTAGAGATTTCTGGGGAGGGAGGAGGAGATACATATTCCACATAAAAGGGAAATGCTAGAGACAACGTTGATTTCAGTTTTTCACAAATGAAAAAGAAAAGGACAGTAAGTGATAACATATACATAAGTCCTTACCTAACCAGGCAATAGACATCAGCAATCCGGTTCTTCCTCTGAAGAACAGGCTTGGACAGATTCAGTCATCTCCCCAAGGTCATGAACCTAGTCGTCCAAATAACCGTGGGTCGCGCTCCCCAGTCAATGCTCCATCCGCTGTGCCTCCAAACAGTGTAATTCATTCCACTCTACCTGAAAGGCTCAAACTTCACCCAACCTATGCCTGAGATTATATAAACATAATCTTTACTTCCAAAAGACAATGGCCATTTCGTGGCATATCTCCTCGGTGGGCTACCCTCAGGAATGTGAAGCAGATTGTCTTTTGCCGAATGGCCCAAGAAACAAAGCTTTATCTCCCAGTAAAGGATGCCAAGCTTTCAGTGACAGATGCAGCCTGCTGGGGAAAGGTCAGCGCCACTGAACTCAGAGCCAATAGCCTTGTCAAACCAGCACCAGACACTGGAGGACATTCAGCACGTTTCAAGAATATAAATAACTCCCACACTCCCAGTGCCAGCCTGCGAGGTGGAGGTTGCAAAGGAAGGTTCATCTGAAAGGGTTACTGTTCTGAGCAGCAGGAGAGTAGGAGGCAGAGCCAGGGACTCACAGCCGAGGGCTAGGCTGCCTCCCAGGGGACGTTCAGCCAAGTCTGGAGAAGTTTTTGGTTGTCGCACCTGTGGGCATGCGATTGGCATTTAATGGGTAGGGGTTGGGGGTTGCTTCTAAATGTCCTGTGATGTACAACGAAGACTTACCTGGCCCAAAGTGTCATTAGTGCCGAGGCTGAGGAGCGCTGGTCTAAACAGAAAGGCACAAAGGTTGGACTCTTGCTCTGTGCCCCCCCACACGCCCCGCTAGCCCAGCAGAGCTCACAGGGGGTCTTCATTCCTGACGGGTGCACAGAGGGACTGAGGTCATTGCAGAGACTCTGGGCTCTGGGATCACTCGCAGACACTGTGACGGTTAATGTTATGTCTCAACTTGCCTGGGCCAGGGGGTGCCCAGACATCTGGCCAGTCGTGACTCTGGGGGTGCCTGTGAGGGTTTCTGGATGAGAGTAACACAGGAATCGCTGGACTGAACTAAGTAGATTGCTCTCCTTCGTGTGGGTGGGGCTCATCCAATCAGTTGGAGGCCCGGATAGAACAAAAAGGCTGGCCCTCCCTCAAGTAAGAGAAGGCGCTTTCTGTCTGATGTGTTCAAACTGGGACACTGGCTTTTCCCTGTCTCTGGGCTGAAACGGAAGCATTAGCTCTTCCTGGGTCTCGAGCTCGCTGGCCTTTGGACGGGACCTACACCATGGGCTCACCGGGCTCTCCCTCCAGATACAGGCCCTGGGATTGGTCAGCCCACGTAATCACGTGGGCCAATTCCTTCCAATAAATGTCTCTGTATTACACCTGTATGTGTATTTATGCACACGTCCTATTGGTTGTGCTTTTCTGGAGAACTCTGGTGAAAACACACACACACACACACACACACACACACACATATAAGCTATTGGCAAATAAATGGCCTGCTTTGCAAACCGTGATGACATTTTTCTGGCTTTCTCTGCAAGGACTGCACTTAAAAGGAATGAAAACCCAGCATCTGCAGTAGAGCCCAGGGTTTCTCTGCGTCTTGAATCAGAGCCACGGCTTCGGTTCCCTGCCTCCATTCTCTGAGGCTCTGGACACAGCGGGAGCCCTGGGATGCGCTCTTGTCCCTTTCCTATCCCTCGGGGGAGTTCACATCGATCCCCTGCACGGAGGACGGCGAGACCAACACGCAATAAAAACACACAATTCTTCAGCCTACTGAGAATTTCCTCTTCAGTTTCACCTGGATAATGATGCTTTCTGCTCTCTCTACTCTATGAAAGTCTGGTGCATTTCTTCTGTCTGCACAATGAAAGTACATCAAGATAAGAGCTGGCAGCTGGCTGCATTTGGAACTAGACCACATAATTACAATGGCGATCATAAGACCAAGAAAAAAAAATACACATGGAAACTCACGAACGCATCGATTCTGAATTGGTGATCAAACATGATAGGCTAAAATGTACTGTTTCATTTGTTCTCAAAAATCAAGCGATTAAGACAACTAAGAGTAGATGAAAAAAGGAGAATATTTACCTTCTAAAAAGAGCAAAGCCTTATCAGGTACTCACTTAGAAGTATCTATTTATATGTAAACACCACAAGTACAGTCTAAGCAAACAACAGCTGCAGGGCCTGGGGTTTTCATGCGCACACCTCAGAGGGCTCTCCGAGTCGCCCACACCTCCGCTGAGTACAGGATGGGACAGCTGGAGATAAAGTGCAGGCAGGCGCAGTGTGGGAAGGGCCCCACCTGAAGAATGGGCTGTGAGCCACTGTACGAGGAGCGATGGGGAGGTTCCCAGGAGTCAGGCATGCCAGGGCCAGGGCCCTAAGCAGGGCCAGGTGGGCCAGGTGTCCAGGTTGAGGGCAGACTACGGACTGACATGTCCCTCGGAGATGTGCTTATTACTCCATCCGTCTGTCTGTGGCTAGGTGGTGGAGGGAGGTTACAAAGCCACTTCAAAGAGCTTGGACTTCACCTAAGGCCCCAGGAGCCACTGGAGGGTCCTAAATAGGTGAGTACCTAGAGGCACAGCATTTGTGCTTCTCTGGGGTCACTCAGGTAGCGGTGGGGAAGGTCTCGAGGTGACCCGGGCACAGGCAGGGAAGCGGAAGCCACTGTGTGCCCTATGAGAGCTCTGAGATGAGAAGAAACAGAGGACAATGACTCAGCCCCACTGATTGACTCCCTGACGAAAACTCTTTCCTCCTGGAAAATGTTCAGGAGGTTCAAAGTTCACCTCCCCACAGCGGGGCGCTCCTTCCCTCTCCCTCCTCCTTCCCAAGACGCCATCTGGCTCGAGGGGCAGGATGGGCTGCTCTCGTGGCCACAACGCAAGGGTGGCCAGGACACAGGGAGACCTTCTAGGCTCTTCTCTCTGATGGATTCTCCTAGACCGTCCGGGGCGATTATTTCATTGTTATTACCAATAATAGTCATCGTCACCATTTAGCCTTTAAATTAAAAAAAGAAAGAGGCCTGAAGCTTGGTGGGCGCTTTCGGAATTTGGAGACAACACAAAGAAACGTGCAAGTATGCGGCTCTCAGCGCCACACTGAGCACACAGTCAGGCAGCCAGTTCCGGGCGGGACCCCGAGCGCGGGGAGGCTCTGCAGCAAGTGCGGGCAGCTGCGCACGCTCGCGGCACCGCCCCTCAGCTCCTGCAGGACCCGGCAGACGGATGACACCGGCGTCCACAGCAAACAGAGAAGCGGCAGGGCGCCTCTGGGAAGCTCCAGGTGAAGCTCTTCAAAGGCTTCTCAGGCTGTTAAAATAGAGGCGCCCCCTCCTCTGCAGACAGCCCTTCTCCTGTAGAGAAACAGTCCATGCTGGCTACGGGGCTCTGGCGCTGATGCCTGACTAGGGGACGCCAGGTGATCACGTGACCACCAGCTTGGAGATTCTATTAGGCCGGGTGGGTGCAGTAGGCGCCCACCGTCGAGTGGCAATGGCGTAGCAGAAAGCAGGTTCAGGCAGCACGGGCAGGTGGCTCGGACTCACGGCTCCTGCGTCTGCTGCTTTGTGGCCTCTCCCTCAGTCCACACGTACGACCTCGTAGAAACTTCCTGATGTGCAAACAGCACGAGAGGGGAAACCACAGGCCTGATCTGTGGATGGCTCTATGAGACACCATGGCCACCACCCAGAAGGGGGCAGCTGCAGCATCCCAGCCCCGCTCGGGGGGCGGGGCTCTGAAAGACCGCGCGCAAGGGCCCCCCCTGCGGTAGGCAGGATTTCCAGCAGCATGTTGATCTCCATGTTGCCTGGCCTGAGAGACGTCTGGAAGTTAACAGACCTACATCAGTTCATGGGCAGTTGTTGAAAGCACGACCAGGACCGGAGAGAACAGGACTGGGCGATCAGTGGCAAGGACACCTGGGAAAGAGGTCTGCGGCTGACGGACCTGCCAGAGGAGCTCTGTGTGATGATATCTGACTGTCATTCTCAATAATCAAGTGAGCGAGATGCCACCCGGGAGGGCAGGCAGCCTCCTACCCGGTGCTTCGTCAGGGAGCTCGCGCACAAAGCAGGCACGGCAGCAGGGCCCGGCCTCACGGCTGCGCATGCGTCCAGCCCCACAGACGGCCTCTCTGCGGGCTTCATCCATCGCCCCCACGGAGGGCCTACCTCCCGGACAGCAGAGCCCAGCGCGGAGCCCCTCCCGGGCACATGGGGGATGAACCCGTCAGCACCTGGTGGCAGAGGGGGCACAGGGACCCTTCCGTCCTGCAGGGCGTAGTGAGTCCTCCCTGCAGTAGACACTGATAGATTTGCCATCTCCCCCGATAATGCTCCTGCCTGCACTTTCATCCGTCTCTTACAGAACAGTTAATTCACTGTCATGGTTCCCCCGACCCCCATGTTGTGACTTGACCAAGAGACTCATTTTACAGCAAAGGCGCTTTAGCACAGACTCATGTCCATGGAATTCACCAGTCTCACCCACTACCGCCTCCCCTGGTGAAAGGATCCGTCTTCTACCTCCGGCCCAGATGATTTTCGAAACACTCCTCTGATCGGACTCTGCCAGGCTGTGTGTACCTTCTGCAATCACCCAAGGCCCAGATGCAATAAATAGGTTTCTTTCTTTCTTTCTTCTTTTTTTTTTTGAAGCCCCCATATAATGAAAGTTGAAACAAATTTTTAAACTAGATGGGAGCATACACTTTCAAAAGGAAAACAGTCTCAAATAGAAAAGCGTACAATAAGATAGCATGCTCAGCTGGGCCACTCAAACTGTGGTTATATTCAAAGGTATATAAGCAGCAACATTATAGGGATTTGGCCCTAGATAATATCTTATTGAATAGACGGCAAAGAGGAGAATGAAGCTGTCCTAGGCGATAAAAAAGAAATCTCCAGTTCAGTAGCATGGCAGGAGGGAAATGGTTTAATGATCTGTAACAGCAGCGCGATCCGCAGTGGGTTCAGTAATACATCCTGCGTCAGTAGGAGGTTCGGAGACGCATACTTTAATTAAAGTTAGCTACTTCAAGGATAATTAAAGGTGTGCTGCAGAATTCCATCGACGGCATTACAGAGCTCTTCCTGAGCTAGCCAGAGTAGCGGCAGCTTTTCTTCTTAAAAAGCGACTCAGGAATTCAAGACGGACGGCAGAAGGCCGGTGAGGCGGTTTGAGATTGCGTAGTCACGCCCATGGATATTTAATTCAAACCGGAGAGAAATGAAAAACAATGGTTTCTTCACTTGCCCCCCTCCAAAATCCAAAGGGAATGCCCTGAAAGCGCAATGTAAGTTTTCCGCAGCGCGGTCAGTGGGGCGTGTCAGAGTCTGTGCCCGTGGACAGTAAGGCCACCGAGCGCAGCTTGAGCGCCTGCGCGAACCCAGCGATGCGCCAGGCACAGGACAGCCCAGAGGTGAGGTGTGCGGCCCTGCTCTGAGTTCCCACGGACAGGGCAAGGCAGCCTCCCACCAACGTTGGCCCCGCCCAGCCTGGCCAGGGCCCTTTTCCCGGACCCCCTCTCTGCCATGCCTTTCTTCTGAAGTCTCAATTCTGCAAAAACAGTTACCAAAGGGGGACACCCCACCCCGCGTCTCATCAGAAGGGGGCTGTCACAGATCTCGGAACCTCTCTTTCTTCCGATTCCTCCCTCCGCAGTTTGCGTGTGGTTTTCAGTACCACCACCACCCCGACACACACCAAAAAAAAAATGCCATTTAAGAAAATTGGCCCTGGCTGGTGTAGCTCAGTGGATTGAGCGCGGGCTGGGAACCAAAGTGTCGCAGGTTCGATTCCCAGCCAGGGTCCATGTCTGGGTTGCAGGCCATAACCCCCAGCAACCGCACATTGATGTTTCTCTCTCTCTCTCTCTCTCTCTCTCTCTCTCTCCCCCTCCCTTCCCTCTCTAAAAATAAATAAATAAAATCATTAAAAAAAGAAAATCGGTTAATGCCATAGAAGAAAATCAATCACCTGACGCTATCACACAAACACAACCAGTGCTAACACGTCAGTTCACTGAAGTCCATTTCCCCCGCATGCTGCGGGTGCTGTGTCGCTCTGTCCTGCTACACACAGAGGGAGCAGCTTTTCCTCACCACGCATTTTATCCCCAGGGCATCGCCGTGTCCGTCTGACCCCCTGGCAGCAGCGCTCCCAGCGGATACGTTGCGTTACAGGAACTGGATGGACGTACCGCTCCCAGCGTTGCTCACGGGGTTGATTCCCACTGCGGACCGTCTCATAGAGAGCTCTGGTGAACATCTTCGTGCATCAAGGGCTTTCCACACTGAAGCTTCTCCCCCTCGGGCCAGATCCCCAGAAGTAAAAGGGCGCGGTCTAAGGACCCTAGGAACGCTAAGGCCCCTGAGACGCGTTTTCAGGCCCCCGTGGAAGGACAGCACCCACCCAGGGAAGCCACCTGAATGAGCAAACTGGACTCTGGTGACAGTGTGCCTGCCACTGAACGGTCTTTTGGGCAGACTCACTGAGGGCAGTGCTTTAACTAAAACAATGGTATAAAGTTTTTTTGGTTTAACTGTTTTCGCTGCTAACGGGAAGACTGCCAGGAGCCCCAATTCAGAGACGAGGGCCAGGTGCTCCCAAGTGCCCAGCTCCGGATCGATGGCATTTTCTTAAAAGTCTTCCATTTCATCAGATATGCCTGAGGGGAGTATCAGGTCTTGAATGCCTGTCCTCCCAAGCCTCCAAAGCCCATGTCCAAGACCGGCACAACAATGAGTCTACAAGGGGAAAATGTAAGATCTCAGCCTCCGAGTTTCCATCTGGTTGTGGGGGCAGAACATCATCAAGTCACCCAGGTGACCCAACACCCCTACAGCCCAGATGTGGGGCCCCGAGACCTCTGGCTTTTCCCCAAACTCACATCACCTTTGAAAGGGAAGAGATGTCGGACCATCGAAGAGATTCAGGAAAATACGACGAGGTTGCTGATGGCGATTCTAACAAAGGATTTTGCAGAGTGTTTCAAACAGTGGAAGAGATGCTGGGAGACCTGTGTGAGGTCCCAAGGTGCCAGCTCTGAAGGGGACTGAGGGGTCATTGTCCTGTGTACCATGTGTCTTGTATCTTCTTCAAGAAATGCCTTTATTTTTTCATATTATGTGGATGGATACTTTCTGGACAGACCTTGTACTTTTTACTTTTGTACTTCCTTCTCTAGTATTACTGTCCCCTGATGCACAGATACCATATGTGTACACTGCTCTGAAAGTTTAAGTGAGTGCAGCCACCTTCGAAAGCAATTTGGCACCGAGTGGTCAGATTTTAAGTTCATATAAACTATGATCCTGCGATTCCATTTCCGGGCCTATATCCTCAAGGACTCCTTTTGCATGTGCCTAAATATAGGTCCACGATGTTACCACACACACCTATATAATGGGCCAAAAAGCCCATTATGTTTTTTCTGTAACATAAAAGAGACATTTTTCGTTTTCACCAATAATTTTACTGATTTGGATATTTTGAGTATGTCGGCTCTCTCCCACTATTGGCTTCTAGTGGGGAGAGGCCAGGGGTGCTGCTAAACATCCTCCCATGCATGAGACAGCCCTACTGCAAAGAATTATTTGGCCAAAATGTCTATAGTACCAAGAAACTTCACAAACCACTTTTGAAACATTCAATCAGTCACAGCACCTTCTCCATACTCTGCACAAATTTTTTTTTTGGTGTTTCAGGTGTGCTTTTGCCTTTCTTGAAATAATAAAGCATAATACACCAAAAGTGTTGCATATCTTCTTCCATCTTCAATATTTAAATGGCTGCACAAAAATTCACCAGTTCTGATAAGTTTTTTTTTAAATGCACACGGAAATGACAGCCGCCACAATGCAATCGAACAAAATTGTTTCGAACAAAATTGTTAAAGACAACTAAGCGCTACTAGAACCATCCTACAGAAAAAGCATACCAGACTTCTTGGCCAGCCCAATAACAGCTAAAAAATACAGAAGCCATCAAATGTCCACCATGGAGGAGCACATCAATACAATATGGCATTTTCATACCATGGAATGATATTTAACAGTTAAAGGATAAATATAATCTGTATAAAACAATCCGACAGTTCTCTTCAAAACACCAAGTGATAATGTAAGTTTCTTTTACAGGAAGTAAAAGACACAACACTTATGTAAAACTTTACAGTTAAGTCTGCAGTGAAGAGCCAGTAAATATGAAGATACATTCTGTCTCACTAGGAAAAAAAAAAAAGCCAAGTGCAGAAACAAGATTCTGGGTTTTTCCTTTGCCTGTGAACTTGGCCATGTTGATGAATATTTACCGTTGGCACAGCACCGGGATCTGGCACCCTCAAGGCACTGCCAGTGGCAAAATAAATATATAAACTTTCCTGGAGGATTATTTGGCAATATGGATCAAAAATTCTTCAAGACTAAATAAATGTTGACAAAGTAATTCATCCTAAGCAAGTAAAAATACGTACGAAGATGAAGAAGTTACAATAAAAAGTAACTGCTTCACAGTAAAATGTAACTGCTTCATGTTTTAAAAGAATGGTTTTGTGGATTCTTTTTTTTTAAGAATCCATAAATTATGGATTAGGAGGAGAATAAAAATGACAGAGAAGAAGAATTATTGATATTAATGCCGCTCCCATGTTGTTGAATATAAAATGACCGTATTCGCTTTAAAAATCATATCCATGGGGTCCTTCTTAATCAAAGGTCTCTGGTACCAGAGAAGAATCACTTAGTGGGAATCCACATGAAATGGGGACCAAAATTTCACAGTGAAGGATGGGAATTTCAAAGAGTTGACTAGCACTATATTTGAAGGGAAAAAAAAACAATAATTTTATTTGATGTTTTTCCAAATTTTGATAACAGTATTTTTCATGGGAAGGGATATTTAGGACAGATCCAAAAATTCATGAAGGAACCTAAATGGTCAAGAATAGCCAAGACAATTTTGAAAAAAAATGGCTAAGAAGGGATGATTTATTATAAAGCCTTAATAATTAAATTAAAATGGTATTAGCTCAGGAATCATAAAAATAACAGAACAGAGATAAGAAACAGATCCAAATATATAACGGAAATTGGTAAATGACAGAGATAGCAGCAAAATAAATAAGCAGTAGCTAATTATTCATTAAAGGATAAAGGCATGGTTCACAATACGGACACCAATTAGATCCCTGCCTCACACTGTACAGAAATATAAATCTCAGATGAGTTTAAAGATCTAAAATTTTACCTAGTGAAATATACCAATGCATAGAAAAGAAAACTTGAAAACCAAGAGGGGGTGTGTGTGTGTATGTGTGTGTGTGTATGAAGAAATCTCTCTCTCTCTCTCTCTCTGTGTGTGTATATATATATATATATATATATATGCATATATGAAATCTCTAAGGGAAACATAAAGTAAAAGAGCAATGAAATATATTCCATGCTTATCACATCAACCAAAAGTAAAGCCTCTGATACTAGCAGGCACGGTCGAGGATACGGAACTCCCACAGATTGGCAGTGGGAGTGATAAATACCACAGCCGCTTCCGAGGACAATTTGCAAACCTAGTGGGTTGCAAGGAACAATTGAAGGAGACAGTTGTTGGTGCAAGAGTATCTTACTACCCAGACATTCAACTTCCGGGGCACACACCCTAGACACACTCGTGTGCACTTCCATCGAGGATAGCCCCTGCCATACTGTTTATAACAGCGAAGGTAAAAGCATATTTTATTTTGTCCACCAATGGGGAATATTTAAACTCTGAGATCTCTAAGAAGTATTACATCTACTACTATCAACATATATAATTAACACATGCCAAATACAATACCAGGTGGGGAAAAAAACAAATCACAAAAGTAAATGGCAGGTCTCCATTTACCCAGAATCTTAAACGCAAAAGAAGACAAGACATAGAGGGCGCACACTCACTCCCAACGTCACCGGTCATGTGAACTCCACCCCAAATTCTCATCCTTCAGCACCTCAATTTCCCTCTTGCTCAGCAGAGAATGTTCTATTCATGGAATCCCACACTTAGACAAAGTAGCTACTCAATGCAAAGTTGTATGCCCGGTGCCAGGAAGGACAAAAGAAATGTACAAGTCTTCCGTCGCCCTGCACAAGGGTGCATGCAATTCAGCTAGGGAGGTTGTCTGAGAGACCTGGCTCGCCCCACACTCTGGGTCTCAGAAGGCGTGTGTAAACTTAGAAGGCGTGCTTAATTTTCAAGACCCAGGTCCCTTACAGGTGTCCCCAACCTCCTGGCCGCAGACCAGTATCATCAAGACCTGCTAGGAACTTGGCTACACAGCAGGAGCTGAGCTTGAATGTAATGTATTTGAATCATCCTGAAACTATCCCCACCCCACCCCCACCCCAGTCCAAGGAAAAATTGCCTTCCATGAAACTGGTCCCTGGTGCCAAAACGTTGGGGACCGCTGACTGGGAAAGCCACTCTCCTCCTGTTGTGAAGGTTAAGTGAATATATATATAGTGTCCAGCACATGGCAAATGCCCAACACGCTTAGCAAACAGAGGCGTGGCAGCCATCACAAGACTAAAGTCATCTAACCAGCATCTCAGTCACACGGACGGTAAAATGAAAAGGTGGTGGGTGGGGGAAGGGCACTGGCTGGGTTCTCTACACCAGTTGTTCCCACAGCTGGATACAGCATGCCCCCCACCCCCGACGGTTCCCCTGGCGACCTGGCCCCCAGATTGGGGAAGGCAGGGGCCATTTCTTCCAGCAGCAGCTTGGCTACACCCAGGTCTATTTATTCTCCGAGTTCACCACGGACAGTGCTTTGTGAAAAGATCTACCAGCCCCAGGAAAGAGAGTTCCTTCTCTCACACCTTTGGGAGATTCTGGGGTGAAATGACCCCAAAAGGACCCTCACATACCTAAGCTAGCTTCTCAATGGACCCTCTTTGAAATTCCAAGGACATACTGCAGCTCCATATTACTAGAGAGAAAGCGATAGTGGCTCAGCTCCACCTGCCCCAACCCACAGGAGACCCTGCTAACACGCTGGGATGGCGTTCTAGCCATGGACTTAGCCCGCCTGCCACGTCCTGGGCAAACCAGCGTTTGGAAATCACTTTCGGAGATCCTAAACGGTTGGGTTTCATTCCTGGGATTCTGTTCAGAGGGCTTTGGAAAGGATGGTGGGCATTTCAGTTCTCCCGCCAATGTGGCGCCACCGTGTGGCAACAGCGCGAACAGCGCATAAAATCACAGCCATGAAATTCTGTGATTTTCACCAATTTTTTAACTTTGAGGAATTCAAATTATCTCCACTTTGTATGCTTCAAGGGAGAATTCAGCCATATTTTCTTAATTCACAATTTATTATTACACTCTTTGAGGTCTGCATTATTCGAAGACACTATGAATAAACCACCCTCCATTTAACAGCACCAGCCCTCTTATATCTGGGGTCCGGCCAGTTGCACCACATGAGAGCCGATGACCAGGGCGGTGGGTGGGGCAAACCCAGTTCAAAGTCCAACCACGACTCAAGACCGAATTCTTCCTTCTAGCTTTCTGGACTGGTTTAGGTATAATTAACCACCTTGGGTTTGTATACAATAAAAAAAAAGGAAGTAGAAAATTATCTAGCAGTTTCATTTTTGCTTTGAAACTAAAATGATAAAATAAATAGTGAGAGTCATAAAAGGAAGAGCCACCGGACAAAACTGAGCAGGATGGTGGTTACCTCTGGCAGAGTGTACCTATAGAGGTCATGGGGACACGGGAACCGTTCTAGGTCTTGATCTGGGCACTAGCTCCACAGGTCTGCTCTGTCTGTGGCCACCCGCCGTGCATACACTTCTGTGTACCATTAAGATCAACGCACCAAGGTCAGGCCAGGCTGTCCGCCTTAGCTGGCCTTTGAGACAAAAGCCTGTGGACACACAGTCACAAGCAGGAAGGCAGAGCCAGGGGGGTGCTCAGGGCTCTAGGAGGTATTTCAGTCTGTGTGAGTCAACTGCACTCAAGGCCAAGGCCACAGAGGAACTCTGCCTCCGCCCCTCCCAGCTCGGAGAAAGGAGACCGTCTGTATCTGTGAGTGTGAACGGCCATGGCCAGGAAGGAAAATAACAGGAGGAGGCAAAGGAGCATTTTCAAAGTCTTACCAAACCAAATTTCTCAGGAAGGAAGGATTTTGAGGTCTGTGAATCGGGGCCTAGAGACTGCTGTTTAACAACAACAAAAAAAATTAAATTTCCTCCATTTCCACCTACAGGTCAGTTCTTCCTCCACAATCTTCCTTCCACTTTTACATCTGTCATGTCCCCCGAACTCCACCGCCTTGCAAAGACTAAAACACAGGAATTGTTCCATTTCGCAGACTAAAAAGTTGAGGTTCGGAGATGTTTGTCAGACTTTGCAAAACTATCTCAGTAGTCACCTCACCTCTGAGTTGGGGCAAGGCAGGCGGAGTTGGAGAACCGGGGTGATGCCCTCCAAAGAGGAGGGGCGACCGACCCTCTTCCCAGCCCAAAGTCCTGAGAACAGCTCACAGCCCCAACGGCGCGGCCTCAAAGGATCTGGAGTAAAAGATTCACATCTGACGACACGTACAATATCCCAGGGCCGGACGCCAATCCCCGGGGAAGGCGTGAAACCCAGATCAAGGGGTAGGGAGAGGCGAGCGGACTTGAAGCCAAACTCGAGGCATTTTCGAAAGGCTGGCGGGAGGGAGCCCGTGCTGGGGAAGCCAACCCCCCCCCCAACCCCAGAGCCCAGCCGCTTCTCTTGGGAAGTCCCTGGGCCCGAACGGCTGTGTGCAGTCAGGCTCTCTGGGATACGTGTGCTCGAGGACAGGGCTTATTTGGGAGGAGACGGAGCAGGATGGGCGTAGGCGTAAAGGCACCTAGTGAATTCCCGTAACCCTGCCGAGACGTGAGCAAAGCCACGGGCAATGGAAGGGATGTGGCATCTGGTAGCCGGTCCAAGGGTTCCCCCCGCGGAATCGCTCCTCTACGTAATCCCCCCGAAAATCCCCCAAGGGGTCTCTTGGGATCAGCGCCTGACCTCTTCCAATAAGGCGGAGTTGGGGGGAGTATCAGAAAGAGACCGGGATGGAGCTGAGGTGACCCCCGCCCCACTTTCTACCCTGAAACAGCGCGCCCCTTTCGATTCAGATTCTTACTCCGCGCACCAAACGTGACCTTGAACGAGTCCCTGATTAGCCCCATTTTACAGAAATTAAGAGTACAAAAGAGTCAAATCAGTTGCGTGGGGCTGATTCCGGCGCTTACTCGACGGTTTAAGGCGTCCCACTGGTGCGCCCGTAGCGTAGTAGGTGCGCGGTGAACCGCAGCCCAAGAGCTACGTGGCAGGTGGGGATCGGAAGCCGCCAGGGAAAACCAGAGGCGAGTCCAGCCCCGGCAGTGGGGGAGAAAGGCGCTGTTTCCACTCTGCGATGGTGCCCTGGCAAGTTCGATTCTCCTCCCCAAATCCCTCCGCAGAGGTAGACTGGCCTTGCCAGGGACCCTGGCTCAGGACCTTCACGGGGTGTGGGGAGACGTGCGAGACACCACCACACACCCACCCCCGAAGTTGCCGCAACGTAAGAGGGACAGTGGCGCAAAGCCACGGGAGGGGAGGGGACGGTACTCACACGCGGTAGCCAGGCTGGAGTAGGTCCGTGACCTGGGTCATCAATGGTGGCCAGGCTCGGGCCAACGCGCCTCAGGGTGTCTGGGGCACCTGCCGCAGCGCAGCGCGTGTGTTAGGGGGCTGCCAGCTGAGAGGCAGGAGTGCAGGTGGGTCGGCGCGCCTGCTCCGAGCTGCAACGCCGCAGGGCTCGGCCACCAGAACTGCAGCCGCAGCGGGAGTCCAGGAGCAGCCTGGAGGCGAGAGAGCGCGGCAGCAGTGGCTGCGAGGGAGTCGCCTGTGCCGCAGGCACCCAGGGCCAGCCTGGCCGCAGCCGCCGCTGACACCCTGGCCCAGCTGCCGGCCAATCAGAGGCGCCCGGAGTGGGGGCGCGTGCGGAGGCGGGGCGGGGGCGCAGGCTTGGAGCCGGCGAGAGGGGCGGCGTGCGACGGCGCCTGCGCCGGGGCAGGGGTTGCCTGCCCGCGGGTTCTGGTGGAGCTCCCCCGGGCGCGGGCGGCACGCGCGGGGAGGGCGGGGCGCCTCGGGAGGAGGCGGGGCTGGGGCTGCGCCAGCTCGGGCCAGGGATCCGCGCCCCCTCCTGGGCGCTCCCTCGCGGCGCAGTGCGCTGTCCTGCTGGCGGCCCTGGAGCCCCCAGGCGAGACCTCAGTTCACTCCCAGCTTCAAAGTAAGGCTTTTCCTGTCCCCAGCTGCTGGGCACCCAGGGGGGCCCGGCCCTTCCCAGACCGCGTAGTGACAAGTCATCGGACCCTGCGCTCCAAGCTGCTTCTCTCAGGCCGGACTGGGGGCGCCCTGCCGCCCGGCCTTCACCAGGGGTGGCGTGGCGCTTCTGCAGATACACTTCTGCCTCCCTTAACAGTCGGTCCCTGGGTTCTTAAAGTCAACGTGGTAACCCAAGCCCTGGTCTGGATTCCTTTCATTCTCGTAAATTCACTGTGCTAGTGATGCTCATTCGTTCCAGACACGGACTGGGTTCTCGCTGGGCTGGGGAGCTGTCCCTGGCCGCTGCGCGGCCAAATCCGCCCAAGCCCGGTCTGTGCCGCACCTAGGGGTTAGTGACCCGCGCTGGTGGAAGGACTCCCCAAGATTGCGGCGGGTGAGGGACGCATCCGGGCCCAGGCCAGGAGCGCCAGGTCCTGGAAGAGTGGCAAGAAGTCGACAGGTTCTGCTGCAGGCCAGAGCTTCGTGGCGCGTTTACAAGGCCTGGAATCTTCCTAAGACGGACGGAGAACGGCTTCAACTCCAACTACTGGGCTGTGAAAACACATCGTCAGTTCTGGCTGCAGGATGAAAGTCAGTCCATTAGAATAAAACGTTTGTGGAGCTACATTGGTGATTCCTAAAACCCTGGGAATCCTCCACCAAGACAGTGGACTGACGCTGTTCTCTGCTCGTCAATTCGCACAGCAGAAATGGATGGCTCGCCTGTTTGTTGATCTGTCCGCAGCAGAAAAAAACAAGCAAGCAAACGAACAAACAAAACAGCCTCTAAGAAGGGAACTTGGAAGGTAAAGAAGTCGAATTCTCTAAAGCTCTGTTTTCCTCTCTGGAAGGTATTTTATTCATTGTACCTACGAACTGGTTAAAGTAGAAGGAAGTTTGTGTTTAGTTTCTACTTCATATATTCCGTTTTAATTTTATTTATCTGTGCTTGATTAGCAATGGCGTGGTACAAAATTCAAAAAGTATAAGTGGATACACAGTTCCCACCCTTGTCTCCCAGCCTCTCAGTTCTTCTCCCTGGAGGCAACCATTACCCTCCTGTTCTTATGTAGTCCCCTGGAGAAAATGTATTTGTCTCATGTTCTTATGTTTGCTCTTTGTTACACAAAACGGTAGGTCTGACTTCTGGCACGTGTGGATTGGGGGGTCCAAGCGAGGTGTATGAATATGGAAGTGAATATAGAATGCGAAAGGGTTGTTCTCCCCAGGTGACCCCGCAGTGTTCGCATCGTGTCAAGAATGAGGCTATGCAGGTGTTTGCAGAACTGACCTAGATATATACACTCACCTCTTTACAAGTCCTCCCATCTTGCCTACGTGGTAAACATTTTAAAGGAAAGGCAAATGAGTACAGAAGACATCAGTGATTTGGGCAAGGTCACAAATAATACAGAAAGGAAGTATAGATGGGAATCCGGGGACGTTATGAATGAGAAAGAGTCCCGGTTCCCTATTCGTTGTCCTTTAGGTCAGAACCAGACGCAACTTTAATTCTTCACCAGAGCTGTTATTGATTTTTTAAAATCATTCCCCATGAAAGGTTTGGCATTGGAAGGTGCCTGGGGTAACAATGAGCCCGCAAGAAGATGACCTAAAATGCCACCTCCTTGATTACTCCATCCTGAGCTGCCATCCAGCAAAACTTGACTGACTCCCAGCAACACCCACCCCTTCTTTGGCCCCTGGTGACCCACAGGCAGGGTCTGTTTTTCCACTTGCTGTGTGATCTGGACCACCGTACAAGTTTTAATGGAGTCTTTCTTCATCAAGAAGAGCTCGTTGATTTGTGCACCGAGGAAATGCATCGTGTGTTCTTTTAAAATGTAAATCAGACAGTCCATTTCTTAGCCAGGAGATTGATGAGTTTATACTGGAAGGAAAAGGACGCGCCTCGGGAGGATTCTGGGTAGAATTAAAAGAGCATGAATCACAAGACTGGAGTGCCAGCCTGCCTTTCCCACTTCCTGTGTGTGTGTGTGTGACCTTGGGTGAGTTACTTAGCTCCATTGAACCCTAGATCCTCTAAATGAAATATATGGTTCAGCCCTCTCCATTGCCCTGTGAGGTGGTTGTTAATTGATACAATGTATGTGGGATTGCTTTGCACAGAATGAGATTTAATATATGTTAGATATCTAACAATTATCATGTTAACCTAGAAAAAGTGAATTGATAAAGACAATTTCTATGCCCTTTTGTGGCATAGAAGTGGTGAAACCTTCACCTACTACTTCCTTATCGTCCAAAATATATCTGATTTTCTTTTTTAAAAAAATGGACCTCTACCTCTTCCATGGCACTGAGCATTTGTTATATAATGTTAGTTATCTGGACATATCTCCATCCAACACCCGCTGCGAGAGTGGAAATGCCTTGAGCTGGCACCACATCCCATTTTGGATTCCTACGGGTGCCTACAGTAGTGTCTTTATAATGCAAGACATTGCATTATAGTGTCTGTAGACATGCAAGAATTATTTGTTGAATGAAAAGTAAGTGGATGACAGGAAAAAATGGTATATGGTACCTTATCAAAAGTTTCTCAAAAACTTTTGTTCTATAAAAACTATTAAGAGGCTAAAAAGACAAATAATATTCTAGGAAATGTGTTATCAAAATAACACATCTGACAAAGGATTTGTATCTAGGAAAAAAGAACGCTCAACATTCAATAGTAAAAACCAAACAATCCAACCAGAAAATGGGCAAAAGCCACGGAGAGATATTTCACTGAAAAGCATATACTGTTGGCAAATAAGCACATGGAAAGATGTTCAACATCATCAGCCATCAGGGAAATGGCAATTAGAAGTATAATAAGACATTACTGTCTATCTAACAGAATGGATAAGATAAAAAATAGTGACCACACCAAATGCTGGTGAGAAAACAGTCACTATGTCACTTGATCATTGCTGGTGGGAGTGTAGAATAGGGAAATCACTCTGGAAAATAAGTTGGCTCTTTCTTTTAAAACTAAAGTCAGACCTACTATACAGCCCAGCAGTTTCTCCTTGGGCATTTATTCTACAGAACTGAACACCTACATTCACATAAAAGCTTGTGCAAATCAAGCCACACAGGACGAGTCCTCGACACCCCCACTGTGAGAGAGCGAGAGACAGAGGACCACAGCACGCATCCACACCGCTCACTGTATAAGGAAAATATTCATGTTTTTGGACAATTCAAGGTGGGTGGGAGGCTTCAAAATGGGAATTCTGTATTTTTCTGCTCCTCAGCAGTGATTAATATTTTTGAAAATGTGAAAGAGACCCTGGCTGGTACTGCTCAGTGGATTGAGCGCCGGCCTGTGAACCAAAGTGTTGCCAGTTCGATTCCCAGTCCGGGCACATGCCTGGGTTGCAGGCCAGGTCCTCACTGTGGGGGTGTGTGAGAGGCAACCCCACGTTGATGTTCTTCTCCCTCTTGTTCTCCCCCCCTTCCCCTCTCTCTAAAAATAAATAAATAAAATCTTTTTTAAAAAATCAAACAACATGTGACCATGAGTGCATCTCGAGTTGGTGAAACAGATCATGCTGGCCTAAACAGAAATAGAAATGCAGAGAAAAGAATTCATTGTTTCTGGTAAACTTAGTACTTTTCTCCGAGCTATCCTTTAGAATAATTAATATTTCATTGTACAGCTCTTTGTTCCCTACTACATACAGGCTTTTTAAAAGCTTTGCTGCTTTCTTTAGTAAAGCTGATTCTATCTCTGAAGGACAATGGAGAAGTAATAATAGAATCTTGTCGCTCACGGACATGGGTCTCCACTAAGGGATCCTGATGCTGGTGAGAGATACTGATATTAACAATATTCTTCTCCGGAAGTATATATGCTTGCCAACTTACAGCATCTTGATTTGTGACTTCTCTTTTTCTTTTTCTTTTTTTTTTTTTTTGACTGAAAATCAGGTCTCCACAGTAAAGCCCAGATTTCATGAATAACCGCTACACCCCATCAGATACAATGCTTCTCTGAATCCCGAACCAGTGGAGATGTGCGGCGGCTGACTCGGCCTGCAGCTGTGCTGAGGATTAATGAAATTAGCGGCAATATCCAGAAACTTAGCCAGAGCCCTGCGTGTGCGTGTGCGTGTGCGTGTGAATCTCCTTCATAACAATCCTCAAACCCCGAGGGAAGGTTTCATTGTCATGCTCTATTTCCCTGAGGCTTGGTGATAAGGTTGCTATCGAAATGGCAACGTCAGGTGTCACCAAAGACAAGGAGACACGTGAGCCTGCCCTTGTCCCGTGGTGCCTGATCCTCCCTGCCCTGCTCTGCATGTTCTTAGCTCCATAGCACGTGCCACCTTTTAACACACCATCAACATACTCTGCTTAGTCCCTGTTATGTATCTTCCCCACTATGATAAAATGTGCATGAGGGCAGAGATCTCTGTTTTGTCCCCTGGTATCTCCCAGCGCCTTGGACAGAGCCCAGCACCAAGGACGTGCCGGACAAATACTGAATGAATGAAGGCGCCGGAGAAAATGCTCCTCCACCAACATTTACAAGTCAAAGGTGTTCAGAAGCGTTCACGCCTGCTGAATATTCACACTGATGTTTTGTAATCAGGTGACCTGAATTTCAATATATTTTAAAGTTCCTTTGAGAGGTGATGAATCTGTCTCCTTGTTGCAGCGATATTACCAGTTCCCTGAGGATCCTTCTCCTCCCAGCAATGCCCCCTGCACCATGACCACCACTACCTTTAAGGCAGAGCCAAGAGACGTATGGTTCCAGGAGACTGAAAAAGGGATCCCACTGGAAGATAGAAATCTAAAGGGGCAGGGGGGGAGGCAATACAATGTGGAAGAAGTTTCTACTCTACAGGAAGAAAAAAAAAGAAAGAAAAAGTAGCACTCTCTCCCAGGGAAACAAGCAAGTCATTTAGACTTAATGTGAGAAGCTAAAAAACACTATTCAATTCTCCCAAGGATCCAGGACTGAATCTTTCTTGCTCCCCTGGGGAGGATGATGAGAAGATGGAAACAATGTAGCATTTGAGGGGGACCCTGAATACAGAGGGGGCAAGAGAGTTGAGCCCCTGAGAGACCCCAAGTATAGTCCACTAAAAGCCACATGCAAAACATTTCCAATAAATTTTGATTAGACCATAATCCAATCACGCACACAGAGAAAAGGTGGAACTATAGGGGACTATGGCCATGTAGCCCACTCCCTCGGGGATGACACATCAGTCACCCCCATCACCTGGTAACTGCAAGACCTGTGCATGTAGAGGTCTCACCTCTGACATCCTGCCCTGCTGCATGGTAGTGCAAAGATGGCCAAATATTGCAAATATTGCAAGGACTCACCCCTCTCATCAACAGCTTAAGGCTGCCTACCCTCCACGTCTCCTCAAAGAGCCTCGGCCTCCTCCTGGTCTTAAACCAGGAGATTTCATCTGTCAGACAAGACATCAGAGAAAAGCTACTCTTGGACTTTGTTGGAAGGGACCCTATCAGGTACTGCTCACAAATTCAGTAGTGAAACTCCAGAGAGTTAATTCCTTGGCTGCACATTTCACAACTAAAGAAGTAACTCAGAATTCCACACGGCTGGCAGACGACTCCAAAAACAGACCTCAGATTCAGAATTCTCCGAGATCCACCAGGAACAGCTACTCTTTGGAAGTGGACAGCTGACCCAAGAGCTTTGGAGACTGCAGATAATTTAGGGTAGTGGACGGTGCTGCCCAGGACATGGAACTAAGATCCCTGACTAATTCCTGTTTTGTGATTCATCTGCTTGCTAGTAACCATTCTTCTGCTCAGGCTCCTCATGGCCGTCCACCCAGAATGGCCCATTTTTCTCTTTTCTTTCCTCTTCATTATAGTCATTAGGCCACAACATACTCATTCTAACACCATTCGTAGATGATCCCAAACAGTAGCTGCTGCCCTGAATCTTACTGATTGCTCTATCTGCCACCCATCATCAGATCATCATGATTAAAAAAAAAAAAAACAACCCTCTGGACAAGTTCAGTCTTATCAAACAAGATTATAGGAAATTGCAGCTGATGGCATTTACATCTCCATAGACAAATGACCTTGAATACATCAATGAATTTGGTAGTGCCCTTTTCTCCCAGGAAAAGAACCAGTTACGATGGGTTCTACCTTTGAATTCAACAACCTTCATGGAGGGATGGGCCAATGACTTGCCCCCTGAAATAGTTTAATAGAGATCCAAATATGTAACCAGGCTAATGGAGGGCCTTTCTTCCGACCTCCCGATTATCAGCAACCCCTTCTCTCCCAAATCTCCATGTGCTCTCCATGCTACTGCTTCTTTCGCAGCCAGCATGGCTGGTCTCGCTCGCCTCAGACTGATACATCCAGTACGTTACGAACAGCATTCCAAGACTGATCTGCACACAGAGACCCTAATTCTGTGAATCACCAGTTTGGGAAGTGCCAATTCCAATGCCAGTTCTCAGACAAGCCAACCCTTGATTGTTCAGGCCTTCATAATCCAACTGGGGGAATTACTCATTGTTTACAGGAACAATCAGAGCCGTGTTCCCAACGGTGGAAGTCCTACAAGCAAAAAGTACTAGAAGCAACTGATTATTAATGTTAACTTTGGCAGAAGTTATTAGCAACACCATCTTCACCACAGATGAAATACAGGCCAATCTCAACTCACTGTCACAGTAGTGATAGACAGTTGCATTCTGTAGGTGTTTTTGCCAGCTAGTCAAGGCGGTGTCTGTGCCATTGCTAACCCTTCTTGCTGTACTTAGATGAATGAAACAGGCAAAATAGAACAAGCAGCATATTGCCTTCAGGGAAAACCAACTTGGCTTTTTAAGGTTGATTCTTATGGCCCATTTTTTTATGCTTATTTGGTTTGGGTTGGACAGTCCTGGTTCTGAAGTATCTTACAGGGGCTATGAATTACTTTACTTTTGGCCAGTGGTTATCATGCTGGCCTCTTGCATACTGCATAGTTGCTCTCTTAACAGATAATCACCATGATCATACGACAATAAAAAATTCAAGATCATCCTGCAAGACAGTTGATCAAGGAGACAATGACGCAGTCCCCAGACAGTGACGATCTGGGTTTGTAGCCTTCCCTGATCTGGCCAGCCTCTTGCCAGTGAAAGGCTGTCCCAAATGGAGACTGAGAGACTGGATATGCAAGTCCGAAAAGGCCAGCCCGTGGGTGACCACAGGACGCAGAGTTACAACCTTAGCAGCAACCCGTTCATCAAATGAAAACACAACCTTTGTAGCAATTGGTTCAGAGCCATTAACTCTTTGTTAGTAATTGCCAGATTTTCTCATTTTTGTGCCAGCTTCCAACTTAGGACCAACCAAAGAAAGCCAAATACGCTGTCCAAACCAAACACATAAGATGCCCCACCTCTGCTGACCCTGCATCCAGACTTCCTATGCCAACAATGCCTTCTTTATTACACCTAATGCCTTCTTTATTATTTTGATTATAAAGCTTCCCTGCTCCCCTGCCTGGCTTTGACTCTACCAAACACAAGTGAGGGTGTTTTTCTTATTTGCATGGTCTTTACTTATTTCCACAGCCAGTCCAGAACTCTGGAAGCAGATAGCCTCACAAGGCTTCCATCTTGCAACCCAGCAGCTGCCGACAAAGAGGAATGAAACTGCAGCAGATTTAAAGTCAGAAAGCACAGGAGGTGGTACCTTGCTACTTCCTCGGCTCTTATACAGCACAGAAGGGATCCATGAATCCCTGCATACTCCCTGTGAAAGAATGTTCCCTATGGTAATGGAAGTTGAGAGCCAGCAAGCCTGCAGGGACCACTTTTGGGAGGAACTAGGCAATGCTGTTGCAGGGGATATGAGGCAATTTGCCAAGGCCAAGGACCTGATAATGGGGTTTGACTGAACCTCAGAGGTTCTGCCCAGGCACTACGAGCCAAAGTGGAGTCAGTTATCCAGGGAAGGACTCCAAGTCCTCACCATGTCCAGGATACTGTATCAGTTAGGTTTTGCTGTGTAACAAAGCACCTCAAAACTTAGCAATGTCAAAGAGTAAGCATCTATGAGCTCAGCATTCTACAGGTTGGGCAGGTGTCTTTGGAGTTGGACTGGCTCAGCTGATCTTGCTGAGCCCATTTAGGGAGCAGGTTAGCTGGTGGCTGGGTGATTTAGAATGGCCTCCTCGCTGAATAAAATGGGTTGTAAGTCAGAGATTGTGTGGCCAACGATTTCTTTTAGTGGTTTTCTGTGCTCCAGCTTCAACATGGTAGATGCTGTCCCCAAAGATCAAGGTGAATTCCTCCATGAATAGTCAAAGAGGAGGAGGTCAAGGCCATCTAGGGGCTGCCTGAGCTTTGCATTCACAGATCTGCTTTCCTTTCTGAGAAACCCTTCCTATTCAGATGAGTGCTACCTGGAATGTTCTTTCTCACAGAACAGGAGAAAACTATAGAACAGTTGTCAAGAGCCAGAGCCCCAGGTTCTAACTTTAACATGTCTTCATTTAACATCTCCATGCTTCATTTCTCTCATTCGTAAGATAATAACAGCACTAACTGCTTCATAGGCTGCTGTGAGTAGTAATGAGTTAAAACATGTAAAATGCTTAGAACAGGGTCTGACAATAGGGTATACTCTGTAGATTAGTAACTATTTAGTTTACCTTAGATGTGGCAGCCCTCGAAAAAACACCCCACCAGACTATAATACTGCTTTCAAAATTTATACAAGAGGGGCACCTGTTGAGGAGCTAGGGAACCTTTTTTTTTTTCCAGTTGCAAATATTTTGTCAGCATGACTTTCTGTGCGGTACTATCATAGTTAATGGATACACTTTGCATGTTTATTTTCACATTTTACAATTGCCACAATGACACATTCTTACACTGGGAGCCTGTAAAACATAAAGAGGCATTAAAGGGAGCAAGGCACTCAAATTATGGAGACCCCCACTGTTACATACATAATATGTACACATTATGAAAACGATGACATAGTGCACTTCTAGAAATATTTTTCACTTGGTAAAATATTATGCGTGCTTCCCCATGCCACTATTTTAATAGCTGCAGGTCATTCCGTCCTATGGCTGTATTACAAATGCATTTCTTGACCCCCGAGGGGTGCACTTACAGGGGTGATGTGGCGCACCAACCACCACCAAGCCAGTGTTTTAACAGAAGGAACCCATACAATCTTCATCTGCTGAAAGATTATTGAGCGCTGTCAATTCTTTCCACCAGCTGCTTTATTCATGTGCCCTGCCCACCCTTGACCTTCATTATCGTTGAGGGTAGGTGAATTCAAATCAAGCACATCCACAAGCCAGCAAGAGAACATCAAAAGGCTAGAGGACAGAGCTTATGACGTAAGATCAAAGGAAAGAGTATCCTTTTGTCCATTGTCTGTCGGTTCTCCCTGTACTTATCTATGCAAGCATCGACATCTCCTTCCCATGTTGCTTCGTGTTTTTGAACACGGGAGCGTCTGGTCTGTGTGTCATCCTGTAACACGTCAGGGCATAAAATGGGCCAGACACATCCTTCCTTCATTTTAAGGAGAAAACACCTCTGGTATGCTTCAAGGCTAAAATAGGGTAGGAAATACCAATAAATTACCTACATATGCAAACTCTGAAGCGCCCGAAATATAAAATCTGTTCTAAATGGACAATTTTTTCCTGGTGATATTCCATGATTTGAATTATGTATGTAGGATAATTAACAAATAAATTGCTCCAGTGTCTGTGCTGATGACAGAATCTCAAAGCGATGAACAACTGGGCGGTGAGAATCTCCACAGCAGCTGAATTCTCACATTACAGGCAATGAGATACAGAGCATGCTCTTCATGGGGCATCCTGTGTATTTTGCTTTTGGGGAATTATCCCGTTCTCAGTCCATTACGTGACTGCATTTTCTGGGCAGGACCCAGGTATGGTCACCAAGCCTCCAACCCTCTGGCCCCAGTGACTGAGCTAGGTGACCTGAGCTAGGTCACGGATACTCCATTCAGGGTCTTTCCCTCAACAATTGAGAAAGAGGGGCCATTAGTAACACCGGACTTGACATGAATAGATTAAATGTCAGAGCTGCTTGCAGCTACCTTCCTGAGAGCAAAGGTACATGCTCCATAAAATAATCACTCCCAGTTGTTTAGTTTATGATTTTGTGGGCTGCTGGTCTGAGTTGAACTCAGCTGAGGATTTTGGGGGTTTTTTGTTTCCTTTCTGGTCTTGGCTGGATCTGCTCCGTGTATCTACAGGCAGCCCCTGCATAGCGGGGCCTGGCTGGTCTACGACGGCCTGACCTGGGATGCTTTGTCTCTATTCCACGTGGTCTCTGACTCTCCAGCAGACTAACCTCAGCCAGTTCAGATGGTGGGGGCATGGGTCTGAGAAAGTGAGTGGGAGCATGCAAGGTCTTGAGGACTAGGCTCCAAACTGGGGTGGCCTCACTTTGCCCACCTTCTATCAGTCGAAACAAGTCTCAAGTCCAATTCAGATGTAAAGCAGGGGGAGGGTTGGAATAGACTCCATCTTCCTCTGAAAAGAGCTGCAGAGACGTTGCATGGAGGTAGGTCTACCTAGAGGAAAGGGAATAATTACGGCTGTTTTTGCAAATAATCTTCCAACCTCTGTCTTCAAGTCCCAATGAGTCATGTCTCTTCTATATGCAAAATATACTCCCTCCTCCCAAGATCTCCTTTCATCTGGGCTGGAATGCATGTTTTGGGGACCTACATCCTGCCATGTGAGGCTTCCCTTGATTGGAGGCCTGTGAACTAAAAATGACAACTTATTTGCACCCAGCACACCCCACATAGAAATGCAAGGCATAGATGAATGGCCATGGTAGACTTTTCCATTCAAAATACCCTGCCAAGCACAAGTCCTGCTGTGAAAAATTTTGTCAATTTGATGGACCAAAGAATCTTACCCCTTTTGGATGAGGTCACTGAGAGGACGTGGCTGCCAGCTGACCCTTGAACTGGACCCTGGCAACTAGAGGCTCCTCACCCCTTCCCTTGTCCTGGGAATGTACATTCTGCCCACCGTCCCCACACTAGGAGCTGCTTCAAGGATGCGGTCTTGAGAGAGTAGGTGCTGCTGAGGTCATCTGGACTGAATACGTGACTGAACCCAGTTAAGGCCTCTAGATAAACTTTTAAGGTTTTGGCAGGTGGGTGCAGAGACTTATTTGTCTTGTGGCCTCCCACACAAACCTCATGTGTAAATTCCCTTGCTTGTTAAATCTACCGCCAACCAGTCTGGAGTGGCCCACCTCTTTCTTCGATCTCTTTTTCCTCTCTTTAAGGGGTGAGAGTGCAAAGCAACACTCACAGAGCAGAGGATGCTGCAGATGTTCAGGATGAAGAAAAGGGTCCCAGCAAGAGGCTGTGGATGGCGCAGAGGCGTTCTTCTTAAAGTGGCTGTTTTCTTCCTTGGCTTCTGCAGATGCTGGCGTACTAAATTCTAAAAGTGACTTGGCCAGGTTTTTATCTTCAGGTCAACAGGATTTTCTAATAAATAAAACACTCATGCATTTTTTGTTAGTGTGTAATTCTTTTTTTTTTTAAACTTGATGTTACCGCCCTGGCCATCGTGGCTCAGTTGGATGGAACATCGTCCCATAAACTGAAAGGTTGTAGGTTCGATTCCCGGTCTGGGCACATACCTTGGTTGCAGGTTTGGTTCCCAGGCAGGACATGTGTGAGAAGCAACTGATCAATATTTCTCACATCAATGTTTCTCTTTTTCTCTGTCTCCCTCTCTTTCCCTTTCTCTCTAAAATCAATAAGCATGTCCTCAGGTGATGATTAGAAATAAGTGGCTGTTGCCATTTGAAATTGTGCCCTAAATCCTGGTATTCAATGAGATGCAATGAATAAAATATTTATTTATGTCTTGTTTTATTATTAAACATTTGGTGTTTTCTCTACCTTTTGCTTTTTGCTTTCTACTAAATCTAAATGGTTTTGTCGATGTAAACTGATAGCTGCTTAATATATACTCCAATTCAGGGTATATTCTTACTAAACAAAGCTATATGTTTATTAAATATAACCTTGGATATATTTTTTATTAAATATAATTTTTATTTTTAGGATATATTTTTACTAAACAAGGTTTTTCTAAAGCTTTGATAACTTTTTAACATTTTAAAAACTTTTTGTTCCTGGCTGGCATAGCTCAGTGAATTGAGTGCGAGCTGCAAACCAAAGTGTCGCAGGTTCGATTCCCAGTCAGGGTACATGCCTGGGTTGCAGGCCATGACACCCAGCAACCACACATTGATGTTTCTCTCTCTCTCTTTCTCCCTCTCTAAAAATAAAATAAATAAAATATTAAAAAAAAACAAAAAACTTTTTGTTGAAGGGTAATATACATGTAGAAAAGTATACATACCATACATGCAGAACGTAATGAAGTTTCCAGTTGAACACACGTGTGTAATCAGCATGCAGATAGGAAACAGGGTATGACCAGGCCCCAGAAGCTTCCCCATGCCCACCTTCAGCCACTGCCCCGCTAAGACGGGGCTTCTCAGCCCCAGCACCCTGGGTATGTTGGACTGGACAGTTCTCTGCTGTGGGGGGCTGTCCTGTGCATAGTGGGGTGTTTAGCAGCATAACTGGCCCCCACCCACTAGCTGTCAGAAGCAACCCTTTCCCCAGTGTGACAACCTAAATGACTCTCCAAACATTGCCAAAGGTCCCTTGGGGACCAGGTTATGCCTGGTGGAGAACATCCGTCTCTAGAATAACCACTATGATGACTTCTAATAGCATAGATTAATGTAGCCTGTTTTGTACTTTCTATAAAGAAACTCATTCACTCTAGTCACCATCTGGCTTCATTCCCCGAATATGACATCTGCGAGAGTCGGCAATACCTTGTGTGTAGTTGGAGGCGGTTCACCGTGCTGCTGTGTCGTACTCCGTTGCATGAGTACAACACAATTTGTCTCCCCATTTAACCACTGAGGGACACCTTGGTAACTGCCCATTTTTGACTAATATGGATAGTTAAACTCATTGATTTGTCATCAGACCTTAGGTCCCAAATTATATATCATGTCTTATACGCCTTTAAAAAATTTTAAGTGAAGGCAGCTAAATTTTGGAAATCTTGTTCACCTGAAACAAATCATAGGTTAGGCATTATCAGCAAAATATTTTTTATGACAGCTTCAGAAGAAACTTACAGTGGAGCCACCAATCCTATGGCTGAAGTTGGGAGGGGGAAGAGAAGTTCAAGGTCAGCGTAGCCAACACTTATTAAACACCTGTGACTGTGAGGCACTGTTGGCAGGTCTGGAAATGTGAACATGAGTAAGACAAGTTCTGTGTCTTTAAGAAGTTTGCCTGTGCCTTCCTCCTATTGCTGGCTGGTGTTTTGCTCCTGGGGCTGGTATGATGAAACCATGGTACCTCCTCCTTGGAAGGTTGAAGATAAGGGTAGTGCCAGGAGGAGGGGGTGAGGGCTGGGCACGGGAGCTGTATCTGCTTTAGGTCTTTGTCCAGAAAGATAAAGGCCTAGAATTCTAGCCCCACTCCCCAGGGCTAGAAAACAGGGGAGGGTTTAGAGCAGAACCTTAGCTGAGAATAGGCAGGGTAAAAGCTGCAGGGGGGAAAATGTGCCCTGTCTCCGAGAGACCCCCGTGGCAGGGATGACTGCATGGGGTGTGAGGAGAGACGTGGCAGATACAGACCCCAGGACACCCAGCTAACAGGGCTGAAATGCTTGGTGATGCTCCGTGAATCACTTCAAAATGAAGTCGGAAAAGTTTGTTGACATTCACACCACACATCCGGCTAGACCAAGGAGGATGTGAGCCTAGGGAGAGAAGGGCTCCACAGGGCTTCTGTTTTTTAAAAGTAGGCTAATTTGGTGTTTAATAGGCATCAAGCTAGTTAAGCAGTGCCCCTTTTACGGGAAGAGTTTCATCTGCAGTATTTTATAAAGCGTCTTTGTCTCTCCTCTCCGCTACTCACATGTTTTATTAATTGTCTACAGCTTTAGTACAATGAACTCAAAAGCCAGTGTAACGGGTCCCACCCTTCCCACTGGTTCACTATGTTCAAGCTTCTCAGGCTTTTGCTCTCCTCCTCAATTTGTGTTTGTTCTTTATTACTACCCATTCTTCCAACTCCGTACTCGTTAATTACATTAACCACACAATTATGTTGTGAGTTTATGTTGGATTACCTTTCAATTAAGGTCACATTATAATGATCAAGTTGTAAATACAAAAAAAGAATTCCAATCCAGTATAGGAAGGTTCCCACATTTTATTATAGTTATTACCACATATCTATACGCCCAGACCTTATTTCCAAGAAAATTCTAGAGCACATTTTAAAAATGGCATTTCAACTACGTTTCTGGGCTATTCTTTAAGCACCTTGCCTAGTTCATTGAAAAAAAAAAAAGCAACAGACAAAGCAAAACAAAACAAACCAAAACTCGCCCAGCTTTTGTAAAGGTCCTGTTACCGTGCAGGCAGGATGAGGCTATGAAACCACCCCCCTCCCCCTCCCCCACCCCCGCCCTCACAGCCAATTAGCCAATTAGAGAACAAAGGGACATTGAGTCGCTGAAAAGCAGAGCCTTAGCATTTCAAAGTCAGCCTTTTAAGTGTGTCTCTTGTTCAGTGGGGAAATCCCGGAAAGAACGCATTTTTTCACCGAATTTATCTATCACGCGCTGAAATAACCCAGAACGAATGCACAGGACTTTCCACGGGACAACTTGTGCCTTCGCTTTAATCCATCTCAAAGAATGTTCACTGAGAAGGATTTGCAATGGGTTAGCACATGACAGCCGAACCATTTTTCTCTTCAAAATTTGTGCTTACTTATATGTGCGTCCCGATAGTATAAGTTATTGTTTAAATGAGTATGCTTATTGTTTAAAGCAAACTGTGCATTGTTTTGTGAAGCAAAATGTGTATATATGTTCTTTAAAACATTATCTAGCCCCGGCTGGTGTGGCTCAGTGGATTGAGTGCCAGCCTGCAAACCAAAGGGTCGCCGGTTCAGTTCCCAGTCAGGGCATGTGCCTGGGTTGTGGGCCAGGTCTCCAGTGGGGGGCGTGTGAGGGGCAACCACACATTGATGTCTCTCTCCCTCTCTTTCTCCTTCCCTTCCCCTCTCTAAAAATACTGCACATCTATATGTATGTGTACTCACACAGAGCAGTACGTATCCACCTATAGTGTGTGTGTGTGTGTGTGTGTGTGTGTGTGTGTGTGTAGGTGGAACGTTGTCCCACCTCCTTCCCAAAGAAGCTCAGTGGACACCTTGTTGAAGCCATGCTCCTTGCCTTGTCACCAAATGCCTCCAGGAAAAAAAAATACCTGCAGAGTGAGGCCAGAAATCGTATTTTAGAGCAATTGCTCTCTGTCTAAAGCAACTTTTTTCTATTGTCACACATACGACAGACAATATTCAAGGGTGTGACACTGTCCTGCTGTGACCCCCGGGTGAGGCTCCGTTCCCAGCAGCAATTCTACTTAAGAAAGCATTTAAAAGTGCAAGTTGGTGACAGTGGCATAATTATAGGGATGATTTGGGCTGTTACTAAACAAAGTTAATGATTTGCAATACTTCCGTTACTGTTCATTGGTTCAATACGTACTTATTGAACATCTGCTGTCTCCAGGCACGAGTCTAGGTGCTGGGCATACAATATTGTTTTTTAAAAAGACAAGTTTCTGGCTATCTGTGGAAACTACATGTCAGGGAGCTGACAGGCACTAAACAACCAGACAAACAAGCATGTGTTTCTGTGAGGTGGGGGGATGACTGCTCCATGTCACAGAGAAAAGAAAAGGAGACCATGCGATAGTGCTCTGTTCATTAGCATAGTCAGAGTCCACCTCCCTGAGGAGGTGGTGTTTGAGTAGAAAGAGATCTAAAGGAGGTGAGAAGGCAAGTGTCCTGGGCATGGGGGGGAAGACTGGTCTGAGAAACTGCAAAGACCCCGGGGAGGGAGCCTGCTGCGTGGTTCCAAGGACATCAATTAGACCAAAGTGGCCGGGGCGGGAAGGAATGTGGACGGTGGTGGGAGTTGAAGTCAGAGTGATAGCAAGGAGTCCAGAGCCTCCAGGGTCTGTGGACTTAATTCTTAGTGCAGTGGGAAGCCACTGGAGCGCTTTCGACTAGGCGGCACTCAGCTTGACCCTGTGAGCCTATCGATGCTCAGGCTGCCGTGTCGGGTACTGTGTCGGGTGCATTTGGTCATGGAGGGATATAGTTGGAATCAGGTGACCTGTCAGGCAGCCTGTCCAAGGAGCTGGCAGTGGCCTGGTCAGAGCTGGAGCAGAGGAGAGGAGAGATGTGACAATATTTGGATGTGTTTGGGGAGCAGAGTGATCAGGGATTGCTGATGGAGTGGAAGTGGGGGGTTATGAGAAAGGCAGGTTTATGGGGATCGGGATTCACTGCATTCACTCCATTCACTGACATGGAGGACCCTGGGAAAAGAGGGTGTTCTGCTCCACCTTGGGGTGATAAGTGCATTCAAGGGAGAGAAGGGAAGTCATCCTTGGATCTGCTATCAGCTCCACTTTACCTTTTACTCATGTTGCCACTGAGTTCCTTTGTCTGATGACTGCAAACTATAATGAGATTATTTTCTAAGCGCTAATCCTCTCAGACATCTGGGACAACCCACTGATGCCCATAAAATTCCTGTAGATCGACCCCACGGTGCCTGTGCTAGTGTCAGGCAGACGTAGTTGAAAGCGCTCCCATTTGTAGAACAGACTTGTTAGTTCCGCTTCTCTCTGGACACACAATGGCAGTGGGTCTCAGCTCTCCCAGCAGCTAGAGCACCAACAGATAGTTGCATATCCTGGCGCATCAGAGTTAGGACAAAGGCAGCATGGAGCAGTTGGGTCTCTTGTCTTGTCATTTCCACCCAAGGAGGCTGTGGGCATGGACACCTAATAAAACACAGGCAGTTCTTGGTCCAGCAGATCACTTACACCCCGGCACAAACAGAGGTGACTTCGTTAGGTGCCAGGCTTGAAACCTGAGCGTTTCTGTGGGAGATGGAGGACTGGAAGGACCTGTGCACCCTTTTCAACCCGCCCTTCCTGGAGTCTTCTCTTCGGGCTTTCAGAGTAGACCTCACGTGCCAACTGCACTAAGGCTTCCTGCCACCTCAGCACGTGAAGACTTCCTTCAAGCCTCTGCCTCAATGTCCCATCTGCTCAGAGAGCCTCCCTGATCCTATTTCTGCTACTTCTGGCCAAATGAGACAACCCTCTGAGCCACCACAACACTTGGGACCAAACTCTCAGAGTTTCCTTCTGTGCACGGTCATCCTTGGTGCATTAGCAGCTGTGTGTGTGTGAAGGAATGGCCTTCTATTGTTGGGTAACTTTTCTTCCATTGGATTCATGATGTCTTCAAGATATTGTTAGATTGCTCTGATGACCTAAAAGTTAATAAAACTCTGGATGAAGAGGTCCTAGGTGCATAGCAGGGAATCACGAAAGGGTCACATCTAACAGCAGGTTGTGAGCAGGTGAGTCATGAGGACCAAGAACTAGAAGTTAGGTGCCCAGGCAAGCCTCCTTCTGAGTCGCTCTAGCCCTTTGGTGCTGGAATGGTAGCACCTCAGCCTGCATTAGCTCAAGGACCCCACAGCTCATGCCCTCTCTTGGTTTATTGCCCTGTGTTTTCTGTTAGAATTTAGTAGATTTCCAAGTAACTTTTTCCTGATTATATGTAATACATGCTGGCTTGTCTGGCACCATCCCTGTTGACACCAGTTGTCCTGGTTTTAATTATTATTAATTAAAATAATATTTAATGTTTAATTATTAATATGCCTTCCACTCTCAGAAAAATTCCTGTTTGAATGATAACTTACATAGCCACCCTCCTGATTGTACAGGATTTGGATGATATCTTGCAAATACCCATAAGGGTGCTGTACAGAGCATTGTATATGAATTGGCATTGTATGAATGAATACATCTTATCCTCCCTTAAGCTAAATTCCAAAACGTAGAATTTATGAGTATAATGTCTCATTTTATTATTTCTCTTACACGAAAGTAACATATTACACAGGGTGGGGCAAAAGTTGGTTTACAGTTGTTCATATGGAAAGTAATACAATAATTAATAAATAATAATGCAAGAGTAAACTGTTTTGCATACTCACGCTGTAAACAGACTTTTGACCCACCCTGTATATACATTGCTTCATTCACTTTATTCACTGTGATAATATTCTATTACTATGTTATTGGTGATAATTCTCATTATAAAATACAAAAGCATGAGCTCAGAAGTTAAGCAGATTTCTAGACACAAAGCCAACAGGTGGGGGAACTAGGACCCTGATATTTTCTATTTTTCTTATAATCTTCTCTATTTTGTTTATAATTGGTTTGTAATTCTCAATATTGGAGTTAACAGGCACAAAGAATGTTGCCATTTTTTACATTCTGGAAAAACTACCGCTTCCCAGTAAGCAATCCTAGCTTTGTTCGGATGGGTTGGTGATGTGTTTGACGAGCATTTGGGATAGCTGTAATATTTCCTGTTGTGGCAGAGTTTACTTTCAAATGGGTTTTTTTTTTTGAGAATTGAAATACTCAGCAAGATTATTTGCTTACTTACCATCCCACATGCCTTCTGTTTATTCTTGCCTTAGGCTGCCCAGCTGCAATGCATGTTGCCTGCAGAATCTTTACAGTTTAATGTATTAGAGGGTTGGCATTACCACCAAAATCACAGCAACTGCAGCTATTACATGGTTTTCTTCTAACACTTAGAAAAAAGTATGTTTTGGCTCTATTTACAGAAGAGACACATGTATCAACACTATATTTTACTATATATGAGGGGGGGCCCTCCAAAAAATCAGAATTATCTTCAGGAGGGTGGGCCCCTTGTAGTACAGGCTTCCCCGGCTAGGTGAGTGTTCTAGGAACCCATGTGCATCAGTGCACCAGCTGGCGCTGTTGTGAGAGGCTGCGTTTGGCTTCAATGAGTTTCTTTTGAAGACTCAACACATTTGCCCATTTCATGATGAGTGATTTATGAGCACACCTGCCCATGCCATCCTGAGTGTTCAGCAGTTTGTGACCAAAACCAGCATGATCCCTGTGCCCTGCCCTCCCTATTCTCCTAATCGTGCCCCAAGCAAGTTTTTTGTTTGTTTGTTTTTTGTCTTCCTGAATGAAAACAGTCCTTGAAGGGAAATGTTTTGGTGGGAAATGTTTTGCCGATGTGGAAGAAGTGAAACAAAAAACAGCAGGAGCACTAACAGGCATAGAAATTGACGAGTTCAAAAACTGTTTTGAGTGGTGAAAAGCAGTCTCAGTAGGTGTATCACATCAAATGGAGGGTACTTTGAAAGTGACTGAAGTTTAAACATGTAAGAATAAATACAGAATTTTTTATAAATAAATTGTGGCTTTGGGGGGTTCCACTCATATATATCATTTCTTATATTATTATATGTATGATATACATGCATTTGTATATACATCACACTTCTTCTATTGTCCATTTATCTATTGATGGGCACTTGGATTATTTTCCTGTCTTTATCCTGAAACTTGCCCTTCATCTGTTGAGACCCACTTCTGGAGATTTCTGGGATATTATGCTCTTCCCATCAGTGGCCTGCAGCCAATCACTGGCTGATGCAGGACACAAAAGGGAGGAGCACCGTGATGTGACTGCTGCTGCAGACCTGCCCGTGGGGTCAGACTGAGGCTGGACGTCAGCTGAACTTACCTCTTAGCCTAGGTTCTCGCCCTCCCTCCGCTGCCTCATTTCTTTACTCTCAGGGCAGCTGGAACCACTCCCTCAGTCATTTGCACAACAATGTATCTCAGGCTCTGTTTTTAGAGAATCTACACAAGACCATTTTTTTTGTTTTGTTTTCTATCAGCCTGTTAATTGAATGGCTATTTTAACAATCATGGTCAGGGAGAAGATGGAAAGGAGAGAGCAGAGTCAGGGAACAGCCTTATCACAGCAATTCTCAGCTCCACCCCCTTTTGTAAACGAAGGGACCCTGGCTCCAAGGAGAAAGCCCGAAGGGAGGGAACGCACAAAAATGGAAGGCTGGCCTCCTCCAAGAGCCTTGAAGCTCTTGGCCTATGTTAGAAGTTCAGTGGAAAATTAAAGTTGAAAGTGCTATCACTTGGATTCTGAAGGTCTTGAAATTCACCTCTGTGACCATAAAAAAAAATGCTGGATGAAACTGAATTCGTAATCAATTTGCTCATCGTGCTTTTTGGCTTTAGCTCCTGACATTTACAAAGGCTCTAAATCCACCTGAGAGACCAGCCCCGAATTCCACATAAGCCAAAGCCTTCCAGCACTGGGGCACCTGAGGCTTGGAACCAGGATCACCTGGAACAAGAGCCGTGCTTTCTACGGGACATCCTAGCTGCCTAGGCGGGCAGCACAGAGAGCTGAGTCCACTCAAGAGAACATGTATCCACAAGAGTTTTCCTTTAGTCTCTGAGCACAGGCCCCCGAGGTGGCTCCTGGAAGCTGGGCCGGATGAAGTGTTTTTGTACGCATTAGCCATCCTTCATTAAGGAGATTGGAGCAATTAATGCTATCTTGATTAATGAAACAAAATTAGCTTGTCATTTCTAATGTTTCTTCCTTCTTGCTAGCAGGCAAGAATTTGGAACCGACTTAGTGAAGCCCACAAGCAGCCTTTTAAGCAGTGTTGGAATTCACTTGTAACTGCTTTTCAGCGAAGCACTTGGCAGTCAGGCTCGATCAACTTCTCTACAAGATGAGGCAAACAGAGCATATTGTTAAGGGCATGGATCACAGACCTGGCTTGAGTTCTGCCTTGGTCATCACCAAACCTCAGCTGATTAATATGTGACATGAGAATTACTATAATACCATCCTCAAAGTTGTCCTAAACAGATGGTTCTCAAAGTGAGGGCCCCAGGCCAGCAGCATCAGTGTCACTTGGGGACTTGTTAGAAATACAATATTGTGGTCCCCAGCCAACATCTACTAAATCATAAATTCTGAGAGCAAGGCCCAGAAACTGTTTATTGACCCTCCAGGGCATTCCGATACACGCTCAAGTCCTCAAACCACTGTTCTTCACTGTGGTTGTTCATTCTGTACTCCAGGTGAATTTTTAAAATATATTTATGTTCTGTTCCAAGCCCAAGAGAATCTAATACCATTGATCTAGAGTGAACCCACCAGGTCGTATGTTTAAAAGTTTCCCAAGTAAGATGGAGGCATAGGTAGACACACTGTGCCTCCTCGCACAACCAAAAGAAGGACAACAAATTTAAAAACAAAAACACAACCAGAACTAACAGAAATTGAACTGTATGGAAGTCTGACAACCAAGGAGTTAAAGAAGAAACGTTCATCCAGACCAGTAGGAGGGGTAGAGAGGGGCAGCAGAGTGGAGAGGACTCACCATAACACAGTGGCTAGTGGAACAGGCAAGGTGGCAGCTGGCAAAGCAGGTGGTTCCACACTGCAAGTGGATAAACCGGGAAGAACAACTGGGGAACCAGGCAGACCCAGCAACCCAGAGTCCCAGTGCAGAGAGATAAAGCCTCAAAACCTCCGACTGAAAACACCTTTGGGGGTTGTGGCAGTGGGAGAAACTCCCAGCCTCACAGGACAGTTCACTGGAGAGACACACAGGGTCCTAGAATGTATACAAACCCACCCACCTGGGAATCAGCACCAGGAGGGCCCAATTTGCTTGTGGGTAACGGGGAAAGTGACTGAAAGCTGGCAGAGAGCTGAATAACTAGCATTGTTCCCTCTCGGACCCCTCCCCCACATACAGCATCACAACACTGTGAAGGGGTTTGCCCCACCCTGGTGAATACCTAAGGTTCTGCCCCTTACTATGTAACAGGTGCACCAAGACAAAATAAATAGCCCAAATGAAAGAAAAGATCAAAGCTCCAGAAAAAAAATACAACTAAGTGATGAAGAGATAGTCAACCTAACAGATGCACAGTTCAAAACACTGGTAATCAGGATGCTCACAGAACCGGCTGAGTATGGTCACAAAATACAGGAAAAAGTGAAGGCTATGAAAAGTGAAATAAAGGAAAATATACAGGGAACCTATAGTGACGGGAAGGAAACTGGGACTCAAATCAACGATCTGAAGCAAAAGGAAGAAATAAACATTTGACCAGAGCAGAATGAAGAAATAAGAATTTTTTTTAAAATGCGGAGAGGCTGAGGAACCTCCAGGACAACTTTAAATGTTCCAACATCCAAACAATAGGGGTGCCAGAAGGAGAAGAGGAAGAGTAAGAAATTGAAAACTTATTTGAAAAGATAATGAAGGAGAATTTCCCCAATCTGGCAAAGGAAATAGACTTCCAGGAAGTCCAGGAAGCTCAGAGAGTCCCAGAGAAGTTGGACCAAAGGAAGCATACCCCAAGGTACATCATCATTACATTACCCAAGATTAAAAAGAAGGAGAGAATCTTAAAAGCAGCAAGAGAAAAGGAGACAGTTACAAACAAAGGAGTTCCCATATGTCAATCAGCTGATTTCTCAAAAGAAACCTTGAGGCAAGAAGGTTCTGGAAAGAAGAATTCCAAGTCATGAAAGGCAAGGACTTATATCCAAGATTCTATCCAGCAAAGCTATCATTTAGAATGGAAGAGCAGATAAAGTGCTTCCCAGATAAGGTCAACTTAAAGGAGTTCATCCTCACCAAGCCCTTGTTATATGAAATGTGAGAGGGACTTATCTAAGAAAAAGAAGATAAAAAATATGAACAGTAAAATAACAACAAACTCACAACTATCAACAACCAAACCTAAAAAAAAAACAAAAAACTAAGCAAACAACTAGAACAGGAACAGAATCACAGAAATGGAGATCACATGGAGGGTTATCATCAGGGAAGGGGAGGGGGGTGATGCCAGAAAAAGTACAGGGAATAAGTAGCATAAACAGTAGGTACAAAATAGATGGGTGGGGGGGGGTGTTAAAAATAGTATAGGAAATGTACAAGCCAAAGAACTTATATGTACAACCCATGGACATGAACTAAGGGGCATGGGAAATGCAGGTGGGAGAGGGTGTGCAGGGTAGAGAGGAATAAAGGGGGGTATGGGACAACTGTAATAGCATAATCAATAAAATATATTTTTAAAAATTAATATAAGAATATAAAAGCTTCCCAAGTAATTCTAATGTACAATAACTTTGTTCTAAAAATTAAGTGGCATGGACAGTGTATAGTATATGATAATTTCTCAAATATTACTTATTACTTAGTTACCATTACTAATGTGAATGAATGGGTGGTGAGTGACACTGGGGTACCTGTATGTATTGGGTCCTCCTACCTCTAGCGGGAGCCACACCAAACCCAGTTGCCTGCCAAGTATGCATGTGTGGGGTTGCACAAATTTTGGAGTAAGTCAGACTGAGTTTGAAACTGAATTTTGCCACCGACTAGGTAAGTCATCTTAGAAAAGTTACTTAACCTCTCTGAGCTTGAAGGACATCATCTCAAATTATAACACCACTTCACCGGCTGGGCAACAGGAAGCTCTCTAGCCCATCTCTCCATTCTTTCTCCCTCTCTTCCTTCCTCTTCTTTCACTCCCTTTTCCTTGAGTTGCATGACAAGTGGAACTCCAGTCAAAGGTGCATTTCATTCTTAGTTCAGTCCTTTCCCTGGACCCCTTTATGTATCCTTATGCTCTAAAACAGGGGTGTCAAACTCATTTTCACTGGGGGCCACCCCAGCCTCGCCGTTGCCTTCAAAGGGCGGAATGTAATTTTAGGACTGTATACATGTAACTGCTCTTTAACACTTAAGCAAGAGCTCGGCGCTGCTGCCGGGTAGAAACAAGGTGCCAGGCAGATAAAACAAGGTGGAGGGTCAGATTTGGTTCTCGGGCCTTGTGTTTGCCACCTGTGCTCTAGAGCAACCCTGGGCCACAGAGGAACTCCAGGGCCCTTAGCTCTCCTCTGTTAGAGGGCTCACCTGCGCCAGCCCCACCCTGTCCCATCTCATCCCTTTACCATGAAAGACCCTCACAGGTTAAAGACACTTCCTGCAGGACAGAAACGTGCAGCGATATTCCTGTCATCTCTTTCGCCTTTCTACTGAAGGCCAACTCACGATATGGAGAATGGAATTAAGGGGCCCTTTCTCTATGGTGTTCCACTAAGTCCACAATATAAGGTTGAACCAGGTCCTCTTGTAGATCAAAAGGGTGTGGGATCCGTTTTCCCAATAAACTAAAATCCACACACAAAGGGCACTGCCGATCAAATGTCACCTTGTGAAGTTTCCGACAACAATCTGCTGCCCCCTTCCTCTGTTTGGTGCAACAGGTACCGACAGACGAGGAAAAGGAGGAATGAGCATCAAGTCTAAAGATGATATGAGGCCAGAAACACTGGAAATAAATAAACCGAGCAAACAGATGTAACATGTTCCACATTGCTCTGCACTGACCAGGGGAATATGAGTAGAGGAGATTCTAGTTTGCAGGACTGGAGTATAAACCATTTCCTGGGCCTAGAGGCTAAACACAGGACAGATCCTCTTTAATTTCTTAATGTGCTTCTTTCCTGAGGTCTGGTTTCTGTATGCATGTGGAGTGTTAGGCAGAAAACCTGGTATTGCAGAAGGTAACAGATGCCGTCAGTGCCTCTCTGAACCTCTCCTTGGGCCTTAGCGTTTCAGTGCATGCTGGCCAATGCCCAGCTGCCAGTGTCTGCATCATCTGTGGCAGCTGGGGTCTTCTGCCTGTGTGCAGAGCAGCTCAGAAGTGTACACCAAGAATTAACATAATACCCTTCCTTCCCAAAAGTCACCAACCACAGCTGGGATAACTTGGTGCATTCCACACTGGTTTCCAGAGCTCTGCAGGGGACCTGAGCTCCAGCTCCCCATGCAGCCACCAGCTTGATAACAAACCTTTTACTGGCTGCTTGTCCTGCCCTGCCTCACGCCCCCACGCTTCTCTCAGTCTCCACACATCGCCTGTTAAGTGAACAACTTGCCTGAAATCCTTGCCTCTGGGTCTGCTTCTGCCCAAGGTTGCACTGGGGTCCCCACTTGCAGTCGAGATGTGCTGGGCCCTGCTCTGCTGAACTATCACCACAGTTTAAATCCTAAACCCGAGGCTGCTCATGGGAAAGCCTTACTCTTTCAACCTACAAAGAGTTAATTTTCTTCTAATCTACAGTCTTCCAATGTAGACAAAACAAATTGAGCTCTGAGAGCAGGCATAGTAGAGATAAATTGATTAGTGCCCACTGAATTAGGAAGGAAGTTGACTGCCTGCCTTGCTTCTCTCAACCTCTATTCTGGGCGATGATTCATGCTCCGCGCTTCCTCCCTTGGGATGGATGTGGTAACCACAGTGGCTTCGATAGCAGAGGCTTCTGAAATTCTAGTTCCGGGCGAGGCTAAGCAATAGAGAGATATCATCCATGTACAGTCACTAAAATACCACTGAGTGTCATGGAGTAAGGGATTGGATTTATTGTAGAAATTGGACACTTTCCAGTTGTGAGAGGAGTTGGGGAAGCAAAGTTCTAGAAGAGGGACCATGAGGTCAGCAAATAAGCCCTAATTAGACTTCACGAAGCACAAGTCAGGTGTACAAGGCAGAGCGTGCAGGGAACTCGGAGAAGCCAAGGACGCTCAGTCACCCAAGCAGGAATGCATGGAGAGGAAGCTGTTGTCTTTGTGAGGCTGCCGCCCCGCATGTCCATGGTCACATTCCTGGTGGAGACCTGGGCTTGCTGTGGCTCAGCGGCATCAGCTGGTGGGAAGAAGAGCTGGACAAGCAGTGGAGGAGAAAGACAAGCTGAAGATGGCCATACATCTGTCCATCACTCTATTAGACCCTGAAGTCCTTCTGAGAGGGATGACCAGTGTTTCACATCTGCCTCCCAGGTTTTATATAGGTTTTTCTTTGACCAGCTCTATCTGGAGCCACTCCAGGATGGGGCATCTGGGCAACTCATGCCAGCTTATGAAGTTGACAACAGTCATGCCTCAGGCAGAATTAGTTATGCCACACAACCCACCCCAGACTCTGACCAAGGCTCCGGCCCACTTTGTTTTTGTTTTTGCTTATTTGTTTTTATATGTTCTCTGATATCCTCAAACATGGGGAACTATTTACTACTGGTTTACGCCAAATGCTATGTGATTCTAAGCTAACTTTACTAGAACAGTGATTCTCAATTGGTGATTATACAATGTCCGGAGACATTTTTGGATGTTATGACTAGGGGATAATTAGAAGTCAGGGATGCTGGTAACCATTCTACAAGGCACAGGACAGGCCCCCACAATAAAGAATTATGCCACCCAAAATGTCAACAGGGCCACTATTGAGAACCCTTCACCAGAAGTGAGATGAGAACCTACTTCTAATTTAGGCAGTTCCTTCATTTTGCTTAATGAAGCATATTTAGAAATACTAAGAGAACAAGAAAGCATGTATAGATAGCCACTTTTACCCAAAGCATTCCAATCTAAGCTTTGGTAATAATCTCAAGACGCTCACTTTGTCTTTTCCTAGCTAGATGTAATAATGACATCATTCTTCCATTCATCGTCCCTAAGACACAAAGCCACCCCTGGCACCCCTGATCAACCCACATCTCCACATGTCACTCTTGTGGTACCCTGAATATTTCCTTTCCATTGTTCATCACAAAAACAACCAAACACTTACTAGTTTAACCACTGTTTTCTCTCTCTGCCTCTCCATTAAAGTGTAAACTTTATCCCACACAGTCCTCCCAACAGTCCCATGAGGAACATAGTCTTAATCCATTTTACAGGTGAGGAAACTGAGATTTAGAGAGGTTGACCACTTTGTCTAAGATCACCCAGCTACCCAGTGGAGGAATCTGATATTTGCTATGCCAAACAGTCCTGAGATGATAAGGTATTCCTAAAGCAGAAAATGAGATGGGATATGTGCTTTTTAAGCATTTTCCCTTAAGTATTTAAACGATAGCTTTGCTAAAATCCCTCCTGCCTGCAGGTCTGTGGATAGAAGAAGACCCAGTTCCCTTAATCATGAGCCAGCATCTCTAAAGCTCTTCTCTAAATAGCTGTTAGTAAGAAAAATGCAAATGAGAATGTCTAATTGCAAACTGCGCCAGCCCCACTTTGAGACCTTCTACGGTGACTGAGCCAAACTGCCTCCCAAGCAAACAGATGCGCTGGCTCCTCTGCTCTGAGCTTGGCTGTTCTCTTGGCAGATAACCAAACCTGTGGTGGAATGATACTGCCATGCCCAGTTCAGAGCGTCTGAAGGCTGTTGTCCCTGCTAGAACCCACCTGCTGAAGACACGGCTGGGAACAGGAGCCCCTCTGGGTCTGCTGAGAGTGCAGGACTGAGGGCCTTGGCTTCGTTTTTAATTATAAACAAGTATGCTCCAGTGTGAAAGGGTAGTCAGTAAAAATAACATACATAGGTATCAAGACATATGTGTTTAATATACTCATACAGTCACATGCATACCTGAGGATGTATGGCTATACAGCATGTATGTGAGTAGAGAGGTCAGGTGCTCCAAAAATGAAAACATGCTACCTGAAAGATAACCTTTCTTTCAAAGTTCATCCAGTTACAGTTCAACAATGTCTGGTGTCTTGGTGTTCATGTGGGATTTTCCTATATGAAGTTAAACCAAATGATATTGACATGCTTATAAGTAAAATATGTGGACAATATGAACTGACCTAATATGTAATCAGCGAGTGTCTGATTAGAGTGGAGTTAAGAAGCAAAAACCTTTCTCCAGGTATCCCAGCAAGTGAGGGTCCAACATCAGAGGAAATGGGGAAGCTGGCAGATTACAGAGGCAGGATCTCATGAATAGGGGAAGAGGACAGTACCCTACAACTACCAATGGAGCAAAAAAAATAAAAGAAAATGCTGTTTTGTGAGAAAAGCTGGGCTGAGAACAGAGCAAGCAGGAAGTGTAGGTAGCTGCTTTGTTTCTAAGCTCCTGACCTAGGCCTCTTGGACAGAACCTAGTTTGAGCTTTATTAAATGACAGCTGGAAGAAAGCATGCATTCTGCAAGGAGCAGCCTCAGACAAAGGGGCTCCTTGCAGAGACAGGTCAAAGAACAGTGGATTGCACAGGACTGGGCCTGTCCATGGAGCCTGTGGAACAGTGACCTTCAGAGTACAGGCTGAAGGCAGAAGAAATGTCGGGTGAGGATGGGGAAAAGTCTACAAGGAAAAGTGAGGTAGATGCTGAATTCTTTTAGGAATCAGGTGGTGATGGTGTGGCTGAAGAAAGCCTGGATAAGAGGGGAGGGTGGTGTGACTTCTGGACTGTAAACTGCCCAGGAGAGCCAGGACAAACTCTCCTCTTCCATGGGTATCTCAGAAATTGCGTAAGATGATCAAGAAGCCTGGTCTCCCGTTTCAGTCTTGCTTTCAACTAGCTATGTTCCTTAGCAGATTGTTCAGGTTCTCTGAGCCTCAGTTTCTTGATCTGTACAATGGGAGTGCATGCAGTTCAGTTCCTGGGTCAAGATCACCCAGCAGAGGACAGATTGCTTGTCAGAAGGTGGTTCACTGGGGCAAAGAAAGTGACATTCCAGAGCATTTTCATTTCTCCCATGTAAGGACAGAATTTTAGGGCATAATTCTGAAAAACAAAGCCCAGGGTTGATTTTTTAGTGTCCTAATTTGGGGTTCTGATTGCCATTGGATTCGCTGGGATTGCCTTTGTTCATTTCTGGCTGTCAGGGCGCACAGGCCCATGCCTTAAGGAACATGTTTAGGATGTTCTCTCTCTTTTTAAAAGACAACTGTGTGACCATGAATGAAAGAAGTTCTCTTTTCAGAAATCAGAGGAAAGGAGCCTTAAACAGCAGCCCCCTTCCTTAGGGGAGAGCCACGGCAGCCCTCCTTTGGGATTGAGGGCCACCTTCACAATGAATCCTGTGGGCACTGTCCGTGGTGCTGAAAGTCTATGAAAGAGGCATTTCTGTAACCTTGGACGTATGTGTATTAACAAATTGCAGCCTAAAGTGGTAGATGGGAAAACTAACCAAGCTCTTATGTATACAAAATCCCCTCTTAATTTAGGAATTACATTAATCCTAAATTTTCAAAATATTTAAAGATTAGATATAGTTATCTATGCTCATACTTTTCCAATTCATGAAAGTACAAATTTAATGCAGAAAGCTTGGGGAAACACAAAGAAAAATTCAGCACCTGGCTCCACCATCCAAGATATCTAAATTTCTGTTCTTTCACAAATTCATTCCACAAATATTTACTGCCAGGCACTGCTCTGTGCACTAAGGAGAAGGAAATAATATTAAGGGTTCCATTTCTCTTTTTCTGCCTGCTTCACACTACTCTTTCCTATGTGAGCTTGTAATGGAATAAGGGGAAACATGGCATTATGGAAGAGATGAGCGTTGGTCTCATTCCAGCCTCACAAATTAGTTACTGGGACTATGATGAATAAATGTGAAGAACCTGGCACCAAACCTCACACTCAGCAGGTGCTCAATCAACAATAGCTATTGTTACTTTCCATTACCGCTATTTTTTATGTAAGGATTCTTAATACCAATTGCAGCTAATTTTAGTTGTGCTCCTACAATTGTTCCCAATGCATTTTCAACTGTAAATCTCCATCCTTCTCTTTGTAAGGAGCACTGTGTGTCCTTCAACACTGTATTCAGAGTTCTTGCTGCCAGTTGTTCAGTCCCCCCAGACATGGCTTTTCTGGGTCATTTTTAGGTTTCATTGTGTCTTGATTTTTAGATTCTATGCCTGGTGCTCAGCCACTTGCTTCCCTTCTCTTTTTGCAGAGGTGGGAGTTGGTATAGATGTTACACCTCACTCCTTTGGTCAGGAGAATGACCCCAGCTGGGGCATTCAGTTAACTGTGAAGGATGGCCTCTGGAAGGGAACAAAGTCTTTTTGATATTTCCTGTATTCTCCTGCTCAGATTTCTCTGGTTTCAACAACTCAGTAGTTTAACCACATATCAATCAGCCAGGGGGTAGGTGCAAGAAGAAACATCTCCCAGGCATTTCCCAACTGAGGTTCCCTTGGCCAAAAATGATTCTTCTCCAGGGGACAGCTGAGAGCCAGGAGCAGCCAACATTCACAGTGGCGAGGGAGTGGGTCCACTGGCTCCACAAAGGGGATCTGGGATAGGCAGCCCCAACACCGACTAAACCAGCCTAATGCATGGCTTGCTTTCCCCCAAGCATGAACAGAAAGGAGAACTCTGAATGTCCCTGAATTTCACTTGTCGGAAGTTACATAACTCAACGGTACATACAACAATTATAACAATGGTTATTTCTAGAATTCCACTTAGGGAACGAGATCTGTCTCAGGGAGAGAGGGGAGACTCAGGGACTCGGGGTGTGGGCAGAATTGTGCTATATTAAAAAGTGAATACATTTGGTGTGGTTCTAGAAAATGAGGGAATGAAAGAGAAAACAGTTAATAATTTGTATATTATTTGTAATTTGTAAGGGAGTACCACACCCTCTTTCCCAACAGTTCAAAGATTCTTTGAAACATTGGACAATCACTATTTAAATAATAGAAAAGACTACATTGTATATGATTCATCTATAAAAACATATATAACATTGATATATATGTATATATCACAATATTTTATACTTAATGCATATATTAAACATTTAGTTGAAAATAGTCACTGGGAATTTCTGGGTGACAAAAGCCTGCAAAACACACTCACCCACATGGGACTCCATGCAGCTCCTTACCTGTTCATGGGTACAGAATCCCACCCTGTCACTCAGTTTTCTCTTCCCTGTGATCAGATGCCTTTTGTCACCATCTTTTTTCTCTATGTCTGTCTCATTCTTAGCCATACTTGCTAATCTTTCCAACTCTATGGATCCTGGTATTATGCAAGCTTTTTTGGTTTTTCTTCCATTTGTGGTCCCATGCCAATAGCCCCTTCCTGACTTCTCAAGAAGGCTGAAGAACTAGTCCATTTCCCTTTACTTTTTGTTGATCAGGAGAATGTCTTGGACACTGGAAATAACTCACCATAGCTCATTTCTTCAAGAAGAGAAAAAGATATTTCTATACGTTTTAGCTAGGACAATCTGATTTTGAGATTTCCTGGAGCCATTCCAATGTTAAATTATAAATCATTATCATGAAACTACTTACCAAACCATATGTCTTTATGTTTAAGTTATAATTCTGTTACTGTTGCTTGATATTACTGATCTCAACTAGAGTCCCATTAACTCTTAGCACTCTGAAACTATTAGAGATTTCTGTCCCCATTACAGATGTCTTAGAATATCAAAATAGTATTTGCTATGCCTGGTAGCCAGTTAATTAAACAAAGCATTAGGCTAAGAGCAAAATGGTGAACATTATTAATTTCCTTGTCATTGTCTCACTGTAGCTAGACACAGTCATCTAACAACTGAAAAATGAATGCTACTGACGCATAGCTGAGCTGCCAGTGCAAAGACAGAATGCATATTACAATCTTGTTACCCCAACTTTAGGATGCTACTTCAAATGGCAAGCAATTAGAAGATAACAAATGAATACAAACATATCATCTTATTTTTAGTAGCTAAGGAGGTAATCTGTATTACACACACTCCTTGGATTCCTTTTGCTGATTGTTATCACTGAGTTGATCACACAGTAGGATATCACTAAAAAACCGAATTATTACCCAGTTTTCAATAACTGAGCTTTGATTAGGAGATGGTCAGGGAAAGTACAGAAAAGTAAATTCACTGCATATTGTTGCAAAAGTGTTTTTATTCTAAGCCATCTGATCACATGGGGTAGCAACCAATGGGGATGATAATGGGTGAAACAGGTGGCAAAGCTGCTTGAGTCTCTAACACTCCCATCCATCTTCCCTTTCAAAACCGTGCCTTCTTCTTACAGGTTACAATAATTCTGTTAGCATTCTAATAATGCATGTGATTTTAATAAGTATGCTATGTTGTTAAAAGTTAACTACAGTAACATATTTTGAGAGGGCTTAAAACTGTGGTATTCACTTTGAATCAAGTATTAGAGTCCAGAAGGATGGTGGTAGTCCATTCAACAGTGATTCAATAGGAAATTTTTTAAATAATTTTTTATAATTCAATTACAGTTGATATGCAATATTAAAGTAGTTTCAGGTGTATGACCCAGTGATTAGACATTATGTAACTTACTAAGTGATCACCCCAGTCGATCTAGTACCCATATGACACCATACATAGTTATTACAATATTATTGACTATATTCCCTATGCTGTAGTTTACATTCTTGTGACTATTCTGTAACTACCAATTTGTACTTCTTAATCCCTTCACCTTTCACCCATTCCCGTACCCCATTCAATGACAATTCGAGAACTGTATCTGTTTCCATGATGATTGATGAGATAGACACATATAAAATAAAATTACACAGAAGTGGTCTACAAACAGATAATATTAATACATGTCCATTAGCAGACCAAACATTTCTTTTGTAGACACAACATTCCCTGTAGCTGGTTGTTTTAATGTTGACTGAGGGAATAATAACCATTTCATTGGAAAACTCTGCCTCCTATAAAGAAGAAACTAACTATCAGATAACTTATTTTTGGAATATAATGAAAATTCTAATAAGGTTGGATGGATCATTAAAAAATCCACTATTCTTTCCTCTCTCAATTCTATTTCATTGACTGCATAAAGGGATTATAATTTGCCTTTATTGCCTTGGATGTTTTAATTAAAGTTTCATATTTAATCTTGAAGAAAAGGAAGTTTTATGCCATTAAAGAGACACCTGTACTTATAAGAGCTCTTTGAATAATAAGGTAGAAATTATGAGTAAATGATTTTTATGAGAAATTATTTTTGATAAGATAATAAAAAGATTAAATTGGGTAGGCATGCAAATCACCATTGGTTCATTGGCTCAGAGCCTGGGTATATTTGTGCTAAACCTCAACAACCTCTTGTAATGAAATATTTCTACCTAAAGATCAGCAAAGTATTAAAAAGCCTACATTCTAAAAAGGTAGGACTTTATGAATGACTCAGTTTACTTTCTCTAAATGAATGACTGCATTAGGAAATGCAAAACGCTAAAGGCCAAAGGGTCAAGGACATTGTAACAGAAACAGTGTCTCATACAGTGATATTTGAATCTAAATTGGAGGGAATGAGGATGGGAGGTAATAAATGTGCCACTGATCTTTAACTAATGTACTCTGGTAGAGTTGGACTGGTCATTTATGGGGGGAGGGCATTCTATCTGGATGGTTTGTGCCTGAGTCATGTCTATTGTTAAATATCCTTAATATCACGATTGTGTAGGTGCATTTGTTCTGTGTGCTGTTCATTTGGCCTCATTGGTTTATTCAACTAAAATTTCAGTGAATACTTAGTATATTTCAGTGAAACGCCATATCCAATAGGGAGGTATGATTAGCATTGACAATAGATGCCCTGCTTTTAGGTGAATAGGTCATATAGCAGGAAAGATAAATGACAAAGAAGTTCAAACTCATGGACTAGTTGATGAGACTGAATAAAACTTTATGTTTCATCACTTTTGGGGGGAATACTATTTATACTGTGAGATAAATATATATATCCCCCACATCTTCTTCATACATTCATCCATAGATGGACATTTAGGTTGTTTCCACATTGGCTATTATAAATAATGCTTCAATGAACATAGCATCTTCTCAAGTGCATATATCTTCCCTAATTAGTGTTTTAGTATTCTTTGGAAAAATATCCAGAAGTAGGATGTTTAGGTGATATGGTAATTCTATTGTTAATGTGTTGAGGGATCTCTATACTGTTTTTTATAGTGGCTGCACCAATTTACATTCTTACCAACAATGTATGAGGTTCCTTTTTTTCCACAACCTCTCCAACACTTGTCCTTTCTTATCTTTTTGATAATAGCCATTCTAAAAAGTACGAGTGATATCTCATTGTGGTTTTGACTTGCATTTGCCTGATAATTAGTGATGCTGAACATTGTTTCATTTGCCTGTTGTCCATCTGTATGTCTTCTTTGGAAAAATGCTCACTCAGATTCTTTGACCATTTAATTTGGTTGTTTGTTTTTATGTTGTTGACTTCTGTGAATTATTTCTATATTTTAGATATTAACCCCTTGTTGTATACATGATTTACAAATATCTTCTCCCATTTAGTGGGCTGTCTTTTAGTCTTGTTGATGTTTTCCTTCATAATGCAGAAGCTTTTTAGTTTGATATAGTCCCATTTATTTATTTTTGTTTTTGTTTCCCTTGCCTTTATTTAAAGTTATATTCAAAAAGAAATCACTTAGATCAATTGCAAGGAGCTTACTGTCTATGTTTTCTTCAAGAAATTTTACAGTTTCAGGTCATACACTGAAGTCTAAACCATTTTGAGTTAATATTTGTGTATGGTATAAGATAGTGGTCTAGTTTCATTTTCTCACTTTTGGATGTCTAGTGTTCCCAACACCATTTATTAAAAAGACTGTCCTTTCTGCATTGTATATTTTTGGCTGCTTTGTCATAAAATAATTATTCATATTTGTATGGATTTAATTCCGAGTCCTCAATTCTGTTCCATTGATCTGTGTGTCTGCTTTTATACCAACATCACACTGTTTTGATTTTGTAGCATAGTTTGTAGTATAATTTGAAGTCAGGGAGCATGATATCTCCACCTTTGTCCTTCTTTCTCAAGATTGCTTTGGCCATCTAGAATCATTTGTGGTTTCATAAAAGTCTTAGTACCACTTGCTTTTGTTCTGTGACAAAATTTTATTGGAATTTTGATAAGGGTTGCATTTAACCTGTAGATTGCTTTGGGTAGTATGGACATTTTAACAGTAATAATCCCAATCCATGAGCACAAACTATCTTCCCATTTATTTCTGTCTTCTTTAATTTTCCTCAGTGTCATATTAATAGTTTTCAGTGTGCAGGTCTTTCATCTCCTTAGTTAAATTTATTCCTGAGTATTTTGTTGTTTTTGATGCAATTGTAAATGAGATTATTTTCTTAATTTCTCTTTGTGATAGTTTGTTGCCAGTTTATAGAAACACAATAGATTTTTAGATATTGATTTTATATCCTTTGTTTTACTGAATTTCTTTATTAGTTCTAACAGGTTTTCCTTTCTTTTTTTTTCTTTTTTCTTTTTGGTAGAGTCATTTAAGTCTCTTTCTACACTCGCCACCTGGCATTCCTCAGTCTCACGGGGCCCGTTTCTGTCTGAAGTCTTTGCTTATGATGTTCCCTCTGTCGGAAATACCCTTCTCCAAAATATCTGCAAGGCTTGCCCCTTTTAACACCGTCAGATATTTACCTAAATGTCACCTTCTAAACCAGGACCACCATGCACAGCTGTGCACGCTGTGCCCTGGATGAGTGCAGAAGGCACCTTTCCCCTTGTGGTCTAGCAGCAACAGGTAACTAAGACACGACCAGCAGCCATGTCTGCTTATGGGAGAAACAGCCCTCCTCGCTCCAGCCTACCCCTTGTCTCCTCTTGTTTACACCCCTACCTCACAAACACAGTTATTCAGTTGTGGACATACCAAAGGCCATGGTGTTCATGACAAGAACCTTAAGATATAACATTTACTAGGCAATTACCTCAGCCAGACCCTGTAGTAAAACCTTTTTAGTGATCATTGCTTTAATCTTCACAAGAAGGCTATATGGTAGGTATTATTGTTATATGCTTGGTTATAGTAATAACACATCACATTTCAGTTCCTAGTGCCATCATTGTCTTTCCATTCCTCTGTGATCCATTAGTTCGTTAAGATTTCCCTTAGAATGGCTTTCATGAATTCTGAGGGGTCATTTGGAATGAGACACCATTCAAACAGTGTTTCATTCCAGTTTGTACAACTGCCACCAGCTAAATTGAGGGTTGAAGATGTCCTAAGAATACAGGAAAAAAAATGCTTCTTTGTATACTTTTTCAAAATAGAACACTAAAGACAATGGTGGTACAATAATATTTCCCTCAGCCTTTTGATTCTGTCTATATAATCAATTTTTGAAAGATTTTATTTATTTATTTTTAGAGGGAGGGGTGGGTGGGAGAAAGAGAGGGAAACATCAACTTGCACACCCCCAAGCTCCCGACTGGGGACCTGGCCCGCCACCCAGGCCTGTGCCCTGGCCAGGAATCAAATCAACAGCCTTTTGGTTCATAGGCCAACACTCAATCCACTGAGCCACACCAGCCAGGGCTACACAATCAATTCTTATTTTTCAAAGCTTGGATCAGCTGCCTGCTTTCAGAGAGTCCTCCACTTCCAGATTACCAGAATCTTGGAAGTTCCAGCTGACATCCCTGGTACAGTGTGACAGGTGACAAGGTTACTCACAGTGACGAGGTTAGCTTCTCTGGGAAGGCTGCACCCACGAGCGTGTTCCTCGCAGTATCAATAATTAGAGCATCAGGTACAAGCCTTCCCACCAGGGCTCCGAGGCTGTCCTTTGCTATTACTTTCAGGAGACCTAGCTTCTGGCCTGTGGTCTTTAACAGGCCTTCGGGCAGAGTGAGAGGAGAGCAGAGAAACCATCTGTGGGGGACACAACAAAACAACTCTGTTCAGTCTGCTACAGTGACAAACAAGATTTAAGACAGAAGAGGATAGAACTCTTTAATAGAACATATGCATTACAGATGAGGCCCAATTATTGCCCTGAAGGTAAGAATGCACCATGGCTGCTGAGAGCCTTTAACATATCTCCAGGGCCTTCCAGTCCATCCTGCTGGGTCGGTACAATATTTTTAAAACGAGTCATTGCCGAGGACTAGCCATTTGATTTTTACTCTCAGGCCCCTTGGAGTATAGGGGCCTGAGAATAAAAAAAAAGTCTTGCCACTGGGCTCCCTTATTAACCAGAATGGTAACAGAACAGTTTAATGTAGACATAGCAGGAGCTAACCTAGGACCTTTGGTTCTTTTAGAAAAAAGAAACGTTTGTTGTTTGCTTATGAAATAATTCAAGAGCATGACAGAAGTCAGCATGAAGACCCAAAGTTAGCCAGCTCTCAGGTGAGAGTTTCTTTGGGAGATAAGGAGCCTCTGTCCTTGGCACGTGACATGAATGTGGAGAATAGCTCTTTGCCGTCTCTTGTTGAGAGCTGACTGAATACTGCCCCACACATCAGCTTTCAGCTACTAGTCCTCTTGCTTTCATCATCCATAAGCATCCCTTGTTTATTAATTACAACATACTCTAACATAGGTGCTTAAATATACACATTAAACAAATAGTTAATGACATTATTTAAAGCTGACAACTTTAACTTTAAAATAAAATGAACTTTATCCACATGTTCTGACTCATGGCGTATAGACTTTGATTGTTATCGTTTTAAGTGCGGCGAAGTTAACTTTTAGTTACAGATGCAAAAACCTCAATATGTTACTCGTTTTTCAAACATCAGATTAAAAGACACGCTTCCATAACTATAAGTGGATTTTTCAAAAGGGACACAAAATTGGCAGCTCTTTTTATGGAAATAACCCATCCCTGCATCCCAGAACACTATTTGGTGGGAATGTTACTTCAGAACCATTAAAAAATGAGGTTTGAAATGTGTTTGTACACTAATGGGCTAGAAATAACTCACTTCCCGGGATAGACGTAGTCCAGCGGTAGCAAAGAGTGCCATAACCTAGACACTCGCTTGCCTCTCTGTGTCGATGAGAGCACTGAGAGCACGTGGAGACCAGGGCACACTCTAGCTCCAGCGCCAGGTCCGTACTCAGCCCCCAGGGAAGCCTGTGGAGTTGAGAGGAGGCGGGGGCTGCAGCCCAGGTGAGGACTCAGCAAGGAGTGAAGTCAAACTGGGGGCGTAGGGACATTCCTTTCCACGGATCTGCTGAGATTTTATCCTTCCTCAGCTCTCCTCCCTTCCCTGTCCTGGTTCCTTCCCTCACTAGCAAGTTTTCCCTGAAGAATTTTTCTTCAATAAATCCTATAACCTGGAGTATCTTGCAGACTCTGTTCTAGGAAACCCAACTCAAGACAGATGAGCACATATCCACTCTATGAACAATACAAGATTTTTCTAACTCTTATTCCACTGGTGACCAAGAGGCTAAGCCGCCTGGGTTATTAGTCCCTGTCCCTTTTTCCCTACACCTGTCGGCCTTGCATAAATTCTATTATTAGGGATCAGAGAAGCTTCTCTTTGGGTCTCAGGTCTTGGGAATGATTATGTTCAAAGAGCCTGGCCCTGTTGCTTAAGGGGTCACGACATACTTATTGTCTCCCCCGAGGGGACAAACACCAGAGCTGGAGGCCAGCCGATGCAAAACATGTTCCCGAGGACTGGCCGTGCAGGGTCCATCTCCAGAAGACCACCATTCTCCACGTCAGCTTAAAAGAAGGTGGTACCAAGTTGAGACAGGAGAAGGTCTTGGAACAGATGTTAAGGCGGCCCCGCCCCCATCTATCAAGCCTGGTCAGAGCTCTCATTGGCTCTGTTCCCAGGAGCCATGCCATAGCTCTAGTCTAAGGAGCCCACCAGCTATCTTTGCTGTCCCCTTCTTTCTTCCCAAGGAAAAGGGCTCAGGGTTCTAGGTGGAGAGCCTCAGTAAATGTTAGCAAAGCCAGGCAGAGCACACTCAGGGCATTATTCCCCATTTCTGGCTATGATTATGGAGTAGGCAAAAGCCAGCTAGAGTCCTGACCTCTGTGCTCTGGCTGTGGCTGAATCCCACTGTCAAGAGTGAAAATGGAGAGGCTGACAGATGGGCAGGGAACCTGTAAGGGCCTTGCGGAAGCCCCCTGAGACTCCAGCCCAGCTGTAAAGGCACTACACAGGTGCAGCAGATAATTAGGAGGTCACAGGTGTGCAACCTCTACTTAAATGAGGACACTGAGAGACTGTGTCTGGAGACAAATGGACAGATGTTAATGCAAATGTCGTCCCTGCTCCTCTCAAGGGTCTATGAAGCAGCTCATCTCAGCCACTCCGTGCCCGGGGGGAGAGGATGGCAGTGGGACAGTAACAGGCCTGCTTTGCAGCCTGCCAAGAGTCTATCAACCAAGAACAAAGGTTGAGGGGTGGGAACCAGGGATAGGAAAGTGCCAGCAGAACCACCAAAAGTTGCTGAACCATTTTCTCAGCTCCTAAGAGGCCTCCCAGACTGCCATCCCTGGCCCATACTTACCAACACTGTCCCCTCAGCCTTCCCAACCTATTCTCCTATGTTAGCTTCCCCCCACAACCTTCCTCGGTATCAGAGTGGTTATCAAATTTTAATTGCATAAAAATTAGCGACAGGAGTTTGCAAGTAATATAGATTCTTGGGTTCTTATCCTGGGGCAGGAGGAGGAGAGTTAATTCTTGCTTCTATGTCTCAACCCAAGGATCCGCAGCAGCTGGCAGAAGGCAGTGGTCAACACTGGGACACAGAATGCCTGGCAGCCAATACATTCCTCCATTGTAGTTGCTTCTCCGTTACAAATACTGCATCTTGAACCATCACAGTTATAAGACTTGGCCTCTTCTGTAACTCACTCAGGGGAAGGAGGAAAGTGGGGGAAGTGCTGGAAGGCTAAGAGAGATCATGGAAGCAGACAGCAGGGTATTAGGAAGCTTACTGTACTTTCTAGAGCAGGGGTCCTGAATCTCCGGGCCTTGAACCAGTACTCCGTCCAGGCCGCACAGCGGGAGGTGAGCTTCAATGTAATGCTCTTGAATCATCCTGAAACCATCGCCCCCACCCCTTAGTTTGTGGAAAAAATTATCTTCCATGAAACTGGTCCCTGGTGCCAAAAAGGTTGGGGACTGTTGCTCTATAGTTTTGTGCAAAGCCTCCCTAAAATGATCCTGTCCTTCTCCACAGAGGCATGGCATGAGGTAATGTTGATAAAAAGCTACAAAATATGTGCTTGCATGAATGGAGTCGTTTGATTTGGGTCCATATTATCATTGTTCTCCCATGTACTACAGGTCCCTGCTGGACATAAAGTCTTAACTTTTTAAAAACTATTTTGGAAGCAAATACAATACTGGCTTTTATACCCAAGTTTGGGCCAGGCTTAACAGCTCTCCCGGGGAGGTCCTGACCCTCCCCACCAGCTCTCTGGGGTCGGACATGTGAGTTCTAGCCCCATTGGTCCCTAAGCTGGCCTGACGCAGACAAATGATTCGTCAAAGAAAAGCTTTTCCATCCTCCTCATTTTGCAGGTGAGGAAGCCTCTTCAGGGACAAATGAAAACAAAAGTCATGTTCATTCTAAAGATTTCAGGAGTGGCTCTTTAAGAAACCTAGCCATCTCCTCTAGCCTCTTGAACAAGATGGGTTTCAATCAGCCCTGATTACCTCGCTTTCTTCTGCATTAAATATTTACGGTATCCCACTGCCCTTAAAATGGTGGGCTATTAACTGATAAGAATCATTTGCTTGCTCAGTTCAAACCACTGCCTTTATACTTGGAAACAATAGCATGTGATGCACTAGACAACACTCTAAGTGGTTTTGTGGGAGTGCATAAACAAGGCTTTTTCTCCGGTGCAGCAGTTTTACCAGAAGACTGAACGTGTAAGGACGCATGAACTATTGCATTCTGAAATATTTGGATGGCACCGCTTGTCCCACCGATGAACTCAGAACCCCTCCCCACTGCACCTGGAGAGACCTTCCCAAGCTCTTTTTTTTTTAAATACAGAAATTGACATTTCTGAATTTTTTAAAGATTTTATTTATTTATTTTTAGAGAGGGAAGGGAGGGAGAAAGAGAGAGAGAGAGAGAGAAACATCAATGTGCGGTTGCTGGCGGCCGTGGCCTGCAACCCAGGCACGTGCCCTGACTGGGAATCGAACCTGCGATGCTTTGGTTTGCAGCCTGCGCTCAATCCACTGAGCTACACCAGCCAGGCCAAGTTCTTTTAAAACAAACAAACCCAGGTATTAGATGAGCTGGTTTAAAAACAAAAGTAATTAAAGGACAGTGAGGGACCTGGAAGGAGGGCCAAGAAAACAACATGGGGGCTCAGTGAGGCTGCTGGGGGATGAGGTCTCCTGTGGCCTCTGGGCCCAGTGGCAGATGATGAGGAAACCCAAGGGCGCACCAGCAAGTGTATGATGGAAACTGTTCACAAAGCTGCCTGATCTGTGAGTGTACTTGACCGTTTGTCCCTCAACTTTGTGACCATGACATGAAACAATGGTGACATGGTGTGTTTATCACTCCATGTAGACATCACACCTGTCTCCTGCACACTGTGCCCTCATTTTCACCGTCCGTCTTATTCGTTCCTACACGTCATTTCTTTGGGTATCATTTCTTCTCTCTCTCATATTCAATGGCCCTGCACACATAGCTCATAGTTTGGACCATCCCTAAAAGCCATGTTAAAAATAGAAAAAGAAAATCAATATCCAAATTACCTTCTGGAAACTTAGAGGGAGTGAGCAGAAGACTTCACAAATGACACTTTGTAGAATGAAGATCTCAGATGAATTAAGATTTCCCCCTGGCTGGCGTAGCTCAGTGGATTGAGCGCAGGCTGTGAACCAAAGTATCACAGGTTCGATTCCCAGTCAGGGCACATGCCTGGGTTGCAGGCCATAACCCCCAGCAACCGCACATTGATGTTTCTCTCTCTCTTTCTCCCTCCCTTCCCTCTCTAAAAATAAATAAATAAAATCTTTAAAAAAAAAAAGATTTCCCCCCAGCTTTTCTATTGAAGTGCTGCGAGACGTAAGAAATAATGCATGTTAAAGCACCTAGACTATGCCCAGCACGTGGCAAGCCCTACAGAGAAAGTAGTTGTTGCTATAACTACCACTGTTTCTACTACTTAAGGATTAAGTAGTAAACAGCAAGTGAAAATCTCCTAAGTGGTACTCAGTGGATTCTGATTTCTTTTCCCTGGACCACCATTCTGAGGACCTGAAAGGGAGTTGGGGGGGGAGGGGTGCGGTGTCAAGTTCAGGCCTTTGCCCTGAGCCCAGAGAGACCACAGTGCATGTGACAGCTGCGTTCCCTGGCCCCTTCTGTGCAAAAATCCCCGACCCTTTTGCAGCCATGGCAAGTTAGAAAATTAATGGAGAGGTGTGCGATAAACTCAAACGGATCTCCGGCAACATTTAATATTTCCCTTTTATTTTGGTGCCACTTTAGAGACCTAGGATCATAAATTCAGGAAAGAAATCTAATAGTTGGTTTAGTAATTTAAATATTATATAATAATGTTTTCCCTAAATTTTCAATTCCTTTTTCCAAAAAATTTCTAGACAATGTAGTGACTGAATGATCAAAAACAATACCATCCCCTGGCTGGTGTAGCTCAGTGGATTGAGCTCGGGCTGGGAACCAAAGTGTCCCAGGTTCGATTCCCAGCCAGGGTACATTCCTGGGTTGCAGGCCATAACCCCCAGCAACCGCACATTGATGTTTCTCTCTCTCTCTCTTTCTCCCTCCCTTCCCTCTCTAAAAATAAATAAATAAAATATTTTAAAAAAAAAACAATACCATCACGTATCAGAATTTTATAGCAAAACCTCAGGTAGCACTGACGTTCTTAGATGGAAGGGGTGAGTAATCCCTTCCTTGAACCTATTGCCTTAAAGATGTAATACCTTTTATAATTGTCATGTCAAAATGCCAGAGGAAGGGGAGAAACTCTGTTTAACTTAGTAACATGACAAAAGTCTCACCCCATGTTTTCCTTTACTAGTTTTAATAATCATTTTCTTCATTCCTTTTCTACAAATGGAGGTATACTTGACATATTATATTAGTTTCACGTGCACAACATAATGATTCGGTACTCGGATACACTGCGAAATGACCACAATAAGCCTCGTTAACACTCACCACCACACAGAGTAACAAAATACTTTTGTCTCATGATGAGAACTTCAAAAATGGGCTCTTTTAGCAACTGTCAAATATACAGTACAGTATGACCAACTATAGTCACCGTGCTGGGCTTTCCATTCTCATGACGTATTTATTTTATAACTAAAAATCCTTTACGTTTTATGTTATTATAGGAAGATGCTTCCTCCCTTTGGGAATAGAAAGACATAGACTCTTTTTTTCTTTTTCTTTTGGACAAACGGAAAGAACCTTTGCCATTTGGCGTTTAACAACCAAGGCTTCTTTGCATTTTTTTTCTCTCATCTGGTCTAGGAAATGTTTGTCTTCATGTGTCAAATGCCTTTTAAGTTCATGCAATTTTTTTTACAATTCTCTCCTGGCCCCTCCCCAGGCCTGCTTCTCAGCTGGAAAATGGAGATAAGTCATCAGTCTAGAGAATCTTAGGTTCAGAGACTCGCTGTGAAGACTGATGGCAATTTCAGGAAGTTTTCAAACAAAACTGTCATCTCGGTAGAACTAAATTTGCTACCTGCCTTTATGAGCAGGAGCAGTCCTGTGCAGACTGAACATCAGTGATGGGACCCTGGAGTGGGAAATAAAAATAAAGAATAAAATAAAATAAAATAAAATAAAATAAAGTAAAAACCTGTGCTTTTCCACTGTACCATGATCTCCTGCTCACCCACCCACATTTGTTCCAAGTATTTTAGATCTCAAAAACAGGAAACTTTATTTTGCTCCTCAGAGCCCTCACTGACATGTGGGAAGAAAAAGGTGAGATGTTTTTTAAGAGCTTAAAAATATTCTCATGAAACGGGGGACAGAGCATGGAAGGATGAATCAGGGCACCGTGGGGAGCAGGCTGCTGTAGGGAGGTAGCATCTTGGAACCTCGGTTTCTGATCTAGCTTGCGCCGCTTGAAAAAAAAACTGGGGGGCTTCCTACGAAGTTTAGTTCATTCTGTGGTTCCTGAGAACATTTAGAACATAAATTCACCAAGAAGATGGATGTCTGATTTACAGGCTTCAAACAAATATATTTCTTTGTCCCTTTGCCCTTTTACCATAGGGAAGAAAAACTCATCAGGCCCTGCTCCCCCACAGCCTCGTCCCTCCAGGATCCAACGACGGGGAGTCCTGCTGGGGAAACGGAGCACAGCACAGTCTGATGCCTCCAGTGTAGAGGAAGGCTGTGCACAGCCGGGAGAGACCAGCCAGCAGCTAGGATCCGTGCCTGGTAGCCAAGGGGGAGTTTGGACAGCGGGCCTGAGTGTAGTGGGGAAAACTTTGCATTGACTTCAGCTGCCACTCACAGTGACTGAGTCAGGAGAAGAGGACGTTCAGGGCAAAGGGACCCTGGAAGGTTAGTAACTCAACCGCTCCACCCTCCGATCTCAAGCCAGCTCCATACAGCCTTAAAATGACCGGGGAGTCTGGCTTCAGCTGGGCTCATGTTGGCCAAGTTCACGCCAACTCTGCCACAGTATTTTGAAAATTTGGCCTCGTTCAGGCCAAACCCCCAAAAGGGTGAAGACAGTAGAAGCCCATTTGTATATCTTTGGACACGCTCTTCCTCCACCACCCCCATCCTGCAACCACTGCACAGCGCCACGGACCCTGCTTCCTCCTTTCCATTCGGGTCCCGGCAGTGATTCTGACATTGGTGCGATTTTGCAGCTCTGACCGTCACTGCGCATGCACCACTCCAGGTTGTATTTCCCACTTACATTGTCATGAGAGGTGGCAAGTAGGCGAGGATGTTACAGAAATATGGGCGCCTATCCTTTTATGCAGCTATCTAGATCAGATACAGATACGGATATGGTGGTGGGTGGAATCTGAGGATGGCCCCAAGCTCCCCCACTCCACGGAGCACGAGCCCTTTATCATCCCCAGGCTGTGACCGTGATGGATTTCACGCCGCAGTTAGGTCCTGTTACACGGCACACTCGCCTTTAAAAAGGGAGCATTTCTAAGTGAGCCTGACTTAGGAGCCCTTCAAATCTGGGTGTAGAAGTTGGAGCCCGAGTAGTCAGGAAGATTCAAAGTGTTCCAAGTATTTAATACCAGAAGGTTCTCTGTTGAAGATGGAAGGCCGAGGAATGTGGGTGGTCCCTGGCCAGTAAGGAAGCAGAACTTGAGTCTTACACCTAGGACAAGGAACCGAATTCCGCCACACGGTGCCAGACTTCTGACCCACAGGAGTGTGAGTCAACAAATGGGTCTCGGAGTTGGAGCTGCTAAGTTTGTGGTCATGTTGTCACACAGCAGAAAACATTTATATATATCCTCGACTTACAATGGGGTGACATCCCAACAAATCCATTGTAAATTGAAAGTACCGTAACTCAAAAGTTCATTCAATACACCTGACCTGCTGGACATCATAGCTTAGTCTAGCCTACCTCAGACGTGCTCAGAACACAGTGTCCAAAAACTCTGGCAACGCAGTGCACTGTTGAGTATTGGTTGTTCAGTTTGGCACCCCGTGCCTGGCTGGGGGCTGTGGCTCATGGCCGCTGCCCTGCGCCATGAGAGAGTGTCACACAGACTGTCATCACCAGCCCAGGGAAGGACCAACATCAAATTTGAAGGACGGTTTCCACTGAATACATACTGCTTTTGCACCATCATGAAGTCAAAAAATTGTAAATTGAACTATGTTAAGTCAGGGACTGTCTGTATATTTATGCATATGTATTTAATCGCAATGATTTCCCTGGGGTATAATCCCCAAAGATAAAGTGGTTGTAGTTTCCCCTTAAACCCACCAAATGTGATGTCATTTTATTTCTCTAGCTCAGTGGGCAGACGTTGGTATTGATGAAGCAAACTCCTGAGAAAGCTCTTAGATTCTATGACTGCTCATAACTAATTACACTTAAAAATCCCTTCCAGTTTACATGGCCTGGAGGGCGTAGTATACTTGAGTTCTGTGCACGTTTTAAACTTCTTCTAATGCTGTCCTTCCTTTATCAGTGAGGATGCGCCCAGAGGGGCGAGTCACGAGGAGGCTGGAACTCCACCAGCTGGGCTGAAGCTGTTCTCCCAGGCAGAATATTTTTTTTCCTCTCTCTCTCTCTAGCTCTTAAAAGAAACATCAGCCCTGCTTTTAAAGGACTTCCAACTGGTTAAGTCAGGCTGGCCCAGGTTATCCCGGATAATCTTCTTACTTAAAGACAACCAATTACAGACTTTAAATGACATCCTCAAAATCTCTTTGCTGTGTCACCTAGATTAGTGTTTGCTGGGATAACTGGGAATGGTGGCTTCTAAAAGGTGACACATCAAAAAGCCACCACACTTTCTTAGCTCAGTTATTAGTTCCAGCCTCTTGGATTTTATTGTTCTGTTCTTAAAACATCTTTATCTGGTGGTGGTGTTCTAAGAGTAAGGCTGGCCTCAGGAATGAGTTGGGAAATGTTCTCTCTTTCTCTGTTTTCTTAAGAACTGTGTAATATTGGTATTATTCCTTAAGTGTTTGATAGAAGACACTGGTAAAGCCATCTGGGTCTGGAGTTCTTTTAAAATTTTGAATTCAATTTCTTTACATGCAAGGCTAGTCAGGTTTTTAAAATTTCTTTTAGTGCCCCTATTGGTAATTCTATCTTTCAAGACTTATCCTTTTCGTCTAAGTTGCCCAATGTATTGGCATAAAGTAATTCATAGTATTTCATATTAACTCTTCAATATCTGTACACTCTATAGCAATATGCCCTTTTTTCCCGATATTGGTAACTTGTGCTCTTTTTCACTCTCTCTCTCTCTAGCTAGAGGTTCATTTATATGGGGCTATCAATGTTATTGATCTTTTCAAATCACACATTTTTGTTTGATTTTTCTCTATTGTTTCACTGTTTTCTATTTCAATTATTTTTCCTCACTGTTATGTCTTTCCTTTTGCTTTTTTAAAGTTTAATTTGTCTTATTTTCTACCATGTTTAAAGGTGAAACCCTAAGTCATTGATTTTATAGCACTCTTTTCTAATATAAGCATTTCAAGTTGTAAATTTCCACCTAAGAACCTCATTAGCTGATGTATTGGGTTTTAATTGTCATTAGTTCAAATGTTTTGCAATTTCTTTTCAGATTTTTTTGTTTGACCTGTGTATCATATAGAACTATGTTGTTTAACTTCTAAATACCTGGATATTTTCCAGATTGGTGATTTTAATTTCATCATGGCGAGAAAACATATTCTGTATGATTTCAATCCCTTTAAATTTTACTGAGACTTCTCTCAGTCCCAGCATATAATGCATCTTGGTGAATTGTTGCTTGTTGGTGTATTTTTCTCTATGTATCAAATTGGTTAGATTATCTGATAGTATTACAAATCCTCTAGATACCATTTTTATTTCATTGTTCTAACAATAATAACTAATAACTAGATGATTATAGCAGGATCCCCAGCTCTAATTATGGATTCATGTATTTCATGTTTTAGTTCTGTCAGTTTCCGCTTCATGTAATTCGAATTGCTGTTAATACATGCATGATGATTGAGGATTGTTATGCCTTTTTAAACTGAAAGATCCCTCATGTCGTGAAGTGTACGTTAATGTTGACATGGAGACCCTCCAGTTGCCTCCGCAGCGCTGATTCTCGGCAGGTGTTGCCTTTGCCCAGGGAGGAGCCTGCTCTCCGCCTGCGCTCCCTTCCCCATGCTACCCCTGGCTGGGAGTGCCCTCGGGTGCCTCAGGTGCGGGATGACTGTGGACTTCACTTGACATGTGTGTTTTCCTTTCTCCCAAGGATTGCAGATCTGCACTGTCTGTGGTCCAACGCCTTAAATATTTTCTCTTTTTTGTCCAGTGTTAGAGACGTTTGTACCAGGAGTGGAAGTCTGATATTCCCTGTGCTCTCATGGCCAGAACGGGAAAGTTCCCTTTAGTTATGGTGAACACCTATCATGTACAGCCTCTATCAGATTATTATATTGCATGTGTACAATAGCTCTTTCATCATGGTGATTTACTGTTTCCTGTGTTTTGTAATGTGGGATTGTTAGCCAATAGCTAACAGAGCTTTACCTGCGGGGGTTCTTTGTAGTATACGTTGAGGACATATATTTTGGGGGTATTTTGTTTTCTTCCCCCCCTATAGTCCACAAATATTACTGAAAGTTTATACATTGATTTCTAGTATGATGCAGTTTAAAAAATTTTTTGACCTGAAATTCAAGGTTTTTAAGGTTTTAGCCCTCTTTACTGGCACATTGATTTCTTCCCTGGGTTGTCCTCTCGGCTCTGACGTAACCAATCACAGATCCTGACTTTATGCCAGGGTCTCAGCTCTGCCTCTCAAGAGCCTAAGTAAGACTTGATCTTCTTTCCCCAGCTTTCCCATGAGAGCCTGGTTCCTTAGCACAGTCCTTAGGCAGGGCCGTCCGCCTCCTCGCCACTTCACAGCTATGGAAGGCTCAGAGTAAACTCATGCACCTGCATCTCTGCTTTCTGATTTCCTCTCTGTTTCTGACACCTAAGAATTTCTAAAATGCTTAGCATTGCATTTGAAAGATGTTACACTTGACCATCATGTCTTAATGTTTTTAGCGAGAGGAGGTTTGGATCTCTTATTTCACATTACCGAAACCGGCACTTTCTCTTAGATGTTCTTTAAAAATTAAATGTGCTTTAAAAAATTAAATATGTTAATGTTTTTTGCATGGTTTGAGAAACGTTCATGATTTCAGCATGTTCAGTCTTTTTTAATTATTCAGATTTACCACCGATTACCTCCTTCCAAACTCCAGAGAAAAATTCATTAGATCATTTTCCCCAATCCGTTTGGAGTCGGAGGACTTGTAATGCTGCTTTGCGCCAAATCACTCTGAACATGGCCAACTTACAGCCTCATTGCTTTCAACAGAGACACTGAATCTCAAAGAGAGTGTATCTCATCCACTTAATGGGTGTCTGGAGTCACTGGTCTTTGAATAGTGAAACTAGATGTTATACGACTGGAAATAAAAATAGGAAACTGGGACTCATGAAACTGAGAATGTTGAATAGGTCTTTTTTTTTTCCTTTTCTAGATTTAAACAAAGAAGATCTGAAATGAATTCAGAAAATCTGAACCTCCTCTCCATCCAGCACCATTGGACTTTTTTTTCCCCAGTTCTACTGAGAAATAATTGACATACATCACTGTATAAGCTTAAGGCTCACGGCGTGATTTGATTTACATACATTGTGAAATAATTGCAACAATGGGTTCAGCTAACATCCATCATCTCATACAGATCCTGTTTTTTTTTAATTACTGGTATCTCCTTGTGATGAGAACTCTTAGGATTAACTCTCCGAATAACTTTCCTAAATATCACACAGCAGTATTAACTATAGTCATTATGTTGTACATTATACTCCTAGTAGTTATTTACCTTATAACCAGAAGTTTGTACCTTTTGACCACCTTCCTCCAGTTCCCCTACCCCCATCCTCCACCTCTGGTGACCACGAGTCTGATCTCTTTGCTATGAATTTGGTTTGGGGTTTTTTGTTTTGTAGGTTTCACATATGAGTGAAATCGTGGAGTATTTGTCTTTCTCTGTCTGACTTATTTCACTTAGCGTAATGTCTTCAAGGTCCATCCATGTCGCCAATGGTAGGATTCCTTCATTTTAAATATTTGGCTGAATAATATTCATATATATATCAAAAGTAAAATATAAAATGGTGATGATTTTCAATGCTCTTAAGGATGTGGAGAAATGGATCTCTTATACATTGCCAATGACAATGTAAAATGTCGAAGTCACTTTGGAAAAGAGTTTGGCACTTTCTGCAAAGCTAAAATATATATTTGCCATATGACCCAGCAACCATACAAGCACTTACTCCAGAGAAATAACTTACAAAGTGATCACCTTGGTGAATCTAATTCCCACCTGGCACCATGCACAGTTATTACAATATTACTGACTATATTCCCTATGCTGTACTTTACATCCCCGTGACTATTCTATTAAAAAAAATTTCAAGGTAGGTTTTATGCAATGATGTTTGGAAAATAAATTCTAACTCTGGAAGTACAAATTCAATTATTTTAATTTAATTTCGAAAGTGAAATTAAAAAGTTGATTAAAGCATGAATCTTTTCATTAAAAACAAAACAAAACAAAAACCAATTCCTTCACACAAAACAGCCACAAATACTTTTATGGCTCTCCGAAAGTTTTATTCTTAGGGCTTTTTCAGTCTGCAGGAACAAAATGCAATGTCATACTGGAAACGCCTTCCCCTGCCAGGTGCGGGATCTGCCTGTTCGCTGCTGATAATTTAACGGAGCTAAATCCAGACACATGCAAACTGTGCTTCTCCAGGGGTCCCCCTGTCTTCTGCCGTGACGCGAAAGGGGCTTCTATGCTGCTGCCACCAGCCCTCAGATATCCAAGCTGAGAACTTACGGGGTTTGGAGAGGAGATATTCTATGGGGTCAGGGAAAATGTGGCTTTGACTAGGCATTGCACTAAGTTTCACTCAGGCTCGATAAAAAGATTTATTTCCGAGGTGTTGCTAGAATCGGTGTTATTTGGTGGTATGTCACCTTTTTTATTGTGTAACTACCTGGGATGCTTCCAAAGATTACTCAGTATAATTTTAAACAGTACCCATAGTTTGCCTGTTTTTGTTGAATTGGATAAAAAATCCAAGTTTTTTCCCCCTATATCAATCATGCCTAAAATAGCTCTGAGTCCAAAGGCCAGCATTAACTTCATCGTTTGTGAGAAGAGACAGTGAACATTGGCACAGTGGACAACTCTTGCCTTGTCCTCACAGCGTGCCCATTCTTCTGGGAACATTCCTCATTTCTAGGAGCTGTTTCTCCACCATGTGGTTCTCATGCAATATCTGTCCGTGGCTCTGCCTGCCCTGGTCGTCTTTGCTCGTTCCAGGTATAGTATGTTATTTATTTGTTTGTTGTTTATTTACTTATAGGTATTTTTGCATTGGAACTGAGAAAGTGAATTCAGCTTCTTCCCAGTGGTGGAATTAATAAAACACACTGCTCAGCGATATGAGGTCTGTCTAGAAAAAATCCAACCATTGTTATTATAATGAGAATGGTTTGCATGGCATCCATGCACCTGGCAGCTGAGGAGAGTGGACTGGAATGCGCATGTGTGAACAATGATGACTTCACTCTGTTAGTCATTGGGGGTGGTAGACACTGTTGAGTGAGCAGGTGTACTGTGTGGCCGTCACATTCAAAATGACTGAGTGAGTAGAGCAACAAATCTGCCTTATATTTTGCATTAAGATTGAACATTCCTCCGTGAAACTATTTGAGTGATTCAAAAGGTTGCAGCTATGGGCAGCTGGTGACTGGCAGCTTCATCATGACAACACACCCGTTCATGCATCATGTCTGGTGCAGAGGTTTTTGGCAAAACATCAAATCACCCAGGTGACTCAGCCCCACAACAGCCCAGATTTGGCACCCTGCAACTTCTGGCTTTTCCCAAACCTAAAATCACCTTTGAAAGGGAAGAGATTTCATACCATCGATGAGATTCAGGAAAATGTGATGGGGCAGCTGATAGCAATTGGGAGAAATGTATGAGGTCCCAGGGTGCCTGCTTTGAAGGGGACTGAGGCGCCATTGTCCTCTGTACAATGTCATTGTCCTCTGTACAATGTTTCTTGTATCTTCTTCAATAAATATTTTTATTTCTCATAGTGTATGGCTGGATACTTCCTGGACAGACCTTGTATTTCCCATCAAAGCTGATGCGGAGGCGAGCATATACCTGGGGTCCCGGCACAGCCTTCCTCTCACACCCAGAGGGCTTCTTGACTAGTTGCCATGTGGCAACGGGACGTGAGAACACGGGGGATGGCAAGTTGTCAACAGGAGAAGAAAATATAGCCATGACTAAATTGCTCCAGTTCCCTGAGATTAATTTCATGTTACCACAAAGGAAGAGAGTGAATGAACGTGGTGTTCTTGCACCTCTACATAACAGTTTTGCTTGCTTGCTACTTAGAAGCACCTTTCAGGGAGTAGACAGTCACCAATGAAGGAGACGCTGGAGTTTGGTATCACCACCAGCAGTCACGTTGGGCCTAAAAGAGGAAAGCAGTTGATCCCAGGGAGAAGTGCTGACCAACTCAGGTCAGTGGGGTTTCATGGTAAATGAAATTTTTATTACCTCCTACTAAGTCTGGGGGTCAGGGTGATCCCTAGATGTTTGCCCTTTGAAACAATCAAAGAATGGTTGCATCACCAGCAGAGAGTGGAGAGAAATGGACAGTAACCTCAATTTTTGCCCAATGATATCTTGAGTAGAAAAAGTATTGAATTTTGGCCAAAACCTCTTTTGACTGACATCTCTAAAGTTCTAAGCCTTGTCCTCATGACCTGCCTAAAGGAACCTACTAGTTCCTTTGGTACCTAACTAAGACAAAGGAATCTTCTCTGATCTCTAGTCAAAAATTCCCCTAAACTATTCTCATGCCGTCTGCAGGAAGTCTGTGGGTGAATTCAGAATTCTTACAGGTAGGCCATAGGAAAGACAGAAAGCAAGATGAGTACCCGTGAGGCACACATAAATGCGTGTTCATTGCTGAATCCCCGACATCTGGTACAGTGCCTGGGGTGTAGTAGGTGCTTAATAAATATTTGTTGAATGGAAAAGTGGAATGGATTTCATATTGAAACATAAATCAGTAGCCTAGTTATTAGCTTTTCCCTTTTTATTCCTTTGTATTTTGTGATCTGCTCAAAATTTTTAAATGTACAGCGGTTTGATAAGTTTTCCTAAAAATAGTAAGGAAAAAAGTCCATTTTGCCCATTAAATGAAAAAGGTCTGGGTGTCATCCTTGCAGGGGTATCCAACCTTTTGGTGTCTCTGGGCCATACTGGGAGAAGAAGAGTTGTCTTGGGCCACACATTAAATACACAAATGTAAACAAAAACTGACGATTCAAAAAAAAAAAAAGGTTTTAAGAAAGCTTACAGTTTTGTGTTGGGCCACATTCATAGCCATCCAGAGCCTCGTGCAGCCCGCGGGCTGCAGGTTGGACACCCCTGCTGGGGCCTTACACTACAATTCCTGCACACCCTACTGGCCATTCATGGAATCACACTTCAGAATTAGAAATGAACCAAGCTGGAAACAGGACCCTGTTTTCAAGGAAATTTGTACTCTGGACACTGGACCTAGACAATAGCACAATCAAAGGGTGCTCTTTGGCAAGACTCATGTGTTTTTGTTGACCAACAAAAAGTGACACACTATCTCTATTTCTGAACGAGCTCTTTGTACATTTAAGGATGCAGTCAAGGTTGACAACACAAATTCACAGAAGCAGTCTTTCACGGCCGAGCTTTGAACAGAGGAAAGTCTAGACTGGCAGCATCCTGCACTCTAGTGGCTTCCGGAAGAGCCGATGCATAGTCTGGTGCCTGGCACGGGGAGCTGGAGCAGTGCTGGCACCCGTGGCCTTTCCCGTGCTCCGCAGAAGGATGCTGGGTTGGACGGGGCAGGAGTGTGGTGAAACTTAGTGTGTCTCTCCTTTCTCAGGCTTTGCCTTATTCATCCCCCACCCTGGGTTTTTGTTTGAAGGGAAAAAGTACAATCCTCTCTTTGCTGTAGTAACACCTCAGGCTCTCCGGATAATTATCATGGATGTGAGCAAGGAGCCTGTGGAGGAAGACCAGCAGATAGACAGAATCCCCAAAGGGCTGAACCAGAAGTCCAGCAGGCTGAGCCCAAGCTTACATGCCTATTTCCTTCCAAACCCCATGAAAGTGAGATTTAAAGAATAAAAAAGCCATCTGCTCGTATGAACAAAAAGAACAGGAAGTGAGTCCAGCAAAACCCAAGATGACATACATTTCCATGAGTTTTGAAAGGCTGAAAGGGAAATGGTTACCTGGTCACCACTGACCGGGCTAACCAAGTAAAGTTTAAACCCAGTGCTGCAGACGGTGAGGGCGAGAAGAAACAAGTGCACTCTCAGCACACAACCCAAGGAAAACGCAGGAATTAGAGACACAAGTTAATGTGGGACAATCAAGTGGGGGAGGGGAGTGCAGCTGAAAAGGATCCACAGATAGTTTGTATATAAGCTAATAGAACCCACCCACCAGATTGGTCCCCCAAGCACATGCAGCCTGAGACATCCTGGCAGGAGAAGGGAGGTTCGCTTTCTGGAAAGCTCGCCCCGCTGAGGATGGGGTGAGATGTTGTACCAAGGAATTAAGCCTGTGCTCCTGGTGATGCCACTTCCTGGACCTGTCCGGTCTGGGAGCTCCGGTGTCAGACACCCGCCTCTCGGGAGGGAGACGGGAAGACTCCTCCCTGGTGACACTGGCCTTTGAATCTGTGCAAGTGTATTACTCGGATTCAAATAAAACTCAGCTGAAAGAAAGAAGGCAGGGAGCTGATACGGACTCACCAGGAAGTTCAGCTCAAGTTATGACTTGTAGCAAAACCCCTAGAGAGTCTGCGTGACCAGTGCTGAGAAGGCTGTCAGATGAGCTTGGGAGGACAGGCAGCTCAGCCGGGGGCTCCAGGGGTCCTCAGCGAGGACAGTCCTCCAAACATCCTTGTCAAGCTCATGCTGGGTGAGTAGGAGTTAGAAGTTTAAGACAGCCCCAACTTGGGGATAAAGGGGAGCAGCTCTGTTGATGGGAAACCCAGGGAGAAGGGATTGGATATTTACAAGGAAAAGTCCCCAAACACACGTCCACCCTCAGGGCAGTCAGTGGCCTGCTTGATGTGCTTTCTAGGGATGTGCGAGAAGTTGGCTCCTTATGTCTCTTTCAGAGATTCGCCATATTTTGCCATGTACGATGCACACGTTTTGCCCAAATTTTTGAGAGAAAAATAATTGTGCACATTATACATGGGGCATAATGACTCCATACCATGAGTATAATAATGGGTATAATAATCCCATGTATAGTGCACACAAAAACGTAGGAGCGTGTTATACACAGTAAAATACGGTATATTCCACTCTCTCCACAGCATTTGGTGGAGGCAGGGTACAGAAGCCCCTGTCGATGCTGTACTGAATTCTCCTTACCACCCGGCGTACCCCTCCCTGGCTCCTGTGAGTGCTGCCGCTAATGGCTTACGTGGGTGAGGTCCCCAGATTGCCCTTGACTGACGAAAGTTCTGTCACCAAGAGAGTCAGTCCCCACGCTCAGGATGAGACGCAGACAGACTCTGTGTCTTTCCTCTTTGGCACACTTGGCCTTTCCCCGGGAATGTTTCTGTCAGCCCCCTCAAATGTACAATTACTCACAGGAGGCGCTTTAAGAAACGACTCCTTACTTTTTGGGTGTGGGGATACCTTTTGCCCTAAGAATTACATCCCTCTTATGTTGGTGTCATCTGTTTCGGCTTGGTTTGCAGAACGTTTAACTCTCCACATTGACAATGTGCCAAGGCCTTTGCCCTGGTCGCAGTGGATTCTGCGAGCGTAGGCCTTACCCATGCTGCATCAGTTTCCTTTAAAACTGTATTCATTAACTAGTGGGCTTAGTGCAGATTCGAGCTTTTAATATTCTACAACCTGTGAGGCCCCCCTGGACACTTGTATATAATGGGCAACTGTCACACAAATAGCACAAGAAGTTGGATATCGAAGCCTTTTCCTTTAGACAGATTACTGCACCTTCTCCACAGGAGCCCTCTGCCTGTGGTCAGGCTGCTGAGAAGCAGCCTGAGACGGGGATTTGGACACGTGTGGTTTATTGGGGCGATGTTCTCAGGAGAAGGGGCAGGAGAAGGAGCTGAGCTGCCCTGTGGTCCCAGGGAAAGCCCAGCCAGGGCCTCATCCTCGGCCAGCTCTGGAGCGTGTATTTCATCCAGCATCGCCCCTCCTGGAGGCAGGGGCACAGGTGTTTTGTGGTCCTTTGTCAGTCACTGGCCACCTGGGGGTGGGGCTTAACCTCCCAGGCATCTCCAGGTGAGGAGGCTCAAGGGCCATTCTGAGAAGGTCATAGGGAGCAAAGGCAAATTCCTGAGAGAGAACCTGGGGAGTAAGGAGACCTGTACTTGTGGAGCTTGGCAAGGGAAAAAGAGAGGTGATTGAGACCTTGTCAGTTAGCACGTGATTCTTTGTGAAATGGACATCAGCGGGTGGTCATGAACAGGGGAGGTCAATGATTGGATGCACGTTTCAGAAGGCCCACATCTGGGGGTGGTAGGGAGGCACGTACAGATGCAGGAAGCTCACCAGAAGACTCCAGGAGGGAAATAATGATGGTTTATACTGGTGTGCTAGGATGGGAAGTCATGAAGTGATTGCATACAGATTTTAATCTTTTAGAAATTGATATTTTTGAAATAAGCATGCTTTGAAAGCAGACCCAACCTGAGTATATGTGTGAGGGCCAGAGTAGTCAAGGATGACTGAGAGAGTTTTGCCCTAAGCAAAAATGAAGGAGGGACAGGTTTGGCAGAGGAATGGAGGGGGTGTGGAAAGAGCTTGGTTTTCGGGGTGTGTCGGTAGTTCTTACCCCTTTTTTGCTGAGTGGTATTCCATTGTATGGATGGACCACAGCTTGTCTACTCATTTGCTGATGACGGACACTGGTTAGTTTCGAGTTTGGAGTTATCAAGTGAATATGTGGACAAATTTCTGCTCAGTGTATATTTAGGGGTAGAATTCTTGGGTTGTAGGGTCGTGTCAATAATTATTAATTCTAGCATTTCTATTTGATTCTTGTTTACCTATTCCAGTTCTCTTGTGAAATTCTCTTTTCTTGAACGTATTTTTTTATAAAATATTTCAAAGTCCCTCTCTGATAGCTCCAGTGACTGTCTCATCTGAGAATCTGCCTGCACTGTTTGTTTTTAGCTTGGTCCAGTTTCTTAGGAAGGCTTCGAGTAACTTCTTGTTGAGTGTTACATATTGTGTGTCAAATTATTGAAAGTCTGAATGATGTTTTTGTTCTCTAAAAAGGCTCAGCCTGGTGTGGCTCAGTGGAATGAGTGCCAGCCTACCAACCAAAGGGTCGCTGGTTCAATTCCCCATCAGGGCACATGACTGGGTTGTGGGCCAGATTCCCCCAGTAGGGGGCGCACAAGAGACAACCACACATTAATGTTTCCCTTCTCTTTCTCCCTCCATTCCTTTCTCTCTAAAAATGAATAAATAAAATCTTTAAAAAAATAAAAATAAATAAAATAAAAAGACTCAGCCTTTTCTCTGGTAAACAGATGGTAAGGTGATGGATTACCTTCACACCCTGAGGTACTGAGCTCATTCAAGGTCAGGCTGCACTCTTTACACAAGTCAGTCTACCTCTGGTCCCCACCCCCATCCCTGTTTCTAGGGTGTGGTCCTTAGGGGTTTCCAGTTGAGCTCTAGGGTTGTTAATTGGTCCTCTCTCCCAAGGTCAGGTCTGAACTCAGATTTTTATTCTCTCAGTACCATAAAAATGCAGAAAATCCTGCTTTTCCCTTTGTCTTTCTTCCCGGTGTCTTATATTGATCACTTCCCCGCACTGTTGAAGAATGTGACAACCATCTCCAGGCAAGCCAACGGCATCAGACTCCCTTCTAATTATAGGCTCCTCTCCTGGGGTCTTATGGCTGTTTGTCAGCTCCAAGCTCCACTTCTTCTTCCCAGGCCTGTGAGATTGCTAGAAATTCTGCTTGCTCCTCTGACTCGGAACAGTGGCTCTCTCCTTTTTTCTGCCTTCTGCCTGGACTGGGGCCAAGACCAAGCACATTCCCTGAAAGCAGAGCAGCTCCAGAATGTCTGCTCACCGAACTGCAGCTCCCCTTCTCCAGAATGTTGGCCCTTGCAGTCCTGTTGGCCTCAGCAGTTCCCTGTGGTCTCCAAACAGACGGACTTTTGTGTTTTATCTGGCTTCTGTCACTGGGCTAGGGCACATCAGTCTGTTGCAAGCCACCGCATCGTGTCCAGAGGTGGCCATCCCCTCTCATTTAATTTTAATAATGAGAGGGGATGTACCTTCTCATTGTGTAGGATGTGTCTCCTTTTAATTTTTTATCGCACTTTACTATTTTGAAACTTCCACATATCTATCACTTTTCATCATTTTTAAAACCCTAGTTAATATAGAAATATGAGAATTCAGCCAACAGTAAACCAAGAAGAAAGTGTAGAAGCATGCATATTTTCATGTTCAAACAGAAGCAAATAAAGGCAATGAGTTAAACATTTGACTCACGAAGCTACAATAAATGAAATGAACCTGAGAAAGAGTAAGAAAATTTCATCAAGTTAACAAAAAAAAAAAAAAAACAAATACATTAAGAGAATAAAAAGACAATCCATAGGCTGGGAGAAAATATTTGCAACACATATATCCATTAAAGGACTGATATTTAAAATGGACAAGAAACACGTAAAAGGTAATGATAAGAAGACAAACAACCCAATTTAAAAATGGGCAAGAGGCCTGAGCACACACTGGTAGCATATGAGAAGATGCTCAACATCACATGTCATCAAGGAATTGCAGACTAAAACAATTAGATACCACTACACATCCATTATAATGGCCAACGCCCCAAACGCCGACAGCACCCAATGCCAGAGAGATGTGAAACAGCAGGAACTCTTGTTCATTACTAAGGGCAGTGCAAAGTGGTACAGCCCCTTTGGAAGACAGCTTGACAGTTTCTTACAAAACTTAGCATACCCGCCCTGGCTGGCATAGCTCAGTGGATTGAGCACAGGCTGTGAACCAAAGAATTGCAGGTTCGATTCCCAGTCAGGGCACATGCCTAGGTTGCAGGCCACGGCCTCCAGCAACCGCACATTGATGTTTCTCTCTTTCTCTTTCTCCCTCCCTTCCCTCTCTAAAAATAAATAAATAAAATCTTTAAAAAAAAGTTCACAAGAAAAGTATATTTGGAAAAAAAACAAACCTTAATGTACCATTACCATGTGATCCAGCAATCATACTTCTTGGTATGTACCCAAACGACCAGAGAATATACGTCCACACAAACAGACAGGAATGCACAGGAACATTTATAGTGGATGTATTTATAATTACCCAAACTTGAAAGCACTGTCTTGCTTTTCCATGACTGAGCTGCTGATAGACATAGAATATATAGTTTGCAAAGTATTTTCACTGTATTATAGAGTACAGACTATCTAATCTCCAAAGACCTATGCTTAATAATGAAATTTTTTAATATTTCACCTCAATAATTCAATCTTCATAAGGAATGAGTCCATTTTTCTCTTTGTCTCAAGAAGAAATCTTGTTAATAATGCATAGTCCCAGACTAGGATAACTACGTTAGAACCTTTGAAGAAAAATGGCCAATATGTTCCATTGTAAGAAAGAATGCAATCAAAGGCATCCCCTGATGCCCTCTTGTCTTGCCAGGTCTTCGTACAGCACAGGCCCACATCCAAAGGCACACAGGGTGAGCTGGAGCACTGCGTTAGGGAAATCAGTCAATAAAGAGACTGTTGAAGTGATCCCCCAAGCAGATTCTCACACCCAAACATTCCTTTATCTGTTCAACAAAGATCTACCAAGACTTGCTACATGCCAGTCACTGTTCTAGACGCTAAGATGGCAATGGAGAGTGAAAACCAATATTGTCTCCACATTATGGGGAACATACTCATTAAAAATCCACACAGTGGAATATGGTATTACAGTTATGACAGTGCCATGCTGGAACACGATTAGGGCTGATCAAAGAGAGCTACTGGAAGGCAATGGTATTGCAGCTGTTTCTGAAGACAGAGCTGGTGTTAACCAAACAAAAGGAAGGCTGAGAGCCCCTCACTGCGCTGAGCTGGCCTTGAACACTAGAGTGAGCCTGGGGGAAGTGAGGAACAGAGACAGCTAGGGAGCAGAGGGGCACTCCCTGGGAAAGGTGTTCTGGGAAGTGGGGAGGCATTGGCCCCTGGAGTCCTGTTGGTGAAACAGATTTGGATTTGATCTCATTCTAGTTACCTCCAGCTGTGTGACTTTGGACATTTTAAATACTTTGATTATTTCACTTTAATCTCTCCTTTGATTTTGTTTTCATCTACTCACTCACACGTTTTGCTCTTACAGGACACTTCCATGCTAAAAGGGCTCCTAATTAAGTAAGATATAGCGACTGCTGAGCTCACAATTCTGTCTAGACTCTGAGTCTAGCTTTGAGCTAAAAGAGAGCCACACTGGGCCAATTATCTAATATAAACAATAAGTGTATTGAATGTTGAGCTCTCCACTTCCCTAGATAAATGGGTTTCTCTATCACTTTTTTGAAATTTCTCTTATTGAAAGTCACCAACAACTTTCATGCTGCCATATGTAATGGGTACATTTCAATTGTCACCTTGACCTGTCAGTAACATCTGGCATAGCTGACCTGTCTGGTTTTCAGGAAATACTCCCCTCTTGGGTTACATGACACCTCCCACTCCTAATCTTACTGACTACACTTTGGCTGACTGACTCCTTTCCTAGTACCCTTCTCCTAGCTACCTCCAAGAGTTGGACTTCTTCAGATTTCTGCCCTCAACCTTATGATCTATCTTAATGCTGTTCTTCCAGGTGGCATGTTATTTGATTGCACCCAGCTTGAGCCATAGGCCTACCCTGTTGGAAGTTGTGATTAAAACCTAGTTGTACATGGAGTGGATGGGAAGTTCTCCAAAGGAATCAGAAGGAGATGGAGAGAGAAAGATGCTGGGTGAAGGGCTTTCACCCATTGCTCTTAGACTGGTTGAAAAAATTAATTACAGCCTCTCCTCGAATGGTGCTGACCCTCTGGAAAAGTAGCCCCAAGTGCTGGGTTGTCTTCTCTCTGCTCTTTTTTTTTAAAGAGGTGCAATTTTTAAAAATATTTTTTATTTATTTATTTTTAGAGAGAGAGAGAGAGAAACATCAATGTGCAGTTGCTGGGGGCCATGGCCTGCAACCCAGGGATGTGCCCTGACTGGGAATCGAACCTGCGATACCTGGTTTGCAGCCCGCACTCAATCCACTGAGCTACACCAGCCAGGGAGCTTTCTCTGCTCCGTTCTTCTCCCAGGTCTTGGACCTATAACTTTTCACTGTGGTTAGTTCTCTGATGCCTCCAAACTCTTTAAAATGCTTTCTTTTAGTTCTTAGTGAGAAGTTGCTCTGAATTACTTAGACACTGTTACCAGAACTGAACATTTTTACTGTGAAATTTTTGTTACACAAAACCCCAAAATTTTATCAGAGTTTGTGTTGCCTGATTCTCTAGTCCAATGACCCATATACTCAGATCATAGACAAAAAATGACCTCAGAGTCCTTTGTCTTTGGTAACCACAGTGTTTTTTTAACAAAACCTCTTTTCTAGAGTTCTTACACACTTTGATGATGGAAGAAAATGTTGTTCTGAATTTAACTTACAACCCACGCAACTCTAGGTGGAATCTGGGCACAGCCCAGGCATGTGCCCTCACCAGGAGTCAAACCAGCAACCCTTTGATTCACAGGCCAGTGCTCAACCCATTGAGCCACACCAGCCAGGCCCAACATTCCCTAGACAGTGTGGCATTTAACCTGTGAAGTAAAACTCATTCATGATGAACTATAGTCAGAGAGTCTGGGTCACACACCACTGATTTTTCCACTGATGTCAATAATCTGCAAATGCAAAGCTGTGACTCGGACAGGGGGCCTGGTTCAATAGCAGGAATTTGCTTGATTTGTTGGATTTTCCCTAAACACTGAAAACTCGGGGCGAGCATGCGTGTTCTCATTTTGAAATATTTAGTCTTGGGTGTGAATGTTGTTGCTTGTGACATAAGAAAGCCATCTCCCTTTACTCAGAGCTCCCTTGTGTCTAAAACTCATACTTTATTCACTTCTCGTAGAGTTAATTTGGTTTAGTTCACAGATTCCAGAGAAAGAAGAGGAAAAGCAGTACCAGAGACATTTGAGAGTGAATACAAGCCTTTGTTCAGTAGCTCATGGTTCCAGTGAGTGAGACTCTGAATCGTTAGGCTGCATCATGCTAGTAAAGGCTTCTGAAAAACACTGATGACACCTCGTATGTCTTTGTGATCAGAACCGCCCACTGACACATGCCCAGGATACCTTGCACTCACTCAACCACTGGCCGTCCTATGAGGAGGAGGAGACCGCACTAGGCAGACATAACTGACAATCAAATGCTCTCAGGCAGGTGTCCCCACCCGCGTCTGCATTCCTAGGCATTTCTGCATGTGCTCGGGCCCAGCTAGGATGCTCTACCCCAATATGAATCCCTAGTCCTTGCAGCACACGCTTTGTATTTCCTGACAAAGATGCCTATCATCACCTCTTGAGAATGAAATTACATGGAGTCTTTTTAAATTTTTTAAAACAGTTCTACTTTAATGTATTTGAAGATTTTTATTTATTTATTTTTAGAACGAGGGGAAGGGAGGGAGAAGGAAAGGGAGAGAAACATCAATGTGTAAGAGAAACAACTGGTTGCCTCTCAAACACCCTCCAGCCAGGGACCTGGTCCGCCAACCCAGGCATGTGCCCTGACCAGGAGTCGAACCAGCAGCCCTTTGGTTCATAGGCCAGTGCTCAACCCATTGAGCCACACAGGCCAGGGCCATAGAGTCTTCATTGGGGCTCACTGGTATGTGTACACTCAGCCCTCCAGGATTCTAACTTCCACATGTTATATAGATGACTTCCCCAGATAGCTCTACCGGTCTTTACCTTCTAAACCATTATAATTTAGAAGTGCTGCTTCCGGCACGGTGGTATAACCTCTTATCAATCTAACCTTCCCAGAATGGCTGAAAACGTCCCAGATGTAATGATAAAATTAAGGAATCAGGCATCTCAGAAAACTCTGAAAAAGATTTTTTTTAATGCTTAGGCATGTCTTAGTCACACTGCTGAAAATCAGAGAAAAAGAAAAAATCTTCAGAGCAACCAGAGAAAAATGCCAAATTACATACAAAAGAATGACTTGAAATATTGCTTACTGCTCATCTGAAACTATGGAGGCCAGATGACAGTGAAAAACACTTCTAAAATGCTGAAAGTGGGGAGAGGGGGAAACCCCTGGTAACTATTTTGTATTCAGTGAGAGCTTTGACAGAATAAAGGTGATTCAAATAAAAGGAAACTAAGAGAATGTGTCACCAACAGATGCGCTCTACAAGAAGTGCTAAAGGAAATTCCTCAGAATGAAGGAAAGTTATAACCAGAAGAAAACTCAGATTTTAAGGATGCAGGGACCACATTAGACATGGTAAATATTTGGGTAAATATAATAAACATTTTTCTCTTAAATTATTTAAAACTAGCCTGACTGTTTAAAGTTTATAAGATTACCTTGTCAGATTTATAGTATATACAAATGTACTATAGTTGACAACAACTATAGCATGAAGAATAATAAGAAACAAGCAAATCTACATTGCAAGGTTTTTCTATTTTTATAAATTATTATAATAGTAATTCTAAGTAGACTGTGAACATTTTATATGTTATATAAATAGAGTTTAACATTTTATGGGGCTTTCACAAATATTTTGACTCCAACCATCTTAAGGCAAGAAAAGGTTTCATTATTTTCTTTTAGATTAAAAAAAGGCTCAGAGCCATTTATCAATGAGCCTGAACTACATAGTTAGAAGGACTGACTAATTCATCTTTCCTCTCATCTAACCTCATCTTGGCTAAAGTTTATTATGGATTTTTCTGTGATGTGATTCCATCATGAGAGGCCATTAAGGTCTTTATGGGTTGAATTTGCACCCCTGACACCAAGATTCCTATGTTCAAATCCTAACCCCCAGAGCCTCAGAATGTGACCTTATTTGGAAATAGGGATGTTGCAGATGTATTAAGTCACAGTGAGGTCATATGTGAATAGGGTGGTCTCCTAATTCAATATGACTGATATCCTTCTAAAAAGGATACATAAGGAGACTACCGTGTGGAGACTGAAGTTATACGGCCACAAACTAAGGAACTCCCGGGAACAAGCATAGCAGAGAAGTGGGCACACACCTTTCCTTGCACCTTCGGGGATGGGGAGGGGCACACCCATGCTGATCTCAAACTTCTAGATCTGAAACTTCTCACCTCCAGAACTACAGACAATCCATCTCTATTGTTTAAGCTCCTCATTGTGTGGACCTTTGTTATGACAGCCTTAGCAAACTAAAAAACCACATCTGTGAGCTGAGTTCTTGATCCTCACCGATGTGCATCTCATCTTTCCTGCGTTGCTGTCTACCGCCATCGTCCCACCACATGCTCCATTTCTAATGCGCTTCTGAGTGTGTCAGGGAGCCAGATCGCCATGCTTGCTAAGTTTATCTGAAAATATGAAGGCTAAATCGGCTTTGAGAGGGAAGACAACAGACTCCAGAACTTAGACTTAACTTTTTTATTAAGAGAAGCAACAAAAGATGAAGATAAGTGGGAACTGGTTGACAGACACAGATGGTTTGGGTTTAGAACAAGATTTAGTGACCATATTTCAACAGATAATACCCCAAGCTCTCCCGACCCCTAAGGCAGAATTGGGAGCGGTCAAGATTCCAGAATCAGACCTCTGCTTTCTTGTCGTCTCTGGTGATGCAGCATCGCCACGATGACCATTTCCTTTACGTACTTTTGATGCTAAATGCCAGTAAATATTTAGAGCTTTTCTAGAAAATAAAATATGCACGCATCAGAAACATTAGGTGTGGAGCCCAGAGTTGGGAAGTCAAAAGCCTGGAGAGACAATAAAAGAATGTCCCCAAACGTCAGCTGTGTGAGCAATTAGGTTGGTGCTGTGAATTCCAAAGCCGGGTGAGTCTTATTCTCAGAACAGCTGTAATGAGGCCATTGGCCCATGGTAATATGGAGACTTAAATAAGCCCAAGCAGCCAGTTACTGATCAGAGTATTTCTAACAGACAGGTCAATAGTTTCCTCGGTAGCAGCTGCTTCCCGGGGTAACGATCCCAACAGCTCTGCATTCCAACCGACTTCAGTAACCATGTCCGTGCGCACCGACTGCCGCCGCTTCCAAGAACGCATCAGCCCGAGGGAGGGAGTACCTGTCATCTGTTGGCCCGCATGCTCCCAGAGTGATCGATCCTCAGCATCTGTGAGAGTAAGGAAGTCTTTCCTCTCGATTGGTGAGTTGATGAAATAGTGGCATTAGGACTTGCTCATTGCTAAACATAAGCATTTGGCAGGAAAAGTCAATAGCACACACACTTTGGGTTTCATATTTGTTCCATCTCTTTTTCTTTCCTTTGGCCACACACCACACCCCTTCTCCCAATCCGTTCTATTGCCTGTTCTAACCCCACCACTCTGTGCGGCGTGTTTGGTAAGTGTGAGGCACTTTGGATCTGCTTGGTGATGGGCTTGGGATGGTACTAGAGACCGTAGGGGAGGCAGGCAGGAGTCGGAGCCCTAGACCAATGTATTAAGAGACTAAGAATTCTAGTCCCTGTGTGACCTTGCACTGGGCTCTCTGACACAAAGTGAAGTGGGACTACCGTGGAGTGGATTACCATGTTTTCAAACTGCCACTGCAGGTGCTGCTGAGATGAGGAAAAGGAGGAGGAACAGGCAAAAACCCCACTGGCCTTCTTCTACATATACACACATACGCACACATCTTAGCAGAAAAAAAACTCTACATTCTATTCTTTCTAAAAAATATAATTCTGTGTGGATTGCTTGGAAATGTTCCATTTATAAAGAAATTTATATGCATGGATGTGTGCATGTACTTCATTCCATGTTCCTGATAGCGTGGCATCCTCCCACCTGTGGTGCCCTCTGCCCATCTTCCTGTCCTCTCCTTCTTCCTGGCACTGCACCGAGGGTGGGTCCACACCTTGCTTTGCCAGCATCTAGCACCAGACCTATTTACACAGGCTTTTCCAAGAAGGGCCAGCAGTATCTCAGGGGGCAAGGAGAGCCCTACCTTCCAGAAATAGGGGACTGGGAGTGCCCCCGTCCCCTTTCTGCTCCCCACAGTGTCATGTGACCTCAGGACATTACCTTCTCTTCTCTGAACCTTGGCACAGTTGGTTTTATTTTTGCTTGGAAGATGAGAAAATTGGACACAATATCAAAATATCTTTCAACTAGAATATATCATAAGCCTATAGATTCAGCTGACCTTTTAAATGAGTTGGCTAATTGTTTCTCTTTCATGATAACTTTTACACAGAGAGTCTAGAAAGCTCTCCCTGGGATCTTGTAGGTTGCAGTTCCCACCTCTAACTATATATCCACAGCATCACATACAAGCCCTCCTGACCACTACTCCTAACGCACACACGCAAATTCTCTGGTTCTATCTCAAACAGTTGGCTAGTCTTTTTTGTGATTTTTCATAAAACATCCTAAATTGCCATGGAAAAGAAATAAGATTTTATTAAGTGCCTATTAAATACCAGGCACCTCATAATTTTCAGACAACCTTGTTATCTCCCTTGCTACATACAAAGATATTGGGGCCCAAAGAAATTTAAAATCTATTTACCACCAATCCGAGGTGGAAGCCGGAGTTGAACTCGGGTCTGGCTGTTCTGTAGCCCCGCCCCCTCCTGATGGATTGTTTATGTCGGAATAGCCCTGAGCTCTCTCCCTCACTGGGCCACAGGACACATATTGACTCCAAGAAAATGTTTTCTTTTTTAAAACTTTATTAAATGTATTGGAGTGACATTGGTTAAAAATTATGCAGGTTTCAGTGTATAATTTTATAACACATCATCTGTATATTGCATTGTGTATTCACTGCCCAAAGTGAAGAAAATGATCTTTCAAAATACTTAGGGTGATGACCTGGTTTTATGTCAAGTTCCAGCCATCCTTCAATCCCCCAGTCATCAGGGTGTCACTGTGGGCCCCTGTGAGTTCAGATGGGGAGAGGAGAGTGTGTTTTCCTTCAGGACTTGGAGGCGTCAGTGAGATCCCCGGGAGAACATGCAAGAAGCTACTTGGTAAGCCTCATCGCCACACAGCTTCCTATGTGCTGGCAAGTGCTATGGAAACTGCACCGGCCTGATGGATCTTCTGTTATGGGGCACATTGTCACCGATTTGATGAGTGAGAGAGCGTGGCTCCCATAAACGTGTTGCTTAGTAATAGGACAGCAACAGGGAAGGAAAAAGTGAAACTGTAGACAGTATTTGAGAACATAAATTAAAGTCCAGGCATGAAAAGCAATGCTCCTCTTTTTAGATTCTTCCCTTTTCTACCCACCTGAGTTAGCTATTATTGGTTTATTTGTCTTCAAGGTGAGAACAGTGAAAATATCAAACAGATTTTTTCCATTCTTCAGAAAAATAAAGCCACTAAGAATAATGGGTTGTGTACAAAGTGAACATCTTACTTAGACCAGCATCCTTACACTCAGAACAAATGTTTGCATTTGGAAAGGATTATGTTGACTCCCATATATTTCTGTCCATAAATGTAATATATTTTCTTTATGGAAAAATAATACTTATTAAATGTAACCATAAAAATAGAAAAATGAGGAAAAAATCCGTGGTTCTTTCCACCCAGTCATAAATGACTACTCTTGATATTTTGCTTAGTTTTTTTCATCTTTTCTATCCTAATACAATAACTAATAAATACAACACAAGAATAAACTCTGTTTTGCATAATCGCAACTGTGAACCTACTTTTGCCCCACTCTATATTAAAATCTTTCATTGTGGAATTCTATGCAGCAGGAAGAAAGAAGGAGCTCCTACCCTTTGCAACAGCATGGATGGAGCTAGAGAGCATTATGCTAAGCGAAACAAACCAGGCAGGGAAAGACAAATACTGTATGATCTCACCTTTAACAGGAACCTAATCAACAAAACAAACAAACAAGCAAAATATAACCAAAGACACTGAAATAGAGAACAGGCTGACAGAGACCAGAGGGGAGAGAGGAGGGAATTTCAGGGGAAAAGGGGAAGGGTCTGCAGGAACCAGTACAAAGGACACATGGACAATAACAAGGGGGCGTGGAAACAGGAGGGAGGTGGAGAGGGCTGGGGGAGGGTGGGTTGGAATGGGAGTAAAAGGCAGAAAACTGTACTTGAAAAACAATTAAAATTTAAAAATTAAAAAAATAAAATAAAATCTTTCATTGTCATTTCTTCTTTGTGAATTCCAAGCATATGTGAAGTTTCTAGGATTTCTGCTGTTCAGATCCCTCATTTGATTGCATTTGGTATGATGTGACTCCTTTAAAATTTGTATGGTCTATGGTTTTTTGAACTTTTTATATCACTCAAATAGAGTAAATACTCTGCTGGTGCTACGTGTGTTTCATATGTGTGAATCAGATCATGCTTGTTAATCATGTTGTTGAAATCTTTCAAAAACATACTTTTATCTGCTTGTCCTATCAGTTATTAAGAGAAGTGTATTAAACTCTGCCACTATGATTGTAGACTTGTGTATTTTCCTTAAGACCATGAATTTAACTGTACTTGAACAATGATTAAAATAAAAAAATAAAAAAATAATAAAAAAAAGACCATGAATTTTTGTTTCATGCATTTTGAGGATATATGGCTAGATGCATACATTTTTTAAATTATATATTTCCCATGAATTTATTTTTTATCACCATGTAATATCTAAATCTCATGTACAATTATTTAGTTGGCATATAGTCGTTTTACATTTAATATAATTTTCTGCTCATACATATTAATTTAAGTAGAGCATTTTACTACTTGCTTTCCATACTCCCCCTTACTTATTTCTTACCTACTCTTCCTCTGTTTGGGGCTTGATAATTTTTTATTCTATTTCTCCCTTTTAGCCTAGCAGTAGTACATTATTTTCTATTATTTTAGTAGTTACCTTAGAAATTACCACATGTACCCATGACTTAGGATTTAATACAAATAAATACTCTTACCATTTCCCAGACAATGTGAGGGCCATAGGAACTCTTAATTCTATTTATCCCCTACATACTTCAATGCTATTCCTGCTATGCATTTGTTTCTATATTTCAATACCTCAAGTCATTATTAGTATTGTTTTTAGAGACAACATTTATTTAAATAGATTCACATTTAAACACGTTTTAATCTTTCTTGCAACTTCAAGCTTTCCTCTTCTTCTAAAGAACACCTTTTACTTTGTATATTAGTGTAGGCTTGCTGGTAACAAATTTTCTCAGTTTTCATTTGTCTGAAAGTGTACTTATTTCCATTTTACTTTTGAAAACTATTTTTGCTGAACATTAAATTCTAGAGTAGCAGTTACTTTCTTTAATTCCCTCGGAGACATTATTACACTATTTTCCAGGCAATGGATGAATAATCATAATTCACTCCAGTGGTAAGGTAAGGTGTGACTCCTTTCAAGGGCTGAAAAAAGTCATGGGGTGAAAATGAAACTTTGGATACAAGCAGCTATTTAAATTACCTACCTACCTATGTATCATCTATCATCTATGTTGAGAGGTGGGGGCAGGGCGTTATCAATCAAAGAAGGCCAGTTTGGGAAGAACAGAAGGGGACACTTTGTGTCTCGGCTTAGCCCTCCTGTTTCCTGATAGGACCTGAGTTAAATGGGACCAGAGCATGTAGTCATGAACGGACACATGCCCCTGGCATGTTTCACCTGGAAATAAGTGGCATTCCAAAGACCACCCTGCCCCTGCTTCTTCCCCTTTGATTGGCTAACCTGCTATGATTTGACGCAGGAATCCCATTTCTAGAAATCTTTTCCAAAGCTACAGGGGCAAAAGTTTGAAATAAGCTAACTTTGGGATATTGATAGAAAAATTTTAAAATGGAGTTAATATTACCACTGAGTGTGTGCAAAGCTCTAGGCATATTCTACATACTCAAGGTAGAGCAGCTATTACTATTCCTAGGCAAGACGTGAGCGCAGGGGTGTTTCTGATTCAGGCTATTTGGAAATGGAATCAGGATGAAAGTATGAAGCATAAAAACTTCACTGAAATTCTTCTTCCTCCTTCCCTAAAGCTCTGACTATCCTCCTTGGAGTGCCCTTTCTGGCTCTGCTTAGCAGCCACCATTTTAAATAGCCATATTGATTTTTCCTTCCTTTACCAGCAAAATCCTCCGGGCTCTGTTGACAGAGCAAAACACACGCTCTGCTTTTTCAAGCGCTCCTCAAAGGCAGTGCACTGCGGCAGCCCTTCGTGCCGGGTGTGCAGAGAAAGCAACGCAAGGGTGCTGAGGACAGGTGCACATTACCTGGCCGTTCCCGGCCAGTGCGGGCAAGTCAGAGTCCTGTAAGTCAGGGTCAGGTGCAGCCAACAATGGACTCCGGGTCAGGACTGGAAGACGTGTTGTATATGCTCTTTTTTTTAATGTAAATAAAGGGAATGAGATAAAACTCCAGAGCTCTGGTTCACTTGCCTTTTCCCTTCAGATGTGCCTTATGTTTCACACACTCACTCTGGCGGCTGCTGCCACCTCTTGCTGAGACAATGCCCAGGACACTAGATGCCAACCAGTGCCCTTCACCTCTGGTGCGTGCCTCAGCCAAAGCCCGGATGTGGAGATGGGGACAACATGGCCCAGTGACATATTGTGAGGACTGATCCCAGCGTTCTGGCCTGATGCCTCCCTCTGCATGTTTGCTAGACACACCTGCCCATTGGATAATGTCCAGTCAGAGGGATGGACAGAAAGAGGCCACCCTCCAGAGTCCTGACAGCCTCAGAGGGCTCTCAGCCAGAGGCTCTGTGGTCAGCAGCCCTGGGGCAGATCAGCGTGGCTGCTGTTCAGTCCTGAGGCAGAGGAGGGGAGGCAGGACTCGGGACAAGAAGGGAAACAGAAGTGTGAGGAAGGAAAAGCCCCATATAAGAGGAAGGCAAGAAGGCACTCTTACCTCCACACCTTCCTTCACCCTCCTCCCGGGAGCGTGAGAATAAGGAACAGTTACAGAGAGCACCTCAGGACTATCTAGAATGTTGGGTTTTCATTCATTCATTCACTTAAATTCTTAATGTTTAATATTATAAAATATAACAAAGATATTCACAGCAATGCTCTATCAGGAAGTAAATACCTGTGTAATTACCACGTAGGTCAAGAAACACAACATTACCAGCATTCCAGGAGCTCCTCCGTACTCCTGCTCACCCAGCCTTCCCACAGTGAACCGCTTCACTTACTGGTGGTGTCATTTCTTCCTATCTCTCTGCCTACCTACACCACCCAAGTACTCTCCTCTAAACACTGTAGCCTACTTTGCCTATCTATTAACATGTTTTTTAAAAGATTTTATTTATTTATTTTTAGAGAGGGAAGGGAGGGAGAAAGAGAGAGAAAGAAACATCAATGTGCAGTTGCTGGGGGCCGTGGCCTGCAACCCAGGCATGTACCCTGACTGGGAATTAAACCTGCAACACTTTGGTTTGTAGCCCCTGCTCAGTCCACTGAGCTATGCCAGCCAGGGCTAACATGTTTTAAATAAATAGAATCTAAGCATCCTCTTGTTCCAGCTTCTTTGGTTCTATATAGTGTTTATAAGATTCATCATGTTGCTTGTAGCTGTTGTTCATTCAATGCCATTGTCTTACTGTATTTAGGGAAATGAACATACCACGAGTTATTTACCTGTGTTATTGTTGGAGGACATTTGGGTTGTTTCCAGACTTTGCTAAGAATAATGTTGTTATGGGCATCAGTGTTCATGTCTGTTGATTCACATCACACATTTGTGGGGGTTTATATTGAGGATTATGGTTGTCCATAAAACTATTCACAATGACCTGGAGGAGCATAAGCAAGAGAGTAAGACAGAGAAAGGGGAAGAGCATTGCATACAGAGGGAACAGCATATGCAAAGACCTAGATGTGAGGAGGGATGGCTGGGTTAAGAGAACTTCCCTGGTCCATGCTAGCAGGAGCAGAGGGTCCAGGTGGAGGAGAGGCTGGGTCCCCACTTGGGGTCAGGCATTGACCCCAAGTACTTGGCTGCCAGGCGTTTTCATTTAAATTTTATTCTTAAGGTGACAAGGAGCCTATGGTGGGTTCTGAGCTGCACAGTGACACCATGTGGCATTTCCATTTTAGATGAATCATTCTTTTTGTGTTGTGAAGAATGGGGAGGGTTGGGGAAGAGCTAAAGGTGGGAGAGCTTTTGGAAGGTCATTTTAGTGATTAGGTAGACGTGATGGTGGCTTTCTCTCGGTTAGTGGTAAAAGGTTAGATAGAAGTAGACTGTGTCATGAGGCATTTAAGATGCAGAAATTTATATGCATAATGGTGGGAACCAATGAAAGAAAAAGTAGAGTATTTGGCCCTGGCTGGTGTGGCTCAGTGGGCTGGGTACCAGCCTGTGAACCAAAGGGTCATCAGTTTGATTCCCAGTCAGGGCACATGCCTGGGTTGCGGGCCAGGTGAGGTTCTCAGTAGAGGGTGCATGAGAAGCAACCACACACGGATGCTTCTCTCCCTCTCTATCTCCCTCCCTTCCCCTCTGTCTAAAATGAATAAATAAAATCTTCAAACAAAAAAAAGAAAGAACAGATTATTCATAGTTTAGACCAGATTGTAAAACAGAGCCAGCCCTATTCTTTCTATTACAAGAGGTGGATTTTACCAGAGACCCGTCCAGGGTAAAAATAAACAGTATGCATTATTGGGTTTTTTTTATAAGCATGGAGTTGAGTAGCTGCCAAATCCAGCTTCCCCAGAAATTATCTTGCTCCCTGGACACAGAGTCCCGCGATCCAGCAGAATCTGTTTTGTTGGAAATTGCAAATATACTGAACACTCACATCATTCAGAGTACTTGATGTCAGCCACCTGCCATCTTATAAAACCTCACCACCCGCAACAGCACAACAAAAAGCTGGCCCCCCGCCTGGTCCTGGGTCAATTAGCTGAAATTCCATTTGTCATAAACAAATAGCTTTTAATGAACTCATCCAATTATCTACTGATGAATCATTGAGAGTTTAGCTGAATAACAACTCTCTGTAACTTCTCGGGCAAATAAACTGGAGTGAGGCAGCTCCCTACACAATTTCCCCATGAGAGAGAGGGAGAGTGCCCAGGAGCCTATAGAATACAGTACAACACTGGGTGTTGTATGATGTCATCCATTCTTGTATGAAACAAAGACGCAGGAGAATGTAAAGGCTAGCACAAGGACAGAGAGGGTGCCGATGCATGGCACAGCTTTTTAAAAATTCTTCAAAATTTAGCTCTTTTAGTAAAATGGCTTTGGAAAGTTAATTTTCAGAGGTTTGGCCTTTGTGCATCACTTCATCTTTTTGAGTCTGTTTTCTCGTTTGTAAAATGAAGATAGTAATAATACCTACATTGTAGGCTTATTTTAAGGGTTATATAAAGCAGTAAGAAGAAATTACCAAATGTTGTAGTCAAGAAGTAACGATAGCTGATCCTACAGCTCAATAAATAGTTGTTTAATTCATGATATGCAAGCCCAATAACCAAATAAAAATCAATCAGTGAAGAATGACTGGCTATTGCATGCCAGGGATTTTCCTAAGTTCCTTATTCCATCCTTGGGCCATTGCTGCAAAGCAGATAATATTGTCTCCACTTGCAGGTGAAGGATGTGAGGTTTAACCAGGTGAAACACGTGCTCAGTGCCAAAGGTCCTGCCCCATGGATCCAGTGACAGACCCCAGCGCAGTTTAAAATGTTGCTTAAGTCAAAGCTCTGGGTCCCTTCTGAGTTCCAACACGTACTAGCTTTCTTACCCTGGGTAACTTACTCACTTCTTTAAGCCCTAGTTTCCTGACACACCAGGCTGGTATAGTCACACCCGCCTCAGCGGTGGTGTGAGGCTCAATGGAGACAATGGGCACTAAGTAGTTCCGTCATGTCCATTGGTCTCCCTCATGCCAGCGCCCCACGCAGGCTCTGCCAGGTGCGGTCCCACTGGGGAGGAACGACTTTTGTTGCCCACAGTGTGTTCTGCTGCATCTTCTGGCAGGGGGGCATCATGGCTGGCCTTCCCAGGATGTCCAGAGGAGGTCCAGAGGCAGGTTGCTCTTTCCAAATGCCACGTCTTGGCATAAATCAAACAACAACAACAACAACAATTACTTAGACTTAGAGTCAGGTTTTGTCCCCAGCTGAGTCACAGTAACATGGTCACTCCCATCTTACTTGACCACTGTCATCGGCCCTTTTCCTTTACAGACCAGAATGTGGGGGTAGTTTTCTAAGCGTTTCGGAGGAAGCACAAAGCACCTCAGATCTTTAAATTAGTTTCTATTCCTCTTGCTCCCCGTCCCCCGTGGTCCTATGAATGACCACATCAGCCCACTAAATGTGTCAAGAACCTTAGTTAATTAGAAAGTCACAACTCATGCAGGCACTGACTCAGGGGTCAGTGACACCAAAACAGATGCGTGAGCTTCACGGAATGGCCCCTCCCCCACATTAAGGCAATTGTAATCCCTAATATTTACTAGTAGGGTATAATTACCACTGGTTGAAAAGAAAATGTATATTAAGTTATTATACATTAATTACATATTAGGGGGAATCTAGTGGACAGTGTTTATTTGAGAATAAGGAAACATAAATTATAAATTTAGTTTTCTCAAATAGATCTTCAACATGTCACTTTATTCCTCTTTGCCTTAGTTTTATCTTGTGAGAAATAAACTCTTTTGAGCATGAATAGCCAGCTTAGCTCAAGGATAATGGGTCTGGTGAGATAACGCATTTGAAAGGATTAAGTAAAGAATTATATTTATTCTAAGAAGAACCACGATGAGAAAAGGTGTTCTATTGTTGTGTAAAGAGCACCAGACCAGACACTCAGAAGGGAATTTGAAATTTGTTAATATAGACAGAAAACTTATGGAAGCCAATTAGCAAGAAGCAGGAGAGCGTGTTTTGGAGCCATTTTTAGCAGGTCTGGCACAGAAGATTTAGATACTGAGGATTCTCAAGAGAAAACTTGTATCAAGGTCCGTTTCAGGGAAGGGAGTTTTCCTAACAGAATGGCAACTGTTTGTGACAATTAGGGATTTTATCTTATAACACTGGTAAGGATTCACAATACAGAGCAGCGAATGAATCTTTGTGGCCTGCTTCTTCTGTCTCTACAATTGCTTATAAGACAATCTAGAGTACAAAGAGGAGAAAAATCCAGAAATATCCATTGGCCAAACTGCATGGGATACTATCTCAGTACATTGAATTTCTTGTTAATTCAGCATTAATGGCAAGCCCCAGGTCCATGTAAATATATACTATCAGGGTTGGAAGGATCTAGTAAACATCAAGTTCAAGGACCTTCATGCTGCTCTCTGGAAAGACCCTATTGACCTCCCTCAAGGGTATCCCAGAAATACAGGAAAAGTTGGGTAGACAAGGTTCTCAGGCCCCAAACATGTGATGCTCCCAAGTTTATGCTAGAGCAGTACACTTGGAATTCTCTGAAAGATGATGACTTTGAAAAGTATATGAGTAGGGCTTCTAACTTTTTTGTAGGAAGATGGTGGCCATCTAAATTAGAATCTTTTAATATATTCTCCAGAAAACATACAGACCATTAAAGAAAGTAAAGAAAACCACATTTAAGCCATGCTACAGCATAACTAGGAGACAGGGACTGCTAACGTTATCAATTTATGTGTAAACAGAGGAATATACATTCAAAACAGCAAAGCCAGAACCAGCACCAGGACTCACACCCAAATGGAGCATGGGCACACCGCTTGGGAAAGGAGGAGAGAGGAGGACCCTGGCCCACTGGAGAAAGGTGGTCCCGTCCTAAGTGGAGGAAAACAAGAACAGATCTAAAACCCAGTGAAGCGAGCACTAGCTCTGGACGGGATTCGAGTGACTACGAAGAAATCGACACCAAGACGTGTGCCAGTACACAGGATCCAATGGAAGGTGCTGCCTCTGGGGAACACGGAGCCAACTAAAAGGGAAGGTATCTCTTGTCATCTTCACGGTCAGTGGAAAGAAAGGGGCAAGGGGTGGGAATTAAGGGTCTTACAGAAACCAAAGACTAAAATTAAGAAGCTGACAAACCCCCTCTTCTCCCTCTCCCAAGAGGCCACCCACTCAAGGAACTACACTTCATCACGCCACCAAAGGGGGAGCTCTTGAGCTCAGAAAGCTACTGAGCCATCCATACTCCTTAGCCCCGTGTGTTATTTCTGGTCCAGACAATATAAGCATTTTTTAAATGAACAGAAAATGATACAACTACCTTACACAACCACCTTAAGAAGAAATTTTTAAATGAGAATAAAACATTTCACTTAGCAATATTTCCCCTAAAAACCACCCACTAACCAAAGAAAAACAATTAAATGGTATCCTACCTTCAGTTTAAATATTAATAAATAAATACTTGTAATTAGGAAAGACCATCTTGAATCAGGAATTTTAAAACTTATAATATAAATGGATAAAAGACAAGAAACGTGAAATGGAAGTTGACCAAATTCAAGAAACAGATTGCAAAAAAAAAAGGCAAAATCATCTCAGAAAATAAACTAAATTATAAAGTACACAAGGAAGAATAGATTTGACCAAAATTATAATAGGAGCCTTGAGGAGAGGGACAAAAACAGCCAAAAGATCAAAAGCAAAATAAAGAGAGCAGTGAAAAGAATCAAAGACAAAGTAATAGAGACAGAAAACAGATATGAAAATCCAGACATATGCGTATGGTTGGAGTTTTTAAAGAATCTTTTTAAATTTGAACACAATTAATATGTGAAATTATAATTTTTAAAAATAACAAAAATAAAAGGCCTAGTTTAAATATTGAAAATTAACCTAAAAAGTTATAACTCAAGATAAATTCTGTCATACTTTAAACATAACAGAAATGCTCTGCAGAAGAACATCTTAAAAACGACATGGTTCAGTTGGTTGAGCATCATCCCACAAAGCGAAAGGTTGCCAGTTAGGTTCTCAGTCAGGGCACGTGCCTGGGTTGCAGGCTTGGTCCCTGGTCAAGAAGCAACCAATCATTGTTTCTCTCTCACATGGATGTTTCTCTCCCTTTCTTTATCTCTCCCTTGCCCTCTCTCTAAAAACAAATGAAAAGATCTTTTAAAAAATAGGAAAGAAGGAAGCCAGCAAGGGAATAATAAAATAATCAAACTGATTGCTACATGGATAATAGTTAACACAAAAGGGATATAATTTAAAGCTGAACAAACCATTTAGGAGAAGCCTACCTAAGGAAAGGGACTTGGAACATTATAAAAGGCATTTGTGTCAAGGTAATGACTAGAACAAAAATACAGACTTTGCTAAATAACCTCAAGGAATAAAAAAACAAATAGAGAAAACGTGTCACAAAGAAATATGGCATAGCACATAAAGTAAGTATAACATAGCCCTGGCTGGCGTAACTCAGTGGATTGATCATGGGCTGCAAACCAAAGCATCACAGGTTCGATACCTAGTCAGGGCACATGCCTGAGTCACAGGCCATAGCCCCAGCACCCACACATTGATGTTTCTCTCTCTCTCTCTCTCTCTCTCTCTCTCTCTCTCTCTCCCTCTCTCTCTCTCTCTCTCTCTCTCTCTCTCCCCCCTCTCCCTCTCTCTCTCTCTCTTTCTCCCTCCCTTCCCTCTCTAAAAATAAATAAATAAAATCTTTAAAATAAATAAAACCTTAAAAAATAAAGTAAGTATAACATAAAATCATATGACAGAGTTGACAATACACCAAACAAATCAATCCCATTTAAAAAATCTAATAGCTGTAACTCATCTATTAAAAGAACACAATTTGGGGGTTGACTCACTAAGCAAAACTGAGTTCTCCACTGGATCAAATTGTCATTCCTAAAATGAATCAAGTAGGGTAAAAATTAAGGGATGCGCAAAAGTATAAGGAACAGATACCAACCCTATAAAAGTGCCTGGCACAAAGGTGACGTCACTGGGAACAAAGGCCAGGTGCAGTGAGTGGGAGAGGCGACATGTGCCGTGAGAGGGAGACTGTAGGTGCAAGGCCACTCGTTGAGAAGGGATGGTTCTGAGGCCAGTAAAGGACAGCAGCTGAGATTCAAAGGCCATATTAAAGGCCAAATAGACTTGAGAAAGTTTACACTCAACAGGACAGGAGCCAGGACAGAAAGAGAGCTCTTATAATCTGAAAGGATATGTATTTTGTTTATATAAGGGGACTTGAGAGATGAATTCCGTAAGTCCTCAAAGAGTTTACAACCTTGTAGAAGAATTAAGACATAAACACAAAAGGGAAGTCAAAACAAAGGGTTCTGGGACACAGGGAGGGCAGGAGAAATCCCAGCCACAGAGAAGAGCCTATAAGATCTGCTGGAAGGATATCAAGCAAATCTGCATAATATTGCTGGATCTTGCTCCAAGAAGGTTGTGCCCATTTTTACTCCCACTAGCTGTGTATGGAAGATGACAAGAAGAATCCCTTCCTACTCAGAAGTAGACCCCCTGTTTGTGCAGTAACATGGCACTTTCCTGAGCACCATCATCCAATGAGGTGGCATCATATCCTGCCCCACGCATATGCTTCACCATAGTCCTCAAGAGTGTCGATGACTAAATACAACGTTATATGTGGTACCCCACACAGTAGGTGCTTCCTAAATGTTTCCTGTCCCTCTAAGTTTTGTTAACCCAATTGTATTTCTTGACTTTCAGTTCCTTAGGAATGGGTGTTTCTATTTTTACTGAGCACTTTGTTGAAAAGGACTAATTGTGCCATTGCAATTTTTTCCCAGGACTAGAGCTACTTTGATTTCCAGACTTCAGAAACAAGGCCACATGTGACTGGTTCATGGCTTTTCTGTCTGTCAAATTTTGCCTCCTCCTGAGCCTTTCGGTCTTTGCTGCGGAAGCCCTCTCACCTTCATTGGCTGCCCTCTGGAAGTTCAACCACCTCCTTAACCTTCAGCCCTCCTTTCCCTGGTGCTGTTCCTAGACCTGCTCCCTCCTTCCATGTTGGCAGTTCCAGAAGCAGAGCTCCACCCAGCTCCCTTGTCATGTTGACAATCTCCAGCTGAGGCCCCACTGACTCATTGTCCTTATAAGTCAATGAATCATAAGCCACCGGTGACTCAGCCTTCTCCCTTTTGATAACATAATGAGGAAGTGTCTCCATAGAGTCATGGCATTCATTTGCAGAAAGAAACTTCACTGGGATGAGTTGATGAACACATTTGTATTCATTACAGGGAAAGGTCACATTATGATGAAAAATCGAAAATCAGAAATGATTTTATAGGTGATACTGAAGGGAGGAAGATAGACCAACGTGCTCTCTTTGAGTGAAACAGAATTTTTCTTGTGAGACATGATGACCTCAGTAGTGAATTATTAAACTGAAAACATGGCTGCGTGGTGTGAACATAACCAAAGGCTATTAAATGTGATTTTGATCTCTGACACACTAAAAGGAATGACACAAAAAATGAATATCTAATAGTTTCCCATTCTTATAAAGTAGCCAGTCTCTGAGACTTGAATGGTTTATGAACAAACTCTTCTCTTTTGAATTTCAAGTATTGATAATCGATCATTGAACAGCTTGGAAGTTCAACATGTGAACAGAGCATTATATTAATTACAGTAAGAGAAAATTTGGTATCTCTATTGTAAAAGCTCACGATTGGTTCAGCCCCAAATTCATGTACACATTTATTCATTCAATATTTCTTCAGTGTCTACCATGTAGCAGGTACACTAGAGGTAAATTAAGACAACGAGAATACATCTTATGCCCACTGGTCTCATAGTAAAATGGTGTCCCGTCTCAAAGGCACATTATAGAGATGCTGGCACTATTCACCACCTTCTAGACATTCTTTTTTATTATCTCACTTATTTTTTAAAGGACAATAAAAGAGCTGTTTAGCTCTGGCTGGCGTAGCTCAGTGGATTGAGCGCGGGCTGCAAACCAAAGCATCGCAGGTTCAATTCCCAGTCAGGGTACATGCCTGGGTTGCAGGCCATGACCCCCAGCAACCCCACATTGATGTTTCTCTCTCTCTCTTTCTCCCCCACTTCCCTCTCTAAAAAATAAAATAAAATAAAATCTTTTAAAAAGCATTATTTTAAAATAAAAAAAGAGCTGTTCAGTCACTTGCTCATGGTGATAGAGCTAGTGTCGGGGCTGTGATTTGAACCCAGGTCCCATAACCATAAATCCAAGCTCTTTTCAGTAAGCCACACTCTATCCTATCTCAGGGATATGATCTAAAACTACATGTGATCAAATGCAAATGGAAGCTGCTTCTTCCCTCTGGCTTTGGGATCTATTTCCTTGGAAGCAAACTGAAATCAGAGTGGATATTTTAGTAGCCAGACTAGTTAGACGTGTGTTGTCAGGGCTTCAGAATCTCACAGTCACTAACGGTAACGTGAATTAACTTTGGGATGATGGTAAATTTTATCATCAACTTGACTAGGTCATGGGGCTCTCAGATGTTTGGTCAAATATTATTCTGGATGCTTCTGTGAGGGTGTTTTTGGACAAGATTAACATTTCAGTCAGTAGACTGAGTAAAGCAGATTGTCCTTCTTAATGTGGGTGGGCCTCATCCAATCAGTTGACAGACTAAATAGACAAAAAGGCTTACTCTTCCCTAACTGAGAGAGGATCCCACTTGCCTGACTGCCTTCAAACTGGGACTTTTTTTTCTGCCTTTGCATTCGAATGGAAACTTCTTCCTGGACGTCCAGCCTGTGGCCTCTGAGCTAAAACTACACCCATTGGCTCTCCCGGGCATCGGCTTGTTGGCTTGTCCTGCAGATCTTAGCACTCGGCAGCCTCCATATCCCCCAGGCCCATTCCTTATGGTAAATCTCTCTCTTTTTTTAAATTAACAGTGGTCTTTTTTTTAAGATTTTATTTATTTATTTTTACAGAGGGAAGGGAGGGAGAAAGAGACAGAGAAACATCAATGTGCGGTTGCTAGGGGTCATGGCCTGCAACCCAGGCATGTGCCCTGACTGGGAATCGAACCTGTGACACTTTGGTTCGCAGCCCATGATCAAACAATAAATCTCTTTATGCACATGTATATCTCATTGGTTCTGTTTCTCTAGAGCACCCTAATAACAGCCGAAGGCTTGTTATGAAAGGGGAATGGAGTAAGCCATGCAAACCACTGAGCTGGAGCAGTGCCATTCAGGAGAACTTCCCGAGATGAGAGCAATGTTTTATAACTGCACCAGCCAAGGGGTAGCCGCTAGCCACACATGTCTATTAAACTATTGAAATAGCTAGTGAGACTAAGGAACTAAAATTATTTTACTTTAATTAATTGAAATGTATATTCAAATTGCCACATATGACTGTGGCTACCATACTGGACAATACAAATTTAGAATTGTTCTATTTTTATATTACCTATCCCTATTGTGTGTGTGTGTGTGTGTGTGTGTGTGTGTGTGTGTGAAATACTTATCTACCTATATCTATATGTGCACAGAGACACAGAGAGATATAAACAGATGGAGATAGAAAGAGAGGACTGTTGTTTGTTTTCTATCTTCCCCCACCAAAAATAAGATCTTTCAGGAGAGAGAAGGTGTCCACTTCATTTCCTGCTCTATCCCCATCACCTATTGCTGGAATCAGACTTGGAAGTAAACTGCCCCTTAATAAGTATTGTATTGAATTAATGACTTTACCCACAGGTATTTAATAGTCCTCTTGAAGCAAAATGCTTTGAATGCCCAGAGATTTGCTTTGGTCTAATTAATTGTTTTAGAGCATCAGTATTTGCCTTCACTAGCCCTGCACAGCTCTGAACTATCCTTCTAGTGTATAAATTTTAGGCAAAAAAAACTGGGATTGTCTAAAGCAAGAGGTTAGCCTTAGCCCTGGAGGGTCTGAGCCGAGAAGACAGCTGGGGAGGAAGCTGAGCGACAATGATCCCTGAAGTCTGCCATCCTTCCTGCGTGGCTGATATTTACTGGGACTTTAAGACTTTATCTCACTCAACTAGTCTCCCCCAGATCCACCTGCCACCACTAGTAGCTCCCTGGGTGCCCATCCACGTACTCCCACAGCGCCCAGGAACCCAGCCTCCAGGAGAGCGCTCAACTCCCTCGGGGGAAATGACTGTTGCTTTTCTTCTCCGCCGCTGGGCTCAGTGAAGAGTTCTGTCTTCTCACCACTGCGTCTCCAACACCAAAAACAGTGATTAGAACACAGGACATGCCAAAAAAAAAAAAGTTTGTGAATGAAAGGAAAAGAGGGAGGGAAGAAAGAAGGGAAAGAAATTCAGAGCTTGTGATGGTTCTCACAGTATAAGGAAGAGGCTGTCTCCAAGATTCTCCTAACTGCTATGTCCTGGCAAGGAAAAGCCAGGAAAGGATTTGTATTTTGCTCTGTCAACAGAGCCTGGAGGATTTCGCTGGTACAAGGAAGGAAAAATCAATATGGCTATTTAAAACGGTGGCTGCTAAGCAGAGCCAGAAAGGGCACTCCAAGGAGGATAGTTAAGGCCTTGCAGGGTACCATGCCCCAAGCTTCGGAGAGCAGAGATGTTCAAGGAAGCATATTTCTAGAAAAGATTCAATGCATCTACGTTCGTCTTTCCCCTACTTCTGGATCCCCTTCCTTGGAAGCATGCTTCGACCCTCATCCTACACAGTGGCATCAGTACAGCTCCCAGCCCCTGAGTATGCACCTTGTGTCAAATTTATTCGCATTTTCCCTGTCTTGGGAAGCATGCTGAGCTCTTCATGCACAGACATAGATATAAATATTATCTCCAGTTTACATTTAAGGAAACTCCTGCTCGGAGAAGTGAAGTACCTTGTCCATCTTCACACAGGTAGTGAGTGGCAAAATTCAATGTAAGTCCAGGTCAGTCAAAGCACACACTCCTTGTGTCTTAGCTTGTCGCCCCAGCGAACTTCGCCTGAGAGGTCGCCCTGCTTCCCGAGTTGGAGATGGTCAGTGCTTTCAGGGAGCTGGGGAGGAGGAAGGTCTCCCCTAGGCCTTTCTTGAGGTTTTATGGCTGGACAAACAACGAAACTGGCACGAGACCAGATTAACAGAAGAAAAGCCAATCTAATACATATACACAGGAGATCCTAAGTGAGACTCTCAAAAATGATGAGCCAGCCAGGTTTTTGTGCTTTTTAAACAAAAGAAACATGCATTTGTGAAGCATTGACAGAACCAAGACACTCAGGTTTGGGGGCCCATCAGTGTGGTGTCTAAACACAGTTTGGGGCCCTGGCTGGCATAGCTCAGTGGATTGAGTGCGGGCTGCGAACCAAAGTGTCGCAGGTTTGATTCCCAGTCAGGGCACATGCCTGGGTTGCAGGCCATGACCCCCAGCAACCACACATTGATGTTTCTCTTTCTCTCTCTCCCTCCCTCCCTCCTTTCCCCCTCTAAAAATAAATAAATAAAGTCTTTTTTTAAAAAAAGAAGCAAGAATATGGAAAATTTTTTTAAATATATTTAAAAAATAAAATAAACACAGTGTGGGCTTGGGCAGCAAAGTGGTAGAGGAGAGCCAGGTTTGTTTAATGGAAGTTCGTGTTAGGCTGTGGCCGCCTTAGCTCTAGCAGTAAGGGAGTGTCTCAGGCGCCCCTGGAGCAAGGAGGGCACGTTTCATGAGGGCGATTTCTTTCCTGCGTTCAAGGATACAAGGAGAGTCAGCACGCTCTTCTTTCACCTGCTGCTTGTCAGGTAACTTTAATTCAAATTAATCAAAGTGCTATTGTGGGATATTCGGGGGTGGCCAGCCTGGGGCCCCAGTAGGAGCTTCTCCCAAGTGTGTATCACTTGGGTATTCGGCTGCGATTCAGCCTCCGAGCTACTCATGGGTCATCTCGCTCATCTTCTTGGCAAGGACACTGGGTGCATAAGTGGCTGCAGAACAGTGACCATTTTAGTCCTTGGTGACTAATTTAAGTTGCCTAAAGTCATTGGTGCTGGTCTTATGGTCAGCGGTCCATTTCCCATTTGGGAGTGGGGCAGATGCTCGCTGGGAACTTCATGTCCAAACTCAGCAACTGAAAGAAGATAGACAGCCCCAGTGTGGCTCAGTTTGCTAGGCAGCTGAGTTCATCCTGCAAAGCGAAAGGTTGCGAGTTCTATTCCCCATCAGGGCACACGCTTGGGTTGTGGGTTCAGTCCCCATGGAGGGGGAGGGGGTAGGGGTGCATACGAGAGGCAACCAATTGATGTTTCTGTCTCACACTGGTGTTTCCCTCCTTCTCTTTCTCTCTCCCTCCCCCTCTCTGAAAAAAAAAAAGAAAAGAAAAAGAAAGAAGATACACAAACACCTTCAGTTGACTGTTTTTGTGGTTTTTTTCCACATGTATAAAGAAGTTCTGAGCGTGAGGCTGTCCGTAGGAGTGAAGCAAAGGTGGAGAACAGCAGCGCCAGAAGCGATGTGATTGCTGGAGGAGAGAGAGGGGGAAGGAGGACAAGGCGCTGCTCTGGGAGACGGTGAGCACCTGCTTTTTATGCCTTCTCGGGGGGGGGGGGGGGGGGGGGGGGGGGGGGGCTACACTCCCTACTGCTTCCTTCTACTCTGCAAGATGTGACACGCGAGATACTTGGTGTGACTGTTATTGTTATGTCAAAGTTCGAAAAGAATTGATGAGGAATCCGAAATAGACCCACGAGAGCACATAGCTGCCGCAAATACAAAAGCCGGCAGCCTCTCCCGCTGTGCTCCAGCCGGGCGATCACAGGGGCCATCTCTGGACATTGGCTGCGAATTCCCAGCTTGCACTGGCTTCATTAGCGGAAACCCAAGCGCATGCAAGCCCAGCACTCATTTATCTCGGTTTGTTGTCATCCTGTGACTCAGACAAGAGGCTGCATTTCTGTCTGCAATTAAGGCTGGATGAGCTCCTAGGTGAAAAGTTGGTGGTGGGGAAGCGGGGGCACGGCGCCTGGGAAAGCAGGGCTGAGAGCATGCAGCTGACCCCAGCCATCCTCCGTCTGGGCTTGCCCTGTGCACATGTGTGGCTCTGCCTCAGAAGAGCAATGAGAAAACAGCTGCAAACATGCATTTTCCAGATCCCTTGGCGGGCTCTGCATATCCCTCCGCTCCTCCCCAGCCCACAGACCCTTCGCAAATGCCTGTGCCATGACCTGGAGGTGAGGCGCGCTCAGAGGCAATGTTGCATTGTCTTAGATTGGACAATCTAAGGGAAATGAACTTAGATTTTGAAACTAAAGCCCTTAAATCAGGATCTGGGCCCTTTCGTTCGCCAGCTGAGTGACCTTGAACTCATTATCTACGCTCTCTGAGACTGTTTCTTCACCTTTAGAAAGGTGACAATGATACTTACTTAGCAACATCAGCCCCACACCCTGGCATGGCACCGGTTGACGTGAGCTGGGCTCTCCAGGCAGCTTCCCTCACCTTCATTGCCCACCTAACACTCCTAGAATTTGGGTTTGCAGGCCCTGACCTGGCCCAAGCACCAAGCCACTTAACTGTTTCTGTGGGGAAACCTTGACCCTGATAAGTTAAGGTTGCTGGCTGGAGCCATCTGTTTCTCAAATTCTATTTAAAATATCCCCATCATGCATGTTCTCTGCGTGTCCACAGGGCAGAAGCTGTTGGTGGGCAGCGGTCAAAGCCATCCTGAAGGGCGGGCTCCAGACCGTCAGCATCAGCACCACCTTCCCAGAAGTGCACATCCCCGGGCCCCTCCCGAGACCTCCTGAGTCAGAAACCCTGGGCAGGGCCCAACAGCCAGCTCTCAGGGTTACTGCAGTGCTTGCTGCAGTCTGAGGACCACTGGTCTGAGCGAAGACTGGAGACAACACAGACCCAGCACGACAGTAGCCTCCTGGCCGGGAAGCGGAGACCTCAGGGGGACTCTGGTGTGCTCCCCGAGGGTCATGGGCAACCTCTCAGGATGGGGCCCATTGAGGACAGACACGCAGCTTCCTCCTGTAAGCCCAGCCCCTGGGCCTGGTGTTCAAGCCTCTCCAAGTGCCAACATCTTCCTCTCTGAACTCACCTGCGAGCCTGCTGTGCTCCAGCCCCTTCTCTTCCCTCTCACACGTGGGCGCTCCCCACTTGCTCACGTCTGTCCCTGGGCTGTGAGAGCGTGCTGCCATCTGTCACAGGAACTTTGTATAGTGACATTCCTTCCAAAGCATAAAGGTCCAGATCAGCATTCCCACGATGGGCTCCTCTCCTCATCAGTCAGGGGCACTGAAAATACGCTCCATGGCCAAGTCCATGTGGGAAAGCGTGGCTTATGTGGATTACTTGCTGCAGAATTCAGCAAAATTTTTAATAAATCAATATGCATTTTGAACTCCCAAGGGAAGGGATATGAGAGAGAATTTTCTGAGCTGATTTAAACACAGAACTCCTTATGTGAAGTATTTTGAGGCACCTTTTCCACAGACCCCACAGAAGAAAGGCAACCTCAGCTATGCAAGTTTTCAGGCACTTCCTTGCACAGTTGTTTAGGTTTCATTCATGAATGCTGTCTCCCCACCTGGGCTGATCATACAGCCGCCCCACAGTGCTACCTCCAAGCTCTGTGTATCTTAGGTGTTCCGTAGGATTTTGAGTCTGCTGCTCCTGCTGCTTTTTGATAACGTTTTCGTATTAGCCACTGAATCTTCACAATGTCTCTTTTTAATCACTGCCTGATGAAGCGATCCTTAAGGTGCTCTGACATCCAGGCAGGGTGGTAGGCTCCCTGAGAAGTTGGAAGGTGATATTTGCAGGATGAGCTGGATCCGAATCCAGCTGCCCCAATTCTCAGCCCAGGTTCAGCTGAATCTCTACTGGCTGCGGGGGAGGCACGGGTCTTGGGATTCCCCCACGTGCCTGAGCGGCCCGCTGTCAATGGACGGAGGAACCTGAGGATGCAGATGACTGCAGGGGCCTGTCTCATTGTTCCTGCCCCTCGCTGTCCAGCATTAAAAGCATTTGGATTTCACAACACATGGTACACCTCAAACTTATACAATGTTACATGGAAACTATATCTCAATAAAGCCGGTGGGGGGAGAAAAATTTGGCTTTCAGTAAGCACGGCATAGTAATTATAGCTTGCCTAGAAGGAGCCTTTCTAGGAAATATATTGTCAGGAGAGCGGGTTGGCCAGGCAGTGAGAGGGTGGAGACAGGGAACAGGGATGGGATGAAGACGGGAGGCCACCCTGGTTTCCCTGCTGGTCCAGAGACTGAGTTGGCCTCCCAGACCACAAAACACTGATTGTCAAGTCACAGGCCACTGGATGGAGGCAGTTCTACGTCTTAGCATCTGTAAAGGAGACTTCGCAGGGCACTGAGGAGCTTGAGGCCTGGCCAGGGCCACTGCCCGGCCCCTGCCCAGCCATTGGGTCAGGCCTGCCTTCCGTGGTTTCACTAAGTGCTCTGAATTCCTGACATGAATCTATTTTTAGCACCATGATATCACAGATACTTTGCAGATCACCCCCTTTCATTCCAAAACACCTAGATCTTAAAGGGAATTTATTTTCTGGACTGTTGTACTTGCAAGGAGTAGGAGAAATCTCCAAGGAGCCCACCCTCTCCTACAGAAAGGGTAGCAAACTATGAACCAGAACCAGAGCAGGGAGCAGAGAGTGGTGATGAAACTGAAGGAACGAGGTTACCCCGAAGGCAATGCTGAGAGCAGAGCCGGGATTCGCCATTGTGATGCTAAACCTTAGGCCACAGCCAGGAAGGGGAGCTGGACAGAAATCTCAGCATCACTCCAAGCTCACCAAGCCAGCAGCAACCCTCCAGGCCCCAGCAGAATGCACGCGTCACTTGCACACTGTGCTAACGTGTTCAAGTAACTGCAAAATACAGTCTCCCTGTGCCCCACTAGTCTTCCCTTCCAGGATTCTTCTGTCTATTCCCATAAGCTTATTATTTAGATAAATTTTACATTGTGGCATCCAATTCCAATATGATTCTACAGATTGTTTGAGAAGATTGACATCTTTACAATGTCAAATCTCCCCATGTGCAGACAGGATGTTGGACAGGATGTGCAGACAGAGACACTGGCTTCAGGCACAAGCGTCTCTTGCCCCTAATGTCAGTCACCATGGTGGACCAAGGTAGCTTTGGCAAGGGTGAGCAGGCTGGTCAGAGGGAGAGCTGGTGCCACATGTCACTGAAACAAAGGACGCTCCTTTTAAAAGCCACTCATTGTGGTCATCTCTTGGGCCAGGAACTGCATCATGTGCTGTCGTGGAGGATAGAAAGGTGAGTGAGAACCCATTAGGATGGCTCCTATTTTTTAAAAGACAAAACAGAAAATAACAAGCGTTGGCAAGGATGTAGGGAAATTAGAATCATCGGGCACCATCGGTGGGAATGTGAAATAGCACAGCCACTGTGGAAGAGAGTATGGTGGTGCCTCAAAACATTAAAAATAGAATTACTGTATGATACAACAATTCCACTTCTGGGTACAGGCCCAAAAGAATTAACAGCAGAGTCTCAAAGAGATATCACTACACCTGTGTTCACAGCAGCATTATTCACAACAGCCAAAAGGTGGAAGCAACCTAAGTGTCCGTCAGGAGATGACTGGGTGACCGTGGTAGTGTAGTTATAGTCTTGAAAAAAAAAGAAAATTCTGACATTATACTAAGTGGAGTAAGCCAGTCACAAAAAGACAAATGCTATATGCTTCCACGTAGATGAGCTAACTAGAGTAACAAAAGTCATGGAGACAGAGAGTAGAAGGGCAGTTTCCAGGAGCCGGGGGAGGAGGAAACAGGCAGCCCCCGTTCCATGGGTTCGGGGACTCGGTTTGGCGAGACAAAGAGAGACCTGGAGACAGACGGTGGGGATGGTTGCACCACGATGTGACTGTGCTGAATGCCATGCACACTGCCCAGTACACTATTAACTGGTTAGGGTGGTAGATTTTATGTATGTGCATTCACTACAATTAAAAATTAAAATGTTTAGATATTTCTTAAAAGGTGACTGAGAAAATGTGTGTATGCTCCGGGAGCTCAGTGAGGGAAGAGCAATGACAGGAGGCACGGGACACAGCCACCAGGCCAGTCAGGTGGCTCTGGAGGACAGCTACGTGGCACAGACCCTCCTCACCGAGAACTGATGTCCCAGCCCAGGGGCCGGCCGGTGCCTTGGGGACCCACTCCAGGCTAACGGAGCGTGCGCCAGGAGAGTCTTCCTCAAAGCTCATTCCAAAGGCCACACATTTATTTTGTCACTTGGTATCTTCATGCATGCGCTCCTGACATAAAAATTATTCCCGATGTATGGATTTCCTCCCTTTCTCTTTCTTGCCTGTGATTTTCCTTGTGCGGAGGGGGGTGCTCTTAGGTGCTCTGACTCTTGACCTTGCCACGGATGGTGCTGCCCCTTGGGCCTACACTCAGTTGACAATGCGTCTGTCCCTGCCCCACAGACTTCCTTTTTTTGTGTTGGAAGGTCACAGTATTTGTTACAATGGGCCAAAGCACATTTTGGAAGGTGAATCTGTGAGCCTGCAGGAACTGCATGCAGAGTTGACAATTAATTGGAAGTAATAGATGCTGGTAGTGAGCTTTCCAAGAAGTCTATTAAAACATGTGCAAATGTGATCCAAATACCGAGGAAACAAGGGGGTCTGAAACACTTTCTGGGGGATTCCTGTAAATGCGGGACCTCGGTGGCCACACTCTGCATCCCGGCACCAGTTGAGGTTCATAAATGTGAAAAGGCCAATCCCCTTAGTAATGCATTACTTCTGTGTTGTAAAATATAGGTATTTGTTATAAAAGTGTATTATTTAGATCGACATATAATGGGTTTATGATTGTTTTTAAATGAAATTCTACATATGTATTTTTAATGTCTTGCAATTATTTTCCAATATGGTAAATATCAATAGAGATAGCCCACATAAACAACCTCTTTTTGGGGTCCTCCGTACCTCCGTAAGAGTGTGAGGGGGTCCTGAGAACGAACACTGGGAGAGCCTCTGGTATAAACGTTTCCCAGGAAAAGAGGGGGGATGTAGCCCTATGGCCACCGCAGCCCAGCGTGCGGGTGGTGAGAGCCCAGGTTGCACTGGCTGCGAGCAGACGAGCACAGAGAACCCAACTCCGGCATGAGAACTACCGCCCAGTGGATGAGGACCATTAGGGTGGTGCTGGTCCCTGTAAGGGTGGTACTGTCGATATGGCTGCTCAGCCCCTGCTATTTCACTCCCTCCTGAACCACCAGGTGACGTGTGACAGTGAGAACGATGGGCTCTGAGTCTTCTATGTCCCCATCTTGTGCCCCTGGAGAGTCCCCTGGAATCTGGCCAGGCTCCTCTCTTAGGTGAGTAATTAAGCTATTGCACACACCACCCTTGGGAACACTTTCGCTGGCAAGGCCGGCCTGCTCTCCAGCATTTGTTAGACAGTCAATGCAGAGCCGTCGTTACTGTCATCACGGTTAGTCCTTGGAGAATATGGGCCTCTCGAGTCCAGTTTCCCTGTCCCCAAAGTAAGGATAATGTTCCCTGACTCCCCTGCTTCCCGGGGTCAACAAACAGGTTAACATATCTGTCAAATATGTGCTCACGGCCAGACCGTGGGAAGTGGTCGATCCAGGACACAGGAGGGAAGACCCAGTTCCCCTCCAAAGTCAGGCTGGCTGGTTTGTTGACTGTGAGGGAATCTGGTGGCATTATTTAACTTCCCCATGCATCTCCGCCTATAGAATGGGAATGGTAGGAGTACCTAAAGTTCAGGGTCATAGTGATAAAGTGGTAAGGTGTGTGCCAGTGCCTTGACAATAGTGAGCATTCGAATGAAGCTCTTTCTTGTGACCTCTGGCTTCTATTACAAAATTTGACTAAAAAGAGGTATTGTCTCTGGTTCTGGGACTGTTGAGTCAAGGAAGAGGGACTCCAGGGTGCCAGGCAGGAGGCAAGACTGATGGTGCAGATCAGAACTCGCAGAGCATTGGAGAATTACGGAAGACCCTAAGTAGGGGAGTGGTTTCTCAAAAAGCTAATTCACGTTTCTGCACATGGAGACTGTATTATGCAGGGACCACGTATTGAGGAGACAGACGGGAAGCTGTTGCAATGGTACGAGAGACAGAGAGAGGCGGACGGGATCCAGCAGGCTTCAGGAAGTGGAAGTGGTGGGTGTGGTGACAGAGTGGATGACGTGGGAGTGAGCAGAGGAAGGGGCCTGGGATGACTTCATATTATGAACCAGGATAAGTGGCGCTTTCCTTCCCTAACTCGGGCTCTGGAGAAGTGGGGAGTCGAACATTTAGTTTTGACCTTGTGGAATTTAAGACTTTTCCACGTGGCACCTGCCAGCATTCCTCCTCCTCCAGCTTGCTCCTCTCAAACCACCCACAAACCCCAGGCTTCCACTGCCTAAGAAACTGAGAGCCCTTTGTAACATATTTTTCCACCTAGGAGCATGACCTCCCTCCTTATGGGCAGTGGGGCCAGCTCACAAACATGTGGGGGCCACTTCCGCCCCTCAGCGGGCTCCTGGCCCTGCACCTCCCTGCCCATGCCAAGCAAAGCCTGGGACCTGCTGCCCTTTGGAGACTCTCACCCATCAGAATGGCCTCCGCCAGGAAGGCACGCACCTTGCCGACCTGCTTTCCAGGAGGAGGGGTTTACAGAGGCCCTGCCCCTGCACCGTGCACACCGCTCAGTTTTATGGGGCTGGCTGAAGTGGGCTCCCCTGCAAGCGGAGCCTGGGATGAGGCTGTGAATGCAGAGAGTTCAGTTAGGTGACTACAGGGGGCAGAAATGAGGAAACGGGGTGAAGGGGAGAGAAAAAGAACAATCCCACATCAGGTTGTGTTACTGAGGTCGCTGCTCCGTGGGGTCCAAGTCCACCAAGACCTACTTAGAGCTTTCCCAGATGTGTCAACCGAAGGCGGTCGGCTAACACACTGGGCCACTTCCAGGCCGTGTGTGGGTCGCTGTTCCCGCTGCCTGGAAGAGGGCCCCCAGGTAGAGAGACTTGGACCCTTGCAGGAGGATGTTGGCAGTGGAAGATGAACCTGGGCCCTCTACAGCTGCAGCTGGGGTCGGAGGTGGACCAGCCACACAAGAGGTGTCTGCCTTGGAGGTGCTAGGGAAAAAACCCTGCTACACGTCATGCCCTGCACACAGCACTTCCGCTGGACTCGCACCGCAAGTCTGTGAGACCGGCCTCGTTACCTGCATCTGACAGGTGAGTAACCTGAGGCTCAGAAAGACCAGGTAACCAGGTCACGTGGCTCCTAAATGACAAAGCCAGAATCCCCAGTCAGGGCCGTTGCGCTCCAAAACTTCTTTCTTCCTTGGCTGCAGGACCTTCTCTGAGCCCCTCGAGTCTGAACCGCTAGGTGACCTCGGCTGCCCCCTAAATCCAGCCTCATCTATGCCACTCCCTGCAGACCCTCTGTCACAGAAAACACCGCTCAGGGAACCGTGCTCGCCCCGGGGACAGAACTCCCTGCCCGTGCTCAGGGTCCGGTCACTCAGCAGATGCTCACTCGGGGCCAACTGCATGCCATGCCCTGTATGTGTCGTGAACCACAGTCATTTTCAGACGCACATTCACACACCCACACTCACACTCATACACTCACTCCCACCACATATCCTCACACACTCAGACTTTCCCATACATATACACTCACACAAGTCATGCACACTCACTTTCACACACTCACACAGAGCCTGCTCATTTTCCCTCCCTTTCTGATCTGTGCGAGCTCAAACTGACCTGGTTTTACTCCTGGAGACAGGAAGAGGTCCCTGCTGTCCCATCATCTCCCCAAGCAGAGTGACCGGGTGATACTAGTTTTGGGCTACTGAGGGTAATTGAGACGTGGCCCAAGAAGAAGTTTACCTGGAGGGCGAGGTGGTGGCTTTTCTGGTCCCCACAGCATCCAGCAAACGCCTTTCCTTTAAGAAGCGTCTGCTGAACACTTCGTGAGTGTAAATGAGATTCTAGGGAAACTATTTAACCTACTTAGCAGAATAACTCCCTCTAAGTATGCTCAGAGTAAGCATCTTAGAGGGAGAAATTTAATTATAAATCAGCCTTATCTCCTTCTTAACTTGCCATTTCCCTAAATCCCTTCCACTTGCAATATAGGATAATCCAGGTTTTCTCTAATTCAGCCTCCGCAGCGGAACAATTGCCATGTTTGCACATTCCGTTCATCTTCAGAAAGGTGTCCTGCCCTTACCTCATCCTTGGTCACCTCCATGTCAGCTGCCATTCTGCTCTGCGGGAACATCCTGGGTCCCGTCACCAGCAGGAGCAGATGATGAGAGAGCTGGCCGGGACACAGGGAGAGCTCCTCGGAGAGACATCCTCTTCTTTATTGCTCTTCTCCTTGCCCACAACTGTCTCCTAAATGAATGAAAGTGAAGTGTGACGACTGTCAGATGCTTCCAACAAAAGCTCTGCCAAGTCTCTGAGAACATGACTTCCCGTGGCCTGTTCCTGAGAACGCTGCCCTGACCATGCGTGGGAAGGGAGCACACAGCGCCCTCTTGCACCTCTTCCGGAGAACTGGGGACGTCCTGGGAGCCGACCCTCTCTCTCGCTAATGTCGGTTAAAGCAGCAGCAACGGCTTGTGTTTCCTGAGCCACTCCCACGCTGATCAGAGCTCCGGACACTCAGCCGATCATCCCCACAAATATCATGGAGGATGTAACTAAGGTTATTCCCATTTTCCAGAGGATGAAACGGAGACTGAAAGAAGTTAGGAAACTTGCCCAAAGTAAGCGAAAGAGCCCTGCCTCCCCTACACAGATCATTAACTGGAGGGTCCCCTAGTCTGTCTGTCCTTCCGGGACCCAGATGCAAACTTTCAAGCAACCAGCAGTTTCCGTGTTCAGGTTCAGACCCAACTAACTCAACAGGCCTGTGTAAACAAGTCGTTGCACATTAACTTATTTCATTCATAAGCTATCTATCTTCTTAAACAGGTCATGTTTGCTTCATCTGTAATAAGTTTGAGAAAACTGACAAATTTGGTCACTGTCACGGAGCTAGAAAGTCGCATTCAATGCTTGCAGGGGCGTCCAACCCACGGTCCGTGGGCTGCATGTGGCCCAGGATGGCCATGAATGCGGCCCAACACAAAATTGTAAATTCACTTAAAATCTTTCTTTTGTTCATCAGTTTTTGTTAGTGCTTGTGTATTTCATGTGTGGCCCAAGACAACTGTTCTTTTTCCAGTGTGGCCCCGAGACGCCAAAAGGTTGGACACCGCTGCATAGAGTTCAGCCTCACTGGGCCACCCCCACGCCCTCCCCGGCCCTGTGACACCAGCAGCCACGGCCGTGGCAGAGAAGGGACGCAGGTGTGGCGCGGCAGAACAGTGAGAACATAAGTTATATAAATGCATAATCTCTATGTTGCACACCTGAAACTAATATAATATTGTATGTCAACTGTAATTGAAAATTTAAATTAAAAAAAAAAACACATTTTTTTAAAGAATGGTGGAAGCAGACTGGCTGAAACCAAGCTCCCCTGGCTTCTCTCCGCATCAGGACCCCAAATAGGACTCCGGGCCTCTGATTCTTGCTCAGCCCTCTGACCCTGCGCCTTGTATCGCTGAGGTTTACCGGGGCAGCTCCCTGTGGGAGGTGAGGAGCAGTCCACTTACCCAGGGGGCTCAGGAGGCCTGAAAATGACAGGAAGAGAGAACCAACCCCAGTGCGACCTGGAGCTGACTCTCGCCAGTCCCTCGGGTGCAGGGAGGGCATATCTGTGTCCTTCTTGCAGAGGAGAGACACTAACTGTCGTGACAGGCAATGTCACCAAGTCCTCAGAGAAGTCGCTTTGTGCTCTGGAGCTGCCCCGCCAGCCTTCTTATTTTTCCCACTGTCACTTTCCTTTGCTCTGAGTCTCTTTTTTATGCTTTTAACTTTTTTCTTTGCGTTCTTCTGTGGTGCCCAGATTTCCCAAGCGGCTCTCAAACCTCCTGTGGACGAAAGGAAGTGTAGAGAAAGGAGTGGGAACCGGTGAGGCGCCCTTCACACTCCTCACAGTGTCCTCCAAACCCATGCCTCCGGCTCCTCAGAGAAACTTCTCGCAGTCAGAAAGGACGTTCTCTGCTGGGGGAAGAAGTAGCTGGTGACGAATGCAGTCATCGCTCCTTTCGTGAACCCCGCCACAGCTTGTTCTGAAAACTTGCTCCCCGTGGCCCAGCTCGGAGGAATCTGCCCATAGCCAGGGAGCCCAGGGTCCCTCCGCACCCAGCAACTCGGGGCTGGGCTGTGGGAGGTACATTTCTGGTTGACTGTCTCTGGATTTCCAATCCAGCTGCCCCTGCTGGTGAACGTCTGAAAGTTGAAGTGAATTTAGCGCTTCTCTGAGCGAGCATCTGTAGGAAACACGTGGCTCTCTGTTCAGTCTTTTATTCCAAAGAGAGCCCCCTGGCTTTCTTCTGCCTCTGCCAGCAACAAAATGTACTATCGCTACAAAACAGTCTTTGGGCAGAGAACGGGCTGGGCACTTGAGGCGGAAATCCTGCAACGGGCAGGGCTTTCGGCCAAGAGACATTTGAGCAGCGTTGATAAAAGTGTGAGCGTCAACATTTCCCCAATACAGCACTCTCTGAAAGCAGGGATCCTGCCAGCTCGGTGACCCACAATCCCCCGACACTTTAGGGAGAGGGTGTTAGAAGAGCGACACATCCAGGACGGTAACCAAGGTCATACCATTGGTCGATGACAGATAGAGGTGACTTCCTTCTGTGAGGCTGCTGTCCTATTTACTCTATGAGGACATCTGCCTCCAGGCAATGCCAGCGCTGGATGCAGGCTGCAAGGAGTCTATGCCATGACTCACGCAGAAAACGGGCTTGTCTGAAGGAAACCCTACGATAAATGCTTACGGAGAAATGTTCTGCTGAAGTACCACCCCCCCTCCCGCATCCGTCCCACTCTTGCTTTGCCAGTTCATCGCGTTGCGGATCACAGAATTCCAAACGGAGGCTCTGACGCATGGGACGGGTTGCAGCCTTAGGCGCCTTTTTGGTTCATAAGCAAAGCATCTCGTGCTTGATAGGTTGATGTAGGACTACATGAAACAAAAAATAGCAACATCAAAACCAGGAACAAAACCAGACCCGTGTCCTGTCTTCTCTTCCTTTGTTGTAACCGGCTAGTCAGACACGGTCTGGTCACCACAGTCAGGCTCCGGAGGAAGTCAGCTTTTTCCTTGAGATGCACGAACAAAATGTTGACCCAGGCCCATGCAGCACCTTGCGAGGGTTCTAATGAGGATAAAAAGCTGCAGTACTCCTGCTCTGGGTAGGCCAGCCGTTACTTCTGTGCCCACATCATTGGGGGCGGGGGTGGTGGGAGGTAGTGGGGAGCGATCCCTTTCAGAGTTCCTACTGATGGGACAGCCTGAGACCGGCCACAGTGGAGTAAAGATGGACTTCTGATCCTAGGCTGGGGTAAGATGGGAGAGAGTGAATCCATGGCTGGGCTGAGTCTAGCAGGTTTCTCTATGAAGCATGTGAGTTATAAAACCCAGACCCTGTGATGAGACCCTGGGTCATGTATAGTCAGGCCCATGCTGCCGACACAGTGAGCCAGAGCCACAGTCTTCCAGGTAGTTGTTGTCAATGATGTGCAGGAGTCAGCTGAAACAAAACTGAGAGAGGCCTATGGCCCCAGAGGTAGAGAGACCTCAGGCCCTGACTTAGCAGACTCTGGCCAGCTCAGGAGCCCGGCTGCGTGTATTTTTAACCCTTGGAAGCCTGCACAATTACTTGTTAGGGCCTCACAGTAATTCCTCCCCAAGGAGAATTCTATTTCCTTCTGCTCTATGTATAAAACAGCTCATTACCCTCACCGTGATGGTGAGTAACTGAGGGAGGTATGGTCAGGGCAGTGATGCTGCTGTTGAGGGCAGGCGACCGTCCGAGCAACCGCTGCCCCCTGGGCCAACGGCATGCCTCACCGGTGCAGGCACACCCTGGCCAGGTGGCAGGGCTGTCTAGAGGCGGAGCTCCTGTACAGCGTGCTCATGAATGAAGGGAGAGCAAAACTGTTCAAATGAAGCGGCTCGTGTGTGCAGACAGTCACCCTCGAACAACACGAGTTTGCACTGCGTGGGCCCACTTAGACGTGGATTGCTTTCAGTAAGTATATTGGATGAATTTTTGAAGCTTTCTTTCCTGCTGTGAAACAATCATATTGATTACACCAGGCTACTATAATTCAGTCATATTGCTGCTTGCTTGTTCATCATCGATGCATGAACCATTATACCTGTAAATAAACATGAATTTCTTTTCACATTACCTTTTCACTTTTTGTATCTAGTATTAGCAATACATACAACATCTAAAGTGTTTTGTATTATATAAGACAACATTGCCATATTGCAGATGCAGAGAGACATGACTCATCCTATAAACAGATGATGTAAATGTGTGGTATCGATTAATATAGTGCAGTCCTGTGAATATGTTTTCTCTTCCCTGTGATCTACTTTATTGTGATAATGCAGTATATAATACACATAACATCTAAACTATATACTAGCTATGTTATCGGTAAGGCTTCCGGTTAGCAGCAGTTAAGTTTTGGGGGAGTCAAAAGTCACATGCAGATTTCCCACTGCACGGGGCGTCTGTGCTCCAAACCCCCACACTGGCAAAGGGTTGGCTGCATTTTATTCATTCTAAGACATACCTTGTTTTCTTCATGATTTCGCACTCGTGAAATCAGGATGGATCTCACAACTGCTGTGCCAGCTAGCACTACCGCAGTCGCATAAATAAACTTGGCCACTGCCGTTCATGATATTGTCATTTCAGCCGAATTATATGTGTTGTCAGAGCTGCAAATGATGAGCTGATTATTGAAAGTACCTTCAGAAATATTTCACTAGGATTTGGCAGCAAACAGAAAAGCCACAGTGTTCGCAGAAAAGCATGAGAATGGAGCAGTGGGATATACGTCTTCTATTAATGGAGCAAATATTTGTTGTCAAAGGAGTGATTGCAATCTCACATTTCTTTCAAAGCAATAACCAACTGCTTCAGGAACACACCGTGTCGGGAGAAATTGTCTACATTTGTCACTGAGGAAAATTCACAAGAATGGCTTATCACCCACCAACACAATGCAACTGAAGGCAGGAAAAACTGCCAAATCCCTCAGAACAGATGACAGGCATTTCAAAGAACCAAGAAGTGGGTATGCCCAACCCATGCACTGAGCAAAAACATTAAGACTGTGTCGTACTGTAATTAGCAATATTTTTGCTTTTGTTTTCATTTTTAGTCGTACCTAAACGAGTGGTCTGACTTACAATTGATAGAATCTTATTAGATACGGTACAATAATAATAATCAAACTGGGCTGAACAGAATTACCCCCAACCAAGAAGAAAACCAGAGGCAACTTGTATTTCAGCCACCTATTTATTCACAACGGGTACCACCAGGGGAAAGCAAGGTATCTCACATAGCTTTGAGGAACTTCAAAGTCAAGGAAGGGCTTTGTGACTATTCGTGTTTAATACATGAAACACACCATCTGCACTACAAGCTCAGTGCAGGAAGCAGATGCTTAGAAATTTCCACTTTGTCATGGCTGTCTTGTCAGATTTAATCAACATGTGGAGTGAAGATGAAGGGAGATCGCGGCATCCTGTTTATCTCTTCCCTGCAGACCGAGTGCCCGCTGCCCCAGGGCACATGCCTTGGCTCCCCTTCTCCCTCCCCAGTCCCTCTCTTTCTCTATCACCCTCTTCCCTTTACCTGCCCACAGCAGCAGCCTGCAAGTTCAGGTGAGACGGGGGTAATAACCAGGGGTAAGCTCAGTAGGTCGGCATGCATGTGCAGATGCACATGTCATGTGCACATATGTGTTCAGAGCCGGCTGTTTTTCTCTCAGTCCCAGTAGGGTCTTCAGAAGCAGCAATGTAAAACCACAAGTTCTCAGTGTACAAAAAAAAAAAAAATTTGCCTATCAAGAAAAACAGATATGTGCCCTTGGTAAACCCTCCTGTCTGAAATACCTCCATCAGGAATATACTTGGATGTGTGCAAAGACTGGGAATCCTGAAACTGCATTCTCTAAGATAAAGAACAACCTTGTCCAGTATTATATATTTAAAGGAACACCTGAACTGAAAGGACACTTCTCACACGTTCTAGGGTCTGCGCATGGACTGTGTGCTCGGCCTACCATTATGCCAATATCATATTTGTAATATCAGTAGGTTTTATATGGTAAATTTTCATGATAAAGCAAATTACAGTCATCATTTTACTTCTCAAAAGTATCTTAGCTGGTCTTCCATATGAGTTACGAAGTAACCAGTTAATTTAAAAAATTGGAATTCTTGTTGCAATTGCATTAAATGTGTGTATGTGTATATTTTGAAAAGATTAATATTTTTTATGTTATGTTTTCCCAACCAGATTTATGGCATATCTCAGTTCATATTTTATTTTATTTTTAGTAATGTTCTATGGCCTTATCCATTAACTTCTGTAGCTTTTAAAGTTATTTTATGTTTTTGTTGCTATTGAGGATTAGATTTTTAAATTTTCATTTCTGACTACTGTTGCTTGTGTAGAGAAAGCCATTATCATTTGTACATTACCAGTTAACCCAGTCACCTCACTCTATTTTTATTAATTTTTATATTGTCAAATAGAGTCTTTGGAGTTTTCTAAATGTACAATTTTAACAAATCCAAGTATTTTTTTTCTCCTTTTCCAAAACTTGTTTGTTTTTTTTTATTTTTTATATATTGAATTAGCTAAAATCTTCAAAGCAATTCTGAGTCATACAACATCCCTTTCTAGTTCCTGATTTTAATAGCTCTGGCTTTAAATATGTACTGGACATTATAATGATGACCATTGGTTTTTCATGATTAGATAATACTCTTACGTTTTACTTTTGTGTATAAGTTCTCTTTTTTTGAGATTAAGTTAATACACAGTAAAATGCTCAGAGTATAAATAAGTAAACCGGTGAGTTTTGCCACATGTCCATGCTCATGGAACGAACAGCTAAAAAGTTTTGGTTATTTAATGCTGAAGGTCTTGGGAATTCCTACACAGACAATCAAGTCATCCGCAAATAGGGGCATTTTTATTCTTTTTTTTCCTATCTGCATGCTTTTCATTTATTTTCCTTGCCTTGATGAGCCAGCTAAGACTTCCAGTGTGATGATGAGTAGACGCAGTAAGAATAGACATATTTGCTTTGCTCCGAAACTTGTGGGGAAAGCATCCAGTCTTTCACTATTAAGTGTTAGGTGTAGCTGTTAGGTAGATGCCCTTTATTAGGTAAATAAAACTCCTAATAAAACTCCCTGAGAGTTTGTATAGTGAATAGACATTTATTTTGTGAAATGCTTTTTGCACCAATTGCTATGATTTTGTGATTTTTCTTCTTTAGACTATTAATATGGTAGAACATATTGATTTTCAAATATTGAACCAGGCTGGAAATTCCAGCCTGATTTGTTAATGTTTTATTTATTAAGAATCTTGGCATGTCTGATCATGTGAGATATTGGTCAACAGATTTTTGATACTATTTGTTGTGGTTTTGGTTCCAGAATAATGCTCTATCTCATGGGATGAGTGAAAATTGTTTCTTCCTCTTGGGTGAATTTGACAATTTGTGGCTTTTGACTAACAGATCATTTTCATCTAGGTTGCCAAATTTATGTGCGTGAAGTTTTTCATAATATTTCCTTACCATTTCCTTACCATTATTTTCATAGCTGTAGGATCTTTAATAAAATCTTACCTTTCAGTTTTCCTAAAGGTTTATTGATTTTATTGACTTTTCAAAGAATCAGCTTTTGGTTTCATTGGTCTTTCTGGGTTTTTTAAAATTGTTTATCTTTTTCAAATTTCATTGATTTGAACTTTTATCTTTATTATTTTCCTAATTTTTTAACTTGATTTCAGTTTGTTCTTTGTCTCCTAATTCTTTCAGTTAGACCCTTAGATTGTTGTTTTTAGCTTTCCTTCTTTTTTTTTTTTAAGATTTTTATTTATCTTTAGACAGAAGGAAAGGGAGGAAGAGAGGGAGAGAAACATCAGTGTGTGGTTGCCTCTCACGTGCCCCCTATTGGAGGCCTAGCCCACAGCCCATGTATGTGACCTGACTGGGAATTGAACCAGTGACCCGTTAGTTCTCAGCCTGGCACTCAATCCACTGAGCAAAACCAGCCAGGGCATCTTCTTTTCTAATATAAGTAATTTAATGCTATAAATTTTCCTGTAAGCACTGCATTAGCTGTTTCCTACAAATTTTGACGTGTTGTATTTTCATTTCTATTTAGTTCAAGGGATGGTCTAAACATGCTAGTTAAAATAGATTACCAGGTTGAATAAAAAAGCAAGACTCGACTATATGCTGTCTATAAGAAAACCCACTTTAAATATAAAAATGACATTGTGAGACATAAATAGATTAAAAGTAAAAGGGTGGAGAGAAATATACACTTTCTTGTATGAACAAAAGAAAGCTAGAGTACTTTTACTGATTTCAGACAAAGTAGATTTTAAATCAAGAAAGATTATCAGCAATTATATGAAACAAAAATATTAATCTTAACCCTAATATTAAAATATATTAACAATATCACAGAAGAAAAAAACATTAGTTTCAGGGAATCTTAATATTCAGCTGAACTTTAATTTCATATGTGCCTTATACTTAGATTTTCTTACTATGTGCATACATTTATTAAGTAATTACTGACATTTTGTCATCTAGAAATATTGACCAAGGTCACGTATCTTTTCAATTCCCACCAATAATTTGTCACTTTGCAGAAAGATTTTGTCTTTGTAGACAGATTGGGAGGGAAACACGACACTGGGAATGCTTTAGGCTGTAGGCATCGACTGTCCTCTCTTTTCATTGACGCCTGAGAGAAGCACCAGTGGAAATCTAAGTAGGACTGGACTAAATTACATTCTTCAGCTATTGGGAAAGCTGTCTGTGCTTGTCTGAAGGCAGATAAGAAAAAAACCTCTAAGTGTGTGTCATTCTCACAGTGTTTTCTCCTGGGAGAGATATTAAACCTGGTGCAGGGGCATTGGGCCTATTTGTCAGTAGATTTCAAGTCCTTTCAGTGAGAGGGCAATACCGCTTCATGAGCTTGTGTGGTATCAACTGACTAGAGTAAGCCTTGACTTCAAGGTTGGATTAATGATATATTTATAAGTATCTGTTATTGACAATGTATACTAATATTCAAAGGGGTTATGAATAATAAACAGACATTTGCAACCTAGGGCTATTATAATGCCTCAGCAACCACTTTTAACAATATGATTTAATTGCCTTTATGTTAGGAGTTTTAACATCCTTAATAAAGGGTCAAGAATAAAGGGTTCCCAAGGGTGGTAATGATTCTAATACGCTCACTAATCCATTTATAATGAAATAGTGATTGACTTGATCTTATGAATGATTCAAGTACCTCAAGGCAAATAATGCATGTGGGCAGTCTGTTACTTTGAAGCCCCTTAAAATAGACTTATGGTGCTGATAACATTAATATGAATGAGATTCATACAGGACCATATGCAAATGCTACAAGTGGCACAGCATTTAATGGGCATCCAGCCCCTCTGGGAAGGAGAAAAGCCTCGGTGGCACTGGAGGGCCACGGGTTCTGGTTTTGCTGTTACCATATGGTACAACTGCAGGCAAGATGCGACAGCTCTGCACGTGTGCCTCGGTGTCCTCAACTGTACACAGGTCTCAGACGGTTTCCCAAAGTGGTCTGTAGGGTCAGATTAAATGAGGTGACTGGTCAAGGAGTAACATTGCAAAGGGGGTGAAGGACATGGGGAAGTCACCTCATAATTCAAGAGCATAGATGCGTTAGTTTCATTTATTCCACTGTTTGCCTAGGCGATGTGGCTGTTTGGATGTCAGGTTTTTTAATAACCAATTGTCTGTTTCCCAAACCAGAAAAGACTTGATAAATGTCAATACATGATAGTGGTGTTCACGTCAATCCCTCCTCAACATAAGGTAACTTCTCTTGTTATTGCTGGGACTATGAGTAGGCTATGAATGAATCCAAAGGGTGCCACTTGAGAAACAGGAGTTGCAACGACACTGCAAAAATCAAAGAACTAAAGGGATTATTTTGTGTTTTTTCAATAGATTTTACTTTCATTATAAAAGAAGATAAAGAAGCTGCCAAGGGAAGAAATGAACATTCGCTGACAACTTTGTGCTCGTCACCCTGGACTCCTACCATTGTTACCACCATTTCTACCATCCAGCAAAGTAAAATTCAAAGAGGGTAAAATCCATTTGTCTGAACTCCCTTGATTGGATCTCCCACTTGTTTTGACCAGCTTCAAGCTCACTCTTTTTCCAACATATCACAGTCCACGAGAGAACCTAAAAAGACAGCCAGAAACACAAATTCCTTCAAAAACCATCTTTTGGGGCTTCAGAATTTCCTCTCCACAGCAGAGATTTGTCATTGAAAGTCAGATTTGGAGCTCTGATTGGGGCTTGTCTCTTGGGAAACTCTACTCCGTGGAAAAAGTTGACTTTGCCTCCCACAGTTGGCTTATGCCTACACTGGGTTCCCCAGAAGCAAACCCTAGTATGAGAATTGAAGCGAAAGCAGTTGGAAGTGTCTCCACTTTCCTGCGATCAGGAAAGGAAAGGGCCAAGCAAAGTGTGACATCAAGCAAAGTCCTGCGGAGGGAACTCTGGCTCAACCTTGCAGGGGGCTCTGGAGACAGCTCAGGCGCACCTCCGGGACAGGGAGAGCGGAGTATTTACACTGTCCCTCCTACCAACCATTGGTCAAGAATTTTGACCCGAGGGGACAAAATTCTTAGGCAGTTCTGGCTCTTTACATGTGCAGCCAAGCAGAACCCACAGCCCAGGCACAGACTGACTCTGGCTGCTGGGAGGGAAAGCACACGGCAGCCGGTGCCCACACACAAATGCTGAGAGCCAGCGGATCCAGACAGAGTGTGCTAAGCGAGTCTGCCACAACCTTCCTGCAGAGCATTTCCAGCAGGAAGTGACGGGATTTCATGTGCAGATCAACCCTGGCAGAATTATTCCTAGGGCAAGTAACAAGCTGGGGACCCAGTAGCTCCAGAATCATGCAGAAATACAAACTGTTAGCCCCCCGGGACCTGGGCAGGTATTGAACTCCACAGAAGCAAAGGGGAAGACTGAATTGCCTGGTGTCGCAGGGCCCCCAGAGTTTCGAGGAGCCTTTGGCAGGCAGACTCCCCGCCACGAGTCCTAGCTCTTGCTTCTGTGTGTGTGACTCCTTCAGTCGGCAATGTTCTCATTCTCTCTTTACCCAAATCCCCACACATTCGTCTCAGCCCCATTCAAATGCCTCCTCCCTCATGAAACAAGCCCTTGTTCCACCAGCTCTAGATGCCCCAGGACCTTGTCAAAATCTCTTCTGTGAAGCACCTGACTTCGTATTTTGCATGATGCTATTTATGTCCACGTCTTGCCTGCCTGGCTAGAACAAGCTACGAGGGAGCAGGAGCTGTGCTGCGTCAGCTCCGTGCCCAGCACCTGGCACGGGGCCTGAACGCAGTGGTGCTCAGTAGGCACCGCCTGACGGTCACCTGAGAGAAGCCTCCCTGCTCCCCATCAGCACTAACATGGGGTTCGGGTGGGAAGATGTGAGCCTGCGCCAGGCCTCAGGTCCCCACAGTGCCGCTGGGATGCACCCAGCTGTCTCCCTCTACCATCCTGCCCATTGACGGCTTCAGTCCTGGCAGCAAAGCTGACTGTAGCAATTCATCTGGCTTCCTGTGATTACTCATAATTCTGGATTTTCTGCCCCGACCAACTAAATTTCATCAACTGCATTTCTACATTTCCAGCAGTTTTGGTTTCCAGAAAGCAAACTAAGGACACAGCAGAGAAGTGTCTCGTGTCTCTAACATCCTCAGCAGCATCTGGAAGGGGCAGCCCTCTTTCACTGTCAAGTACTGTTGACAGAGTGAGGCCAGGGCATGCCTCACACCCAAGTTCCAGGCTCTCCTTCACTCTCCCGCTCCCCAGGCCCTCTAGGCTATGAACATGAGCATCAGGCAGCAGAGCCTCCCCTGGCCTTCCATATCCTGTTGCCCGAGCTACTCTGAGGAGCGAGCATTCCACTGAGCAAGGGAAACAAACCTGTCCCACTTCGTCTGAGGCCAAATTGAGCCAAACTGGGCTGGGTGGACTTCGGAGTCTGCATTCTCCTGCCTCAGCTCTGCCTGTGCTCCAGTCCACCTTGGTGACTCTGGGAGAATTACTTAGCTTCTCTAAGTCTGCAAAAAAAAGAGACTCAGCCGCCAAAAGGAAGTTCTCGAGGGTGTTCATTCCTCTGGGGCAATGGGACGCTCAGCTGAAATATCTGATATATGCACGTGTGCTGAAAGCTGTTGGTACTGCACATGTTAAGAAAGTTATTCCAGCCTCGAGGTCAAAGAGAAACAGCCCTAGAGTCATTTCCTGGATCCCTGGACCGGGATGGGGGTTGGGGGATGGGGAGGCAGAGCAGAGGAATAGGGGAAGAGAAATACTCAAACAGAGGAGATTCCTTTCAACACAGCTGAGTTGCACACTCACTCATCTATGTACACTCATCAATTCACTCACCCAGCCTGCAATTATTGAGCGCTTGCTGCATGCCAGATACTTTTCTAGGTGCCAGGGGCAAATCTGAAGGTAGAAAAACTCCAAAAGGATGTGACTTCTGTAGTTCAAGCAAGACATGATGATACTCTGATGTGGGGGCAGCAGAAATGAAGAGAAGTGCACAGATTTCATTGATATTTAGGAAGTTGAAGTAACAGAATACAATTTTGTGGATACATGAGGGGGGATGTGTAAGAGAGGAGATGAAGTGAAGGATAATGCCCATTTTTTGAGTTGAGCAAAGGGGCAGGTGAGGAGGTAGGGACCCTGGAAGAGGAGCAGTTTGGGGGAGGGGACATGGTAAGTTAAAGTTCGGTCACGTTGAGCTGAAGTCCCTATGAGACATCAGATGAAACACAGTCATGACACACTAATGGAAAAGAAAGCTGCGTTCAGCAGACAGACTTGGGAAACACCAACATACAGAGCAGAATGGATGGAGCCATCCACTGAGCATCTACCACACACCGAGGTACAGAGCTGGAGGAGGTCTGCCCTCCTGAAGCTCCCGGTCCAAAGGAGACAGACGCCACAGAGTTGATTCTGACATGACAACTGCATCATGCACAGGGAGTGGGCAAAGGACTGCGGAAACCCAGAGGAGGGTGATATCAACTCTGCCTGGAAAGGCTGCAGAAAGCTTCCAACGGGCTCTGGGCTCTGGGTCCAAAGGGTGTGCAGGAGATGCAGAGGCTGGGGGTGGGGGGTGGGTAGAAGTGGGGCAAAGAGCCAGAAGGAGGGTCTGAGAACACAAGACGGAAGGAGCACTGAGCTGTGATGGGGGGTGTCGGGGAGGTTGCCCGGCAGGGAAGGGAGAAAAGAGGCCAGAAGGTGTAGGGAAGCCCAGTAAGAGGGCAAAGGAGCCCTCTGTGACCCCTGGAGACTTTGCTAACCTCTTTGTATTTGTTCATTTGCCTGTTTTATAGAAAATAAACACACAGTTTGCATTTTCCAAGTGGTGACCTACTTCCTTCCAAGCAATCACTGTTTCTGGGAATTGTCATTAGTGTGATTGGAAAATGCTGTATCTTATTTCCTACTTAAAACACGCCTCATGCAGGTATTTGGAAGATAAGCGGGAAATTGCTCTTCTAGCACAGAGAAGTCAGTTCACGTATATTTATTTCAGGAACTAGAAACTGCTGCGTCAGCAGCTGGAGAAAGTGCCGGGAGGGTCTCATGCAACACCGCTTCGGCTCACAGGCTGAACTAGTTACAGACCTGGGGAACTCCCGTAACACACAATTAGCCATGCTGCAACCAGCCAGAACAGCCCCCATTTAACAGACAGGGGACTGGAGAATGTGGGGGAGCTGCTGATACTGGATGAGCGGCAAACATTTTAGCCACAACTTTCAACCAGTGATAACCCATCAACTCTCATTTTTATATATAATAAAATGCCCTGGAGAAGGTTAACAGAAAAACTGGAAATAGCACTAGGACCTAGCCTTGGTGTTATAGATGCAAAACATTTCATACCTCGTATTCTGTTTGTTACCACACCTAACCTACCCTTCGCCTTTCCACATGGTAAATTTTGAGCTTCTCAGGTCTGTTTTTATTTTTGTTTTCCTTGGTGCAAACTAATGGAATTCTAGCACGTGACCTTGGTATTTACAAGCTTTTCTAACAACTAGTGGAATAAATCTCAATGAGATGGAAAACATGACCATCGCATTTTAAAGCTGCTGAAAAGCAACGGCACCTTGCTTCATGGGTCTTGCACATAGATGCTTTTTCTGACAAAGGAGACTCATACATTTTTGAACTTCAGTACTTTGGTCTATGAAAACTGTCTTTCACCTCTGAAAAGTCTGCAAGTAGGATGTATGGACTTAATATTTGTTGCCTTGATAGGAATATTTCAGTTGACATGTTGGGGGAGAGGGGTTTCTTACAAAGATGTTGCCCAGGGAACACTTTAGAGTAATGGTATGGCGCTGGTCCAGAGACCTAGACTGTGATTTGAACCACAGGAAGGTGGTAGGTTTATCACTGAATAAATAAAAAAATAAATAAAAGTCCGTATTGACTCAGACATGGAAGCAGAAGCCATGTCAATAGGCCGTTCAGCCCTGTGCGGGGGAAGTAGCCATGAAGAGGTTTCCCTAAACAAGGTAAGAAGGACTGAGCCGCGCCATCGGTAAAGATACCTGAATCTTGCAAAACAAAGCAACAAAAGCAGGAATGTCTGAAATTCCCTTTTCTGAGAAAATACGTGATAACTGGATTTTACCTACATATACTGTAAACTCAACATCACAACTAACTCCTAGCAGAGTGCTTCTGGAGACAGAACTCAAGTTCACAGACTGGGGCCCCATATCTGGGGGCCAACAAGGAGACAGAGAAAACAGAGAAAAGAAATCTCGCTGCTCTTCAGTCTCGCTGGGATACCAGGCAATCTCACATCCTTTAAAATAGAATAGAGACAGCCCTGGCTGGCGTAGCTCAGTGGATTGAGCACGGGCTGCGAACCAAGGCATCGGAGGTTTGATTCTCAGTCAGGGCACATGCCTGGGTTGCAGGCTACAGCCCCCAGCAACCGCACATTGATGTTTCTCTCTTTCTTTCTTTCTCCCTCCCTTCCCTCTCTAAAAAATAAAATAAAAATAAAATCTTTAAAAAATATAGAATAGATACTAATATAACCATCTCTTATTCCCTTCCCTCATTATTATGTTGGTGATAATCGACCACCATCGATCAACCCACAGTTAATTTATTCTTACTTCTACTGCGGAGTAACCTTCAACTTATTTCCAGTTTGGGGCTATCGTGAGCAATACTGTTCACGTTCATTCTGCTATTTGTCTCTTGGCACATCGTGTTTTCGAGGATAGGTACTGACTTGTGACATTGCTGAGTCACAGCGTTTGTCCCTCTTCACGTCCACCTGAGAATGCCACACTGCTGCAAAGGGGTGGTGTCAACTCCCACTCCCTTCAACAGCAAGTCTTCCCTGCCACACGTCTATGCCAGCACTGGGTACTGTCCTGTCACCAGTCTGCCGGCTGTGTGATGGGCAACTGCGTGGTTGACGGTACCTATGACAGTTTCATTTGTAATGGAATTAGTTTCAGGTTGAGAGACTTCTCATACATTTATTGGCCATTTTCATTGCCTCTTTTTGGAAGTGTCTATCTAAGACTTTTACCCATTCTTTATTAGGCCATCTGGTTTGCGACAGGCCTTTATGCATCTCTGAGAGCAGCCCTTTTGAGTCACATGCCTCTCTTACTCGGTGTCTCAAACAGCGCACTCTTTAGCGTGACTGCTGAACAGAAGCTCGGTAGTTTAAATGTAGTCAAATGTATGAATCATTACATGGTTGGCTAGCACTTTTGTAGCTCATGTTAAAATCTTTCCTTATGCAAAGCCATTAAAATATTCTCATATGTTATCTTACAAAATCATCACAGTTTGCACTGTAATCCATTTGGAATTGACTTTCGTATATGGTATCAAAAGTATCAGACTCCTTTTTATTTGATGATATGAATGAGACGCTATGTATTGAAAAGTCTTTTTTCGCCGTGATCTTCAGTGCCTCCTTCCTTATAAATAAAAGGTTCATATAGGAATGAGTCTGCCTTCATTCTCTGTTTGGTTCCAGTAGAATGAGTTTCTAACCTTGTTCCAGTACCAAACTGTCTTGACTGCTAAAGCCTTGTATCAATCATGACATCCGGGAGGGCAACTCCTGTACCTCATTCCTCTCCTTCGAGACTGTCTCGACTATTCTAAGCCCTTTGGAATGCCATATGAACTTGGAAGTCAGTTTGTCAAGTGTCGCTGAATAGATCTGTTGGAATGTATGTGTGTGTGTGTGTGTGTATAAATCTCCAGCAAATTGCAGTGCTTGCTTATTAATTCTAATCTATCTATAGAGTCTTCAGGGAACATATCTTTTAAAATGTCAATGTTACTTCTTTATTTTCATTTTTGGCTAAGACCTCCGAAATACTGTCGAAGCACAATGATGATGGGGGGGGGGGGGGGTGTGCCTCCTTGTCTTGTTCTGGGCCTCACAGGTAAAGCTTTCAGCCTTTCACCATTGATATAAGCATTTGCTGTGGGTTATTCATAGATACCTTCTATCAGATTAAGAAAGTTATTTCTAGTGAGGATTTGCTAATTCTTAAATTACACTTCAATGCTGAATTTCATCAGATGCTTTTCTGTATTAAATAAAACAATCCTATGATTATTCTTCTTTAATCTACTCACATGGTGGAACACATGTGAATGTTCTTGTGTTAAACCAACATTTCTCTCCTGATTTAACCCTACTTAATTGTTATGTAGCAAGCCTTTCATACATTGCTGGATTTAGTTTGCTAATAATTTCAATCCATGGTCATGAGTGATACTTAGGCTGAAATCATCCTTTCCATTGCTGGACTGAGAGGTATTGAGGTTAAGCTACCTTCTTAAAATGAGTTGGGAAGTAAGTCCTTTTTATAGAGATTTTATCTCAAAGAGATTTTATAGATTGGAAGTATTCATTCCTTGACTGGTAGAAGCTATTGAAGGAGTCCTTTGAACACCTACTTTCTGTCGTTATGGGACTATCTGTGGGTATTTGCTACCATATTTGAATAATGTATCTACCCTACCGATTCTTCATATATCCATCTTGAGTGCCATGCTCTAACTTCCTTTTAAGGAATTTGAGGCCTTAGTACTTCCATGCCTCCATCTCACCCCCCCACCCCACTCTTCTATCTTCCCAAAACAGTTCTATTACAAATTGTTCATGTTTTTATAAAAACAAATTTCTCAAGCCCTGGCTGGCATAGCTCAGTGGATTGAGCACGGGCTGCGAATCAAAGTGTTGCAGGTTCGATTCCCAGCCAGAACACATGCCTGGGTTGCAGGCCATAATCCCCAGCAACCGCACATTGATGTTTCTCTCTTTCTCCCTCCCTTCCCTCTCTAAAAAAATAAATAAATAAAATCTTTAAAAAAACACAAATTTCTCAAATACATTATTATTTCTGCAGCAAAACACATGAACATGCACATTTAACGAAAAAACTAAAGGCTGTAAATAGCCTTATGTCATTTCAAGTCAGGTTCTCCCCAAATGAGTTAGGTCAGACCATGTTATGCAGCTAAATGAGCATGCAAAAACATTTTTTCCAGCTTTGCAACCTTTATGGATTTTTTCATTGCAGGTATCCCCCCAAGTGTTAAACCCCCACAGGGGATCTGATGTCAGCCTGGCTTCCCTTTAACAGTAGCTACCCTATGCACCTTGCCCAACCCCAAGGCCTCAGTGCTATGGATAGAGTGAGTGATATGGTAGAAAAGTGAAGGAAGACCCAGAGTAGGTTGATTCTGCACAGAGAATTGAGTGTGTTGAGGTGTTCCTGCATGCAAGTTTTTGAGCTGGCTTTTTTTTTTCAAGTTTATGAGGAGAATTGTGATTAAGCCTTTATGGATGAAAGTCTTATTTCCCATCAATTTCTCGGTAGGTTCTCAGGAAATAGCAGCTAGATTTATCTATGAGAAAGCAGTGTTCAACCCAATTCAATTTCAGCAAATGTTGGTTGTTCGCACAGAATGTACACAGCTCTGGGTTTGATCGGTGGGGAATTAAGAAGTGAACCTCATATGAGTCTTACCCTTTGTCCTGGAGCTCGGTCTAAATAGGGAGAGACATGCAGGAATACTTGACCTAGTTGACTAAGGGGTCTGCACCCATCTGGCCAGATGCTCTGGAAGCCCAGGACAGGGCAATTATGCAAGACACAAAGAAATGGGATCTGCCTTGGCAATCCCCCTTATACTGGGTCACCCCAATTGTACAAGTATGGGGGAAAAGTAAAGACAAACCACCTTTATGGGGTCATCTGTAATTTGAAATTTCTCACTCTAGCCCCACCCCATCTGCCAAGGAGGGCAAATTCAAAGCAAGCAAAAGCAAAGAAAAAGATTTGGGAGTCCATGAATGCTGCCTTTAAAATGTGCAATTTTACCCTGGCTGGTGTGGCTCAGTGGACTGAGTGCCAGCCTGTGAAACTAAAGGTCACCAGTTAGATTCCCAGTCAGGGCACAGGCCTCAGTTGCCAGGTCCCCAGATAGGAGCATGTAAGGGGCAATCAATTAATGTATCTCTTGCATGTCAATATTTCTTTCCCTTTTTGACTCCCTCCCTTTCCCCTCTCTATAAATTAATTAATTAATTAATATTTTAAAATAAAATGTGCATTTTATGATGGTGGAAATTCCTCCCAGGTGCAAATATTTTAAAGTGAATAAAATCAGAATTCATGTTGTAGATAACTTTTGAGTAATATATAGTTGGGTTCATTTTTAATTTTTATGTATTGATTTTAGAGAGAGGGAAAAGGAGGAGAGAGAGCGACATCAATCTGTTTTTCCACTTATCTGTGCATTCATTGGTTGACTCTTGTATGTGCCCTGACTGGGGATTGACCCCAGAAACTTGGCATATCAGGAAGATGCTCTAACCATCTTTATACTAGGAAAGACACTGAAACACCCCAACCTCTGTTTTTTTATCTGTAAAATGGGAGAAATAAAAATGAATCTCACAAGATTAAAAGAGAATTAAGCCATTAAATGAATTAAATGAGACCTTGTATCCGTAACCTAAGTGTCTAGAAGTCTTCCAGCCACAAATGTACACAGTAAAGGTGGATGAGAACTACCACTTATTTCAAATTTTTCCTATTGATAACCTTGTTGTCTTACCTCCTCTCTCCACCTCTCTTTACCCCTAACAAGGGATAGCTATTCATAGGATCGTTAGCCCAAACAGGTGTGTATAATGGGTCTTTACTACCTTACTGAAGATTCTGGAGTTACTGTGGGTAAGGAGTCAGAGAGAGAGGAAGTTTACCGCAGAGCCTGTCCTGTTGACATATGGTCACCCTGCCTCCTCCCCACCTGTGGCCTCTCCTCCCTGCTTTGTTCTTAGTGTGGAAAAGCCCCTACCCCTTCCTTTCCCCAAGGGCCAAGAACAACCTAATATGTATTTCAGACTTTAAGTGGTTAACTGGGAAAAGTGAAGGATGACTCAAGCAGGGGACAGGAAACATCAAAAATAAAATATTTGACCTTGCACTGTCCTCACTCATCCCCCCACAGAGATTCCCCTGAGTCATGCCTTTTGCCTGGGGCAGTACTTACCAGTGTCCTTCTTGTCAATATTTTCTCTATCCACTTCCGGCCAAGACGGAGGTATAGGTGGATGCACTGTGTCTCCTCACACAACCAAAAGAAGGACAATAACAAATTAAAAAAAAAAAAAAAAAACAATCAAAACTGCCAGAAAATCAAACTGTATGGAAGTCTGACAACCAAGAATTTAAAGAAACATTCATCCAGACTGGTAGGAGGGGCAGAGATGGGCAGCCAAGGTGGAGAGGATTCGTGGCAAGGTGGCAGCTGGAGGACCTGGGCAGACGAGGTGGTGGCTGGTGGACCAGGCAGTCCCATATTTGCATGTTGATAAATCAGGAGGAACAACAGGGGAGTGAGACAGACCGCACAATCCCAGGTTCCATTGCAGGGAAATAAAGCCTCAAAACCTCTGACTGAAAACACCTGTGGGGGTTGTAGCAGTGGGAGAAACTCCCAGCCTCACAGGATAGCTGATTGGAGAGATCCACAGGGTCCTAGAATGTGTACAAACCCACCCACCTGGGAATCAGCACCAGAAGGGCCCAATTTGCTTGTGGGTAGGGGAGGAAATTACTAAAAGCCGGTTGACAGCCAAGCAAGTATCATTGTTCCCTCTCAGACCCCTCTTCCACATACAGCACCACAATGCAGTGACGTGGGTTGTTCTACCCTGGTGAATACCTAAGATTCTGCCCCTTACTATGTAACAGCCTGCCCGGACAAAAACACATGGCCCAAATGAAAGAACAGATTAAAGTTCCAGAAAAAAATGCAACTAAATGATGAAGAGAGAGCCAACCTATCAGATGCACAGCTGAAAACAGTGGTAATCAGGATGCTCACAGAAATGGCTGAGTATGGTCACAAAATAGAGGAAAAAGTGAAGGCTATGAAAAGTGAAATAAAGGAAAATGTAGAGAGAACCAATAGTGAAGGGAAGGAAACTGGGACTCAAATCAACAATCTGAAGCAAAAGGAAGAAATAAACATTCAACCAAACGAAAAGGAAGAAACAAGAATTCAGAAAAATGAGGAGAGGCTTAGGAACCTCCAGGACATCTTTAAAAGTTCCAACATCTAAATCACAGAGGCACCAAAAGGAGAAGAGGAAGAGTAAGAAATTGAAAACTTATTTGAACAAATAATGAAGAAGACCTTCCCCAATCTGGTAAAGGAAATAGACTTCCAGGAAGTCCAGGAAGCTCAGAGAGTCCCAAAAAAGTTGGACCCAAGGAAGCACACACCAAGGCACATCATCATTACATTACCCAAGATTAAAGAGGAGAGAATCTTAAAAGCAGCAAGAGGAAAGGAAAGAGTTACCTACAAAGGAGTTCCCATAAGTCTATCAGCTGATTTCTTGAAAGAAAACTTGCAGGCAAGAAGGTGCTGGAAAAAAGTATTCCAAGTCATGAAAGGCAAGGACCTACATCCAAGATTACTCTATCCAGCAAAGCTATCATTTAGAATGGAAAAGCAGATAAAGTGCTTCCCAGATAAGGTCAAGTTAAAGGAGCTCATCATCACCAAGCCCTTATTATATGAAATGTTAAAGGAACCTATCTAAGAAAGAGAAGATCAAAAATATGAACAGTAAAATGACAACAGACTCACAACTATCAACAATCAAACCTTAAAAAAAATAAGCAAGAACAAAAACAAACTAAGCAAACAACTAGAACAGGAACAGAATCACAGAAATGGAGACCACATGGAGGGTTATCAGTGGGAAAGGAGAGTGGGGGGAATGGAGGGAAAGGTACAGGGAATAAGAAGCATAAGTGGTGGGTATAAAATAGATGGGGGGAGCTAAGAATAGAACAGGAAATGTAGAAGTCAAGGAACTTATATGTACAACCCATGGACATGAACTAAGGGGAGATGGAATGCAGGTGGGAGGGGGGCTCAGGGTAGAGGGGAATAAAGGGGGGAAATGGGACAACTGTAATAGCATAATCAATAAAATATACTTAAAATAAAATAAAATAAAAGATTTTATCTATCCCAGCACTTCTTGTCCACAGGAACCCCCATCCTCCCTGTCAGAGGTCAGTTCCTAAATCTGTTGCTGTCTTTTTCAGAGCAATTAATTTTCCTTCTGTTTTATTTATCCTGTTTCACAACCCTAAAAATCATCTAGACATTTTTTAAACATTTGTTTGTTTGTTTGTTTTTTAACAGGTTATCACTTTTTTTAAAGATTTTGTTTATTTATTTTTAGGGAGGTAAGGGAGGGAGAGAGAGAGAGAGAGAGAGAGAGACATCAATGTGCGGTTGCTGGGGGTTATGGCCTGCAACCCAGGAATGTACCCTGGCTGGGAATCGAACCTGGGACACTTTGGTTCCCAGCCCGCTCTCAATCCACTGAGCTACGCCAGCCAGTGTTTGTTTTTAAAGATTTTATTTATTTATTTTTAGAGAGGGAAGGGAGGGAGAAAGAGAGAGAGAGAGAGAAACATCAATGTGCGGTTGCTGGGGGCCATGGCCTGCAACCCAGGCATGTGCCCTGACTGGGAATCGAACCTGCAACACTTTGGTTCACAGCCCATGCTCAATCCACTGAGCTACGCCAGCCAGGGCTCAACATTTTTTTTCTAAACATAGGAGTTGCTTCGTTTATACTCATTTTATTAATTATTCTTTTATACTCCTTTTCCTAGGGCTTCCTGGGGGAACGGAGCTAAACACGTGTGTTCGGTCTGCCATATTTCACCAAAAGCCTTCAACTTCATTTTTCTAGATCCCTTGTATATTACCAGAAGTCTAAAATAATATTTGATCACCTCCTGGAAGTCCTAAAGGCTTTGGCAATCCCAGCATATTCGATGTCATTGAGACATAGAAGAATCTACTTTATTCCTCTATGCAGACATCTCCAAACCATATTACAAGACAGAGTGGCTTTCACCTGCCCGGGGGGCTCTGGCTCTTGTCAACTCAGCCACAGAGTCCGCTGCTTGCTTCCCTGCCATGTGACTGACATGGGGCAAGCTTCATTTCTGAGCCTGGGAGCCTGGGATTCCAGCTTCCTGCCAGTCAGCAGCAGTTAGGGGCATTGCCGTTCCCCTCTTCTCTGTGATGAACTTCCACAAGGACCTGCCCACTAGTATGAAGAGGGCTGGCCTGAAGCCAAAAGACTGGGGTTCAAGTTCCAGCCTTGGCACCCACTGCATGTGGGGACTGGAGCAAGTCGCTTTGCCTCTCTCTGCTTTGGTTTCCTTATTGCCAACGGAGGCTTATGGGTCTCACAAGGATTGCGTGAGGAATACCTGAGATGAAATGTGTGCCCGGCAACTAGAAGGCGCTCAATGAATAGTTATCTAAGCATTCTGTATGCTGCTAAAACCCGCAACAGCCTTGAGCCCTCTGATGAAAACGAATCCACTCCTTTGTACTCCTTAATTGATATGGTAAGCTTGTTCATGGATGGTCTTTTTTATCCTTCAAATAAGTCAATGATAGAAGCCTAAAATGTGTATCACCCCAGAATAGGTTACCTGAATAGGTGTGAACAGACTTCTCCAATTTTAATGCTCAGACCATCCACCCAGGGACCTTGCTGATGTGAAGATTCTGATTCGTAGGCGTGGGGCGGGGCCGAACATGGCACTGTGGGTGGGCAGACATGACATCACCTCCCAGGCACAGAGTTTCAGGCTGGCCCCATCCATCAGAATAAATCCACGTGACGGGGGGGAAGGCAGATAGAGAGCTCAGAGACACAGGTAGAAGAGAAAAAAGGCAGGGTGGTCCGGTGAAAAGAGCAACAGCTCAGGTGACAGACGGATTTGGGACTGAAGTCTAGCCCGGTCACTGCTAGCTGTGGGACCTTTGGCAAATCACCCAGCTTCTTCGAGGCTCAGTTTCCTCAGCTCTAAAGTGGGCACGACCATCCCCACCTCACAGCTGTTGGGAAACGGACGTAACTCCACATTCCCATAACTCTGTCACCGGGTCCCAAGAGTTCCACTCCTGCGTGAATGCCCTCAGCATCCGGAAGATGGAGCAAGGCGTTTTTTACTGTTCTCTCCTGGCCACGTTCAGTTCATCCAGAGCCCGTCTCAGATGGGTACCCAAAGTCTCTTCTTCCTTGGTTTCCTCCTACTTGCCTTATCATTATTTTTTTTTAATTTTTTATTGACTATATTGGGATGACATTGGCTAATAAAATTATATGGTTATACAATTCAACAATATGTCATCTGAGTATTACCACCCCACATCAAGTGCCCTTCCATCACCCTTTATCCCCCCTTCACCCTCGTCTACCTCCCCCCAGCCCCCTTCCCTGTGGCAAACACCACACTGTTGTCTGTATCCATGAGTCTTTCTTTTTTTTTCTTTGCTTAATCCCTTCACCCTTCTCACCCAGCCCCAAACCCCTTCCCCTCTGACCACTGTCAGTCTGTTGTCTGTATCCATGAGTCTGTCTCCACTTTGTTAGTTTACTTTGTTCATTACATTCCACATATCAGTTTTCCTACTTTTTTTTTACTACCCAGCTGCTCCCTCCCCAGGGGCCCAGTTCCGTCTTCCCCCAGGGCTTGGTGAGGGCTGGGAAGACTGACTTTCAACTTCTATCTGTGAGGGGTAGAGTCGAGATTCCGTGAGACAAATAAAAAGTCTTCATAAGACTGACTGCCTCTCTTACCAGGAGCTCAATATAAGGGTTTTCAACAAGGGTTAGAATGGGAAGGGATAGAGGTGGCGAGAGGCAGGAGACGCAAATGCCACTGCACACGGGAAGTCCCCGTAGACGGTGGCCCCTGCACTTGTCTTCTCTCTCTTAGTACCCCCCAAACCATGAACACACTTAACAACGTGGCATGCAAGCCTCTTTCTGTAATTCTAAGGTTTGCTTCACACCTTCCTGAATATCCTCTCCTTGGCATGTTTTTGTGAGTCCTGACTCGGTTGGGTTAGGGCCAAGCTAGCAAAAGGAGCTCAACGCTGTGCTATTTGCCAGCCAGCCTCCTTCGGCTGCCGTCTCTGGAATCCTGTGCTTCAGCGGGAGCTACCAGATCGCCGACTTAGCACAGTGCCGTGCATTCCCAGTGATGTGTGACTGGATTAACCGCTTGGTATTCAGTAGGACTTCCCTGCCGGGCCCAGTGCTTCCTCCTCTCCCACGGTCCAGCCAGGTTCAACGACTGGCAGGGACAGGGACAGCGCTAAGACCAGAGAGCAGGGGCTGCTGGAGGTCTGGCCTAGTGGGCTCTCAAAGGGCAACAAAAGGAGACCTGACATGTGAAAATATGAAAAATAAAGATCTGATTCACACTCGCCTTTTGACAGGATGCACTTTCTGGATCACTCTGGAAGCAAAACCCCAAAAGTGCTTTCATTCAACTTCACGTGCTTAATATCATGGATGATGCTGTTTTGCTAAACTAAAACATTTACACAGGCTTCATAACTGAGAGATGTGTTTAGAGATTGTTTAGGGATGCTTTTTATTTGTTGATGTACTTTCGTTTTATTTTCGAGCATGCTGGCTCATTGCTATTATTTCATTTAACAATGACCCATTATTATAATGGGCCAATTAATAAAATTATGCAATCAAAATAATGAGAATGTAGTGGAAACCTTCACAGCGACTGCCACTAAACCATTTTGAGTTAATGGCACAGCAACGACGAGATCCACGCGAGGCATTTACTTTCCGTGAGTGTATCCAGTACTTCTACCTGCTGGGACCTAGGCCTTTTGACCCCAGTTTGTCTACCACCTAGGTGTCGAGTGAGGACTCAATTCTCCCACCTCCCTTCCTTCTGCAAACCACCACACAACACTTTACTGTAGGTGGCTTCCTCAGCCCAATATACTGCCATGCAGCTGCCACTTGCATGGATGTGTTGGTTATGTAATATCGTTCTGTTCTCTCCTCATTAGCCTGAGAAGTGAAAGAAATGAAATGAGAGTAGTAAGCCCCTTCCTGTTTTGCAGCAATTTTTAGGATCCCCGATCAGAAGCTCAGTTTGCAGAATGACCTGTGACTCCAAAGCCTTCTCCTGTGACAATGCTTTCAGCCCATACTCTCTCTGCTGAGGAGAAAATGAGTCTTGAACGCAACGTGAGCACAATGGCAATTAGGAGTCAACAGTTGTCATTCTGACACCACCACCCTCAAGTCATCCAGAGAGGCTCAGCCTCACATTCAGAGTTCAGCGCTGTCACTGCAAGGCTGGGATCGCTCAGTACCCACATCCCTGTTCACGCAGCTCCGAAACTGCACGGCGGAAGCTGATTTGGAGTGTGAGCGTCTCACCCACGTGACCAAGAATATGGTTAAAATAATCCTCTGAAGACCGTATCAGCTTCTGAGAATGTAACATTTGCAGGAAGGTTGTCTTTGGAAAAAAGAAAAACATTTAAATTTGTCTAGAATTCTCCCACCCACAGACACCAGCGTGTGATAAACACTCGTCTGACATCTTCTTCGTTGCTCAGAAGAGGAGCGAGGCTGAGAGAGACACAGAGCCGCTGATCCCAGGGCGCGCAGCTGGGCCAGGATGCGGCTGGACCTCAAACCCGGCGCCTTTCCGTTCCCGGTGTAGCAACTCAGCTCTGGCAGCCCACGAAGCAAGTTCAGATACACCAAATGCTGATGTTAAAGGAGGCTTATTGTTTTTAGTTTATTTTTTTCCTTTCTCATTGTACTTTCTCCATTACGATATATCTCTCCATACCCTCTTCCACCTCTCACCCCAGTCACCACACTGTTGTCTGTCCCTGTCCATCAGTTCTTTCTCTTTTTTGCCTTTTCTGCTCCATCCCTCCAGCCTCCCAACCCCCGCCACCCTCCCAGAGCTGCCAACCTGCTCTCTATCCATGATTCTGTAAATATATATTCTCTGTGTCTCCATTAAAAGATAGAAACTTGGAGGTCCGAGTTCCTGTTATCAATTCCTGAAAAAGACAGTAATTTTGTTTCTTAGCTGCAACAAGGGCTCCCCCTAATGGCCGCTGGCAAGACTTCGGAAAAAACTACCATTGACCGCTGGGAAGATGAGAAAAGCAACTCCTAAGGGTCACCCCAGCATCACCAAAAACCCTGATTCTCTCCCATCTGCGAGCATCCTTTTCTCTCCAATAAGGCACATCCCAGGGATCTCTGGAGTATCGATAATGTCCTGTGATACCCCTTCCGACAGCGCCCTGCTACGGATCCACCCCCTCACAGGCAATGACAACACCTGTGTTTCCCAACTGTAGGTTCTAAAAACTTCAGCGTGGGCCTCATGTGACTTGTGTTATTCAATCTGCAGTCTCCGCAGTAAACAGTTGCAGGAATCGGGTGTTTTGCAGGTAATTCTGTTTTATCTTCTCGCTTCCATCATGGCTTCACGTGATGAAATATCTCTTCTGATACCCTAACGCAACCGCATTTCCTTTCAACATCTGGGATTCACAAACTGATCCTGAGCGTTCTCCCTGCCCAGAAAGCGGGGCCAACTGTCCTCCGAGGGGCTGGGTTCCTTTCCTCGGAGGACAGTTTCAGAAGCCACAGGTGCTCATTCTACAAATAGGCTTTTCTGCGTTTTGACTGGAATTTGATGGCACAAAATCTCTAGTAGTGTAAATCACAGAGGGGCAGAACAGATAACACCCCCTTTAAAAAATATCCGTGGGTTCTTGCAATTTCCAGTTTGCCTCTATTTTAACAACTTCTTCTTGACTGACTCTGATGGGACAGTAATGAATCCATTTTTTCCCAGTTTTTGAACAACTACCTTTTCTTGTTCTCATTAGTGTCAGTGTTAAAAGCTTTATATTCCCAGCCCTGGCCGGCGTAGCTCAGTGGATTGAGCGTGGGCTGGGAACCAAAGTGTCCCAGGTTCGATTCCCAGCCAGGGTACATGCCTGGGTTGCAGGCCATAAACCCCAGCAACTGCACATTGATGTTTCTCTCTCTCTATCTCCCTCCCTTCCCTCTCTAAAAATAAATAAATAAAATCTTAAAAAAAAAAAAGCTTTATTTTCCCATACCAAACCGCAGTTCTACATTTCATCTCTGCCTCCCCAATATTCAGGAGGCCCCATATCTTTTTTGTCCCTTGACCCCTCGCGTCAGCCGCCCCGAAACTGGCTTCGCAGTGTACAAGTCCCATTGGTTCTCCGGTGGGCATCGCCTCAGCACCGGCATCTGACCAGAAAGAAGCCTCAGCGCTCTTCTGGGTGGAGGTGGTGGGCAGTGGGGGGGGGGGGGGGGGGGGGGGGCCGAAGACACGAAGAGCTCAGTACGCTCGGTGGGATAGTGTGTTTGTGGAGTGAAACAGGAAAATGAAATGTACCTTACAGACAAATATCACTTCCCAAAGTTGAAAAAAAAAACCCTGCCCATTTTCTACATTTGAACTCCCCAGTTTGAATTGATTTTATTTCCCCTTCATATTTTTTTCTTTCACTGGTGCCTTTGTGTCTTGATAGCACAGAACTTTTAGTAGAAAACTGTAATTTCGCAGAGGCCCATGGGTACACGCGGTGCCTGTCCCAACTCAAGAGTCGACTGTGCACACCTCTTCCCGGGTCCACACTCAGTGGTGTCGTGTTTGTAGCTTGCAGTCAGCCACAGTGGGAGTATTGACACCATGGAAATTGGCCAACACTAGAAATCAGGACTTTGCACCCAGAGGGCCAATTATTAAGCATTTAAAACAACTCTGGGCACACACCTCCGTTTTCCCAGAACCAGTCACTATGTCAGAACAAAAAGTCAATTAACATCCAGGACTATCAGAACCATCTGCCAAACACCGTGGTTGGGAATTCCCACTCAAGAAGTTTACACAGAATAGCTTTTGCAGCTTTATGTAATTTCTGCAACATTTACTGCATAACGCTCCCCAGAACCAACCCTTAAAAGACAAAAAAAAACACAGTTAGATTATAGTATGTTTTAGTTATAATATCCGAGGCACATTACATTTAGTTATTTACCACTTTCCAGAGGGTTTTATTCCACAACAGACAAACATGGAGAATTCAGTAATTTCTAGTTATTAACAGTGCTGTGCTGACACCCCATTTTTTACATGAATTAATACGCACTCTGCTCTCTCCTCCCGTTTTGCTCTCTGCCATAAGTAACTGTGTGTCTCTGGATGACATGGAGGACAGAGCCCAGCAAGCTCTGAGTATGAGGTCTGCCTTTGCCCAAATCTAAAGTGGACTGAAGAAATATTCAGCTTCCTTACTGGGTCTGAGTGGGGTTGGCCCACTAGTTTCTTCTCTCTAGGAGTCTGTCATGGCGCCCCTGGTGTCACTCCCAGGAATGTTAATGGCCTCAGATAACTCGTTGCTGGAAATTGTTCAACGTAGAGGTTCTCACTTTGTTGTTCATTTAGCACCTGAATGGAGGCAGGGGAGACATTTCTACCTGGAGGCTCTGTGTATCTGAATTCCCCTGCCTTTTTGTTGCCACTGCCACAGACAGTGACGGCCTCCCCACGTGAGGAAGCCAGGGCACTCGGGCCTCGCCCTCCAGCTGCCGTGGGACAGCGCTTGGCTCAAGTCCTCTTTCTGGGGGCTGGTGTTCTGAGCTGTGTCTCATGTGAGTCTAGTACACTTCCTCTCCACTCTCCGGCGTTTCTTCTCACCCCAGCCACACACCTTGAATGAGGCTTCTTCCTCTGGCATTGGCTTCATAGTCTTACTTGCCACTTACACTTGGCTGGGTCTGGCTGTGCTCGCTCAAGGACACAGAGCCTTGCCTCGGTAGGGCTGCGGGCACCTGCCCGTGCCAGGCCACCCAAGCTCCCAGCACAGGCCTGCCCTGAATGCCCCCTTTACTCTGAGTTCCCCTCTACCTGACATCCCTCAACATTCTACAACATTCTATTATCTTCTGTGTTTTCCTACCTATTCCTAAAGAAGGGTTGGGAGAGGGGGGGTATTCTAACTTTTCTCCTTTTTCCCCATGTCAGAAACCTGCAGGAGTCACAATACAGTCTACACCCAAAAGTGACTCAGACCAGATGGGTTTGTTTTCTGAGACGTGTAACCTTGGAGAGACCCCAGGCTTCTTAGTCACCCATTAGCTCTCCAAAAACATTTGTGTCGGGCTAATGTTGTTGACCATTTCTAGATAGCTTCTAATTTCTATTATTTCTTCAAACCAGGAATTATTTCAAATCGTTTTGATTTCCAAAAGGATTGATATTTCTTGGGTAGCCTTTTATTTTGTTGTCATTTTAAGAATTCTGTTGCATCAGAGAGAAAGTGTGAGATCTTATGGTTTCTGTTTATTTGGCAATTAAAGTATTGCAGGTTGTACAAATTTTTGCAGCATCATAGTGCACTTACCATCTGCCATTTGATCTTTTATTTGGTTTTCCAAATTTATTTACCTGGTATAGATATATAGGATGCACTTGTTTTAACTGCTGTTTAGGATTTTATTTATGAATATACTATTATTGATTCATTCCTCCTTTTATTGATGGATATTTTGATTAATTTTTTTCTATGTCTCTGTCTTCCTCTTTCTTTTCCAACAGCTTCACTAAACAGATTTATATGTATCTGCTTTTTCTATGGACACGAGTGTTCTCTAGGATGGATGCCTAAAATCATCATTGTTTGATCATGGTCTATACAGTATGCTGCTTTGCTAGGATCCCCAGACTTCACGCCAAAGGTGCTGTAATAGTTTACAAATTCTCATTAGTAGTTTATGAGAATTTCCCCCACATCCTTGCCAACACTTGATAATTTTTACTTTTTGCCATTACGATGGTTGTACAGTATCTTTTTTGCATATCCCTGAAGAAAGATATATGTCTTCATTCTGAAGAAACTTGAGTCCTAAGAAAAATAAATAAAAATAAGCCTGTGCTTAGTCATGTCATATTGAAACTTTAGAATTCCAAAGCCAAAGGAAAAAACAACTTAAAAAACAACTAAAGGGAAAATACAATTTACTTACAATGGAAGGCAAGTAGAATGACAGCAGATTTCTCACGGACAATTACAGAGGTCAGAAGATAATAGGATGATATCTTCAAAATGCTGTGGGGAGGGAAAAAAACCTGTCAAACTAGAATTCTGTGTTATTCTCCCAGTGGTTTTATCTGTGAACTCTCAGTTGGCCTCCCCCACCTTCCTTAGAAATAGATACTGTCCTCTGACCTAAGGGGTGGGTAGGTGCCCGAAGCTGGGCAAGTCCTAGAAATCTGTGCCCTCGGGTCACAGGATCGGCACATGAAAGCACATAAACCAAGAGCTCTGCACACTCAGCCCTTCCATATACATGCTTTGAATATGTATTTTCTTTGTACTGGCCCCCTGCATCTGAGAGTCCGGAGAGGAAGCTTTTCATGCAAGAAAGAAAAATGTTGGTGCTCAAGGCCCCCGGCTCTTCCTTTGGACTCCAGCTATTCTATTATCAGGACGCCAGTAGCTCTCCAAAGGGACACTGACACCAGAAAAACAAGGAAGGTGTCACATGAGAAGCTAGATTCGAGTATTTAGCTGAGGATTTTTGGAGACCTGAGACAATGCAAGTAACAGCAAATTAACACTGTAGGTAAAAGCAAGTTAAGGAGGTAGATTCAGCAATGATACAACCATCCTAAGGCAGGTGAACATATCTGCAAGACATAAGGGTATCTTGGCACCAGGCCATTTGGGGAAGTGAAGAAAACCAGGACTGGAGAGAGCCGGAGTCAGAATGCATCTGGCTGGGGGTCAGCAGCCCTATCAGGGACCACTCTTAGTCACCTGTCCGTGCGTTCTGCATGAGTCAAAGGGATGCTGGCTTGGGTAGAATCTGTTAGCACCTGGGGATAAGATCTGGAGAAGGCAGTGAAGATGCTGTGAAGCCCAGAGCAATGAAAGTGCAGAAAGATTGATAGTGGCTGTACCAGAAATCTGAAAACCAAGATCTTTTGTGAATTTAAACTGTATAAATACAGATGAGTGAGGGAAAGGGGTGGAAGGCCAGGGCTGAAAGAAGGGTGGCAGCCAGAGGGCACCCAGGAGCCTGGAGTGAAGAGAAAGCTGTGGTCTCCTTCCACCCCCAGCTCTTCCTGTGCTCCCAGAACTTCCTGCTGGGATCAGTGAGCAAATCGGAAAAGATCTCAAGGCTCAGAAGATGTGGCTTAGAAAAATAATGAAGATGACATTCTGAATAAGTATGTTATGCAGCTGAAACCACTTGGTCTTGATCTTTGCATTAGAGGAGGAAAATTTTAGAAGGAAAAATGGACAGGATTGTTTTTAAAATAGTTAGTTGGCAGATCACCATAGTAAGAAGATGAGAAGTCAGATGGTAGCAAAATCCACATTAACAAGAGTTAAAGAGAATACGTAGACATCATTTACATTCCAAGCCTTCCAAGCCGGATAATGAGGTGTCAGCAAGACATCAGCTGGGGGAAGCAGGGTGGAGTAGGGAAATGGTTCTTTTTTTTCTACTGTTTGCAGCCAAAGCTCTGGTTGAAAATAAATGTAAAACCTTGCAGCTGGCAGTAAAGATCCTTAATGATCTCCATCAGTTGAAAACTAAGACTATTAAAGGGCCAGACTCAGAAAGCTTACAAGACAGAAGAGAAAGAATAAAAGCTGTCGGCTGCAGAAGGCGCTGTTCACAGAGAACTTAAGAAATTGGGGGTGAATTATAGTGAAAACAGCTTATGTAAAACTCTGTTGCATCACCGTGCTGAAAAAAGAAATCCCAGAACACCAGGCTTTATCTTTTTGATGCATCAAGATTTCTTCCTATAGAGAAGAGAGATGCAGCCTTCCTGAGACAGAAATTGCAGGTAGCAAGCCCGAAGAGTACTGTATTTCAGAGATCTCAGAAATAAAAGCAAACCCAGAGAGATGTACTAAATAACTCCCATCGGTAAGACGTCCTGGAAGCCAGACTGGCTCCCATGGAATACTCCTGGTGCATGCTGGGCACTGTACCTATCACCTTTCTGCTATGAAAGAGGCATGCCTAGCAGTGAATTAGTTGTCAGTGGGCTTGCACATAGGCACAGAGACATATGAGGTATCAGAAAAAAAAAAAACTTACTCTCTAATCTGCATGCAAACTTGATTTAATTGAGGAAAAGTTTCCAGAATGTTTTTTGGGTCCCCTATCCTCTGATGACAGGCTACCCAACCCTTCTTGACGGTGGACCCAAGAGGCGTATCTCCATTTTATCATTAATCAAATAAATTTGCCTGGATGTTAACACAGGGCTGTTCATGGACCACCAACTGGGCCAAGGGACTTTTTCAACCTGATAAAATTATCTGCCTCTAATATTGGCCCCATGTGGCTTCATTAATAAAGAGTGGCCCAGCCCTGGCCAGGTGGCTCAGTTCATTGGAGTGTCATCCTGGTACACCGAAAGGTTGCAGATTGGATTCCTGGTCAGGGCACCATACCTAGGTTATGATTTCAGTACCCGGTCAGGGGCCTACAGGATACAGCCGATTGATGTTCCCCTATTACATGAATGTTTCTCTCTCCCTTCCCCTCTCCCTAAAATCAACAAGCATATCCTCAGGTGAGGATTTTTTTTAAATGGCCCGAAAAGCTTGCATGCCCTTTCTGCAGCAAGGGCCGGTTTGGCTAATGCTGATGCCAACAGCTTCCTCTTTACCAGGAACGCCTGTCATCAGCTCTCCACAGAAAGGACCCCTGTTGCCATCAGTCACTTCTGAAACCTGGACCCAGAAACTCCATCCCGCTCCTCCTTCCTGGTGAACTCACATCTCCTCTCCAGAGGAAACTTTAGAAATGTAGACCCCCTTCCCATAAGAGAGCACCTTTCTCCTGGATCAGTTGAGATCATCTTTCTTTCTACAAAACACTTCCATCTTCGGGGTCTAGAGAGAAGGCCTCCCACCTCTGGAGGTGCCACCCCTGGGTCCCACTGGCTCCCAGCCGCGGGTTATAAGGAAGCTGCTGGGACAGTTTACGTGCTTCAAAATCCAATGTGAACGTTACTTCGGTCACTAGATGTAACACTTTTTTAGAACTTAGTTTTATTGGTTAAGAGATCTTTTTTTAAGCCAAATGATTCAAATCTGCTAGGTATTTTATTTGCTGTGAAGGCTACCACTTTAGCTGTGGTCTTGCATTTTCTCCACTCTCCTCTAACCTATTGTATGCATTATCAATGCAGTTCACATAGTTAATGTAGCATAAGCAACAGGAATGGATTTTTAGTAGCATGTTGAGTGTGGTATACCTTTATGTAAATTTGTTTAAAAGTAAAAGCATAAATGTACTTATCAGGAGTGTTTGTTAATCTATGCTCTTTTGCTCAGCCGTGCTTTGAACAAACGTAGCCGGTGAATTGAAAATCAAACACCCACCTTGTGGTAGGCGAATTGTTTCCTAAGAGGAAATAAGTACTCACTGAAGAATTACCAATCAACTAAACCCAGATGTGTGACGTAACGCCAAATAGCATGCTCTTCAATGCATTAAGTCACTTAGAAGATCACTAACGTATTCTATTAGAATTTGCTTCCAGTTGTGAAGGAACGGACTGTCAGATTCTCCTCCCCCAGCAGAACCGCTGATCTCTATAAAACTAGAGATTAACGCAGACCCTAAAAACTGCCTTAGATGGTGTGAAATTGCGGCCCGGGGCCTGCTGGCTTCTCCCCCCTCTCCTATCATAAGGTGGCATCTCCAAGTATTCCAGAGCTCCACCAGTTCTGATTGGAAACTTCCAGATTGCAACATTATGGCGGCAAGGTCAAGGTCATGGTTTCCATGGCCATGGAAGCCATGACCAACCTCTCCCATTTACAAATGGGAAACAGTCTGTAGTATTGGATGGACGCACAGTTCATGCTCCATAAAAAAGAAGCTATTGTTATCACTCTCCTTACCCAACATCCCCACAGGTGTGTACCTGTTGTACAAACAAGAAGAGTGAGTATGAAAAACCTCTCCAAATCACAATGCTACACCCTACTGTTGGGTTGACAGAATCATCTTGGTCCATCAAGGACACTTCATTTTGTTCAAGCAGAGGTAGTAAGTACCATTCAATGGTGTTATCAACGGGACTGAGACATGTGCTGTGGAGTCAGGGAAGACGCCCTTCCAGGACCTTCCAGGACCTTCCAGGACTGAGTCTGCCCATCTCCCTAACGTTAGATCAGCAGCTCAGATAACGTTCTGCAAACGACTCTCTCAGCACAGCCCCGCCTCACAGTGAACTGTTGGAATTTTTGCAGCTTCCCATAGTGAAAGCTTCCTTATGATTCTTTATCCCTTGGGAATGTTAGATTCTGCCTTTCTTTCTCCAACTCTCTCATCTTCCGTCTGAGTGAGCACATATGTGTTTCAAGTTAAATCTGATATTTACATCTAAATACAAAGTTCTAGACAAGGACTTAGTGGCAAAATATTGCCTCAAATTGTACATTAATCAATTAGCTACTTAATTAAATTCCTCTGGAAAAGGTGTTTTTAAGTAGATTTCAAAGACCTGGGATGAAGCGATTTCCCTATAACCCTCTCCACCGTTCTCATCTCTGACCCCAGCACCCATGGCCCCCATTGTGAACCAGCCACTCTCCTACTTCGAGGGAAAATCAAAGCCCCAGGTAGGGATGGACTCACGTTCCTGCCGCTGACCCTGCAAACCCGAGTCTACGCTCCTTTTCTTCTTCCCTTTTTTTCCAATGAAAAGTGACTCCCCCCATCCATGCCAAATCCCCTCATCTGTTCCCTGGGTGCCCCCTTCCACATCCTCGGTTCTTGACTCCATCAGTTAATCTCCCCTCATTCTTTTTTTTTTTTTTTTTAGTAAAGATTTTATTTATTTCTTTTTAGAGGAGAAGGGAGAGAGAAAGAGAGGGAAACATCAATGTGTGGCTGTCTCTCACACGCCCCCTACTGGGGACATGGCCCACAACACAAGCATGTGCCCTGACTGGGAACTGAACCGGTGACCCTTTGGTTCGCAGGCCCGCACTCAATCCACTGAGCCACACCAGCCAGGGCTCTTTTTCCTTCTTTATCCACCTTCTCTGCTGCCTTCTTCCCAGCAGCACTCACCACGCTCATGTGTCTCCTGAGCTCATGGAAAACTCCAGCTCTTGCCCTAGTCTCTGCTTCCCTTCACAGTCAGCCTTAGTTGAAGGGGTTGCATCTACCTTCATGAATTCCTGTTCCTCGCCTTGCAGAGGGCGGCCTGCAATGTCACTAAATGTCCCTTATTACTAAATAAAGTAGATACATTTGCCTCTCTAAAAGTCTCTCAATGTCTGAAAAATTACTCCTATTTTTTAAAAAAACAACAAACAAGCATCTCTTCAGTCAACAAGTATTTATTGAGGTCTTACTAGTGCCGGGAACTGAGGATGTAACAGGAAACAGATGTTGGCCACCCTGACGTTCACATTATCGGGGGAAGGGGAGCCAAGCAATAAACAAGAGCAGAACTGAACAAGAGCATTCCAGAGGGTGATAAGTGCTGTGACGATAAACAAACTAGAGTGATGGGCTTGTGAGTAACCATGGAAACCACTCTGGGTTTCCAAGCGAAGCAGCTCTGAGATGATACATGAGCTGAAGGCACCGATGCAAAGATCTCAGGCCAGAGCGTGACAGGCAGAATGAACAACGGCAGAGCCCCGAGGCGGGCACAAGCACCGAGTAGACATGACAACATCTTGTTTGCAAGCACGAACGGAGAGAACAGAAAGAAGGCAAGAAAGCGTGGTCTTGCTGGCTAGGGAAAGGGCACCTGGGTCACAAGAGAGTGAACCAAGCCTGCGAGAACTCCATGCGCCTTTTACCCTCATGGCCCCGCATCCCCTCCAGCCCTGAGTGGGAAAGCGTTGGAGGAGGTGGGAAGGAGTAGGGGAAGTAGCAGTTGCCTGCCTCTTTCACCCTTCAACCCCAACAAACACATCAGCCACGCTTGAGCTTACGTAAGCTGGGACGGCTTCTGGAAGGCGCCCTGCTGAAGAGACGGATTCACTCCAGCCCCTCTCCTCCCGGCCCCTGACTCTGCACTGAATAAGGAGAAGGGGCCCCCACAAGGCTACTGCTGGGCACACAATGCAACCCTAAGTCAAGGGCGGGCCCAGAGGGGAGTGTGTTAGGGTTCAGTTTTTTTCTGGTGGCCAGCTGAAGTGGTCAGGGTTCTCGGCGGGCAGGGAACCGACATGGGACTTGGCAGGACTCTCCAGTATTCGTGTGTGGCAGAGAAAACTGAAAAAGCAAAGATGTTCTCCCAAAGCCAAGTTTTGTCACTTAATGCACAGCTGACACTCACACACACACACACACACACACACACACACATTGATCCACAAGACGACCTGAGAGTCCTCCGTTTCAGCTGTGGGCAAACTCCCTCCCTGCCACCTGTCTATCTGTGTAGGGGGGTGGGGGAACCAGGGTAGACGGAGGGGAGCAGGTAGTTTCTATGGGGGTGATAGAGAGCCCGTACCAAGACCAAAGTCCTTCCCAGGACTCCAGAGCTCCTATAGTGGGAGTACAACAGAGAGCAGAGATGGGAAGCCAACCCCCACTCCTGTACCATAATGATGGGAACCGGTCCCGCATACACCCTTGAATGGCCTCCTACCCAGGGAGAGAAGTCTTGGGCTGCGTAATCTCCCCTAACTCACCCCTCTCGCCCACTTAATCTTCCTCTCCCCAAGGCCAGGCTCTGCTTACTTTCTTTCCCAATCCCACTACTGCATCAGAGGGCAATGTGAAGGGGTCCAGCCGGGGAGAGCATGGAGGGGCCAGGCCTCCATCCTCCCCGAGGGACTGGCTACTGTGGCTTGGAAACAGCCACGCTCTGAGCACGCCTCCGGGTCCTGTGGAAGTGCCCAGGGGACATCTGCCCGCTTAGCGGAGTGAGGAGGGGGGAAAGCGGTATGTCCTGCTTCATGGAGGGCCCATCTCCACAGCCCCGTTTCCAGGACCCCCCGGGAGAGCGGGCGGGGGCAGGGCATCACAACTGAGGCCAATAACCTGCCCAAAGCAATGAATTCTGGAGCTGAGGCCATCCACATGGGCTGGACAAGCTCAAAAGCAGAGCCTTACTTAGAGTATCTGCTGCCACTCAGGCTGCGGCGAGGAGGAGACAGTCACAAACCCCTGTGTGAGGCTGGAGACAGGGGCCTGGGGAGTGGGACAGGGCTGCTTTCTCATGCCTTTTCTCCTAGCCTCTGACACAGTCCACTGGCTACATCTGACATGTGGATTTAAACAATGCTGACCCTCCTGGGAATATCTCCGCATTTCTGGATCACGTGACAGCCTATTATCTTGCTCAGAAAAGAACATGGGTCTTCTCCAGAGCCAAGCGTGCCTCAGACTGTGGGCTAGTACCCGGAACTCATTGCAAAGAAGAAGGTCAAGGATCTAAACGATGTGGAGGGTCTGCAACAGGAAGCCAGGGACAGAAAGGAAGAGAGCTCGGAGGACACACAGGATGGTGGTGGGGCCACCCCGATCCAAAGACCCAGGGAGAGGAAAGGCTGCAGGTGACTCCAAACGAGCCACGCGCTGAGTTCTGGAGCCCGAGGGGCGCTGCTGGGACCCACCGGCTGGAGCCTAACACAGAGATGCCCCTCTCACCTCCAGGCAGGCTGCCCGGCGGCCCCCATGCCGTGGAGACCTTGGGCATCAGCCGGCGTCTGCCTCTGCGCCATGTTGGAACCCGGACAGCTCGCCCAAGGGCGCAGGGCTCAGGAAGCAGGGGGTCCAGGAGCTGAGGCCATCCACTCAGTTGAAACACCTCCTCGGTTACTTCTTCCGTGGGGCTGGCTTGATCCTCCTTTTCAATCTGGTTTGCAAAGAGAAACACAAACATCCATGACACTGGTAAGTGACGCCCTCTCTCTTCTTGCTGAGTTAGTATTAACTGTGCACGTGTGAACTGCCTTGGAGGTTATCCTTCTTCTGGGAGTTCCTTGGGATTCTGCTCTTTCATTTCTCAATGCTGGCAGTATCTGGCCAAAATAATATCATATTTTCCTGACCTGTTCCTAGCAAACATATTCTTTAAAAGTCCATCTATTTGTATGTGCATTAATTTGTGCTCTTCTCTTTCATCATTGCAGATAATTCTTAAACACAGGAAAACACACAGGAAATCGAAGTACCACCTCCATTCTTATTTTTTTAAAAAACTAGTCATACTGCTCATGAATGTAAAGACACAGACGTACACACATATACATATAGGTTTTGCACCCACATTATAAAACTGTGACCATATTGACAAGTTCCCATTTTGACAGGGAGCACACTATATTCAAAAAGAAAATAAACACCACCCAGGAAAGACGTTATAAAAATGTGGCCCCAAGTGAACATTGCTTGCAAGGTTATTCTCCATGTTATATTAACTGCAATTTATTTAGACAAGAGAACTTTATGTGGCCACCTTTGAAATGAGGTTCTGTCATGTAGTTTCAGACATCATCAAAGTTCTTAATTTTAAAAAAATAAGGAAAAAAAGGCAAAGATGCCTATATTAAAAATGTGCCATATTTTATACTAAGGACTGAGCTTATGGGAATCACAGCTTTTCCTATAATTGGCAGAGGGGAGTAAAAATTAGCAATAAAATTCATATTCAGGTATTAACAACAGCATTTTCCAAAACCCCAAATCATACACCGAGCTAACAATGCAGGCATCCTTCAGCCAGGATAGGAGATAAATGAAGAAACAATTTAGTGACATTTGCAGAGTGAACTGTAGCCTGGAAGGTTGGAGTGCACCCCCGTCCTGTCCTGGATTGTCTCTGTGACCTCCCGACATGAGACAGCCTGTTCCTATTAGAGCCCCACGTAGATCCTGCTGGATACAAAACCCTGGGTGGGGACAGTCGCACAGAAGCCACAGGTTCCAGGCCTCACCCTGTGTCAGGCACCACTGCCATCAGCCACTGCGGCATCTAAGATAACACGAGCACCTAGTTAACTAATCGTCACTTCGTGGGCCATGGCAGCCACATTGATGGTGCTGGGGATGGCCGGCCACATGGTGTAGCAACAGCCCCCAAATTCCATTTCGACAAGTGGAAGCAACTGCCTTGGGGAGACTCTGCCAGTCGTTAGGGTTAGACGGCACAGTGAACCCATTAAATAACAGTTCCAATAACATCCACTTACCTAGAATGATAAAATGATAAACTAAGTACTTCACAATGGTAAATAATGAGGTACATAACATCCTTATTTTACAGATGGGAAAAAGTACGGTTTGGAGAGAATAAGTAACTGGGACTGGCAGAGCTCAGACTCCGCCCTGAAGCCAGAGTCCTTGCCCTTCCCACGGGACCAGACTAGGTGTATTGGTAGGTCTCATTCAGCCAATAACATCGGCCAAGCCCGGAGTCAGGCCCTGGAGACGGGAGCATAAGACAGAGTTCCTGCTCCTCACTCGTGTGCACTCCAACAAGGTGTCTGCAACGTAGCAGTGGAGACGCCCAAGGAGTCCCGGGAGGAGGTTGGCATCCGCTCAGCAAGAAGGATGAAGGCTCCTAAGTCACAGAGCTATGCCAAAGCTCCGAACCACTGACAGTAATGATGAATCTGAGGGCATGGGAGAGAGGTTCTCTGCTTACGTGAAATATTCCACACATCATCCCCAATGACCCACTCACATAGGAAAATAAGTCAGTATGATGCAAAAATCAAGCCCTGTATAAAACGTCCTCATCATCCTCTCGTAGCGCATCTCAGAAGGGTGGAAGTTTTAAGGACTGCCCACGTGGCAGAGCAGACGAGACAAACAGCGCAGACCCACGTGGGGCCGGGAGAGGAAGCAGCAGGAGTCTGCAGCCCACACACGGCAGCCGTCTCAAGATGGCTCTTCAGGGCCCTCGTTCCCTTCCAGAAGAGCGTGGCCCTAACTGTAAATCCAGTTCCTAGAGCGTCAGTAATAATCACCTATAAGCCTCAGGGAGACATCAGTACCTGGTGATCTTGGCAATTACCACCATAGTAATTCTAGTAGTGATGAGAACTCCTTCAATTTTTTTAAAACCCCAAAAGCATTCATGCCCGTTCATTAGTTTAAAGATAGAGCATGTCCACCAGTGAACCAGAAGGAAAGATGAACCGCATCTTGAAATAAGAATTTGAAGAAAGCACAGGTATAAACCCACAACCCAACCCAAAGATCCTCCCCCTTTTAGTGATCCAGAAAACCAGTTTATCAAGGACTTAATTTGTTGGAACATTTCTCTAAGAAGCAAATGTTCTAAGTGAAATAGCTTTTTAAACCACATGCAAACCTAAGCATACAGATTAAAAGTAAAAAAATTAAATTGTCTCTATTCTTAGATGACATGAATGTCAATGTAGAAAATGCCAGTCTACCCCCCAAAAAATGGTAGAATAAGTGAGCATGATCTTTATAGCAAGATCACAGGACACATGAGCACTATACGAAAATCAATTGTTTTCACATACTAACAATGAACAATGAAAAATTAGGAGTGTGCTATTTCAATAGCATTTTTATAGAATACTGAGGTATAAAGCAAACAAAATATGTGCAATATCTATGTAATGAAATTACAAAACAAACAAAAAAAGAACTAAATGAATGAAGAGATATACTACATTAATAGACTCAACAGTGTTACAGTTCTTCCCCAAACTGATCTATAAATTCAATACAACCTCATTCCAAACCCTATCAAAGATAATGTAGAAATTGACACACTGACACTACAATTTATAAGGAAAAATAGAGGAACTAGAATAGCCAAAAATAATTTCAAATATAAGGAACAATGCTGGGGTCCTGGCTGGTGTGGCTCAGGGGACTGAGCACCGGCTTGCAATCCAAAAGGTCGCCAGTTTGATTCCCAGTCAGGGCACATGGCTGGGTTGTGGGCCAGGTCCACGATTGGCTGCATGAGAGAGGCAACCATCTATCTTTTTCTCCCTCTCTTTCTCCTTCCCTCCCCCTCTCTCTAGAAATAAATAAATAAAACCTTTTTTAAAAAGAACAATGCACCTGGCTGGCGTAGCTCAATAGATTGAGCACAGGCTGCGAACCAAAGCATCGCAGGTTCGATTCCCAGTCAGGGCACATGCCTGGGTTGCAGGTCATGACCCCCAGCAACAGCACATTGATGTTTCTCTCTCTCTCTCTTTCTCCCTCCCTTCCCTCTCTAAAAATAAATAAATAAAATCTTTGAAAATAAATAAATAAATAAAATCTTAAAAAGAACTACTTGAATAATTAAAATTTTTAAAAAAAGAACAATGCTGGGGAATTCACACTAATTGATTTTAATACTTTAAGGCTACATTAATTAAGTGTTGTATTATTAAAAGGCAAAAAATATAAATTCACAGAACAAAATAGAAATTCCAGAAACAAACTTGCACACTATGGTCAACAGATTTTCAACAAAATTGCAAAAGTAATTCAGTGGAGAATCTTTGAAACAAAAGGTGCTGGAACAATTGAAAATGTATATGAAAAAATATTGAACCTCAACTTATGCTTCATACCACTTATAAAAAATAACTCAAAATGGATAATAATGTAATTATAAAACCTAAATTTTAAAATTTCTATAATCACGCATAAGGAGAAAATTTTTGTGACCTTGGGTTAGGCAAAGAATTCTGACATAAAATACGGAAAGTATAACCCATTTAAAAAATGATAAGTTGGACTTTGTCAAAATTTGAAACTGACTCAACACAAGACATGTTAAGAAAATGAGAGAGCAAGACACAGGTTGGGAGGCAATATTTGCAAAACAGATATTTGTATTCAATTTTATAAACTCTCAAAATACAATAATAAGAAAACAATAACCCACTTTTTAAAATGGGCAAAAGATTGAGCATATATTTCACCAATAAATGTCTTTGATGGATGGTATACAAGCTCATTAACAGATTCTCAACATCATGAGTCATTAGGAAAATGCAACATTAAACTACACTGACATGTCATTGCACACCTATTAGAATGGGTAAAATTGTAAAAGCTGACAATACCAAGTGATGACAAGAAGGCAGAACATCGCACATTGCTAGTCGGAGTACAAAATGATACAACCACTTTGGAAAAGAATTCAGCATGTTCGTATGCATTTAAATATATCACTGCCATATGTCTCAGTCATACCAGTTCCAGTTATTTTCTCAAGAGAAAACTTATGCTCAAGTGAATGTTTATAGCAGTTTTATTCATAATCAGCAAAAACTGGAAAAAAAACTAAATCTCCTTTAAATGGAAAATTGTGATGGTACATCCATACAGAGGAATACTATTCAGCAATAAAAATGAAAGAACTACTTGTGCATGCATCAACGTAGTTTACTCTCAAATGCATTACGCTAAGTGAAAGAAGCCGGACTCAGAAGGCTCTGCATGAAATGAACCCACTTATATGACATTCAGGGTAAGATAAACGATACGGACAGAAAACAGAGCAGCGGTTTTCAGGAGCCTGGGGGTTGACTGCAAAGGAGAAGTATGAGAGAAATTTGGGGGGTGATGAAAATATTCTATATCTCGATTGTGGTGGTGGTTACGTACATAGAGCTATTTCCTGAAAAGGTTGGATTTTACTGCATGCAAATTATATCTTAATAAACCTAATATATGTAGGGTGTGTTTGTCTGTGAGAAGGGGTAGTGTATATTACACATACATGTACATGCCAGACCCTGGAGGAGGCAGGAGAGGAGGAAGGAAGATCATGGGTATGCTTGACCCAATCAGAAAACCATGCTTTGTCTCAGAGGCAGAAGGGAGGGATTTAAAGACAGATGTAGCCCTGGCTGGTATAGCTCAGTGGATTGAGCACAGACTGCAAACCAAAGTGTCGCAGGTTCAATTCCCAGTCAGGGTACATGCCTGGGTTGCAAGCCATGACCCCCAGCAATCACAGATTGATGTTTCTCTCTCTCTCTCTCTCTCTCCCTCCCTTCCCTCTCTAAAAATACATAAATAAAATCTTTTTAAAAAATAAATAAAGACAGATGTGTATCCTGACAAATGTGTGAGGGCTGGTGGGGCAGGCAAGTCTGGAGAGGGGCTGAGGCTCACCCCTTTGTGGTGTCACCAGCCCATAAGGCTAGAAGGCTCTTCCCAGCTGTGCTCAGCACCCATGGGCTCAGCAGTTGGGAAAGCGCAGAAGTGCAGGTGAGTCATCAGCCCGATGCAGGATCAGGGATTTGTGAGATGGGGGTAACGGGAGGATGGGCGACAATGGGATGGAGGCTATTGGAGAGAGACTGGTTAACCAGGAGGTCTAGGTTAAGGACATGCGACAGGGAGGAGCTGTCGGACTGGGAGAACATGCACCGCTCACAGGACTGGAGGCGTCTCTGGCTAACCCCGGCCTCTGCACAGGTCATGTGCTCCCAGGACCACCACAATGTGGTAAGGCCTGCTCCCAAATGCGCAGGAATTCACGACTTATGGAGAGCAATACTCCAGAGTTCAGTCACCACCCTGACCAGCATGGCCCAGTTGGTTGGGCATCGTCCCACAAAGCACAAGGTGACTGGTTCAGTTCCCAATCAGGATACATGCCTGGGTGGGGCGTGTGTGGGAGGCAGCTGATCATTGTGTTTCTCTCATGCATTGATGTTTCTCTCCCTCACTTTCTCCCTACCTTCCCCTCTCTCTAAAATAAATACATAAACTGGTGGAAAGAAGGGGGAGGGGCCAGTCAAATAACATAATGGGAATGACCCATGTACACCGACAATGGTGGGGGGTTGCCTGAGTGGAGGGGGGAAAAGGGGGAAAAAGTAGGACAACTGTAATAATGTAAATGATAAAATATTTAAACTTAAAAATAAATAAATAAAAATTCAATTCAATTAATAAAATCATAACAGAGAGAGAGTTCGGTCACCCAAACTCACAAAAGCAGTACCGCCCCCCGAGAGGCAGGCCGGGCCAGAGGCTGATCGGAGAGCGGGGTGCTCAGGCCCCTCTCCTAACTGCTGTTAGCTGAAAAACGATTGGGGAATTTCTGATTTTTGTTGGTCTGATGAGACCAAAAATCAATGACCAGAGCATAACCACTGAGATGAAATTAAGCATAATATATGCTTAGATGCAACTTTTCCACAAACATGTAAGAAAGTTCTTTTTTTAAATTTTTATTTTTATTTATTTTTTAGAGAGGGAAGGGAGGGAGAAAGAGAGAGAAACATCAGTGTGCGGTTGCTGGGGGTCATGGCCTACAACCTAGGCATGTACCCTGACTGGGAATTGAACCTGCGACACTTTGGTCCGCAGCCCACGCTCAATCCACTGAGCTACGCCAGCCAGGGCAGAAAGAAGTTCTTCTGAAGGCCTGCCCACAAAGTCAGTGTTTGGTGCCTGGGAAAACAGAGGGAAGGCTCAGGAAAGGGACTGGAGGGGCTGGCTCACCCAATCCCGCATAGAAGAAAAAATGCTCCACGGTTTTCTAGAAGGAGGAAATTCAGAGTGTATGCCTTGGCATCAGGAAGGATAAAAGGAAGACAAGGCATGTAGCAGAAAGTGTCTGGGATAAGTTGGTGTCCACGTGCCTGAAAAGCAGGCAGGCCACCTCTGCCTAACAGCCTGAATGTTAGCAGCCGGCCCAATGCCTGGTTTTATCGGTGCACACCAACCAGCCCATTACAATGATTGCTCGTGGGTCAGCATGCTTCGAAAGTCAATTCTAGCTTGTCAAGTATCTGTGTTGATATTGCATTATATTCTTTGGCAGTGCTGATGATTGCAAACAAACTGAAAACAATATACAAATAGGAACCTCCTTCCACAGTTACAAAGGAAAGTGAAGTGTTCGTATTCTCTTCCCAGTGTGACCAGCACGTAGTCATTCAGTTGGTATGTTTGTCCTATCCCCTAGAAGTCACGAGCTGCCATGCCCAGCCCAGGGTGGTGTGTGGTCAGGAACACACTGAACCTGGCTTGCTTCAGTTTCAGACTCAAAACCAGAGCCGTCTCAGTCTCCTCAAGACCAAGTGCCGTGGAGAACCTGAAGCCACCTGAGAATCTTTACCTTCTAATAATCAGTTATCTTTCCTTGACTTTGATTTTGTCATCTGCGGAAGTGAGACAAGGGGGTGAAGGAGAGGGATCGGGAAGGGGGGACCACTGAATGTGGGCTGAGGTTGGAGGCAGCCGAGCTCAAGGTTGTTCCTGGAGGGAATGGCAGCATCACGGAGGGAATGGCAGCATCACGGAGGGATGGGCCACTCGTCTGAGCATCTGGCCCAGGAGCGTGCATCACTTCCCTTGATTGCCCGGAGCCTGGCCCTGTGCTATGCCCTGGGTCTGGATGAATAGGCTTGGAAACACATGCGGAAATAAATGGGTCCTCCAGACTTCTGATGTGCAAGGCTCAGTTTGGTGCAAGATACGCTGTGGCCCTGGCTGGTGTGGCTCAGTGGATTGAGCGCCAGCCTGCAAACCAAAGGGTCATCGGTTCACTTCCCAGTCAGGGCACATGCCTGGGTTGCAAGCCAGGTCCCCAGCAGGGGGCGCTCAAGAGGCAACCACACATTGATGCTTCTCTCCCTCTCTTTCTCCCTCCCTTTCCCTCTCTCTAAAAATAAATAAATAAGATCTGTTTTTAATTCACCAATTATAAGTATAGAATTTTTAAAAAAACATTTGACCTTCCGCCCTGGCTGGCATAGCTCAGTGGATTGAGTGCGGGCTGCGAACCAGGCATAGCAGCTTCAATTTCCAGCCAGGGCACATGCCTGGGTTGCAGGCCATGACCCCCAGCAACCACATATTGATGTTTCTCTCTCCCTCTCTTTCTCTCTCCCCCTTCCCACTCTAAAAATAAATAAATAAAATCTTAAAAAAAAAAAAATTTGACCTTCCTAAGATGGCGTGGATGAACAGATGCCTCTCTGGCTCACCTTTTTTCTCTACATGGACACACACCCCCCCACACCCGCCTCTTACCCGCTATTCCTGAAGTCTACCCACCTCTGTGAGGCCTACATGAAGCAGCACCCTGTTCAGTACATGCTCATTGTGACAATATGAGGACACCTACACCCTGCGCTGTGACGAGTTATCCTCTTGTTTGAGCCTAGCGAAGCACAAAGAACCTGGCTGGCTCACTGCCCTCCTCCTCCCTGCACTCTGTAGGTATGGAATCAAGTTTGTTAGATGGGCGAACTAACAAACGAACGAGATTGATGCCAGAGAACCAAAGTGGGCAGACCAAAGGGCTGGGCCTCTGCTTCTACCGGTACAGAGACACTCCTTACAGCGGCCACTTCCCCTTTCTCCCGGGCACAGGAATTGAGATCCTCATTTATCGGACCCGTTACCGTGGTCCGCACTCCGAACTGATCAATTAACCACCCTGGTCCTACTCGACAAAGGGAACCACGGGAGCTGCCACCCGGGGAACCAGGAAACCGTACTGATGGCATGTGCGAGGAAAACAGGAGCCACACCAGGGATTTCAGACAGAGGGGGTTTCGTGCGGGGAGTTGGCGACGGGTTTGGCAAGGCTGAGAGAGGGTCCTCGAGGTGCCCCAGGTGTTAGTAAACACAGGAAGCAGCTACTAACCTTAGGGCTGGGGGAACGAAAGGGAAGAGATGGTGTTACCAGAACCTAGAAGCTTTGGCGGGGGACCCCCCACGGCTGGTGCCTGGCCCTCTCTGGGGGCTGCTGCGCGGCTGCTGCTTGGACTTCTGAGGGGGGCGCTGCTTGGCTGGTGGTGGTCGGACCTCTGGGCGGGGGCGTGGCTGACGCTCAGACCTCGGAGGGGACCGTGGCTCAGACCTCGGAGGGGACCGTGGCTTGGCCGGTGCTCTGACCACCGCGGGGGGTGCAGCTGGCTGGTGCTTGGGCCTCTGAGGGGACGTTGGACGGCGCCTGGTTCTGAGAGGGGCCAAAAGAAGCTGGAGGCGGGAGCCATGGCTCTCTGCTGCCGAAGGGAGGCTGGCGGGAGCTGGAAACAGGGGGGCAGGCCCTGCTCCCCCTCCCACCTGCACGCTCCCTCCAGCACCTTCCAGTGGCAGCACCTACCAGGGAGCCCACGGTCGGTCGGGGGGGACTGGGGGAAGCGCAGCGTGCAGAGCCCCAGGCCAGCACCACAGAGGACAGCAGAAAGGGCCGCCGCCCGGCGCGGGTGCTGGGCGGGCGGCGCGGAGCCCTACCTGGTCTTCTGGCAGGCGCAGCAGATCCAGTCCTCCTCCTTCCTCTGGTAGAAGCAGCCGCTCTTGCAGATGCTGTACTTTCGGTCCACGATCTCCCGCTTGGAGTTGAGGAAGGTGAAGGGCGGGCAGCAGTGGATGCTGAAGTGCTCGGAAAACTTCTGGTTCTTGGAGAGCCTGGGACCCTCCTTGCCCGTTTTCTGACTCATCTCACTGCGAATCGTCCGCGCAGGGGGAGGTAGGGAGACACAACACGGCAGGTCAGGTGCGAGAGCGCCTTCTACCCAAGCAACGCACTCACCCAGAATAGCAATTCCCTGCCCCGCGACACGGAAAACAACTAAATGAAGGGCTGATTCATGTTTGTGTGATTTTTAATATTTTCTGGAAATGGACTTTTGCCCCCCTTTATGTTTAGCAATCCATTTAAGATAGAAAAAAAAATACTACAAAGCCAAGCATTAATGAGCACCTAGAGCTGGTGGTTGTTTTATATACTTCGTCTCATGTTTTTGGCATTATCAGCAAACCACAGACGACAGAAGCTAGGGAACGGGGCCAAGTCCATCAAGCCCGGAAGAGGCAGACAGAGGATTTGGATCCATGTCCGTGGGACTCCAAACTCCCCCGCCCTCTGACCAGACCCAGCACACCTGTGCCCCTGTGCTCGGCCCCCCCTCTCCCCGGAGCGGGGGCCAGGCGCTGGGCCCGGACTGGACTTCGGGGACTGGAGATGGGCCCAGCAAAGGGATAAGCCCACAGAGACGCACGGGCCTATGTCCTAGGATGAAAAAGGCTGAAAGTTGGGGGGAGAGAGCCCCCTGAAGAAGGGAAAGCGGAGAATGGTGTTGGGAGTCCTCACACAGCGTGGTGGTGCGGATCCCCTGAGCAAGCAAGAAAGCTCACGGTGGGGACCAGAGTGTAAACTCAGAGGGGGTCCTGGAGCGGGGATGACAGGTGGGTAGGTGCTTCCCTCTGTTCCTGCCCTACCTGGCCTTCCCAGGTTTTCGGATCTACATTCACTGTTGAATATTTTAAAATTTGATGAATGTATTTTTCAGCACTAATAAGAAATGAGCTATCAAGCTACGAAAAGACATGGAAGAATATTGAATGCATATTATTAAGTGAAAGAAGCCAATCTGAAAAGGATACACACTGTATGATTCCAACTATATGACATTTTGGAAAAGACTAAACTATAGAGACAATAAAATCTTCAGTGGTTGCCAGGGGTTAGTGGGGAGAAACAGATAAATACATGGAACACGAAGAATTTGGGGCAGTGAAACTCTTTTGTATGATACTATAATGGTAAATACATGTCAATATGCACTGGTCCAAACCCATACGGTGTACAATGCCAAGAGTGAACCCTAATGTAAAGTGTTGGGTGATAACCTGTGTGAATGAGGTTCATCGATTGTAAAATGTTCCACTGTGGTTCAGAATGGTGATAGTAGGGTAGGTTGTGAGTGTTTGTGGGCAGAGAGTATATTGAAACTCTAAGTAGTTTCCTGTAAACCCAAAATTGCTCTAAAAAATAAACTACTTCTTATTAAAAAAAATTTGATGAGTGGAAATACTAAAACTTCCTAAGTTCTTATTCTATAATTAACCACTCGTAAAATATTTGAGAATACTTTAGGATATTTACAGGTAAATATATAGTTAACAAAAATTAGGACCATATTTTATGAACTGTTGAAATTTTTATACTTGAAAATCATTTGTTTTTAAAGTTTTATAGATATGGACGTAATGTTATTCCTATTATTCTCTCATGCAAGGGTGTCCAAACTTTTGGCCTCTCTGCATGACACCAAAAGAAGAGTTGTCTTGGAGCCCTGGCTGGCATAGCTCAGTGGATTGAGTGCCGGCTGCAAACCAAAGTGTCACAGGTTCAATTCCCAGTCAGGCCACATGGCTGGGTTGCAGGCCACAGACCCCAGCAACCACACATTGATGTTTCTCTCCCTCTCTCTCTCTCTCTCTCTCTCTCTCTCTCTCTCTCTCTCTCTCTCTCTCTCTCTTTCTCCCCCCCTCACTTCCTTCTCTAAAAAATAAATAAAATCTTTTTTAAAAAAAAGAGTTGTCTTGGGCCATACATTAAAATACACTGCAACAAGTAATCACAAAAAATCTCATAATGTTTTGAGTAAATTTACAGTTTTGTGTTGGGCTGCATTCACAGCCATCCTGGGCTGCATGCTGCCCACAGGCTGTGGGTTGGACGCCCCCATAATAGCCTTAAAATCTGTGATAAATTTATACTTACAGCCCCCTTTATAGTTTATCTATTTACATGTTCTCTCATTTTTCTTGATTAATCTTGCCAGAAGTCATCTACTTTACGTTCTTTTCAAAAACAAGCTCTTGGTTTTCTCACGTGTCTTTGCTCACTGGTTTCTAGCTCATTCATTTCTGCATGCATTTCTTCTTTCTTTTCTTCAGGTTCCTTTAAGTTACTTTCTTTTTCTCTGTCCTTGAGTCCAATGCTTCTCACATGTGCATTTATCACCGTACCTGTTCCATCAGGTACAACTTTAGCTGCATACCACAAGTATTAAAATAAATCATTTTCACTTTATTTTAGATGCGAGTGAATTCCTCCTTGACTCATCAATTCTTCTTAAAAATCTGTTGTAAAATTTCCAAGTGTATGGGGTTATTTCTGTTATATTAGCTTCTAATTCTAATGCACCATGACTCTCTGACATTTGCTGAGATTCGCTTTATGATGGCCCAGCGCATAGTCAATACTGGTAGGTGTTCCACCTGTGCTTGGAAAGCCGTGCCGTTTTAGAAACAGTTTGGAGTTGTACAGTGCAGATAAAATGGGCACAAACCACACTCTAGCAGTCTGTTCTTGGGCACAGCGGCCACCAGGGTGCTGGCCCAGCTCTGCGGGCGAAGCCTTCTGGTGGAGCACAAGCCTGGAGGAGCCTGAGCCCTGGGGGCTGCCTGTCTAGGCCTTGACTCTTGAACACTGAATGCCTAGACCTGAGACATGGTTAAACCCCCACCTTGTTTACACCTCTGTGGCTTCAGTGACAAGTGACCAAACACAACTCCACATTAATATATACTGTTTCCTCACCTAAAAGAGGGTTTCTTAACCCGTTTGGGCTATTATCACAAAAATGCCACAAGCTGGGCAGCTTGTAAACAACAGAAATTTATTTCTCACAGTCCTGGAGGCTGGGAAGTCCAAGATCAAGACCCTGGAAGATGCAGCATCTGGTCTGGGGAGCCCAGTTCCTGGTTTGTGGGCCAGCAGCATGAGCAAGGCGCTCTCGGAGGTCTCCTGTCTACGGGCACTGAGATCCCCATTCAGGAGATCCCCGCCCTGGTGGCCTAATCAGCTCCCAGAGGCCCCACAGCTCAACCCCATCAGGTCGGGGATTAGATTTCAGCATATGACTGTTTGGGGGACCCAAACATTGCGTCCATAACAGAGGGGACCAACAAATAATACTTAACTCAGCGGGCCTTTAAATTCCCTTTCACTAAGAATTCATTCAAATGATCTAATTCCATTGAGGTCTTCAGCCATGTTCTTTACATATCATCTATATCTCCGATGACATTTAATTCAAGCATTAATGATGTGTTTATTTACTTTAGTGGCTAAACACAAATCATGATGTTTTCATGGAAAAATACCATGTAATTACAGAGCAAAGATAATTATGAACTGTCTGGCAGGATAAAGAGAAAAATAACTGATTTTGAAATTGTACAATATCATCTTCTGTAAGCTTTCCAGATGTTTCCATATACCCGTATTTTTCGGACCATACGACGCACCTAGGTTTTAGAGGAGAAAAACAGGAAAAGAAATTTTGAAGCAAAAAATGTGGTAAAATATTTAATAACATAAATAACATAATATTTCACCAATGTAAATGTAAACAAAACTCAACAGCAGCATTAACAACCATTATTCCTCCCAAATTGGGGGTGGAGGGAAATCGCGTCTTATAGTCCAAAAATACGGTGCTCTAAAACTAAAGAGGGGGAGAAAATGAGGCAAGTATTTGAAGAAGGAGGGAAAGGAAGTGAGAGGAACCAAAGGGAGGAAACAAGAACCTCCACCCACTATTCATTGAGTACCTACTCCGGATGCTTTATATTTGTCATCTCTTCATTCCTAAAACAACTCCTCAAAGTCATCTCTCCTGTCCTCACTTTAGAGATGAGGAGAAGAGGCCTGAAGAAGTTAAGTGAACTCTCCAAGAGAATATAATAACTAATAATAATAATAAAAATCAAACTCATAATGGTCCATATGACCAGGTGAGTACCCAGTACTCACTCACCCTTCTTCAATAACCAACCTTTCGTGTGGCAAAGTGTGGCAAATATATAACTATTTATATAGTTAAATATATACAGCTCCCCACGTGACCACATTCTGGCCAATGAAATGTAGGCAAAAGTCCACGGGGAAGATAAGGCTCTTTAATAATAAGGCTGTCATTCAAGAACAGACCCTCCCCTGGTGAGTGCATTCAGCCCAGCTGTTCCTGGCCCCCAAGAGGTAGAATTATTTCAAGCCTTCGGTCCTAGTCCCCTAGGGCTCCTCCCCGCTACTCCCTTCCCAGCCAATGAAGACACAGCAAATACCTCCACCCCCTTGCGGCTCAGCCCAAAGCCATGCCACTTCTTCAGGAGACTCTCCAGAGTCCCCCCTTCTCCCTAGGAGAAATGACACTCCTCCCTCTTTTGTGCTCTGACCTTGTCTGCCATGCATGATTCCAGGAGAGCATCTGGAGGCTTAAGAGTGAGCCTTACAGTGCCATTGTCTCCTTGAATCCTCTGTCCTCCGAGCCTTGCACAATGTCGTGTTTACGACAGATGCTCAGTAGATGCTTGATTAAAATGAGAGAATGAACAATGGGCGCCTCGCCACAGCTGCAGGGCCCTCAGCCTGTCCCTGCCTGTCCCCAGACACTCTCTAGCAGCCCCAGGTGCCCTCAGGGACCTCAGCTCCGGCTCAGGCAACAGTGTCTGTTCAGTGAAACAGGCAACACGGAAAGGGACCTTCTGACTGACCTGGAAATGTATAAAATGCTGCTCCTTGGAGAAAAAATGCTGAAAGACTTAGTGAGCCCATTCCACCTTTTCCTAATCATGCAAATTAGAAAGCTTTAATCAACACGCACATTTATCTATGCATTCTAGAGATGGCGCTAGCGTCTCTACGTGACCACCAGTGCCGTCAATACCGACTTTACCGGTCTCTAAGGCGACCGCAGGTGGCGATCAGAACCCTGAACATAAAATGGATTTTTTCCCTTCCTTTCTACCACCTTTTCTTAAAAGGCAGTTGGGACATGTGGTAACTATTTAATAGAAGTCACGTGTGACCCTCAGTCCTGGGTGGTCCCCTGGGAAGACAAGGCAAGTAGTAAAGTGACATGTTGCCGTTGCAGCCCACACGCTCCCACACTTCTGCATGAACCACATGTCGGAGATCTGACATGGAAATGGGCACAGGCTCTGCAAAGTGAAGGGCAGGTGCAGGTCAGTGTGTGGAAAGAGAACAGTTCCTCGATTCTGGTCCCTCAGGTCCCTCAGAACCACGAGCGAGGGCCTGCCCTTGTCCTGTGTTAGGAATTCATCAGGGGAGGGACGGGACATGAGCCTTGGCTCTGACCAGCCGGGCCCCGAGCCGTATGTGAGGACGATACTCTGGCTTCAGATGTCAAAACTCCAAAGGAAGACCATGGCCAGGCCCCAGACCTCTTCATATGACCCCAGATATGGGTTAAGGAGTGGGATGTTTCATACATCCTCAGGAAAAAAATTTAAGTTAACAAACAAAGCAAGAAATTTCCAATTTATTCCTACTCAATTCAGGTGTATGCCCCCCCCCCCCAAAAATCACAACTTTTTCATTCTCTTTAATTGTATAATTGATGCAATATTATGAGCCATCCCTTGCTAAATATTGGCTGGGAAAGACAGGGAGAAGACCTCAGAAACTGAACTCCTGAGTTCAGACTGCCTGGATCACTCCTGGTGTAAACTCTCTCTTCCTAATTAACGTTCGGTTCTCTGGCAGGACTGCTCTTCACCTTTTTCAATACATTCTCAAGGTGAGTAAGAGTCTAGGGTGCCCGAAAGTCCCCATGACAAGGAAGGAAGGGGTGGCTGGTCTGGGTCGTGCCCTCTTCTGCTGGACTCTGCCATAGGGTGCCTTGTGCGGCCTCACCCGGCCCCCCGGCCCCCCTAGCATGAGTGATGCCTGTCACTGCTGACCACTTGGCCCCACCAAAGCCACTGGTCCCTACTCAGCAGGTCCCCATTCTGATCCAGCTGTCCTCTCCGCTCCTCCACATCCACCCAGGTAACTCCCAGTTCCCACGCAGGCCATGCACTGCGTATAGGGGATCAAGAGCCCTTTCTTGGGGCCACTGTCCCAGACAGCTCCCCAGCCAAAGCTGTGCACTCACTCCTGGGCCACCACGGATGAGGGCAGGCTTCCCCCAAGGGCTGGCAGTCTGTCCCCATGATTTCTGTTGAAGTATGTCAGGAGGAACCACCATCCCCCCACCCCACCCCCCACACACACAATTTCAAACCTGTCTGGACATTCCTTCCACACCATACCACGCCCCTGCCATGATGCTGAGGTTTCATCCGAAGGAGAGAACAGGGGTGCCTGCCCCCTTCGCTTGTCTTCTCCCTCTCCCACTTGAATGTGCTCCACAGCCCACGGAATCTGTCCATGGGATCACCACACGCAGAAGACTTAGCAAAGGAGGAAGGGCTCCTTCCCAGATCTTCTCTTTCCTCTTCCCAACGCCTTCGTACGCACAGCTGTAATTTCTCGTTAAAACCCACACTGCCACCCTCTCTGCCTTCAGGTGATTAGGAATAATTGTAAGGAAAAGATGAAGTAACCAGGAATTGTAATTTGCATAGAACAAGATGGATTTGAGAACAAGACGAAAAGTAGAGCATTTAAAACACTATTACTTTGAAACATGAAGAATTAACTTCAAGTGCTTAAAATATTTATAAATTTTAAATGAATTTCTGTTACGCTTTCCCTCCATTCCATGATTTAATATTCATTCTCTGAAATCAAAGCCCTCGAGAGCAATAAAGAATATTAACCTCTCATTCCATGAGAGGAGACAGAAATAAAATATAACTTCAGTAATAATGTGTGACTATGGATTAAAAAATAGCAAATGGAATTGTACTTACTGGTAGGGACATAGGGGCAGGTGGGGTAAGTGATAGGAATCCAAAACTTAATTTTACATATCACCCAGAATCAGGGGGTGGTCTTTCAAGAAACTGCCAGAATTGAAAGCATGAAGCATTCAAAATTCTATACATTTAAAAAAAACAGACTAGCTTATTAAAGGCAAGAAGATGGGCAAGGGAATCCTAGCATTTTTATAAAAAAATACAACATAAGTGGTAAGCCTTTGATTCTGTTTAATTATTGATGTTTTATACTTAATGAATCATGGACATATCAGGTAGCTACTTGAAGAACCATTGACAGTCACGCAGCCACTTTAAAAGGGGCTGGTGAAGATTGCACTGACGTAAGGAAAGAATTCCGCACTATCAAGGGAAGGTGGCAGGAAGCTACACTGCTTATGTGTGGCACCAGCTCCAGGCAGCCAGCCATCCCAGCTGCAGCCGGCTGAGAGTCAGAGGGGCAGACCACATCCGGACGCTCACAGTTCCTCGTGTCCCCTCAGACACCCGCAGGGGCCGTGCTCTCGGCAGGGGACTAGGGTGGCCTCAGCAGGAGAGAGACACACGCGTGGACCCTGCCTGGAGTAGCTGAGAGACTGATGTGCTGGTGACGTCGAGTGACCTTAGGGCTAATGTTCAGGCTGGCGAGGACTCTCTGCACTGGTGGTGGGAGATTTTAAGGCTGTGACCGCAGTGAACCCCACCGGCAGAGGAGGCCAGGTGACATGAGCAAAAAGTATACACAAGAAAAGATGGAAGGCAGATACAGGCAAATACAACAGTAACACTCAGCCACTCATTCAAATATTGCTCCTTACCGAGTGCCTACTCAGTGCCAGTGGTGAGCCAGACAGAGAAGGTGCTGATACTCATGGAGCGGCGGGTACCGTGAAGGGGACCTGAACAGATCATATTATGAACAATGTAGCCAATGTCTAATTGAAATGTGACTAGACTCCTGGATTCTAAGAGAGAGTATAATGGACAGATAAATTTTGATTAAGGGGCAAGGGAAGGATTCCTGAAGAAGAAACATTGAATTTGAGATCTGCAGGACAAGAGGCAGCCATCCGTGTATAGGGGAGGAGAGAGCTCCAGACGGAAGGCCCCGAGACTCGATGTGCTCAAGACACCGCAGAAGGAGGTGGGGCTGAATATCGCGAGGCTGGAGGGTGACATGTGGGCAAGACGGCCCAGGGCCTTGAAGGCAAGCTGGTGGATAGGAAGCATTAGAAGGCACTGCAAGATCCTGGCTAGAGGAGGCACATCTCCCTCTTCGCGTTGCATGGGGATCACTCAGGCTTCCGGCAATACCAGCCAGAAGGAGGCAGCAGTGGAAGTGAGGAAGCCAGTGAGGGCGGACAGAAGCGTCACACGGGGCAGTGGCAGTGAAGGTAGATCTTGGAGGCGAAATTACCAGGACTTGAGGACAGAGCGGATGTGGGGTTCACAGGAAGTGCCAGGGCTAGGAGACTGCCAGGCTCGCAGCCAGGGCGAATGCCCAACAGAGCGGTTTGCGGAGGTGGGGAGGGTGGCAGGGGTACGGGTACGGTTGGACATGCATCTATTCAACAAATATTAACTGAGCGCTCACTCCCTGCCAGACATGTTCAATCTGAGGTGCTTTTGAGGATCCAGTGCTAATGACGCCGCACAGTAGACTGATCTGTAGTAGAAGCATTGGCCCAGGCCTCAAAATTGCTAAGGACCACAGCGTAAAACGAGCAAGAAAGGCGGGAAGGGCAACACTGAATAGGACGTGCAGATGGATTAATGAAGGCTGGAAAGAAGAACAAACAGGATTTCTCCAAGGGAAATTAGGTTAGATGATGATTCATTTTACTGTGATGAGACAAGTTTAAGAAGGGAGGGAGGGAGGAAACTCAATTTTAAGAGTTCAGTCTCGGGCACATCCAGTCTGAGAAACTTGTGAGGTCCCCAAGCAGCTGTGGAAAGAAGGGATTGGCCACCTGGGTCGGGAGATTGTAAGAGAGAGAGAGAGGATGAGAAGTAAATGTAAGTGTATCTGACACACAGATCAGATTTACCACCAGGCAAACAGGGAAAAATACCCAGGCAGAGAGGGGGTAGGGAAAAGAATAACTGAAAACACTTTTTATCTACAATAGCAACAAGAAAGTTGAGATATTTAGAAATAAAGCAAAAGTTAAAATCTGTAAATCCTTGTGGGGGGAAAACTTCAATACTTTAGGTGAAAGCATAAGTGAACATGGGAATAAATAAAAGATTTTTATAGAAGGAAAAGATCTATATCATCAGGATGTAATATTTGCCAAAATTAATTCATAAGTTCTATATGTTTCTTATTCAAATTACCAGTGATCTTCTTTGGAACATGATACACTGATCTGATGAAATGGCAAAGAACCAAAAATCACCCAGATTATTCTGAAAGAATAACAGGACTTTTTATACCAGATATCAAAATGTGTTACTAAGACACAGTAATTAAAATAGTTGGCACTGCCCAGAAATGGACAAATAGACCAGTGGGGAACAAAACAGAACTCAGAAACCGATCCAGCTACACAGGGAACCTGATGTATGATAGGGATGTTATTACAAATCGGCAGGGAGAAATGGATATGTCCACAAATAATGCTGATGCAATTAACTTTCCAGATGATACAATTGATGACATCAAGATGAAAAACCACTGTACATCAAGAGAACCATAAGCATGGTCAAAAAAAATTAGCAATACTGGCAGAACACAACTCATAGAGCATACGAAGAATATACTGTTTGGAATCTTGAAAGAACTACAAATCAATAAGAAAAAGACAACCCAGTACAAAATGAGGCAAATGATATGAATGGGAAATTTATAGAAGAGGAAGCAATAGATGACCCATAAGCACATCAACATACATTCAAACTCAGCAATTATCAAAAAGATACAAATTAAAACAATTAGGTATTATTCCACAAGAGTACCACATCGGTAGAAGTTAAATAGCCTGACATGAAATGAATGAGGGTGCAGGCAGACAGGACCCCTCATGCACAGTGGGTGGGGCTGTAACTCAGAAGAACCACTCGGGAGGGCCAACCCACAATAGGTAGCCAAACTGCACATGCACATGTAAAGGCCCGGACATGCCACTCCTGAGTAGATATATCTTAGAGACATTACCGCACATCTGCACAGAGAGGTGCTGACCACGGCTTTGTGTGAAACATAAACACAAGTCACAAAACGTGAGCCAGCCGTGCATTGGAGAAATGGATAAAGTGTGGCAAATTCACACAACGGGATTCTGTGCGGCCGTTTAAGAGAGTTAACTAGATCTCTATTCGAGGACCTGAACCCTCTCGGAAAGGATACTTTTGAATGAGAAACAGTTGAAGAAACGAACAGGGGACAAAATAGAGACTGTGTATAGATACATCCTTGATAATACCAATTTTATAAACAAGAACCCTATTATTTATTATTTGTTTATTTTTCTCTCCCTGCACGAAAGTATACACTTCTTGAGGGCAGGAACTTAGTTTTCATTCTACTTCAGCACTGAACATGTAGAAAGACCCTCAACAAGTATCAGTTATCGCGGTGTTTTTGTTTGTAGAGACACACAGGGAGGGGCAAACGTAGGTTTACAGTTGTTCGTATAGAAAATAATACAATAATTAATAAATAATCATACAAGAAAAAACTCTGTGTTTCCTGTACTCACAACTGTCATATGATACAAAATATGATAACTATCATATTTTCAGATAATTGATAAGATGACCCATACTTCTTCCGGAAGTATAAAGGACCAAGATGGACCAAGACTCTTGAGAAAAAATAAAGCCTTGTCCTACCAGGTACACGTGCTCACTCAGCATAAACTATACTAGTTAAAACAGCAGAGTAGTGGCTAGGAAATGGACCAGATAGATCAAAGGGACAGAATAAGACCTCAGAAGCAGACTCAAGTGCATACAGTTGCATGATTTATAACAGAGGAGGCATTTTTTAATAGAAAATAGATGAACTACTCAAAAGAGAGACAAAATGAGAATAAACCAAAGTCCCCAGTAAGAAGAATAACAGCAAACACATACCAGGAGATACAAGCCAGGCACAATTCAAGGACTTTCTATATTTAATTCATTTAATCATCACAACCTCACAAGAGCCCCGTTTGGCAAGAGAAATCTGAGGACTATAGCTAGGAAGCAGGGGCCCCAAGATCTCCATCAAGGTAGACGGCGAGTCTGCATTCCTGACCTTGACACGATGTGGTTCCTAATAGCAGATGCAAGAATGAATCTTTGAAAGCCAGTAATCATATACCAATATGCTTAGCTCTGTAAGATTAAAGGAAAGAAAAACAACAGCAAAGAAATGTCAATTTATGCCCATTCCAGTCAGCCCAATAAAAGAGGGGATAGCAAAGAAAGGGAAAAATCTGTCAATCAGAATGCTTGGGAGGGGTGCAGGGGGCAGGAACATTCAGCAAACCAGGACTGGGCTGGAGCTGGGCTCAATGGACCTTCCCAGGCTGTGAGCCCTGGGCTGTCAGAAGGATGCCCACGGCTTCCTGCAAGTGAGGGGTGCACCCAGGGTCTTGTCCAAGAGCTGCTTCTGGAATCAGAATTGGGGGTTCAAAGGTTCCACTTCCGGCCCAGGACTATTTCACTGACCACATCTTCCCTCGGGCCACTCAACCCCAACTCCTCTGCTCTGAAAAGCATTATCGCTGCAGAGTAGATTCATTCCACACTCTCCACCCCGCTTAGTGACCTTGAACGGCTTCTAAGGCCTCGCTAATTCTCTCAGGCCAGGAGCTAATGCTCTCCTCCGGCTGGCTAGAGATCTACACAGCAGAAAACAGGAGCAGGGAGCCGTGTTGAAGAGTCCACAGCAGCAAAAACACATGTGGGAAGCATACTTCCTAACTACCACCTGCAGTCTGGGAGGACAGCTTTATCTATTTATCCTTGTTTATCCACGGGTGTCCTTGGCAACCGAAATGTTTACAGATTAGTACAGTGAACAGCAGACTCTTTCCGGGAACCAGTTCCGGGTAAGGAAAACGCCATGCAGATGTTTGTTTTGAATCAAGAGTGCTTTTCCCGGAGATCAGCCTCTTGCCAAAACCCGGTACCGGTCTGAGGACCTGCGGAGGCTGCGAAAACACGCAGCATCGCAGGGCTCTGACCGTCTCGGAGGTAACCACCCGCCTGGGAGACAAAACAAAGCCTTCATGACTTCCTTTTCTCTGGCAACAAGGACAGAGCAAAGCCATCAGAAGACCACACAGCCCACGGACGACTGTCCCAGGGACTTGTGCAAAGCCCTTTCTGGTTGCACAAACACACTGCCTGACCCTGGCTGTTCTAGGAGGGGAACAAGTGTGACCCCAGGGTGGTGCCCTGAGCACACAGACAATATATTGAGCAAATATTTTAGGGGTAAAACCCTTACTTAGTAGCGTGAAGCCAGAGAAACATGTAAGAAGGAAAGTAATTTTCTGAATGCAAATTTAATAACGTGACATTGGTTTTTGTTACATCTAAAATTATATAATACATTGTTTTGCCCAATAAACACAGGAATTTACACTAGAATTGTACGTGGATAAATAAGTCCATGATTTTCTACACGTGGGGCAAATGGGTCCAGGACAAGCAGCCAGAGGTATCAGTGTGCCTCCTTGTTTTTCGTTTCCCTCACTCAGAAATTTCAGAGGCTCTCCCCCGTTACGGAGCAAAGTCCTTGCTTCTTAGTTAAGACGGAGCACAGACTCCCCCTGCCCACCTTACCCCTTTGTCTCCTACCACCACCGCTCACCGCTGTAGATCAGAAACATTCTATATGTGATCCAAACATGCACCTTCGAACACACTGTTCCTTCCCCCGGAATGCCTTTTCCCCATCCTGTTCGTGTGCTGAACTCCTATTCGTCCTAAACAACCTAGCTAAGGTCTCACCGCATTAAAGGGCACACCCCACCTTTGGGCCATCTCTGTAATTTTCACGTACTTCTGCTGGTGGACACGTTGCCCTGTGTGTGGCTGTACGTCTGTGATCCCAGCCTGAACTCGGGGAGAGAGGGGCTTCTGTCTGAGTCCCGAGGTTCTGCCGTGCCCTCCGCCACGAAGTGAGTGTCTTTGAAAATCCCAAGGTGCTTCTGTGTCGTGGGGTGTCGTATAGGACTGAGGTAGCTTATGTCAGATTCCCAGCATGGTTATTTTAAGAATTCCAGTTCTTATCCTGGCTGGCGTAGCTCAGTGGATTGAGCTCGGGCTGCGAACCAAAGTGTCGCAGGTTCAATTCCCAGTCAGGGCACATGCCTGGGTTGCAGGCCACAGCCCCCAGCAACCGCACATTGATGTTTCTCTCTCTCTTTCTCCCTCCCTTCCCTCTCTAAAAATAAATAAATAAAATCTTTAAAAATATATCCTTTAAAAAAAGAATTCCAGTTTTAACATAAAATGTCTCTCTATAGAAAAAACAGATTACTTTTCCAAGGTATGCTTAGTTTTATAATTATGTGCCTTTCTTAATCTGTTTGTAATTTTAAAAAAATAAGAATTATGTTTCTCCTTCTCTATAAAAATGACGGGATTTTGAATATACAATATGAAAGTAAAACAAATCCTCTCCCTTAAGTTTTTCCTGGCTGAAGGAGAAGACAATCAATCTTCCAGATTTGCATTTGCTTATAGAAAAACCTAGATGTTCATTTGGCCTCTAGCAGGTCCCAGCAGGCGGTAAGGGCATGAGTCTCAGGAAGACGAAGAGGCCAGGCCAGGGAGCAGCTACAATAAGCACCGGGCTGTTGCCCACCTCTTTTCATGAACTGCATGTCCCAAGGCCACCATCCGAGCCACCAATGGCAGTTACACTGTAGACTTCCTCGGCTGGATGAAATGCCCCTTATCTGTGTTGCATTTTGTAATTTATGTGCCTCCATCTTGATATTCACCATATTATGTTGAAAGTATTCCTCTACTCAAAGCACAAGAGGAGGAGTCGAGGGTGACTCCAGGGTATATGGTTCTCCAGGGTACACGGCTGGAGCACCCGGGTCGGTATGGGGAGCATCTGCTGCAAGAGAAGGCTCGGGGCCTGAGGCGCGATCAGGAGTCCAGGCTCAGATGCGCGAGTGCTGAGCAGTCAGAGGGGCGGCGAGACGGAGCCGTCGAGTGGGACGTTCAGGGCAGAAGTCGGGGTGGGGGATAGAATCTGAAAGTCGTTGGAGTACAGGTGGCAATTGAAGCCACGGGGTGGATGGAATGGCCTTGGTGGCAGGATGTCTGATGAGAAGAGGGCATGATGGTGCCCTGGGGCACTCCCTCACGTACAGGTTAGGCGGAGGAGGAGGGTCGGCCAAAGGATAAAGAGGGGAGTGGAGAGGAAGGAGGGGAACTGGAGCGTGTGGCACGTGGCAGCCCAAGGCGGGAGTGTTTCAAAAGAGGGAGTGGTCAGCTTTGCAGAGTGACTCTGAGAGGTCACATGATAGGAGGCTAAGAAGAGTACATGAGATTAAAGGACATGAAAATAACTGGTGACTTTAACAAGAAGTGTTCCCAAGGAATGTGTGAAACAGAAATTGAGATTGGAGGGTTTGTGGAGGAAACAGGGGCTGAGGATTAGGAGAAGCTACGGTCAGCACAGGCCCGAGGTCTGGGAATGAAGGGCAGGGGGTCATGGCAGCTGGAGAAGGAAGTGGGTTCCAGAGTTGTCACTGTTCTTGAGGGTGGCAGAGAGGAGATTGGTCGGTTTCTTGATTTGTTTTTTTGCTATGATCAGAGCGCTTATGGGAAAGATCTAGTAGACAGGAAAGGATTGAAATAAAATCAGGAAGTGGAAACAATGAGTATTCTTGAAGAAAACCCAAGGAGTTGGGATGCAGAGCACATGGTGGAGGGTCGGCCTTGGCAGGAAGAGGGAAAACAGTCGGTGAATGAGGTTCCCACGTAACAGCTTTCACTTTTCCAATGAAGGGACAAGAGAACAGTGTCAGCTGAGAACAACAGTTGAAGTTTGGAGAATCGAATGCTTTAGAAGAGGCTCTGCAGAAATTTGCGGACCGAGCTGCAGAGGACCCTGGACAGCTTCGCTGAGATCCCTGACCGTGCATCTGTAGAGGGGCGGGTCTCCCCCACTGCGCTTTTCTCCAGCTGTACTCGGCAGCTGGGCGCAGACATGGGGAAGACAGACCGGTTCATCCAGGGCTGGGATACACCAGAGAATTTGCAAGAAAGTAATCGAAATGATTCCTAGAATCTATCCACAATGGGAAGAAAATAGAAGGTAGAAACGGGTGAGGATAAATGGGTAGTGAACGGATTCATAAATGAATGGGGAGGTGGAGGGACAAGTCAACTCCAAGGACCTAGCGGAAGAACGGTTGTAGGGGGTGCTTAACAAAGCCACTGGGAAGAAAGGAAGGCCATGAATGAGATGCTAGGTGTTTGCGCTATTTGAATCAGAAATGAGGTAGTTCCAAGTCATGGCGAATTCTGCAGTGTGACGATGGATCAGTAAGGCAGTGTATGGTAGCCGTGGGTTTAACAAAGGCGGCAGACAAGTGGTGGCCTAGGTCATAGTGTCTCTGATGCACAGACCTGTTTTTTTTTCCCTTCCAATTTTCTACTCCCAAAACCCAGAATATTAGGAAACACCTGGAATAGTTTTTAAACAGTATTTAACTCTTAGCCCTGGCTGGCGTAGCTCAGTGGATTGAACGCAGGCTGCAAACCAAAGTGTCTCAGGTTCAATTCCCAGTCAGGGCACATGCCCGGGTTGCAGGCCATGGTACCCGGCAACCGCACATTGATGTTTCTCTCTCTCTCTCTCTCTCTTTCTCCCTCCCTTCCCTCTCTAAAAATTAAATAAATAAAATCTTTAAAAAAAAGTATTTAACTCATATTAAAAGTTTGATTGCTCAGACTTTTTCTGATTCTGCATTCTACTTGAACTTTCTGAACCAGTAATCATTGTACAGTCATCTAGACGCAGGTCCAAAAGAGTATAAGAGGCCCATTCGTACCTGTATTTTCATCCGTACACATCTGGCGATGAGGTCCCTGTCAGGCGCTTGCCTTGGTATCATTTGCTTCTCTTTTTTTTTTCCTGAAAGTGAAGCAGCAGAACGTGCTCTGGTTAGTGATTTGGTGACTTAGACTGCAGTGCATTGCAGCGTGGTGTGCACAGGGCTCCGCTCTCACAGCCCCAGGAAGGATCGTGACGATCCATCTGCTGCTCAGCGCCTTGGGGAGCGAGGGAAGACATGCAATAATCACAAAAGCCCACGCAAGCTTTGAAAGCCCATCTTATCATTACGGAGGAAAAAGACTCCGTGCCCGGTTCATTCACTGTCATTAAGTAAAAAATCTTCAGTCATTTCTCCGAGGAAATCTGAGCTCTACAAACCCGACTTTTGCTTATAACGCTAATAAATGAAGTGTTTAAAAGAAATGAAGTCTCAGAGTCTGGCTCTAAAAACATGTATCTTCACAGTCAAGCAAAGCATCTGAAGGAAGGAGATGAAGGACCGTCTTCTCCCCTAGAGCCCCGGAAGAGAAATGTGTTTCTAGCATTATAAACTCGATGACGGAATGCAGCTTGATAAAGCATTTGCTGTTTTAAAATATCCATCTCGATTTCCCATGCAATATGAAAATTGATGTGACTATTAACAACTGTTTGTCCCATTCTTTTTTAATATATGTCAAATCTTGCAAGTGTTGTTTGAACAAAAGGGTCTTATAAGATTATGAAGACTTTAGACGCAAGAAAATTACATCCAAATAAAACCTGTAATGTCTTAGCTGATCATTTGTTTTCCTAGAAATAATAAGGCAGTTGACAATTCCCTGTAAATAACTTCATAAGTCTCTATAAAATGTCTCCGTCAAATCAGCTGAGCACATAACTCTCCCTCTACCTGCTTGACAGAATAATTGAAATCCTCTAATTCTGCAAGCACTTTTACTTAAATAAAAAAAAATTGATCAATCATAGTGCAGTAGCAAGTATTGAATTTATGCTCTCATTGGAAACAACTACAAAAGCTGAACAAATAGATAAAGTCATTGTTTGCAGGCACTGGATGGCAAACATCTCCAGGCTATGATCCTCAAGGGAGAGAAAGTAGAAAAGGTGAATCCCACCTTTATTTTGGTTTTCTCCCTGAAGATATTGCTCAAACTGCTACACAGGGGAGAGAGCTCAAGCAGAGAGAGGAAGGAGCAGAGACCAGAGGTAGGCGTTGCTGAGACTGCGGGTATTTGGAAAGAGATGGAGGGGGGAGTAATGTAGGGAACTACTGAGAAGATGCAATCTCAGGGTGAGACTGTGGGAAGCCCAAGGGGGGAAAATAGTCGCTAAGAGGCTGATAACTGGGAAGAGATGTCAGAGCTCACACATTACTGGGGAGACATTGGGAGACCTCAGTGAGCACCCCAAGCTTTCAATTGAAGCCAAAAAAACTTTCACCCTGTGGTAGGAGCCATGCCTAGGAGTAAGGGCAAAGACGGAATAGGTCTGCCCCAGCAAGACCTAAAACCAAGTCTCAACAGCAATGGAACATGGCCCAGAACCTCTACAGTGTGTGATCTATGACACTCAGCACACAGTAACAGTTCCCACACAAGAACAGGAGCAGGAGACTGAAACCCAGAGGAAAGAAAGGTCAATAGAAGCAGACTCAGAGACGACCATTAAACAAAGTGGGGGAAAGATGGGTGAACAGAATGGGTGACAAGAGGACACATTTTAAAAATCACTTTTAAAGTTCTTAAAAATCAAACAAAAACATCAATCTGAATGCGGGGAACGAGAGGGAACCTGGGGTGGGACTCAGACAGGGACGGATGAATCTGACTGATCGCACGTTAGTCACGTGAGCACGCTGAGGGGACAGGGAAGAGAGGAGGGGACCTAAACAACTTCAGAAAATCGCATTTTAAGTGGATAACGTGAGTCTAAAGACAAGAATAAGGAATTGCTGGTAAATTTGTTTCTCACAGGAGTACAGACCGGCAGCTCTAAATCTACTTCGTATGTAAACTAGGGTTGAGCGAATAAATAAATACACTGTAGATCATGAGAATCAGGTTTCTTTCTGTCCGAGAATGAAGTCACAAATAAGGAAGAGAGTGCTGGAGTGAAGCTTGGAGTGCGCTGGGTGGGAGATACAGCGATAAATACGATGTGAGTCTGTGTAGATTAGCATACACACATACATTTCCCAGCTGTGTCCACATGGAGGGTTTAGCGATGGGCCACCCCACTAGCAGAGAATACACCTAGTGTTCAGTGGCTTCTAAACACCATTGTCGAATAAGAGGAACCAGGGCTCTTGGAAAAAGTGGCTGATGTCAGGCTAAGGCAGAGAAAATGAGGCTGATCTTGAAGTAAACTGTAATGCAAACAGAAAGTGAGAGAGAGCTCATAACAGGCGAGCGCATGTCCAAAGTGTGGCGGGGCCAACCCGGAGGAGCTCGCAGTGGCCAAAGCCACTGGGGCAAGAAATTAAATAACAATAGTATCGGATTATAAACCGAAGAATAAAACAACTGCCACTGGACTCAAACTGGTATAAATAAATAAATGAATGCACAGAGAAATGGGAAGAAAGACAGTTCTCCTTGAAGAATAATTCCACTTAAAAGCAGCAGCAGCAACAGCACAAGTAGAAAGTCCGTGTTAGAAAACGCTGCCGTGATCAATTCTGCAAGCAACATCCACTGATGGGTGTGAAAATTAGCATGTAAAAAGTTTCAGGAGAAACAAGGTATTTTGCATAGTCTCAAAATATTTCCCCCCCCCCATACATATTTATTCATTAAAAAGAAAAACAGCAGTTTCATAGTGGAATTGACATCTGGCAAATACCACCTTAACCAAATACTCAGCATTTACATTAATCATAACCCCCCTGTGGCAGGCAAAATGCACCCCCAATCCATTTCCAAATCCTAATTGCTCAAAACCAATGAATATGTACAGGGCAAAAGGAACTTTGCAGGCGTAATTAAGGTTGTAGGCTTTAAAATACGGAGATTATCCTGGATTATTTGGGTGGGCCCAGTCTAATCTTATGAGCCCTTAAAAGCAGAAGAACTTTCTCCAGCTGGAATGAGAGAAGCTTGGCAGAGGCCTGGGAGCAGGAATAGAGCTCCACCCACCACTGCTGGCTGGAAGAGGAGGGGCCAGGGGCCGGGGACCTGAATCCCACAGCCGCTGGAAATGAATCCCTCAACAACACCCTGAATGAGCCTGGAGGTAGCATCTCCTCCAGAGCCTGCAGAGAAGAGCCCAGCCAACCAACACCTTGATTTCAGCCTTGTGGGATGCTACTCAGAACACCAAGCCTCCTGGACTTGGTGCAGAATTGTGGGGGAACAAATGCGTACGGTTTCAAGGCACTAAGTTTGTGGTAGTCTGTTACACATCAACATAACACTAATATACCCACTGCGCTGGATCCCTGAAGATCCATTCCTCTATTTGTACCATCAATGTGTGGACCCCCATTAGAAACGGATACACATTCCGTGAGCCTGTCTGAATGAGATGTCCTGACTTTTAAAGGCTATTGTTCCAGAGTCTAAATACTGCTTCCCTTTCCCTGGGCCCATTCATTCCGTGTGTGGACACTGACTATGGGTTAGCTGCATTTTCTGTACCTTTGATGCCCTGGCATCTGGGGCCTTGCTGATCCTGGAGAGGCTGCCCCTCCCAAAGCTAATCAATTCCTAGAGACAGCCAATAACTCCCTTTTGAGTGTGCCTTTTGTATGCAGACCAACCAGTCCAGAGCCCAAACTCACCAACTACCTTCTTTATCAGTCTCCCGTAGATTGAGCCGACATCCCTCCATTCTACTCGCCCGAGGTCAGGACAGGCCTTCCACCCCAGAGCCCACTGAACTTGTTTAAACTCGCCCATCCTAAACCCGCTTCCCTGCTGCCCCTGCCTGACTCCCATGTCCCTGCACAGGCATGAGAGTCTGTTGCCCCTGCTCTCCGAGGTCCTTCTGGCTCCCGGCCGACTCTGACTCTACCGCTCCCCCATCCTGCCCCACGTGGTCTGGCTTACCCCCTCCTCCTGGGAACTTGGAGTAACAAACTGTATTTCCATAGCAGCCACCTGACCGCTGGCCGCACCACGCTTAAGTAAAAACAAACTGCGAGGTACGGTTTAAAACATATCAGTCCCTTAACCACCAGGCACCGCTAACACCCGGTTTGTACCCAGTGCATTATAGAAGAAGCACCAGAATCGGAGGGGCCTTCACAGCCCGTCTAAGAGGTGCCTCCTGGGGTCCACACGATGGAACCTAAGCCGACTTTCGGGTTGTGGAAAGCAGCTCAACTCCATCCACGGGACTCTCCTGGCCTTCCAGCGCTGCCATTCCCTGACCCCCAATTCTTTTGACTGAGTGAGAGAAGGGGGGCCTTATGTTCACCTGGGAGGGCTCATCATAGGAACACATACTCCTTCAAGCAGGGAACACCATCTCAAACTCCAGGTGACTCCTATGGCCCAGGTAAGGCAATCGTAACAGCTGATGCTGCATCCTCCCAAAAGCTGAGTTCCTCAACATTACACAGCACCCTGTGCCGAACCCCAAACTTCTAATCCAATTTCATATTTGGGAAAGAAAGTATTGATCTGCCTCATGCAGGGAACAGTCCTGTTAAAGTCATAATACATTCACTTAACTACGAAGATCACATAACACATGAATCAACTCCCCCTTATTTGGATTTATGGTGACTTCAGCATTTTCTCTGGGAAAAAAAAATGGATCCTTTGTCTTTGCATATCTAAAGAACCCATTTAAGAATTATAAAATTGCTAGCCACCTCCAAACAGAAGTTTTCCCACTTAGAAGCAAACAAAATGAAAGTTCTTTCTACCAGGCGCCCTGTCAGCACGCCAAAGGTAGCCAGGGAGCCCGGAGTGGCAATTTGGGACAGCTCTCTATCGGAGCGTGCCTGTTTTCAGCAGATGGTCTTGCTTGGAAAGAAATGATCACACTCATGACACGAATACTCATGGAGTAGCTGGCAAGAACCCAACACACACAAAGAAACTAGCTTACATACCTCCCTATACACCCATCAAGTCCGTGTACATATCATTGTAATTACCAATTATAAATAAAGGACAGCACTTACTTTTGGTGAATATTTGAGAAATATTAGTAAAAAGCTGTAGATTTTTTAATGTTTCACATTTCCTTGCAAGATTTTAGGTACTCATTTAAAATTCTAGTTACATTAGCTAAACATCTTGAATTAATTCAAAGTTTGTACAATCAGATTCGGTTATGACTTTGGATACGTATAATCTAACACATAAGCGTATTCCTTCTAAAACTGCATAATGTGGACCTAATCAGGAGAAAGTATCACACCAAACCCAAACTGAGGGCCATTTAACAAAGTAACTCTTCAAAAACTGTCAAGGTGAGAAAGAGAATGACTAACTCAGGCACTGTTCGAGACTAACAGAGACTGGAGAGGTATCACCGCTAATGGAGATGCATGATCCTGGGTCGATTTCTGGGATAACTGGTGAAATCCAGTTGTCTGTAGATTAGATGAGAGTATTTTCTTTATGTTACTTTTCTGAATTTGATCATGCCTGTCATTTAATTTCAAATGGCTCAGAAAAAAATAATATGCACATGTGTATACAGAAAGAGAAAGGATAATAACGCAAATGTAGGAACACGTCAGAATTTGAGTAACCTGGATATGTCTGGAATTTGTGACTGCTTCCAATTTTTCTGTAACTATAACATGATTCTGCAATGCGCTCACCAAGGCGTTCTCCTGCTCTGCTGAATGCACATGAACTTGCCCAGCTGCACCTCGGGCAGTGGCCTGCTTCCTGCCTCCCTGATTTGCTCACAAAGCATTAAAAAGTCTTTTCCCCATTTTCTTCCTATTGCTCCAGCTACATTCATGACTTTATTCCCCTGAGACATTATCTTTTCTTTCCTTTCTCCATCAGCCACAAAACGGAAAACAAACCAACCAACCAACGACCAAACACCTCTAATGTCTGAGCATCTGTTCAAGACAAAGCGTGAATGTCTTTCCATTTATGGTCTCGAGGGAGCGAACATGCTTTCAGGGTTGGGGCTGTGTTGTCCCATTAGTATCCCCACACACAAACCCGGCTGTGTGAAGGGAGGCGCTGTTCCTAGGTAAGAAAAAATGCATTTTCAAATCATGATAAATAATAAAAGAAGAGAGAGAGAGAAAAAAAAGAAACCAATAGTGCCATTGATCTAGCTGCTGGAACAGGGGGCCTTTACACTGGAATCTAGATTAAGGTTCGGAGCCCTTTCCCGGGCTCAGAGGATTTCCAAACATTCGCCAGAACATTCCAGGAGGGCCCTCCACCTTCGTCAGAATAAGGCTTGGCGTCCTCTGTTCTTGCTTCTTCTGTCCTTTTAGGTCCCCCCAACCTGGGCTGCTACAACAGCCGTTTCCCCTGGGACACAATGAAATGGCCCACACGCGAGTGTGCACTTGCCACTTGGAGACGAATTGCAACGCGAAGCAAGATGAAAACCGACGGAGTCCCCTTACCGTCGGAGCAGCGGTTGTGTGAAACTGGTTCTGCGTCGGTACCAGGTCCCTGGGGAGCTTGAAACTACTCAGTGCAAGAGGAATATATAGGGAGAGGTTATATATCCCGGTTTTTCATTACACAAGGTGTTTTTGATGGGTCCTCAGCCAAGATTCACTTAAAAACAAAAGCCACACAAAGATGACAAAAAGGCCACACAAAGTTTAAACAAAAGGCTAAAGAAAGACCAAACAAAAGCCACAGAAAGTTTAAACAAAGAGTGAAACAAAGACAAAAACAAAGGCCAAACAATGACCAAGACAAAGGGCAAAAGAAAATCTAAACAAAAGCTAAGTGACAACCACATTACACACACACACACACAAACCGTAGCTACGCGAAAACCCACATTCTCCTGTATTCCAGTCTCCCACCACTCGCACCCCACTTACTGGTGTTCTGCTCTGTGCCACGCACACGTGTGTTTTTGTGCACGTCATGTGCGGGGTTGTGTGCCCATTATACCCGTGTATGAGGCACATCCTTGTTTTTCCCTCAACAGTTTGGGCAAAAAAAAGTGTGCGTTATACACAGCAAAATATGGTAATTAGCGCCCATGCCAACCCCTTCCCAAGGCCCTTTCCCCACCCTGCATCAAACCACACCCCGGCTCACGCCACCAAACCACACACCGTTCTGCCAATGAGGCACCCACCACAGCCACCATCCCACCTCCACCACGCTACACACCAGCCAACCCACAAGCCGTGAACAGAGTCGGAATCACACTGGCAAATTCCTCCCTTTGGGATTGTTTCCATACCCTATGCAGAGTAGCACCCATCCTTCCTAATAGGCCCTCCGTGCACACACACATGCGCGCACACACACGCCCCAGACTAACAGTCACACATGTGGCCTCCCCCGACGTAACGAGGGCACCTCAGTCTAGTTACCACTGAGATGACACGGGGACAATTCTATGACAGTTACCATGACATTTGCATTTGTGAAAACTTCTAAAAGCCATCTCTTACGGCAGGTGACTTCTGTAAAGTGTGAATCACATTTAATTAACATGATAATACTGGTTTCAGTCTTAGACATGGCATTTTCTTCTCATTATCCTAGAATTGGGAGGTCACACCATTGAGCCAATAACTCTATACCTCTGTTAAACTTCCTGGTCCTGCGACCCAGTGTTTTCTGCTCAGTTTCGTTGCATGTGTGTAGAACTCCATACTAGTGATCCGACAGATGAAAGGATATTTCTGAAACCGCTCCAACCCACAGGAGCCTTGCCTCTTTCATCCGCGTAGCTCCCTGCGTGATGGGGAGACATTAATGCCAACATTGTCATAAAGCTTCCCTTTAGGCTCTTTGTCACAGTACATGCAAAAAAGAATCATCCTAGAGGACTTTGAGGAGGCGACCTAAGGAAACTGAAAACATCCAATATAAATCTCACCGTGCACTAACTTCGTGGCTAATTAAACAGCCTTGATCTGGGTAACGAGTTCTATCTACAGCCTGCTGGTCGGCTTGCTCCGGCTGTGAGGCGGCGCCCTGCCTGTGCCGCTGTATGGCCGTGCACCAGGGCGAGGGAGCAGACCAAGGGGGCTTATAGCATCGGCTCTGGAGGTCTCGGGCAGAGTCACTAAGACAGCTAGGATGTCACACTGGTTGCCACTGTGCCTGGCACACAGCGCTGCATCAATGTTAGCTATTGTGGTTCTGGCCCTAAAGAAGCTTGCAAAACATTTGTAAGGACACACTTCCTATTTAGAAAACAACTGGAAATGAAGACAGACTTTTTTTTTTTGCATTTCATTTTTTAATTGAATGTATTGGGGTGACATCGGTTAATAAAATTACATAGGTTTCAGGTGCACAAGTCTGTAACACATCCTCTGTGTATTGTACTGTGTGTTCACCACCCCAAGTCAGGTCTCCTTCCATCACCATTTATCCCCCATCACCCTCTTCTACCTCCACCAACCCCCTTCCCTCTGGTGAATTCGGGTTATTTAAAAAGTGCAAGATAGAGTGGGTAGATTATAAAGATTCATCTTCACCCAAGGACTCCTCTGCTTTGCAAACCTTTCAACAGTGGTCCTTAATGGCCAATTTTGTGAAGTCCCACCTTCAAGGGTGTCCAACATTTTGGCATCTCTGGGCCACACTGGAAGAAGAAGGGTTGTCTTGGGCCACACATTAAATACACTGTGACATGTAATCACAAAAACATCTCATAATGTTTTAAGTAACTTAATGATTTTGTGATGGGCAGCCATGCGGCCTGTACTTGGGCAGGCCTCACCACCCAAGTAGCTGAAAGGTTCTCCCCCAACTGTTCCGTCTTCAGGGAAGAGCAGTCCGCTTCCAGCAGGGCAGGGGGAGGGAAGGTGAGGGAGTTTGAATTCCTCGCTAGTGGTTCTCTGTGGTCAGGGTAGACAGGGACCCACATGAATGTATGGGTGTGTCCCTTTTCTACGTCCTGCCCAGCACCCTGGACCTCCAGTTTCTGAGTCTGGAAACGTCTTCAGAAGGGACTTCCAGCGGCCAGAGCAAGGGGGTGCACTGCACCCGAGAACCTGTGCAGGACCAGCAGCTTCCCCGGGCCGCAGCCCCGTTTCCCACTCTACCTGGCACTCCATGTGCAGCGCGCTAGGCGTTTCGACACAAACTTTTCACGTGCTTTTCCCAGGCATCACCTCTGCGAGGATGTAAACGGGAACTTCCTCCACTCTGCTGGGTCAATGACTGTCTTCCGCTCATCATCTTTCGGTGTCTCCTTTTCTTTGGGGATTAAAGCTTTTTCACGTATTCTCGCCCTGGCCGGTGTGGCTCATTTGGTTGGAGCACTGTCCCATAACCAAACAGTTACAGGTTCAATTTCCAATCAGGGCACATCCCTACTTTGTGGGTTCAATGCCCAGTCCGGGCTCTGGCGGTTTTCCCACCCAGGTGCATGTGTCCCGGGCTGGGGAGACATACAGGGGAGACAGCCAATCGGTGTCTCTCTCTCACATCCATGTTTCTCTCGCCCCCGCTCCCCAAAACCATTGGGGGAAAGTGTCCTCAGGTGAGAATAAAAATAATAAAAAAATTCTCTCTGCCCCTGTATTTTTAATTCTTTGCCTTTTAAACATATTTTACTAGTATAATTTTAATAGTTTTTGGAAGAGGAGAAAAAATAAGCATGTGTCATTCATCTGCCACTTTGAACCAAAAACACAGTAATTGTTTTTATTGAAATATAATTCATACGTGCACCATAAAACTCAAAATTTTAAAGTGTAAAACAGAGTTTTTAAACATATTTAAGGGTTGTGGAAGCATTACCGCTATCTAATTCTATAATATTTTCATCACTTTAAAAATAAATACAAAAGAAAAGTAAATCGATACTCGCTCACAGTGAAACATTACAGTGTTTTATATGCACTCACAGAGATTCAAGCACGAAAAAGGGCCAGTGAGTGTGTTGGGAGCTTGTTTTGTTACGGAGATCACTGAAAACGAGCACGAAATGAGGGGTCGGAGCGAAGACACCAGAGAGACAGAGCCATCTCCATCATTTCACCCGAAAGCATGCATGCACACGAAGCCATATCCACAATTAGACAATCACTGTCTGCCTAACAAAAGTGTGTCCAACTACGTGCTGTGACAATTGGGTTTTGATTAGAAAGATTCAAAAGAAAACAGGCCAAAGATTTTCAGATTCATAGCAATGCTATTTTTCCTGTAGAATATGAAAGTGAGTTTTATACATACCTAGAAGACCACTTAATTATTTCAAGGCGTAGAGTGAACTGGTTGATCAATTATGAAACAAACTGAGATGGTTCTTCATAGGCCTTTTATTCTTCCCTTTCAGAGCCAGCCTGACTCCTTCCTCCGAGACTTCGACTTGATCTGAGGGGTTTTTAGCTCCACAGACCCCGACGTTGGCAAACAGAGGAATACACCACCAACTGAGCTGCCAGCCGCGCAGACAAAGCCCCAACTGTGTTCCCAGGCTCCAGACCCAGCCTCTCCCCACTCCGTCTCTCTGTCCCTCTCTCATGCTTGGGTCCGGCCACAACTGGGTTCTGGCCAGGGGTGACCTGTGATGTACATTGTATTCCTTAATTAAGGGACTGGGTTCTATCCAACTGCTGTTAAAATTCTCTTTAGGTAACACCCTTCTCCCGTTCAACTTTCCAGGCCAAACTCCCAAGCTTTCCCTACTGTCCTTCCACCATTAGTAGCAGGGAAAGTGGATACAGCATGGCAAGATGCAAGAATTCTAGCCAAGAATGTATCGCTGTGCCTTGTCACAGAAAACCAGAGTTGAACAGTAATTAAACGCAGGTTTCCTTCAGGAGCTATTGCCACAGGAGAGAAGAGACCTCAGTGTCACACAGGGCTCAGTTCCAAATACAGCAGGGACAGAGGGGGTTGGTGAATGGAAAATTATTTAGAGGAAATACCAGAGTAATGAAGGATTTCCGGCTAAATCATCCTGACAGGATTCTTGATGCAGTCAGGGTGTGGGGAGGGGATGAGACATCACCTGGGGAGGAGTGGGGAGGAGGCAGTCAGTCAGGTATCAGGCAGGGGTGGGGGTTCTTGCTAAAATGACGAAGCTAGACTCGTTAACTCAGGATGATACAAAGGCAGATTGAAGCCCCCAGGTCGAGGCCCAGCTGGGCACAGGGTTCAGAGGAACCCGATGGGAAGGCGGTCAAGGAGGGTTTGGGGCGGATGTCAGCATCTGCCGTGGGAGGGCCCTGCTTCTGATGACTGCTTGGACCAGAAACAACAAACATGCACGATGAAGCAGGACCCGACATTAGGGGGATAATCTTCAAAAGATGAGAACTGTCTTTTGTTTTTTTAACCCTTACCCAGAGGTGTATTTTAGAAGAAAAGAGGCTAATCAATGTGAAAAACATCTATCAGTTGCCACCCATATACACCCCAAGCAGGGATCAAACCCACAACCTGGTGCCCTGACCGGGAATCGAACCCACGACTTCCTGGTGGATAGGATGATGCTTCGCCCAGCCACCTGGTCAGGTCAGAACTATCTTTTAACTCTGCGCTGACAGCCAAGCAGGAGTCAATCTGTGCTAACAGGATGTACTTTCCACAGATGAACTGCCCGTTTCCTCCTGTTCCTTGGTCCCCGAACATGCTCACAAACGAGCCTCGCAGCTCTCGGTCCTTACACCCGGCCTCCTCCCTTCGTTCAGCACCCTCTCCCTGCTTTCAGCCACGCTGGCTCCGGAAACCCATGTTGCTGAGCACCCGCCCCGTGCTGGAGCTCCACGCACACTGCAGCTTTGAAGGAACACGGCAGACTGGTCCAGACTTGCTCCTGCACACTGCCAGTGGCCAGCCTTCTCTGATGCTTGGGCCTGTGGGGTCCCCTCACTCCCTGCACCTCTGGAAGGGGCCGAGAATGTCGTCACAGGGACATTTCATAAATTTTCCAAGAGCAAAATGAGGGAATTGATGTAAATCATTGAAGCTCCTCAAACCCCAGACCCACCCTATTGAATTCGTCCATTCTCATTCAAGGCCCTGGTTTTCAACAGACCAAGAGGTACTGTGACATCAGTAGCCACGTTTTTAATACGATTAAAATGCACAGGAAATGACAAATATTGGGATTATATATTACACAAAATTCTTCCACTTGCGTAACTCTCCCAGAACCTGTAGACAAGCTGACCAGGTGACAGGAGACGGATGTCTCTCAAAGCTGGGGAAGGCCGTGGCCCCTACAGCGGGTCCAGGATTGCAGACTATATCCCACCTTTGCTCAAGTGACAGCTGTCACTCATACATCAGCCACACAACTGGCAAATAAATAGCAGGGGCTGTCAGTGAACACCAGTTTACTTCAAAATCTGAACTCGACAGAACTCACCAATACAGATGTTAACGTAAGTCTTGGGGAAATATCTCTAGGGCTAACACATGCGCTTTCAGAACAGAGCATCCTCACAGGAAAAGGGGGCTCAGGGAACACCCACGTGAGATGCCCACAGAGGCCCTTTCACTGACGTCAGGAGACCTGAGGTGGTCCCAGACATCCTGATCTGGAATAAAAACTGAAATACATGAACACAACTTTCAGAAACGGTTTATTTTCCATCAACCTTATTCCCATGCTGGTAAGAGTCTGTGGAAGACCAGCTTAAGACCACTCGGTGGTGGTTCCTACCCACTCCGTGGCCTGCGCGGTGGGGGCTGCAGACCAGTCTTCGGTGGCGGGCTGAGCGCTCCAGTCTTCTGCTGTTAAGAAAACACCAAAAACACACGCATCAGCCTGCTCCTGTGGTGCCCTGGCCACCTCACCACCACCAGCCACCTGCCTGCGTTCTACCCGACACTATTTCAAGGACAGCCCAAGACCAGATCATTCAAATGTGCCTGCATGCAACCTGTCAAGTTATTAGCGCAGCTCTAACACATACAGGGTGAACCTTCTAATACAGCCAAGGAGGCCACTGAAGTCAGACCACACAGACGCCCCAAACCCCCAGGCTGCCGCGCCAGCGCCACGACACGTACCAGTAGGGAACTGCTGAATAGGCACAGAGGGCACCTGCACGCCTTCCGACCAGTCTGCGACCTCGGGCTGGGCCGCGGTGAACTCGGGAGCCGGGGCTGTCCATTCGCCCTGGAACTCCTCCTTGGTCACGGCCTTCTCAGCAGCGGCCTGCTCTTCCTTCTCAATCTGGTTTAAAAAAAATAAATAAAAGTTTACAGGGACCAACAAATTTTACTTCCCAGAAACACAGACCGAGGCGCCCACTTGGCGTATGCGACCACAAGCCTTTGCGGAGGAAGCTCACCTCCTCAGGGTCTCTGTAGAAGTAGAGATCGGGCATGACCTCCCACGGGTGCTCGCGGGAGATGGTGCCGCGCATGCGCAGAACTTCCCGGGCCAGCATCCACCACATCAGACCCACCGAGTGAGCCCCCTGCAAGAGTGCCAGGATGTTAGAAAGGGACACGTGGTCACCCCCAAATAAGTACCCCCCCATTCCACCTAACCTGCCCCCACATCACCTAGGTCCCTGGAATCAAGAACATGAACACATGTTCTTGTATAAAAGTATAAAAGTTTAAGCCTCTTAGTATACAAGTATTTGTAACAAACAAGAAAGGCTGTTCCAGACACCAGTGGTGCTCAACCTTGACTGGCAGAGATTTAGAAAGTACTCCTGTCAAGCCTCCACCCCAAGCAACAAATGAAAGACCCCCCCAGGATCAGTGCCTGGACATTGGTTTGTTTTTGTTTGTTTGAAATCTCTGGGTGAGTCTTATGTGCAGCCAGGGTTTTGAGACCAGTGACAAACCAGACCAACTCGAACCACATGTGTAACCCACCTTTTTAGGATCTTAAGCAGGCTTCATCAAGCTGGTCTGAAAACAGAAAGGCCAAGCAATGCCTGAGAGGCCCAAGTTGAGCAAGAAAGATGGAGAAAAGCAGGGGGAAACACCATTTTTCAAACGTTTTCCTCTCTCCTTGAAGCTCTCACACACTCCAATCGCACTTGTAGCAAGGACTACTATCAAACCCCACTCATAGGGCAGAGACCCTCATGGTGTTAGCGAAAACCTTGCCCCTCATGTAGCACACTACCTACACTTGTGAGTCCACCGGCCACCAGTGGCCTGGACCCCAAGCTCTAACAATGTGCATGGGCGTGCCCAACTGTGTCCGGAGCGCTCACCCTCAAGACCTGGGGTAGACCAGGCGGCAATTACCTTGTTGTTGCAAGGGATGGCGATGTCCACGTAGCGCAGGGGAGAGTCCGTGTTGCACAGGGCGATGGTGGGCAGGTTGACGTAGGACGCCTCAGTGAGAGGCTGGTGGTCGGCCCTGGGGTCGGTAACCACCAGGAGCCTGGGCTCGCGGAAGGCTGCCTGGATCTGGTTAGTGAAGGTGCCAGGAGTGAAGCGGCCGGCAATGGGCGTGGCTCCAGTGGCAGCGGCGAACTTCAGCACCGCTCGCTAGAGGAATCAACGTTATTAAGAGTTAGCGGTGCCCTCAGAGGCGGGGCCACGGAACTCCCCAGGGTAAATGTGCTGACCTTTCTGTAACTACACGAGGCAGCCCATCTAGTCAGAACCCCCCAGCACCCCTTCCTCATAAACGAAAACATCAAATTACAGTAATCCTTCTGTCCTCCACGTTCCCTGAGGAGTACTCACAAGACTAGAGCCAAAGAAACACAAAATCAGATCCCCGACCTCCCTTGGGTGCCTTGGCTCACGGGATTCCTTGCTCCACTGCCTGACTCGTGGCACCAAGGCCACTTGGTGAGTGACCTGGGCAGGTCACTCATGTGCCTCCAAGTCCCTCAGAGGGTTGGAAAATTAAGTGCATCACTTCAACAGTGCATGCTAACCGTAAACACAAGCACTGCCAGCCTCTGGTCAAATGACCTCACAGCTACTCCTCGCATAAAGCAAATTACACCTAGCTTTCTTTACCCTCCCTCACCTTTTTCTTCCAAAATGCAGGCTGGCTCTTTCCCTGCTACATCCCAAGCATCTAGTAACACCACCTAGATCACTCTAGAAGCTTAGTACATTTTTGCTGAGGGACGCACGAGTGGTCACTAGGTTTGTTCCCCAGCAGTGTCCTGCTTCTGCTGTGCACCAAACCGAAGGGCTCCAGCCACAGGCCAGCCTCTGGAGAACCACCAACAGCCCGCCCCACCCAGCACACCGGAAGTTAATGGGACCTAGTTTTACATCAATCTGAACGATGAAGCACAAAAGGATGCTCCCACATGATTTTAAAAGCTCTGTTCAAATCCAAGTCAAAAAAAAATTAAATTAAAAATCCAAGTTTTTTTTTAAATTAGAAACAGGGTGAATGAAATCCTTGTTGGAGCTCTTCATACACCAATTATGATGAAACCCATAAGTTTTCTCAAAAAAAGAGTACAAAGAAGTGTCAAAGCAGAGACAAGGTTTTTGTAATCTCACCAGCCATCTTAAAAAAGCTGTTTGTCACTGAAGGTGGTAAACACTCTAACTCTTGCTAATGGGACTTGGATGAGACCAGCACCCCACTAGGAGAAAACCTTTCTGAAAACCTTCACGGCTGACATCAAGTTTTTTGACCCAGTACTTCACTGAAATGTAAAATACCTGACTACAAGCAACACGTGATGAGCCATTTAACTGGGTGTTTCTTGATATTTAGTGGCACAAGCGTGTATGTGACACGAAAACGAAGCTCAAAAGACCATCAGGTGTCAGGTGGTGCGTATACTGAAAATGTCAAGTATTGGCAATCCAACATTTCCACAGAGTATACCCTTCTACACATCCCAAAATGCCCAAACACTTTATTTTTTGTAATAAAAGCCAAGCGTCTTGCTCCACAAACCTGGCCGGTGTTCCTGGACGAAATGACACTGACGTCAGCGGGGTTTTCGATGGCGACAATGGCGCGCGCTGCCAGCAACAGCTTCTCCCAGGTTCGCTTCAGATTTATGATGTAGATGCCTAGCGACAGAAACGGCTTTAGCGCCTGACCTTGCTCTGCAAGTGGACATTCTTCTAACGACCAAATGTGGCAGAGAGCACTATCGAACTCCAGTCACCGAGGCAAGCTCTACTGGCGTTAGCGAACACCCTGCCGTCAATATAGCACACTTCCGACACCCAGGAGTTCACTGGCCAAGACTGGCCTCGCCCTGAGCTTTAATAGTGTGCAGCCTTCCACCCAGCAGGCCAAGTGCACCTTCTTCTTCCCCTGCAGTAACCCTCCTTCAGGCCCCCATCTGGATTCCTGGATTCCTGCAAGCTGTGGTCCACTTCCTAGCTTCTCACCACTCTGCCTTGATACCAAATTCACCCCAAAACCCCTTTACAGCACCCTCCTCCCAGGCTCAATCCGTCAGTGGCTCTCTGCCCACGACCCACACTCTTGTGGCAACCCCTCTCCCCTCACTCATTCCCATCTCTTGCTCCATGTTCCCCAGAACGCAGCTGACCATACCTATATCGGTACCTGTGAATATGAGGCACTATGGGAGGGAAGTTACTGGGAACTCAACTCACAAGCTTCGTCATCATCTTCCTCTCTCACATCTCCTTAGCAACTCACTCCAGTCCCATAACCTAGCTAATGCCACACTCTTCCCACGGAGCCCAGAAGCCTTTCCTTCCAAACACAACCAGACCCCTTTCAGTGTTACTTAGGAGAGTAATTACTTAGTAGAGAGCCATCCAAGGCAGACACAGAAATTACTTCACCCAGCACTACCCATCATAACAGGGAGGGTCGCCATTTGTCCCGAAAGCTGGAATTGGAAGGGGAAAAAAAAGCTACAGCAATGACTGACCATCACTTTTCCTTTTGTAGATGTACTGTTCCATTTGAAAGTCAAGGTTGGTGCCACCTAAGTGGGTTCCTGCAGCAAGGAATTTGAGGACATCCTCCTCCTTCATTTGCAGGACATCGAGGCCTCCGGACATTGTGAAAGTTACCCTTTAAGTTACGTGGGAACCTGAAAAACAATAGTTAACAATGGAGTCCCTCCTTTCCGTGCCAGCGGAGTAGGGGAACAGATGCATGCCCTGCTAGGTTGCACTTACAGTTTAGGAGGGTAAGACATAATTGCACAGACTGCAGCAAACCTTGCCGAGAAGGTGTGGAGTTGCACAAACCAGCTACTAAACTAAATGGAAATAGTGGACTGAGTCTTAACACTTCTCAAGGTAGCCAGGAGTTAAGCCCAAGTTACAGATGAGCAAAGAAAACCACCAGCTGTGAGAACAGCTACGTTGGAGTAGTAAGTTGAGCAAACGTAGAGGAGACGGGAGCAGATTTCTTTCAAAGAGATTGTAGGTGGGCACGCCGGATCTAAGTCTCCCTGCATTCCCAACTGGTTTTCCTCAAAACCCTGTCAAGAACCTTAGCACCAACGGGAAAAACGCACGAGCAATGGCGCCTGGGCCACTGGGTTCACTGCGTCAGTGTCAGGGTCCCAAGCGACCGCAGAGCGGTGCATTCGCCCCTTCCCTTCCTCCCTGAACCCGCGCTCACCAGCAGTTTGGACCGCACCGCAGCTCCCTGCCTGAGTTCGAGCGCGACCTCCCACCACTCGTGGGGCATTGTGGGAACCTGCAGGCCCAGACTAGCCACGTGCAGGCCGCGGAGCCGCGGCGGGGCGCACCGATTCCTGCCAGACCCACCCCGTCTGCAGGCCTTCATCCCCGGTCCTCGCACCCCGGGTTCGAGCAGGAAGGTAGTTCAAGCGGCCCTGCGGGACGCTGGGGAACCGCACATGGGACTCACCGAGAACAACGCCGTACGGGCCTTTCCCCGGGTAGCGCGGAAAAAGGCAGGGTAGCGGAAGTGACGTATTTATATACCCCGCCGCCAGCCAATGACAACAAAAGCCGGGAGGAAAAAAGGCGGAGCCCGAGGGAGCGTTGCGGGGCGGGCTTTCTCCTTCTGGGAGGCGGGCTCACGGCGCTGGCGCATGCGCTGGCACAGGCTCTAGGAGCGCGGCCTGCAGGGGCTCCTGGTTCTCGCTGGGCGGTGTGCCACTCTAGGGCTGGCGGGCTCTGGGACGTCCTACGTAATCGGGTGCCGGACGCAAGCCTGACGCCAGCCAGCCAATCAGATTCCAGCTTTTCCCCGCCTTTTGTACTGACCTGCGAACTTGAGCGGGTCCCTCACCCAAGCTACTGGACCCCTAAAGTCTGTTCTTGATGTTCAAAAGCTGCGGAAATTGTTTTCGTTTGGGGGAGGACAATTTATCAGAACGTAATTCAGATCCTAAAAGTTCACTGATGGGAAGTTTTCCTAAAAGATACAAAGGACAAGACTGCACAGATACGTGAGATTTGTGCGTGCGTGCTTTAAAAATTGCCACATCCGTCCAGACTAGTGTGGCTAAGCGGGTTGAGGGTGGTCCGGCAAAGGAAAAGGTCGCAGATTGGTTTCCCAGGCCAGCGTTGCAACCAGTCATGTTTCCCTCTCCTCTCTAAAAATAAATAAAATCTTTTTTTTTCATTGCAGTATATCCATCAATAGGTTAGTTAATAAAAATTGAACCCATCGACACTATACAACCATTAAAAAATAATTAAAATTCCGTGGCACAAAAGAGGATCAGGATGAGGGCGATTATTTTTAAAAATTGAAACTAGACATTAAAAGATTTTTGTAAATAGCCAAAGTATTAATAATTATACAGTAGGTGTCAAACCTGGCTGCACTTAGAATCATTTGCAGATATTTGAAGTATGCCCAACTCCAAACCAAGAAAATCTGATTTTTAAAAATAGCTCCTGAGATCCCTGGCCCGGTAGCTCAGTTGGTTAGAGCATCACCCCTATACGCCAAGGTATGCGGCTCCATCCTGGCCAGGGCACGTACTGTTGTGGAAAATTTACCCACACTCGGGGAGATAACGAAGCACAAACTTTATTACCCGGGGGCCCAGAGGGGGTGGTTAACATTCAAATCCTCTGAGCACCGATCCTTACTCTCCAGGGGTTTAAATAGTCCCCGGCTCCCTACCTACGTGGCGAAGTAAGGTTACAGAAGCTGAATGCGGAAGTTAGGTCCAGCTACCTTATATGGGAGACAAAGGGAAAACACAGGAGGAATTTGCAGAAGCTACAGAGCACAGGAGCTTATCATGGGAGTCTGTGTACGACCTTGAGTAACTGGCCATTGCTTTGGTTACGACTTGTCAGCTTCTACAGTCCTGTGTGAAATTTTGCAAGTGTTACAGTTACAGAGCATAAGAAACTTTTGGAGTTTTCTTTTCCTGCCCCAATACAAGAAGCAATCGGCGAATGCATGAATGAATGGAACATAGATCAATGTTTTTCTCTCTCTAAAATCAGTAAGTTTCAAAAAAAAAATAGCTCCTGAGATTTTAATGTGCAGCCAGGGTGAGAACCACCGATACACACGTACAGAAACTCAGTGGGTTATTTGCCCATTTTTCGGTCTTTTTGAAATTTTCTATGAGGAACACAGGTTGCCCTGAAATTGAAGCAAAACCCCACTGCTTTTAAACTAAACTGACAGAAGAAAAGGAGTCAACTTAGGGGCACGGCTTTCAGCATTCCGAGAAACGGCTGGAAGTATCTCGAGACATTTTGGCACTCACAAAAGGCTCAAGACTTAAAGCTATGTGAAATGCAACGGCTGGTTTTTAAGGACAGTTTTCTGTCACTGCAGGACTGCTCCGGGGGGCCTTCTGGACACTCAGAAACCATCCCCCGCACACCGTGGTCTGAAGGGGAGCTTCCATCCTGGTAACAAACAGGACACTACCCTGTCACTGTGCTTCAGTGCTTGTTTCTCCACAAGACACTAAGGTTGTCCCCACAAAATAACTTTGTCCTTGACAACAGATCGTCGTGGTGAAAATTCTTGGCAAGGCAATGAGAAAAGTCCGAGGACAGAAAGTGTACTTGGCGACAGTAAATCCAGGTGCCGACCCCTTGCCGAGGAGGCACCTGTCCAAGAGCAGCTGCAGCTCCAGCCCCATGCCCTCCTCCCCATCTGCAGCCTCCCGGGGCCTCTGCACAGGTTTCCCCAGCATTTCTTCTCCATGTCTGCTGCTGATGAACGAAAATCTCAGAGCCTTCCTTTAGCAAACTTTGGTTTCCAGGGATTGTATTTAAAAACTAACAAAACCTGGGCTTAAATTTTTTTTCAAGTATAAAATTGTGCTAAAGACTGTAGTTTTTGGAGTACACCACACACAGCATTGGGTGGCTAGGAGAGGCCCGTTCGGACTGGAAACTGAGAATATGGAGCACCTACCCGGCCACAGGCATCATGTTCATCTTGGGCATCCTCCCACCTCCCTTTCTAATCAGGCTTGCTTCCTGCTCCTCTTCACCTGTGTGTCTGGTACCTAATCGTCCAACAGTCCTCTCCATGAACCTCACCTGTAGTGGCCTGAGCAATGTTCCAAAATCATGTTTCCCTCCCTTGTTCTGAAGCTCTCATTCCCTCAGTCAAATGGCAAGCCCCTTCTGTCCACCGAAAGCATTCTGTCTATATAGCTTTCCTCGGTCACTTCGCGCTTCATGTCTTGTGTTAGCTTCTGCCTTGGACTCCCAGCTGCACTACATGCTGTGACGGAGAACCAGTCACTTACCCTCTCCCAGGAAGTCACAGCCGTTGGTCATTCAGCTGACCCCTGGAAGGAGCCCCTGTGCCTGGACACCCTCTAAATGCAAGTGAGTGAGTGGGAAGGTTCACCTGATGGTGTTCATCATTTATGAGCCAGGGAAACATTTTAATGCTATATACAAAAATTAAAGTTATATATCAATACCAAACATCAGAACTCAAATGCTTAAACATTAAATTACATGTATGTATGCTTAAGGAATCACATTAACCAGAAAGGACATGACTATCCTTGAAATCGAGATAGGCCTGGGATTCTGGGTTGTGCTTCAGTCTTCACAGCATCCTCATGCCCGCATTCTCACACAGGCCCAACAGTCTTAGGCAACTGCCACCTTGAACCTCTGGGTTTAAGGACAGTCGCATCTGCAGGACGTTCACGGCCAAGTCCTTTCAGACTTCAGAGTTCCCTGAGGTCCAGTGGGATGAGTTCTCAGCCAGCTGAGCCAAATCTCCTTTTATACAGATGCGGAAGCCGAGGTCCAAACACAGTCCACGTTACATAAGAACATAATTACAATTGAAACTCATGCTCAGTCCACATTCCGTTACTCTAAAAACGCCAGTCTATATACAGGCTCTCTTCACAGTGGGTTGGGCCCCATTCAGCTGCACGCTGAAGAATGCGTGGTGTAGAGAAAGGACGTGGTACAGACAGGACTTCGCTACACGGGGTGGAAGGAAGCTATACATAGAATATATACATATACAAAACAAACTGGAGAAATACAACTAATAACAGAAATAATGCAACATGATAACCATTTATACTATGCTACTCAGCTTCCTTTAGAAAGTCTGCTACAAAGCAGTCCTTATTTTTAAAATCTTCCTGATGTCAAAAGTACACGGATTTAGTTAGCGTCGATTCCATTACAAGCGATACTTTGACGGGCTCCTCCCGTAGATGAAAGTTAGTGTGCACCACTTTGTTATTCACCTGTAACAGAAAAGCACAGACTGTCCAAATGCATGAAGCCTTTCAGGAAACCCCACAGGATGAGACGGCAGAATTGGGACCTCACCAGGAAAGCAGTGCAAACAGCATTGGAAGGAGATGTCCCCACAAGTGCTTGGAGCGTAGCACTTTGAGACGGAAAGAGCGCTGGACTGGTCAAAAGAAGAGTTCGTGGACCTGGACTCAGTCTCAAGCTTGCCCCTGGGTAATATCAGGTCAGGTAGTAACCCTTTCTGAGCCTGGTACTCATGGTGCAATGAAAGTGTAAGACTGCGCCCTCACTGGTGTAGCTCAGTGGATTGAGCGCCAGCCTGGGAACCAAAGGGTCACTGGTTCGATTCCCAGTCTAGGGCACAGGCCTAGGTTGCAGGCCAGGTCCCCAGCGGGGGCGTGCGAGAGGCAACCACACATTGCTGTTTCTCTCCCTCTCTTTCTCCTTCCCTTGCCCTCTAAAAATAAATAAGTAAAATCTTAAAAAAAAAACAAAACCGAAAGCATAGGAATACGCTACGTCTAAAGTATCCAACAGCGGTACACTTCCATGGTTGGCTGTAAGCACATCTGTCACCTGTTAACTAAGCTCTAAGTGCCTTTAATGCAAAGGCTTACTTCTACACATTTTCTCACCAGCCTCTACTCAGCAAGAACCTAAAGAATGAAGGGTGTTTATAAAGAAGGGAGATTCGGGCACGTGCTTCAACATGATTGGAGAAGGGTGTTATGCTAAGTGAAATGAGCCAGACACAACAGGACAAATACTGTAATATTCCACTGACAGGAGGAACCTAGGGTAGTCAAATTCAGAGACAGAAAGAAGAGTGGTGGCTGCCAGGGCTGGGGGCGGGGAGGAGAAACGGGGAGTTACTGTTCAATGGGGCAGAGTTTCAGTTGGGGAAGATGAGGAAGTTCCGGAGAGGGTTGGGGGTCATGGTTGCAAGACCATGTGAATGTGCTTAATGCCACTGAACTGCATCCCTAAACATGGTTAATGTGGTGAATTAAAACAAAAATAAAGGGTGTTCAGTAAAGACTTAGCAAACATCAGTCGGCAAAACAGTCTTTCAGTGAGCATTAAGCTAAAATGGGTTTCTATGTACAGTTAGTTAAATCTGTCTTAATTATTACATATGCATGAGAAACTGACAAGAAACTATTTTTTTAAAGAGAAAAATCAAACAATCAATGATATTTGGGAATATGGTTGGAATCCCCATCCAAATGGTCTGTAGTTCCTCCCTTTAACATTTTTTTCCCAGGAGCTTATGTAAATGAGGTGTTTAAAAAAGAAAGTTAAGCGTTGTATGTAAAGTATTAACAATAGTTTCTTTTTTTAATATTGTGCTATTTTTATTTTTTTAGATTTATTTATTTATTTATTTATAGAGAGGGAAGGGAGGGAGAAAGAAAGAGAGAGAGAAACATCAATGTGGGGTTGCTGGGGGTCATGGCCTGCAACCCAGGCACGTGCCCTGACTGGGAATCGAACCTGGGACACTGGTTCGCAGCCTGCACTCAATCCACTGAGCTACGCCAGCCAGGGCCCAATGGTTTCTTTTAAAGAAATAAAATAGTTACCATCCCTTGGGAAAGGGAGGATCGGTTACTGCATAAATGATTAGGACAAGAACCCTGGAAACTAACTCGGCCACGCCCTAGCCCTGCAGCTGAGAGAGTGGAAGGCAGTCCCAGGCTGCCTGAGGGCGGCTGGAGACCTAAATAATTAGTATCTGTAAAGCACAGGGGGAGCCATGCCATCCACGTTAGTATTGCTGTTCATGTGCTCATTTACAACCTTTTCTAACTGCCTCTCTTTGGGTATTAAAATCCCAGATTAAGAAGAGAATTACGCTTCAAGCCTGATGATAAATCCCTGCAATCGGGCCACCGTCAGGCTGCGGTCCCCGTGTGATCGTGCTCCAACTCTCAGCCTCTCGTCCACCCAGTGAACACCAACCGTGGGCTACCAGCTGGGGGGACCCCTGCCAGTCAGGGTCCGTCTTTTTTTTTTAATTCTTAATTGTTTTTTTTTATCCTCACCTGATGGCATGCTTATTTATTTTAGAGAGAGGGGAAGAGAAGGAGAGAAAAAAAATCAATCCATTGCTTTCTCGTACATGCCCCGACTGAGGGCCAAACCCACAACCTAGGCATGTTCCCTGTCCGGGAATCAAACCTGTGACCTTTTGGTTGACAAGATGACGGCTCCAACCAACTGAGCCACGCAGACCAGGGCCAGTGTTGGTCTTCAAAGAAGCCTCAGGTTCTCCCTTCCTCTAGGGGAGCTGTGAGGCCAGCTCACCTAACAGCCCACTCGCTCATGTTACCCATGAACAGGAAGTGTCACTATCAGTTCCCCCTGGTGTGTGGCTCAGCCGTGTCTTCTGAACAACACTGCCACGGTCCTCTACCCCGGGAGTCCCCAAACCCCAGGCTTCGGACCGGTACTGGACCACAGCCTGTTAGGAACAGGGCCAGGATGCACAGCAGGAGGTGAGTGGCCTGAGCTCCACTTCTTGTGTCACCCCCACCCACCTCCATGGAAAAGTCTCCCAGGAAACCGGTCCCTGGTACCCAAAAGGCTGGGGACTGCTGCTCTACACGCAAAATCAGCCCAGTATCTTCACGCAAAACTTGTATGGCTAAGCTCAATCCTGTCATGAAAACCTTCGAGTGCATTAGCTTCAGAGTGAGCGGACTACACGGCCCCCTGGAATTCACTTACTTTGGTGAAAAAGTCAGCGATGTGCCACTTATTTCCATATTTTTCAAAGACGTCAGTCATGGCTTGGATCATCACGGAGCCGGTGCGGGGGTGCCGTAAAGCAACATGATCTACAAATTAAAACAAAAATGTTGTGTCCATGTTCCTCTGCTTGCCCTAACTGTTCGGTGGCCACAGTTAGGGCCTAGAAAATGGCTTTGAACCAAGACCGCAGAAACACTCTTGCGTTAGCAGAAGTGTGTCCAGGGCCATGACAGACACGGGCACACACCTGTGCCTCCAAGGGGACTCGTGTGATCAAGAGCACAAAACCTCTCAATACAGCATTCTTTTAATATGCATTTTTTAAATACAGGTTTTCAGATATACACAAAAGGAGAAAGCAAATTTAACAAATGCCCACATAATCATCCTTCAGAGTCAGCGGTTCTCCTGGTGCCACTTGCTTCATTTTATCCCTCCTCTCTTTTTTCATTGCTGACTTTTATTACAGCGTTTTAAGCTAAACACTCCTAAATACACCCATATGGAATTTCTGGGAAGGGAGGGAGAAAGAGAGGAAAACACCCATGTGAGAGAGAAACACTGATTGGCTACCTCTCCTACATGCCCCAACCAGGAACTGAACCCACAGCCGAGGCACGTGTTTGGTCCAGGAATCGAACCGGCGGCCTTTTGCTTTGCAGGAGGATGCCCAACCAACTGAGCCATGCCAGTCAGGGCACATGTTTATGTTTTCTTAAAAGGTATGAAATAATGAGTCAAGGTCCTAACGAAAATAGTTGGGAAGAGTAGAATAAACCTTCCAAAAATGGAGAAAAATGGAAACATGAGCCAAAATTAATGAAATCAAAAGAGACATAATACCAGAGAGGATTAAGAAAACTACAAATGGGTTCTTGCCCTGGCTGGCGTAGCTCAGTGGATGGAGCGCGGGAACCAAAGTGTCGCAGGTTCGATTCCCAGCCAGGGTACATTCCTGGGTTGCAGGCCATGACCCCCAGCAACCGCACATTGATGTTTCTCTCCCTCCCTCTCTCTCTCTCTCTCTCTCTCTACCTCTACCTCTATCTCCCTCCCTTCCCTCTCTAAAAATAAATAAATAAAAAATATTTTAAAGAAAACTACAAATGGGTTCTTAATGACATAAATAAACCCTTGGGAAAAAAATGACCAAGAATAAAAAGTAGGATGACACAAATATTAAAGATAAGGAAAGAAATATAACTACAGAGACGGCACGTGATTAAAGATACAATGAACTGACACCTGAAGATAAAGTGTGTTTTCCCCAGTGAGGAGCCATTTTCTCAGCCCTGTTTATTGAGTGGTCCATTCTTTCACCACCGACTAGTAATGGCTTCTTTGTCATATTGTCTGATTTCCCGATAGCTCACTTCATCAGGCCCCTGCAGGTAGATAGTTAGGTTATTCCTAAGGAATACAGTAAAAGCAGCACTTAGCCCTGGCTGGCGTAGCTCAGTGGATTGAGCATGGGCTGCGAACCAAAGCATAGCAGGTTCAATTCCCAGTTAGAGTACATGCCTGGGTTGCAGGCCATGACCCCCAGCAACCGCACATTGATGTTTCTCTCACTCTTTCTCCCTTCCCTCTCTAAAAATTAATAAATAAAATCTTTTAAAAAATAAGCAGCACTTAGAGGGGAATTACAGCTTTATTCCACCCCAGCAGTCTGTCTGTCCACACCCGGGCTGACACTGAGTTCTGTTATCCCTATTTTACAAAACCAATTCTCTCAAATGTCTGCAGAGCTCACTCTCTCACATCCTTCGAGTCTCTACAAGATCATCAGCCTCTCAACTGGGACATCTCTTACGCATCTTTTTTTAAAAACTGCAACCTCTGCCCCTCTCCCCTGACACCCCCAATCTCCTGTTCCTGCATTGTTCTTCTCCATAGCTCTTACCACCACCTAACACAATTGTATACTGTTCACTGAAGGGTAACCAGCACATGGAACCGTGCACAAAGCGTTAAGAGTATGTAACAGCTCAGTATTCACAAAGTGGACACACCCATGTAACTGGCACCCTCCTCAGGGAACAAGGCGGTCCACCACTCACAGACGCCCCTTGTGGCCCACTCTGGTCATTACCAGTCCAAGCACTCTGCACACCCAGGGGCACGCCATATCCTGACTCCCTACACTGCAGATTAGCACAGCCTGTTTCGGAACTTGATGCGAATGGAATCATAAGGGAACACAATCCCTCTTTTCACTGTGGGTCTCCTGTCTGTCTCCCCCACTGGAAGGTACACTGAATGGAGGCCGAGACTTTTAGCTCCTTTGTTCCTTCCTGAATCTCTAGCCCTCAGACATATAGGAGCCAGCACATAGTTAAAAAATTCATTCATTCGACAGAATTAGAGTTTTGAGGTTTCTTGTCTTGACCCTTAACTGTTCGATAACAGTTCAGATTAGTTTGTCAATTCCATGGGGGGAGAAAACACTTTGGCATTCAACTTATGGACTGACTTAGAAAAAAACTGTCAGTGTTTCCCCAGTATTGAAATTTCCCATCCACGAGCATGGCATTTCCCATCGCTTACTCAGGTCTTCCCTTGTGTCTTTTTCAGGAGTGTTTTATTATTTGCTAACAAAGTTCTTGCTTATCTTTTTTAGTCATTTCGAGACATCATTCACTAAGATGAGAAAAAATGTCCTTTTCTTTATATGTTATAAGGTATTATTGCAGCTATATTCAAAGCTATTGATTTCTAGAATACTTATCCTGTACCTTTTTTCCTTAGCTTAACGCATTAGCCAGGATCTCCTGTGCCATGTTAGACAGTAGTGGTGATCATAGGCATGCTTGTCTTATACCTAACTTTTTTTTTAAGGCTCATTTTATTCTCATTCAAGAGAGAGGGGAGGAGGCAAAGAGAAGCGTCGATGTGAGAGAGCAACACTGACCAGCTGCCTCTTGCATGTGCCCCAACAGGGAATCGAACCTGTAACCTGGGCATGTGCCCTGACTGGCACTACAACTAGCCACCTTTCGAAAGATGCTCCAACCAACTGAGCCATGATGGTCAGGGCATTACACCTAACTTTTAAAAAATCTTAACAGCTTTACCCTGGCTGGTGTATGTAGCTCAGTGGATTGAGTACAAGCCTGTGAACCAAAGGGTCGCTGGTTTGATTCCCAGTCTGGGCGGATGCCTGGGTTGTGGTCCAGGTCCCCAGGATGGAGTGAGCGAGAAACAATCACACATTGATGTTTCTCTCCATCTCTTTCTCCCTCCCTTCCCCTCTCTACATCTTAAAAAAAAAAAAATCTCACAGCATTAGGCCCTGCCTGGGTAGCCAGGGTAGCCAATTGGTTAGAGCATGGACCCAATACTCCAAAATTGTGGAATTGTGGGTTCAATCCCTGGTCAGGGCACATCCAAGAATCAACCAGTGAATACATCAAGAAGTGGAACAACAAATCAATGTTTCTCAATCTGTCCCTCTCTCCCTTCCTCTCTCTAAAATCAGTAAATAAAAAAAATCTTACAGCTTTATTAAAGTATAATTAATAACTAGTAATCATGCACATATATTTTAAGTATGCAATTTAATAAGTTTTAACATATGTAAGCTTCTGTGAAACCATCACAACAATGATAATGAATATACCAATCACCCCCCAGTGACCTTGTGACCTCTGTGGCCCTTCTCTCCCCCTCATCCTCTGCCCCACACCACTCACTTGCCTTCTGTCACTACGTCTAGATTTCTTTGCACCGTCTACAACTTTATAAGCACAGAATCCGACAGTACTTACTTTACCTGGTTTCTTTCTGTCAGCGTTACTATTTTCGTCCATGTTATAGCATGTATTGGGAGCTCATTTCTTTTTCAAAGTATGATACACCATGATTTGCTGGCCCTCTGGGTTATTCAGAGTTTCTGACTATTCAAATAAAGCTGCTATGAGCATCCACATGCAAATGACTATGAGGACATATGCTTTCATCTCTTTTGCAGCACTTAAGGACCCAAGGACATTTTTAATGTCTCACCATTCACTACGTTTCATTTTCTGTTTCTCCACTAAAATTTTATCTTGAACTGCAAATATATATGAGGTCTGTCTGGGAAAAGCCCAGCCATTGTTACTATAACGAGAATAATTTGTGTGACGTCAACGTAACCTGGCAGCCCAGGAGAGTGGACTGGAATGTGCGTGTGTGAACAATGATGACTCCACTGTACTGGTCAGTGGGGGCGGCAGACACCGCTCAGTGAGCATGTGTGCTGTGTGGCTGTCACATTCAAAATGACTGAGCTAGTAGAGCAACGAATCTGCATCAGATTTCACGTTAAGCTTGAATTTTCCTCTGCGGAAATTATTCGGGTGATTCAGAAAGATTCTGGTATGGGCAACTAGTGATTAGCAGCTTCATCACAACAACGCACCCACTCATGCATCATGTCTCCGGCAGATTTTTTGGCAAAACATCAAATCACCCAGGTGACTCAGCCCCACTACAGCCCAGATATGGCCCCCTGCAACTTCCGGCTTGCCCCCAAACTAAAAGCACCTTTGAAAGGAAAGAGATTTCAGACTGTAGATGAGATTCAGGAAAATATGACAGGGCAGCTGATGGCAATTGGGAGAACTGTGTGAGGTCCCAAGGTACCTACTGTGAAGGGGACTGAGGCATCATTGTCTCATGTACAATGATTCTTGTATCTTATTATCTTCATTAAATGTCTCTATTTTACATATTACATGGCTGAATACTTTCTGGATATTTATTTATTTATTTTTAAACTGCCTTAATCGTTTTTGAAGAAGGTCAAGATAAAAACAGCTAAATAGCCCTGGCTGGTTGGCTCAGTGGATCAAGCACCAGCCTGTGAACCAAAGGGTCGCTGTTTCGATTCCCAGTCAGGGCACATGCCTGGGTTGCAAGCCAAGTCCCCAGTAGGGGTTGCACGGGAAGCAACCACACATTATATTTCTCTCCCTCTCTTAAATATAAATAAAATATTTTAAATAATAAATAAATAAATAAATAAATAGAATCTTTAAAAAAAATACAACAACAGTTAAATAAATGCCCTTGACCACTTACTTACAACTTCTCTATATTTTCCTGGCAAGTCCACCCCTCTAGCACATAAGATTCTTTGGACTTTAACTTATTAGTAATGGTATTACTAATAATAATGATAATGTTATTAGCATAATATATTAGTAATAATAGTAGCTCATTTTTGATATTTATTATGCCTACTGTTATGATAAGCACAATACCTGCATTACATAATTTAATTTACATAATATCCTAATGACATGGGTCGATTTTATCATTTTCATTTTATATGAATAAACAAATATCTAGAGGCTAAAAACATATTGAAAGTCTCAAAGATAGCCAGTTGCAGAGCTAGCTTTTGGGCCAACATCATTTTCCCATGAGAACCAATGATTTTATTTACTTTGTGGTACTTTGCTAAGAGGTCATATCTTCCTGGAAGGAATAAATAATAAGACGCCAACCTGCCATTTCTGAAAGTAGGAACCACTTTTTTAAATTGATTTGAGAGAGAGAGAAAGAGAGAGAGAGAAGGTGGGGGGGGGGGGAAGGGAAGGAGGGAGAGGGGGAGAAGAAAGAGAAAAACATTAAATTATTGGTTGATTCCTATGTGTGCCCTGACTGGGGATTGAACCCACAACCCAGGCATACCACGATGATGCTCCAACCAACTGAGCTACCCGGCCAGGGCAGGAACCATTTTTGAAGGGCGATGAAGGAGTTAACAAAAATTTCTCCTTTAGCCCTTGCCAGTGTGACTCAGTTGGTTAGAACATAGTCCCATACACTAAAAGGCTAGGGGTTCAATTCCCATCACAGCACCTGCTGAGGTTGCGGGTTCGATCCCTGACCAAGGCACGTGTGGTGGGCAACCAATTGATGTTTCTCTCTCTCCCTCCCTTTCTCTCTCTCTCTAAAATCAATAAAACATATTTTTAACTGAAAAAAAAAAAACTTCTTATAAATAAACATCAATTGGGAAAGCACAGTTCAGTTTTTTAAAAAAGATTTTAAAAATCATGAGGAATGACGGAAACTCTCCGGCAGAGGCGGTCTCACCTGATTGGGTAGGATAGATGATGAAATAATCACTGAACGTGGGCAGCCTCCTCTTCTCGGATATGTCATCCGAGTCCATGGGCTCATCGTCTGTTTCAACGCCGCTATCTCTTCTGTCTAGTTTTTGAGGAATGAAGAGACACACGACAATAATTCATCACCGACACCAGCACCCCTTAATGAAAGTCATCACAAGCTGGTATGTCCACGAGAGACAAACGTGCACAGAAAACTAAGTCGGATGTCAGTCCCACAAGCCACCTGGAATCACAGGGATGGTGGGAGGTCCCTTGACAACTGCACACACCTCTCTCAGAATTTGAGGCTCCCAGACCTACCCTTTGAAGTCGGTGACTTGGTTCGTTCCTCGGCCCAAGTTAGCTGTTCTGTCCCAGGTAAGTTTTCCATCCATCCCTTCCTCCCAGCTCAAAGTCCCTAGGATACTACATGACTGAAGTTACATTGGCTAAGGGCCCTGTAATTTAATATATATTATCTACACACATATATCTTTAAACTTATTTTTCTTCTATCATCAGGGTGAGAATTCTCTGGGAACATGACAAGTCCCAGGAAGCCTCCACTCACCTCCTCTGCAGGCCTGGATTATAAAGATCTTGGGTTTCTCGTGCAGTGCTGGACAGTTTTTATTATTAAACATGTCGAAAATGAGTTCCAGGCTGACTTTCTCATCATCTGTCGTTTTAATAAAGCCGTTTTCTCCATGGGACATAAGAGTGACAAGGCAACAGCTAATTTCATCTTTAATTTCATTTAATCCATCACGAAATGAAGTTAGTCGGTCAATTAACTCCTGTAAAATAGGAGAACATACGAAAAAGAATTGAAGGGCAGGAAAAAACTCGGGAACACCAGAGGCGGCCCCTTTACCACGAGGTGATCCAATGAGATGATAATTATGCAAATACCTCCGTCTCTGGCAGAGGTAGTATGAGGTACATATTCGTTTCTTGAGTGGTCACTCCCCTGTGGTTGCCCTCAGAGCATGTTTGATTTCTTCTTGTGCTACCGGTTCTGGTTTGACCAAATTAGGGCATTTCTGATCGTCTACCATGAAATACAACAGAATTACCGTTCCCCAAAGGGTGAACGTATTTAAATCTTATCATGAACTTGCTTTAATATATAAAAATTATTTTATAAAATAAACAGCCTCCATAAGGGAAGGGAAGGGAAGGGAAGGGAAGGGAAGGGAGGAGTCTGTCAGCAGATGTCATCAAAATCCATCACACAGGTGGCTGCTGTCCACTCCCAGATATGGTATAATAATGATCCTACCCATCTCAGTGGAGTAAAGTAAAAATAAAATAAAGTTTAAATATTGGAAACAAAGGGCCAAAACACATTTTATATAGAGAGACATCATGACTATCTAGAAATATAAAATAAATCAACTAAGAAACTATTAGCATTAGAGATCATCAGGTTAAAAGGACACAAGATGAACACAGAAATCTGCATTCCCCCAAGTACCCAGCAATAATCATTTAAGCCACATAATGGAACAGCGGGGATCCCATTTGCAGTCACCACAAAACTAAAATAGCCGAGGGGGGAAAAGCCTAACAAGGAACACACATTGCCTAAATGAGAAAAACCACAAAAAAACTGCCGAGGAGGCCACATGCACAAGCCATGACATGCCAAAGCTTCTGAGATGACTCAATACTGCTAATATGCTAATTTGCTAATATGCTAATTCCCTCCAGATTAATCTCCGGTCAATGCCATGTCAATCAAAATCCCAAAGGATGCCTGTCAACGGAACCAGACGATTCTCAAGGCCATAGAGAACAGATCATTCTCAAGAATACCAAGAACATTCAGAAGAAAAACACAAAGTGGGTAGGCATTAGGTCCTATCAAATACCAAAAAGTACTACAAAATCGTGGGGGGGTGAGGGGGAACAGTGAAAATACTGGCATAACTATAAACAAATATATGAATGGAATATTTTAGAATCCCGAAATCTATTCAAATATTATGATATAGGAATTAAGTTCATGATAACAGCAGAATTTTTAATGTGGGGAAAGGATGGAACATTTGATAAATGTTGAGATGACTGATTTTCCATTTGGAAATCTAGCTAGACCCCCTATACCAACACTCTTACAAAAGTAAAATTATAGGCAGAAGGTAAACCTTCAACTATTTTTAAAACTACAGAAAAATCATCTGAATTTTTTTTTAAAGTGGGAAGGCATGGGGTTTAATCAAAACACGAAAACCAGCCCTGGCTGGCGTAGCTCAGTGGATCGAGCGCGGGCTGCGAACCAAAGTGTCGCAGGTTGATTCCCAGTCAGGGTACATGCCTGGGTTGCAGGCTATAACCCCCAGCAACTGCACATTGATGTTTCTCTCTCTCTCTATCTCCTTCTCTTCCCTGTCTAAAAATAAATAAATAAAATCTGTAAAAAAAATGTACAAACTAAAAAAAAAAAAAAAAACAAAAAAAACAACAACACGAAAACCAAGAGCTGACAAACAGGAAGACTAACCAGTTTACTCACAAAAATGAAAAGACTTCCCTATGACTTAAAACAATGAAAAGTCACGAGGCAAGTAACAGAGTAGGAAAAAAATATTTGCACTAGATTTTGTAAACGAATAATGTTCAGGAAAATAACTAGTGTAAGAAAAAGAAAACCCAGTCGGAACAGGCCAAAGAACACAATGCTGTTCAACCAAACTAATGACTTAGAAAGTGAAACTTAAAACAGCACGTTTTAAGTGAAATGTAAAAATGCTTTTGTCAGGGAGATTGCTAAATATTTATAAATAAATGTCAACAGGATGTAGAGAAAGGGGTCATTTCTGGATTTTTGAGAGAATAAACCAGAAGAATATTAGCAATATCTTTCACCTACACGGAAGGGACTTGATTAAAAATCATGTAATAGGAAAGAGATTCTAGTACAATCCTTGGTGGGGGGAAATGAAGGAGTCTGTTCTTAGCTTTGAAATAATTAAAAAAAAAACCCTGAAATTTACTGAGCACTTAACTACAAGCCAGCTACTATTCTGAGACCTTTTACACCTGGAAGTTCATTCCATCCTCCCAGCCAGCCGCCCTACAAGATATTGACAACTCACCCTCGCCACCCCCATGGCAGAGACAAGAAACTCACTCAATTAACTCAATTAGCTCCTATAAAATAGGAGAACATATTAAAAAGAATTGAAGCAGAAAAAAATTGGGAACACAGGAGGTGGCCAATTACTCTAAGCAGTCAATGACTCTAAGGCAGGGTTCCTAAAACCATGGTACTAGTGACGTTTGGGGCCAGATAATTCTTTGCTTCTACCCACCGGATGCCATTAGCATATCCAGTTGTGACAACCAAAAGTGTCTCCCGACATTGCCAAATGTCCTCTGGGGGACAACGTCACCTTCAGCGGAGAACCAGATCTAAGGTCACCCAACCAGTAAGCGACAGGATTCAACCCTGGCAGTCCACACTGCACTCACAGCCCTTCGCTGCACTGTTTGTTCCTTGATGTGCACGAGCAGTGAGACTCCTGGGATCCTGAAGGGCTTTCCTGTGTCCTTGTCCCAAAATACGGGCAGGTCAAGGCCATGATTGAACTAGGATCAGAGAGATCAAATGGAGTTCTCACCCTGCCCCCACCACTCAGTCTTTTTTTTTTTTTTTTTCCTTATGTCATCTAGTTAAGTCTCACAAAGCAATTCTGCCCAGGTCTCTCCACAACCCTCTCGTGACCCATCGTATGGTTCCAAGTCCGTCCCATGAGGACTTCTCAAAGCCCTCGGGCTCCCACTGCTGGAATCCCTCTGGCTTGGCCCCCTGCGGACCTCTTAAAGCTGTTTCCTTGGTCGTCCCTTTTCCCAGACTCCCTGGACCTTGCCCACTCTGGTCATCCTTGGGCCTCCTTGCCCACATTGCTTAGGACGCCTTCTTAAGATCCCTTTCCCTCTTCAACTGCACAGCTCCAGCTAAAACCAACGCTCAAGAGGTCCTGCTGGCCCTGACACGGAGCTGGGGTATCACGCACTTCAGGTTCCAAAAGTATAAAGAATTTCATCAGGACATACAGGTCCTGCACAGCAGGTCCTGACTCTCAGCAGGGACTAAAACTTAATTTTTTTTTCCAAAAAAAAAAGAGGAAGGACGGTTATAAAATCCAACCCACTATGGTTCAATTTTATTTTTCGTTCATTACCTTTTTGCCGGGGTCGATGCACTGTGTGTGCTCGAACAGGCACTGGCCGAGCCACTGCTCCATCAGCTCCACGTCCCGGCTGGCCCCCGGCCTGGTCTTCTTCACGCACATGAGGAAAGCCTTCCGGAGGCCACTCAGGTCGTAAAGGTCCTGTTTTCCAGCAAAGCCAAGAAACAGGACTCAGACCAAACCACACTCAGAGAGCCAAATACCCCTATGCAGCTGACCCACTGAACAGCGAGGGGGTCAGGGGCAGCCACCCTCTGCTCAGTGGAAAACCCGCCTGTAAGTACAGCCAACCACGTGGACCCTCGAACAACGCCGGCTGGAACTGCGCTGGTCAACTGAAAACTCCCTTGTGGGTGGACCCTCGCAGTTCCAACCCGTGCTGTGCAAGGGTCAAGTGTATATACCCAGCGAGGAGTTTCTTCTGGGATTAATGGTGAGGTTTCTGGGTTCAGACCAGGAACACAACACCGACGGCCTCTGCTGGCAGTTCTGGAGGGGAGGCTGATTTGGTTTACAATCCTTTCAAATACCTTTCTCAGATCTGGACTCGTAGGCCAATCTCAGAATGTTCCTATAGATAGCCACGACTACCAGTTTAAAGACACAGGGCAGAGAGAGGAAAGGGGTCAATGATGACACAGGGTTCCAGCCATCAAAATCCAGAAAGTGGGGCATTTTACAGGACAGATAGACTGGTTTCTTCAACAAGTAAACAACTACACAAAGGTTAAAGAAGTTTTCTAAATTAAGAGTCTTAAGAGTCAAATGCAAGTGTGTAGACCAGAGTTCTGATTCCAACAAACGAACTGTAAGACACGTGGGAACCGGCCAAGAGAATCTGAACGCTGCCTGTACCTTCACCAGGCGTAAGGAGTTTGTTTTAGGTACAAGAAGGGCATTATGATTCTGTTTTGAAAAAAGTCTTTCTCAGAGATACATACTAAGTAAGATAAGTATATGCAGATGCAGGTGACATGATGTCCGGATTTGCTTTAAGATACTTGGGAGGGGGAGCAAATGAAACAAGACTGGCCATTATGTTACCAATTGTTGAAGCTGGGTGATAAGTATGTTGGACTGCCGTTTTGGAGGATTCATTTTTCCAGCCCCTGTACTTGGTATATCTTTAAAATATCCATAATAAAACTTCAAAAAACAAACAAACCCTAAGACCGGGGAAACAGTGTTTTATCTCCAGCGCCTGGCTTTTCTTGATTTGTAAAGTGGAGATAGTAACAGATTCTGGTCAATGCACACACAGCGCTTTTAACTGGCTACTGTTTAGCGTTTCCTGTTAAGACCGAGATCAGTGAGATCTGACCACCAGAGACAAGCACGCAGGCAGTCTGCCATCTTTTACCCAACGGGAACAGCACCCCAAACGTTCGAGTGGTGGCTGAATACGGATTTTACTAACCGGGATGCAGTACTGAAGTAAGAGTCAGGATATTTACCAGATCGCCGTCCTCATACTCATGGCTTCTCCTTGCACGTTTTCTTGGGATCACTGAATGAATTTTCATGGAAAGAGGACAGAAAACGAGCATTATTATTTTTCTTTTTAATCTCACTTCCCCTGAGGACTTCAATGGCCTCTTGTGTTTTTGGGTCCAGCAGCCTTGGATTTCATTTTAGAACAGTTTCCTTGGATCAGAAACACCCACCCCCTCCCAAACGCTCGAGGCTAAAAATCTAAGAGAGAAGTCCCTTAGACCCCAGGCAGGCTCGGGGGCAGAAAGCCGGAGGCCAGAGATGAACAAGGGCTAACTGACCTTAGGCACATGCACTTCCTGGAAAATAGACAAGACATCCATCACTGAAGAGGAGACAGATGAAGTAAAAGAACTAGACCCTATTTTACTTTTTTTTATTTAGCAGAATATCTTAGCACGCAATTCAAAGACATATTGGCCTAGAGTGTGTAGTAGCCATGGCATTGTGTAGTTTGGACGAATCTGAGAAAAAAAGGAAGAAAAAAAATGAAACACTCTGCCAAGCGTGAGTGAGTCACAGCCCTAAAGGGCTATAAACGTGTGATACACAAACAAAGAACAGCAGGGGCATGGTCAGGCTGTGCAGGTGCAGTGAACAAAGGGATCACCCCAGGCTCACTGGGGCAGTAGGGCGCCTGCAGGCCTCCTCTGTGAGCGGTCCCAGTCCTCATCCATTACCAAGCTACAAAGATCGGCAACAACTACACACCTCAGAACTCCACCAGGTCATAAGCAGGCTGAGGGCACGTGCCACTGACAGTACATTTTATACATTATACACACAAACATGTAATAAATGGCAGAAGGGGCTAATCTTCCTCAACCTGTTACCTACTGCATTTCTTCATCCTAAGCCACATCTCCCCAGATTTATGGCAAGTGGGCTAACGGTGTGCGAGGAGGAGAGGACCCTCTCCCCCAAACGCCCACTGGAGATATGGCAGAGGGGATTCCCACCCCGGGTTGCTCACGGTATCATCTAAAAACCTGCCATATCATAACACTGGGAGGTATTTGTTAAAAATGCATCTCAGGCCTGCTGAATCGACCTGACTTCTGAGCCCACCTCAAAACGAACTAGTAGATCCCTGTGGCTCCTCTCCAACTGGCCAATGTCTCCAACTAGCCTGGAAATGGTGACTATCCGGCTCGTGTACCCCGGGACTCCCACCTCCCGCCGCACATGCAATGGTTCCCTCGAAGCTCGCACCCTCCCTGCTCGCGTGACTCCTTCCAGCCGCTCCGCTGGGCACCGAGCAGCCCCAAGGGACCCGCACACAAATCTCTTAGCCGCGGTGCCAAACCACCCGCAGCCCCAGGGCCACCTCCCGCCAGTGCTCCCAGCCCGGGAATCCCGGCGCTCACCCGGGCCGTTGGCGGCGGGGCCGCTCTCCCAGCGCGGCAGCAGGTCGGCGCGGGGCAGCTGTTGCAGCACCTTGGTGAGGACGCGCGGCGCCGACGCGTAGTACTGCTTGGCGAGGAGCCGGGCCAGCTTCCAGGTGCTGTCGCCCTCCAGCTCCAGTTGCACCTGGGTCACGCGCGGCTCCTCGTCCAGCTTTTTGAGGAGGTCGCGGAAACTACGCAGCTCCAGCGGGGTCAACACGTCCAGGGTCTCCTTCATGTCCAGGGTCAGCTTCTGCATCTCCTCCGTGGCCTGCGCGGTCTTCGGAGGCGCCCCGGGGCCTCCGGAGGACGAGAAATGGCGGACCCCCAGGCTTCCCTCCATCGCCCGCTGGACCAATGCAGGCAGGCCGCAGCCCCGCGCCTCTGGCGCCCTCCAACTTTCCGCTTTGTTCTGAAGAGAAGTTCCCGCTCGGGTGCCCGGTCCTTGGGTCTTCTGTCCGTCGCTAGGCTCCCGCGCCTCCCGCAGTCTTTAAGCCCGGGCCGCTGCTGGGCCCCGCCCCGGCCCCGCCCTCAGCCACGCCCCCCACCCCGCTCCCCACTTTCTCCCGCCGGCGCAAGGCCCTCCTGCTTAACCCTTGGAGCTCCTGTTGGGGGCGGTGAAGGGTGAATCCCCGGCCGTGCGGCGCTGCTCTGTCTCTGCTTTGGGCCGCGCGTTAGGCTTACTTGGGGAACTTTTAAAACTTCTCGTGCCCAAGCCACAATCTAGGCTAAAGTATTAGAATCAGACCCAGACATCCGTTGTTTTTAAAGTTCTCCAGGTGATTCCAATGGGCTGCCAAGTTTGAGAACCACCGATCTGAGACTCCGGAGTGTTGATCAGCTGCCCGAGCCAGTGGTTCCCAAGGAGCTAGAACTTGGAAGCTGAAATAACACCTACAGGCCCGTTGCGTTCAACCAGCATTTTTGGGAGACTGCGTGGTGACAAAAGCTGAGAAGTTAGTGCACACTGCTCAGCCTGGGGGAGGGGGAGGGGGAGGGCGGGAGCGGAGGGGCATTGCCTTGCTGAGCGGATTTCAGCTTGAGACCCCCAGAGTCCTGGTTGCTAGGTTTCCCAGCTTGATTAGGCCCACAGGACTGACTCACTCTAATCATGGTTTACCCCCAAATTATTCACCCTTTAGAACCGCTGGTGAAAGAACCTCAACACCTTATTTGAATCCTGATTCAAATGAACCGTGAACATTTTTGAGACAAAGAAATGTGACTATGGGCTGCATATTGCATGATATGCAAAAAAAAAAAAATCTGCTTACTTATCCCACGTGGGGTGATAACTGCAGTTCGGTAAGAACAATGTCCATAGCGTTCAGAGATACACATTGGATTATGGAGAGGTGAGAGGTTTGATGTCTGGGATCTGCTTTTCAAAGCTTCACAAAACAAAGTGGGGCAAGAGTGGCAAGGCAAGCAGGAGTGGCAAAACCCTGACAATTGTTTCATCTGAGTGATGTGAATGAAAGGCCAATGTGCCATTCACTCCACTCGTGTGATTGTTTGAAATATTTCCCAATGTATTTCTGGAGACGGAGGGTAGCAGCAGCTTGAAAGCTCGGCATTCCCCTTTTGGCTCGGGCTTGCGAGGCCTTGCCCTCCCTCTAGTTGCCAGATGGCTGTTTCCTCCCACTAAGCCCCGCCTCTAAAGAATTTGCTGGGAGGCTCTTAAGAATAAATTATTATTTTTTTAAAAAAGGCACTGAGCGATGTTTACAAAGCCAGGCGCTCACCAGCCACTTCCTGTCTGAAGCTTAATGCTCGTGGGAGACTGCAGGACAGAAAAAAAACAGATTCCTGAGGGCCTGGGATATGCAGACCTCAGGGTTACTTGACTCTGGAACCAGGGTTCCCAAAGGCAAACTTCAGTTTTACCGGATGTTTGCAGGAAATCAGAAATTTCCCCAATCCTATGACTATTTGCCCTAAAAAAGAACAAATATAGGACGTAGAAGAGTCTCGGGTAGCTGAAACTCACCAGCCAAGTGTAAGATGGGGAAATCTGAACTGGGATGAAACCCACACCTCTGGGCCTCAACCCTGCCAACCCCCCCACCAGGGGCCTCACTGACATCAGGCTCTACCCACCCAAGGTAAGGAAGGAAGGAAACTGAACAGGCCCTGAGAGAAGACCTGAGCACGCTAGCTGAGTCTAAGTTCTTAGAAGGCAGCCACTCTGACCAGTGTTTGTGCTACCCTGCCTTCCCTTCATTCCCGTCCAGCACACCATTTCCAGTCTGGGGACTTGGGGGCCACTACGAGCTGAGCATCTTATTATCCTCACCTATTCTCCCCATGTAACTTTTTTTGAATAGGGAATTTTAACCTAAAACCTAAAGTATAAACTTAACACATGTAAATTACAGAACTTAACATGTGTCCTGGGTTGATTTATGTTCAAGTCCTAACCCCGGTCTTCTAATGACCTGATTTGGAAACAGGGTCTTTGTAGATGTAACCCAATGAAGATGGAGGCCACTGTAGCTCAGTTGGTTGGGGGGCAGTTCCCTCAACCCAGGTTCAATCCCCAGTCAGGGCACCTGACTAGGTTGCAGGTTACATCCCTGGTCAGGGTGCACTCCAGAGGCAACTGATTGATGTTTCTCTCCTCTTCCTCCTCCCTCCTCAAGCTTGGAGACAAGGAACTAGAGCCCACAGAGTATGGCTTTGCTGACCCCTTGATTTAGACTTGCGGGATCCTGAACTATGACCGAGTAAGTTTCTGTTGTCAGAAACCACCCTGTTTGTGCTCATTTGTTTTGGCAGCCCTAGGAAACTAATTTGCTCATTCAACCCTTACCATCACCCTAGCGTTACGATATTACCATCCCTACTTTCTACACAATTTCAAGCGTGTCTAATAACTGGGCAGCCTGGGTCACAGTTCAAACTTCCTCTTCCTGCTGCTTGGATCAAGTAATGGCCCTTCCCTAAACTTGAAAGTTAATAGAGAAACACAGGTACCCACTAGAATGGCTGTAGTAAATCAAAGAGACAGTAACAAGTGTTGAGGAGGTTGTGGGAGACTGGAATCCTTATGCCCTGCTGCTGGGAGTGTGAAACGGTGCGGCCACTTTAGAAAAGTTTGGTAGTTTCTCAAATGATTAACGTAGTTAACTCATGATCCAACAACAGCATTCCTAGGCATACAGGAGTAGGCAAAGGGAGGTTTACGTTTGTGAGTACATGAGCTTACTCTCGTATTATTTATTAATTACTATATTATTTGTATTATGTTAACCTACTTCTGCAACAGAAATGAAAATGTATGAAGTGTGTCCGGAAAAAGTCAAACCGTCATTAATATAATGAGAACAGTTCGCACAACATCAAATGCAACCTGACAGCCAAGGAGAGTGGACTGGAATGCACACGTGTGAACAATGACACCTTCACTGTACTAGTCAGTGGGGGCCGTAGATGCCACTGAGTGAGCATGTGTGCTGTGTGGCTGTCACATTCAAAATGACCGAGCAAGTAGAACAATGAACCTGTATCAGATTCTGCATTAAGCTTGAACGTTCCTCTGCAAAAACTATTCGGATGATTCAGGCTGCAGTTGGGCAACTGGTGATTGGCAGTTTCATCATGACAACATGCCTGCGCATACATCATTGCCTGGTGCAGGTTTTTTGCGAAACTTCAGTCACCCAGATGACTCACCCCACCCTACAGAACAGATTTGGCGCCCTGCGACTTCTGGCTTTTCCCACAACTAAAAGCACCTTAGAGAAGGAAGGGATTTCAGACCATCGATGAGATTCAGGAAAATTCAATGGGGCAGCTGATGCCGATCGGGAGAACTATGTGAGGTCCCAAGGTGCCTACTTGGAAGGGGACTGAGGCATCATCGTCCTGTGTACAACATTTCCTGTATCTTCTTCAATAAATGCCCGTTTTGCCTGGCACGTGGCTGGATACTTTCTGGACAGACCTCACATGCGAGAAAAATGTTCACAGAAACATGTGTACATACATGTTCATAGTGGCATCATTCCTAAGAGCCCAGAAGTGTAAATAATTCAAATATTAGTCCATACGGTGTAGGCACACAGTATGGTAGTCTCCTGCCATAAGAAAGGACAAAGTGTGGAATATGCCACACCACAGACGAACCTCACACACTCTATGCAAAGTGAAAGAGGCCAGACACAAGAGCCCACGTGTTGTGTGACCCCACTACCAGGAGGTATTCAGAACGGGCAAATTCACAGACAGAAGGCAGACCGGTGGCTGCCCCAGTGGGGCCGGGGTTCGGGAGGAGGATGGGCTGTGAATGAAACCTCAGGGTGGGATAAGCGTGTCCTACAGCTGATTTATGGTGATGGCTGTACCACTGAGTCAATAGAAACCCCTGAATCGTGTATTTGAAATGGGTCACTTGATCACAAGTAAAATACAGCTGTGTAAAAACATTAGGTCCTAAATTTTAGGACCTATCCAGGTCTTAAAACAGAGTGATAACTGTAGGTTTTCCAATCTGTTTCCAATGATAAAGTGCTTCATTTTATTTACCCAAACTTTAGTGGCAGAAAAACGTCAGAGCTCCAACTTTAACCAGTGCTGGGGCCAAGATACTCATGAGCTTCACTGGGACACTCACAGGCTAGGAAGCCACTGTCCCCGCCCCCTCCTGCAGGGCATATGTGAAGCTGGTGAGGGGCCAATTCAGTGGCGACACCTTCTCCTCTTCCTCCTAACATCACTGCAGAGGTGGGCTTCGGCCTGGTGACAGTGACTCCTCTCTGCAGAACACCCCCACCCCCGGCTGGAGCCCGGGTGGCCCACAGCTTCTCCTGCTGTGCGACTCCCTGCCCGAGAACAGATCCTAAGAGGCACCGCGGTGTAGGGGGGCGGCTGCAGCACAGACCCCTGACAGAGCTCGCTTTTGGGAAATGCTTTCAGGTAGCCTTGCAGGGTGTGCACACCCTTCTCCTAACCGCCCAACGTGCTGCAAATATCAGTGACTCCTCTTCTGGGGGATCCCGAAGGCTTGAGTCAGGGGCCCATCTGTTCTCTACTTGAACTCGGTAACAAGGTGACAGACACACGTGCCTGGCTTTCCAGATAGGCCTTCATCCCACCCCAGGACAGTGAGACGAAGCGGCCCTCGGCAGAAACCAGGCAGGGCGACAGATCCCATCTTCCCCCGGTGCCCTTGCAGTCAGGACTTCAGGCCCATCTTGGCCATCATCTCTTCATAGACCGTCCACGCCATGGCTGCCATCAGAGTCCTGCGGAGGGCCCGGGGGACACTGCCGTGGAAGAAGCCACGCAGCCCATGGTCCTAGGAGGAAAACGGATGTCACTACTCTGCTAAGTAGCAAAACAATTATACCTGGCACAAGAGTGAGGGCGTCTCCCTGTTACTGCATTTTGGAGTCTCAGCTTTTAGACTTTTATAAATAACGTCAAAACTATGACTAGTGGTTCCAAGGAGACAATAAACTTGAATTTTTTTTTATTATTATTACTATTTTCTATATAGAGGCTAAACCTTATCTTTCTAGGCTTGCTCTGCCCAGGGGGATCATTTCTTAGCTGAAAAATCTTTCCACGGGGCTGCTGGGCACAGGAGTTCAGCAGGTGCAGTGCGCACAGCACCCCAGTGGCCGCTAGAGTCCGGATGAAGGGCTGCTCGCCAAGGCCTGGGCCCTGGAGGAAAAAGGTGCCTTTGTGGCAATTTCTCTGCCTAGAGGAAGCATCTGTCCTTCTTTTCTTTTTTTTCTTGGTAATTCACTGTATATTCTCGGTGGCCCTGTACCAACGTTTAAAGACAAAACACCTCTTGTTCCTCCCTGATAATCTGGAGTGATTTGTTCATTCCTACTGTTCTCGTTCCTGGCACTTTCACATACACTGAAGAGTACATTTCAAGCTTTATGATTCTGGGTACAGAGAAGAAAAAAGCAGGCAACGGGACGATCGGAGTCACGACTATTTGCTCACACCCAGGGTGGAACAGACGGTTGACGTAGCCGATGCATACGCTTCCCCCGCTGCAAACTGAGAGCTCCAGAAAATCCCACAGATGCAGGCGACAAGTTGACCGTGGACAAGAGCTTCTAGCCAACGGTGCCTGTTTGCCAAGGGCCAACTCAGGAGCTTTTAAATAGTACTTTAGTGCACTTCACATCTCCTTGTTCTCTTCAATAATATTTGTGTGAGGGCAGACAGCTAGAATCGAAACAATGTGTTTGTGGTGTTTTTTCTGACTCTATTTCCTCCTGAGTTCTTGATCAGATCCTTAGGTCCCCCCAGATCACCTCATTCAATAGGTCTGGGGTAGAACCCTTCACAAATATCACAGGTTGTCCTACTGTAGCCCCCCACCAACCCCCCCCCCAAAAAACAAAAAAAAACCCAGGTTTTGGGCAGTGGTTCTCAACCTTGGTAACACACTGGAACCACTGAGGAACTTAAAATACTGATGCCTGGGAATCGCCCTCCAGAGATTCTGATATAATCAGCCCAGGTGATTCTCTTGTGTAAAGGATAAGAGTTACTACCACAGGGTCCAGCAGAAGTAACACCATCAGGGTACGTGAACGTCTCACACGAGATGGACAGCAATTTGAACATTTTACTTAAAATGTCCTATGGTGTGTCTGAGTGTGATACTGTTATGTTACAGAATGACATGCTTACAATTTTGTAATAAAAGCTTTTTGTGTAATAAAATAGGGACATTATCTGTGCCAGACCCTGTACTCTAGAGAGAGAGCCCTAACCACAGTAAGAACAAACACTTATTCTCTCCACCTCACCTTGAAGATGATTGCCACCGCCTGGCCAAACCACCGAAATTTCACCGGGGAGAGCTGCATGTGAGTTTTGATGACATCCGCAGGCTGCGTCACCAGCGAGGCCAGAACACCAGCAAATACCCCACAGCCGAAATTTGCGGCGGGAACCAGGGCTGCATCCAGCTGGTCTGAAACAGCACAGGGGTGACATTCGGTGATATGTAAACCGCACACTCATCAGATAAGCATCAATGCCAAGAGGCCCACTCATTCTTCCCCAAAGCCACAAGGGTCTAGATTCAAACAAGGTTAAGAAGTAAAACTTCTAAAGGTCTAACTGATAGAGGTAGATGGGACAATGGAGTGAAAATTTCATCTCTTTCCTACCATCACATAATAACTGACTCAGGCAAGAACCAATGACTGGTGCTCAGACACACGGATGACAGGAACAGGGTGTTTCATATGGATTTATGTAGGTTCAGAGTATCTCCCCACAGAGATACTTACATGTCACAAAAGAAAAAGCAACTGAGTTTTCAGTGGAGACGCAATCTTATCCCCGTGATAAAAAGTGGACACCACCCACAACGGGTCACACTGATGCCATGAGCCTCCTGATGGAAGGCACTGGGGACACAACATCGCTTACGAGGTCCTTTTGCTAAAAATGTGTAACTGAACCTAGTTACAAGGAAACACCGGGAAAACCTAGGCTGAGATTATGAAGCTGGTCTATACTGTGGGAAATTAAAAAAAAAAAAAGTTGCCACAAAGTATAAAGGCTGGAACAACTGCAGAAACTAAGACTCTAATTGGACTTTAAAGAGCTGTATCTGTGTTGCCCCTGACCCGCATGGCTCAGTTGGTCGGGTGTCATCCCGCAAAGCAAAAGGTCGCTGTTTGATTCCCAGTCAGAGCACACGCCTGGGTTGTAGGTTCAGTCCCTGCCAGGGCACACGTGAGAAGCAACCAATGGATGTTTCTCTATCACATCAATGCTTCTTCCCCTCTCTTTCCTTCTCTCAAAAATAAATAAATAAAAATCTTTAAAAAATAAATCAAAGAACTGTACCTATGCTAAATTTCCTGAATCTGGTAAGATGGTCACATAAAAATGTCTTTGTTCTTAGGAAAGACATTTCCTTGTTCTTGTTCTTAGGAAATGCACACTGAGGTACTTAAGGGTGAAGGAGCATCATGTCTGCAAGTTACCCTTTTTATTTTTTAAAGAATTTTATTCATTTATTTTTAGAGAGGGAAGGGAGGGAGATAGAGAGAGAGAGAGAAACATCAATGTGTGGTTGCTGGGGGTCATGGCCTGCAACCCAGGCATGTGCCCTGGCTGGGAATCGAACCTGAGATGCTTTGGTTCCCAGCCCACGCTCAATCCACTGAGCTACGCCAGCCAGGGCTGCAAGTTACTCTTAAATGGTTTGAAAAAGAACCAATTATACACACAGAAAAAGAATAAAAAGGGGTTATGAAGTTATCTGTATTATCCTTGTGGGATTTTTGTGAGTTTCAAATAAAACTTAAAACACTCGCAAAGACGGGCTGAGAAGGTAAAAACGCACACCCGAGTTCCCTCCTGCCTTGCCCCGCACTGCAAAACGAGGCCGTGACCCGCAGTGTCACTCCCCCCGGTGCCCGGGGAGAAGCAAGTCTCCCCGAGCACCCCGCCAGCAGCTCCTCACCCCCATCACTATGCCGACACCCCAGCTTTCCCAGTTTATTGACTCGGGTGCAATTCTTTGCTCGAGTCACCCGCAGACGCCACACCGAACGCAGGACCGTTCTACCGGGTGTTTCTATCAGCAGGTGGCTCTGCCTGGGTGGGCGTGCGCCGCCCACTGCGTGTGCCCACGGCCTGTCCAACAGCAGCGTCCGGGCAGGGTGGCCTGCCAGGATACCACCCGAGGGCAGGCCCCTTTCTCTCCACCCACATGGAGGGCCCGAAAGCACGTTAGCGGGGAACACAGCGAGGGAGGTGAAAATAATGCTTTTCTTTCAGCTCCTAACCACGTGGCGTTTCCCAAGCTCATCTGAAAAATGAATCACATCAACTGCATCTTGAAAAATACCCAGGTCTCCCCACCAGGCTTCTGATTTAGGAGGCCTTGGGTCGGACCCAGCAATCTTAAGGTCAGGCACATTTAGGAAGTATGCTTACAGGCCCTTTGTAAAAGTGCTTTATTCCGCCCCGTCCCCCACTCTAGACTTACAGTACACCCCTTTGCAAAGGCTAAACTGGAAGGGCAGGGGCCGTGTCTGCCGCGTCCCAGCGCCGGGCGCACACCTCACAGTGGGCTGCAGGGGCTCAGGCTCAGCTCCTGAACCGCTGCTAAGAGTCCCAAAGGGTCTCCTGGCCACCACAAACGGTCACAGAGAAAGCGGTGGGAACGAACGCGTCTGGGGAAGGGCCCTTCCCCACCACACCTCCCTTTAGCCATACCGTGCGACACGAGGTTTTTGGTCTGGGTGTAAAACATCAGGTAGATTCCAGAGAAGGGTGCGTCCCGCAGCAGCGTGGCTGTCAGGCCGCTGAAGAGGCCCCGGGGGCCCTCGCTGCGGTAGATGCTCCTCAGGGCCGCGTAGACGCTCTCGTAGCCGTACCTGCCGCTCTGCGGAGGAAGCGCAGGGCCTGGGGCTCGCACCGCACCCAGCCCCTCGGGGCAGGTGGCACTGCCGGGGCACCGCGTGCGCGGAGGGGCTCTCCGGCCACACCGACTCCGTGTTAGTTTATGAACTGGGAGGAGAAGTGACATCCGCGGCCACTTGACTCGAGGCCCGTGCCTCTGCTTCCCCACCCTGAGGGCCTAAAGCAACCCAACTCACCTCGTAACGCGTCTTGATGACAGTGATGGGTGACATGCAGACCCCTGCGACGGAGCGAGAGCCCACCCCCAGCATGACCGACTCCACGGCGGTGGGGGGGTGGCCCCGCAGGAAGTGCTGCTTCAGGGCGTACAGGCTGCTGAAGTAGATCCCGACGCCGGGGACACACCTCACGATGGACTGCGGCGGGGGTGGTGGGGGGAGGAGAGAAATGAAGGACCCACGCTGTGAGATACTGTCTTGACTGGGTTTCCCCGAATGAGCCAATTTTGCGTGCAAGCAGCTGACTGAAGGTGTGGAGGCAGCGTCAGCAGGAGAGCGGGCAGGCAGCCAAGGAAGGGCGTGTTATCTAATCGGTCACTGCAGCCTAATCCCCGAGGGGAGCTCCGGGCGGGGGCTGCAGTGGGGAGGGAGGGAGGGAGGTCTAAACACCCCCTCTCATTTTTCACTGGGGTGAGCACTCATTCCCTGGCACTTCCAAAGTGAGTTCCTAAGACCAGAAAAAGCCTTCAGGCGAAGAAACGCTGCTGTGGGGGTCTCAGCCCTCCTGCACTGAAGGGCAAGGACAAGGGTGTGCTGGCCAGCCGCAGCTGCGTCTGCCCCGGGGCTGTGCTGCACCAGGAAGTGAGGCCTCATCAGGTACAGACCGCACAGTCCCTGCCCCCGGCCTCCCCCCCCCCTCCCCCCGCCAGAGGTCAGCAACAGCAGGGGACCCGGGCAGGAAGACCTCGGAGGTCCTCCCACCAGCCCCCAACGCTCACGTTTGCTTCAAGGAGAGGATAGCGGGGAAGGTAACAAATGGCTGGTTATGAAGGAGAGGGTGCAAGAGAAGGTCCCAAGGGCAGCTTACTGGAGACATCCCTTTCCAAAGGCCCAGGAGGCTCTCGGTGCGGACCACCTGCAGGAGCAGAGCCAGCATCCCGATGCGTCTGGACCTAAGGGCAGAAGACAGTGGGGGGGGCAGGGATGGAGAAGTCACTCAGACCACGTCCCCCCCCCCCCCAGAAGAGAACTCCCCAATCAAAGACCTGTCCGCACGGACGTTTTCCCAGAGCCCTTACGAATCTCAACAACGTGTGCTGGAAGCTCGGAGCTCTTCTGCGTCATGATCTGACACCTACGTGTTTACCTGTCCGTTCACACTGCACGCAAGGGGGTCACTTCTGTTTTACAGCCTTCCATCCTACCGGTACCACACACTCCCCCCAGTGCTGACCCCCAATATGGGGACACAAAAAAGGCACTCAATACCTGCGGCTCAGTTCTGGCACCACAGGCTAGCAAATAAAATGCAAATGCCACTGAGGCAGGTCCCGGGAAGCTGCTCAGGGAAGGACCCCATTTGATTAGTAATAAATCACATTAGTTAATGTAAAAAGCATTCACAGGGGAAAAAAACATGCAGAAAACCCATGAGAGCTGGGCCTGGCCCGTCCGCCTGTGAGCGCCCAGAGGAGGGAAGGTGACACAGCACAGGACAGGTGCTCCGGTGTCTGAGAAGCTGCTGCAACCGGTTCTTCGGGAAATGGGGACAGCGGGCCTCACCCAGGGGCCAAGGGCTGGAGGGTCTGCAGGCGCGTTTTGAGGAGGTCCAGCGGCTGGAAGAGGAGGGTGGAGCAGGTGCCGCTGATGGAGCCGCACAGGAAAGCCTTGATCACCGGATGCAGCTGCAGGGCAAGGGGACAGTGTCAGCAGCTCGGCCTCAGCGGGCCTCTCCTGTGCAAGGGTCCCGCAGAAACCGGCCCCCCCAGGGGGTGCCCTGCCTGATCTTCCCGCTTCGGAGGAGGGAAAAGCGTCGCCAGGTGTGAACAGCGCCACCAGGCTGTTGGGAGCGCAGGACACCGCGAGGGGTAGCTCTCTGGTCTATGGGCATGGACAATAACTTTGCTCCTACTGAGCACCGTGTCTATTTCCATCTGTGCGTTATGTCACTAACCATCCCTCCCCAGGTGTCCCCACGATAAAAGCTATTGCCCATCTCCTTATCGTCACAAAAGCAAAGTCAACTGATCACGGTGATTAAACGCCGAACAGCTGGGTTCCAGGCTCCCGTGGCGCCAGGGCCTGTGGCCGTTCAGGGCAACAAGGAAGTGAAACCTTAAGCTCAGCAGCAACACAGATGCAGGCACCACTTCCTCTGGAACCTGTGAATTTCTTTATTTTAAAACTTTCCAGTTTCTAGAGGGAGAGCAAGAAATTGAAAATTTATCTGCAAAAATAATGAAAGAGGACTTCCCCAGTCTGGCAAAGGAAAAGCTGGACCCAAGGAGGAACACACCAAGGCACATCATCATTACATTACACAAGATTAAACGTAAGGAGCGAATCCTAGAAGCAGCAAGAGGAAAGGATACAGTTACCTACAAAGGAGTTCCCATCAGACTGTCAGCTGATTTCTCAAAAGAGACCTTGCAGGCAAGAAGGGGCCGGAAAGAAAGTATTTGAAGTCATGAAAGGCAAGGACCTGCATCCCAGACTGCTCTATCCAGCGAAGCTTTCATTTAGAATGGAAGGGCAGATAAAGTGCTTCCCAGATAAGGTCAAGTTAAAGGAGTTCATCATTACCCAGACCTTATTATATGAAATGTGAAAGGGACTTATCTAAGAAAAAGAGTAAGATCAAAACTAGGAGAAGTAAAATGACAACAAACTCACAACTATCAATAACTAAACCTAAAAAAAGCAAAAACAAAACTAAGCAAACAACTAGAACAGGAACAGAATCACAGAAATGGAGATCACATGGGGGGTTCTCGGTGGGGAAGGAGAGGGGAGAGAATGGGGGAAAAGGTACAGGGAATAAGTAGCATAGATGGTAGGTAGAAAATAGACAGGGGGAGGTTAAGAATAGTACAGGAAATGTAGAAGCCAAAGAACTTATATGTATGACCCATGGACATGAACTATGGGGGGGAGGGGGAGGCAGGTGGGAGGGGGTGTGCAGGGCAGAGAGGAATAAAGGTGGGAAAAATGGAACAACTGTAATAGCATAATCAATAAATATATTTTTAAAAAGGAAAAATAAAATAAAACTTCCCTTCTCTCACACCCACACGTCTCTCTGGGACGTAAGCAGCTCGCAGTGCTGGGCACAGACGGGTGGCCTCCCCTGGTCTGGCAGGCTCTCCTTTCAGCCAGGACAGTCACACACACGGGCGAATCCAGAGGCGCCGCCGGGAAGGGCAGGACTCCATCAAAACCAACTGTACTCCCCCCATGCAAGCCCCAGAGCCCTCTCGGCACGCCCCAGGACCCAGCCTCAATCACACACACTTTCACAAAAGACCCTTTCACAAATCCAATGAGAGGTTGGCCATTTCTCCATCAGGAAGGATAGATGGCTGGAGTTACGGCAAATACAACTAGCATGGCTCCCGGTGCTTTGACAAAAACTCAGGCGTGCAGCCTTCTGGCCAAACACGCACTATTCCATTGTTGGAGTGATCACTGCACCCCGGCGGCTGCACGCAGCAGCTTTCTGTAAGTTTGCATCTGGGCCAAACCAAGACGGCACGCACCGACTGCCACAGAAATTACCATTCCATGACATATTTTGAGGAGATGAGGAAGGCTGACATCTCAGAGGGCAAAGTGATTTTGGGAGGTCAAGAATTTATTTGGGGTGAGTTCTGTGGAAGTGTGTCACTGACCCATGACCCTGAACTATGAAACATGAGTGGAGGATTTGTTTCTCTAGATAAATAAAAAATTAAGAAATACTGTGAAAAAAGGTCCAACCAGGAAAGGAAGCCTTCTCCAAAGGAAGACACTTGGCAAATTCCACTCAAAAAGGTCTTCTCTCCCCTCATCATTTTAAAGATTTTACTTATTTATTTTTAGAGAGAAGGGAAGGGCGGGAGAGAGAGAGAGGGAGAGAAACCTCAATGTGTGAGAGATACATCGATCAGTTGCCTCTTGCACGCCCCAAACTGGGGAGCTGGCCCACAACCCAGGCCTATGCCCTGACTGGGAATCGAACCAATGACCTTTGGTTTGCAAGCCGGCACTCAATCCACTGGGCCACACCAGCCAGGGCTCCCCTCATTATATTTAAATAAATGGTGTACTGTGATCCCAAAACACTATTAAGATGAATATGAAGGTGCCTTTAACCACAGTGCTCGTAATCTGTGACGTTTGTTTCCCAGAGAAGAGAGGTCACCCCACATTCCACCAGCCCAGCCAGCCTCAAGCCCTAACTGGAACCACTGCGAAGGCCAACGGGGAACGGACTGGATAAGTTCACACAGCAAATACTGGAGCTTGTAACTAGGTCCAGGCAGCTCGCGAAAGGGTCAGAAGGCGGCAGCACTGGCGAGACGACGAGTGAAACAGCACCACGTGTCCTTCCACAGGTCTGAGTCGCGCAGAGCCCTCTCGCCCAAGGACGGGTGCCTGCCCCTTCTGCTCACACGTACTCCCCGAAGCGCCGCGTTTCTCGGCCTCACCCGAGACTCCGCAGCATCCGTGAGCCACTCTCCCCTGCACCCCCGGCCTCTCCCTTCCAGTGGCAGATCTCCTCCGGGGCCTGGAGACCCGCTCCCCAGCGCCCGGCACTAGTCACCCCTCAGGCCCCACCGTTTGTCGTCCCGCTGAGGCCTCTCCACTAAGCTGCCTGCCCGCTTGCCAAGGCCTCGCTGCGCCCCGGGGCCCTGCCCCGCCTGTGTCCTTCTCTTACGTGGCCTCTCTGCTGCATCTGAAACGGCTGACAGCCTCGCCTCTCAGCTTCTGGGTTTCCTCTCCTCTCCCCAGGGGGCCTGCTGGCTCTTCTTTGCTGCAGTTGTTGATGCTCCTCTTATCTCCTCCGCGGCAGCCTCTCAGGGCGACCTCGCCCTGCCCACGCCCACACCACGCACAGCGGCAATGCCCGCACCTCAGCCCGGGGCAGCCTCCCTGCAGGCTCCGCTATTCCCATGCCTCCTCCACCTCCCGTCGGCACACCGGGGTCTGAAACTCGGCGTTCCAAAACAGAAACTCAGTCAACCAAAGGGTCTGGGGTTCGATTCCCAGTCAGGGCCTCCTTGGAAGTCAGGGTTATGGGCCAGTTCCCCAGTAGGGGGTGTGCAAGAGGCAACCACACATTGATGTTTCTCTCCCTCCCTTACCATCTTAAAAATAAAATCTTAAAATCTTATACCCATTGATTCCAGAGAGAGGAGAATGAAGAGAGAAACACTGACCCAGCATGCACCCTGCTCGGGGATGGAACCCGCAGCCAGGCATGTGCCCCGCAACCTAGACGAGTGCCCCAACTGGGAACCAAACCCGTGACCTTTCGGTTTATGGGAGGACGCTCCAACCAACTGAGCCACCCGGCCAGGGCTGCTGCCATTCTTCAGTGTGACAATCTAAGGAAAGAGGTCGGTGCCCCCGACTAAACAGTCAGGTTTAACCAATCTCACCGGCCCCAGCCGCTCCAGTCCACTTCCTACCCGGCAGCCAGAGTCATGTCTTAAAACTGCAAGTCTGCCCACCCGCGTCCAGAAGCAAACACCTTCAGGGAGAGGGCCGAATCAAAACTGAACAATACCCTTTCATCGTTCCTCATTCCTTTCAGGGAAGAGTCCAAACTGCTGGCTGGTGACCTCCCCTGAGTCACCAGCCCCTGTCTTACCTTCACTGCCGGCGCTCTAGGCCTTTCACCTCTTACATGCTCTGCAGTTACAACTGTAACGGCTCACTGCCTTCCTCTGACCTCTGTGAGAACCCTGCCCTAGTTTCCCCACGCCTAAGGAATCCCTGGGGGCCTCTGCAGAGACCTCATCAGCTCTGGAAAGCCCCCCTCAGCTCTTCTCCCACACCTGAGCCCGTCTCCCTGTGACTGAGGGTCCAGGACAGGTGAGGCCATAACTCCCGGCTGTGCAGTTCACGGTGGCACCCCCAGCACTGACCACGGAGCCTGGGGCCCTGGAGGAGCTCCACTGTCACAAACGAATGAATCAGCCACCAGAAAACATGCCCGTGGCCCTCCCTGGAGCATAACCCTGCAGCACAGCACTCCGTGGGCCCTGCGGCCCCATCCCTAGACCGGTTAGCATCCAGCCCTGAGCACCCTCCAGCCCATGGCTCCAGTTCCAGCTTCTGAGCAGTCCCCCGGGGGGCGGGGGGCGGGGGTCTGCTTCCCCAGCCTCCCCCTCACCCCCCCCCCCTGCACAGGCAGGTGTTCTGTGGAAGTGGCTTCAGGGCTGCTGTCCTTCCCACACACACCTGCCCCCACTGCATTAACCACCATCTCTATGGTTTATTTTCACCGTGCAGTTCTCAGACCTATTATTGGCTCAACAAATATTTGCTGAATGTGTGAATGGAGCCCATAACTTTTTTTTTACTTTACAGTTTTCTGGGTCCATCAGTGCACAGCAGCTGCCAAACACATACAGTGTGGACATAAGGCGTAAGAACGCCCAAGCCAGTACAGGATGCTTGTAAGAATTTATTTGGGCCCACGTGGCAACTGCCGGGAAGCAAGACCTCAAATGCTCAGGAGAATGACGGCTTTGCAGCTTCTTTTATGCATGCAGAATTAAGAAAGGTATGTTGTCAAAAACAGTGGACAGGGTTTGCTTAAGGCAAAGATAAACCTTGTACTAAAAAAGCTGTGTGCCTGGGGCATGACTACCCACCTCCACCTGCCCAGGTGGGAGTTATGGTCAGGTCATCTTGTGAGGTTATTTTCCACAGAAACCCTTTTTTTTTGGTCCACAACTAGCAGTATAGATTAACCTCTAATTGTTAAAAGTAACAGGTTCCCTGGCTGGAGTAGCTCAGTGGATTGAGCAGGGGCTGGGAACCAAAGTGTCCCAGGTTCGATTCCCAGCCAGGGTACATTCCTGGGTTGCAGGCCATAACCCCCAGCAACCGCACATTGATGTTTCTCTCCCTCTCCCTCCCCTCCCTAAAAAATGAATAAATAAATAAATCTTTTAAAAAAAAAGTAACAGGTTACATAATTGCTTTAAAATTACACCTTTAATTTTGAATCGTTTTAAAATATTATCAGTGGTGAATGTCACATCCCCTGAAGACATTTGATTTTTTTCTAAACAGCCCAAAGCTATTCAAGGTAAATAAAACGAGTACTCCTTTGTCTGAGGGATGGGCAGGGCACAAAGAATCAGACAAAGTTACACAGGCAATGTTACACAAAAGCAGTAAGTAGCACTTAAATAGTGAGCAAACCGGTTCCCTGAGCAATCTCTACATCCCTTTGCAAAAAGAAAGGGGGCCCTGGCCCAGTGGGTTAGGTGGCTGGAGCGGTGTCCCTTACACCAAACGGTTGTGGATTCTATGAGATCAGTGTTCAGCTCTTGGCACCCAACAGGAGGCTGAGAATTGCCCGCGGCAGGCCCACACCCGCCCCCCTCTCTCCCGGAGGGAGCAGGGGGGCGGGGACTGGGGAATTCCCCGGTCGCTGAGCATTCCCCGCGCACCACCAGAGGGCATCCGCGCCTAATCCCGCCCGGAGGGTGAAAAGGAATCGGATCAGGGATCTGGGAAGGGATGGAGAAGAGAGATTGTTTGGCTGAAAATTTGTTTCTGAGCACGGTTTTGGAATAATGGAATTGAAGTTGTGGGCAAGTCTGGGGTGTATGCGGCCTCCAGCTGGTCTGTACTTTCCTTTCACAGCCTTTCGCATGTGCAGCGGGGACAGTTAAGAGCAGTGCCGGGCTGGCCCCTAGGGGGAGCCCGCTGGGCAGAATCTTAGAGCATTGGAAGATTTACGGCTGTAATCCAATGCCTAAGAATCCCACGTCTGAGGAGACGCTGATTTATTACTTTTGGCCTAAGTCTGTTTTGAATGGCGAGGAAAGGGGGCCGTGGGTGGTTCCCTGAGTTGCCGCATCATTTAAGCGATCGAAACAGCGTTGCCAACAGTCGGAAACTGGGGGGAGCTCTGCTCTCTCCATGAATGTGTACCTTTGCTAAAGGCGTGTTTGCCGGAAGAGACGGAGCATCACTCGGTGGCACAGAAAAGGAAGCAGGCCTCAACCCACCCCCCGCCATGGTAAAAGGGATAATGAGGAAATAAACCTCATTAGTGCTCAGAACCCAGGGACAGAGGCCCACAGGCAGGAGGGGCTTCCTTGCCTTCAGCCTTTGGGGAACTGGCCCTGGAGTGGCACCGCAAAGCCAGCGGCTCCATCCACCCCTCCAGGATGTAGAGTGGGTCTCACCAGCCGGGGCAAGTCACCCCGTAGACCAGGGGGCCTCCCCACTCAGAGCGAGCCAATTCCCTTTGAGGCAATATCCTACAGGCGGAGTAACTCAGGAGGCCAGCCCGCTGGCGGCTATGGGGCCCATACTCCGCTCTCCTCCACTGCAGACGTCCTGAACTGGAGGCGTTCTGCACCACACCCGCCCCCAGGTAGGGGTGATCCTCAGAGAATGGTAGATCATCTTGTCGCCTCCATTTTAGCCATTCATCTTCCAGCCTGGGCAGATGTACAGATGCAAATGTTTTGCTGCTTACAGATGATAAATACGGCAAGGGCAGAGGCCCGGCGTCTCTGTGATGACGGATCGCTCTGGGACCGCTACCCAGTTGGGGCAATTCCTGTGGTGCAGCCTAACTGGGGCCCAAATAACTGCGGGACCCAAGCCTCACTGAACCCTTACAAAGGGTGTACGATGGAAGGACTTAGAAAAGGAGCACCCCAGCAGAGCAGCCTGCATTTGGCACGCTCTTCAGCCAAGGCCCAATGAGGGTCCTTCTGTTTTCAGAGAGGACCTGTCCGGCGCTTAGGAAGCACCCTGACGCTGACCCAGCGGCACCAGAGAACGTGAGAACGACAAACATGACTTTTCTTGGGCAGAGTGCCCCGGATGTTAGAAGGGAATTCCAGTGTGTAGGTGGGGCACTGGTAATGAATCCCTCAGCTGGTGGACACAGCATTGAAAGTTCACAGTGCCCGGGCAATGGGAGAGACAAACCAGGCCTCCGTGCTTTTAGAAGCAGGCGGGGGAGGCCAAAAGAAGACTCGGGACCCTGAAGGAGAGAAAAGAGACTCGGTAGGCGCCCACCACTGTGACTGGGGCAAGGAGGGCCCGCAGAGGGGAAGGAAGGCTCTGCAGGCACAGATCGCTGTGCCCCCTGCAGGGAGGAGGGCCGCTGGGGGATGAGCGCCTGCATCACAGAAGGGAAGACAGAGACGAGCGTCCCCACCGAACAACAACACTAAAAAGGAGTATGGGGGGTGATGATGAATGAGGAGGCCCAGGGCTCCACTGGACGTCTCCTGACCTATTACTGATTCTCCAGAGGAGCCCCGGGGCACAACTGACTGCGGGGAACAAGCCCATTGATTTCCTGGTAGATATGGGAGCTACATACTCAGTACTCAACACAAAACTAACCAAGAAAAGTTCAAAGGAAGTAACAGTCACTGGAGTGACCGGCCAGCTACAACCTCTGGAATGCCAGCTTGGGGATCAGAAGCTTACACTAGTATTCTCTCTATGCCAGATTGTCTCATTCCACTGCTGGGCTGAGATTTATTTTGTAAACTGCATGCACAAATAACTTTTTCTCCAGAGAAGCAGAGGTTACGTGTGGAGGTTGCACTGGAAGATGCCCTCCGGCTACAGGCGTTTCTGACCTGTCCGGCAGGCCCCAGAGGGGAGCCCTCCCACCTGAGATCTGCCAACAGGTCGATGGAACTCTTTGGGCTGATGGAACCCCAGAGAAAGCAGTTAATGTTCAGCCTATAAAGATAAATCTAAAAGAGGGGGTACGGGTCCCATGAAAGAAGCAGTACCCCCTCAAGAAGGAGGCTTTAGAGGGGATCCAGCCAGTGATGCAGAAGTTTTTAGAATCGGGATCCATTCGGCCATGCCAATCACCCTGCAACACCCCCATTCTGCCAGTCGAAAAGCCACACTCTGATGAATATCGGTTTGTACAGGATCTCAGGGCCCTAAATGACCTTGTTCAGGACATTCATCCTACAGTGCCCAGTCCTTACACCCTGTTGACCATGGAGCCTGGGGATAGCAAATGGCTTTCAGTCCTGGACTTGAAGGATGCCTTTTTCCGCACCCCAATAGATGAACAGGCTCAGCTACCGTTTGCCTTTGAATGGCAGAACCCAGAAACTACAGCCACACTCCAATACCGCTGGACCGTGCTGCCACAAGGATCTAAGAACTCCCCAACGATATTAGGGAAGTGGTGGCAAGAGACTTAAGGGATGTTCTGCTGAAATCAGTTCTTTTGCAATACGTAGATGATCTATAGCCAGCAGCAACTATGAGGACTGCACAACACCATCCCAGTCCTGTATCATTTAGCAAAAACAGGATATAAGGGGTCACCTCACAGGGCCCAGATCTGCAAACAGGAAGTAGGCCCAGATTTGCAAACAGGAAGTAGCTTATCCGGGATTTCAGCTAAAACAGGGTACCAGGAGCCTGATGGCAAACAGAAAGCAACCCACTGCCGCATTAAAAATCCCAGAGAACCAAAGGCAGCTTCGTGGGTTCCCAGGAATTACAGGGTTTTGTCGAATTGGGATTCCAAACTTTGGACTCATAACAAAGCCACTATAGAATTCCTTGAAAGGACGGGACTCCGAACCCTTTGAATGGACAGGGGATTGTCAGGTAGCATGTGACACCTTGAAGGAAAAGCTGGTTTTGGCCCCTGCACTAGGACTGCCCGATTTACTGCCCGTTTCCTGCCTTTCAAACTGTATGTTCACAAAAAGCAGGGAATTGGACTGCAGGTGCTAACCTAGACTCTAGGAAATACACCCTAACCCACAGCCTACCCTCAAAGAAGCTGGATCACAGGACAGGAGGCCACCATGTCTCCAGGCAGTAGCAGCCACCTGTGGCAGCATACAGGAAGCTGAGAAGTTTACCTTGGGACAGCCCGCTACAGTGTTGGTACCACACAGGGCCTGACTCAACTGGAACAGAAAGGAGGGTATTTGCCCACAGCATGGCGTATGGAGAAGAAACACCAGGCCATTCTGCCAAACAATCCAAGCGTTACCTTGCAAACCACCACAATCCTGAACCCTGCCACCCTACTCCCAGATAAGGAGCAGGACTCAGCCCTTCACCATGAGTGCTTGGAAATTATTGACTAGGTTTATTCCAGCAAGCCAGATCTGCTGGACTGGGCACTGGCGGCACCAGACTGGCAGCTGTATACAGAGGGACGCAGTCACATGGACAGCAGCCAGTGGTGAGCTGGGCATGCAGTGGTCACCACAGACAAAGTAACAGAAGCCTAAGCCCTTGTACCAGGAACAGACTCCAAGTATGCCTTCATGACAGTCCATGCCCATGGAGCAATTTGGAGGGAGAGAGGACGGGCAATTTTTACATCCCTTTGAAAAAAATAAACTGTGCCCAGGCCAGTGGCTCAGTTGGCTGGAGCATTGTCCCACATACCAAAAGGTTGTGTGTTCGATTGGGTCAGGGCACGTACCTACGTTGCAAGTTCCATCCCCGGTGGGGACCCAAAAAAGAGGCAAGCAATAGATGATGTTTCTCTCCTTCCACCCTCCAAAACTCAATCAAAACGTACCCTTGGGTAAGGATTAAAACAGATAGATGATACAGTAAATCTCGTGGCCAAGCTGGAAGGTCTAGAAAGATAAATAGGTAACCACGTTCTCAAAGATATAAACAAACATGGCTGCCACCGCCTTTTTTTAAGGCTTAAAAAAAAAAATCCGCACACCGCCACAGGCGAAAGTGACTCCGAACTCCGAACTTTCGAGGGAGAGGTGCTGCTGTCACAAGGCCCCCCGAGCCCGAGGCCAAGGCCAGGCCACATTGCGGGCTGCACCCACCACCAGCCGCAACTCAGCCCAACAGCCCTTCCTGGCGCACCTGCCCAGCCCCGCCCCCACCTCCACCAATGGCAGCCCGGCGGCTCGACTACTGCAGCCAACCTGGACACCTGGGGGCGTGGCCTCGCGGCACCCGCTGACTGCTCTAATCCCCAGACTGTAAACCGCTCCTTTTCCCGGCCAGCTCGGGGTTGAAATACCAAAGGTGCCCGCTCTCCCTACACGTGACGACCCCAATGTCTCCGTCTTGGGGCTATTACTGGGCTTTCGATGGCCCAACTATCTACCCGGGTGTCCTCCCACCTGTCACTCTAGGCACCCAACCCTAAGCAAAGTTCAGCAGCGCTCGCACCTCGTTCGGGGCCTCACGGGAACATTACCCCGACATCCCCCAACGCCCCATCAGTTTCGCCCATCTCTACCCAGATACCACTGCAGCAGCGAGACCTTTGCTCTTCCGCCCCAAGCGATGGGCTGCAATCCCCTCTTCTTCCTCCTCCCCCACCAAGTCCCCAACTCTACGCGCATCCAGGGCGCGGGGATGGCTCCACGCGGGCCGCTGACCCTTGGCAACTTCCCCGAGCCGGCAGACCTGGAACCCCTGCCACCCTTTCCCGCAGTTTACCATAAGCGTTTCCATCCTGTCTCCGACATCTTGAGGTTGCAGCAGCGGCGGGCTTGAATTTTGAATCATTGGAGGAGGCCTGTTGAGTGCACTGGGCTCAGAGGCCCGTCGGCGGGAGCTCAGGCCCCGCCCTGGCGACTTTGGAGAAAGCAACGCGGTGACGGTAGCTGTGCTCTCCACCGTCTCCCCGTCGGTGTCAGGACCTGTATGGTCGGGGGCTGCGTGCGTGGCTCCGGAGTGCCCTGCGAACCTGCACCCAGGAACTGCTTGCGGCTTTTCACTAATTCGGCAGACACCGCTGCTCTGGTCTCCGGCACATTCTGCCCAGACTTCAGGACTGGAGAAGCTTAGGCTAAATGTATCCGAGGCGTGGATTTTCCTGGAGGAACTAGATAGAACCGTGGGATTTAACTTCCGGGGTGTGACGCTGGTCTGGAGCAGTAGAGGGCGTGCTCTTTAGTGCCGCCTGGTGAAGACATCCGGAACTGCAGGATCCGCTGTTCCCTGCGCCTGGCCCGTAGGCGACTGTTTTGGGGCGAATTTTGTTTTGGGGACAAAGTCGGCGCATTTACAGTCAAGATACAGTTAGCCAGTAGCTCTCTGTGGCTCTTAAACACTTGAAATGTGTCTATTATGACTGAAGAACTGAATTTTTTATTTTGTTTTGTTTTATATTAAAAGCTGGCCCCTGCTGGCATAGCTCCGTGGATTGAGCGTGGGGCTGCGAACCAAAGTGTCCCAGGTTCGATTCCCAGTCAGGGCAGATGCCTGGGTTGCAGGCCACGGCCCCCAGCAACCACACATTGATGTTTCTCTCCCTCTCTCTCTCTCTCTCTCTTTCCCTTCCCTCTCTAAAAATAAATAAAATCTTTTTTTTTTAAGATTTTATTTATTTACTTTTAGGGAGGGAAGGGAGGGAGATAGAGAAACATCAATGTGCGGTTGCTGGGGGTTATGGCCTGCAACCCAGGAATGTACCCTGGCTGGGAATTGAACCTGGGACACTTTGGTTCCCAGCCCATTCTCAATCCACTGAGCTATACCAGCCAGGGCAAAATAAATAAAATCTTAAAAAAAAAAATTTAAAAACTGAAGCTGTGTGGAATTCTTTTCTCTTAAAGATGACTTATTTAGTATCGGCAAACTGACATTTCTCTTTAAGCACTGAAAAAAAGTGAGGATCAGAATTGAACGTGCTGCAAATTACCCACACACCCAATGTCTAAGACTTGTATTAATTACGCCAAATAAAATGTTGTATTAATAATTTTTATATTTTACCTGTTGAAATAATAATGTTTTGGACTGTTGAGGTTAGGTGTAACATATTATTAAGATTAATTTTACCTCTTTCTTTTTACTTTTTTAATCTGGCTACTAGAACACTTAAAATTACACATGCGGCTTGCACTACATTTCTATTGGACAGCGTTTGTTTATCTAGACGGCTAAGATTATGGTTGTCTAGAGAGAAAACCATAAAAAAAATCCAAAGATTAAGCTTCTCAAGTGTTCCTGCCTGAACACATGGGTCACCGGCCAGCAGTGATCACGGAACGCTGCGGGTGGCTCATCAAAATGAGACAAAAAATATGCACAGAAACAGACCAGTTTCTGTGGAGAAGTAGGGACGGAACGGCCACCCCCTCTAGTGGGGAGCGTGCTGATTTACCGTCCAAACCAGCTTTTATTGGGTTCATTTTGCATAAGAATTCAGGTAAAGCACATTACTCATTGTGAGGAAGTAAGGATCAAAGGATAAGTAACAAGGAACTCTGAGGGTCTATTATGAGTCAGGGTCAAAGAGCTGTAAGACTTTAAGGAACAAACTAACTTCCTCCTTGGACCCTTCTCATTCAACTGAGAGCATTCTAAACAAAGAAGGTTTCACAGGAATTTAAATGTTCTTTCTTAGGCCTGATCACCCGGGGAACCCACCCTTTTCAGCACAGGGGGGCACCACCCTGTCATTGTTTCAAGCTTAGGTGGAGCAAGGGAAGTAAGGCAGCCGAGAGGTTAAGAGATTTTCTTGCAGAGCAGGAGGACTCGGGCTTTGTCAAAGCCAAAGGGCGAGAGTCGGTCACCCCCTTTTCCGTAGCCCTCAAAGTCCTTCTTTTGGGGGCCTCCCACATGATCGTGCCTGTTTTAGATCGTTCCCCCCTTGGGGAATCTTACCCGTCATTGGCTAACTGACCAAGCACTGGGGTCCAGGCAGGGTGAGGTATGAAGGAGCAGAAGCAGTGCTCCTGTCAGGGAGATGAGCTTGTCTCCTTGCTGGCTTACAGTTCCAAGGGCGTTCCCTTAGCCTTAGCCTAGGAGGGGGTTACAGCTTCTGGTACCAGGCAGGGTGGTTCCCAACACCTGCCGCTTTTCCAGTGGGGAAACACAGGCTGCGATTTGGCTGAAAGTTCATGAAGGTAAGCACGTGCTTTCTGAGCACCCTTCCCCCAGCTCCCAACCGGTTTGAATTGCCCTCAGGCGTGAGCAGGACCAACTTGCAGTTGGACTGACATCCAGTCGCCCTTCCTGCAACTGAATGCAGGCCAGGTCCGGCTGCCTGCCGCGAGCCAGCCAAACTCGTGAGACAGGTGGGGTGAGTGGGAAAGAGGCTAATTTATTCAGATGCCAGCAGGCTGAGGAGATGAGGGAACTCTTGTCTCAACGCCCATCTTCACGTCTCAGTGCAGGCAGAGGCTTTCCTGAGCAGGGAGAGGGGAAGCAGAACAAAGAGGTGGAGGGGCCAGGGGTGAACAGTTCCCTACATGCAGACCAGCACAGTCCAGTCTGATAAGGACCTCAGCATCAGTGAAGGGGTGGTCTGGCATGCATCATCCTCGTTTTCATCTTCCTTGTTTTACCTCGTCCTGCTTTTGTGGCTGAAGGTCCGCAACTCTCCTAGAGCTGGGAGGACTGAAGGTTCAAGTCTGTGTCTTTTTTTTAAGATTTTATTTATTTATTTTTAGAGAGGGAAGGGAGGGAGAAAGAGAGAGAGAAACATCAATGTGCAGTTGCTGGGGGTCATAGCCTGCAACCCAGGCATGTGCCCTGACTGGGAATTGAACCTGGGACACTTTGGTTCGCGGCCCGAGCTCAATCCACTGAGCTACGCCAGCCAGGGCAAGTCTGTGTCTCTTGAAGGATTCTTGCACAAACACACTGTGTATCTACAAGCTACATATTCATCAGAGTCGACATCTACAGAAATAATGTCAAAAGAATGGTGGAGTGGATTACAATCCCCAACTGTTACATGTCCACACAAGGGAGGTTTCCTTCATCTTCAGCAGCAGAGCTCCATCTGGAAACAGGCGTCCCTGGGTGTCTTTCATGTGTCAACACGACGAGGCTACAATCCCCAGTTATTCGCTCAACACTCACCCGGGAGTTGCTGTGAAGGTATTTTGTATCTTCGTCAACAGCTACAATCAGTTCACATCTGTAAAGGAGATCCTCTTCAATAATCTGAGTAGGCCTAATCTAATCAGCCAGAAGGCTTTAAGAACAACATTGAGGCTTCCCTGCTCCAAGTCTGTGCCCTCGGTTCCTGCCCAAGAGTTTCTGCCCTGATGGTCGGCCCCCTGCAGCTTGGACTTGCCAGTCTCCACAGCTGCATAAGCCAATTCATTGAAATAACTATCTATCTACCTATCTATCTTAATATATTGGCATTATATGTAGTAGCTATTACAATAGCTACATTAATTAATACAATTTTTCCCCTCTGCAAACTGTTACACCTTGCCCCCCCCCCCCGCCCCTTGGAAGGCAGAGGTTATGTCTGCCCTTCCTTGTGCATCCTGCAGAGCCCACTGAGGCAGAGTGGCGGGGTGCAAAAACACATGGACTTCGGAATCAGACAGCGAGTCCTACATTTGACCGTGACTTTGTCACCTGCCAGCTGTGTATTCATCTCAGCTTCCTTCATCTGTCAAAGTGGAGGTACTATCACCTACCTCCCAGGGTTAGACTAAAGATCAAATGAAATAGCACGTGTTTAGTAAGAGGCCAATCAAATATAGAAATTATCAGTGCAGTGGGGGCTCAACAATCATTTGTGGACTGAGTTAAATATTTACAGGCATATTGGCTGGCTTTCTCTAGATCAGCGGTGGCCCAAAATAGCTCATCAACGTTCTAGATAGAATCTTGCTATGTTTGAATGCATAACCCGTCTCCCGGCTTGTTTCCTTGTCCTTGCATGGAGAAGGAGCACCTGCGAAGTTTAGACGGGTCCATGAGAAACACGAAAGGAGAAACTCCTCTTTGCAGTCAGGACCGCTGCGTGGGTGAGCCCTCACTTTCCATCACGACACGTGGACTAACCCCACACCAGCTTACTCCTGACTTGAACCCAGGCGAGGAAACAGACGTCTTGAAGGTGATGGTCACGGTCCCTGCAAAGGCTGCACTGGCATTGTGGTACACCACCACGAAAAATGTGGTGTCTCTCGTGGTTCCCGGGGCACCACCATGGATAATCCTGCAGGACCAGACGAGCGGAGACAGAGAGAGAAAGCATCTCCCAGGTCTCTCCTGCACAGGACCAGGTGCTGGTGAGGCAAACAGCTGAAGGGTCCCAGCGGTCCAGGACCCAATTCTGGCGTCACCCAGCGTGGAGCAGACAAACGAGAGCAATGGATGGAAGCGGGACACAGCAACACTATGTGACTCACGTAGCACCTGCTTAGAAGGGAGTGAGCTATTCCCAGCGGTGGGAGCAGCCCTCCACCCCTCCGCCGGCCGGGACCTCAGCTTCTGGGGAGGCGTGGGCGTCTTCCTGGGTTAGTCTCAGGTGAAAGTGAAATGATGCCGTAAAAACAGGATGGGCTTTGCAGGCCCACAGACCCACCCTGAACCCCACATTTCTATCCATGTGACTCTAGTCGAGTTCCCACTTGGGACATCTGTTCCTTTACCTGTAAGCTAGGAAAAAGGATGATCTCCTTCTAAGAATTCTTTTTAGCATTAAATTAACCTAGCCAAAGCTCCTGGTACAGGCTCTGGTATATACTAGTCACTGAGCAACAATAACCACCCTCCCCCCACCCCTTTTAATGTCCACTGCTTATTCCACCACCATGGAGGATGTGGAGGATCAGTGAGGAAGAATTCCCTCACGGGGACAGGTCATACCTCAGGGGGGTGGCTAAGGGGCTGACAGAGCCACCCTGCCCGGGAAGCCAGTGGAATGAGGCTTACGTTCCTCTGGGCTGCAGTAACCAGGAACCTGCTAGAGGCGGCACGGCCCCACCCACTGGTGTCTCCCCTCCTCCCTGCTCCTTGACCAGGAAAAGCCCATCTGAGCTGCAGGCTGGGATGGTGCTCCGAGCCTCACCCAGGCAGCCCATTGTGGGGGGGAGGGGGCAGGCTGGAGCAAGCAGACACCCTTCTCCTCCGAGTCACAGTGGAAGATGGCATACTCAAAGCCCAGCCTCTCCATCTCTGTGATCCAGAGAGAGAGGGGGGCGCCTTCCGTTGTTTAAATCTAGAGAGAACAGTCGAGCTCGTAGCCGGGACCTCAGGCTGCAAACTGACCCTCCGCATGGCAGTGGTCTCCAGGGCGGTCAGCACCTGATTGTGGGGGGGAGGTCCCCGGGAAAGGCCAATGCCTCAGCTTCCTTCTGCATCTCCTGGGGGGTGGGGGGAGCCCCAGAATCCTCTGAGGGGGAAGAACAGCTTCCAGGGAGGGGAAGAGATTAGCAGTGTGAGTGAGGGGCGGAGTGGAGGAGGCACTGCCCATGAAATCAGGATACCGATGTTTCCATCAACCGAGGAACAATATTAATCTGGCACGCCCTGACTTTGGAAGATTGAGGATTAAGCGGGCCAAAATGCTTCTTGTAAAATAAGGAAATGGGCCTCCTCCTCTAACCCCCACAGGCCTGAGGTTTGTTTAAGAGAGTTGTATCTGTACAATACGACCTCCAGGGAACTTGGGGTGGGTTAGACACCTTCATTAGAAGTCAAGGGTAAAGCCTCCGATACAAAGCCCCTGCACTTTTGTCAAGAATCTCAAAGCAAAATTTCTAAGGACAGGCTAGTGTATCAATTTAGAAGTCTTCCAGCGGGCTCCTCCTGTCCTTTAAATGTTACCCGTCTTCTGCCATTCTTGTCTGTTCTTCCCCCAATTCAGGCTCTCAGCTCAAACTGGCCACCAGAGGGAGCATGCACCCGCTGCCCAGCGGGTTCCGGCTGGGGGCCTCCAGCATTGGCGCGAAACCCGAGTGCTGCCCACTGCCAGCGCCACTGAGCTGCCAGCCATGCACCAGGGTGAGGGCACTGACCTTTATCCCTGGGCACTGCCCCTTCCCCATTCCTTACTCATGCTGCACCTGTCTGGGTGGACAGGTGTGTCAGGAGACTCCAGGAGTGACTGGGGACAGGGGTGAAGACGGCCCTGAACCAGGAGTCCGGGGGTCCTGATTCTGGTCCATTCGCTGTGTCACCTCGCTAGGCCTCAGTTTGCTCACTTGTGAAATGAGTGGGTTGAACTGGGTGGCCCCCAAGTTCTTCTTCTGAACTAATATCTTGTGAGCATAGACTCTCCGCGTCCAGGCTGCTTTGTACCTGGCTCTCAGGCTAACGATGCCCCGCCCCACCGGAGACGCAGGAGAGGGGCTGCAGCACAGAGCACCTGGGAGAAAATGCGTGCGCACAAGCAACATTTTGCCGACCGTTCAGCGTTACTCAGCCCCCAACCTGCCCCATCCCCCGCCCCTGCAGCCCGGGGGGAAGCACTCCAGATACATGGGGTGGGATCTTACCAGGGACAGCTTTGGCAATCCTAGCAGGGTCTGCTTCTTTTAGCAGTGTCGATGGCCTGGAAGGCACACCCACGACATCTACAGCCTTCTCCATGAGTTCATTATACAGCCCACCGTGACGGGGCTCCGGCTGGCACCGGGTGGGGAATAATCCTTTACACAGGGCTGGAGGTGACTGCTTGAGACCTGAAAAGCCTCAAAGAGTACGCCTGGCTATGCCACGTCAGACTATGCCACATCAGACTATGCCTGATACGATTCCAGTCTGACTCATTAATTCGTGCCTTTATTCAACAGAGGGGCCTGTTTTCACCAGGCAGAGCCTGTGCAAATGACCAGAGGTGAGAGAGAGCATGTCAGGTTCCCAGACTGTGCAAGTGGTAATGCCTAGCAGGAGGGGAGGAAGGCAAGGGAGGAGGCCAGAGAGAAAGCGTGGGGCCCGAGCCGCCACATTAAAGAATTTGAGTTGTATCCGGGAGAGTTAGAAGCAGAAGGATGAAATAGCCAGATGTGCACATGGGAACTTGTAGCCTGGTCAAGCCTCAGGGACCCTGGGGAGTCTGGCTGAGACTGGGTTGGCCAAAAGTTTGAGGCCAGGGAATTCTTTCAGTCCTATGGAGGCAACTCTTAAACACTGTGAGCTACCAAATGGCCGGCAGGTGGCGGAGAACACAGCTTCGAAACCCTGTGTAACCCTTTCCCCTAAATCAAAGTTATGCATTTAACTTACAAGGAAACAGAAGCACCAAACATTGAAAGTAAGTTGCCCAAAATCACACAGCTAAAAAAAAGATTACGAAATGAAATTTGTCATTGCTACTTTTACCCTTTATTGGGGTCCTGCTACCTTAACACAATCATTTAATCTCAGAAGCTTCAATCACTCAAAAAAACCCACAAAAACCCTCTTATTTCATAGGCAATAAAACACTGACCTCAGAACTATAGCACTATTTGAAAGTGTTTGTGAGAAAGTGTTTTCCAATAAACTCAACTAAAAAAATGTTATCATCCACGCGCCAAAACTATTTTCCCAATAAAACGTCAATAAGACATTTTAATTCCTTCATCCTGTGGTGAAAACATAACACAACAAACTAATCGGTAGTTTGACAAAAATAAAGCCACTCGAAGTCACACAGCCGTGCAAGTCACACACTAGCACAAGCCGTGCACGGTGCATTCGGATTATGGTTGTACCGTTCAACCTCCACACGTCCAAAGCAGTTTGTGGGTTGTAGATTAGACGTCAGGCAGTTCTGTGAAGCAGGCACAGCGAATGTCACCGTCGTCATCATCCTTATCTTACAGACGACTTCCTCGACTTCCTCGACACTCAGAGCTCGGTTTAGGGCTGCTTGTAACTGGAGGAGCAGCACCCACAGCAGGACGTTCCGAGGCATCCCTTTGATGTCCGGTCAGGAAGGCCCTGCATGGTTCGAGACCCAGAGAGGCACATCTCACTTTACAAGTGTCAGCTCCTCCAAATGGTCTTCACTGGGTCAGAGAGCGGAGAAATCCTGGCAGGCAGCAGTCTGGCAGCAGCTGGAGGAGACCCCTCCCCAAGTCACACGCCAACCACAGAACTGGTCCATCCATCTGTGTCCGGCATGGCGGACCCTCCCGGGGTGCTGGCTGCGCTCACAGTCTTGTCTCCCAGAATTCAGCCTGCCTCCAGGCCACGCTGCGGAGCAGCCCGGCGCAGGGAGCAGGGGGTGCTCGTGAGAAGACCGGGGACTCGCTGGCTGATACAGCAGACAGGGTGGAGCTCCCACGGCTTTGAGACTTAGCGCTCTGGAATCCCAGTTTGGCAGCCTCTTAGGTTAACAGTAATCGTCTGCATGACTTCCTGGCCCTGCCCTCTGTGGCTCCATTGGTGGGAATGTTGTCCTGTAAACCGAAATGCCACAGGTTTGATTCCTAGTCAGGGCACATGCCTAGGTTGCAGGTTTGATCCTCGGTCAGCGTAGGTGTGAGAGGCAATTGGCTGATGCAGCTCTCCCTTTCTCTCCTTCCCTTCCCCTCTCTTAAAAAAAAAAAAAAAAAAAAGAGTTTTTGAAGATAAATGAGAGAATGGTGGCTAAGAGTCCAGTTCAGAGTAAGTGTCTAAAAATGTGAAAGTCCCTCTGCCCTGTCCCTGTATCCCTCCTGCCCACACCATTTCAGCTCCGCAAGTGCTGACTGACGGCTTCACTGTGCCAGTGTGAAAAGATGTAACAGTTGAAGTTGGGAACACACTGAATACATGTATGAAATATAAAATAAAGCTACAAGATGTGGATAAGAAAAGTGAAAGCGCTAACCCTCAGATAACTAGAGGGCAGGGGGAAAGTAGAAATACGTGTGAAAATCGGGAGGAGAGCCATTCGAGCACAGAACAGAGACCAATGTCCAGGGTGTAAAGGCGGCCATGGAGGCCGGGATGGTACAGTTGGGGGAGGAGGGATGAGGAAGGTGCATGAGGCTGGCTCTGCAAGGATTTTTAGGCCCCGTGGCAGAGGTTTTTCTATTTGTTTGTTGTTGACAATCAATAATCTAAGATTCAAGAAGCTAGAATAAAAGAGTACATGAAACCCAAAGAAAACAGGTAAGATAAAGATAGGAGCAGAAATTAATGAAAAGACAACAAAACCCCAGAAAGTCAACAAAGCCAAAAGCTGGTTCGTTGAAAGGATGAGTAAAAGTGATAAACCCCATGAAACTGATCCAGAAAAGGAGAGAAAGCACAAACGACCAAAATCAGGAAAAAGGAACATGACTTCAGATCCTTCTGCATGAAAACAGACTATGTGAGGACATGAGGAAGAATTGTAGATGGATACGTTTGACAATTTAGATAAAGTGGGAAAAATTCTTAAAAATAACAACTTTCAAAAAGTGAGACAAGCAAAGATAGAAAATCTGAATCATCTCTACCTGCCAAAGAAACTGAATGCAGAGTTTGAAATCTCCCATAGAGAATCCCCAGACAGCTTCGCTAATGATTTTCAGCAAACATCCAAGGAAGAAATAATATCAATTTTTTATAAACACTCGTTCAGAAAATCACAGAAAAGGGAGTAGTTCCCAACACACTTTTGGAGGCCAAACCTAACATGGCATTGTAAAAAGAAGAAATTTCAGGACAATATCTCTTGTCAACATAGGTACAAAAATCACAGAGAATTCGGTGATTTTTTTTTTAAATGATCACACCAAGAGGTGATTTTTTCCCCTAGGGAAAATACAGGCTGATTTAAGCTAAGAATCAATCAATGTGATTCACCACATTAACAGAATAATGGAGAAAACTATATGATCACTTCAAGTGATAAGAAAAAAAAAGCGTTGGATAAAATTTAAATTCATATATCATACAGACACTCAGAAAACTGGAAAAAAAACCCCAAAACAAACATGCTTAATGGCATAATATATGCACTATTTCCACAGTCTCTGGAAGTGGAGAAGACTGACTTGCAGCTGTAGGACTGCATTTGATAGGAACTATATCTTGCGTCCGGAACCACGTTTCTGAGAGTGAAGGGATACTCAGACCGCAGCACGCACCCGGTCTGTCTTTGGAGGAGGCCTGGCGGCGAAAGCGGCGGCCCGTCTGGGGGCCACGTGCTCACAGAATGTAGTCCGTGCTGGAGGAGCGGAAGGAGTGCTGAGAAGGTAAGGACCTCTCCTTGTATTCCTTGGGGATTGTTCTTACGTAGAGGAGGATGTGGTTGCAACTTTTCTGAAATATTTCCGAGAGGTGTTTCTTGAACTTCTCGCCCACAAAAGCATAGATAACGGGGTTGACGCAGCAGTGAGCAAAGGAAATGATTTCCGTGACAGAGGTGGCGTAGGTCAGCCGCTGGTTCATGAGACACCCATCCAGGATGTGCAGGTCGTGCAGGGAAGTGAGGAAGAGGACCACATTGAAGGGGACCCAGAAGACTAATGATACAATGACCACGATGAGCACCAACTTGATGGCCTTGGCCTTGTTTTGGTTTTGGCAATTCTTCAGCTGGTGCAGGATGCTAATGTAGCAGAACAGGAGGATGGTGAATGGGATCAACAGGCCTAAGATGTTCATTTCAAAGTGGGTGAAGAGCTTCCACTTTACAGTCTGTTGATCGTAATATGAGTAACACTCGAGGACGCCATCTTCAGAGGACACTTGGTAAAATACCACCAGTGGGCTGGTGGCCATGCCGGCGGTCAGCCACACCACCAGGGTCAGGGCCGTGCCCATCCTGGCTGTCCTCACCTTCATGGCATACACGGCGTGGACAATGGCCAGGTACCTGTCCACACTCATGAGGGTGATGAAAAACATGCTGCTGAAGAAGCCAATGTAATAAAAGCCAGAGACCACCTTACACATGACAGTCCCAAACACCCACTGGTGGAGGTGATAGTGCGTCAGAAAGGGGAAGGAGAAGACAAAAAGCAGGTCTGACAGCGCCAGGTTCAAGAGGTATATGTCTGTGATGCTCTTCAGCTTCTTGCAGACAACAAGGACCAGAATGACTAGGCTGTTCCCGAGAAAACCAAATACAAACAGGAGGCAGTAAAAGACAGCAAGAAGCAACCTGCTCTCTGTCTGAGTAATTTCCACATCACAGGGGCTTGAGAGGCTGTCGGGATAGTAGTAGTCAGTTGCTGTCACATTGGGCTCGAGCGTATAATCCATCGAGGCAGGAGGACCTGGTTGCACGGGCACCTAAGAGACATGCATACCTTAAAAATGTTTTAATTTAAAGAATATGACTGAGTGTGTCCTCCAACCCCTGATTCCTATGTTGAAGTTCTAGAGCTTTGTTACAGATGAAATGCTTTCGTCCCTCTCCCCAAATTCCAAAATGAATCATAGCTCAAGTCTCACCCATCCCTGTTTTATTGTAGGTGATATCTAGACGAGACTTTGGACTTGAGGACGTACAGATGGCCAACAGACATATGGAAAGATGCTCAATGTCACTAACCATTAGAGAAATGCAAATTAAAACCACAACAAGAAACCACCTCATACCTGTCAGAATGGCTATTCTTAATAAATTCACAAATGACAAATATTGGCGAGGATGTGGAGAAAAGGGAGCTCTTGGGCACTGTTGGTGGGAATGTAGACGGTGCAGCCACTGTGGAAAGCAGTACGGAGTTACCTCAAAAAATTAAAAGTGGAACTGCCTTATGACCCAGTGATTCCACTTCTGGAGATTTATCCAAAGAAACCCAACCCACTGACTCAAAAGAACATAAGCACCCCTATGTTCATTGCAGCGTTATTTAAAATAGCCAAGATTTGGAAGTAGCCTGAGTACCCATCAGTAGATGAGTGGATAAAACAGCTGTGGGACATTTACACAATAAAATACCACTCAGCCAGACTTATCTTTTGCACCAGCGTGGATGGACCTGGAGGGTATTATGCTATGTGAAAGAAGCCAGTAGGAGAAAAACAGGTGCCATGTGATTTCACTAATATGTGGAATCTAATGAACACAATATAGAAATGAAATAGAAACAGACTCATAGACACAAAGAACTGACGGACATCGGTCAGAGGGGAGACTGATAGTGGGTTGGCTGAAATAGGTGAAGAGATTAAGCCAAAAAAGCTCATGGACACAGACAACAGTATGGTGATTACCAGAGGGCAGGGATGGGGGCAAGAGGAAGAGGGTAACTGGGGGCAATAATGATGAAAGACTAGATTTTGGATGGTAAGCACACAATGCAACGTGCAGATGATGTATTGAAACCTGTGTAATTCATTGACCAATGTAACCCCAATAAATTCAATAAAATATTAAAAATGATCATTTTGCCCTGGCTGGTGTAGCTCAGTAGATTGAGCGTGAGCCTGCGAACCAAAGGGTCGCTGGTTCGATTCCCAGTCAGGGCACATGCCTGGGCTGGAGGCCAGGCCTCCAGTACAGGGCATGTGAGAGGCAACCACACAGTGATTTCTCTCTCCCTCTCTTGTTCCTTCCCTTCCCCTCCGTCTAAAAATAAATAAATAAAAACTTTAAAAAATGATAATTTTTCTCAAATTGATGTGCACACTGTAGGCAATGTCTATCTAGATCTATTATTTTTTCAAGGCATTTGATTGCTGAACATTCAGACACCTATATTCACCATGCCACCTTTCTCTAGTTTGAGATCTAAGCAAGTTAGCCATTTTTAAAGATATTCATTTCATTTCAGTACTTACCCCAAATACGTTTTAAAACACAGTTCCCTCAGCCAGAGCCACAGGAAGCCACTAATACATTCAGGTTTTTCTGTCTTCTGGGATAGGCAAAGATAAAAAAAAATTTTCCTCTTATTTCAGACCTTTGAAACATTGGCCTTTCCTTTGCCTGTTTCCCAAGGACATAAACGTGTCCCTGCCCACTTATGTCCTTCTTCCCCAAGAATGATCACTAACACTTACCTTAATTTGAACCTTTGTTGCTAATTTCTTCTCTGAGTCTGCACTGCCGAGTGCTTATATAGTAACACCTCCCCTGGAGAAACCCGCCTATGGTTAGAAATCTACTAAAGCATCTTTCACCTTTAAAGATAAAGAAAGACTTTATCTTTATCTTCCGTTGAAGATGGAGGCGTAGGTAGACAACGCTGTGCCTCCTCACATAACCAAAATAAGGACAACAACTTAGAAACAAAATAACGACCAGAACTAACAAAATCGAACCATATGGAAGTCCGACAACCAAGGAGTTAAAATAGACACATTCATCCAGACCAGTAAGCTGGGCGAAGTCGGACAGCCAGGCACAGAGGGGTTGCAGCACAAACAGTGGTAGCCTACACCAGGTGCGCAAGGCACCCCAGGCACGCAAGATGGCAACAGGTGGACTCTGGGCTCGAGACCCAGCGAGGCGGTGATTGTGAAGCAAGGCACTGTGAGCAGGGTGGCTAGCTGACCAGGCAGTCCCACATTCGCACACAGATAAACCTAGCAAAACTGGGGAGTGAGACAGACCACACAACCCAGGGTCCCAGTGCTGGGAAATACAGCCTCAAAGCACCGATTGAACGCCAAAAAAAAGAGGCCCAAACGGAAGAACAGATCAAAGGTCAGAGCAAATACAACTAAGCAACCAAGAGATAGCCAACCTATCAGATGCACAGTTCAAAGCACTGGTGATCAGGTTGCTTACAGAATTGGTTGAATTTGGTCACAACTTAGATGGAAAAATGAAGGCTATGCTAAGTGAAATGAAGGAAAGTATGCAGGGAACCAATAATGATGGGAAGGAAACTGGGACTCAAATCAATGGAGTGGACCAGAAGGAAGGAAGAAACAACCAAACAGAAAAGAATGAAGAAACAAGAATTCAAAAAAAAAAAAATGAGGAGAGGCTTAGGAACCTCCAGGACATGTTTAAACGTTCCAACATCTGAATTATAGAGATACCAAAAAAGGAGAGGAAGAGCAACAAGTGGAAAAGTTATTTGAACAAATAATAAAGCAGAACTTCCCCTTTCTGGCAAAGGAAATAGACTTCTAGGAAGTCCAGGAAGCTCAGAGAGTCCCAAAGAAGTTGGACCCAAGGAGGAACACACCAAGGCACATCATAATTACATTAGCCAAGGTAAAAATGAAGGCGAGAATGCTAGAAGCAGCAAGAGATAAGGAGACAGTAACCTACAAAGGAGTTCCCATCAGACTGTCAGCTGATTTCTCAAAAGAGACCTTACAGGCAAGAAGGGGCTGGAAAGAAGTATTCCAAGTCATGAAAGACAAGCACTTTCATCCAAGATTGCTCTATCCAGCAAAGCTGTCATTTAGAATGGAAGGGCAGATAAAGTGCTTCTCAGATAAGGCCAAGTTAAAGGAGTTCATCATCATCAAATCCTTGTTTTATGAAATGTTAAAGGGACTTATCTAAGAAAAAGAAGATAAACATGTATAGTAAAATGACAGCAAACTCACAATTATTAACAACCATGCCTAAAACAAAAACAAAAACAAACTAATCAAACAACTAGAACAGGAACAGAACCACAGAAATGAAGATCACATGGAGGATTAGCAACAGGGAAGTGGGAGGACGAGAGGGGGGAAAAGGTACAGAGAATAAGTAGCATAGGAGGTAGGTAGAAAATAGACAGGGGGTGGGCAAGAGTAGTATGGGAAATGTAGAAGCTAAAAAACTTATGAAGCCCTGGCTGGCGTAGCTCAGTGGATTGAGCTCGGGCTGTGAACTAAAGTGTCGCAGGTTCGATTCCCAGCCAGGGTACATGCCTGGGTTGCAGGCCATGGCCCCCAGCAACCGCACATTGATGTTTCTCTCTCTATCTCCCTCCCTTCCCTCTCTAAAAATAAATAAATAAAATATTTTTTTAAAAAAAGAACTTATGATACATGGACATGAACTAAAAGGGGGGAATGTGGGTGGGAGAGGGTGTGCAGGGTGGAGGGGAATGAAGGGGGGAGGGACAACTGTAATAGCATAATCAATAAAATATATTTTTAAAAATTAAAAAAAAAAAAGATCTCAGTCCTGGCTAAGTGGTTCAGTGGCTTGTGGGCCAGCCTTCGATCAAAGGTTACCAGTTGGATTCCCAGGAAGGGCACATGCCTGGGTTGTAGGCCAGGTTACCAGTAGGGGGCGTGTGATGGGAGCCAATCCATGTATCTCTCTCACACATGGATGTTTCTCTCCCTCTTTTTCTCCCTCCCTTCCCCTCTCTCTAAAAAATAAATAAAATCTTAAATAATGATCTCACAAAACAACACACATTGAAGGCAAATTAGCATATAAAAATATGCTCGACATTGTGTCAATTAACTGTTTAGTTAATTAAATTGTAGTTAAAATTGTAATATAAAACAAAAGTAACTTGAAACCATAAAACTTCTAGAAGAAAACGTAAGCAGTAAATGTCAGTCTTAGTAATACTTTCTCAGACCAGTTTCCTCAGGCTAGGATAACAAAAGCAAAAATAAGCAAATGGGACTACATCAAACTAAAAAGTTTTTGCATAGGAAACCACCAATAAAACAGAAAGGCACACTCCCGAACGGGAGAAGATATTTGCAAATCATACCTCTGATGACGGGTTAATGTCCAAAATTTATAAATCATTCTCACAAGTTAATATATAAACAAACAAACAAACAACCTGATTTTAAAATGGACAGTGGGCTTGAATGGGCATTTTTGCAAAGAAGACACACAGATGGCCAACACGCACAGGAAAAGATGCTCAGCATCACTGACCACCGGAAAATGCAACTTGGAACCACAGAGAGATAGCACCGCAGTCCTGTCACAATGGCTATGGTCAAGAAGGCAAAACATCGCAAGGGCTGCTGAGGGTGTGTAGAAGGGGAACCCTCCTGCACTGTCCGTGGGAATGTAAATTGGTGCATCCACTATGGAAAACAGTATGGAGAGTCTTCAAAAAAAAAATAGAACTATTATACAATCTGGCAATTCCACTTATGGGTATTTATCAAAGAAAGTGAAAGCATTCATTCAAACAGATATGTGCACCCCTGCATTCATTGCTGTACTATTTACAATAGCCAAGATAAGGAAATAACCTAGATATCCATCAATAGATAAATAAAGATGAGCTGTGTATATACAATGGAATACTTAGTCAGCCACAAAAATAAAATTAAATAAAAGCTGGCCATTTGTGCGAACCTGGATGGACCTAGAAAATATTAGGCTAAGGGAAATCAAACAGAAGAAAGACAAATATTGTGCAATTTCGCTTATGTGTCGAATCTAAAACACAAACAACAAAATGAACAAACAAAACAAAACAGACACAGACTCGCAGGTAACAGGAAAGAAACCAGTGGTTACCATGGGCCCTGATGCAGGCTTTCCGGTCGAGGGTCTGCCACCCACTGTGGGTTCTTGGCTTCATCCTCACAGGAAAGAACTAAAATGTGAGCCAGCACAGACTCTGAAGTGAAAGTCTGTTTCTTAATGAAGCAGAGTGTGGACTCCTCCACAGAAAGACCAGCCCCGCCCTTTGCTTTCTCTATTGAGGTTTATTCAAATGGAGGATAGGATATTCAATAAGGAGGAGGGATATTTATCCCAGGAAGCAATGGAAATTTCTCAGAGGAGCTCCATCAGCTTTATGTCTTTATATGATCTTTCCATTTCTTTTTTTAAGTATATTTAGTGATTATGCTATTACAGTTCTCCTATTTTTTTTCTCCCCTTTATTCCCCTTGGCCCTGCACCCTCCCTCCCACAAGCATTCCCCCCACACCCTTAGTTCATGCCCACGGGTCGTACATATAAGTTCTTTGGCTTCTCCATTTCCTATATTATTCCTAACCTCCCTCTGTCTACGTTGTACCTACCATTTATGCTTCTTATTCCCTGTACCTTTTGCCCCCTTCTCCTCCTCCCCCTCCCTGTTGATAACCCTCCACGTCACAGGTGGTGAACACAAGGCCTGCAGGCCGAATCCGGCCCTCCACCTTGTTTTATCCGGCCCGGCACCTTATTTCTACCTGGTGGCAGTGCTGAGCTCTCACTTAACTGTTAAGGAGCAGTTACATTTATGCAGTCCTAAAATTACACTCGGCCCTTCGAAGGCAACTGTAAGGCTGATGGGGCCCCTGGTGAACATGAGTTTGACACCCCTGCTCCATGTGATCTCCATTCTGGGATTCTGTTCCTGTTCTAGTTGTTTGCTTAGTTTGTTTTTGTTTTTGCTTTTTAAGTTCAGTTGTTGATAGTTGTTGTTTGTTTTCATTTTACTCTTTATACTTTTGATCTTCTTTTTCTTAGATAAATCCCTTTAACATTTCATATAATAAGGGCTTGGTGATGATGAACTCCTATAACCTGACCTTATGTGGGAAGCACTTTATCTGCCTTTCCATTCTAAGTGATAGCTTGGCTGGGTAGAGTAATCTTGGATGTAGGTCCTTGCTTTTCATGACTTTGAATACTTCTTTCCAGCCCCTTCTTGCCTGTAAGGTCTCTTTTGAGAAATCAGCTGACAGTCTTATGAGAACTCCTTTGTAGGTAACTGTATCCTTTTCTCTTGCTGCTTTTGAGATTCTCTCCTTATCTTTAATCTTGTGTAATGTAATTATGATGTGCCTTGGTGTGTGCTTCCTTGTGTCCAACTTCTTTGGAACTCTCTGAGCTTCCTGGACTTCCTGGAAGTCTATTTCCTTTGCCAGATTGGGGAAGGTCTCCTTCATTATTTGTTCAAATAAGTTTTCAATTTCTTACTCTTCCTCTTCTCCTTTTAGCACCCCTATGATTCAGATGTTGGAATGTTTAAAGTTGTCCTGGAAGTTCCTAATCCTTTCCTCATTTTTTGAATTCTTGTTTCTTCCTTCCTCTCTGGTTGAATGTTTCTTCCTTCCTTCTGGTCCACTCCATTGGTTTGAGTCCCAGTTTCCTTCCCATCACTGTTGGTTCCTTGTACATTTTCCTTTATTTCACTCTGCATAGCCTGCACTTCTTCCTCTATTTTATGACCATACTCAACCAGTTCTGTGAGCATCCTGATTACCAGTGCTTTGAACTGTGCATCTGATAGGTTGCCTATCTGCTCATCACTTAAGTTCTTTTTCTGGAGTTTTGATCTGTTCTTTCTTTTGGGCCATATTTCTTTGTCTTGAAACACCTGTTACATTGTAAGGGGTAGAGCCTTAGGTATTCGCCAGGGCAGGGCAACCTGCTTGTCTGTGTTATGGCAATGTCTGTGGGTGAGGGGTCAGGGGCAGAACAACGACCCTTGCTCTGCTCTCAGCTGGCCTTGAGTCACTTCCCCCAAGCAAATTGGGCCCTTCTGGTGCTGATTCTTGGGTGGGTGGGTTTGTGCACATTCCAGAGAGTACATTCTTTCCAACGAACTCTCTTGTGCAGCTAAAATTTTCTCCCGCTGTCACAACCCCACAGGTTTTTTCAGTCAGAGGCTTTGAGGCTTTATTTCCCTGCACTGGAATCCTGGGTTGCACGGTCTGTCTCACTCCCCAGTTGTCCCTCCCAGTTGACTCACACGTAAATGTGGGAATGCCCGCTCTGCCAGGTGCTGCCTCGTGCTCCCTCATGCCCCATCCTCCGGCCACCACCTTGCCACATGTTCTCTCCGCCCCAGCTGCCCATCTCTGCCCCTCCTACCAGTCTGGATGAATGTTTCTTCTTTAACTTCTTGGTTGTCAGACTTGCACACAGTTCGATTTTCTGGCAGTTCTGGGGGGGGGGGGTTTTGTTTGTTTTTAGCATTGTTGTCCTTCTTTTGGTTGTGTGGAGAGGCAGAATGTATCCACCTACGCCTTCATCTTGGCCAGAAGTCCTGGGCTTTCCATTTCTGAACGTGGCAGTCAGGCTGTGTCAGCGTGCAACTGTGTTACAATGAGTGTATGGTGGAGGCTGGGTAGGTGTTACCGCTGGGTGAAGTTAGTCATGTTGGGGCAAGCTGCTCTCTGCCAGGTTTAAGCCATAAATCCAATGGGAGGTGGTCTTACTTACTTCTTGACAGTTTCTGTAGCTTTTATTGATTACAACTGTTTCCCCAGGTCCCCTATTTCAAGAGGAGGGGTTAGGGAATGGCAAAATAGGTGAAGGGTTTTAAGAGGTAAAAACTTCCAGGTATAAAGTAAATAAGTCATAGGGACAGAATGCACAGCATAGGAAATATACCCGATAATATTGTAATAACTCTGTATGGTGACAGACTTATTGTGGAACCATTTCCTTATGTATATAAATATCAGATCACCATGATGTATAGCTGAAACTAAAAGGATACGTGTGCCAATTATATTTTAATTAAAAAAATGAGATGCCACTAAACACTGATTAGAATAGCTAAAATCCAAAACAGCAACAACACCAAATGCTAGAGTGAATGTCGAGCAAGAGGAACTCTTCTTTATTGCTGGTGGGAATGCAAAATGGTACGGCCACTTTGAAAAACAGTTTGGAATTTTTTAATAAAGCTAAAATAGGCTTACCAGCCCTGGCCAGTTTGGTTCAGGTGGTTGGGCATCATTCCATACAGCGAAAGGTCACTGGTTCAATTCCTGGTCAGGGCACATGCCTGGGTTGCAGGTTCGGTCCCTGGCTGGGTGCCTCCAAGGGCAGCCAATTGGTGTTTCTCTCTCACATTGATGATTCTCTCCCTCCTTCCCTTCCCCTCTCTGTAAAAATAAATAAATACAATTTTAAAAATAAAATAAAATAAGCTTATCTTATATTCCAGTGATCACATTCCTGACTATTAACCCAAATGAACTGAAAACATACCCACACAAAAACATGAGTATAGATATTTATAGCAGATTTATTCATGATTGCCAAAAATTGAAAATAGCCAAGATGTCCCTTAATACATGAATGGGTAAATAAATTGTATAGTGTACACAATGGAATATTATTCAGTGAATAGAAAACAGCTATCAAGCCACAAAAAGATACCTGAAGTGTATACTGCTAAGTGAAAAAAGCCTAGGGGGATTTGGAAATTCCTCATGGAAACACAAGGGAGAAAGGTAAGAATTCCCATGAACAGAGGATACTCATTTCACTGTTCCACTTTTCTTTAGATGCAATTTAGAACAGATATGTATTCCTCTAAGTCTTGCTTCATGACCCCTATATCCAATGTCCTAGAAGTATCTATCTGCTGATGCCTGAGTTCATACCTGTGTAACTCCCCTTACCAACAACATTTGTGCTCTGACACAGTTTGGGGAAAACCCTAGATCTTTTATGCGAGTTTTGTATGATAGGTAAAGTTCATGGTTCAAAGACATTGATACTCCGTGCTGATAAGTACTGCTGACTTAACTATCAATGGTGGAAACTACGATACCTGTTTCACCCACACCCACCCTCCCATCTTTTTATCTTTAACCACTGGTACTTTAATTATGATGTGTCTTGGGGTGGGCCTCTTTGCATCCATCTTGTTTGGGACTCGCTGTGCTTCCTGGACTTGCATGTCTATTTCCTTCGCCAAATTAGGGAAGTTGTCTTTCATTTTTTTTTTCAAATAGATTTCCAATGTCTTGCTCTTTCTCTTCTCCTTCTGGCCCCCCTATGAAGTGGATGTTGGATTGCTTAAAGTTGTCCCACAGGCTGCTTACACTATCCTCATTTTTTGAATTCTCTTTTCTTCTTGTTTTTATGATTGGTTGTTTTGTTGTTGTTGTTTTTGCTTGGTTCCAAATCATTGATTTGATTTTTAGCTTCATCTACTCTACTGTTGTCTCCCTGTAAACTGTTCTTTATTTCAATTAGTATATCCTTCATCTCTGACTGGATCTTTTTTACGCTGTTGAGGTCCTCACTAAGTTCCTTGAGCATCCTAATAACCAGTGTTTTGAACTCTGCATCTGAGAGATTGCTTATCTCCATTTCATTTAGCTCTTCTTCTGGAGTTTTGACCTGTTTTTTTCATTTGGGCCATGTTTCTTTGTTTCCTTGTTTTGGCAGCCTCCCTGTGTTTGTTTCTATGTATTAGGTAGAGCTGATTTGACTCCATGTATTGGTAGTGTGGCTTAATGTAGTGGGTGTCCTGTAGGGTCCAGCGGTACATCATCCCCTAACACCCAAGCTGGGTTCTCGAGGTATGCCCTTTGTGCAGGCTGAGTACATCCTTCTCTTGTAGTTGAGCATTGGTTGCTCTTGGCAGATTAATGGGAGGGATTTACCCAGGCCAGTCAGCAATGAGCACTTACTACCAACCTCCACCCTCCACGGAAGATCAGCTGTACAGGGGCAGGGTGGTGGTGCTCCGACAAGGTCTGTAGTTGTCCACTGGATGTGCTGGCCCTGGCATTTCACTGGTGGCTCAGGCCAAGATCAGCCCCAACCTGTTTTTTGCCCAGGGCTACCCTGCCTGAGTTGTAAAGCAATGGGAGATGGCTGCTACTTGTGCTGGGCTTGGAGATTCCCAGGAGTAGCCAAGCCATGAATCTAGGCTGGCTGCTGCTAATGCCGGGCCTGAGGTTCACTGAACCCAGCTGCTGCTCATTTGAGAGGATTTTAGGATGTTGTGAAGCATGAGCCAAGACCAGCCATTCACATGGAAAAGCAGATTAGGTGGACCCATACATTGGGTAGGATGGACTCTCTGGGGATCTCCAAGGTGGGTCAGAAAGTGTGAGCCAGGTTGATGGAGTCTCAGATATGGCACCAGCTTCTCAGCTCTGTGGGAGGATTGTTTAGAAAAGGGAAAAAGGCCTCTCCCCACCCTGATGCCAGACACTCCAGTTTCTCCCTGTGTGCCACCAGTGCCTTTCAAGCTGCTACCCTGGTGCTGGAGCTCAGACGGAGTGAGTCTGAGTAGGTGAGTCCATACATGGGTTCTTTAAGAGGACCTGCTTGGGGCTGCAGCAATTTCTTCCACCAACTCAATCCCCACTGGTTTTTGCAGTTAGAAGTTGTGGGGACATATCTTTCTGGCACCGGAACCCCCGGGCTGGGGGCCTGGTGTGGGCTGGGACTCCTCACTCCTGAGATGTCCCTCACAGATTTTTGTCCACCACACATGGGTGAGGGACCAGCCTATTCTGCATCTGTGCCCCTCCTGCCAGTCTGGATGGATGTGGTTTCTTTAATTCCATAGTTGTCAGGCTTCCATTCAACTTGATTTCTGATAGTTCTGAGAGATGGCTATTCTGTATTTTAGTTGTAACTTTGATGTGGTTGTGCAAAGAGGTTAGTCATGTCTGTCTACACCACCGTATTGACTGGAATTCGAGTGTCTCATTTAAAACCACTGCTTCCTCGTTGATTGTTTTCGTCTGAAAGATTAATCCATCGATTTCCATGGGTTGTTAAAATCTCCTACTATGACTGTATTACTGTCAATCTTCTCCTTTATGTTTATCAAGATTTGCCTTCTATATGTAGGTGCTCCTGTGTTGAGCACATAAATGTTTATAAGGATCATGTCCTCTTGTTGACTGAGTCCTTTATCATTATATACTCTTCTTCTCTGTCTCTTTTTATGGCCTATGCTTTAAGGTCTATTTTGTCTGATATAAGTATTGCTACCCCAGCTTCTGTTGTTTCCATTTTCATGAAGTATCTTTTTCCAACCCTTTACTTTCAGTCCGTGAGTATCTTTCATTCCAATGTGGGGCTGTTGTAGATGACATATATATGGGTCTTGTTTTCTTATTTATTCAGCTACCCAATGTCTTTTAATTGGAGCATTTAAGCCATTTAGATTTAGAGTGGTTATTGACGGTATGTATTTATTGCCATTTTATTCTTTATAACTGGGTTCCTTTTTTTTTTATAATTATGGTTTGGTGGTAATGAAAAAGCCTTTAGCTTTTTCTTGTCTGAGAAGCTTTGAATTTCACCTCCAATTTTGAATGACAACCTTGCTATGTAAAGTAGTCTCAGTTGTAGGTCTTTGCTTTTCTTCACTTTGGCTTGAAATGTTTCTGTTGAGAAATCAGCTGACAGTTTTATGGGAGCTTCCCAAGGAAAAGGGCACCACAGGTCCTGGCTGGGAGCAGCCAGCAGATCCCTCTGCAAGACGGGAGCTAGCTCCCTATTCTTTTTTTACTTTTAAGACCTTATAGTGACTTTATCTGAGGTGGTTATGTTGGAAGAAGGTGTCAAACCTCCAAATAATATATAACAGCACATTCTACCACCTTTCCCCCAAAATGAAAAAAAAAAAAAAAACCGCTGTGTTGAAATCAATTCTAAATATAAATGTATAAATTATTACTATCACAGCTACTTGTTACAGATCGTTTGGCAGAAAATGGCATCAGGTCATCTAACTAAACTCTCTCTTTACAAATGGGAACATTTAAGCCCAGAGAGATAATAATGTAACTCACCCAGAAGCATGCAGTAAGTTTGCGGTGGAGCCAGAGCCAGAACAGCCTTCTGAAGCACAGCCTAGGGTTCTCTTTGTATTACACTGTACATTTTAAATGCTCATATACTAACATTACGAAGAGTTGAGAATAAGACCATGAGAAATTCTGGGGGAGGTTTCTACAGTTTCCACAAGCCCACCAGTTGTTTTGAGGGTACAAAAGCATTTGCTTCATAAAAAGAGTGATAGAAAGAAGTTTTAAGTTTAATAAAAGCATACGTGCTAGTAATATCTGGCATATAGTAGTAATTACATAGGGGAAAACATTTGCTTGTTTTCCCCTATATAATTTAATTCCTCACACAGAGTACCAAAAAATGAGTAAAGGTGCAATAAATGGATGTTTTCTTATACTAAATGTTTATTTCCTGTGTAAGAGTGGACAGAAACGTTGCCTGTATATATGACCACAATATTACTTTGGAGGTTTACACTTGGAGAAATGTGTGTGGTTAACAGCATAGGGCTTGTATTTTTAGTTGCCCTCTCAGGAAATTTAGGCTGCACCGTGTGCAAGAAGAACTGATTAGATCTCTCAGTCCTTTGCTGGTCACTTATTCCCAGAACTTATCTTCTAACATGTTTTTTTTTTCTCCCAAAGCTACAAAGACTTCCTGAGGACTAGCCTATTTGCAGCAGGTCTCTAGTCTTTAGAAGGGAGAATATGGTTCCCCTTTTAAAGAGTTTAGCGATCAATGGCACTGTCATCACAGGAGGCCCAGGAGGTAATGGGTCCTTGAGAACGATGCATAATGAAAGGGAAAAAAAAGTCATCATGAAAACTATGTAGAAACCCTCCAAATCTTTAAGATCAAAAGATGCCGATGAATGTGGCATGGATGATGTGCTTCTCTGTGCCAACCTACAGGTGCAAGTGATCACCTTCCAGAGTGAAATAAGCCGCAATTAAAAGTCATGCATTAGATCATTCATTATTTTTCAATTTTTTAAAAATGATGACATGCTGTCTTTGCCATACGTTTTTAGAAACTACAGAGTGCCTATCGCCAACACATCCGAAGCAAAAAAGGTTTCATTGAGCAAATGAGTTGCTGATTTACTTGTAGATCAACCCGCTCTTGGAAACTCAATGATTTGCAGAGCAAAACAGCACGTGCGTGGCAAAAAGGGGCAGGCCGAGCAGAGCGTGATGAAGTACATGGTGGGGAAGAAAAATCTAAGGATCCAGAAACCGGGAGTCTGTGAAGGAAACTAACCAAACAGAGATTAACTGGAGGAAAGGGACAGAATTTGCACTGATGTTGATGTGCAGGGAGTTCACAGAAAAGGAGCAAAACTCGAAACTGTGGTTCGACTTGAGGACTCATACACTGTTTTTTTTAAAAAAGGAGAGGAGGTTTGGGCTTCAAGGGATGATAAATTAGGGGGAAGTGAGAAGAAAATATATAAAAGAACTAATGGAAGATGAGGGCTATTTTAGCAAGGTCTGTTTATGCAAACTCATCTTGGCATTGACTCTCCGTCTTGGATGATAAGAGTGACTTTTCTGTCCTGGGTGCATGCAGGGCACCTTCCTCAAAGGGGAATTTATGTTGTGTTTTTAGGCAGATGAGGGAAGCATAGAGAATTCTTCCTGCATCAGATGATTCTCAGTTGTCTTTAGCTCAAAATAGTTCTTATGCCAAAGTGACTAATTTGAGGTTGGCACATTCTTTTTTTTTTTTTAAGATTTATTTATTTATTTTTAGAGAGGGAAGGGAGGGAGAAAGAGAGATAGAGAGAGAGAAACATCAGTGTGCAGTTGCTGGGGGCCGTGGCCTGCAACCCAGGCATGTGCCCTGGCTGGGAATCGAACCTGTGATACTTTGGTTCGCAGCCCGCGCTCAATCCACTGAGCTACGCCAGCCAGGGCTTGAGGTTGGCACATTCTGATTCCTTTCACATAGTAAAGAAAATCTTTATTTTGTGAGTACCCTTCGTGGGCCAGGCATGGCTTACATATTTGGCCCCCAGCAAAAGTATGGGAGTGGCCCGACTCCTCTCTTCAGCATCAGTGGCCTGAGGTTGAGTCTGCTCTAGGATTGGGTACTGACGTTCAGGTAGGGGGCATGTCCACCTCCGGTGAAAACTTGTGCTCAAGTGGTTGTTGTGGGTTAGGGTGGTGGCCTTTACGTCTCTGCACCTATGGGGATTGACTGATGTATGGATCCCACGTTCTGGAGGAGGAATCTGGAGACCAGGGTGTACGGCAAAGGCAGCACGCGTCAGGGCACCCCTCTTTGCCACGCACGTGCTGTTTTGCTCTGCAAATCATTGAGTTTCCAAGAGCGGGTTGATCTACAAGGAAATCAGCAACTCATTTGCTCAATGAAACCTTTTTTGCTTTGGATGTGTTGGCGATAGGCACTCCGTAGTTTCTAAAAACGTGTTGCAAAGACAGCATGGCATCATTTCTAAGAAGCTGAAAAAAAACTCTTCAGGGGAAGGTAGGAGGGCTTCCACCCCTGCCCCCAGGAAAAATACACCTAAGTTAAGATGCAGGTAGAGTGTTAAGACACTCCTCTTTTGCTCTTGATATTTTTAACTATAGTTTATTGATTAACCTATGACAGTTGTCCCAATTTTTCCCCTCTTGCCCACCTCCGCACAGTAACCCCCTTCCCTCCAGCAATCCCCCCGCTTAGTTCATGTCCACTGATCATGCATGTTATCTGGCTTCTCCATTTCCTATACTATTCTTGACCCCCCATCTATTTTGTACCTACCAATTATGCTTCTTACTCCTTGTACCTTTTCCCAAATTCTCCCCCTTCCCCCTCCCACTGATACCCCTCCATGTGATCTCCATTTCTGTGATTCTGTTTCTGTTCTAGTTGTTTGCTTAGTTTGTTTTTTGTTTAGATACAATTGTTAATACTTCTGAGTTTGTTGTCATTTTACTGTTCATAGTTTAATCTTTTTCTTAGATAAGTCCCTTTAACATATCATGTAATAATGGCTTGGTGATGATGAATTCCTTTAGCTTTACCTTGTCTGGGGAGCACTTTATCTGCCCTTCAATTCTAAATGATAGCTTTGCTGGATAGAGCAATCTTGGGTGTAGGTCCCTGCTTTTCATTACTTTGAATACTTCTTGCCAGTCTCTTCTTGCCTGCGAAGTTTCTTTAGAGAAATCAGCTAATAGTCTTTTGGCAACTCCTTTGTAGCTAACTCTCTGCCTTTCTCTTGCAGATTTTAAGATTCTCTCTTTAGCCCTGGCTGGTGTGGCTCAGTGAATTGAGTGCTGGCCTGTGAACCAAGTTCAATTCCCAACCCAGGGCACATGCCTGGGTTGCAAGCCAGGTTCCCAGTTGGGGACATCTGAGAGGCAACTGCACATTGATGTTTCTCTCCCTTCCCCTCTAAAAATAAAATCTTTTAAAAAAGATTCGCTTTATCTTTAACCTTTGGCATTTTAATTATGTGTCTTGGTGTATCTCTCTTTGGGTCCAACTTTTTGGGGGCTCCCTGTTCTTCTTAGACTTATATGTTGATTTCCTTTGCCAAATTAGGGGAGTTTTCTTTCATTATTTTTTCAAGTAAGGTTTGAATTTCTTGCTCTTCCTCTTTGCCTTCTGGCATCCCTGTGATCTGAATATTGGCATGTTTGGAGATGTTCCAGAATCTTATTCTCTCATTTTTTTGAATTCTTGTTTCTTCATTCTGTACTGGTTAACTGTTTATTTCTTCTTTTTGTTCCAAATCATTGATTTGAACCCTGGCTTCCTTCCCTTCACTGTTGGTTCCCTGTGTATTTTTATTTCACTTAGTGTAGCTTTCATTTCTTCCCTTATGCATTTGCTGTACTCAATGAGTTCTCTGAGCATCCTTAACACCAGTGGTTTGAACTCTGCCCTGATAGGGTGGCTATCTCCATTTCACTTTGGTTTTTGGCAGTTTTATTCTGTTTTTTTTTTTTTTTATTTGGGCTATATTTCTTTGTCTCCTCAATTTGGCGGCCTATGTTTGTTTCTGTGTAGTTGGTAGAGCTGCTTTGATTCCCTGTCTTGCTGCACCTGTTGCGCTATAAGGGACAGAGCCTTAAGTATTCGCCCGCTTCCCAGCTTTGTGGCGCTGCATGGGAGGGAGGGGTCAGAGAGGGGAATAATGCCACTTGCTCGGCTCTTGCCCCATTTCTAGTCACTTCCCCCCCCTTCCCACATGTGACTGGTGCCCTTCTGGCTGCTGCTCTGGTGCTGAATCCCAGAGTGGGTGAGTTTGCCTGTGTTCTAGGACCGTGCAGGTCCTTTAAACAGACTTCTCTGAGACCAGCAGTTTCTTTTGCTGTCCCAACCCCACTGGTTTTTACAGCCAGAAGTTATGAGGCTTTATTTTCCTGGTGCTGGAATCCTGGGCCGTGTGGTCTGGCCTGGGGCTGAGTTTGCTCCATCCCCAGGTGTCCCTCCCAGTTTTCATCCACCATTCATGAATGTGGGGCTGCCCATGCTGCCAGCTGCCGCCACACTGTGTCCTCTCCACCCCGGCTCCCCGTGTCCCCCTGCAGGTCTGGATTAATATTTCTCCTTTAAATCCTTGGTTGTCGGACTTGCGTACCATTCAATTTTCTGACAGTCCTAATTGGTTTGTTTTGAGGTTAGTTGAGATCCCTCTATTGTGCAAGGAGGTGAAGCTCGTCTATACCTCCATCTTAGCCAGAAGTCCTATCTTCTGATAATATTCATTCCTGTTCTTCCCTGTACACAAGATGAGTTTGTGAACTAGTGTATTGTTTTTATTTGTATTATTTAAGCTTGGTTCAGAATACCCCTTCTGGAGAGGGGCTGGAGACACCTCTGTCCTGGTTTCCTTGGTGGCCAAAAGACACAGTAACATCAATATTATTCTCTCTACCAGCCTGTCTTCTTTTTAGATATTCCCAGGGTCCCCAAAGGCCACAGTATCTAAAAGACCCCCTGAACCAGCCACACTGGCATCTCACTTACAGTACATCCAGTCCTCAGCACCACCAGGCAGGTTTTTTAGATAACTTTTCCAAGATCTGCACACTCTTAAGGGGGAAGAACTGGTAGCTGTCCAGGTTATAATATCCACCTGGACATCCACCCTGTCTCACCTCTGTCAATCCTCACAGGACATGGAGTGAGCTACCTAAAGTGACCCAAAGCTGTCAGGGCCGTCAGAAGTAAATCCTTTCCCCTCTGGGCTGTCAGAAACCCTGGTTCCTCCCGGCAGATCTCTTCCACGTCCATCCTCATGTTCTTTGGGCTGTCACCCCGCCCCTCCCCTTACAGGATCCTCCCCTGTAACATGGGCATGAAGCCTTTCTGAGTATCTTGTGACTTAATAAGTTAGTGCAGCTGAAAGTGCTTGGGAAACTTAACGCTCCTTAAAAATGGGATGGATTGTTGTTATTGTGGGGATGGGGTGTTCAAGGCTTGTCCAATAAATTGGAAGTGGGACACCCTGTGTCTCCACTGCTTGATGCTTGAAAAGATGGACACACCCAACAGATACGGTGGCTGAGCCCGTCAGAAATGTCAAATGTCAGCTGACCCTGGAGGACACACGACTCAGACAGCACTCGGTGGAGAGATTCCCGGAGAAGAAAAAGAGTGTAAAGCAATGGTGTTTTGTGGTTGCTGACAGATCTGCATGAGTGCCCCCTGACTTTCACAGCTAATATGGTGGGGACTGAGTCTCTGCAGAAACAGGAAGTCTTGCAAGAGAGCAAGGAAACACACATACACATGCTGTCCAAACCTTGAGAAGGGCTAGAAGCCAAATAATCCTTCAATTAAAGCAGCCCCATAGCAAGCTTTGAATGCAGCCCAGGAAAGATCAGGGCAGGTGTACCAAGGGGCAGGTGGTGGGGTGGAGCGGGTGAGCTCAGAGCCACTTTGGGGCTGAACTCCAGGCAGAGACACCCCACAGCCACCTGAGCTAACATCTGAGAGCCTTCTTGCTTCCCACTCCAGGGAGCACCTAGGATGCAAGGAGTTAGATCAGCCGTCATCCTTTCTCCATGCATCATCCCTCCTCAGCCATGCTGTCTTCTGTAAGCAACAGTTACAAAATCAATGAATAACAGTTACGATTCTTACACACTCTCCATCATTATTTCTCAGTCTTAGCAGTTTATAAAATTGTGGGGGAGTTTAAAAAGTATCAGCGTCAGGGTCCCACTAAAGACCAAGGAAACATCCTCATCCCAACCCTAAGCAGCTGCTAATATATTTTGAATCTCTATCGATGTCTCTATTTTAGAATTTCACGTGAACAGAATCACACAATATGCGGTCTTCCTTCAGTCTGAAGAAATAACCCACAGCCGAGGGGCAGGGCAAGGCTGGGAGGAGGCTTTTCACACAGGTTTTGGGGCTCAGCCTTTCCTCGCTCCTTCCTGGCATTCCCACCCTGCAATTTCCAGTCACCTGGCAGCCCCAGATTCCGACCTCTGCCTCTCAACCCAGCACACAAGAGTCAGCGTGACAGAAGCAGGTGTGAACCCACCTGTCCTCACGCTCGCCCAAGGAGCAGGGCTGTGGTCTGGAGATTGGGGTCATAGAGGGGGAAATGTGGGTTCAACTCACACTCGATGAAGGATTTGGGCTTGGGACCCAGAGGATGACATGCAATTACGATTTTGTAGAAAACGAGGAATCCCATGAAGGGATTATTGGCGGGGGCTGGTGTGAGTTTAGTGCTCTGCCTAGAAAACGAATTGCTAAGGGCAATAAAACCCCACCTCAGCACCTGCTTTCTCGGGCCACTCCCAGCACCAACTGCCACAGGCTGGGTGTCCCAGGAGGCTGACTCTGAGACAAAGGCCATGGTGCAGGGAGTTCACTAAAGGGTGCTCTTGGGGTCAGCACCTGTGGAAGGGAGGGGATAGAGGCAAGAACCAGGGTGAGGGAGAAGCTGTGACACGGTCTCAAGGAAGGCCTCAGCTCACCCCGAGGGAGTTCTGACCCTTGTGAGATGTCTCCATTTGGGTTGAGGAAGCCGGGCATTTATAACCTGGTACTCAAGGTTCACGGCATACAGGCTGCCCCAAGAAGGGGCCTGACCTGTGGCTAGGCATCTCTGTTCAGCCCAAACAATGCCTGAGAGGACTAACAGCAGGGGCCCACCTGCCAGCAGCACCCCCAGAAGCTGGGGGAATTAACCTGGAGGGAGATAGGGTGGGGGTGGGGTGCGTCCTAATGTCCAATGCAGTCCTTGTCACCTGGGCCAGACTCTCCTCTGCTGGACAAAAGCTCCCTCTGGAAGGCAGTGGAAGGAGCAGTGGAGAGGAGAATTTCACGTTTCACGGTGGACCTAACGAGCAGTGTGAGGCTCAGAGTACACGCGATGGGCGGAACAGAACTTCCTCTGGCTGCAGCGAGCCTGCGTTCCAAGAAAAGCAGCTCAGTAAAGGACCCACCAACACGGACCACAGGGTGGGGACTGACCGAGGGAGCAGGGGTGGGCGGGGCAGGGGAGACCAATGGGAGAAAATTGGAACAACTGTAATAGAACAACAATAAAAAAAATAAAGAAAAAGCAGCTCAAGCTTGTCATGCCGAGGAGAGCCTTGGTCAAATACAGAAAGTCATTATTACTGTGCCATTTGAAGGACTGGTTCCAGAACTTCTGGCTGAGCTGGTGCGTGGGCAGGAGAAACCCAAAGAGAAGGCAGGAGGGGAAGAGGAGGAGGAAGGCTGAGGCCCAGAGGGGCCGGATGGGGAGGAGGGCAGGGAGATGCACAAGGAGCAAATCGGCAGGGACAGCACCAGTGAAAACTCAACCAGCATTGGAAACAGGACCCAGGTCTGGGGAGGCAGAAAAGACACTGATGTGGGGAAGAGTCGAAACTCCCACAATCTTTCTCTCGCGGCTCCTTGTCTGAACATCAGCTCTCCTCAACCGGCCTTCGCCCACTCCACACCTGCACCCACACAGCAGCACACAACCTCCCACCAGGCATTCAGTTTCTGACGGTAAGCCTCAAGCAGGCTCCCCACATTTCTAGAAGATTCTATTCAAGGTGCCTGGTCAATTCAGGCTCCCAGCCTCCCAGACAACCATTTCATCGGTGGTCTTCTGTTGGGGACCGCCCTGCCTGATATCAGAAGCTACAGTAACCCCCACCAAGGCTAAGACTGAAGGAGTGACCTTGGACCTTAAGCCAGCAAGGACACAAAAGCTTATCTCCCTGGCAGGAGTGCTGCTTCTGCTGCTTCATTCATAACTGAACCCCAAAGCTTGGTCAGTTAGTCAATGACGAGTAAGATTCCCTAAGGGGGAATGACCTAAGACAGGCACGATCATGTGGGAGGCCCCCAAGAAAGGACTTTGGGGGCTACAGCAAAAGGGGGTGATGGACCCTCACCCCTCAGCTGTGACATAGCCTGAGTCCTCATCTCTGGGAGAAAATCTCCTTATCTCTTGGCTGCCTTAGTTCCCTTGCTCCACCTAAGCCTGAAACAATGACAGAGGGTGGTGCAGCTCTGTGCTGAAAAGGGCGGGTTCCCCGGTTGATCAGGCCTAAGAAAGAACCTGTAAGATCCTGTGAAACCTGCTTTGTTTAGAATGCTCTCAGTTGAATGATAAGGGTCCAAGGAAGAAGTAAATTTGTTCCTTAGTTTTACAGCTCTTTGACCCTGACTGGAAATAGGCCCTCACACCTCCTCGTTATCTATTGTTTGATCCTTGAGCAATGAGTAATGAACTTTACCTGAATTCTTATGCAAAGGAAACCAATAAAAAGCCTCTCCAGAGGGGGAACGGGGCGCTCTCCCCACCAGAGAGAGTGGCCATTCCGTTCCTACTTCCCCACAGGACCTGGTTGTCTCTGTGTATGTTTTTCTCCCGTGTTGATGAGCCATCCACCGCGTTCCGCGGTCACTGCTGGTCAGTGATCACTTCAGTCTTCTGTCCTTGTTCCTGGCAGATGGCCTTGCTTTTGATTTCACTGGGGAAGAAAAAAAAAAACCAGCAACAAATCACAGCAGCTTTTTCGCACACGGCCATCCTTTACCTAGTCCAGTCTGTATCAGGAGACCCCTGGGCTCAGCCCTGGGCTCCCTTCTCCTCTCTGTTGCCCCCAATAGATACAGTCATCCGTTCCCGTGGCTTTAATGCCTCCAAGAGGTCTCTGACGCCCACATCTATCTCACCCATGTTTCTTTCTTACACTTGATTTACTGGCAGATTGCTACTCGACAGTTCCATTGGAGGCATCTAAGTGGAATGTATCCCAGATGAAACTCTTAGTGCACATCCCACAGACCTGGGGCTTCCCCAGGAGCTGGTGCATGTGTTCCTGCCTGCAAAACGAGCTCAGAGCTGTATTGGAAGCTGTCGGGTGCAGCAAGGCAGCATTCTCTGTTTCTTAACCACCCTCCCTTGTTGGACTCTTCTTCCTTTGAGTGTAAAAGAGTTGAGAAAAGTGGCCGGCAGAAAAATGAATCCACTTCGGTTTCCACTTCAGGGCTGTGTGTAGATGTACTTTGTCCCGTTCCTCCCACTAGACACAGTGAAATCCCCTGGAGGGAACCCAAGGCTCCCGCAAGGCAGTAATGAAATAGGTAACATTCGTGCCATCGGAAGCTTGCAGCAATGCTGAAAGGACAATTTAAAGCGTTACATGCTTACATTAGGGAAGAGAAAAAGTGGCAGATCATAATCTAGTTTCCCTCCTCAAGAACCTAGAAAAAAAATAGCAAACTCAACCCAAAGCAAGTGAAAGGAGGGGAAATGATTAAGATGAGAGCAGGCATCAGTGAAATGGAAGAGAGAGAAACAACCGAGTTCTTTGAAAGCATGGGTGAAACTGGCAACACTCGGCCAGGCTAACCAGCGGGGAAAGGACACAAATCACCAACCTCAGGAATGAAACAGGGGGTGTTATTACAGACCCTGAAGGCATCAAAAGGAGAGTAAGGCAACACTACCAACAGCTGGGCACCATGAACTTGAAAACTTAGATGAAAAATTTTTTAAACTCCAAATTAAGAAACTACGACCAGGATGACTTTTGTTGATGTTCACATCAGACCCTGACAGTTTCGCTGGAGAATTCTACCAAATGTTGGAAGAAGAATTATTCTAAATGGCTTCTTCTAGAATACAGGAGGGGACACTTTCCAATCCTGTTTTGGAAGGCTGTTTAACTCTGGTACTCTAAACTTTATGTGGTGAGGCAAAGGAGCTGCAAAATCAGAAACAATTTCAAAAAAGAGGGGAAAGTGAGGAAAAGAAGAAGAAACTGATTTCAAGACTTTTTTTTTAAAGATGACACATTTTATTTTATTTATTTTTTTAGGGAGAGAAACATCAGGGTGTGGTTACCTCTCACACATCCCCCATTAGGGACCTGGCCTGCAACCCAGGCATGTGCCCTGACTGGAAATCGAACCAGCGACCCTTTGGTTTGCAGCCTGTGCTCAATCCACTGAGCTACACCAGCCAGGCCTGATTTCAAGACTTACAGAGTGACCATAAACAAAACTGGTTGGTGCTGGTGGGCACGGAGACACAGGACAAGGGCACAGTTAGAGAACCGAGAGCCAGGGCCACACAAGGACACCTGGCTGATTTTTTAACAAAGCTGCAAAAGCAATTCCATGGAGGAAGGACAATCTTTTCGACAAATGGTGCTGAACATCCACAGCCAAAAAAATGTAAACCCTAACCTAGACCTTAGATTTCATGGAAAATTAACTTGAAATGTATTGACTTGACTTCAAGTCAAGGTACTTGAAATGTACCTTGACTTACAGGTACAACTATACAACTTTTAGGAAGAAAATAAGAAACACTTTGGGATGTAGGGCTAGGCAAGGAGTTCTTAGACTTGTCACCAAACACACACTTTTTTTGTTGTTGTCGGAAAGGCTGGGGGGGACCGCTGGACCTACAGGAAGTGGTGGGTACTGAGTGCAACGCGCCAGACCCTGCGCCCTCGGTAAACAGCACAACGCCCTTGGGTTTAGCAAGGTCTCCGCACATCCTAAGTGTGACACAGCAATGATTCATGAATACGTGAACACTATTCAGATCTACTCTAATGGGACCAATGAATGAAATGTATGATCAGCGGAGCAAAATAAATAAAATGGGGTTTTCTAATCATTGAAATAAAACATTTTAAGAACTAATAGCCTGAGGAGGACTGACTTGAATATATCATCGAAGTGTGTGCTGTAAAGAGAATCATTAGATGACCCCTGCATTTGACGATGTAAAGAGAACATAAGATTGTCATTTGATCATCTATTTTTCCTTTTATTTTCTTTTTCCTTTTTTGTGTTTTTGGCTGAAACATGGTTGCAATTCTTAAGATTGCAATTCTTTCTTTTTTTCCTTTTGATTAAAAGCACAATTTTTAAAAACTGAAAAATAAGATTTCCTTAAAATAAAAGACTTTTGCTCTATAAAAGACTGCGGGGGAAAGAACAAGGTAAGGAGGCTGTGGGGATCTTTGTCAACCACGTGTCCCATGAAGGGCTAGTATCTAGAATAGGGAAAGAGCTCTCAAACCAAACAACCCAATTAAAAGATGGGGAAAAGACATGAAGAGACATCACCAAAGTGAATGAATAGATGGCTAAAAAAAAAAAAGCACAGGAAGGATGGAGGTGCCCGTACGTGCCACTCCAACAGGGAGTGAGAGGCCGAGAGAGTCAGTCAGGGACGCTCTCCACTTCCGCCCACCCTGCGGACCCCACCGGAGCCCCGGGCACTGCCTGTGATCGGAGGACCTGGTGTACCCCGCGAAGCTGGTCCTCAGGCTGCGCGATACATCAAGGTGGTGGAATCAGTGAAGAAAGTGGCAAGGCTGGATGTGGAGCTGACCCTTAAAGAAAGAAACCTTCTGTTGCGCGTAAAAATGTGATTGGAGTTGCACGAGCTTCCCAGAGAAGAATCGGCCTCATGGCACAGAAGGAAGAGAACAAGGGAGGGGAAGACAAACTAAAAGTGGTTTGGAAATATAGACAAATGGTTCAGACAGAAACAAAGTTAATCTTTTTGTGAGGTTCTGGAGGGACCGGACAAACACCTCCTTCCGGCAGCCCACGCTGGGGAGTCCAGGGTTTCCTGGGATAAAGTGGAAGGGGACGACCACAAGTGTCTGGGTGAACTGGCCACAGGAAATGGCAGGACGGAGGCTGCAGGAACAGCCTGGCGGGTTATAAAGCTGACAGTGATAGTGCAATCGGGAATAAATATGAATACACCACACTTATAGAAAGCTACCCATGTTAATCCTAGTAAGTGTTAAACCCAGCTAGTTACTCTAACCTGCTTTTTCTCTCAAAACTCGAGTTTACACGTTAAAAGTTTCTTTTCTAAGTATGCTTTACTAGAATCAACATATTCAGTTCCTTTGTAAACCTAAGAAGCAGCCTGACCTTGGAATAATGCTCAGCTGACAAAAACCAGACGGCCAGCGCAAGGACACTGACCAGAAAGACCCATACTGGATCTTTCACTTGCATGTCCACAACCCTTCCCCCCCCCGCCGTCCCCCCATCTCTTTGCTCTGCGTTTCCTCTCCTTGCTCCTCACAAAGGTCTCTGCCTGTACGAAAATGTTAACTTGTAACCATGATTTCGCACCTCCCTGCTAGTCATCAAAGTTATGTGACAAATCAGTCCAGCCTGTGCTTTCAGCTCTGGCTGAGCTCTCCTTGCAGAGGTGGGGAGCACTCCTGCCAGCAGCAAAACCACAGATGTCCCATGGAGGCAAGTGGAGAGATAACATCAGAATGAAGAGAGAAAACCTCAGCAGGAGCTGCAGACTCCTCTTCCAGCCCCCTCCCCTTACTCCCCCTGTGCTCCCTCGAGAGAGAGACACTCCAGTCTGCCCTCCCTCTGAGAGGTCCCCCCACCCGAATTCCCACCAACTCCCTAGAACAATCGCTGCCTCGGTGGGAGATGCTGAGATGGGGTTTTGAGGACAGAAGTCTCCCCCCGCCCACCCCGCATCTTCTCGCGGCGCTGGCACTCAGATAAATCCCTTTCCTCCCCACCAGCACCTGTCTCATGAGTCTGCACTTGGTTGCAGCAGGCAGCCGCGCCCTGGTTCAGTCTCAGCACCGCGATGACAAAACTCCCCTACGCTTAGTTCTCACTTTCCAATTTTCTGTATTCTACTGTGAAAGTCTTTAACTTATTTTTTAATTATTTTTAGAGAGAGGGAGAGAGAAAGACAGGAGAGAAACTTTGATGTGCAAGAGAAACAGGTCAGTTGCCTCTCACAGGCCTCCAGCCAGGGACCTGGCCCAGAGCCCGGGCACGTGCCCTGACTGGAAACTGAACACTGAGACTTTTGGGTTGCAGGACAATGCCCAACACACTGAGCCACCAACACCAGTCAGGGCCCTACGATGAAATTCTTAATTCCCCTGACTGTGCCTGCAGGTTGGCAAAAGCAGGTTTGGATGATGCAGCTGCAGCGCTGACGTGCTGAGTAAAGAAAACGACAAGGACATTACACACGTAATTGATAAGTGATCATCTGATACCTGGACTTCAGACATGCAGGGTGGCGGTGAAGAGCAGAGTAAAGAAACCTCGCAGGATGTGAAGGTGAAAATCAGCGAGACGTAACACCAGCAGGAGAAACCATGTCCCACCGCCCCTCTCCCTCCCTCATCCCCACCTGGGAGATGCCCCCATTGTCACTGCAGGGCACCAGATCTGACTCTTGTGTTTGGTTTCAGAACATGCATTCCTGCCCTGTTGTTTTTGTTTTTTAAACAGTTTTCTAAAGTAAAGGCAAGATGAGTTTCTGTGGATCTCCAGAACCGCTTTTAGGTTCTTGAGACACCAACAGGACCGCACAGAGGCTTTCCCGGCCCGACTGCGGGGTCTCCGGCAGATGCGGCGCCATCGCTGTTGGGGATGGAAGATTACACCTGAAAGCCGTTAGACTTTCTAAGGGAGAGGCTATTCACGCTATCGAGGCATAGACTGTATCATCTGTCCTTTTTCTAATCGTTTGCATTGAACTTTATAGCAACGTTTAAAATTAACTGGGTGTTGGCTTTTGAAGAGGCAGTGAAAGGCTGTTTGGGGAGGTTTCGTGGTGGCTCGGCTGTGACGCGTCTCAGACTCTACAGAAAGGAGCTGGACGGCGTGGCGCCGGGAGTGGCCCTCGACACTGGTGGCTCTGCCCGCGCCTACTTCCTTCTGAATGGGCCGGCGCTGCAGGCGGTATGGAAAGGCCTGCATGTGCGTTCAGTTCTTCGTTTCTTCTCCTTCCCTCATGCCCCTCCCCCCCACTCGCTCACCCTCTTCTGTTCGGTGAGTGTGACTGGAAGCTGCTCTGCACTACTGGCTGTCTGACGGGGGCTGCAGACCCAGAATCTGTACACTGTTCTTACTGGAACACAGCGTGGGATGAACGTTACACTTAAATAACACAAACCTAAATTTAAAGGGCCAAAAATAAATAAATAAATAAGCACATGAAAAGATGGTCAACATCACTAAACAGCAGGAAAATCCTAATTAAAACTCCAGTGGGACACCGCGGCATTCCCGTCGGAACAGGTAAAGTTTTCAGACGTCGGTAAGGATATGGAGCAACTTACATGGCTGGGAGGAAGGTGAATTGGTACAACTGCCTTGAAAAAAAATGGCATTTTATTTAAAAAAAAAAAAAAACCTACACATGCAATTACCATACAACCTGGCAACTGTTCTTTGGGGCATTTACTCCAGAGAAATGAAATCTTGAGTTCACACAACAACCTGAAACAAATCTTGAGAGCAGCTGTATTTACAATGGCCCAACCACGCAACCGGCTTCCCGTGGGCGGGGGGCTGAACTGGGGTGCGCACCACGCAGCTCCGCTTGGCAATTAAGGGGATCGGAGCGTCGATACACGTCGCAAGTGGGGTGAGTCTCTGGAGAATTAGGCTGAGGGAAAAAAACAAAAAGCCAATCCCAGAAGTTCACGTACCGTATGACTCCATTTGTGAGACATTCCCGGATGGGAGTTCAGACAGGCAACATCGCAGGTCATTATGGTGACAGAATTGTTCTGTATCTTCGCTGTGTCCGTGTCCATACACTGCAGTTTGTGAGACGTTATTGGGGGAAACAAGGTAAAGGTCACAGGGGATCTCATCGTATTGTTACCTGAAGTCCATGTTAATCTATGATTATTTCAAAATAACAAGATGAATTTCAACAAACGCCAATATCAACTCGTTTCCTATACACCAACATGCCCAGTTGTATTATTTACAATTTTTCCATTTATTCGAATGTTAGAGGTTAGAAGTCTTTTCATACAGGTATCATTCTGTTCTGTTGCTTCTGATACATCCATTACCTATTTTTCTATTCAATTGCCGCTTTCTTATGGACATAGAGGAACTCTATCTCATGGCCCTTACTGCATTGTATATGCTATCTATGTGGCTCTAAGATGTGGGCTGATTTTCAAATTTTATTCATCAGACTTCAAAAATCTCAGCGGGTTGTCTCATCATCCTAGACACGGATGTGTGGGGTCCCCACCGACATAAGCCCCAATGGGATGCACTGATCCCCTCATCTTTGCTTGGTCTCCCCACTTGAATCCTACAGAAGGCAAGTAACTGGGCTCAGATTTGAACTAATCTATCCGACATCAACCCCATGAAATACTACTTTTCGTGTTATACTATTTTCAGTCTCACTTATGCTAACTGCATATACAGGTGATTTGCATAGACCAACATTGTTTTTACAAATAACAGGGACCATAGCTAATTTACTAACCAACCCAAGCAAATACTCCATACATCATGACTACATACATTGTGCCATTTAATCCTCATCAAAACTCTGAAACACAGGGGCATTGTGATTTCCCCCACTTTGTGAATGAGGAAGCAGAAGTTTAACTCTGTTAGGTAACTCATCTAAGGTCACAGAGCTAATCAGCGGTAAGAGCAGCTCAAACCCAGCTGCCTGAGCACCAGCACTCTATGAAAGTGTTAGGTGTCAGGGAATACCGGAGGACCTGCTACAGAGCAGACCTGTCAACGAGCAGAAACTGGGTCACAGACACATTCCTGGAAGGAGCTGAGAGCGCAGCAGAGTCTAGGTTTTCTGTGCTGGGGGCAGGGGACTGCACCTTGGCCTGCCGTTTCCGTTTTAACAGAACCCTCATCCTCATCGACCATTTTAGAAGGAAGTCATATCTCAACACTCTTACCAACACACTGTGCCCACTACCTGGTGTGGAACAGGCATTTTCTTTAGCCCTGAAGACCGCCAGGAGGTGGAAAATTCAAGGAAGGGAGAATTACCAAGTAGTTCTCATGAACAGGAGAGATCTAGAAAATCTCTGAGGTCATAAATGTTAACGCTTTTCTAGGTATGAGTCAGAGGGTTCATTGAGAACATCAAAATAGTTTTATTTCGGAATAAACATCAGAGCAGAAATAAAAATAGCTTTCTGACCGATGGAACACATAAAGGTTAATTCACATGCTTTTCTGGAGGTGGGGAGGGGAATGGTATTTAGGAGGTTTAAAAATTATAATAAGGGTTTTTTCTATCCCAGTAATAAAAGCAAAAAATTAAATAGTGCTGAATGTAATAATAAAATACAGCTGTTTCCTGTCTCCAATACCCACAGTACTCTAATACTCCAGGAAAAAAAAAAACACCAAAAATATTTTAAACTGTTTTTCCTCCCTGGTACCTACCCTCAAGAAGTATTCAAAGTTATGACAAGCAAGGACCTACAACCTAGATTGCTCTATCCAGCAAAGCTACCATTTAGAATGGAAGGGCAGATAAAGTGCTTCCCAGAGAAGGTAAAACTGAAGGAGTTCATCATCACCAAGTCATTATTATATGAAATGTTGAAGGGAGCTATATCAGAAAAAGAAGATCAAAACTATGAACAATAACATGGCAACAAATTCACAACTATCAACAACTGAATCGAAAAAACAAACTAAGCAATCAAGCAGAGCAGGGACAGAATTGGAGGGTTGTCAGAGGGGAGGGGGAAGGTGGAGAATCAGGGGAAGCGTTCTGGGATTAAAAGGTGCAAATTGGTAGATACAAAAAAGACGGGGAGGTTAAGAACAGCACAGGAAATGGAGAAGCCAAGGAAATTATTTGCACGGCCCATGGACATGAAGTAAGGAAGGTGATTGCTGGGGGGAGTGGGGGTGTATCGGGTGGAAGGGGGGCAAAGGAGGAAAATTGGGACAACTGTAATAGTGTAATCAATAAAATATATTTTTAAAAAATTCTGAATAGTGTGTTTATCCTATTTCTGCATTCACAATTTTTATATTTCATTGACTTCCTGTTGAGATAGATGGTTGAGGTTTTGGTTCTCTTTGTTGAGGCTTTGGTTCTCCCTTCTTTCCACCTCTCAAAATAATTATAGCTTAAAATAATCAAAAAGTGTTGTGTTCTTTCTTAAGCTATTTTTCCTTTTTCCTTTTGTTGATGTAAGAAATGTCCAAACCTGTGAAAAATGTTTCATGAGTTTATTTGAGCCAAACTGATGACAATTGCCAGGAAGCAAAATCTCAATGGATTGAGAAAATGATCCAGCAAATGGCAGTTTTACCACTTATTTTATACATTAGAATCATAGGGGGAGGTGAAAGGGGTTATAAGAAATCCAATGGTGAGAGACTGGGGAAGTGGGAGAAAGCAGGTAGGGAACTCTGAGACTGGATAAAAAGTCAAATGGAGAGACATAACTTCTTTTACATTGGTGCGTATAGGATGGTTAACAGTTAATGATACTGGACAGCATCCTGGCTCTGAGTGTATCTGACTAGGCCCAGCAGTGTCACAGGTGGGCACAGGTAACCAGGTTCTTGGTGATCAGGACAAAGAATTTAAATGAACACACAGGGTTTGTTGCAGAGAACATGGGAGCAGGCCAACTCCAAGCAGAGATTGACCGCATGGGCTGGAGGGATTCTATTCTTATAGGGAAGACCCTCCTGGCTAGTTTTGGGGGCCTTTTATTGCACATGTACAAGTAGTTGTACTACTTTAAAGCTACTGCATATGTGGTCTTCCATGATTTTCCTCGATTGGCCATTGGAGAAGGGGTCACACAATGTTATTGAATGGACCCGCCCTTCTCCTGGGGCCCCCCGTACTAGGTTCGCCTTGCCCACTACCACGGAATTATAGCTCTCAATGTCAGAGATCGATGAAAAGGAAAGGAATTATTTATTTGGAAGTTATACAGACTTAAGAGTAATGACTTAATGTCTTCATTAAAATCCCAAAGTCCCACAAACACACAGTCCTTCCTTCCCCCCTTTGCATAGTCTGGGGTACCATATCTCAAGAAATAGAAGTCCATGGCTCGGGTAGCCCCCGGTTCTTCCCAGTGATCTGTGCTCGGCTGGTAGGCCTCCCTCGGTTCCCAGCACCATCAGCTGTGTCGCTGCTGCTCCTTTCTCCCCTTTCCTTCCTGCAGCGTCTCTCCTGCATTCTTCCAAACTGCGAAGAGAGAGCTCTGCATTATTGCTACATCTTGCCTTCCGGCTTCCTGAGCTGCATAATACCCCCCTTCATGGCTGCTGCACCTGGGTTTAAATCCTAGAGCCAATCTTCCTCTGCAGCCCCATTTCTGACTCCTCCCACAACTAGCTACACCTGTCAGCATTCCCATGTTTTTCCAGCTTTTCTGGGCTGCCATAGTAATTCCGGGCAGGTGTGGCCCTGTGGCGTGGATCCAATCTTTATACAGGTGCTGTAACCAGGGGAAGTTGCCTCCCAGGTACAACCTAGATGGAAGTCATTCCCATCTCCCTGGCTCAAAGCATGGCCACAGCTATTTCACATATCTATGAAACCAGTCAAAAGTTATAGATGTGTTAAATGACCACTCTAGAGGTTATTTGCAAAACTGTTGCTATGCAAAACAACTCTCAGTGGCCCTGCTCCATGTGTCCCATCCCCCAGCTCAGACTTGTGGGGGTGAGGACATCTCATGTTTTTAATATTTCCTGGACACCCTGAGTTCTGGACCCCGTTACAAATCCTTCTTTGGGAGGCCCCCTGGCTGCACCCTCTCACAGAGATACGCTCTCCTATGTATTGCAGCATTATTCACAATATCTAAGATATGGAAGCAACCTAAGTGTCATCGATATGAAACCAGAAGAGTCGACATTTGTGCTGCCCGGTCACCACCAGAACCCATAAGCAGAGACAGGAACTGAATCTTTGTGGGTGCCTCATTCAGACGGCCGGCGATCTGAGAAGATGGCCAGTTTTGTATCCTAAAAGACCGTCTTATATTTCATGTCAAACCGACCCTTTTTACAAGGGGAAGAAAAGTGGAGGTGAGGGGTTTGGAATTCAGGGGGAAAGTTAATCAGATAAAAGCCGCAGCATTCTTTCAGCCTTGACTGGTGATTCCCGTCTGTGTCCTGGGCGTGGAGGTCTCTGCCTGGAACACAACGGCTCAGACACCGTCTTGGTGGCTTGCAGTCCCACCTAGGGCACAAAGGTAGAACTCCTTGTGGTCTCCTGGAGCCAGGCTGGGTTACCTTCAGTTCCTGAAAACAATAGCTTTTACTTGCATTAATTACTAAGCTTACGACCAATGGCTTAAACCTAAAAAGTTTCCAGCTCTTGAGTCCCCCATCAGATTTCATGTAATCCTCTCCATGCCTCCTTTTTTTATTCTAATGTATAAAAAAAATAAGCTACAAAGTTCCCATTCTCTATCACTACCCAGCAATTGTCATTTGGGCTCAAATAAACTTATACAAATTCTCTATGGGTTTGGACATTTCTTACCGCCCCATGGCCTCTGAACACCGGCTGCGTCCTGGCCAGAGCACCCCCTAGTGGTAACTCATGCAATCTACACCCTTGTAAAGTCTAAGCTGTCACCTCCCTAGCCTGGGGTTTCTACACTGCCTCCCCAGGGATGAGGGCAAGCCTCCATCCTGCCCACCAGCGACGTGGCGGCTCAGGTTCTAGGTCTGATTTGCCTGTGTCCACAGAGCCTCTGGCTTTCCCACCGGCTAGTCCAAGTGCCCAGGTTACACAGCCCAAGGAAATGGATGCCCCAAGGGGGAAATGTTGACCAAAGAGACACAGGAGAAGAGAAGGACATGAGGATCGGATTCTTGGCCTTTGGCCTCACAGCCAACTGCTCCAAGAGGCAGTGGCTTATGGGTCTTTAGCAGACGTGGCCACAGGGGCAGGGACCAGCGGCACTGTCTCCTGAGGCTGTGGCCAGCTCAGTAATGCACGGCTCTGTATTCGATTCCCTCTCCCCAGCCTCACTTTCCTCTTGCCTTCACTTTGTTCCTTTGAATTGCACATCCCAGTATGGGATTACAATTTGGGCTTTGCTGCAGACTCTGCTGTCTAGGGGAGGAGCTAAGACAGGCAGTGAGGGGGCTGCCCTTCGGGGGTGCAGGATTCATACGGGCCTCGGGCAGCACACCCTCCTTCCCAGCCCAGGCTCTTCCTCAATGCATGGGTGTGATCCGTGGGGACCAGGCTCCCAGCCTGAGGAACTACGGAGGCCCCGGGCATGCAGGCTGCCCCCTTCCCTCACCCCTGGATTTGCATTCTGGCCTCGGAGGATTTTCCTGACCTTTCTGCCACATTTTAACAGGTGTGTTTAAATAATTACCCAGCATCTTAGGGGTTCCATTGAAGGAACCAGTCTCCTATCCTCCCAGGATACATCATAAGTGTGCTCCAGGAAGCTTCCAGACTGAATCTCATTCTGAGATCCGGAGTTCTGCGCGCCCACCCCAGCCCTAGCTCAGGGCTCCATGCGGTGTATCCACAAAGAATTTTATAAATCTTCCAGAACTGGGTAGCCAGGCACTGAAGAGGGCAACCATGCTGGTGGCAGGGAGCTAGAGAGGTCCTGGGGTCTCTCCTCATTGTGCAGAGCAGGAAACTGAGGCACAACACGTGAGGCTTGGCCTTTCAGCCAGCCAGAATCTGTTTTTCACATGATTGTAGGGAGCGCCAGTGGCAGTTTTTAAATAGCTATTAGGGGCCACTGTCAGGCGATCTAGGTAGAGCTCTTATTGCCTGTGGGAAGAAGACGTGAGGTGTGCCATTTACTCACAGTGAAACTCCCAGTGAAGTCCCATGGCGAGACCCTGTGACAGCCTGGGCAGGCTCCTGTGCTTGCCCAGAACCGATTACGGTGAGCACAGAGAGGATCATGAAAAAGCAAGGGCTGATAAAGACGGAGAGGCCTGAGCAGTTTCTAGAGTCCTTGGTGTGCCGGCTACCTGCGGGGGAGGGGGATTTCTGAAGGTTTTTCTAAGGGTTTCTCCAGCCCCGCCGTAACCTGAGTGGATATTCCTCTGTGGCCGGGCCACCGGTGTCTCTGAAGCTGAGCTTTGGGATTGAGGTCCTTTACACAAGGCTGAATTCAGGGAGCTCTCAAGGGGGTTCAAACAATTTTTCCATTGGGCCTCCCACGAAAAATCCATACTGTATGGGGTTGAACTTGGCCACTTGTCTGCTGCCTCATCTGTCACCCAGAATGTGAGTGGGCCCCTGGGTAGTCCCTAGGGCACTGGAGAACCGGCCTGTGGACTTGGGACCTCACGCTTCCCCGCCCCACCAGGCCCTCTGAGCTTTTCCAGCTTCTGTGTCTCCCTCCTCCCTCCAATCGCTGCCTCCCTCAGGTGTAGGCAGATCCCTTCGCTACTCTTGCATTTGATACATTTTCCCTGTCTTTGCAAACCTGATGAGCCAATGTCACTGGCCTTGCAGCCTGTTTCTGTGCGAGGCAGAAGGCTAGCGAGGCGGGACTTGTCCTGCGTATCCATCGGGCTATGCAAGGTGCACGGCTCAGGTCTGCCCGCACAGGGCTCCCGCCCCGTGAGAGGGCAGGAGGGGTGCTTGTTGAATTTATGACCTGGTCTTGTCATTATCCCCTCAGAGCATCCCTTCCAGCCGACTGCACGAAAGTCCTTCCAAGTCAGGCGTTCCTTCTGAAGATGGGTGTTCGCCTTTCTCTGCTCTTAGCCGCACTCCTGCTTGTCACACTTCTGTTCTGCCAGCTCCTTGTGTCTGCTGTGTCTCCGCACCTGATCACTCTCCTCACTGGCTCATCATCCCTGCCGAGAGAGGGCAAGGTGGGGGCGGGCACCTCTGAAGAGAGAGGAAGGGGTGGGGGGAGTGCAGGCAGCTGACGACAAGACAGTCTTCGCTGAGAGTCGATGGTGTTGGCACCAGGGCACAGCAGGGGGTGGATGCAGTCCCTGTATTCGAGGCGCTTCCGTTGGGTGGGAGCGGGGAGACAGGCATGAGGCACACTCCACACACAAGAAGGTATTGATGACGGGTGAGCACCTCGATGGAGAGGAAACAATGAAACCAGAGCCGGCCCTAAGCACTTCTGGCAGGGGACTGAAACCTGTGCCCATGGGCGGGTCCCTCTCGCGAGCTGTGGTTTCCATATGACAGCGTCTAGCGCTGCACCGTCCAATGCCGTCGGCACTGGCCACGTGTGGCTATGGAGCACATGAAGTATGGCTCATCTTGAAATAAACGGTAATTGAAATAAACGTGACATACTAATCAGACGGTACTTACCGAAGAAGCTCTACTAACACACGCACAGATGATCCAGGTGTTCAATGTTTCCTTGTAAGTATTTTGTAACAGCAGGTGCAGCTCCCGCTTAACCAGGGAATGATCCTGACTGCAAGAAACGGGACAAGCAGCAGCGACTCCTATCGGAACCAGCAGAGGCGCTGCCTGCGCCTCCCGTTTCCCGATGTCAGCGGTGAAACTGCACAATGACGCACGTGGGAAAGAACGCTGAAACCACCGCGCACGCGCAGAGCTGAGGAACAGCACGTGGCCAGAAATTCCTTCGTCCCCCGCCTCCCAAGTTCACCTACATGCCGGGCCGGACACCTGAGCTTTCGATATGGTTTCAGAGGCACGAGCCTCCTGTCTTCTCAGGTCTGCCGAGTCCTGAATAAACCTCTTTTCTTTTTTTGAAACTTTTTTCAAAAAGATTTTATTTGTTTTATTTTTAGAGACAGGGGAAGGGAGGGAGAAAGAGAGGGAGAGAAACATGGATAGGTGGCTCTCCCACGCCCCCAACTGGGAATCTCGTCTGCAACCCAGGCATGAGCTCTGACCGGGAATCAAACCAGCGACCCTTCGAACCAGCAGACTTTTGGTTCACAGGCGGCTGTTCAATCCACTGAACCCTCTTTTTTCACCAGCACTTGTCTCACGAGTTAGACTTCCGTTGTGGCAGGCAGCCAAACCTTGGTTTCTGTTACAACTTCAATAGCAATGTGATGTAAGCGTAAAATAGAAGGTTTTTTTTTTTAAAAAAAAAAAAGTATGAAAACGTAATATCTCATTAATAATCTTCCGTTAATTAAATGTTGAGATGATAATGTTTTTGGAAGTATTGGGCTTAACAAAATTGGGAAGCCCTTAATACAGTCCAAAAATGACTTCCCAGTTCCAAAGCCTGGTGAAGGTCTGACGTAAACAGCCACTACTAATTCGGAGTGGGGGAGGGAAGTCTGCGTAACAGCAGTAGCTCAGGGAACGAGGCCTGAGAGCCCAGCTTCAACATTCTTCCCACGGATACACTCTGACTTCAGCCCTGTTTTCTTGTCTGTGACACAACCCGGGAACACGCAGCTCACAGGCCAATGCGCTGAAGATCGAAAGGGCTCCAGACTTTGCTGCCCAAGCCTGGGCCAGCAGTTCACATGACAGCCACAAGGCTGCGCCCCAAGACTTCCATGGAAGAAATGGTCCACAGAATCAACAACCCATCATTTGTTTGCCTTGCCTGCTGCTCCACCAGAGCCAGAAGGAAAGCGCTTTAGGAAGGAGCGATGGCTGCCCACCCAGAGTCTGCCCAGAAGGCCTCTGTTCCAGTTTGGTAAACTGGAGAGAGACAGCGGGCACTTCAGGGAAGTGAATTTCTGACCTAGGGTGGCCTGCCTGCCCACCCGCCAACCCTGCCCGCTGAGCGGCCCGCAGCTACTCCTCTGACTTCTCCAGGCCTTCGTTTCTTCGCTGAAAGGGAGCTTGTGCGAGTGCCAGTCCACCGCGGTCTAAGCTGCGCATGCACGCCCGGCTGCCCTGTCCATTTCTCTCACGCTCCAGCCCCCTCACGACCACCCTTCTACGCTGTTTCTCTGAGTTCCCTGTTTTTAGATCCCACGTATAAGTGAGATCATACAGTGCTTCTCTTCCTCACGTTTTTGCATATGAAGTACAGATGGATTTCATTTTCCTTTCAAAAAACACACTAATGAACACACATGTGGGCTTTAGAATGTGACAACACGTTGCCTAATTCACATCCTCAGGACTTCACATGGAAAGATGTCACGATCCAGGAACTCTGGCTGTTGCTGGGTGTACGATCTCAACAAATGTTGGCTTCTTGGTGAGACCCAAATGCACCTTTAAGCTACAGGGCATATTCTGGCTTCAAGGAAATACACCCTTTTATTCTCTTTTGCAAGCAAGTTCAATTGGGTGACATTGTTGATTTACAAAATCTTGATCATTAATCAAGATTAATGATCATGTTTGAAACACTTTTGAAAAGGGATCACCTAAAACACTTTTGAAAAAGGAATTGTAAACTGATTTTCCATTTAAGCTTTTCAAAGTATGGAAAGATGTGCCTCCTTGAGCCCAATTCATTTTTGAGAATATTCCAAATTTTGTCTGAAGTGAAAACTCTCACAGTACTGAAACAACTTGTAATAGGCCTGTTTACCATGTAGAATGTTGGACACTTTGAAGTAAGAGTGAAATCAACATGTGGATTTTTCTTTTTTAAAGATTTTATTTATTTATTTATTTATTTATGAGAAATGGGAAGGGGGGGAGAAACATCAGTTAGTTGTCTCTCATAGATGTACCGAAAGAGGACTTCTCGCTATTACAATCTGTTTTGCCAGTATTTACCTGTAGCTACAGCAACAGCTACAATTTCACATTGTCCCAGTTTTCAGTGACAACATTTCACATTTTTTTAGATTTTATTTATTTATTTGTTTTTAATATATCTATTTTATTAAGATTTTATTTATTTATGTTTAGAGAGGGAAGGGAGGGAGAAAGACAGAGAGAGAGAAACAGCAATGTGCAGTTGCTGGGGGCCGTGGCCTGCAACCCAGGCATGTGCCCTGACTGGGAATCGAACCTGCGATGCTTTGGTTCGCAGCCTGCGCTCAATCCACTGAGCTATGCCAGCCGGGGACTTATTTATTTATTTTTAGAGAGAGGGGAGGGAGGGAGAAAGAGAGGACAGAAACATCAGTGTGTGGTTGCCTCTCACATGCCCCACACTGGGGACCTGGCCTACAGCCTGGGCCTGTGCTCTGACTGGGAAATGAACCTGTGACCCTTTGGTTTATAGGCCAGCACTCAATCCACTGAGCCACACAAGCCAGGGCTAATTAATTCATTTATTTTTAATTTTTTCAATTACTACACTCTTTTTCATGTCCATGGGTCATGCATATATGTTCTTTGTCTAAATCCTTCACCTTCTTTCAACCAGTCCCCACCTCCCCAGACCTTGCAGCTGTCAGTCTGTTACACGTTTCTGTGGCTCTGATTCAATTTTCTTGTATTTGTTAAGAATTATTTTGTGTCCTACCATGTGGTCTATCTTTGAGAATGATCCCTGTGCACTTAAGAAGAGTGTGTATTTGGGTGCTTTGGGATGAAATGTTCTGTAAATATCAATTAAATCCATTTGATCTAGTGTATCATTCAAGGTCACTGTTTCCTTGTTGATTTTTGTCTGGAAGGTCTGTCCAATGGTGACAGTGGGGTCTTAAAATCCCCTACAATGATTGTATTTCTATCCATCACTTTATTAAACCCACCAAGATTTTCTTTATATATGTAGGTGCTCCTATATTGGGCACATGTATGTTTATAAGGGTTAGATCCTCTTGTTGGATTGGTCCCTTCAGTATTATTTAGTAACCTTCTTTGTCTCTTTTTATGGCCTAAGTTTCAAAGTCTGTTTTGTCAGATATAAGTATTGTTACCCCAGATTTTTTTTTGTCTCCATTCACTGGAATATTTTCGTCCATCCCTTCACTTTCAGCCTGTGTAGATCTTTTGTTCTGAGGTGGGTCTCTTGTAGACAGAATATATATGGGTCATGTTTTCTTATCCATTCATCTACCCTATGTCTTTTTTTTAAGATTTTATTTATTCATTTTTTAGAGACTGGGGAAGGGAAGGAGAAAGAGAGGGAGAGAAACACCAATGTGTGGTTGCCTCTCATGCACCCCCTACTGCAACCCAGGCATGTGCCCTGACTGGGAGTTGAACTGGTGACCCTTTGATTTGCAGTCCACGCTCAATCCACTGAGCCACACCAGCTACAGCTACCCTGTGTCTTTTGATTGGAACATTTAATCCATTAACATTTAAGGTTATGATTGATAGGCACTTGTTCATTACCATGTTGTTCCTTTATATTTATCTTTCTCTATTACATTTTCTTCTTAAAGCAGTTCCTGTAACATCTCTTACGATGCTGATTTGGTGTTAATGAACTCCTTTAGCATTTTTTTTTTCTTTTGTTTGGGAAGCTCTTTATTTTGCCTTCGATTTTAAGTGATAGCCTTGCCAGATAGAGTAGTCTTAATTGCAGATCCTTGCTTTTCATTACTTTGAATACTTCATGCCAGTTCCTTCTGGCCTGAAGTGATTCTGTTGAAAAATAAGCTGTTAGTCTTATTGAAGCTCCCATGTAGGTAATTGACTGTTTCTCTCTTGCTGCCTTTAAGATTCTCTCTTTGTCTTTAAACTTTGCCATTTTAATTATAATGTGTCTTGGTGTGGGCATCTTTGGGTTTAGCTTGATTAGGACTCTGTGCTTCCTGAATTTGTGTGACTTTTTCCTTTACCAGGTTAGAGAAATTTTCTGTCATTATTTTTTCAAACAGGTGTTCTATCCCTTGCTTACTTTTTTTCTCCCTCTAGAGTCCCTATGATGCAGATATTGTTGTTTCATGTTGTCCCAAACTTCCCTTAAATCATCCTCATTCTTTTTAAGTCTTTTTTCTTTTCGTCGGTCTGAGTGGGTGTATTTTTCTACCTTGTCTTCCAATTTGCTGATTCAGTTCTCTGCTTTGTCTAGCCTGTTTTTCATTCCTTTCAGTGTATTCTTCATTTCAGACATTACAATCTTCATTTCCAACTGGTTCTTATGCATGGTTTCTACTTCCTTTTTCATGATGATGTAGTTCCCACTAAGTTCTTTGTAATTCTCATTAAGTTCCTAGAGCATCATCATAACCATTACTTTGAAATCTATGTCTAATAACTTGCTTCTCCCAATTTTATTTAGCTGTTTTTCTGGGGATTCCTCCTTTTCTTTCACTTGGGGGTCGTTTCTTTTAGTTGACTCCTTTTGTTTGCTTCTGCATATCTTATCTGCTTTGACTCCCTGTCTTCATGGGGTGGCCTTATGTGGTAGGAGCCCTGTGGGACTCACTGGTATAATCTCCTTGATCTCCTGAGCTGGGTGCTCTAGGAATACCCCTTGTGTAGTTATGTGGGCTCTCCTGTTTGCATATGGGCCTTGATTGGTTTTGGCTCTGTTGTAGTGGGTTCTCCCCCCCAGGTGGCTGATTGAGACACTCCACCTCCACCATATCTTATGCACTGTCACACAGGTGCTGACAGGACAAAGCAAAACAACACAGAAAACAAAACTCACACAAACCAAAAAACCCAGAAAAATCAATGACAAAAGAGCAAAGAATAATAAAAGTGGAAAGAGAAATAAAATATTGTAAGAAAAAAGAACACAAGGAAACAAAAAAAGAAGAAAGAAAAATGATCATGAGTGGATTGAGGGAGGAGAACCACTAAGAGTAAGGAATAGAAACAAGGAATCACCACAAAAGAACAAAGAATGAAAAAAATAAAATTTAAAAAGTATGAGAAAATGAAGGAAGGAAGCAAATGGAGTAAGAATAGGGAAGAGTAAAATATGAGATTTGAAGGAAAGAAGTAGAGAAAAATAAAAAAAAATGAAGAAAAAGAAAAATGATAAAAAACTGCAAAAGCAAAAACAACAAAAATACTGGTAATAAAAAAGAATAAACTGGAATTTGTCTAGCAGAGTTCAGTGCTTGCCTGCTGGGTTCTCCTTCCGGATACCAATCTGATGCTGTCTGAAGCACTGGGTTCTGAAGCTGGTGGAAGCCGATGTCAGATGTGGTCCACTTCTAGCTCTAGGCAGCCTGTTCAAAGCTACACATGATCCATAGCTATGACTGCCTCCTTTGGGTCTGGCTGCATCCAGGATGGGCCTTGCTGCTCTGCAAGGCTGGCTTTCTATCAGCACAGAGCCCAAGGGTGGGTCAACTAACGACCAAAGGCACCGCAGGTCAGGAAGTTCAAATCCTGATTTGACGATTTTCCAGCTGTGTGGCCTAGGACCCATTGCTTTTTTTCTCACGTCACCATCTGAAATGGAAATCATAATACCTAACTCAAAGGTGAAGGTCAAAATTCAATATGGGCAATGTGCCCAGCACAGCCTGGCATGGAGAAACACTTGAGATACATTGGTCCCTTCCCTTTTATTCCAGCACATTTCCCTCACATCCATCCAACCACTGGTGTATCTTTCTGAAAGTATTGCTTTCCTCCTGTTACTCCCTAACCACAGACTTTAAACAGGAGATGCAGAGGAGTATCCTGAGAGCATAGGCAAGGGTTTCTCAACCTGTTTTTTCATTATCACCCCTCAGTAAGTCTTTTTAGACATTACATTCTCTAATCACATCTCATGAAATTTTAACAACATGGTGCTGTCTATCCGTTAATGTTCTGTATTCATAGCTGTGCTCTAGAGGTGAAGCATAAGAATCAGTATTACCCCCTTAGGAAGCAATGCCACGCCCCCCCGCCCGAGAATGTGCAACATTGACCGTGAAACCTACATGCTAAATTCCAATCCTGGCTCTGCCGAATACAAGCTGTGTGGCCTTGAGCAAGGTATATAACCTCTCCTTGCCTCAGTGTCCTCACCTGTAAAATGAGGATAATAAGGTTACCTGCTTCTGGGGTCATTGGGTTACGTGAATGCCCGTGCACAGAGAACTTAGAACACTGCCTAGCATATAACCCTGCTGCGTAAAGGTTTGCTATGGTCATTCCCAATGCTCCCCACAGCCTGCAGCATGAAGCAGGAATATCTTAACCTGGCAGTCAAGGCAAGATCATTTCCTTACTTCCCTTTGCTGTGTCTCTCTCACGGAGCTTTACGCAAACCAAGTCTCCAGTCCTCTCTGCCGGGGCTGGTCCCACTATGCTCACAGCTTCTCCACCATGGCTTTTGCCTCTCAACCAGCCTAGCAGGGCCTCATCCCTCCACCCAGCAGACACTAGGCCATTGTCCGCAGTTGTTGTCTCGATTGGAAGAGAAACTGCAGGTGGTAAAGAATTCGTAAACAAGCATAGGGGAGGAAAAATCATTCCCCCACCCTCCTTACTGGCTTTTGCCAATTCTCCCAGGGTCCCATCTGCAGGCTCTGAGCAAGGGGGCTGCCCCCCAGGTTTCACCTGCGTCACCAGGAACTGTAGGGGAGGGAACATCATTTTCCCTCTACCCTTCTTAAAGAAGTGCTTCGTAGCTGAAACCCCATAATGAAGTACAGATTAAAAAGAGAAAAACGAACAGGCGATAATGAACATCAGTACCCCATATATACGTGGGAGATACCCAGGGAAACACGGCCCAGACCCATGGTCACTCCTCAAGGGAGGAGTGGCTTCAGGCTGAAGTACCAGCTTAATGGGGAGAAGGCGGAGGGAGGGTAAATGATGTTTAGAGAAGATGAACGGGCCATTCGAAGGACAGGTGAGAGGTCTGACAGTTTGGGACCAAGCTGTCTGGGTGTGGTGCCAACTTCCAGTCTCTTCTACAACAAGAGTCAATCTTCCTGGTCGGTGGAACTCCCTGCATGGAGGTTTATGACCACTGAGTTCCTTTCGGAGGATCTGCCTTTAGGCAGCTGGGAGGAGTTCAGAGACGGCCTCTCCCTGCAGTTGCTGTTTTTTAAGTGCCTACAGCTCGAAAGCACCAAAGTGCCAAAGCGGTGTATTTTGGAGGTGGCACATTCTGCTACCCTTCATAAGGAACAGCTCAGACAAAGGGTGGGGCTAGAGGGGGCTGGGAAAATGAGAGCTGAAGGCCAGTGAGTTGAGGGTAGTCTCTACAAACCGAAAGGTCCCTGGTTCGATTCCTAGTCAGGGCACATGCCAGGGTTGCGGGCCAGGTCCCCAGTTGGGGGTGTGCGAGACGCAATGGAACGATGTTCTCTATCACATCAACATGTCTCTCCCTCTCTCTAAAAATAAATAAATAAATAAATAAAATCTTAAAAAAAAAAAAAAAGACTGGCCAAAGGAATGGGGCAGCATGCAGAGTGGGAGGACTGGGGAGGGACGGACAGGGACCCAGGAAGGAAAAGGCGCCCAGGGCAGAGCCAGAGCGGCCTTCACCATGGCCGGAGGAGGCGGGGCGAGAGCGGGAAGGCGGCCGAGCCTCCCCAGTGCGGCCGAGCGCCCCAGGACACAAAGCCCCGCTACTCTTTCCTTGGTCACTTTTCAGGGTGGTGTTTGCGGTCTGAGGGTGGAGGGGAGGTCTCCCCCTGCTCCGAAGACAAGGCTTGTTCACTGCTTGCTCTAAAATGCCCATTCCCAAGCCCTGGCTGGCATAACTCAGTGGATTGAGCTCAGGCTGCGAACCAAAGTGTCGCAGGTTCGATTCCCAGCCAGGGTACATGCCTGGGTTGCAGACCATAACCCCCAGCAACCGCACATTGATGTTTCTCTCTCTCTCTATTGCCCTCCCTTCCCTCTCTAAAAATAAATAAATAAAATCTTTAAAAATAAATAAATAAAATAAAATACCCATTCCCCAAGCCTGAGTTCCTCTCTCATCATGCACCCTCCTTCGCGTGCAGGTGTCGTCCTGGCCCACTGTGTCACTCTGCGGGGTTGGGGAGGAAAGGGAACTGACACAAATAGGCCGCTGGCTGGGCCGTGAGTCAGAGTCCTGTCTTCTACCAGCATCTGTGCAAGAGGAAAGCCTTAGCTGTTGGCTTCCAAGGAAGGTATGGTTGAATCCCAGGCCCGGGAGCCTGGGGAGAAGGGAGACGCGCTGGGAGGGTTGCTTGCAGCAAGTGGGAACCTCCAAGGGGTGGGGATCCCATCAAGGCCGTGCTCACAAGCTGAGACTTGAACGACAGTGAGCAGAGCCCCTGGAGTATTTAAGTCAGCAGTTTGGGTTCTGGAAAGAGCTCCTTGGCTTTGGGGTGCAGAACAGTCACTGGGGTGAATGACAAGAAGTGTGAAGGACACGGAGGAGCATCGGAGGCCATATAGGCCCCACTGGACGCAGAAATATGGGAACCAGACCTCAGAGGTGGCCACTGACGGGGCATAGGTGAGATTGTCCCCGAAGAGTGTGTGACCAGCGGAGAGAAAGGGTGTCGGCCACATTCCAGAAAGAAGCACTCGGGGAAGCAGGAGGTGAGTCAAAGGCACTGAGACCAGGGACGAACGAAGGAAGGAAACCAGGGGTGGGCTTCCCCAAACCCCAGCTGGTCCCCGAGCCCGCGGCACTGCAACCCCAGCCCACAGCTCTGTCCCAGCGGGCCGTGACAGGACTGAGGAGGAAGCACGGCGGAGAGCGTACAGGATGCCTCTGACCTCAGGAGACCACAGCGACCAGAGCGCAGGCAGTGCAGGGGTGCAGGCGGCCAGATGGGCAGGGAGGAGCCAGGGAAGGCTTGGGAGGGCTCACAATCATGTCATCAACGTGTGCTGAGGGTCTCCTGGGGCCAGACCCCGGCTAGGCCCTGGCTCAGGGATGGACCAGAAGTAGTATTTGCCTTGAACTCGTGTCAGGCTAGTAGGACCGTGGTGCCAGAGATGCACGTTGTCCTCGGAACAAGTGGGCTGGGGCAGGGTGCAGGAATCTGCCCTGGAGGAGTCAGGTCCCAGCTGCAGCAGCGGCGGCAGTGAGAGATAACCTGGCAAGGAGCCCGGCCAAGTTGCCTACTGTGTACGTAACTTGGGGTAACTTGGCAGAAGGGTAGAGGGAGCCACGAAATGCCTTGAAGGAGAGAGGTGCATAAAATCATAATTATTAAGCATCTACCGGGTGCCAGGCACTGACTAGGGGCTCCCTGTGCCAACGCTTCTCAAACTCAAGGCTCTTACCAATCTCTGGAGAATTTCATTAAAATGCAGAGTCACGTGGAGTTGGTCTAGGGTGAGGCCTGAGGTGCTGCATTGCCGATAAGCTCCCAGCGGGGACCACACTGTGAGGAGAAAAGCTGCAGCTCAGTGAACCTGCACCCCGATCCTGTCCGGGGACTAAAACGGGCTCCCTGTTTCGCACAGGAAAACTGATGGTTCATGGGTTTTCTCAGCTTGCGTAAAGACACACCACTAAACAGAGCTGCATGGTCCCCGCCCTCTACCCATATTTGGGTAAAAAACACAGCCCCCAAATCATCTCTCCCTGCTGCCCCCTCTTGGTCTGTCCCCAGGCTCGGGCAGTCTAGACCCTTCTATGGTCTGCTGGCCTCCAGCCTGGGCTTTCGAGCCTGCCTACAGCAGCATCTAGAGATAACCTACCTCACAGGAAACCAGACACTATTGGCTAACTTCGCAAATAAAGATGCCCTCAGAGGGAAGGAAAAGGGAAATGCTGTCTGGCAGAGCCTGCGTGGGACGGGGTGGCTGATTGGCACATCCAGAGGTTCCCTTCCCGAGCCCAGCCCAGGTAGGAGCTGAGGACCTGATCAGCACCTGTGGGTGGGAGATCAGCACCTGTGGGTGTGTGGGGCGGGGCACTGTGGTCAGAGGCCCAAGTAGGGCAATGATGCTGGTTTGCTTTGCCGACAAGGGAGACCATTTACCTGAGGGTGTTCCAGCTTCAATGTTCAGGGGGCTTTGCGGAGTTGGTGGGTGGTAGGGAATGAGTGGTTAAATCACTTACGATATGCTCAGCATGATAGACTATGACCAGATGCATCAGTAAGCGCAGGGAGAAATGGTCGTGATTTGGCATTAACTTAAAAGAGAAGCATCATGTGAAAGTGCATCTGAATGATAGGGTAGAATTACTGTTAACTTTCACAGTAAGAAATCATATGGAAGTTATTGGGTTTTTTTTTTTAAAGAAAGGAGTCATTCTTTTAGAGACTCGCAATGAACTGTGTATGAGCGAAATGCTACGATGGCTGGACCCATTTTCAGACAATCCGGCAGGACGCGAGGTGGGGAGTGGATGAAACGCTGACCGGGACGGGCTTGTTGAAGCTGCGTGAGGAGTGCGTGGGGGTTCTCTCCGCATTTGTGTATGTTTGAAAGTGTATAACAGTGAAATGTTATAATAAAAATAGCACCTCCCTTTACATATAACTATAGTTCATATGCACATATGAATATGAAAACATGCATAAAGATTGATTTTAAAAGCTAGCTGCGGTGAAATCTGGGAAGCTAAACAATTGGTAGTTTTGTGTTGTTTTTTCCTCTTATTTTCATGCATTTTTGTGCATCTACCTTTTTATAAAGGGCACCCATTGCATTTCTAGTGAAGACAACTTGAATTAATAAATTGCTGGCACGAGTTTGAGGCTCAGTATTGCCGTACACGGGTATAGTCATGGTGAGGGCCCTCGGGTTCAGGAGCTTCGTGCCATTGCAAAGAAAGGAGCTATGAGTGGGCTCCGTGGGATTCCTCCTCGCTCGCAGGCTGACCAGGCTCTTCCCCACGCCTGGGGAAGGGAGACCTACTGTGTGTCCACCACAGGTCAGCCATACCCCCGCTGGACAGCTGCCAGTTTCCCCACTTTGCAGATGAGGTTCGGCGGGGCGGGGTGGGGTGGCGGGGAGACAGCTTGGCTTTGGAACAAAGCTCCGGCTCTGCACTTGACCTTGCTAAGCCTCAAGCCCAGCTTTTAAAACGGATATCAGCCAGGAGTTGATTTGAAGCCAGGTGATGGGTCCAGGCTGAGTTTCTGTGAAGATTAAGGCATGGTATATAAAATTCCAACCCCATTTCCTGGCCCCTGTTCGGGGTTCAAGAAACAATACGTGTTGGCATTATGGGAAACTGAGGCTCAGGAAGCTTGTGCAATTCAAGATCACTGGCTACTTCGGAGTGAGGCTGTGAGGGGCAGGAGAGGAAGGGATGCGCCAGAGCTGACCCAGCACAGGACCACCTTCCATCGCCTTCCCCACCCTCCTCCACCCCCCAGGAAGCACCCCATCTGACCTCTGCGGGGCGTCAGAAGGGCAACAGTGTCAGAAACCCTGGCCTCAAAGAACGGACTTCCCAAGGCCTGGGACATGTGGCTGCTCCTCCCCAGCCCAACCTCTGACCTGGGCGGGAGTCCTCAGCTCCCCTGTTTGCCTCAGGCTCAGCGGTTCCCCGGGGGAATGTTTACAAGCAGCACCTGCAGTGGATGAGCTCTGCAGGAAGGGGCACACCTGGTGTCCCACGACAGGTCACAGTTATGAGCCAGGGGGCACAGGCCAGACCTCCGCGGACTTTTCCCAGGACTGGTCCCCATTCCCAGCAGCACAATCTGGGGATCCCGAGCACTTGCATTCTCCTGAGTCACTGAGTCTGCCCCACGAGCGCCAAGGGAAGCCTGAGGCTCCCAGCCTGACCCTCCTGCAGCCTGACCCTCCTGCAACCTGGCCGCTCTGAGGGCTCAGAGCACGCATGCGCCCAGGGGCTGGGACTCTCGTAGCTCTCCAGACGCAGCGGGCGCTTCAACCCCCTCATCTTTGGGCCTGGCCATAGCGCAGCTATTTTGGATTGTGAGCCTCCGTAGGAAGAAAACCTATATTACACCTCTTTAAATATCTCCCCAGACCCCCGTTTTCTCTTTTGCCTTTTCCTTAAACCTATGTGTATGGTGAAACATACAGTCAAAGAACAGTGTGCGGGTTAACAAATTATTACCAATGGAGACATCCAGGCCAGCCCCCAGCAGCCTCCGCTGCTCTCTTCCTGACCGCCACCCGCCCCTCCCAGAAGTCACCACGATCCTGACTTTCATGGTCATCACTCCTTGCTCGTTCCTCTACTTGTCCCCCCTGGATATGCCTCGCTAAACAAGGTGAATGGCCGTTGGGATGTGGGACACCTGGCTGCCCCTCCCCTGTCTGTGCGGACTCACGCGGCTGTCTGCCTTTTCGTCCGTGTTTCCAGCGCGTACCCACGTGGTCCGGGATGCAGGCGCATGCGCACAAATGTTGTTCGTGGTGGCCTCAAACTGAGAGCCCCGCTGTGCTTTGCCACAGCCTGATGGCAGGCGTGGGGCACACACTGTGGCACCTTGGACACCAGTGAGAAGGGACGGGCCACAGCCTCAGCGACAGCACAGATGAGACCCTTCCAGAAGTGCTGAGCTAAATGTACAGACAAACGCCACCTTGGTCCGTCTCGGCAAGGCGGTTATTGAGGGCAGCCCTGCCAGACATGGTCTCTAGTCCCATCAGCGAGAATCGCAGCGTTACTACCAGTCTGTTACAGCTTAGGGAGCGGTCAGTCAGCTCAGACAATTAAAGGGGGAGGCAGCCCAGAAGGGCGTGCTAGGTAGGACACCAGTAACTTTGCTAGCCTATGTCACAGTCATTTATCATTTCTCCCTGTAGTTCCTTAGCGCGGCATCTGAGACTCCTCTGCCTACCCCTCTTTTGCCTCCTTGGTCTCAGGTCTCCCAGCATCCTTCCTGGAGCCACGCACTCAGGCTAAACAGGATTTCCCTGAATGCTCTGGGGACAAACCTGCCTCTTCTAACCCCACCATCCCCACGTCTTTCTGTTTCTAGCATATTCCGTCACACCCCCTCTGCCTAGCCTTGGTCCCAGGAGCGCCCCCCACCCCATGCTCAGACCCTCAGTGCCTTTGGCTTCAACCCCACCCGCCAGTTCCCGTCTTTACCTCTGTCTACCCGGAAGACCCTTCCAGCCTTTAAGACTCAGCAAAAACGGTCCAGTTCTTGGGTTTCCCATAACTTTTCTAATATTTATCATGAAATAATAAGATTTTACAGAGACCATATCTTAAAAACCCTTCTACCTCCTCAGCATTTAGCAGAGTGCCTTGCGTTGGGGCCATCAAGCCAAAAACAAACTCTTCTCCCATCCAATCCAGGAACACCTCTCCGCAAAGAGAGGAGAGAGAGAAAACACTTTTATTACTGAATAAGCAGTAAACCAGAACGGGATGTGTATCCCTTGGCAATCCGCTAAGAGACTGTAAAGACAGAAAAGAAAAACTCTCACCCTTTTACACAGCCAAGCAGGTGCGACCCCTCACACACCTGTTCTCAAGATAAACTAGTCTGCACGTAAGAAAACTTGACAGTCACACACATAGGTCGTCCCAGCTTCACTGTGGTAACTGCAGTCACCATTGGTGTTAACTAATGGGCTCCATCCAGAGAAGAAATAAACTTCTCATATTGTTATGATAAGAGGTAGTTACGCAACTTGGGGCAGTGCACTCTGCTCCTAACTTCTCATGGAAGGTGCAGGGGGGTGTGGGGGTGCTGTCTGTCTTTTGATGTTTGCATTTCCAAGGGATGGCTCCCAGGTCCTGGAGGAAGACAAGCCGACAGGAGAACCAATCACTTTTCAGAAGGATACATAACTCCATTTCAAAGACACGACAGACTACTTACACATTTTCTAAAGTAAACACTCTAAGAAAAAGGAAGCAGGAGGATTCTCTTCCTTTATTTTCAGCAGCAAGAAATTTTTTCATAAAAATTGTTTTAATTTTTTTTTTAATTTCACCATACTTCAGTTAAGGTTAGCTGGACACTAATATTTTAGCTCTTTCTGCATCCTAGGGGAGGGTGTTAATTAAAAAAAACAAACAGCTGTCATTGTAAATGGGAAACCCATCAGGACCCGGTAAAACTCAGGGGCCCAAACAGCTGGGGGTGTGGGCTCAGGGCCACACAGAGGACCTTCCCATCTGGAACAAGGTGAAGTTCAAGGCTAGCCAGGGCTTGACATCAGCCCCTCTAGCTTTCGTGTGAAGTGCTGGCTGGCAGTCTGCAAGTCCGGAAGCTTTGTGTCCCCTGGGCGGGCTGCCGGGCAGCCACTTTTGTTGACACCAGGTCACACTTTCACTGACCCAGGACTCATGTTGCTCTTTAAAAATACTTCCTTCTTGCCCTGGCCAGTGTGGCTCAGTTGGTTGGAGCATTGTTCTGTAGACCAAAAGTCTGTGGGTTTGATTCGTAGCCAGAGCACATGCCTGGGTTGCAGGTTCGGTTTCTAGTTGGGCGCATATGAGAAGGCAGCCAGTTGATGTTTCTCTCTCTCTCTGTCTCTCCCCTTCTACGAGTGGGGCGGGGGGTGAGGCGGGTAGAGGAAAGAAGGAAGGAAGGAAGGAAGGCAGGCAAATTTCCTTCTGCTTGGTTCTTGTTGAAAAATTGAACACACCAGAGTTGGCCAGGCCCTTAGAGGTGGTCTTCTCCAAGCCTTTCCTTTCACACATCAAGGAACTGAGGTAGGGCTGGGATTGAGTTGCCCAGGGTCTTCCAGCCATCATGGGGTGGGTGGGCCCCTATGAGGTACATGGCTCTGAAAAGCATCACCATATATCTGAAGGCAGAAAATAAGCCCCCGTCCCCCATTTCTAGCCCATCGATTCATGGAGTGTCGAATACCAGGTTCTAAGTCCGGAAGGCCGAACCCCAGGGAGAGCATTTGGGCTTGCTTCACAGGCATCTTCTTCCCATGGGGTGCTGGTTCTCGCTCTAGAGAAGCGGCCCACGGGAAGCCATACATCCCTCCAAGAGGGAAAGCCTTGTGCAGTGCCAGGGAGGTGGAGAGGCGCATCTGAGGTGTAATCTTGGCTCTATGGCTCTCTTAAACAAGTTTCCCAAGTCTCTCTGAGCAGCCGTCAATTAATTTGTTCAGGGGGGAGGGTCATCGCTTCTCCTGTGGAGCCTCGGAGAGAATGAAAAAGGGACTGTGCGTAGGGAGCATGACACCTAGCAGGCACCCAGGGCTGGCAGCCCCTTCGCCTTCTAACCAGGAGCTTTCCGAGGACCACCTCGGGTTCCGGAACAGCGGCGGCATGAAGGCATCCCCCCAGGGAAAGCTGAGGGGTCAGGGCTCAAGCAATTCCCTAGTTCCCTTTGGTCCAAAGGAAAACGAAATTAAACCTCATGGGGTTTGTGTTTTGTTTTGTTTTGTTTTGGCTTTGGGGTTTTTGTGTGTGTGTGTGTTTTCTTGACATTAGACGGCACCTCAACCCCAGTTGTCATTCAAGGGCCTAAAAAGTCATTAGCAGAGACCACGGAGGGTAAACAAACAAATACACAGAAGAAGATGCACCGGACCTAGCAAACTGTAAGCAGAACCGGAAACCAGAAGAAAGGGGGACACAACCTGAAGAGAACGTTGGATAGAAGGAGACAAGGGTTTGGGGCTACCTAAGGGAGGAAGTGCAGAAAAGGGAAGCTGGTTGGAAACAGTGGGTAATGGTGACCCAAAAAAAAAAAAGTTCAAAAAAATAAATGAGTGGGCTTGAGAACAGGAAGCAGACCAGAGGAAGTAGAAAAGGCTGGGCAGGGGAGGCAAGCGGGAGGTTCTTTAAAAGCTCAACGCCATTTAGTCAAATCTTGATGTAATGGAAGAGAGTGTGAGGAGGCCCGAGAACAGTCCAGGGGAGATGGCTCCTGCTGGCTTCCGCCCTCAGCTGTGCAGAGCAGCCTTGGTTGGCAGTGAGCATGAACTTCACCCTGGCATGCACCCTTCCCCTTGCAGTCACGTCCATGTGGAACCTACCTAGCTGAGGCTCACCCCATTGGATTCTGGTGTCCTCAGGGACCAGGAAAGCCAATGTCCAGCCTACGTGGAAGCCAGTTTGACCCCTGACAGCCCTCTGACCTCCCCTGAAGGCCATCCCCACGGACCAACCCTACTCCCATCCGCCGCCTGGAGGCCGGATCTCCAGTCTCATCTCCCAGTCCTGGATCCAGAAAGAAAAGGCCCACCCAGCTCAGGCTCACCTGTTCTAAAAAGGTCCCTTGATTAGACTATCAAGTTCAATGGAATAATTCAGTGAAGGAGAAGTCCCACCTGCAGTCAGGTTTCTGATGCAAACGGCACCCTCACATGCCCCAGGCCTGTGTCCAGCAAGGCTGGGTTCGAACTGGCTCAAGGGCTCAGACAGATGCAAATTCCCTCCCCAACCACGTAAAACCCCGGGCCACCCCCGAGTCACACAGTCACCGCGGCAGCTGGGCCTTGACATCTGCACAGAAGGAGCCCAAATGGCTCGTGCTGGCATCTGTCTCATGACCAGCTATGTCCAGCAGCCATGCGCTGAAAGTGTATGTTGAGATGAGTGACTGTCTTTTCTAAGTTGTTTTCTCTTTGGAGAGCTGGTGGGCCTGCGCTGTCTCCTGGGGCTCTGTATGGGAAGGCTGTATTCTAGGCCTTTCATTCATTCTTTCATTCATTCATTCACTCATGCATTTACTCACACATTCACTCATTCATTCATTTGACATACTAGGGACCCACTAAGCCCTCAGAGATCAAGGGTCCCTGGCCCGTGATCAGAAAGGACACCCGTGTACCCTGTGAATGCCCCTGGGAATGGGGCAACAGAAGGCCTGCTCTTGCCTCTACTCACACGGAACTCTTCGGGAGAAAGGCCTAGAGCACAATATTAATTCTTCTGTAAGTGTTCCTTCCTGTGCATTTGTTCTGTTGTGCAGATGTCTCCCTCTGTTGAACAGTGGCCTGCAGAGCTGAAGAGGACGCCACTGTTTCTTCTTAAGAACCCGTAGTCTTAGGACAGGGGAAGGGGTATAATGCAAAGTTGGGAAAAACTTCTGAGACTGATCACATCTGAGCCCCAACTGCAGCCCTGCCACGCGCCAGCCGTGTGGCCTTAAGTAAGTTGCTCACCCTCTCTGAGTGCATCTACTTGCCCATAGAGATAATAATCCTGTTGTGTGTCGGCTACCATTTACTGAGCATGCACAACATGCTGTTGTTATTATTTTGGAATCTAGGCTTTGAGGAGCTCACTGAAAGCAGTGTTCCTCCATTCCTTCCTCTGTATCATGGTGCAGAATTGCTCACAGCAGGACTCCAGCATGCTGAGGAAGCACCTACTATGTGCAAGTGCTGAGGCAGAGCAGTGAGAGCTGGGACACTTCTGGGGTCTTTGCTGGTAATGCTGAGCCACCAGCGAGCTGAATCCTCACATGAACAGACCCTGTGGATGGCAGGGAGTGGTCCCAAGCTAGACCAATGCCATGACCAACCGGTCTTACTTGCAATAAGCAATGAGGCCACCAGTTGGGCACAATCACCCCTTCCCAAGCACATCTGAAATGGCATTTCATCTTGAGGATAAATTGGCACACGCCTGCGTTCTGTCCTTACCAAAGTCTTGGTCTGTGTGAAGTCTTCCCCACTGAGATGACAAGCCCCGTCATGGCTGAGACTACGCCTGACTGATCTCTCCACACGCCCCCTGCCGTGCTGAGCCCAGTGCCCCTGGACACTTACTGTGTGCTTGCTGAATGGATGCTGAACTGCTCCAACCGGGACTACCCCTGGCTTATCTGGTGTCTGCGTGCCAATTAGAAAAAGTGTCCCTGTGCATGTGGCTGCCTGAGCCAGGGCCCTCAGCATGGCGAGGGGCTGCATTTGGACCTCCTTGCCACTCAGCCTGGAAGTCAACTGTCTGTTTCTACCATCCCCCAGCTCTGGTCCCAGCCTTCCCTCCCTCTCATCACGAACATCCCTGGAGCCATTCAGCAAGGCAGTGAATTAAACACAGGACTTTCCCTTCGGAGTTGCAGAGAGAACCAAATAGATAATAATGTGGAGTGTTTGTCCGTGAGTCTGATGGGTCTCTTCTTTCACTCCTCTGGGCCGTAGTGAAAGCTCAGTAAAGCTTGGCTTGCTCCCTCCTCCTTCCACCCTCTCCCCTCCCCCCCAAAATTATAAAGAAAACGTTTTTATTTCAGGGGAAAATAATAAAATATCCATTCCACACCAAATACTCACAGTTTGGGTAGGAGTGAAACATGAGTCCACGGGCTGCCTGGGTGATTCCAAACGTCCAAGGTGCTTCTGCTTTCTCACCTAGTGTATGTATTAAGCACCTGCTGTATACAATGCACTGTGCCAGGTGCTCACTTCACAACGGCACTGTGGGCAGTCACGAGAATGAACCCCAGTCTTGCAGGTGAGGAATGTGAGGCCCAGAAGTTCCAAGTTCACCCAAGGTCACTAGGTCAGAGAAGACACACAAGGGACACCACCTTGGGAGAGCCCAAGTCTGCAGCCCTCACTCTTCCTGCCCATCACCTGCTCTCCCTCCTCAGTGGCCGAGGGACACCTGCCTGGAGATTTATAGGAGGTCCCTGTGCGTAAGGCAGTGCCAAGAGTGGAAATCAAACCCAACTCATGCACATTTGGCAAAATCAATCTGATCCAAATGCACAAAGTTCCTGGGCTGCAGGATGGAGCTCAAGAACTCGAAAAGCTGCACCGTGATTTGTATTGACCTTGGCCTCCTCTCCAGGTCAGCATGCCGGCTCCTTTCACTGGGAGGAAGGGGAGGGAGAAGGAAGTTTGCCCTGGGATCCTGAATGATGACCTCCAAGGGCCTGACTGCACACCCTCCCATCCACACTTCTGGGAAGACGTGCATCTGCCACCAGCCACGGGCACCAAGGAGCGATTTCTGTTTCCCCCTCTCAGCTGGCACCATCCGAAACAAAACTAACCTTCGTGTGGTTCAACACGGTGGCATATCAGCCATTTTACATGGTTCAGCTGAAATGTTATTGGTTAAGGTCACTGCCAGAGGTTCCTTTGTGAGAAAAGGGCCCTGCAGCCTAAAGCAAAGGAAGCATAGACTTGTGCTGGGGGTGGGAGCTCCCTCCCAGCCTGAGACGGCCCAGGTTGGAGCCTTGGCCCACTAGGTCCTGGCAGGGTCTGGGTCAGATGCAAAAATGGGCCTGGGTGCAGGGCAGAGCCCATCTCTGCGTAGGTGGGTGGGCTCTCACCTTGGCACCTCACCAGCTGAGTAAAGCCAGCATGAAAAGGAAGCAGTGGGGTGTGAAAACTCCCTTGGTTGAAGAAGTGTGAGCACTACTTTTAGTTGTGGTGGGGAGGGATGCAGCGACAACCAGGAGGTGCGCCCTGCCTGCGGTTGGGGTTTCTGAGGTGCCTGTCTGTGGCACCACAAGGCGCAGCGGGAGCCCCGGCGACCAGCATTCCTGCGAGGCTGCTCTTGTAGCCTCTGGAATGAATGAGGAGCCAGTCCTAGAGGGGAGGAGGGGGGACATGGGGCAAGTGTTACTCCCCAACCTGTGCAGAAATGTCTTCTCTTTCCATGTTTGTTCAGGAGGAAACAGGAAGTAAGAAGCGGAAGGAGAGTGTGGGGCTGCTCACGATCAAGTGGATGAGCCACGCAGGGCTGGCGCAGCAGGCTGAGCACAGCCCTCCACTGGGGACCAAGCAGTTCCTTCCACTGGCTGCAGAGGCCTGGAGGGCGGCCACACCTGCTCGTGTCTAGGAGCGATGGTATGACCCACCATCTGGGTTTGCTTAGAAGGCAGGAATTCCTGCAGGGGAGGCTTTCGGTGCTAAAACTGGAAAAATCCTGGGCGAGTCGACACAAGGTAGTCACCATAGAGCAGGGGACTCTGTGTCTTACCCACTATGCAAGAGAAGGACGCGTCTCCCGGAGACAAGGCTCCCAGAAACAAAGACAAGGACTTCTGGGTGTGGGTCTGCTGAGGGCCCTGGAGAGCGTCTGGGGCCTCTTTCCAGTCTCAGTTTCATGCAGGGGACAGTCGGTCCAGAGGGCGGAAGGGTGGGAATGAGGGAACAGGGTAGAGAACTTCTTTAGGGAGTTGGGACTAGAAGTGGGAATCAGGGCTGCACCCCTCACCCCCTTGCCCGTGGTCCTCTCTCCCCTATCCACACACGGGTAAAGCTAGCTACTTTTGAAAAAGCTTTGAAAAAATATGACCAAAAAAAAGGTTTGTCTTATGCTTCAAAAAGCTTAGATTCAGCCCTGGCTGGCGTAGCTCAGTGGATTGAGCTCAGGCTGCGAACCAAAGCATCGCAGGCTCGATTCCCAGTCAGGGCACATGCCTGGGTTGCCAGCCAGGTCCCCAGTGGGGGCCACATGAGAGGCAACCACACACTGATGTTTCTCTCTCTTTCTTTCTCCCTCCCTTCCCCTCTCTAAAAATAAATAAATAAAATCTTTTAAAAATTTAATTTAAAAAATTTTTTAAAAAAGCTTAGATTCTGATGCTGGGGGACCCACTGACTGGGTGACTTTGGACAAGTCACTCTCGGAGACCTGGCTTCCTCTTCTGTCAAAGGAGTCAGTTACAGCCTCCATCAGAGACAGTCGTGGGGATACAATGAGACAGCGTGTGTGACATTGGGAAATGGATCGCTTATGCACCAACCACTATTTGTCCCTAACAGTGTGCCTATGTACGGGGACAGACAGGATTCTGACTTCGTTTCTCTGAGAACTCACGCCATTCCTTGTTTTCCCTTCCGCTCCAGGCCCCCACCATGCCCACCCTCTTGCCTGAAATCGTTTCAGAAGCCTTTCAGTATGATGAGAGTGCGGAGGCCTGTAATCTGGGGGACATCGTGGGCTTCGGGACCACCTTCCTGCCCATAGTGTACTCCCTCGTCTTTGCCTTTGGCTTGGTGGGAAACGTGCTGGTGGTGTTTGCCCTCACCCACAGCCGGAAGCCCAAGAGCATCACCGACATGTACCTCCTGAACCTGGCCTTGTCCGATCTGCTCTTTGTAGTCACCTTGCCCTTCTGGATCCACTATCAGATCAGGGACGAAGGCTTCCATAACGCTGCGTGCAAACTCACTACCGCCTTCTTCTTCATTGGGTTTTTTGGAGGCATATTCTTCATCACCATCATCAGCATCGATAGGTACCAGGCCATCGTCCTGGCCGCGAGCTCCATGAACAACCGGACTGTGCAGCACGGCGTCGTCATCAGCCTAGGCGTCTGGGGAGCCGCCATTCTGGTGGCAGCACCCCAGTTCATGTTCACAAAACTCACGGAGAACGAATGCTTTGGGGACTACCCTGAGATCCTGCAGGATATCTGGCCTGTGCTCCGAAACATGGAAGTAAACATTCTTGGCTTCCTGCTCCCCCTGCTAATCATGAGTTACTGTTACTTCAGAATCCTGCGGACGCTGTTTTCTTGCAAGAACAACAAGAAGGCTAAAGCCATTAAACTGATCTTTCTGGTGGTCACCGTGTTTTTCCTCTTCTGGACACCCTACAACGTTATGGTTTTCTTAGAGACGCTCAACCTCTACAACTTCTTTCCCAGCTGTAACATGAAGCGGGATCTGAAACTGGCCCTCAATGTGACCGAGACGGTCGCGTTTGTCCACTGCTGTCTCAATCCCTTTATCTACGCATTTGCTGGGGAGAAGTTCAGAAGGTATCTCCACCACGTGTATAGGAAATGCCTGGCTGTTGTGTGCGGTGGTTCCGTCCACGACTCGTTCCCTGCTTCGGAATCACAAAGGAGCAGGAGGGAAAGCGTGCTGAGTAGCAATGCGACTTACTTCACCAGTGACGGAGATGCGTCCATTGCTCTCTGAAGAGATCCCCAAAACCTTGTCCCTACAGACAGCCTGGGTCTCCTGAGTCTGACACTGAGAATGAGGATGCATTTTTTTTCTTTCTTACATGCAAGAAATAATGGGCCCAATTACCCTTTCCCCTCCCCCCAAAAAACACCTTAAGGTGTTTTTGAAAATCGTGCTCAAAATTTGAATGATAAAGGGCAGGCATGTCTCTTACTGCAAAAGTTGGGGCTTTTCGGTTTGATAAAAGTTTGACTCAGATTAGCTTAGCTAAAAAGGAGGCGGTGAGTATAGTTCACTCTGCGGCACCAGCCAGGGGCTGGCTGAGGCCCGAGAGTGCACGGACCCTGGCTTGAACCTCCCCAGAATTTCCTCTCTGACTCTCAGATCTCTGAGTGGTGACAGAGTGCCCGGACTCAGATAGCACAGCTTTGCCATCAGAAAGGGCCTGAGACTCATTCCTCCCTCTCTGGTTTCAAGGTCAAAATTCCCAGGGAAGGGCTCTGATTGGCCAAGTTTGTATCGGCTGCCCATCCCTGGATCAGGTGGTGGTGTCCATGGACAAGGGACAGAGAAGATGGCAGTTTCTGTTCCCATCTTATGGCTAGAGGTTCGACAAGACATATTTACAAGAAGTTGGAGGGGTGGGTGCTGCTTTGATCACACAGAACGAGAGCTGCCCACCAACCTCACCATGTGCCTGGCCCAGCCTTCCCTCCCATCACACCAGGCAGTCCACACTACTAGCCTCTTCTTCAATAAACTCTTTCTCTCATGTGCCCAAACCTACAAAGGCCCCCTATAGCCACCTGCCTCAAGTCCAAACTCAAATGCCTGGCATCTAAACCCCTCCGTCATGTGGTTCCACCAAGAGATTCTCCATTGCCTCCTCCTTTCAAAGGACTCCACTCACCCTGTCAGCCACATGCCTTCCCTCTGGCTTCATGTATCCTCACCTGCTCCTGGGCCCAAGGAGAGAATAAGAAAGAACCCTTGCCCACACGGAGAAGGGTTTCCAATCCCAGCTCTCTGCCACTTACCCACTGGGTAGCTTAGGGCCAACCGAGCTTCAGTTTCCTCGTCTATGCAATAGAGATGATGGCACTTTTCACATCAGTAGCATGGTTTCCAGCGTAAAGAACCAGCTACCAACTGTCGCAGTTTCCGACACTCTTGTGCGGTTCCCAGACTTCAGCTTGCCCCCCACCTGGCACCATGCTTGAAGCAGTGGCATGGACAGAGCCCAAAGGAGCCTGCAGTTGGCTATAGCCCAGATACGGAGGGGGCTGGCTTTTGGTGGACACTCCTGGGTGCACAGTAGCCTCCCCCGGCCCAGCCCTCCATACTGCCTGGAACACTCCCTCCCAATCTTGTGGCAAACCCCTGCCCATCTGCAGATAACCACATCATTCAGGCCACCGCCCAGCCAGGGAGCCAGGGCCGAGGGAGCAGCTTTCTTTGTTCAGTAAACATTTAGAATGACCTAAACTTCAAAGCTTGAAAAAACAACTCCGATAATGCTAAAGAAAATGTCATCTACAATCCAACCACACAGTATGTCCTTTGCTCATCCAGAGTTTGTTCATACCCTCGCATGTGTAGAATTGCAATCATAATGCACAGTTCTGTGATCTGCTTTTTTTCTCTTAACATTCGGCCACACACAGCTCTCTGCTTCTCTGTAGTTGTGTGGTTATCATTGCAGAAGGCTCTGCCGGGTTGTGTGCTCATTAAAGGCATTTGACTCATTGCTGTACTTCCCATACCTCCTTAGCAGTGTGTTTGTTTAATCAATGAGCAAAGAAAACATGTCCCATCCAGGTTACGTACTGTACCTTCGCACGATGCAATACCATGCAGCAGAAAGAGAGAAGGAGCTCCTACCCTGGAGACAGCATGGATGGATCAGGAGAGCATTATGCTAAGTGAAGCAAGCCAGGCGGTGAAAGACAAATACCATATGATCTCACCTATAAGTAGAACCTAATCAACAAAACAAACAAGCAAGCAAAATAGAACCAGAGACATTGAAATGAAGAACAAACTGACAGTGACCAGAGGGGAGGGAGGAGGGGGGAAAGGGGGGAAAGAGGGAAAGGTGGTCAAGGAACATGTATGAAGGGCACGTGGACAAAGCCAAAGAGGGGTAGGATCGAGGGTGGGAGGTGGGGATGGCTGGGGGGGGGGGGATGGAGGGGAAATGGAGACAACTGTACTTGAACAACAATTAAAAAAACATTTAGGCCTGGCTGGTGTAGCTCAGCGGATTGAGCTCGGGCTGTGAACCAAAGGATCGCTGATTTAATTTACAGTCAGGGCACGTGCCTGGGTTGCAGGCCAGGTCCCCAGTAGGGGGACGCATGAGAGGCAACCACACATTAATGTTTCTCTCCCTCTCTTTCTCCTTCCCTTCTCCTCTCTTTAAAAATAAATAAATAAAATCTTTAAAAATATATTTAAAAGAACTTATATGTATGACTCATGGACATGAACTAAGGTGGGGCGATGGGGATTCGGGTGAGGGGGTGCAGGGCAGAGGGAAATAAAAGGGGGAAAAACGGGACAACTGCAATAGCATAACTAAGAAACTATATTAAACATTTCATTTATTTCTAATATTTACCAAATACATGTGTGATTTACTTTCTCTCCTTCAATTATTTCCTTTGAGTAAATCCCACACTACAGGGACAATGGGGTCAAAGGGCACAGGAACTCTTTAGCTGCTGACACATGCACGTCAAAGTAGCATATCGCAAAGCCTTTATTAAGTATATATTCTACACGACCGGGTCGTCCCAAAGACGAGTGAGACTGGGCCTCTGCCCTCCACGCCTCACCAGTGCCTAACATTTAAGCAAGAGAAGTGAACAAATCAGCCTAATTTGCAGTAATTGGTAACACAGGGGCAGTGACACCTGACCTGAGTGTGTAAGGGTAAGGGGCTCTCCAGGCAGAAAGGGGGGGATGGCATTCTGGGGCAAGGGGACTGCAGAGGTGAAGGAGGTGTGCAGGAGCTCGGGGCTCTTAGGAGAGAAGTGAGACACGGAAAGGCACTGGGAGCGGACTGGGCTCTGCAAACCTTCTGGAGCGCCGGCTCCGACAACCAGTGGAGGGAACCCGCCTCAGGCACTCCCCGGGTCACTCCATTATTACTTGGTCCTCATTCCAGCTGTTGAATCGTGAAAACTTTTCATTAAATGTTAACTTATTTCTGGACGCCCAGGAAGAGAGAAAGAATTCTTTTGGCCTGAGCAACAGAATCAGAGCGACACAACGCTTTCATTTCTGGAAGAAAATTAAGGGTGTATGATAAGAAACACTTATTTATTCAATTATGCTGCCTAAGACAGAACAGGGAGAAAGCAAGCAAGCCTGTTGAAAATCGAAACCCTGTGTAGCGATGATACCGGTGTCTGAGCAAAGGAGGCACATTCAAACAGAGCTGCCAGCCCTGGCACACAAGCGGGTGGGACCCACCACTGCTTCTCAGCTTCCCTCGCGCTTCCCCAAAAGCAGAGGAAAACACGGACCCCGGAGACAGCAGAATCTGCAACGGAGCCCCAGCATGTTAACCCAGCGACCTTTCACAAGTTATCTACCGTCACGAGGCTCAGCGTCATCACCTGGAGATAGGGATCAGTGTAGTGCCCGCCTGCTAAGATTGCGATGAGGATTTACTAAGATTTTACCTCCCCCGTGCTCACAACACAGGTCTGGCAAAGCAAGCTCGAATACCTGGTGGAAACTGCTTTGAGTCTTTTTCATCTTATTATTAAATTGAAACTTTCCTGGTGAGGAAACTCATACTAGCTTGCCTTGGCCTTCTTGCTTTTTCTTAGTCCCAGAATCATAGAATTGTGGGTGGTCAGAGATAATTGGTGTCAAACCCGCATTTTGCAGGTAAGAAACAGAAGGCTCAGAGAGGGCCAGGGGCTGGCCCAAAGTCACACAGCGAACTAATGAAACAGGTCGGTCCCATACTGTCAGGCCACTGACCCTCCTCTCTCACTTTGGTGACAATACAGACCAGTCCCGCAGTGACTCTAGTTAACAATGCTGTAGTGTGTATTTGAACGCTGCTAAGAGAATAGATTTTAAAAGCTCTCACTGCAAAAAAATGTAATTATGTGAGGTGGCGGATATGTTAGCTGACCTTACTGTGGTGATCAATTGGCAATATACACATAAAAAATCACTACATTAGCCCTGGCTGGCATAGCTCAGTGGATTGAGCCCAGGCTGGGAACCAAAGTGTCCCAGGTTTGATTCCCAGCCAGGGTACATTCCTGGGTTGCAGGCCATAACCCCCAGCAACCGCACATTGATGTTTCTCTCTCTCTCCCTCTCCCTCCCTCCCCTCTCTAAAAATAAATAAATAAAATCTTTTAAAAAAATCACTACATTGTGCACTTTAAACTTACATGTTGTCGTATGTCAATTATATCTCTGGAGAAAGGAGCAGAGACCATAAGGGTAGGCCATAGAAATTCCCCAGAAAGAAAGTCTGCACGCAGATGACTTTGGCAGGAAGGGGAGGCCTGCCCGCGAGAATTCAGAGTTTAGCAGAATCCGTCTATTCACAATGGCAGGTGCAGCCTGGGTGGGGCCGCCTGTGGCAACAGCTGTTCTGTGATATCAGTAGTATCTCTAATGAAAGATGGTCAGCAGGCTCCACAGCAAAGGATGCCGGGAGTCCCAGAGGCCAGTGCTATTGGCGGCCTGCAGCAGGACCTGGGTGGGTGAACAGAGCCTTAGACCAGAGGGGTTGCTGTCGGGGGGATGGTGACACCCTGGGGCTGCCCCAGGACTTGGGGGGAAAGCCAAGTCTCATCCAAATAATCCTACTTTAGGCTTATTCTACGCTCATTAAATGGCCACCTAAGGGAGCAGTCAGCTTTCCAGGGAGCTTACTACCAAGACAGAGAATACATGCTTTGGGTTACTGGGAAGAGCCCATCGCCCCTTACAACCCACTGCACCTGGAGTGTGTCTAGGATCTGGTGGGCCACCCATCATCTCTCTGAGATGCTGTCCCTGAGCACCCAGGGACAGAATTCACCTGTGGCCCCACAGGTCGACAACTATACCCGGGACTGCGGAAACCCAACTCTGAGAGGTCCACCTTAGGCACCACCTGGCCCCTAGACAGTGTCCCAGCCGGTGCCCTCAGATTGGGGCAGCCTGTCCCAACTCACAAGCTAAGTTTCTTCTCCACCTGCGCCCCACTCTCCTGCCCCACGGGGACCACTTCAGTTTTGCCATGACTTGCAATAAATACTGTTGGCTCAACTTGCTGAGCTAGCAACCACATTTGGACTACCCCAAAGCAGTATTGTCTGAGAGCAAGGGAGAGAAGTGGGTCTCGGCAAGTTTAGAAATATCCGGTTTCCCTCCGAGACATCCTCCATCCATAGGAGGGCCAAGTGGCTTTCTCAAAGACAGGCAGTTCCATTTCTGTCGTGTGAGGCACCTCGTTAGGCAACAGCCAGAGTTCCTCCATCCACAGACCCACCCTAGACAGCTCTAGAAACCACAGAACAACAGGCAAGGCAGGGAAAGTCCTCTTTTGCCTCATCCTTTTAGGTAGAAACAAAAATACATCTGATGTTTTAAAAGATTTTATTCATTTATTGTTAGAGAGGGGAAGGGAGGGAGAAAGAGAAATATCAATGTATGGTTGCCTCTCACGCACCCCCCCACCAGGGACCTGGCCCTCAACCCAGGCATGTGCCCTGACTGGGAATTGAACTGGCGACCCTTTGGTTCGCAGTCTGGCACTCACCCACGGAGCCACACTCATCACTGGAGGAGTAGCCACATCAGAGCACAGTGGTCAACTTCTCCCCCAGTGTGAGGGCACCTTCTCATGCCAGGACAGCTGTCAGAGGAACGTGAGGATTTGCCTGATCAGGGAAGGAATGCTTGAACCTCCACAAACATTGTCTCCAATGTCTCGCCCTCTGGGTCCACCTTCCTTCTTCCCATCTCCCATGGTCCTCTCAATGGTCTCCCTAATTTTAATTCTTTTTTCCTTTCTTCATCTTTCTTTTTCATTTCTCTTTAGAGCCCCTTCCCAGATCTGCCCTCCAGCCACCATCCCCAGCCAGAAGGGCTGCAGAGGGATGGGGTGGGGCTCACACTGTCCTCACGTGAGTAGGGAAGCTTTGACCCGATGCCCACACACCGCCGGCTCCCCGTGCTGGTGCTCCAGGGGAAGCAGGTGGTCCCCACTCCCAGCCTCCAGGACTTGCACCTGGGCCTCTCAACGAGCCCATTTCCCATAGGGCGGCTTTATCCATCAGCATCCAGCCCACACCTGTCAGCCCTTCGGCCAAGAATGGAGGGAAGCGGGGCGTCTTTGATACCCCCAACCTTCCTCCCTGCACAATGATCTATTTCAGTCCCCACGTGGTCACCAGTGCAGTGGAGTGCCATCAATCCCCATTGTCAGGGGGAAGCTGACAAATTCAATACTTCTCCTTTGGGGTGAGTTGCAAAACTCTTCCTCAATCCCCAGCATTATAAATCCTGTTTTTACTGTTGCAGCTACACATACAAATTCAAATAGCATCTTTATAGGACTGGGCAATAAAACCACAACTTATCCCGAAATGGGTTTCCGAGGCCCTCAGAAGAGAGGACTACGAGGGGCGATTTCAGCAGCGTCCCCTCTGCGCCTGACGGGACAACAGAGGCACCTGGGAGCACTCTGAAGGACAAGCTGACTCCAATCCTTATGTTTCAAATTCAAGGAATCGGGCCCGGTTGAGCGGTCTGAGAATGATGCATGCCCAGAAGGGCAGCATCGTCCAGGGAAACGCCAGCATCCCAGTACAAACTGACTCAGAGAAAGGAACTCCTGTACCACGTGTGTGTGTCTGCTGCACACGGGTGCTGAGCTGGGTGGCCGTGGCAAGGGTGTCTGCAGCCCTCGGCCTGACCCGCACCCAGCCCCAGGGCAGTCGCCAAAGTCTGAGAAACCGGTACGCTATCCTTCCAAGTCAGGGTCACACCACTGTGCTGGCTGTGACCCACAAGAGGCCCCTAATGAGGAGGTTTCGGGGGATGACTTCCGGTTGACAAAGACAAGTGCGTGGTCTTTTCCTGAGCTCACGCTCTCACTCCTTGGGAGTGTTGGGACGGGTTCCCGCCCCAGCCCTGGGGACAGGGAGCCTCTCCAGCTGAGCGGACTTGGCTCCCACTGTGGGTGCCCTCCTCCTGCTGTCTGTGGGGGGGTGCGGCACAGAGATGAGAAAGCACCTAGGTTTTCAGAAGGAGGAGGGGGAGGAGGTTCGGGCATATATCCCCAGGGGAAAGGCTGGCTCTCTCGAACTTACCGGCTGACACGCCTGCCACCCAGAACTGAGTTTGATGGACTTTTCTTTCATTCCTTCTAAAGGATCTCCCATCTTGTGGACTGGGGGTGGTTTCCTGAAAAGCTGTCCTTGCAGACTCCTCACCTGGCATGATCCAACCATGAGAGTGACCACTAGGGGTTAACCTAGTGTGCGCTCTGCCTGGCAGTGTCAAAGGTCAGCGTGTACGTGGACCGGCCCCTCCTCGAGACCAAGCCACCTGATGGTTACCTTTCACCAGAACTCTTCTCCCACAGGTCACCTCTGAAAGACAACGTGTACAGGAGCCCTAGAGGGACACGAGCCAGTGCAGAACCCAGCGCCTGCATGCAGTGTCTTCCTCTGTAAAACGAGGGTGACAATAACAGTCACTCCCTAGTGCTGTAAGGATGAAAAGAATTACTCGTCGTGAAGCTCTTAGACCTGGGCCCGGCACGTAGCCGACATCCCATGCCCAGGAGTTGCAGAACTGGTGATTGCCACGATCAGAAAATGGTCAGGCTGGGGTTTCAGAGCGGTGCTGCCCTGCCACACTCTCCCCACAAAGCTGTTCTTAATCAGGGAATTTTCATTTCTTCAAGTTCAAAAGTGAGCATTAGGAACTGAAAGGAGAGGTCACCTCTGAGACTCGTGTTACTACCGTGTGACCGGATGCTTTGAGTTCTGGTAGCCTTCCCTGTCGGCCCCTGGTTGGTATGGCGGGGGACTTACCAGCCTGAAAGCACCCAGCGCTCTCCTCTCGGACGAGAATTATCCTTCTTTGTATGGGAATGTGAAGAGCATGTCAGAGGGACTGAGGAAGTTCACTTCAATCTTTTTTCATCTTCAGATTTCGTAAAAAAATTAAATGAACCATTTCAAGCAGCTAAAACCTGGCCCCTGGAAGGAGAGGAAGAATTAAGACGAAGAAAGTTGCTTTCCCGTGTTTCCCCAGCTTTTTATTTAGAAAAATTTTGAAGTTAAAAAGTTAAATGACTAGTGCAATAAGCACCATGTAACCTTATTTGGATTCACCAGTTTTAACATTTCACATTTGTCCGATCTCTCCTCATGGAACCAGAGAGGAGAGATTGGAGAGAGAGAGAGAGAGAGACTGGTTTTTCTTTAGCTGAACCTTTCGAGAATCGTTTCACAGACATCTTGATATTTACCAGCTAATCACATCAGCATCGTCTTCTAAGAGGAAGGACTCTTCCCACATAACCACAAGATCATTATCACACACACACACAAAAGAAATTAACACTGATTCAACAATTTCATGTAACACAGTTCATATTCAAATTGTCTCCAATTGTCCCCAAACTTTCCCTTCCAGCTTTAGAAAACATCCAGGCTCCAGCGGAGGTTCAGCACTGGATTTGCAGCTGATTGTTACCATGGCCCATCGGTCAACTCTAATCTCCAGCGGGAGTTGGCAAACTTTTCCTGGGAAGGGCCCTCCTGCTCTCTGTCTCAACTACCTACTCTGCTGTTGTAGCACGAAAGCATCCATAGACAATATTGAAATGAGTGGGTGTGGATGTGTCTTAATAAAACTTTATTTACAAATACAGAAGAAGGACTGGATTTGACCCACAAACTAAGTTTGCCAGCCCTTGATCAAAGGTATTCCCCCTGTTTTTTTTTTGGGGGGGGTCTTTCAAGATCTTGACACTTTTGATGAGTCCAGGCCAACTGTCTTGAAGAATATCCCATACGCCGCTAGTTTTGTCTCATTGTTTCTTCATGATCAGATAAGGTTAGAATGTTGGGCAAAAATGCAAGAGAGAAGAAGCTGGGTACTTTGTACTGCATCGCACCAGGAGACACAGGAGGTCAGCTTGTCCCATAATTGGTGAGATTAATTTCGATCTCTCGGTTAAGGTGGTATCTGTCAGATATTCCCATTGTAAAGGCCCCCCCCCCGCCACCTTGTAATTAAAAAGTGAGGAGAAACTTCCAGACCATGTGAATATTTCGTTCCCCCAAAACCTTTCACCCAACGGTTTTTAGCATTGATACCTATGCACTGATGATCCTTACCCGGATCAGTTATTACACTGAATTTTGCACAACTGAGATGTTCAAATTCTACCATTGCTTCTGTACTGTGAACTGAATGGAGGCTGTGGTATGCTCTCCTGGGTCCGCTTCAGGACTGGGACACTTGTTTCTCTGGCTGCTCAGTGTGTTGCCTGCTGAGGTCCTGCCCAGGAATTAGCCTCAGTGGAAAGACACTGTCTTCCTCAGGGTCATGGGCATCCCCCCATGACAGTCCTCCTCTCCGACAGTGTAGTGGGAGGGAAAACAAAGGCCCAGGCCTCTCGCCCCAACCTGGGACAACCCTAATGGGTCACCCCAACCCTTGAAAACTGAGCTCCTTGTGAAGCCTGCTATGATGACATCACAGTTCACCCCCCCAGCCTGGCCCAATCGTGCTTTTTGGAGTCCCCCCATGGCATTCATCCTCGACGCCTTCCCCGGTAAACCCCCTGCATACAAATCTCTACCCTCTAGTGTATCTCCTGGGGAACTCAATCTGTGACATTTATTCTCCTACCAAAGGTACCTTTTCTCCTATACTTCCTTTCCCTAGCCCTGAGCATTACCACGGTTTCCTGGATGCTTCTGAAATTCAGTGTGTTATAATCCATCTCCATCATTATTCTTTTCGGATGCTCAGATTTTTCTAGGTTTGACCAATGGGAGCCCCTTCAAGCTGGCTCCTGTGTCCTTTTCATCTGTCCCCATTAGTATTAATATTTGAGCAAGTCCTTGCTTTCTAGACTTAGATCAAACAAAATAACCCCATCCCTCCTTCCCAAGAAACCAGTTCAAGAACTGAGTCTATGCCAATTAGCTCTTGGCTTTTCTCTCTCAATGAATGAGTCGAGGGATAATCCAATCAACGCAAAGATCGTACGTCTCGTTCCAGACACCATGGTACACAGGAATCTATGAAGCTGCTGCAGCCTTTCGGTCCCCATGAGGGCACCGGTCTGAAGAAGTCGAATATGGGCAAAAACAAAGAGCAGAGGAAACAGAGAGACAGAGCTAGAGCTCTGGTCCAACCATATCTGAAGCCTACATACCTTTGGTCTTTTTATATTTACAGTCTAAGCTGGTATGAGTCACATTTTCTGTTACTTGCTTCTGATACCACTGAGAGCTCCGCTTTGCAAGCTGACTTTGAGGTACCTGTGGGACGTCTCAGGGGTGCTGCAATTGCCCATTTTTGTAAGTCACAGAGTCAGGGTTCTCTTATCGATGTGTGTCCTCCTTATATTGTAACACCATAGTGAAACCATTAACCCTGCACTTGGCAAATATTTCGGTCCAATTTTGTTTTCGCTTTTGTTTTATTATGGATGTTGACAGGATGCTTTTCGGTTTTATTCAGATAAATCTACTGATTACTTCCTTTGTGAATTCTTCTTTGTTAGAAAGTCAAGAAGGACTTGGATAGACTCCAAAGTGTTGAAGGACCCCAGTGGAGAACCCACCGTATTCCACCCCCCTGGCTACAGAGATCAACCATGGGCGAGCGCCTGTCCCGAGATGGCACAAGGAGAGTCGGTTTCAGGACATTTGTGAGAACTGTTGGGAAAAAGGTCTCCCCCCCCTCTATCTCTCTGTTCAGAAACCTTGGCTGGTGGGGGTGGAAATGCAGACATGCTCACCACTGTTTTGCTACCATTAGTGTAGAATCTGCAGAGAATGAGGCCAACGCTAAGGAAAGTGGAACCAAACGATGATGAAAGAGAGACTGAGTTCTCATGACATAGCTTCATAACCTGCATCCCACCACACCCAAACGTTGAGACTTTTCATGACACGAGCTGGTAAATTCCCTTTTCTATTTGCTTCAGTTTAATTTGAATTTTTCATCACTTGCAACCGAGAGTTGGGCAATAAAGGGCATGGAACATAATCGCACTCGGAGACAACTGTTCTCTTTCAGACTAGAACGTGCCGAACTATCTTTGCCTCAAAGTGCCTTCGTCTAAGCCACACACCCATGCCACCCCCGGAGGGCCTTTGCCTCCTTGGGACACAGTCATTGTCCAGTTCCGCTGGGCTCTCTGGTGGGGTCCTGATGAGTGTCCCTTGGAGAGGGATCAGCAAGGACAGCATGACAGAGGATGAAAGGACGGAAACCTCTAGTAGGGTAGAAAGGCCCATTTCTCCTACCCACGCCTTGGCCTGGTCTCAGCCTCTGGCTCAGTGAGGCGGCTCTCCATCCAGGTACGCCAGCCTTCAAGCATTTGTTTTTCCCATGACCTGGGCATGTTTCTCAACCTCTCTGTCCTTCCCACATTCTCAAAAGTGTATGCACAATGGAGCCAACAATATACAATATACACATACATGCATATATGTACATATTTACTTACACATACTTATATCCCGTTTGCTTTATATGTGTACAGGAGAAAGAGAGAGAGACTTAGTTTAAGAAGTTGGTCTATGCACTTGTGGGGACTGGCAAGTCTAAAGCCTGCAGACCAGGCTAGAGATACATTTCCTTTTTCCTCCAGGGACTACAGTGTTCCCTCTTAAGGCCTTCACCTGACTGGGTAAGGCCCACCTCCACTGTGGAGGGTAATCTGCTTTACTCAAAGTCCACTAATTTAAATGTTAATCATCTATAAAAAAAAACTCTTCAGAGCAATATCTAGGCTGTTGTTTGATCAAACAACGGGATGCCATAGCCTAGCCAACTTCCCATATAAAATTAACCATCACAGGGCCCAACGCCCTGCAGGCATTCCCATACAGGGTTACTGATTTGAAGTGAATTCAGTGTATCCCCCGTAGTCCTATGGTTGGCTTTGAAGTTTAATGTACTAATTCTACAGTCATGAATAACACAGCTGTTTACAGCTGATAGAGCCCTTTTTAAAAAAATATTGTGTTCCTCTGCAGAAGTCTGGGTGCCTAGGGTGTGGCTGGCAGAATTATTAGCCTCATTTCACAGATGGAAAACATGAGGCTCAGTGTGAACCAAACCCGCCAACAGCTCACTGCCGTGTCCTGCGGCCAGCGCTCTGACACTGGTGCGCGGGGGCGGAGGGATCCCCCTCGTTCTGGCTTTGCTCTGGTTCCAGGAAAGCGGGTTGGATACCCGGTGTGCATCCAACTCCCTTCTTACCTTGTCTCTTGGACTATTTTCATAATTACTGCACTTCTAAAGATTACTTCATTCATTCGTTTTAGTTTTTCTGCTGGATAAGGAGCATCCTCTGTCCTTTGCTCCAGGGGCCTTGACGTGGCCCAGGTGGTCCCTAAGGCCCAGGAACTTAGGCTGCTGCCAGCCCAGAGGCCCCTTCTTGGACCTTCTGGCCATTAAAGCAAGGGTCACAGGCCCAGTTGCCAATCAGGGCCAGGTAAGAAACTTACGGCAGTGAGGAAGCTGGTGGGGTCTTCAGCACACTGAAGAAGGCGCGTCCCCCCCACACCATGGCAACCGGGATCCACTTCCGGGACACAGTGGCTTTGGGCAGCGCTGCACCTGTGTCTCCAAATATTTTAATATCTGGAGGTAGGGGTTTTTATAGGTGAAATCTGGTGTGACTCGGCAGCCAGTTTAAATAGTTGTGTTTTTTAAAAAATAAACACTGTGAGGAAAAGAAATAAAACACGGTGAGAGCCAAATAAAATGCATCTTCAGATCATCAGTCCTGCCCAGTGGCTAGACAAGAAAACCGGCCCTCCCACGTGGAGCCAGGCCAAGGCTACTTGTCAGGATGTTAAGGAGGGAAGCGAGAACACTGCATTCGCCGGTTTCCTGAGTGCAAGGTCAGAGGAGGGTCTTCCATGGGAGGCTCCGAGGTGGAGAAAGTGGGCGCCTGGCTCCCCAGCATTTCCACCGGCCCCTCCATGGCAGAGGGCACTGGAGTGTTGCCTGCAGGAGGAAGGCGTTCACCTCCTTGAAGACTTCGTCTCCGTCTCCGGCTATGCCCCAGCTCCTCAGGGTCAGAGAAGGGGGAGTGCCAGGAAGCTTCTTTAGCTGGAGAAAGGGACCAGCAGCGAACACGTGACACATTGGCTGGCTGCCTCTGGCAATGTAGGGGGGTGGGGCAGGGAAGGGAGGACCATTTCTTTTCTACCCAGACTCTTTTATACTCTTTGAGTTTTTTTACTAGGAACATTTATTTACTATCAAATCATCAACTTATCTACATGTTTTTAAAAAGATTTTATTTAGCCCTGGCTGGCGTAGCTCAGTGGATTGAGCGCAGGCTGGGAACCAAAGTGTCCCAGGTTTGATTCCCAGCCAGGGTACATTCCTGGGTTGCAGGCCATAACCCCCAGCAACAGCACATTGATGTTTCTCTCTCTCTCTCTCTCTCTCTCTATCTCCCTCCCTTCCCTCTCTAGAAATAAATAAATAAATAAAATCTTTTAAAAAAAGAAGTTATAAAAAAAAGATTTTATTTATTTATTTTTAGAGAGAGAAGGGAGAGAGGGAGAAAGAAATATCGATTGGTTGCCTCTTGCACACCCCCAACTGGGGACCTGGCCCACAACTCAGGCATGTGCCCTGACCAGGAATCGAACTTGCGGTCTTTTGATTTGCAGGCCAGTGCTCGGTCCACGGAGCCACACCAGCCAGAGCTATCTATATGGGGTTTTTCCTTTAATTTCTTATAATTATAAAATTCTAAGTGTTGTCAAAATGTTTCTTCTGCATTGTCTATTATTATAATTATTTATTAGTATACATTGAATCAACATCACATATTTATTGGAAACAATCTTAGTAAAACAGAAGGTATGTTCTCTCCTAATCAGTTCACGTGTCCATGGGCAAATATGACTTATGACAGAACAAGACAAAGTTTGGGAATAATTTTATTTCTATTTGTATTATTCATACAAATATAAAAGATAGGAAGGGATTTTCTAAAACAATAACAAGAACTCAATTTTCGGAAGCCTTTCCAGGTGAAATGCCAAACATCACATAGTAACCCATCATCATCCAAGTGTATTCTGAGGACCCAGCAGCGGCTAAGTCCATGAGCTCCTTCCTCAATTTTGCTGAAAACACAAAAAGACCCCTCTTGGCTGGTTCCCCTCTGAAAACAGGAAACAATTTCACAAGACTTCATACTCTCCCTGAACCTCTAAAGATGGTTGTCATCATCTTAAGACCCTGATCTTCCACTTTCCTTCCAAGATCTGTAAGCATGTCAGCTACTTTCTCACCCTTCCCAGGGACTGAGCCCACTTCCCCCTCTGATTGCCTCAGTCTTAATTGCAAGTCATTAATTCCGTCGTCCTTTGGTGTCCACTCCGACCCCAACTCCCATCTCGCGCCAGTTCCGTTCCTCTCTAGGATGAGCGCTGTTTTGAACACCCCAAGTCTACTGCCCTGCAGGTGCCCATCAAGGGCATCTTTAAATGTCCTGTGTCTCTAGTTCATCGACACTAAGGCACTGTGGGTGCCTTTTCTCCTACATTGTGGAACCTCGCCCAGGGAGGCACATCTGTAATCCACCATCGCTTGAGCAGCTCAAGTCCTTCCAACCAGGAGTCTTTACACGCGGGAGCAAGGACACCTCACCCAACCAGCCGCGCTGATCGAGGCCAGGAGGGGCAAGCAGCAGCAGCAGCCTCGGAATGTCCCTCACCGTAGGGTGTGTTCCTCTCACTTCTCAGCTGAAGGAGACGCCCGCCCACTGCTGCTGGGGTCTCAGCACATGTACATGTCTTAGCAGGAAATAGAACCACACCCTCCCTCGGTCCCTTTTCAAAGAAATGTAAACCCAGGCTTCCAGGCAGACGGCATAGATAGCCCTGCAGCGTCACTGAGTAATTTCTCAGTCCTTCCTAAGGTCGACGGGGTTTTTTTTTCTTTGTCTGATGCTCATTTTTCTGCAGCACAAGTACTTCTGTGTCTGTCGCATGCCCGTTACTTGCTTGCCAAGAGTTAGATTTCCTACCTAAAGAGAGAGGAAAAGTCTGAGAACACACGTGACCCCTCTCCCCTTGCAGGGCCCCCTCCTGGCAGAGAGCCCTCTGCCCCTTCTCCAGATCCTAGACCAGAGTTCCCCCTCTCGACCTGAGGTCGCCCCTGGATAGGCACGTATTCAGTATTTTACATAATTATGTGTCCGGATCCCACACAATCTGATGGAAGCCTGGAGACAGAGCATCAGGGAGTCCACTGTCTAAACTGGGGGAAGTCAGCATGAAAAATGACCAGTGTCTACTAGAGTGTCACGAGTTACAACAGAGTCAGCACAGCACAGGGGACAGGGCTCTAGCCTCGCTGGGACCTAGGCCAGAGAGCAGGAGGGCAAGAGGGGCTGCCCTTTCAGGAGCTGACCCAAGAGCTTAAATTAGAGGCTTAGTGGACACATGGAAAAGTAAAAGCAGCATCGGCTGCAGGAGAACAGCCTGTGCAGGGTGGACAGCCCTGCTGGCAGGGGTGGGGGGCACCTGGAGTTGCAGGGGGTTCTCGCTGATGGCAGCACCAAAGGGACTTAAGAGGCAATTTGTAAGATAAATCCAGGTGGACACAGGAGACAGAAACGCTTTTAGTATAAGGTCTAAAAATTGCGCCAGCCAGAGGGAGCATCAAACACGCATGAACCTTTCTGAGGAGTAGTGGCGGAAGGCCAGCCCAAGCAGTGAGAGATGTCCAAATTTTAAAGATAAAAGGGTAGAATTCGGGAAAGGAAAGCCTTCCCCCCTCCTCTCTGCCTCTCCCCAGGTCCTTCCCCACCTCCTGGCGGCCAGGGAGAGGGTGGGGAGAAAGAAGTGACGGGACTGGCCACTTTCCCAAGATGGAAAAGGAGCCTGAAGGCTTGCAGTTTCTAGGAAAGGAATCATGGCCCAGGAGAGGAGGGGACCTGGGCACTCTGACCTTTCTAAGGTTGAAACGAGCCCTCCTCTCCAACCCTTACACCCTCCAATGCTAGCAGACGCCACGTGGGAGCCTGGACTGCACTCCTGCCCGGAAATGCAGGGCATCCCGAGCCCACTCCATCGGGGTGTTGGTGGCAGCTTACTGAAGAGTCAGGACTGTCCCCACTGCCCAGTGATGAGGAGGCCACCCACTCCCATTGTGTCAGTGAAGGTCACGTGGGAATAACAACAGGACACTCTGACCTCTTCTGCTCCCTCTGGACAAAGAGGCATCTATGCAGGGCGGGAAAAAGCCAGAACCCTGTTCACACATACACACACACACACACACATCAGAACAAGGAATTTCCCTCCTCAGGTGCCAATAAAAGGGCCAAGTGGGGACCTGGGCTTCTACCTTCCCCCACAGTAGTGAGGTGACATCACCCTTTGCCCTACTGAGCAGTGTCAAAGGAAGTCAGCTAAAATGGGAGGTTTCAATAACATCCAGAGTCTTCTAACATAGTACCCAAAATGTCCAGGATTCAATTTAAAGAAAAATTAGTCATTCTACCAAGAACTAGGAAAATCTCAAACTGAATAAAAAGACTATCAATAGATGCCAGCACCAAGATGTCGAAGATGTTAGAATTATATAACAAAGATGTTAGAATTATATAATAAAGGTTGAAACATCATAAAAATGTTTCAACAAGCAATGGAAAACATGCTTGAAACAAATGAAAAAACAGAAGTTCTCAATGTAGAAATATAAAGTCTCAGTAAATGAATAAAACATATAAAGAAAAAGCAAATGGAAATTTTAGAACTGAAAAAACAATTTTAAAAAATTTTTAAATTCAGCCCTGGCTGATGTGGTTCAGTGGATTGAGTGCCAGCCTGAGAACCAATGGGTTGCTGGTTCGAATCCCAGTCAGGGCACATGCCCGGGTTGCCAGCCAGGTCGGTCCCCCAGTAGAGGGTATGCAAGAGGCAACCACACATTGATGTTTCTCTCCCTCTCTTTCTTTCCCTTCCCCTCTCTCTAAAAATAAATAAATAAAATATTTTTTAAAATAAAAATACTGTTTGTATAACCCGCAGGAAGACAGTAAAAAGAAAACAAAACAAAAAGAGCAAAAAATAAAGCAACAGATAAAATAGTAGGCCTAAGTCCTGACATGTCAATAATTACATTAAATGAAAATGATCTTAATACATGAATTAAAATACAGAGATTGGCAGAGGGGATTTTAAAACATGACTAACTATATGCTGTCTACAAAAAAAAAGGGAGGGAGAGAGACAGAGAGAGAGAAACATCAATGTGTGGTTGCTGGGGGCCATGGCCTGCAACCCAGGCATGTACCCTGGCTGGGAATCGAACCTGCGATGCTTTGGCTCGCAGCCCATGCTCAATCCACTGAGCTACGCCAGCCAGGGCTAAGAATGTGTTTTTTAACGCCCAAAAATTAACAGTGAAAAAACAAACAATCCAATTCAAAAATAGGCAAAATATATAAAGTGACAGTTCAGAGAAGATACACAGAAGGCAAATAAACACATAAAAAGATGTTCTACATTGTTAGCCATCAGGAAACTACTGTGCAACTACCAGAATGGCCAAAATAAAAAACAGCAACACCACCAAATGTTGGCAAGGATGTGGAGAAACTAGATCGCCCACACACTGTCGGGGCACCGACATTCGGGAAAACAGTTTGCAATTTCTTTCAAAACTAAACCTGCAACTACCGTTGGCCCCATAGTTGTACTACGGAAAGCCAGAGGCATGGAAAATTACGTTCACACAAAATACGCACGTACAAATGTTTACAGCAGCGTTATTTGTGATGGCCGAACACTGGAAACCACCAGATATTGTTCAACAGATGAATCAAACAGTGGGACGTCAATACCATGGAATACTACTCAGCAATGCAAAGAAAATGAACTGTTGATACTGAGTTCGGTCCAGCCTAGATGAAGCTCCCGAGAATTCAGCCAAGTGGAGGGGGCGGGGAGCCGACACCAGAAGGGCATAGCCTCTGTGACTCTATTATATAAGAACACGTTAGAAGCGATGAAGTTACATGGGCAACATGGTGAACAGATGGGCAACGTGTTGGTGGTTGCTGAGGTTGGGGCAGGGGTGTGACTCTTAAAGCGTGACATCAGGGATCCCTGTGGTGATGGAAATAGTCTGTGCCTTGAGCCTGGTAATGCCAGCCTCCTGGCTTTGACATTGCACCGCAGTGAGTGAGATGTTGCTATCTGGGCAAGCGGGGTGCATGGGGTCTCTCGGTATCATTTTCCATTGCTGCATGCGAATCAGCTATTACCGCCAAATAAAGACTCTAAGAAATAATGTAAAAGAAAACTGACAAAAAGTTACAGAGCATTCAATGTCGGCAATGCCTCTTGACCCCACTTCCCCTTCTGTGCCACAACTCAATTTCTCTGTTCTCTTTCATGGGAAAACTCTTTTTTATTTAAGAAACAAAAAAAGCCAAAAAAAAAAAAGCTTTCTTCTCTGCCTACTGACTCCAGTTCCTTTCTGTGCATTCTCCCCTAAATGCACTCTGGTCAAACCTTCGCCCACGTGGTTTCACCAAAATCATTCTGGCCACGGTCATTTGCAACATTGCTAACCTCTCTGGTCAGTCCTCAGTGCTCAACGCACTTTACCTGCAAACAGCATTGACACAATCCATCAACTCCCCACCCCTGGGCACACTCTTTGCCTCGTTTCCAGAACTCCTCATTCTCTTGGTTTTTCTCTTATCTCACTGGATGCTCTTCCGAAGTCTCCTTGTCTGGTTGCTCATCTTCCCCGTCTCCTAATGTGTCAGCACCCCCAGGCTCAGTCCTGGATGTTTCCACTGTTCCGTCTCTCCTCGCTCCCTGGGTGCTCAACCAGGCTCACGGGTTTCAGTGTCGTTCACCTGCTGACGACTCTGAAATGCCGACTCCCAGCCTGCACCTCTCTTCCGTAGGCTTGTGTGTCCAATCGTTCCCCTACCATCTTCCTCCGTTTGTGTGTTAATAAATATCTCGAAGTAATATGGATAAAATTGACCTTCTGCCCTAACCGGTGTGGCTCAGTTGGTTGGGCATCATCCTGCAAAGCAAAAGGTCGCCCGTTTGATTCCCGGTCAGGGCACATGCCTGGGTTGTAGGTTCAATCCCTGGTCGGGGCTTGTACAAGAGGCAACTGGTCGATGTTTCTCTCTCACATTGATATTTCTCTCCTTCTCTTTTTCCCTCCCTTCTTTTTTAAAGATTTTATTTATTTATTTTTAGAGAGAGAGAGAGAGAGAGAGAAACATCAATGTGCGATTGCTGGGGGTCATGTCCTGCAACCCAGGCAAGTACCCTAACTGGGAATCGAACCTGTGACACTTTGGTTCACAGCCCATGCTCAGTCCACTAAGCTACACCAGCCAGTAAATAAAATCTTTTAAAAAGTAAAATAAAATAAAATTGACCTCCTAACTTCCACTCAAAACCTGCTCCTCCTCGTATTCCCCATCTTGACTTCAGGCATCTCAGTCCCTCTGATGGCCCAGTCCCCTAACCTTCTACCATCCCGGACTCCTCTCCTTCTCTTACTCCTCAGATTCAACCCATCTTTCCCACTGCACCATCAGACTATGCCGAGAACCCAGCACTGTGTCATATGGCAGTTGAAAGCCACAAGCATTTGGCATGGAGGAAGCAGGCTGCCCTCCTCCCTGTGGGCAACTGGGCTTCCCTCTTCCTCTTAGGCAGCGGGCTGTCTGAACCCCAGGCCGCAGCGTGGGACCTGCTTCCCGCTCCTAGATCCTTGGTGGCATTGGCCAACCTACCCTGGGATCTGACTATCTGGCTGTCTGCCGCCCTTGGCTGTCTGCCGCCCTGGCTGTCTGCCGCCCTGGCCCTTCCATCTCCGTTCTGCTGGCTTCAGAGGCGGTGCAGGGATCACATGGGATCAAACCTGGGCTGACTAGTCAGAAAAGGGTCCTGTCTGCCCACAGGAGTTTGCTGATGGAACCAAATCTAGAGATGCCTGTGGCTGTGTGTGCTATGACTTGGGAAGAGCTGGTGTTTTCAGAGGCTGGCGGAATCATATTGTTCACCCTGGGCGGTCAGCACACGAACCTTTTCAACACATTTTGCAGCTGGAAAATTCTTAATATCAGACGCCCAAGTTATATAGATTTGGCACCTCTTTCCCAAGTCTGCATGCTGGTATTTCTAAATAAGACCGCACCCTGGAGGTCTAGTGGTTAGGACTTGGTGCTCTCTAAATAGGTGACTCATTTATTCCACAAATTATTTTAAAGCCCACCATGTGCCACATGCATCTCTAGGTGTTGAGAGCAAACACATCAGTGAATAAAACAGACAGACCTTCTTGCATTCACGTAGCTCCCATTCTAATGGAAGATATTGATAATAAATATAATAAATTAATATAATATGATACGAGCAGAGCTGATGATCCTCGGGTATGCACTGGGAATACTAGTAATCCAGGGCAGCTGAAATGTTTCTGTACCTCTGCCCGAAGGCCCAAGAGTCCCCCAGCTCCCCTGGCCCTTCCCAGGAGCACCTTGCCCTCCCCAGACCTCCCCACGACCCAGTGACTAAACAGCGAATGTTTGGCCCAGCAGGGGTCTCTGTCGAATCAGTATCTTATTCCATACCCTACAGCTGTATGCCTGTGGTTTAGGTTGTCAAATGTTTCGAGTACCTGCTAAGAAAGTGGCCAGTGCCATGGAAAAGAAAAACAGAGCAGGGCCATGGGGTAAGAACGGCGATATTTCATAGAACGATCAGAATACGCCCCATTGAGAAGGCAGCCCTTGAGCGAGACCTGAAGGAAAGGGGCAGCAAGCCTTGCAGTTCTCTGGGAGGAAAGCCACCCCGCTGGAGGAAGAGCAAAGGGCGGCCGAGGAGCAGGAGACGAGACCAGGTGGGTGGTGGGGCTGCAGATCCTGTTGGGCCTCGTAGGTCGTTCTAAGGACAGTGCAATGTGCTCCCCTGGGTGCAGTAGGAGTCCTCGGAGAGCGCTCGGCAAAGGCGGGATGTGATCTTGGGTATAGATACAGACACAGGTAACTAATGAGATATAATCTGTGTAACGTACAGCTCACTGATTTAAAGTGCACAATCCATTGCTCACAGTATATGCACAGAAGTGTGTAAGCATCACACAGTCGATTTTAGAACAGCTTTATCATCACCTCAGAAAGAAACCCTTCACCCCAATCTTTTCATCACCCCCTCCACCCCAGGCCCACATATCCATTAATTCACTGTCAGTCTATATATATATATATATATATATATATTCTGGACATTTCATACCAATAACATCCCACACTGTGTGGTCTTCTGTGACTGGCTTCTTTCACTTAGCATAATGTCTTCAAGGCTCGTCCATGTTGTCACATGTGTCAATACTTCATTCCAGCCCCAGCTGGTGTGGCTCAGTGGGTTGAGCACCAGCCTGCCACCCAGAGGATGGCGGGTTTGATCCCCAGTCAGGGCACGTGCCGGGGCTGCAGGACAGGTATCCAGTAGGGGGCACATGCAAGGCAACCACACACTGACGTTTCTCCCCCTCTCTTTCTCCCTCCCTCCCTCCCCCTCTCTCTAAAGATAAATAAATAGAATATTTTTTAAATACTCCATTCCTTTTTTATGGCCAAATAATATGAATATACTACATTGTGTTTATCCACTCATCAGTAAGTGGAGTTTGGGGTTGTCGTCCCTTCGGGGCTGTTACGAATAAACTGCTCCAAACACTTGTGCACAGATTTTTATCTGGACATCTGTTTTCATCTCTCCCGGGCATACACCTAGAAGTAGCGTTGCTGGGTCAAGTGGTAACTATGTGTTTTTATGAAACCTCCAGACTGTTTTCCAAAGTGTCTACACCCACCAGCCACATGTGAGGGTTCTTTCCTCACTTTCTTGTAAACGCTTGCAATCTACTCATCACAGCGGTGTGAAGCGTTATCACACTGTGGTTTTGATCGGCACGTCCCTGATTCTTAGTGATGCTGAGCATCTTCCCGTGTGCTTAGTAGCCATTTGTATCGCTTCTTGGGAGACATATCTTGTCAAATCCTTCACTTGTTTTTTAATTAGGTCATTTTTATTACTGAGCTATACAGTCTTTTTTTAACAAAGATTTTATTTACTTTTTTAGAGAGAGGGGAAAGGAGAGAAAAAGAGAAGGAAACATCAAGATGTCCAAGAGAAACGTCCATCAGCTGTCCCCCTGCATGCCCTTAACTAGGGACCTGGCTTGCAACCCAGGCATGTGCCCTGACCAGGAATCGAACCAGCAACTTTTCAGTTTGCAGGCCGGTGCTCAATCCACTGAGCCACACCAGCCAGGGCCAGACATTCTTTCTATATCCTGGATGTGCAAATATTTTCTTCCATTCTGCGGATTGTCTTTTCACTTTTTGGACAACACCCTTTGAAATACAGAATTTTTTAATTTTGATGAGGTCCAATTTCTCTTTTGTCGCTTATGCTTTTGGTGTCTTACCTAAGAATCTGTTGCCAAATCCAGGGTCACCATGCACCATGTTTTATTTTAAGAGTTTATAATTTTGGCTTTTACATGTAGATCTCTGATCCATTTTGATTTAATTTTTGTACATGGTGCAAGGTAGGGGGGCCCCAGCTTCATTCTCTGACATGTGACCATCCGGGTGTCTCACATTATTTGTTGAAATGATTGCTCTTCCCCCATGGAATGAATGGTCCTCGTCGAGGTTAGTTAACCACAAACACACGGGCTGGCTTCTGAATTCTCAGTCCTATCCCACTGACCTCCGTGTGGGTCCTGAGGCCGGCACCGTACCGTCTTGGTGATTGTCTCTTTGCGGTATAAGTTTTAAAATTGGAAAGTGTGAGTTCTCCAACTTTTTCTTCATTTTCAGGATTGTTTTGGCTAGTGTGAATTCCTTGAGTTTCCATATGAATTTCAGAATCAGCTTGTAAATTGCTACCAAAAAAACCAAGTGGGATTCTGATAGGGACTACATTAAATCTATAGATCAGTTTGAGGACTATTGCCATCATAACAATACTCAGTCTTCTGAACTACATTCATGGGTGTTTTTCCATTAGTCTCTTTCAACTATGTTTTATCACTTTCAGAGTATAAATTTTCCACGTCCTTTGTCAAATTTCTCCCCAAGTGTTTCATTCTGGTTGATGCTCTTATAGACAAAATTGTTTTCTGAATTTCACTTTTGTATTGTCCATCACAGGTGTATAGAAATACAATTGATTTTTACAGATTTCTCTCACATCCTATAACCTTGGTGAACTCATTCATTAGTTCTAACCATTTTTAGCAGATGTCTCAGGATTTTCTAGCTACAAGAACATGTCATCCACAGTTTTACATTTTCCTTTCCAATCTGAATGCCTTTTATTTCACTTTCCTTTTGTTTTCGCACACCCATCTGGATGCAATATCGGGAATACACAAAATCAGGGCAAGAGCACGAGCCCAGGTGAGAAAAGATTGCACCTTAGACCAGGTGGCAGCAGAGGAAAGTTCACACAGCGGTTCTGGGTGTTTCATGTTTGTTCTCTTTTCCTTTCTTTCTTTTTTTTTTTTTGTCTTATAGATCATCTTCATGATTTTTTCCTTTTCCACCAACAACAAAGCCAATACTGACTTTCTTAAAATCCTCCTGCGGTAAAATTCTTAGTAAGCAGTTCTGCATGAAGGCAGCAGACACCAGACAGGGCACTAGGGAAACTCAGACCTTGGATGTCCCATTTCTGCAAGGACAGATCCGGGAGGACGGCTTGGACCGAGGCCTATTTTTAGGAGGGGAAAAGAGAAGTGTCTATCACCAGGTCTCAGCAAAGCTGCAACCCTCAGCAGCAGCTAAACATAACCCAGGCAAGGAACGCTCTGTCCAACCTTGGGGACCCTCAAAGCTCCTGGTACAAAAGATAATTCAGGTTTCTCCAGGGAACAACGATTCCAAGGTACCAGGTCCTTCACCTTGAGGGAACTAGCTGAACTAGCCTTCCTCGGGAACACATTTCTCCCTGAAGGTAGCAATATGGGAAAACTCCCCCGAAGTCACCCTCATCTGAGCAAACCCTCCAGGCCAGACATGATCTCTCCCTCCTAGTGAGCAGGAGCCCAGTGCTCTAATCTAGACTGGGCTTAGAGTGAGGCAAGGGGAGTACCTGGGCATTTGCACGCTCTGAGAGTGAGGCCCTGCTGAAACTGTGCATCCTAGGCACTCCACCCTAGTGCCAGCCCGGTTCGAATCCCAGCTAGGCCCCTGACAGGCCATGTGAATGAAGACTAAGTCCTTGTCTTCTCTGGGTCTCGGTTTACTCATCTGAGAAATGGAAGTGCTGGACTTAGACCAGTGCTTCCCAATAATGGTCCATGAACCCAAACCGATCCTCAGTTTCCCGATTCACAAAACCTTTACCAGAAGTCCTCACTTCTCAAAACCTATAGAATGGTCTGGCTGGTGTAGCTCAGTGGAGGATTGAGCACGGGTTGCGAACCAAAGTGTCACAGGTTCGATTCCCAGTCAGGGCACATGCCTGGGTTGCAGGCCACGACCCCCAGCAACCGCACGTTGATGTTTCTCTCTCTCTCTCTTTCTCCTTCCCTTCCCTCTCTAAAAATAAATAAATCTTTAAAAAAAACACCTATAGAATGGTAAAAGCTGCCCCGTGAGAACATAATAATGTGACTATAGAATGTAGCAGATGTCTCCCGGCCCCTCTATGACTTACTCTTCATAGAGAAACTGCTCTGTCTTATCTACAGCCCCATAGGGCCCTCCGGGTGAACTACTATAACTTTGCTCCCTGCTCTGACCAAACGTGATTGGACCAGGGGAAGACCCCAGACTCAAGATGAACCAATTTACAGTCTGGACTGAGACAAGCAGATTTTCCCTTTCAAAACCTGGGCACTGGGGAGACTCTATGCCAATAAGGATGTACAGTCCAGGGGTCAAGTCCAGCTGAGGCTGGTGGCCCTGCAGCCCCATGCAGCTGGTTCAAAGAAAGAGGCAGCAATGAGTAAGTCTTGTGGTTCGTGAAGGATGGAAAACTACTTGGCTCTTGAGAGAGGCAGGGTGTCCTCAGTTCCTGACCCTCCCGTTCTAGTGCCCACGTGAGGCACGAACTGTTCTTACATCCTTGAGTTGTATCCTTACCCAAACCACGGCCAAAGGAACTGCAACGAAAGCAGAGGGGAGGACCCATTTCAACAAACACAGCTGATCGCTGTACTTGGGAAAACACTGAGACAGGTTCCTGCCTCCTACTATTTAAAAAAAATCCATATGGATTAAAAACAATGTTAAGAGAGAGAACTTTAAAAATGCATGTTCCTTCCTTCCCTCCTTCCTGAATCAATTCGCTTTCTCTTCCTTTCCCCTTCATCTCCTTCCCTCCCATTCCTTTCCTCCCCTTCTCTTAGGAGTGGTGGTGACCACAAAGGTAGCAGCAGGTGGCTTTGGGGTCCAAGGAAGTAACTAGCATGGGGAAGAAATTACTTATAGACAGAGACTCTAAGTACATACATAGCCACATGAAGATAATGAGAGCCAGCTTTCTTGCTGATAGAGACAGAATTTACACATAAAGAAAACAGGGAGGCTAAAAATAATCCTGAGGTATCAGACTACAATTGGAATAGGACCTTATGGGCCTGTAAAGAGTAGATAGATAGATGATACAACAATGTAGTTGTACATAGTGTACACACACCCACAGACACACACATCCGTGTGCGTGCATGGATGTTCTACATCTGTACACTGAGAAAGCCTACAATCGATGACATCCCAGGAACAACAAGCAACCAGGTGCCCAGGTTTTAGTTTCCAGTTATCATTCTCCCCCGCCCCCCCAGGACTCCTTGGAGACACAGTGGATTCCACGGCTGAGGCAGGGAATCTACATTGGAACATTGTCTTGTACCAGAAAGTAAAGAACTATTTTTTTTTTTAAATTATGGGGATGTATCTAAAGGACACAGGAAGCAATTTTGAAGAAGCTCTCCTGATGGGCAAATCTGGAATGATTTGATATAAAAATAAATACATGGATTAAGTCCATTGAATAAAATAAGAATTCACAAGCCTACGTTGATATAAATAAAGGCAAAGGGAAATCTCTCCCTCGTAGTAGAATGCCAACTAAGAAATGTAGTAGGAATGATGGTAACAGGAAGTGGCCATTTGGCAAGCGCCATAATGGTGGTGAATTTGGGCAAGGATCATCAACAGATACTAAGTCGAATGAATGGAGGTTTAGTGAGACTCAGGATATTGGCATAGTTTGAGAGTATCTTCCCTCAAAACACTTATCAGTTACAAAGAGGAAAATAATGACTCAACGTGGAGAAGTCTGGTAGACACTAACCTGACCACACTATCAAGATTAGCATCACCAGCAGCAGAAGGGGTCAACATCACAAGCTTCCGGATGCAAAGCAGTAAGAACACGGCACCGCTTCTGTATCCTCCCCTCAGAAATGTGTGTCGGGGTCCCCCTCTGAGGAAACCAGGCTGAGCCACATCCTACAGAACGAAAGGCCTGTACTCTTTTTTTTTTTAAGATTTTATTTTTTTTTTTTTTAGAGAAGGAAGGGAGGGAGAAAGAGAGAGAGAAAAATATCAGTGTGCGGTTGCTGGGGGCCGTGGCCTGCAACCTAGGCATGTACCCTAACTGGGAATCGAACCTGCGACACTAGGCCTGTACTCTTCACAGTGTTTAAGGCTATGAAGACAGGGAGAGACTCAGGAACTGCTCCAGACTGAAGGAGACTAAGGAGACTCGATTAAGTACCAAGCATAATGCTGGACCAAAGAGAAAAGGGACATTGTTGGGATGTTGAATAGAAATCTGAATAGAGTCTTTGGATCAAACGTCAGTGTTACACCGATGCTGGTTTCTGATGTTCTTATTTGGAGAGCTGTACGCTGGTTACATAGAAGAGTGTCCTCGGTTTGGGAAGACGCACGCTGAGGATTTTGAGTGTTTGGGGCATGCCAAGAATTAGGTGTCTGTTTGACATCCAAAAGGAGATGTTCAGTGGGCAATTAAATACATGAGTTTTGAGATCAGAAGAGAAAAGTTAGGGCTGCAGGTATAATATAGAGACAGTTCTAAAAGAAGCTCATGAAGAATATAGATTAAGAAATAAAAGAGGTTCAAGGACTGAGTCTTGAAGTTTCCAGTATTAGGAGGATGGACAGCTGAGGGAGAACATGGCAAGTAAGAAGGAGCTGCCGGCGAAGTCCAAAGCCAACCAGGAGCATGTGGGATGCTGGAAGCCAAATGCTGACTGTTCAGTGTAGGTGGGGTGATCACCTGTGCCTACAGTGGAAGAAGAGGCCTGAGAACTGACTATTGAATTTCATTATAAGAAGGTAATGTTTTCAGTGGACTGAGCGCAGGCTGTGAACCAAAGCATCGCAGGTTCGATTCCCAGTCAGGGCACATGCCTGGGTTGCAGCAACCGCACACTAACATTTCTCTCTGTCTCTCTTTCTCCCTTCCGAGCCTCCCTCTCTAAAAATAAATAAATAAAATCTTTTAAAAAAAGAAGGTAATTTTTGATTAAGAGAGAATGAGAGACGAAGAATCAGAGGCAACAAGCATAGGCAAGGCTTTCAAATTTACCTGCAAAGGAAGGAAGAGGGAAAGGTAGAAGTTGGAGGGGCAAGCAGAGGGCTGGCGTGTTGTAAGATGTGAAAAACACCGGCATGGTCTCCTGCTGATGGGAGTGATGCAGTAGAGGGGGAAACGATGGTGAAGAAGGAAGGGAGAGAATGGTGAAGCTCTGTCCTTCAGGTGGGGCGAGGGGATGAAATCTCGGGCACAGCGGAAGGAGCTGAGCATGGCTAAGAGTGGAGACAGTGACTCCATAGTCACAGGGAGGGAGGGAGAGCATAAGGACAGTGCACTAGGGCATTGTGGGACCCGGTGGTGGGGGCTTCGGAGACCTCTTCTGACTCATCTAATTCTCAGGGAAATCCAGCTGATCCACAGAGCATGAGGATGGGGAGCCCCAACTGGAATTCCTCAAAGAGGGGTACAGATATGAAACCGCTGTCCAGGGGCGGAAGGGAGTGCGTGGAGGAGGGGAAAGAAACGTGATCACGGAACAGCACTTTGGGCCCCTTAAGGTCTGGGTTGTCGCGGATTTGGAGGGAAACCAGTCAGCACTTTGAAACTTTCGGTTCCCTGAATTTTATCCATTTCTCCCTGTGTGTTCATCTTGGTCCTTTTCAATTTCGCTGTTGATTTTCGCAGACATGCTAGCGGTTAGTGGTTGACCATTCAAACTTGCAAGGAAGGGTTGGTTTGATAGGCGACTGGCGGCAAGGCCCTCCGAGTGCTGAGTCGACTAAAGGGAAAAACACCCACAACGAGACTGCTTCTGCACGGTCAAGTTCCCACACCAGGAATTTGGGGGCCGTCTTAAAAGCTGCTGGTACGAAAAGAAGAAAGGGTGACAGCAGTCAGAGCTGTCACCTGCAAACAGAAAGCATGTCATCAGCAGTCCCCGGGGCTAGAAGACAAAAAAATCAAGCCTTCCGAGTTCTAGAATCTAGACCCAGTTCCCTCACCAACACAGCGTGAGGGTAGAATGGGCACACCTTTCCTAACACGTAGGGTGTGTTCCAACCAAATGAGGGAAAGAATGGAGAAAGAAAGGGTGAGTCCGCCGAGGAGAGCACTGAAGAGGAACTCTAGGGTCAGGGCTGGTGGCTCTGCTGCACACTCTAAGGTCTGAAAGCCTTCAACCTGTGCGTTTATCACTTTTACAGCCGTTTGTGTTTAAGCAACTGCTTACCTCTCAGGTCACCAAACTATTAAACACTTTAACTTCTCCCCTTTCTCTCACCACGACGTGGCTCAAAGTGTTGGAAAAATATACGTTCAATTCCTTACTAACTTGTCACGCCAAACTGCGTCCTTTTTCATATTACCAAGGGTATCTAGATTTACCGATTTATGGCCAGTTTCATTGTTCATCATTGCTCCATGTAGAAAATACCTCTTTATTAGAGAAGCTCTCTTCATTCTAATTTATTTTTCAAAAAGAGTTCATGGGTGGCGTAATGTTCAAGTCCCTGTATATCTGAAAATGTCTTTCTGTGACTTACACAATTTGGTAATTATATGGTATAATTGCTAAGGTTACGTATTTTCTCCCTCCAATCTCCAAAACAATGTCTGATGGACATCTGTTGTTATATTGGAAGAGGGTGGGCATCTGGCTGGGTGAGCACCCACACAAATGCACACGTCAGGAATTGAACGTGACCCCGTTGTTGAATTCCATGAGCTACACAGTCAGTCTGAATGCTGATCTTACCTATAACCAGAATGTCACAACACCAAATACTAAACACCGAAGCCTGAACCCTGGCCAGACCCCAACGCTAATCCTAGACTAGACAAAACAGAACACTAAAACTCACCCTAATCCCCAACCCCCTACTCTAAACTCAATCTTAACCTAGACCTTAATCCGGATGTTGCCATTTTAAAGCATGAGAATTTGGTACGTGTGGACGGCAGCTTATCCATGCAGTGAGCGAGAAGGAACCTGCTTCCTCTCTACCCTTTGCTCACCCAGTTCCAGCCCCCCACCTCCTGGCTTGCCCCTCCTTTCCTCCAGGTGTTTACGCAGGTGTCTGTAAAGCGCAAAGGGCCAATTGTACAGTTAGAGAAATGCAGTTCTCCGAAAGACCGCCCTCACTTCTGACACCAACCGCAAGTTCAGGGGTCTCCTCTAAGCCATCGTCAGGTTTGATAAGTCGCTAGGAGGACTCGCCAAACTCACTGGAAGCTGTTATAGTCACGGAGACGGTGGATCAGTGGGAAAGGATACGGATTAAACCAGCCCAGGGAAGCGTGGTCCAGGCACAGAGCTTCCACTTGTCTTCTACTGTGGAGCCGGGGACAATGGCTTGGCCTCCTCCCAGCCACCCAGTGTGACAATGTGCACAGAGTACTGCCCATCAGAGAAGGCCACCCAGGGCTTTGGTGTCCAGAATATTTACTAGGTTTTAACCACATATTGCCTACAGAGCTGACCTTTGCCCCCAACCTTTCCCAGAGGCTGGCTAATACCTTTGGTCCCCAGTCCCTCCAGAGGTCAGAGCGGACAGAGCGTGACCCAGAGTTCCCATCATAAATCCCATTCGGCCTGCCCAGCAGCCAAGCCCCCAGGACAACAAAGACACTCCAGCAGGCACCAGGAGCCTGGAGCGGAGGGCAAAGCCCAGCTTCTCTCGGATCAGGTTGGTCCTCCACTGCCCAGCTGCCCTGTGTCACCTCCCCCAGTTTAAAGCGCCGCCCTAACATTCTGCACTGTCCCAGGTCCACCAGGCATAACATTCCTTCTCCCTGTGCGTGCATTGTCTCCCTTCCGCACTAGGGATGTAAGCCCCAGGCACAGGGGAACGTGTCTGCTTTTCCTCTGCTGGGCCCCTGCTTCTAGGGGACCGCACCATGCAGTACGGGAGCCTCTACTCACCTGTGGCCAGGGAGCCCCACTTGAGATGTGCAATAAGTATAAAATACACACTGAATTTTGAAGGCTTCATATAAAAAAGTAAAATATATCATTGATAACTTACTATATTGATTACATGCTGAAATGGTATTTGGAACATATTGGGTTATAAAAATAAATTATTGAAATTTATCTTAGCCCTGGCTGGCGTAGCTCAGTGGATTGAGTGCAGGCTGCGAACCAAAGTGTCACAGGTTCGATTCCCAGTCAGGGTACATACCTGGGTTGCAGTCCATGACCCCCAGCAACCGCACATTGATGTTTCTCTCTCTCTCTCTTTCTCCCTCCCTTCCCTCTCTAAAAATAAATAAGTAAAATTTTTTTAAAAAAGAAATTTATCTTAATGGTTTCTTTTCTATAAACTTATTTAAGGTGGCTATTTGAATTTTTTAATTATATATATGACTCAAATTTAAGCTTAATATGTATATTCATACATGCATATATATATAACATATATAAATATATATGAGGTCTGTCCAGAAAAAAATCCAACCATTGTTAATATAACAAGAACGGTTTACACCACATCGATGTCACCTGGCAGCCAAGGAGCATGGACTGGAATGTGCATGCGTGAACAATGACGACTTCACTGTACTGTCCATGGGGGCAATAGATGCTGTTGAGTGAGCATCTGTACTGTGTGGTTGTCACATTCAAAATGACTGAGCTAGTAGGGCAGCGAATCTGCATCAAATTTTGTGTTAAGCTTGAACATTCCTCCATGGAAACTATTTGGATGATTCAGAAGGCTGCAGCTATGGGCAACTGGTGACTGGCAGCTTCATCATGACAACATGCCTGTTCATACATCACAACTTGTATAGAGTTTTTTGGCAAAACATCAAATCACCCAATTGCCTCAGCCCCCCTACAGCCCAGATTTAGTGCTCTGCAACTTCTGGCTTTTCCCAAAACTAAATCATCCTTGAAAGGGAAGAGATTTCAGACCATTGATGAGATTCAGGGAAATATGATGGGGCATCTGAGGACGACTGGGAGAACTGTGTGAGGTCCTGAGGTGCCTACACTGAAGGGGACTGAGGCGTCATTATCCTACAAACAATGTTTCTTATATCTTGTATTTTCCTCAGTAAATGTCCCTCTTTTTCATATCCCATGGCTGGATACCTTCTGGACAGACCTCGTCATACACATATGTAATATATGTGTCCATATCAGACAGCACTGATGTAGAATAAATGTCAGCAAACGTTTCTTCTGTGAAGGATCCAATAGTAACAATGTTAAACTTTGTGGACCCTATGGGCTCTGTCCAACTCTGCTGTTGTAGCACAGAAGCGGCTACAGGCGTTACTTTAAAAGGCATGGCTGTGTCCCAGTAAAACGCAATTTGCAAAACGAGCAGCCAGACAACTCGGCCCGTGGGCCACGGTTTGGGAACCCCTGCTCTAGAGCCCTGTCTATTCCACGGTAACTAGTCGATAAGCGCTTGCCGAGTGAATGCACGGAAGGAAGGCTAATAGGACGGAACGTGGTGAGCCGGGGAGCACGGTCGGAGGAAATCAGCGGCTAGACAAGGTGAGGCCGGTGGCGCGTGGATTTTATCTTACATCACCAGAGGGAGGAAAGCAGGATAGTGATAAAACCTGACACCCCTTTTTATAAAGGAGCACTGCGATAGGTGGCACCCAGATCAGAACTCCTGTCCCCTTGCCTCCTCCGGCTTCCGGAGGCCGCCTGGATGCCTGGGCTCACCGCCCCTCCCTCCCTCTTCCGAGCACATCGCTCCGACTCCTGCTTCTACCCTAGTGTCTCCTTTGCCCGACTCGGACCCTCCTGCCCTCCTGGAGATCATGCTGGGCCCAAGGGAATGATCCAGGGTAACCTCCCCATCTGGAACCCCTCGCCTTTCTCACGCATCCCTTTGCTGAGGCAACGCATTCACAGGTTCCGAGGATTCGGACGTGGACCCCTTTGGAGGGCCACTATTCAGCCCATCACACGGTCGGATGTCGGGGCAGGAGAAAGGGCAGAGCCAAGAACGACCCCGTGTTTTGGGGCTGGGGCAGCTGGAAGGAGGGGCGGCCAGGATCCCCCGAGGAGACCTGTGGCTCGGAGGCTGAGCCGCTTTTCCTTGGGAAGCCCCGTCCTGCCCCTGCCTCCCGCAGGTTTTGATGGGGGCTCAAGAGCTGAAGAATTTTAGTTTAGGTAATAGCGAAGAAGCTTAGTGATTGATGCATGTAAAAAGCTATTGTTCCAGGAACCGGAGGTTTGGCCCGCCCTGACTCCAGGAGACCCTAAGCAGCTCCCCCTTGGTGCCCCGGGAGGACTGCGAGCCGTCAGGATGGTGCCTGAGCCACTGCACTTCGGGGTGAGACGCCCACCGCCCAGGACTCCGAAAAAAGAAACACGGGAAAGAGCGTGCAACTTTTTTCTGACGAACTGTCCCCCTGAATTCCAGCCCCCTTACCCACACTTCTCTTCTCCTTACGGAAAGGGTCGGTTTGAAGTGGAGCTGAAGGTGGATAAAGGGTAATTTTCGGGAAAAGGCACGACTCTCCTACAGGTGTAAGAATGAAGGCATGTTGAGGAATGCAGTTCGCTCGTATGTTCTGAGAAAACCAGGCAGACATTACAGCTGGTTCAAAGGAAGACCCGAAACACCACGGCTGAACGAAGTACAGGAGTGTTGGGAAGAGGTGAAAATAGATCACAGTGACTTTTCCACCATGGGGAGGAAGTCCATTAAAATCATGATTAGCCCTGGCTGATGTAGCTCAGTGGACTGAATGCGGTCCTGTGAACCAAAGGGTCGCTGGTTCGATTCCCAGTCAGGGCACATGCCTGGGTTGTGGGCCAGGTCCCCAGTGGAGGACACACGAGAAGCAACCACACATGGATATTTCTCTCTCTCTCTCTTTCTCCTTCCCTTCCCCGTCTCTAAAAATAAATAAATAAAATGTTTTTTAAAAAATCATGATTATATAGGAAGTCACTTCCATTTCAGCTACGTACAGCTTACAAAGAGTTGCAAAGCACCTCGAAGGCGATACCCGGGGATTGAATCTGAAGACCCAGAAAGGAAGACGCAGGTGGTGCAGAGCTTCCCATTGACGACACACAGGGTGTGTTTCGTGTACCCGGTCTCGTATCTGAGTGCTCACCACGCACGTCCCCGCGGAGGCAGGCTGAGGTTCTGGCCGCCGGGGAGTGTGGAGGGGGCTCTGATGGCCGCTGGCCAGCTCCAACTGAGAACAGGCCGCAAGAAAAACAAAACATGACACATTTTGACACAAATATTGTGTGTGGGATTCATTATAATACTTCTTAACCGGCTAGTCTTTGTTTGTAGAGAAGCTGTTATGGACTGTGTATGCCCTGCCCGCCCCACCCCCCAAATATCCATGTGTTGAAGCCCTACCCCTGACGTGGTGGTGTCTGGAGGTGAAGTCTCTGGGGGATGATTAGATGTAAATGAGGTTGGGGGGGTCCCCTTAATAGAATCAGTGTCTTGTAAGAAAAGGAAAGCCCTGGCTGGCATAGCTCAGTGGACTGAGCGTGGGCTGCGAACCAAAGTGTTGCAGGTTCGATTCCCAGTCAGGGTACATGCCTGGGTTGCAGGCCATGGCCCCCAGCAACTGCACATTTGATGTTTCTTTCTCTCTCTCTCCCTCCCTTCCCTCTCTAAAAATAAATAAATAAAATAAAAGGAACACATTTGAAAGAAAGAAAGAAAGAAAGAAAGAAAGAAAGAAAGAAAGAAAGAAAGAAAGAAAGAAAAGGAAGAAAGACCAGAGCTCATTCCCTCCTGCCCAGCCCCGGAAGGACCCAGCCAGAAGGCTGACATCTGCCAGCCGGGAAGGAGCCCTCAGTGACGAGCAGAATCAGCAGACCCCTGACCTCGGACTCCAGAGCCGTGAGAGCCAAGTTCCTGTTGGGAGCCACCCAGGCTGTGGCACTGTCACGGCGGCCCCAGCACCGCACGGCAACACAGAAGCCCTTGTGGTTTGGGTTTTTGTTATGTTGGGTTTTTAGTCCACTCGCTGTGGCACAAGCCACCTGGTGACATTGTACATTCCACTCAAATGCAATTAGACCAGAGCAAATAAGTGTAAGTGCAAATAAGTGTAAGTCATCAACTCTCCTGCCGTTATCACTTTGGAACCAATAAAGCATTCCTTTTTTAAAAATTATTTATTGATTTGAGAGAGGGAGTGGAAGGTGGGGGAGAGTGAGAGAGAGCAAGGTTTGCTGTTCCACTTACTTATGCATTGAGTGGTTGATTCTTTTTTAAAAGACTTTATTTATTTATTTTTAGGTAGAGGGGAAGGGAGGGAGAAAGAGAGGGAGAGAAACATCAGTGTGTGGTTGCCTCTTGCACGCCCCCTCACTGGGGACCTGGCCTGCACCCCAGGCATGTGCCCTGACTGAAAATCAAACTGGCGACCCCTTGGTTTGCAGGCTGGCACTCAATCCACGGAGCCACGCCAGCCAGGGCCATTGGCTGATTGTTGTATGTGTCGTGACTGGGGGTCGAACTCACCAGCTGGGAGCACAAAGTTGACACTCTAGCCAACTGAGCCACCCAGTCAGGGCAAGAAGCATTCCTTTTGTGCCGCTGCACTCAGCACACATCGGCCCTCTGTTATTTGTGACTAAACTGGAGGCAGAGTGATTTGTATAGATAAGTAATAAATGTAGCAGTATAATCTCTTATAAGATCTCTTTTCCCCCATCTCCTCTAACCCAATTCACTACCACGCCCGAAGGAGAGAGGGAGAGAAAGAGTGGACTCCGTGTCTGCAGTGATATCGGCAGAGCAGGAAGACGCCAGCCATCACCAGACGGAAAGTCTTAGACGTCCGTTCATAGTTTTGTTGTCAAGAGGAGAAAGTACTGGCAGAACAACATTTTTTTCCTCTACTGACTTAGGGTCAGGGCTTGGGGGCCCATGAACTAGCTAACAACAAACAGGCCAGCGGGAGAGGAGGCAAAGCTTATTTTCCAGGGAGCCTTCAGGCGAATCGGCTCCAAGGGGAAGAGTTTACAAACCCACTTCATCAGGAGAAAGGGAGGGCAGGGAGGGCTGCTGTGGAAGGACACGTGGAAGGTAGGAGAGTAGCTGACCACGTTGTTTAAGCAGTTACCCATCCCGGTGATGATGGTCCCTGTCCTTTCTGGCTATAAACCTCCCGGACAAGGGGTTTATAGCTGCTGTATTTGGGGGGATGGGGGGGGGTCCTGTTTAAAGTTTATATAAGGTTGTTTTTTATTTTTCTGTGCCGGCTGTTTGCTCAGATATTTTGAGCTGAAAATAATCTTTATGCCATCGAGGTGCGTCCTGAACGCCACGTGTGCAAAGCCATTCTTCACGGATCAGGACTTCGAAGGAATTTCCTGTCTCAGAGATGTTTGTCACCAGAAGTAACAGAAGTAAGAAAACAGCACTCACAATCTGGAGTGAAGTGCAAGACATGCAGAAAGAGGGCGACCACATTGGTTCTTGACCTTGGTCCCAACACTTGACAGCGGGCAGAAGCGTGAGACCAGAAGCCAGACTGGAAAGAGGGTTTCTCGAAGGAGAGCGTTGTTCTTCCTCCCTCCTCAAGTCTGTCGGGGGCGGGGCTTCAAGAGAGCCACCGGACCTCCAGGAAAATGCTCTCTCTGGGGCTCCCCATGGCCCCCCAGGCAGCCCCCACCCCGGGCAAGTCCTTCGAAGATGTCTCTCTCATCTCAAGGCACCCGGCCCCCCAGTGTTCTCTGCTCAAACCTCCCGGCTCACTTGCTGGGCCTGCGTGGGTCGCTTTTTGAGGTCGAGCCACAAGAGGGCAGACTATTCTGCCAGGGCACCCACCTCTAGGCCTGGGGGGTGGGCGGGGAGAGGGAGTTTATGGACCTATGTGGGCCTGCAGTCTGGGGTGTCCTCTCCTATACACGGCGCCCTCATGGTGCAGGACGGCAGGGGGACAGGAGAAGAGGGGCCAGGCATGCTCTTGTCTGTCTGCAAATGTCAGGGGAGGGGAGGGCAGGGGAGGTGGCTGGAATGGCCCCGGCAGCTCATCAGAGGGGGCAACAAGAACTAAGACCCTGGAGTGGGAGAGAGCTTTGTGCATTCTGGGGACAGGAAAGGGAGGAAGGAGAGAGCACTGGGAGGCGGGGTGGCAGACCATCACTCGGAGTTCTGTGAGCCCTGGCAAAGACTTGGGTCTTCTGCCAGGAGCATGGGGGCTCTGTGGTGGGTTAAACACAGGCACAGCATGAACAGACTGGCATCTAGAGAGACCTGCCTGCTGCTTGGTGACGGGGGCGGGGGGTGGCCAAGGGCAGCAAGAGCAGACACGCAAGGGAGAGTTGGGGTGCTGATGTAATGGTGGGGGGTGAGAAGTGGTGGCCTGGACAAGGGCAGAGCTCTGGAGACGGCACACGTGGAGACAACCACAGGCCCATGCTCCCCGGGGCTGCCCCCAGGTCACTCCCAGCCTCCTGTGCGTCATTAATAGCATTTGTGGTTAATAAGGTAGGTACAAGGTGAATCACCTGGAGCACCAAGGAACCTTGTCACCCTTCACATTTAGGCTAGCCGGTGAGTTACGGTACTGTGATCGCAGCCTGTTCTCCCAGCTGGACAGGAAGGTCCCTAACAGCACAGAGGGAGCCTGGTCTGCTTGTTTTCCACCCCCAGCTCTGAGCAAAGAGCCCAGCAGAGAGTAGGCCCCCATAGACACTGGCTGTCCAGTGCTGCATGCCAAACCACCTCAAAATTTAAGTGGCTTAAAACAATAACCATCGCTTATCTTGCTCCTAATTTTGCAATCAGGCAAATGTCTGCTCAGCGTGGCGGCAGCTGGCACTGGACTACCTGCCTCCAAGGTGGCTTGCTGTCCTGGCTCGCAAAGCCCAGGTGCGGGGGGTCTTGACTCATCTCCATGTAATCTCTCCACGGGCTGCTTGGGTTTCCTCATAGCATGGTCGATGGGTGCCTGTGTCCCTAAAGAATCAGGTGGCCGTGGCTGGTATAGTTCAGTGGATTGAGCGTGGGCTGCAAACCAAAGGGTCACCAGTTCGATTCCCAGTCAGGGCACATGCCTGGGTTGCGGGCTGGGTCCCCATTGGGGGGTGCATGAGAGGCAACCACACATTAATGTTTCTTTCCCTCTCTTTCTCCCTCCCTTCCCCTCTCTCTAAAACATAAATAAATAAAATCTTAAAGAAGAAAGAATCAGGTGGAAGCTACATCGCCTTTTATGACGCAGTCTCGGAAGTCATAAAGTGTCCTGCGCTGTAGTCACAGTTTGGCCGGCCTGGATTCAAGGGGGCCACACGCAGGCTCCTGTCTCTCAGCCGGAGGAAGGTCAAAGTCACATTATAAGCGGTGCATACGGGACGGCCATCTTTGGAAAACACGTCCAGTCTGTTCCGTGAATAAGCAGATACGGCACTTAACAGTGGGCCCAGAACCGGAACCCAACCCAGTACCTTTGTTCAAGGACGAGGGACAGAGGTCACCCATTCCAGAAAGTTTCCCCTGCACTTTGGAGAGCATAAAGCTTTGGAGTGTAGAGGATTTATTGACCAGTATGAGGCTAATTCACTTATTTATGTTATCTGCTTCTTCAACCAACTATTCTCATGTAGGCTCCATGAGAATATATAATCTTTAGTGTTTAGCCCAGAGCCCAGCCCACAGCAGCTGTGCAAAGAATTCTTTCCTATTACAGATTTGAAACAATAAACTGCTTGATCCAGCGAGATAGTGTCACTTGAGGAGGTGCTGCCACCTTCTGGGCACTGGGGGCATTGCCAGCCATTTCCAACACCATTTCTGGCCTGCCCTGGGAACTGTGCACCTGCCTGCCTGCCGCCGCTGTCCGTTATCGGGGCGCTTTCCTGGTGAACGATTGATTTGGTTTTTAACAACAATCCTGACTCCTGTATGACCCATCTGACCACGAGAGTTATGAGGACCAGAGGAGGGATTTCCAGCATCCTCCCTCCCTGGAGGCTCAGCCCAAGCCCTCGGCAGCCCCCTAGCGGCTAGCTTTGCTTCCTCCCCCCTCACTGGGGCTGCTCTGGGCGGAGTCCCCCGGGGCGCCCTCTTTGAACCCGCGGCCCCTCCCACTCCTCGTCTCGCTCCTGCTGTGCAGCCCAGGACACTGTCGCTCTCGGCCTTCCTCACCGCATGCCCTTCCCCCAGCATCTCCCGTAGCTAACTCCACCCTGGTTTTTCTTCTGCCTCCCCCAGGTCTGCCCCTGAGCCTGCTTCGCGGTCCCCTGGGAGATGGATCGCGTCCCCCTCCAAGCCTGATTGATCCCCATGGGCACACGAACGGCCCCCAGGTCTCTGTCGCCAGCCCAGACTGCTCTCCTGGCTCTACCTGGGAGACCGGGGCCCCTCACGCTTGCCTCCACCCTCCGCCAGCCACCCTGCCCTTTCCCTCGCTCCCATCCCCGGCTCAGGGAGTGGCAGCGCGTCCCCACGCCAGATGGCTGACTTCCCCCAAGTGCTCCCTCTCCTCACCTCCAAGTCCCTACACAGCTCTCTGTCGCTGCCTCAGACAGTGCCCCAGGCACTCAGGCGTCTAGTAGCTCCTGAAGGCTTCACATCTTCGTCTTCTCCTCAGCTTCCCTCAGATTCAGCCCCTCCTCCCCTCCTCCCCTTCTCCCCGCCACCTCTGAGAGCCTCATCATTCAGAGCCTGTGCTGCTGTGACCCCACTTGCCCCCAACCCAAATCCTTCAGGGTGGGGCCCGAACTCCTTGCTTGGCATTCACAACGGGACGCCCCCCGCCCCCCACCGTTCAGGCTGGCTCTCCACCCTCTGCCCATGCACCTGCATACAAGTCACCCCGTCCCTACCTCTGTGCCTTTTCCCACGCTCTTCCCGCTGCCCAGAATATCCTTCCCGCATCTGCTCGTGGCCGCAGCATTCATCCCCATTGTACAGACAGGAAAACTGAGGCTCAAAGAGCTGACCCAACTGGTCCAAGGTTGTAGAGCTGGGAAGTGGTAGAACCAGAGTCCCAAAGGAGGGGGCTCTGAAACCAGCTCCTTTCACTGCCCCACAGCATCCGGGCTCTGCTGCACACCTCAGTTTCTCCAAGTGTGAGATGGGAGGAATGAAGGATTGTGGGTGCTTCCTGCCTGGACTTCCCCTTCCTCCGCTTTCTTGATTCTGAGACGCTTTGCAGCTCTCTGCGGGAGACCTGGGGGTACTGAGCCTAGCCGCCTAGTGCCCCCAAGTTGGCCACTTGGTAGAAAACGCTTAGGCCAAGCTCTGGGCCGACTGCATGGCCGTAACAAGGGGGCTGGCACGGCCTCCCACCCTCCCTCGACTGCCCCGGATTCCATTCTCTATTAGTTCTCTGTTGTCTGTGTAGCAAAACACCACACACAGGGTGACCTAAACGACACCCATGGATTATTAGCCCACAGCTCTCAAGGTCAGAAGTCCAGCTGGCAGGGCTGGGCGCCCTGCTCGGAATATCAACAGGGGGAAACTAGGCTGAGTCCTCGCCTGGAAACTCAGGCGCACGCAGGTAGGTGGCGGAATTCAGCTCCTTAAGTTGTAAGACGGAGGTCCCCCCTTTCCTCGCTAGTGGCCAGCCAGGGGCCTCTCTCTGTTGCTTTAGGCACCCACATTCCTAATCAGGGACCGTGTGTCAAATCCCCCATACGCCTCCGCTTCCCTGAAGTCCTCTTCTGCCACCAGCTGGAGGCAACTCCACTGTTCAAGGGCTCGCCTGATGGGGCCCGGCCCACCTCGATAATCTCATTTTAAGAACACCTGGAAAGCACGTGTCTAAATCTTCAAAGCAACCACACGACACAGGTTTATCACCATCTCACATATGGGAGACTCTAAAGTAACAAATGCTGCCAGTGCCCCCTCCCCACCTCCTTCCCCCTTCCCAGGGCCCCCTGTAGCTTGAATGGACAGCCCCTGTGAGGCCCACAGCTTCCCTGCATCTCAAACACTTGCCTCCCTCAGCCCGAGGGGCCCCCGGAAGTATGGGGGAGTTAGCGCTTCCAGGGAACAGGCCCTCAACACAGGGGTGAAGATTGGTGGAGAAGGACCCCAGCTTCCTCACTCGGGGTGAGGCATGTTCTACACCAGCTCCCAGAGGGTCCCCTGGGGGATGAAGCCCCCAATTACCCACAAAAATGATCTACTTCCCTCTGCCCGCAACTCATTCCTTCCCTCCCTCGCTGTGCCCCTCCCCTCCCAGGTTAACTACTCCAACGTTCACCTGCGCCTCAATTCTGCTCCTGGAGTATCCCAAACTTAGACAGTGGGGGGCAGAGAGCTGAAGGGCTCTCAGAGGTCATACGCCGTACTTTGCCATGTACGATGTGCACTTTTTTGCCCAAATGTTTGAGGGAAAACAAGGATGTGCATTGTACATGGATAGTACCTGACATACCTTGTATCTGTTCTTGTGTTTTGTAATTGTTACATGAAATTGCTTGTACCGTCATATGTTCAAAAATAAATGCTAAGATTCCTTTATAAGACAAAAACAAGTATCAAAATATAAATTAATTAATTAATTAATTAAAATATTAAAACAAAAAAAATTTCCTGAATGTTTGGGCCAAAAACATGGGTGCGCATCATACACGACAAAATACGGTAACTAGGGAGCCGGGCTGGCGGTCTGATCCGGGGCAGCGTGACATCAGACCGCTGCCCACTCCCACACACAGGGCTCTGCTGCCTCTCAGGCCATAGTCACAACAATCCCCGCACATCTGTCCACCCCGCCGGCTGACTCAGAGCGGAAAACCCCTCCTCTGGGTTCAGATGACTCTTCTCCAGAGGCTGAGCAGGCCTGTCGCCTGCGGGCCTGGAGGAGACCCAGCCCACAGTGCCCAGCGCTGTCCCCTGGCACCGGTGTCTGCTTCCAGGCTGGAGGGAAGCCAGGACCACCGGCCAGGGACTTGAAGGGCACTCATCTTCGAACCCAGAGGACACACTGGGGTCTGGGACCCGGAGAAGCTGGGGGTGTCCAGGATCCAGGGAAAGACTGACTGACCTCACTCATTTAGTGTGACAGGCACTGTTCTAAGTGCTGTAGGTGAGTGTAATAAATGTATATTCTTCATAGCAACCCTCTGAGATATGCATAACTATCACCTTCATGTTATAGATGAGGAAACTGAGAAACAGAGAGGGTCGGGAACTTGCCAAGCTCACACAGCTAGTGCGTCTCACAGGTTAAGATTCAAGCTCAGGCAGTCTGTTATTAATCATTCCTGGACCTTGCCGCTCCTAAACTCCAGGTGAGTCTGCTGCCAGCTACTTCCTTTGGGCTCCACCCCAAGGGCCAGGTGTGAACTTCTGCACAATCCCCAGCTTCAGTGGAGCCCCGCTTGGAGGGGGTGGCTTGCAGGGGAAGATTCCCTGGGACTGACGAGTAGGCCCAAAGGAGGGGCTGTGATCTCTGGAAAACCCCCTTCCCTCTCCAACCTCCACCCAAGCCCCCTCTGTCACGTGACCAGCACAGCCATTCAGCCTCAGGTACTTATTTATTACTAGTCTCGCTCCCGCAGTCATTTAAGGGAGCTTTCAGGGACAGATGTATCGCATCTCCACCAAAGAGACTCTAATGAGCAACACCCAGCTTACTGCCCCACCAGCCTTGTTTAGCCAACACCTGGATGATGAGCATTGCACGTGGGCCGACCGGCCCTTCCCAGTTTTCTCAGGATGCCCCCAGTTCTAAAACCGGAAGTCCCTTGTTCTGGGAAGCCCCTCAGAGACGGGCAACAGGGACAGGTGGTCAGCCTCATGACACAGACCACCAGCCACACAGTCTACTCGCTAGAAGACAAAAAAATTAGCTCAGAGCTTCCTAACAGCCAAGGCAAAAAGGGAAATACTATCCTGAGATTTTTTTTTTGGTGTCTATAACAGCACTGCCCAATAGAACTTTCCACCAGGACAGAAATGTTGTATATGGTCCAATATGATAATTATAGGTACAGGTCACTGTGGAGCACTAACATGGGGCTAGTTGGATGGAGGAACTGAATTTTAAATTTTATTTTATATATTTAAATAGCCACGTGTGGTTAGTGAGGGCTGTATTAGACAGCAGAGTTGTATTACATAAAAACAGACCTGGTTGTCAGGAAAAGCTTCTTTATTAGTATTGAGGGCCGAGAAACTGTCGCTGTGGGCAATCACACTTGAGGTGAATCCCCAAGTGGCCTCTACCTGGTGCTTTTCTTTTTCAATTATTTTTCCATCACAGTTTACATTCAATATTATTCTGTATTTGTTCAGGTGTACAACAGAGCGGTTAGACAACCAGGTACTTTACAGAGTGGCCCCTGATATTTCAAGTACCCACTTTCTTTTCTTTTCTTTTTTTTAAGATTTTATTTATTTATTTTTAGAGAGGGAAGGGAGGGGGAAAGAGAGAGAGAGAAACATCAATGTGCGGTTGCTGGGGGTCATGGCCTGCAACCCAAGCATGTACCCTGACTGGGAATCGAACCTGCGACACTTTGGTTTGCAGCCCATGCTCAATCCACTGAGCTACTTCTCATAAACCCTTTTCATGTCTTAATTTACTCAATTCTCAAAACCAGAGCAGGTGGGCACCTCGGGAATCCCCGGCATCCCCGGGCAGGAGCTTCCAAGACACCTAAGGTTTCTCCCCTCCTGGCTCCAAAGGTGCTTACATTTCCCTGACCCTGACGGGCAGAGCCAGGAGCCTGCGGAGCAGGCAGGAAGGTGGGAAAAGGCAGGGGACACAGGAAGAAGGGGTAGGAGACCAGGGAGAAAGTTTCCCGGATGCCCCTCTCCCCGCCATGGGCCAACACTGCCAGGCTGAGTGAGGCTGACTCAGGGGAAAAAGTGAGCAGTGCCTGGTGTCACTCCCCGGCACCAGAGGGCACTGGGGGCGTCAGAAGGAAAGCCTCGTTCTGCCAGGTGACAGACGGCACCTGCACACCTTAGACACGCAGCCTGGGCAACACGCCCCTGCCCTCCGCAGCGGGTGCTCTGGATGGCCCCTGATGCCCTCCCCACACTGGCCCCTTCTCGGCCCCAGTGTCCTGACCTCCACTAAGCCCCTCAGGCTTTGGGCAGCAAAGCGGGGGTGGGGGCAGATGTGACCCACCCTCACCCCTTCCTTCTGTGGCTGGAAGCTGATGACTCCAGGGTCAGAAATAACCCCACGGTCAGCTCCCGGGCTGCCACCCCTCCCCTCCCCTCCCTTCCCTCCATTCCCAGAAGGTCTGGGCCCTGAGTCAGAGGGAAGAGCCCAAACGTAAACAAGGACCCGGGAGTCTGCTATGGACACCGCAGAGCCACCCCGTGGGATTCTTTGCTAAATCGGGGACCTGGCGGAGAGTTAAGGCCTGCACACGCAGATCTGCAGACTGAGCTGCAGGGCGTGAGGGAGAATGGACTCCAGGGAGTGATCTGTAGGGCAGGGAGGGTGGGGGAGGGGAACTGGGCCTTAGGTCAGAGGGAGAGGGCCCCTCCCCCACACCTGCAGGAGGAGGTGGGGGAGGGGGAAGCTCCAGTCTGCAGGCACAATGGACACACACTCATCATCAGTCCAGAGTAGGGGGGTGGGGGGCTCCCAGATTTGGGGGGCAGGGTCGTCCAGGTGTCCGATGCCCCTCCTTAGTCACTTCCTCAAAATGGTCTGCGACACCCGTGCCCCACGCCACGCTGAGTCACGGAGCCCCGTCCTCGTCCTCGGATCAGACTCAGATGAATGAAGCTTACCCCTCACTCCTCCTCCCCTCCGCAGCAGGAAGGACATGTAACCGATTCCTCGGGATGGAAGAGTGACTTCCACAAGCCCTAAAAATAACCGAACCACTTCATACTCTGAACTTAGCCTCTCCTGCCGGCCCCCACCCTGGCCCACCCCCTTAGCCAGCAAGATAAAGGCAGCTGCTGGGGCTGGCAGAGGACAGAGACCCGGAGCCCCAGGCAGCGAGAGGGCATCGCCCGGAACCAGAGAGTAGCCCCTACCCCGAGCTAGGAGCTCTAGCGGAGCGACAGACGCTAAGGCCACACCTGCTACAGACCCCAAGCATCACACCAGCCAAACAGGGCATCAGGTGAGTACGCTGCCCTCGGGATTTCCACAGCAGGCTGGCTAGCCAGGCGCGGGTCCCATCCTGGACATGCGCCAATGGCTGTCAGGACAACATGAATTGGGGGGGGCAGAGAGAGGTTGAGGGTCCATGCAGGTGAGTGGAGGGACCTCTGACATAAAGATTCCACAAGGAAGTTAAGGGAGACTTAATGTGGGCCGCATAGGAGCTCTCGGCCTGGTGGCCATAGGCCTGGGCCCGAAGAAGGGGCAAGCTCTTGCCAGTCTGGAAAAAAATCCAGAAAGGCATCCAGGAGGAGGTGGCCTGGTTTGCAAAGCTTAAAATACAGGTATGGAGCTGCCCAGGCCTCAGGGCTTCCTCTCAGGAAGGCCAGTGTCTAAGGGAAGGAGAGCTGGGAGGACACTCGGGCGGAGCGTGAGCAGCAGGCCCAGCTGGGCATTGCCAGGACGAGCTCCATGCCTGGGGGTGAACATCCTGTCTTGTCTGGCCCAGGGATGCCCCCAGGGCTGCCTTGAGCCCTCACCCTACCCAGTGGGAAAAGCCCAGGGGCAGGTCTGGGGGGTGCAAGGCGGGCAGATGAAACCTGCCCGGATGGAGAGGCCCATACAGGGGCTGGGCCCAGGAGGGGCAGGCTGGGCAGAGAGGTGGTCTGTAGGGCAGGGAGGGTGGGGGAGGGGAACTGGGCCTTAGGTCAGAGGGAGAGGGCCCCTCCCCCACACCTGCAGGAGGAGGTGGGGGAGGGGGAAGCTCCAGTCTGCAGGCACAATGGACACACACTCATCATCAGTCCAGAGTAGGGGGGTGGGGGGCTCCCAGATTTGGGGGGCAGGGTCGTCCAGGTGTCCGATGCCCCTCCTTAGTCACTTCCTCAAAATGGTCTGCGACACCCGTGCCCCACGCCACGCTGAGTCACGGAGCCCCGTCCTCGTCCTCGGATCAGACTCAGATGAATGAAGCTTACCCCTCACTCCTCCTCCCCTCCGCAGCAGGAAGGACATGTAACCGATTCCTCGGGATGGAAGAGTGACTTCCACAAGCCCTAAAAATAACCGAACCACTTCATACTCTGAACTTAGCCTCTCCTGCCGGCCCCCACCCTGGCCCACCCCCTTAGCCAGCAAGATAAAGGCAGCTGCTGGGGCTGGCAGAGGACAGAGACCCGGAGCCCCAGGCAGCGAGAGGGCATCGCCCGGAACCAGAGAGTAGCCCCTACCCCGAGCTAGGAGCTCTAGCGGAGCGACAGACGCTAAGGCCACACCTGCTACAGACCCCAAGCATCACACCAGCCAAACAGGGCATCAGGTGAGTACGCTGCCCTCGGGATTTCCACAGCAGGCTGGCTAGCCAGGCGCGGGTCCCATCCTGGACATGCGCCAATGGCTGTCAGGACAACATGAATTGGGGGGAGCAGAGAGAGGTTGAGGGTCCATGCAGGTGAGTGGAGGGACCTCTGACATAAAGATTCCACAAGGAAGTTAAGGGAGACTTAATGTGGGCCGCATAGGAGCTCTCGGCCTGGCGGCCATAGGCCTGGGCCCGAAGAAGGGGCAAGCTCTTGCCAGTCTGGAAAAAAATCCAGAAAGGCATCCAGGAGGAGGTGGCCTGGTTAGCAAAGCTTAAAATACAGGTATGGAGCTGCCCAGGCCTCAGGGCTTCCTCTCAGGAAGGCCAGTGTCTAGGGGAAGGAGAGCTGGGAGGACACTCGGGCGGAGCGTGAGCAGCAGGCCCAGCTGGGCATTGCCAGGACGAGCTCCATGCCTGGGGGTGAACATCCTGGCTTGTCTGGCCCAGGGATGCCCCCAGGGCTGCCTTGAGCCCTCACCCTACCCAGTGAGAAAAGCCCAGGGGCAGGTCTGGGGGGCGCAAGGCGGGCAGATGAAACCTGCCCGGATGGAGAGGCCCATACAGGGGCTGGGCCCAGGAGGGGCAGGCTGGGCAGAGAGGTGGGGTCACCCTGAGGGGCCGGCCAGCCCTAGGTGGCCAAGCTTTGGGACACTTAAGTCTGGTCTCACTTCTGAATTCTGCCTCCCCCCCAGCCCCTGTCCCTGCCTTCTAGAAACGTAAGCTCCAGAAGTCTCGGGTCAGGCAGGGATAGGTACAGAAGGACCATGAGCTGGGAAACCTGCTTCAGGCTTTGCTGCAGCTTGGTGGAGCCTCCTGGGACAGCTCCTTTCCCCTCTTCGGGCCTCAGTTTCCCCACCAGAACAGTGACCTCTGAGGGTCCTTAGGTCTGACACCCTTGGACTCCATGATTCTGACAGTATGTGACCACAGCAGGGATTCTGGAGATTCCTGGGGGTGGGGGGATGGAGTTTGTGGCCTTGCACATGCCATCTGTGCAGGCCACACTGGTGGTGACACAACAGGGAGGAGATGGGGACAGGCATGACTTGCCTTGGGCAGGGGTCCTTATCATTAGAACTCAGGGCCTAAAGGAAACCCCCCAGTGCATGCGGTGAGGCTCAGGTGGCAGACTTCAGAGTTCACATTCCTCGGGGTTCTGATGGCTTTGGTGGACAAGTTGGGGTGGGGGTCAGGGTGGGGGTGGGGCAAGCGGGAGGAAGCCCTGCCCCCACCTGCTGCCTGTCTCTGCACCTCCCCTCAGCCCCATGCCCCTGTGACCGCTGAAGGGTTCCAGACCCCAGTACCAGCCATCCTGCAGGCCAGGGGCCTGACACCAGCTCAGGAGGCAGGGGCAGGACCAGGGGTCCCAGAGAGGAGGAGGAGATGAGTTGGGCCAAGGCGCCCAGGGTCCCACCGGCAGAGCCCGAGCCTCCCCCGGAGCCCAGGGCTGCCGAGCTGAAGCCAGGACCTGGGCTATATTTAGCCCCCAATGTGGAGCAGAGAGTGGGTCAGGGGCAGCGGGTGGGGGCACATGCTTCTCATTCTTTCCCTACTGGCCTCTGGAGACTGTTAGTACACCTGTCACGAGGCAGATAAGATACAGGGGACAGAGGCCAGAGAAGAGCTTGAGAGGTGGGAGACCATGGAGGGGGGCAGGGGTGGGCCGGGGGGTAGGCAGCACCTTGGCGGGAACTGACTGATAGGAGACGGAGAAAGGAAGGAACCACGGAGCCGGATTCGGGCCCTTTGCACACAGCTGGGACCAAGTGTCCGTGAGCAAGGGGCTGGGCTGTCTCTGCAAAGGGTCCCCCTCCCTCTCCTAGGGGTGCCCGCTCGGGAACCCTTAAGAAAGTTTCACACCCGCTACCTTCTTATTTCTTGGGAGCCAGGCCCCAAATAGGGTCTAGGAGCCCCAGACCAGTGCTGCCTGTCATCCATTCACCGCGATCTGACCCCTGCTGGGCCTCAGGTTCTTCATCTTTAATTATGAGTGGTTGGGCTAGAAGACCCTTACGATCCCCCTAGCTCAGACCTCTGGGTCTTGGGGTATAGCACAGACCCCTGCCCCTGCCTGGGATTCAGGATCTGCTCACCATGAGATACCTGGTGAGCCTCTGCTGCTTCCCCGGGGCTGAGGGCCTGGGCAAGGCTGGAGAGTGAGTTGAGAGCCTTGGTAGCCAGGTGGGGCGAGCAGCCCAATGAAAGCAGCAAAGTGCGCCCTCTAGTGTTACACATGGGAATTTCTTCTCAGTGGGAAATAGTCACCAATTCAGGGACCCGCCCCTTGGCTGAGACCCTATAAAAGTCAGGAATCTTTCGAGCGGGCCACTCACCGGGGACTCCACTGGTAAAGGAAGGTGAGCATGGGGCACATCCAGTTTCCCCCCCGGAGGTCTGGGAATCCCCTGTAGGGCTGAAGCACAGAGCTTCCTGGGCCGCAGAGCCTGCTTGCTCCAGTGATTCTGGGGAAGCCGGAACTCGCCTTGGCGGATGGTTCCACACGCCCCAAGTTTAAGATTAGTCACACACCAGTCATGCAGGTGGCAGAGTGAGACCCACGTGAAGCCCGTCCGGAGAGGGCATGTCACCGCGGCCCTACTCTGCCCCTGCGCCCTGCTCCCTGCCATTTCCCCCGGCAACCACCCCCTGCCACCGAGGGCTCCCTGCCCATCCTCATCCCTGCCCTTCTCTTCAGAAGGATGTCCGACGCCCAGACGCAGGTGGCCCCCATGCCAGCCATCCCGATGTCCACTGCGGAGGACCTGCCCCTGCCTCCACCACCGGCCCCGGAGGATCTGCCGCTGCCGCCGCCCAAGGAGTCCTTCTCCAAGTTCCACCAGCAGCGGCAGGCCAACGAGCTCCGCCGCCTCTACAGGCACATCCACCCCGAGCTGCGCAAGAACCTGGCCGAGGCCGTGGCTGAAGACCTGGCCGAGGTCCTGGGTTCTGAGGAGCCCACCGAGGGCGACGTGCAGTGCATGCGCTGGATCTTCGAGAACTGGCGGCTGGATGCCATTGGGGACCACGAGAAGCCAGCTGCCAAGGAGCCCGTGCCCAGCGGTGACGTCCAGGCCACTTCCCGCAAGTTTGAGGAAGGCTCTTTTGCCAACGGCGCAGACCAGGAGCCGGCCAGGCCTCGGCCATCTGGAGGGGACGTTCGTGCAGCCCGCCGGCTGTTTGAGACGACGCCGCTGGATGAGCTGACGGGCCAGGCCGAGGCCCCGGAGGCCGCGGAGAGGGAGCCTGCAGCCAGTGGAGACGTCCAGGGCACCAGGCTGCTCTTCGAAACCCGGCCGCTGGACCGCCTGGGCTCCCGCCCCTCCCTCCAGGAGCAGAGCCCCTTGGAGCTGCGCTCGGAGATCCAGGAGCTGAAGGGTGACGTGAAGAAGACGGTGAAGCTCTTCCAAACGGAGCCGCTGTGCGCCATTCAGGATGCCGAGGGTGCCATCCACGAGGTCAAGGCTGTGTGCCGGGAGGAGATCCAGAGCAACGCGGTGAGGACCGCTCGTTGGCTCTTTGAGACCCAACCTCTGGATGCCATCAACCGGGACCCCAGCCAGGTGCGGGTGATCCGGGGCATCTCCCTGGAGGAGGGGACCCGGCCCGATGTCAGTGCAACTCGCTGGATCTTTGAGACACAGCCCCTGGATGCCATCCGGGAGGTCCTGGTGGATGAGAAGGACTTCCAGCCATCCCCAGATCTGATCCCCCCTGGTCCAGATGTTCAGCGGCAACGGCATCTCTTTGAGACCCGAGCGCTGGACACTCTAAAGGGGGAAGAGGAGGCTGGGGCAGAGGCCCTGCCCAAAGAGGAAGTGGTCCCTGGCGACGTCCCATCCACCCTGTGGCTATTCGAGATGAAACCCCTGGACGCTCCCAGAGGCAAGATCCAAGTGGGTCACCTGCAGCGGGTGGGTCCCCAGGAGGCTGATGGCTCCTCAGCGCCGCCCCTGTCTCCACGAGTCCCCCAGGAGGATGAGGTGAAGGGGGACGTGAAGACCTTCAAGAACCTTTTTGAGACCCTCCCCCTGGACAGCATTGGGCAGGGTGAGTCTTCCACCCCCAGGAGTGCGAGCAAAGTAGAAGGAACGGGTTCTGCTGGGCAGTCTCAGGACACAGGGTCCCCAGTGTATGCCATGCAGGATGGCAAAGGCCACCTCCACGCCCTGACCTCTGTCAGCAGAGAGCAAGTTGTCGGAGGTGACGTGCAGGGCTACAGGTGGATGTTCGAGACGCAGCCCCTAGACCAGCTGGGCCGAAATCCCAAGATGGTTGATGTGGTGCGGGGCATTACCCGGCAGGAAGTGGTGGCCGGAGACGTGGGCACGGCCCGGTGGCTCTTTGAGACCCAGCCCCTGGAAGTAATCCACCAGCGGGAGCGGCAAGAACGACAGGAAGAAGAAGGAAGGGGCCAAGCAGGCCCTCAGCCTGAGGCCCCCCTCAAGGGGGACGTGCAGACCATACGGTGGCTGTTCGAGACGTGCCCAATGAGTGAGTTGGCAGAGACGCAGGGGTCGGAGGCCACAGACCTCACAGCGAAGGCGGAGGCACGGTCCTGCACCTGGATGTTCGCGCCCCAGTCCCTGGACGGGCCAGCGGGCTCCAGGGAGCGACACCTGCAGGTCAGCCAGGTCCAAGCTGGCGAAAACCAGACAGACAGACACGTCTTTGAGACGGAGCCTCTGCGGGCGCCAGGCCGTCCCTGTGGAAGAGGGCCTGTGCGATACTGCAGCCGCGTGGAGATCCCCTCGGGGCAGGTGTCTCGTCAGAAGGAGGTTTTCCAGGCCCTGGAGGCAGGCAAGAAGGAAGACCCAAGGTCGAGGTCAATCCCTGAGCCCATCCCTGTGGGCTCTGTGAACAAGTTCACCTGGCTCTTTGAGAATTGCCCCATGGGCTCTCTGGCAGCTGAGAGCATCCGAGGGGGCGACCTCCAGGAAGAGCAGCCTGCCGGCCAGTCAGACAGGGTGCTGGAGAAGCAGGAGACTGCAGCCGAGGCGACCTTGCACTCTCTGCACGCCACGCCCGGCATCCTGCACCATGGAGGTATCCTCATGGAGGTCCGAGGGCCGGGGGACCTCTGCCTAGCCAAGTATGTGCTCCCGGGCCCAGGGCAGGGGGCCCCCCGCGTACGGAAGGAGGAGCTGGTGTCTGGCGAGCTGCCCAGGATTGTCCGTCAAGTGCTGCAGCGGCCAAACGTGGACCCGCAGGGGCTGCTGGTTCAGGAGAACCCAGCGGGCCAGCTCCAGCTCAAGCCCCTGAGGCTTCCAGCTCCAGGTGACAGCAGGAACGTGGAAGATCTGGACCTAGAGTTCCAGCAGGTGCTGGCCTGTGGCTTGGGCACCTCAGCAGCGAGGACCGGGGTGGTGATGCAGGAGACAGAGCAGGGCCTGGTCTCATTGACCGCCTACTCCCTGCAGCCCCGGCTGGCCAGCAGGGCCCCCGAGAGGAGCAGTGTGCAGCTGCTGGCCAGCTGCATAGACAAAGGAGACCTGAGCGGCCTGCAGAGCCTGCGGTGGGAGCCACCAGCTGACCCGAGCCCCGTGCCAGCCAGCGAGGGGGCCCAGAGGCTGCCCCCAGCTGAGAGCATCATTCACGTTCCCCCACTGGACCCCAGTGTGGGGATGGGGCATCTGAGAGGCCCAGCAGCCACCCCCTGCCCCCCACAGGCCACTGGAAAGGCAGTCCCTCTGGCTGGCCAAGAACAGCAAGACCACAGTCACACTGGGCAGAAAGGGACAGAAGCTTTGGGAAAGTCACAAGGAACCACAAGTACGTCCCTGGGGCCCAGGGGGCCAGACCTCCAGACCACCACGCAGAGTCTGCAGATGGCCACAGCAGAGGCCCGGAGCCTGCAGCAGCAAGTTCCAAACAAGCGCCAGCAGGGCCTCGCCCATGGAGCCACCTCCCTGTCCTTCCAGGATGGTCTTCTGCAAGCCCCGGCCACGGCCACTGGGACTGCTCAAGGCAACACCAGGCCTATGGCTGGAGGGGACCCCAGAAAGGTCAGTGGGGAACAGAAAGTACTGTCCGGAGGGCTGCCTGGGGGGTGGGTGACCGTTCAGGATGGCATCTACACTGCTCACCCTGTGAGGACCTTTGACCTACCTGGAAGTGTCCAGCCCTCGGAGAGGGAACACCCACCATGGGGCGGGGAGACCGCCCTCCCAGCCCAGGCTTCCAGCCCGCTCCAAGAATGCCCAGGTCAGAGGCTAGGACCAGGGCGGGAGGAGCCTGGGGGCTGCCCACAGAGGGCCCCGGGGCCTCCCGAGAAAGCCATGCCAGGAGTCGGCCCAGCCAGCCTCCACGCTGCAGAGACCACCCTGAAGGCTGCCTCTCTGGCCCATCACACCCCGGCCTCTGGGCCTCAGGCTGCAGGTGCCAGCCCGCACTCCCATAATGCCTCTGTTCCTCCTCCTCCTCCTCCTCTCCCAGCTGCTGTGACGGGACCTGACTGCCCAGCCCGAGCCCACCATGATGCGGACTCCACCCAGCAGGCCTCTGAGCCACTGCAAGACCCCCTTCTCCACTCCCACAGCAGTCCTGCTGGCCACAGAACCTCTGGGGAGTCACAGACGAAGACCCCAAAACTGGACCCTACCACACCCCCGCGGAAGAAGCCCCAACTGCCCCCCAAACCTGCACACCTAAGCCAGGTCCCCCCTCCTCAGAGGCTGCCCAAGCCCTCAGCTCTGTCTCTCAGCTCCACCCAAGGAGAACACAGACAAGGCGGGACAGATGCAGCCACGCCTCAGCCAGTCACGGTCTCCGCTGTTGCTGCAGGCCAGGGACATGTACCGCTGGCTGGACGTTCCAGTGGTCAGAGCCAGCCCAGCCCCCAACGGGGCCCCCACACCATGGCCCCTAGGCCGACCGAGAGTCAGGCTGTGGGTAGCAATGCCCACAGCCCTGACCCCACCAAGCTCTCTGCTCTCAGCAGCGACCCTACCTCACCACAGCAGGACCCCAGCACCCCAGAAGTGAAGCCGATGGAAGGAGCCCAGCGAGCGGCCCCTGAGAGCCCTGAGATTCTACAAGGCAGCCAGCAAGAGCTCCAGGGCCTCCTGAGCCAGGTGCAAACCCTGGAGAAGGAGGCCGCGAGCAGCGTGGACGTGCGGGCGCTGCGCAGACTCTTCGAGGCTGTGCCCCAGCTGGAAGGGGCCCTTCGGGTTCCTGGTGCCTGCCGTAAGTCCGAGGCCTCGGTGGAGCAGGCCTTTGGGGAGCTGACGAGGGTCAGCACAGAGGTTGCTCGGCTGAAGGAACAGACCCTGGCCAGGCTGCTGGACATTGAGGAAGCTGTGCACAAGGCCCTCAGCTCCATGTCTAGCCTCCAGCCCGAGGCTAACACTAGGGGCCCTTCCAAAGGACTCCCAAATGACCACAGTGCCTACAAAGTCAGTGTCATGGACAGCAACAGAGCCAGACCCAACTGCTCAGGCCAGGAGGTCAGGGGTCAAACCGTAGGCAAGAGCCAAACCGAGGTTACATGCCATACTGAAGTCCAGAGTCAGGCCAAGGTCAGAAACCACACAGAGGCCAGAGGTCAAGCGGTCTCAACCACCCCTTCCACCAGCAGGCCGGAGACACCGAGAGATGATTCAGGCCTCCCTCTAGTCTCGCCTTCTGGCAGAGGCACACCCTCCTCTCCAACCTTCATCTCCATTAAGTCAGCCACAAGGAAGCTTCCGGAAGCTCCCAGCCCCAGGGGCAGCCCAGGTGTCCCACTGAAAAGCACAAACCTGGCCGAGGATGTGAGCCAGACCCTGCTCTCTGAGAAAGATGTTTGGGACAAGGCCGGGACCCAGGAGGCCACCGGGTGCTCTGGAAAGCCCAAGCCAGCCCCTGCCTCAGCCAGCCCTGTGCCTGGCGGGCGGCATAAGAGTGTTCTGGAGCTGCAGACCGGGCCTGGTGGCTCCCAGCACTGTGGAGCCGGAGCCGTGAGAACTGTGACTGAGCAGTATGAGGAGGTGGACCAGTACGGAAACTCAGTCCTCACATCCTCCACCACGGTCACTGAGCAGCAGGCGGGGCCGCCAGGGGGCCCAGGTCCCCACTTCAAGCTCCAAGCCTCACCCTTGTTAAGACAGTTCCTACACTGCCCCACCGAGCTCAGTGGGGGCCTGGGAGAAGCCGGGAGGGAGCCAGTGCCCTGCGGCCGCTCCCAGCCTGCAGCCCAGTGAGCCCCTCCACCTCCCACCTGGCCCTGGGGCACGACCCTCCAGGGAACTGAGGTGGGTGCCTACCTCCTGCACACACGAGGCCAGGACCGAGAAGAAAGGGCATCTTCGGAGGCTTATGGGTGGTTGCCCTTTCATGCGCTCCATCAACAGGCCCGGCTCTTGCAAAGGGAGAAAGAAAGACCGGGAAAGGCCCGAGAGGCCTGGGGAACAGGAGTCGGACGGGGGCTCTCAGCTGTCTGTGCAGGGTGTGATCAGTCCACCCAGGACTGGCCTGCACGCTGACACGCGTGAGACTGCATGCCACTGCTCGAGACGGAGCCCCTTCAGTGACCCGCCACCCGCAGTCTTCACTGCTTTTATGATGAGTCGAAATGTTCTCAGCCATCTGCTGCTTAATTCCTGGAAAGAACAGGGCCAACCAGACACTGGATTGGCCTCTCTGTTTGGGCTCGGGCAGAGGGCTGAGCCCGTTGGTCACCATCCCCGTGGATGAGAGGGTCACCCTGACAGCCCAAAGGTCACACAGACAAGGTCGGCAATCAGTAACATCCTTGGAGGCCAAAGGCACTGCCTCCCCGCCCCCACTGCCCCACACTGTGCACCCAAAGGGGAAGAAAAAAATTCTGAATAAACCCCAGTTTTACTCTCTCCTGTGTGTGTGTCTGACTGTGCTTCTGGGTCCCCACTGTGGCAGAAAACAGCCACAATCTCCAGGCACCGTGTTCCTGCCAACAGCAGGGTTGGAGGGCCGGGAACAGCCAGCCCTTCTTCTGCCGTCTCGGCTGGGACCCAGGGAGGTCTGCCCATGCCCTGTTCCCCTTTCTCGTCTCACCTTCCCCCCACCCCCCCCACACCCCCCCCCCCCACACACAGAAACTGCTGACCCTCTACCTCTGGCCTGCCCTCCTGGTGAGTCTTGGACACCGTCCTGGAGCGGCATCTGACCAGAATCTTGCTCCAGAGTGGGAGGGTAGCCCAGTCAGGCCCGGGAATCTCTCTTCTCACCGCTAGGTGGAGTCCCTGTCTCGTTCATCTCAGTACCTCTCGGGCTTATCACCAGTGCCTGGAAGGCACTGCATAAACGTCGAAAAAATGAACGTACAAATGAATGAAATGAAGTGAATTCACAGATTCATCCAACATTTATTGAGCATCTATTTCGTGCCAGGTTCCGTTCAGGGTGCTAAGAATAGAGACGAACAAGGCAGAATTTACCCCTAACTGACCTCATGGAACTTAGCTCTGAAAAGGGAAGCAATGTATTATAAGCAGTTAAGATCATTTTAGAAGGAGCAATACTGTGAAGGAAAAAAAAAAGTCCTCGGGAAAAGGTCTGGCAGTTACTTAGCTTGGGTGGTGGGAGAAGGCATCTCTTCAAAGGTGACCTGAGATGAGTTTGGAACCAGTCCTAAGAGCTGGAGGCAGCGGCGCAGGGGAAAGCGGCGGGGCGTGGGGGAGAGGTGTTTGGACGAGTGGCGAGCACGTGGGCTGCAGCGTGCACCAGGGAGAGCAGGGGCCGCTGGGTGAAGTCTCGCCCAGCGCCCCGCACACCTGCTGCCACACCAGCCTCGGCGGAGAAGGGGCGGGCCTGGAAGCTGGGCCGCCGGCGGAAGGCGGAGCGCACCCCGCCCAGGCCCCGCCCAGGCCCCGCCCCCGGAACCCGCTACGAGGGGACTGCGATCCCACCCTTCCGTCGCTAGGGTGACGATGACGTCACCCAGGCCGCCGGGTTCGGAATGTTCGCGCGGCGATGGCCGTTGCCGGGAAACGCCAGGCAGGCGCGCAGCCAGGGGCAGGCTCCGCGCGGCCGTCTCCGGACGCCAGTACGCGCTGTCCTGGCCCGCCCTGGCTCCGAGCCTCCCTCGGCGACTCCAGAAGGATGTCGGGTTCCGGTCCTCACCCGCGGCGCGGCTCCTCCCGGGGCCGACCTGCCGGCCAGGCGCCTCCTCCCTTCTGGTTCCTCTCTGTCACCGCCTGTGTCCCGAGTTCGTCCACCAGCCCCCATCGTCGCTGCCATCATCCCACCTCAGCCCACTATCCATCCCCCCTTTCTCTGACCACTACCCTAACATCCACAGTGGCTTTTCCTTCCTTGGCGCTCTCCGCCTTGACAGTCTGGCCGTCCTTACAGTCTGCCATCCGCCTAGCAGCCAAAGCTCTTACCCAGAGCTTACCAGACCAGGTCACTCCTGTATAATACCCTCCACGGGCTTCCCAGCTCCCTGGGCCCGAAATCGAACTCTTCTCAGCCACCTGGAAGAGCAGAGTGACTTGCCTTCCTCTCCAACTCCATTACCCCCTCTCCTCCTCAGCCACAGCTCCCTAGTTACACTGGCCACCTTGACCTTCACAGTGTACGCCAAGCTTATTCCTGCCTCAGGGCCTTTGCATGAGCTGTACCCTCTGCCTGGAAGTCTCTTCCCTCAGATCTTCAGTGGCTGGGCTCCTTCTCACTCAGATCCCAGCTCAAATGTCCCTCCAGAAGGCCTTTGTTGACCCATACTCCACCCCCCCACCCCACCCCATCCCACGGCATCCCCTCATCAAACCAGGCCTTTCTCCAAATTATCATGCTATTTTATGTTTTCCTGAGGACCCATCACAGTATAAAGTTATCTTGCTCATGCATTTGCTTACTGTGTTCCACATACTATTTCTGCACAGCAAACTACTCAAATGTAGTGGTTTAAACAACATTTTATAATGCTCATGAATTCAGTTAAGTCAGGAATTTGTGGGGGTGGCTTGTCTTTAGGCCATGACGTGTGCGGGGCCACAGCCGGGAAGTCTCACAGGCTGCAGGTGACTGGTCGCCTAGGGTTTGGAAACATCTAAAGATTCACTCATTCCCATGTCTGTCGGTGCATGCTGGCCCTTGGACGGGACTTCAGCTGGGACGTCAGCCAGAACACACATGCGTAGCCTCTCTGTGTGACCTGGGCCACCTCAAAGCATGGCAGTCTCGGGGTAGCTGGACTTCCTACATTTTGTCTCAAGGCTCCCAAGGCTTGGTCCATGCTCACAAGGCAGAAGCTGCATTGTCTTTTATGACCTAGCCTCAGAAGTCACACACAATCGCTTCTGCGTTCCGTCGGCTATAAGTGAGTCACCAGTCTGTCTGGAAAGGGTATCAGACACCACGTTTCGTTGAGGAAGAGGCAAAGTGCTACAAGACATGTGACGGTCTTGGGAATGTGCCTCCTCCACAGTCGCGTCTTCCCCTGCTGGAGCACCATCCCCACGTGAGCCACTGCTCATGTGGGCACGTTTGTATCTCCAGTGTCTGGAGCGGTGCAGAAAAGTACATAGCAAGTGCTCAATCCATGTTTTAGAATGAATGAATGAAAGGTTGTCTTTCAGAGTCACTTGAGCCCAGCTCTTCTCCCTGTAAGTGTGTTTGCTGCCCCAGCCCTTGATTTTGGCCCGGTCTGCACTGGAGGAAGCCCAGTGTTTGCACTGGAAGGTAGAAGTCCAGTGTGGGTTTTGTCTTGTTTTGTTTTCTTTTCTTCTTTTCTTTTTCGGGTGGGAAGTGGACCAACAGAGGGGGAACGCAGTTATTGGGGATTGAGAAATGTGTAGCCAGATGAGGTTCTGGAACAGTGTTCTACTACTGTAAGGGGTGTTGAAAACCCAGTCTGTTTCTTCTCATTCTGAGTTCTGGAAATGCCCAGGAGAGGACTGTGGTTTGGTCGTCCAGGCCACAGGGAGCTTGAAAGTGGCCCAGTGGGAATGGAGCTCTGGAGAGGCCCCTCGGGCGGCGGGGGAGGGCGGTTGCAGTGCCTATTAGGAACCGCTGCAGAGGTCTGGGGAAGAGGAGGCCCCGAAGCCGCCCACAGGTCTGCAGGGTACACAGCTTCTCCCTGCCATGCTGCTATTGGTGAAAGACCTTCCAAAACTCCTGAGGCACATCCAGTTTCTTCCCTTGTTTCCTCCTTTTCCATGAGGGGCGAGGGCAGAGGGGCAAGTCCCAGCTTATCCCTGCCCCACCCCCCCACACCAATCTGTTCTGGCCTCCCAACTCTCCCCACTGTTGCCCTGGGACTTCGGATGTCACATTGTGACAACAGCCATTCCAATGTCCTCCCCACTCCCAGGGCCACCGGCAAACTGTCAGTTCTCCAGTCCAGCCCTGCAGGGGCCCCTCACCGCCTCCACCATGAAACCCACACTCCTAGGTCACCACGGCCCTTCTGCAGCTGCTTCCTGTAGCTGCCGCCTCCCGGGGGCGGGAGGGGGGGGGTCTACCTTCTAAGCCCTTGGATATTCTCTCCAGGCGGTGTCTTGCCACCCTGGCTTTGCCCAGCGCCAGCTTACCCACTGGGCTCAGCAGGCACGGAGCTTTGGAAGAACTTTTAAGTAGAAAAAAGTGTTGTAATATGTAACCTCAACCTATCCCTCTTTATACCACAAATAGGTAAAGTACATTTTAAAGTTTGGTGGGGTTTTTTTTTTTTTTTAGTGGAGGGAGCCCATGCAGGGAAAAGTGCCTGGGGGCCTACAAAAGTCATAATGCAGCCCTGGGTTTGCTTATGCTCTGCCCCCTCCCCGCCGGCCCACCCCCGACCCCCCACCCCCACCCCTGCCGCCTTCCTATTGTCCACACTGCGGTTTCTGGAAGACGAGGTCTTGCAGACTCAGCCCGGAGGCAACCTCTGCAAGGAAGCAAAAGCCATCCAGAGTGTCCTTTGACCTCTCAGCCTGATGAAGTTCTGTAGCTCAGAAAATCCGGTCGTAACCTCGGTTATAACCTTTCGGTTTTGTGTATCTCTCCCCGACGATACTGATAGTATCTGCAAGTCAACACCGCCGCCCCCCACCCCGCGCAGCACCTCTCTTTTCCACCTTGGTACCTGCTCCCCACCAGAGCTGACAAGTTAGAAACTAGCTAACTTCAAAGAACACCCTGACAAAGGCTTAGCTCGAAGGCCCTCGGGAATAACCCCCTGGCCCCAAAACAGGCACAATGGGGGCGGTGCGCGCGTGTGCCTGGCGCCCCGCCGCGGGGGGCGGGTCCTCGGGTCTGCAGGCGGCCGCGGGGCCACACGCTCCTGCCGGCTCCACCCACCCCCGATCGCGAGAAGGAAACAGACTCTGCGGCTTTCAGTCTCCAGGCCCCAGAGCTCCGCCCCTCCCACCCCCCACCCCCCACCCGACGCACCCCTTTCCTTCTCCCCTCCGGCCTCCCCCGTTAGGTTTCTAACGAAAAGTGCTGCTGAGAATTCCCAGAAGGTCCCGGATGTGAAGTCACTGGCGTGAGGTCACCGAGACTGGTTCCAGGAATCAGATGCTTGTGGGGGAGGAAGGAAAGCACAGAAACCAAGGGAGAGAGTGGAGGGGTGGGTGCCGTCGGCGGGACAGCCTGGCTGGGCTGGGTCCCAGGTTCGATCCCCAGCCTGGTCTGGGCCGTTCTGACACCAGGCGAGGTTCCTGAGGAAAAGAGGCTTCCCTCCTCCCATACTATAGAAATGCTAATTAGACACCATCCCCCCTCCCCCCATCCGTGTTGACCAAGCTCGTGATGTAGCAGCAGGTGGGCAAACAGGAGGGAGAGGTAGGGTGGGGGCAAATTGGCTGGGCCTTCCAGTTTGGACAACGGCTTGGCGACAGGATCGGGATCTTAAAGGAACATACCCTTTGACTCGACCAACTGCACTACAGACACGAACACAGATAAATGCCTAAGATGGTTCACAGCATTGTTTGAAATACCACAGATGGGAAGTCACTTTAATGTCCATCCACAGAGAACTGATTAAATAAAGTGCATGACACTTCCACACCCCGGGACACTGTGCCTGGTGGCAAAGAACGAGGCAGCTGTAATGTGGCCAAGTGTCTAAGCTGTAGTTGTTGAGTAAACACAACTGGGAAGTATCCTCCCACCTTGTCTGTACTTCCCCCATTGTGACGTTTTAAAGATATATGTTCCTGTAACACGTATACATGGAGCACCTGTCAAGTACCAGATGCGTTGCAGACACTGCGATCAGCATCAACAAAGCAAAGCAAGCCCCTGATTGGTGCAGGTTGGCGGGGGGGCAGGGGTGGGGCGAGGTCGGTAGACCAATGAAAAGCACAAAGTGTGGATAAGTGAGAGCTGTGAAGGGAATGAGAGCCAGGAGTTCAGAAAGTGCTGGAGGTTCTGCTATTTCAGATGGGATGGCCAGGGGAGGTCTCTTGGACAAGTGGACATTTAAGCAGAGAATGAGGGCAGAGAACTCCGGGTACCTGCCAGGCAGAAGGCAGAGAGAGGGCCAAGGCCCTGAGGCAGGGTTTTACTTGGTTTGTGAGGGGTCGTGGGGAGTCCAGTGTGGCTGAAGCAGAAGGGGCAAGGGGCAGAGCGGCAGAAGGGGGCGTGGCCAGGTTGCAAAGGTGAGGGAAGGGGACCACGGAGGCCCTCGGAGGGGCTTTGGCTTTCCTAGTGGGACAGGAAGCCAATGAAGGGTCCTTGAGCAGAAAAGGCCGGGACCTGACATAGGCCTTAACAGATCACTCTGGCCGCTGAGTGGAGACAGATGACGGGGAGCCCAGGGAGGAGGCTGTGGCAGTAACCCAGGGCAGGCACAGCAGTGGCTAGACAAGGGTGACAGACGTCAAGCCATGATGTGCTTCTAGGTGTATATGGATGCTCTGAGCTGATAGAATTTGCCAGTAGAACAGATGTGCCTGTGAGAGAAGTCGGGGTCGGGAGTGACAGTGTAACTACTGGGACGGCCGTAAAGTCCGTGTGGTTTTTTCCGTGCGATGGCTCTCGTAGCGCTTAGTTGTCTTTAACGTCATTCGAAACAATTTTGTTGGACTGCGTTGTGGCAGCTGTCATATCAGTGTGCATTTTTTAAAACTTATCAAAATTGGAATTTTTGTGAGGCCATTTTAATATTGAAGATGGAAGAAAATAAGCAACGTTATTAGCATATTATGCTTTACTATGTCTTTTTTTAAACTAGGGTTATTCTGTGTTCTGATAACCTCTGTGTAACTTTTATACATGATATATTTTTAAGATTTTTATTTATTTATTTTTAGAGAGATGGGAAGGGAGGGAGAAAGAGAGAGAGTAAAACAGCAATGTGTGGTTGCCTCTTGCTAGCCCCATATTGGGGACCTGGCCCGCAACCGAGGCATGTGCCCTGACTGGGAATCGAACCGTCGACCCTTTCCTTTGCAGCCCAGCACTTGATCCATTGAGCCACACCAACCAGGGCTATTTTAAGCAAGGTAAAAACACAACTGAAATGCAAAAAAAGACTTGTGCAGTGTGCGGAGAAAGTGCTGTGACTGATCAAATGTGTCCAAAGTGGTTTGCGAAGGTGCTGGAGATTTCTCACTGGATGATGCTGAAGCTGATAGCAATGAAATCAAGACATTAATTGAGAACAATCAACGTTACACCACATGGAAGAGAGTCAACAAATTCAAAATACCCAAATCGATAAAGTTATTGGTGAAAATGAAAAATGTGTCTTCTATTTCACGGAGGAAAAAAATCCATGCGGACTTTTTGGCCAAACCATACAAGCACAGAGTTGTCATTTACCAGGATGGAGAAGCCTGGGGGGAGTGGTTTTGGGGAGTGGAGTAAGGAGTCAGCAGTCTGAGCCGCTTCCCTGGGTCAGGGGTTCAGAGGTGACAGAAATACGAGAGTTGTTTGGAATTTGTAGCAGGGAGGGTCCCAGAGGGGAACAGCCGGCACGCTTGGGTTGAGAAATTTGAGAAGGGTTTAATAAATGGACTCTGTACAGCAGTGCAGCAGGGCGTAGAGAAACTGCGAGGACAGGTAGGAGGACCCCAGGGCTTGTAGCAATCTGTCGCTCTGAAGGGGTAAGAGGAGCCAGTTGCTGGAACCTGGGGACAGAGAGAGCGCAGTGGAGAGGATGACGTCCAAACTTGTGTGATTTCATCCAAGGAAGGAGGTTTCTTTTTGATGTACATGTTTGAATGTTGCCAACGGACGAGAGCCAAGGCCTCTGGTGGGGAAGTGCAGCTGGTCCTTGGCAGCCCTACAGGGAGAATATACATCCTCACCTCTCTCCTCCCTCCCTCTCTCCCTCCCTCCCTCCAACTGCATGTCTCTGTGGGCCAGTGGTCAGACCCCCTGGAAAGCCCGAGGGCAAGGGGGTCCCCGATGGCTCACACAGGTCAGTCCCCAGGCACAGAGCCAGGAGAAGGGTGGAGAGTGGGTCGGGGACAGCAAGGGGAACAGGCCCAGCGACAGGGGTCAGGGGAGAAGGTGATATGCAAAGCTGGAGAAGGGGCCACTTGAGGGGTGGACACAGATAGAAAGGGGGCAAAGGTCATCGCCCTGGGGTCATCTGATATTTAGAGGTTGAGAGATAAGCTAGAACCAGGAAAGGATCCTCCAAAAAAGCAATGGGTCAGACAGGAGAACAGAGAGCCAAGCCCCAGGCTAGGGACGCCAGTGTGTCTCCTAGGAGACAGGGAGAGAGGCCCAGGGAAAGAGGCCCAGGGCGGGCTGGGATACCTGCCCCCCATAGGTCAAGTAGGATGAGGCATGTGTGTGCAATGTATATAGGTTGCTTCTGGAAAGAGACCAAAACCAAAACCAAAACCAAAACCAAACCTATTCATAACACTCCTAGTAGAGAGACCTGGGGTGAGCAGAAGGAAGAAAACCTGACTTTTCATTTTCTTCTAGTTTCTTTAACCATGGATGTTTCAATTTTATCAAAGGGAAGACAATGTAGTTTAAAAAAAAAAAGAAAGAAAGAAAACAGCCCTGGCTGGTGTGGCTCAGTGGATGGAGCGCTGGCCTGTGAACCAAAGGGTCACAGGTTCGATTCCCAGTCAGGGCATATGCCTGGGTTGCAGGCCAGGTCCTCAGTTGGGGGTATGCAGGAGGCAACCACACATTGATGTTTCTCTCCCTCTCTTTCTCCCTCCCTTGTCTGCTGTTAAAAAATTAATTAATTAAGTTTCTTTAAAAGAGAAAGTTGCAGTAAAACTTAAAAAAACAACAACAAAAAACAGACGCTCCCATGGCGACAAAGATACAATTTTGCAGAAAGTACATCCACACTTTCCCCTAATCGCCTGGAAGACAGGCTCGGGGAACGCTGGGACACGAGGAAGAGAAGCGCAGGAGGTTGGGAGGGTGGCAGGGGACAGAGGTGCTGGAAGTGTAAGTGTGGCTGATGGCTTTAGGAGCAGCAGCACCAAAAACCTGGTGTGAGCCATGTCCTGTTGCTCCCTGCAATGCCTCTCAGTTACTTACCCCCCGACCCCACCCCACCCCACCTCTGCCCAGCCCTGGGTGTCAGGACAACTTCATTCTTCACAAATTAGCATCTTTTCAATAATATTACATGTCATACTTTAAGATTTTCAATCTTAAAACTGATTTTAGGGAGAGAGGGGAAAGGAGAGAGAGAAAGAACGACTCATTTGTTATTCCACTTACTGATGCACTCATTGGTTGATTCTTGTTTGTGCCCCGACCAGGGATCGAACCTGCAACCTTGGCGTATCAGGACAGTGTTCTAACCAACTGAGTTACCTGGCCAGGGCAAGATTTTTCAATCTTGTACATCACAACTAAAGCCCCTCCCTTGGAGGAAACTGCACACACTTGGATGTTGTCCTCGTGCAGGAGAGCGAGTCCCCATCATGCCGATGAAGCTGTGCCTCAGGCAGCTTACTTATCTGCAGAGCATAGATTCCTTGGGAGGAGAAGCAATTTTTTTTTTTCCAGTTAACAATCTGCTCCGGGCGAAAATCATTTCAGGGCTGTACACTAGTTCTTATCTCTACTGCAGGTGTGAGGACAGGGACCCACTGAAGGGTGCTAGTAGAACCGGGCTCCCATGGGCCTCGGGGCAACTTCAGCGAGCTTCTCAGCAGGTGGAGGGACGGGGATGGGAGGGGGCTCTCGGGGGTGGTCCTGGGAAACCTGGGTTCCTCCCTTCCTGGGGCTGCTTCGTTGGGCTGGGAGCGGGGACTCCCAGTCAAACAGGCTGGAGACATTTCTGGCTCAGGGGTTTCCCCAAAGGGAAGGGGTAGAAAAGGAAAGGGAGTCCCTCATGGGGACTCACAGTGACATTCTCAGTCTGGGCTCCACTTCACTCTCCCTCTGCCACTCCCAGAATAACTCAGGCTTCTCAAGATGCCCTAGCCTTTGAGTCTCTCCGTCTCTGTCCTGCTAAAAAGAAAACTCCTGCAGAGCAGAGACCCTGTCTGTATTATTTGCTGCTAATGGTCCATGACTAGCACCATCCTGGCGTAAATAGTAAGTTCAGTAAATAGCCTGAGTGAATGTGCAAAATGACTTTTCCACGGCTCGCCCTGGATTTCCAGGGAGAAATCTGGAGTGCTCTCCTGCCCATCCTTCCCCACACAGATTCTCCTTCCAGCGGGGGACCCGGGCTGGCAGCCTGCTCCCAGTGGCGGACGGGAGCTGCCACCAACTGCCTGGAGGGCTGAGTGTGCCCATTGCTTCCCAGTTTCACCTCAGTGCCAGGAGCGTGAAATCAGCCACGGTGGGAGCATTTACACCGTGGAAATTGGCAAACACTGCACATCACGACTTTTTTCTCCCCCCAGAGAACTGGTGGTTAAACATTCACCAGCTCATTACCGCCTCCGGTCCCGTTTCTACTACTCACAGGCTCTGTCATCCAGACGGGCTGTCAGCCACCCTGAGCTTCCCTTCTCCATCAGACGGAGATCCCACAGAACCTACCTAACAGGACTGTCTGGAGGGTGACATGTGATTACAGTCCAGTAACGAGTTTAACACGGTGTTTGCCCTCTAGTAAATACACAATGCACTTTAGTATCATTCTGGCTATCTATTGTTGCGCAAGAAACCACCTGCACAATTTAGTGGCTTAACGCACAATGTTTACTCTGTTCAAGAATCTATATAATATGGGCAGGACTTAATGAGGATAGCCCGTAACGAAAGAGGCATGGAGGCAAGGGCTGCAATCTGGTGAAACTGTGATCACTCACGCATCTGGCATTTGGTGCTGCTCGTCAGCTGGGACCTTCAGTGGAGGTCAGAACACCCACACGTACGTGGCTTCTCCACGCAAGCCGGGCTCTCTCACCATTCGGTGGGGGGTTCAAGGGTGAGTGTCCCAAGAAAAAGCCAGCCCACAGCTGCATTACCTTTTCTTCCACTGACCCTGGAAATCACACAGTATCATTGGCAGTTTATTGATTAGAAGCAAGTCGATAAGCCTGCCTATGTTCAAGGGGAGAGGAATTAGATACGCTCTTTTGATGAAGAAAAATGTGCAAGAGTTTGTAGACATTTTTAAACCGTCACAGCTACTATCATTATGGAGGCCCTTAGGCTACTGCAGCTTCCAGGAAGTGAGCTGCCCACTGCTGAGTGTTAGCTCCCTGTGGAAGGGCAGGGCTGGGTCTCAGCTCCGGGGGTCATTAAGGTCCCTGGGCCTTGCTGCTCCCCACGGGAATCTGGGCGCTGTCCACTGCAGAGTTCATAAAGGTTACGGAAGTGAATTTCCTCTTGCAGGAGCTGGCCCTGACATTTGTGCTCCGGTTCCTTTGGATGACATCCCTGATGGCCCCATGGGAACTGAGGTGAGGGACCTGGGCAGGGCCCAGCCAGGAGGGCCGGTGGTTTTACCAGCAGGACCATGACCCCAGCAGTCTGTCCTCATCCCAGGGGTGTGGGTGACCGTGAGGGTGAGCTGATGGCTTAAACAAGCTCCCTCGCAAAGCCCGCGCTGACATGGGCAAGGTCACCGTCCGGGGGTCAGGTCATGGGCTCGTGCCCTAAGGTCTTCCTCGGCCTCAGGTTTCCCACTCTGTCAGCTGGGAGTAAGCAAAGGTCTGTGGGTCGGGCATTGGGAACAGAGTATCATATTATTTAGAAAGCTGGGCCAGAAGCCAACTTCTTCTTCTGGCAGTGGCTGACGGGGTCACAAGCTGCTCCCATAGGAAACAGGGAAAGGCAAAGCAGAGAGAAATCTCCTGCCTTTTTCTGTGGGACAGGAATTCACCGCACAGTGTGTTTGAGGTCCACAGGCCTGGGGTCTAGTCCCAGAGAGGGGTGTGCGTGTGCCTGTGTGTGTGTGTGTGTATGATGTTTAGGAGGGGGAATTCCTTAGGAAAGACTCAGAAAACCTTCAGCGATGGCAGGGAATAGGAGCAGCTGAAGAACACGCTGGGAGGGTCTCCGGGGAATAAGAAGGCGCAGAGTGGTGGGGCCCAGGCCCCACCCAGCCCCAGCTGCCCTTCTTCTCCTGCCCAGTTCATGGCAGCAGGTTCCCGTCCTTTCTCAGTGGCTCCTCCCGGTGAGTCTGAGAAGGGCTGCAGCCCCTGTGAGCCATGCCGGGGGCCAGGGAGCTCCGTCAGACCCTCCAATGCAGCCCCCAAGGGCCTCAGGTCTCTGTCTGCACTTGGTCCATCCCAGGGAGCGCCAGGGCCAGCTGGGCTGCCTCTGACCACAGAGTGACACGGGCACTCAGGTCCCCCACTCCACGCCTCAGTCATTTCACTTGTAAAATGACCAGATGTGTAGCGCAGTTTCTCTTCACGTGGGGCTCATGACTCTCGCAGCCAGCAAGGGCAGTTCAGAGGAAAAAAACAGCCTTGGGCTCAGTTTCCCCAGAAGTGGGTCCCAAGACAAAGATGTGAGGGAAGGTGTTTCACCTGGCCGGTGATCCCAGGAAGCTCTAGTGGAGGAAAGAAAAGGTAGACAGTGGGGGGAAGCGAACCAACTTGGGGGGTGTTGATGAGTATTTGCAACTACAGCTCAGTGCCCCCGGGACCTCTGGGGCGCTGCGTGGGCCAGCCTCAGAGCACGCCACCGTAGCCCACCAAGGGCGAGGGCTGCAGCCAGGGGCACCGGCTCCCTGGTACTCCCAGCCTGCCCTGTGCGCCGGCTGAGCATGGTCCTGAGGCCAGGGAAACCCCCCGGGGCTGAGAGTTGCACGTATTTACAGGGAGAAGCCATCAGCAGCTGCGAGAATTGTGGGTGCGAGGGGACCGAGGGGCAGTTGTGTTCACGTACGTTTCATAAATGTGAGATCAGCAACGATTTCCACAGAAATCCATCACCTTTGTAATAGTTATCACGGCCTTGTAGGCATGCCTGCGCTGCCAGAACTGACTCGGCCAGTTCAGTGCACTTTATTTTCAGTAAAGAAAATGCCACTAACTGTGGTTCAACCTGCTAAAGTAGTCTTCTACCACATTCATGTTATTGCTTACATTGTTACATTTTCACTTCATTGTTAACATTATATGGTAGTAAGGCCCCCCAGCCATAAAGATGGATCAGTATTTCCAAACAGGCTCATTAAAGCATAAAAGCAGCATTGAAAATAGTAACAAAAAACTGCCACATAAAATGTGATTGCGTAGACCAGCGTAGGTGAGGTTGTAGAATGCGGCACTTTGACACAAGCAGGAAAAGTGCGAATCAGAGACGCAGATACGGGAATGAGCGTCTGAGAGTGGGATTTTGTCAGCTGGTAAAATGTTTCTGCAGGTCCCGAAGGCACCATCTATTATGCAATTTTGCCCAATCGTGGCACGAAGCCCGTGGAGACTTTTGCATCATCTTCACAGCAGGCCCTGCAAGTTAGTGCGAAAACCAATCAAGGTTCTCCAGAACGTGGAAAGTACTACAGTAAAGTGTGATACCAACGTGTTTTTGTCATGAAACACAGAGAAAAAAGATCAAAACCAAAAAGAAACATCATTCAAGTTGTCCAACTTTTGGTGGAAACCAATACAATTCACACTTCGGCTTGTACATGGAGTCACAGGCTACTGAGAGATACTTTGACCAGAGAAAAAGCAGGGCAAGCTCTTGGCAAACCCCCTCGGCCCCACAGCACTTTTGGATGTCACACAGAATCAGTGGCACAGTGTGGAAGAGCAATTGCTGTCCCGTCCAGAGCGAGTGCCGGCAGACAATCGGCCGCATTGTTGAGTCCAACCACTGTGGCAGGCCTTGTTCATTGTGGAGGCGGAATTTATTCCACCCCTTCTTTCTCGGTAACACTTCCCTGGTTTTGACCCGTGCACCGAGATCTCCCGCGGCAGGCAGTCGGTGACGAGGGGTCTGAACCAGCCACGACAGGCCCACTTCCTATGTGCGCAGTCTCCCTCGCTGGGATCGGAGGCCAGTCAACTCCTCTGTCCAAAGCCGCTCTGTTACTGGTGGTCACCTGCATTCCCAAAGGTGTCTGTCTGCTCTCCACCTATTTGGAGGAAACATGCGTGAAACGTACCTGGTGACTTTTTTGTCCTATTTATCACTGAACTCCTGTGCAAGATAAGATGAGCAAACTTATGGATCCCAGGTGGGGTTAGCCAACGGGGAGCCCCAGCAGGAAAGGGAGAGAAAAGAGACTGAAATCAAGGCATGTAGCCCTCTGGGTGCCCGTCGGTGAGTCCCCATGTGTCAGACATTTCCTTCATTGAGGGGCTGCTGACCCTCCCAAGGTGGCCAGCCCGCTCTCCTCAGCTCTCTCCTTCTGGGGCTCCCTTGCTCCCCTTTCCCTGCTTCAGGCCTATTGGTGGGAAGAGCTCTGCCGGAGCTCCTGCGGGTTATTGCACCATTCCTCGGGGTGCTCCTACACCCACACGTCTGCAAATAGTCTTTTTGTAAATAAGCTTTCCAAAAAGCACACATTTTGAGTGTGCCATTATCTGTTGGTACACTAACTGATCAACCAGCGTCAATTCACAGATTTAAAAGTAAACATACACACACACACAACCCTTGCCTCTGACACCGCCCATCACACACCCCTATATTTACAAACACCAGCTGGCAGGCAACAAGTTCTGGCTCCTCATCTCGATGTGTGCAGAACCAAATGGCGAGAAGGGTCGATGCCCCCTACTCACACCCTCTCCAGCTAGGTCTTTTCAGACACTGTGCAGAGTTGGGCGGCAAGGAAGAGACACTGTTAAGGAAAAGATATTCACACGAGGTATAGCTATGAGAGGTGAGATACAGCAGATACAGCATCCCCTCGTGGCTCTTTGCCACAGGTGGCCAGCTCAGGCAGCATGTCAGTGGCAGGTTGGCAATCTTGATCACCCTAAACCTTTGGCTTCAGGGCAAGACTACCACCATTTTTCATGCTGAAGATAAGATACCAGGAATTTGGAGACGGGAGGGTGAGGCCAAGGTTCAGCCTTGGAGAATGCGACTCTTTCTTTCCCTACATATGAAGGTTTTCTTCTCTTGGCAGAAAAAGAACTCGATATAAAGGCAACCGCTAGACAAATTAAAAGCAGACTATAAACCTTCAAATCACCAGACAAAAATGCAAACACATGTGTGCACACACATGCATATCAAAGAAAACAAAAAAATACACATAATAAAACCAAGAACAGAGGAAGCATTAAAATAGAAAACACAGAAGATAAGATGACAGAAGTAAGACTAATACATCAGTTATATCAACAAATACACACGGGATAAACTGGTCCTGATAATAGAGAAAAGATGCGCAGAAGACAGTATCAGACTGGATCAGAAGACAATGTCCTATTGTGTGTTGTGTGGAAGAGATGTATCTTTACCAAAATCAACTTGGAAAAGTTAGGAATAAAATGTAAACCAGATACACGAATACTGCACCAAGGTTGCAGTGCTACCATCAGTCGAGGTGACATTCAAAATAAAAGTGTTAAATGAGATGGAAGGAAGTTAAACAGAACAGAGAACAGTATCCATGTTAAGAAGCTAATTTTTAGAAATCTCTGTGCATCAAATAGCAGAACTTCAGACTCAAGAGCCAGGCATGATAGTTGAGAATAACAGTATACAGAAAATGCAAGTAGAAACTGGGCGAAACATTGTCATCGAGACCATCAGCTCACAACCTACCAAGAAAACAAAAGATACGGAGAAATGGAGAAAATCCGAATAGTATTAAGTATGACTGAACTTGAGGTGCAAAAATCTCAAATAAAATGCAAGCATATATCCATCAACAATTTCTCAAAAGAATCATTCATCGCATCTGAGTAAGTTCATCCTAGTGCATCCAGGTGATTCGATAATATTAGAGAATTTCTAATAAAATTGACCATATTAATAGATCAAAGAAGAACAATATAATTTTTTAATAGATGCCAAAAAGAGGTCTGACAATATCCACACCCCATCCTGCTGAAAACTAACAAAACCATAACAGAATAGCAAACATTTTTTTTAAGTTTTTAAAATTTATTTATAGAGAGAGGGGAAAGGAAGGAGAAAGAGAGGGAAGGAAACATCAGTGTGTGGCTGCCTCTCACGTGGCCCCCACTGGGGGCCTGGCCCACAACCCAAGCATGTGCCCTGACTGGGAATTGAACTGGTGACCCTTTGGTTCACAGCCCATGCTCAGTCCAGCCAGGGCAGAATAGCAAAATTATGTATGGACAATGTGACTGAAAAATGCACAGCTATCAGAGATGATAAGAGAATTCAGGATGAGGGCTGTTTCTCAGTAGCCTTCCTTTATATTAAAAAAAAAAAAAAACAGAATCTATCAGAAAATATCATAGCAAGAAAGTAAAGTGACAATAGCACTCGAAAAGATAAAATATTCAGACAAATATTTAAAAGACATATAAGGGCTTTTACGGGGAACATTCTATTCTGTGCCTTTAAATAGAAAGACATGGCATTATTAAAATGCTAATACTCAATTAAATCTACTAATTCACTGTGATTCTAGTTAAAATACAAGTGACCTTTGAACAAAGTAGGAGTAGGGATGCCAACCGCTTGAAGTCGACAATCTGGGTATAACTTGTGACTCCCCCAAAACAACAGCAGTCGCCCCTCAGTGACCACAGGGGACTGATTCCAGGCCTCCCTGCAGACGCTCAAGGCCCTTGTACAAACCGTATAGTCAGCCCTCCCCGTCGGCAGACTGCGGGCTGCGGACTGAAAAGACTGCTTTCTGTCAGTGGACGGGGGAATCTTTGGATGCGAAACCGAGGATGCAGAGGGCAGTCTGTATGTTTATTGAGAAAGTCCCCATGTAAGGGGACCTGTGAGGTTCAAACACGTGTTTAAGAGTCAACCATGCTCACGGGATTTTTTTGTTTGTCAGGTGGGGAACTTGTCAAAAAAATGATATGAAACTCAACTGTGGAAATAAATAAGAGCCGGGAAAGCCCTGAAAAAGCAAAATAACACGATGGGGCCAGACCTGTCAGATGATAGATAAAGCACGGTATGGCATCCTAATTTGTGAAGCAATGTGTTTAAAGGAGAAATGAATCGATAACCCAGTGGACCAGAGCAGAAAACCAGGAGCAGATCTCAGTGCATAGGAAGAGTCAATTTCTACTTAAGGTGACATTTAAATGGGAAGAGAAAAGTGGTAGAAAAACTAACTAATCATGTTGGGGGTGTGTGAATAAAGTGGGAGCCCTATTCTATTCCTCAAGTTAAAATAAATTCCAAGCAGATGCAGGATTTATATACCAAAAGTAAGATCATACAACACCAGGGAAAAGAATAGGTGAATTTGTTTCTCATATTAGGAGAGTGAATGCAGCACACCAGACCCAGGACCCCTCAACTGACTATAGGAACCCTGTAAACTTCTGTCTGGTAAAGCACACTGTAAACCAAGGTCAAAAACAAACCAGGGGGTAAGTGTGATGGGGGTGACTGGCAGAAGGCGCCTTTCCTCAATCCTCAGACTTAGAACCACCCAAAACAAAGTAAAGAATACAAACCAGCAATTTCAAGAGAAATACAAAGGGCTGATAAAGGTCTCCACTTCACTCATAACTAGAGAAATGGCAATTAAAGCAGTAGGTATCATCTTTGTGTCTCCTATCAGATTGGCAGGGATCAGTAGGCTCCATAACACCCAGTGCCTGGGAGGCTGCTGGGAGGCTGGCATGTTCGGGTCCCCCCGGCTGAGCAAGGCGGGTGCAATGTTTGGGAGGGTGATTTGGCAATATCTGTCAAAATCCTTTGACCCAGAATTTCACAGCTCAGATTTTTTTTAATAGCTAAAAATTCTTTTCTTTTTAGATTTCATTTATTTATTTTTTAGAGAGGGAAGGGAGGGGGAGAGAGAGAGAGAGAAACATCAATGTGCAGTTGCTGGGGGCCGTGGCCTGCAACCCAGGCATGTGTCCTGACTAGGAATCGAACCTGCAACACTTTGGTTCGCAGCCTGCGCTCAATCCACTGAGCTATACCAGCCAGGCTAATTTTAAACTTTTAAATAAAAGATCGAAATGTAAGAGCTCACCCTGTAAAACTCTTAGATGCAGAATAACATGAAGTTCCTTGCCACCTAAAAGTCATGGTGGAATAAAATGCTTACCTGTTCCACTCATTTAGATGGAGAGAAACCTAAACAGCTGAACCTGACCAGGGAGCCGCAGGTATCCCTCATTGGTCAGGAGGTAGACTTACTGGAGGAAGGCTGAAAACAAGGACATCCCTTCCACGATGATGACATTACAATGGTCCTCTTCTCCCCCTCCTCTTATCAATGATAAACTTACATACAGTGAACAAACCTGAAGTGTAGAACTTGACTTTTTACATGTGTACATATTTGTCCAGCCACTGCCCAGATCAAAATATACAACATCTCCAGCACCCCAGAAGGCCCTCGTGTGGCCCTTCCCAGCCAATACTCCCCAAGGTCACATTAACTATCACCATACTTCAGTTCTGCCTGTTTTTAAGTTTCATATAAACAACCGGAATCACAGTTATTTATTGCCGTTTTGTGGTTGGTTTCTTCTACTTGATACAATGTTTTAAAGATCCGCCCCTGTCATTTGTATGAGCCAACTGTCTGTTCTTTTCAGCGCTGTGCAATATTCCATTGTGTGGTAAACCACAGTTTGTTTCTACTCATCCTGCTGGACATCTGGGTTGTTTCCAGTTTTTAAGCTGTTACAAATAAAGCTGCTGTGTAACACTTACCAGTCAATGTACCAGTAACATTTGTGGCTTTGGTGGACATAGACAGCTTTTTGTCTCTCGGGTATATACTGAGGAAAAGAATGACAACATCGTAGAGGTTACCTTGGCACCTTAGCAGGCACTGCCAAATTGTTCTCCAAACTATGTCGATTCACTCTCCCACCAACGATGCAGGATGAGTCTGGCTGATCCTGAATCTTGCTACGTTGGCTACTGTTTGTTTTCATTGTCCTTTTGATTTTAGTCTTTCTAATGGGAATTGTTAAAACTATTAAAAGTAGGAATTTTTTATTTACCCAAAATAATTGGTCCACGGACGCTGAATGTTTGAGAAACTTCTTGGACTCCCCTAAGTATTCAGCAATCCCCTGATGTGTGGGCATGTTACTGCCTATGGATGTGCCATAGTCACAGATGGATGCCGCTCCACACCCCACCCTCCTCGCCTTGGAACAGACCCTTCATTTCCCCACCAACAGGAAGAGCTCACTTGGGATCCCAGAGGGAGATGTTTTCCAGCCCCAGTAACATCTGGGCAACATCTGGCAAGCCCATCCCAGGAGAGGGAGATGCTTTTCTGAAGAAAACACGCCATTTACTGAATTCTTTCTATTCTCCTACACTTCCCCTTCTTCTCTCCTTCTCTCCCTGCCCCCAAACCCCGTCACCCATTGGGCTTCCTGCTCCGAGCCCCCAATCCAGTCCTTCCCAGCTCCCTGCCCTGGTCTCTGATGGGTCTGGTTTTCCCAATACACAGCCTAGCAGGATGCAGACCTAGGCAGACTGACACCCCCATGAACTCTGGTGCTCAATCCAGCCCAGGGCCCTGATGAGAGTGCAGGCCCTTCTAACTGCAGGGATGTTGGAAGTGGTGGGGTTCTCTGGTCCAGTGCTCCCCACTTTACTCGGAAGACTGAAACAGAGAGTGAGAGTGAGAGAGAACCAGAACTCCACTCTAAGGTCACAGACTCCTTTTCTCTTGGGGACCTGGCCAGGGGATTAGAGGCAGGAAGGGCAGGAGGGGGGGCGGGCAGTAGAAGAAATTCCTTGGGACCAGCAACCTCTGGGAGCAGCAGCCACAGGGAGAGCATGGCTGAGCGTCTGCTGAGGATGGTGGTGGGCATCGTAACCCTAAGGGCTGAGTCACCTGTGGCGACGGACACCCAGCTCTGTAGCCTTTAAACTCCCCCCAGAGCTGTCCCGGCAGTGACCCAGGGCTTCCATGTACCAGCCTTATGCTGATAACGCTTCCCTCTCCACCTCTAGCCCTGCCCTCACCTTAAGCCCCACCCCCTTGTACACATTTACTAGGGACATTCAATTCACCGGACCAGTTCTTGCCAATGAGCAGAACACACCCCGAGAACACCATCAAGGGTGTGGGGTGGGAGTGCAGAGGTAAGCCTGCAAGAAGCGTAATGAGATGCAGAACAGAACACACTTCACGTGTAAATGACAACTCTGTGCAGCTGTGCCAACGTTACAAGCGTTACAAGGTAAAAAGGAAAAGAAATGCACACAAATTAAAGACGTTAACATGGAGGAGCAGGGAAGGGAGTGAGGGGAAGGAGTATGAAGAGAAAGCAGTGAGGCTGCGACGGTGGGCAGGGGCCCAATCATTCCAGCTCCGTGGGCTCCAGGGAGTCCGTTGAGACTTCAACCCGAGGGCACTGGGAAGTCACTGGAAGCCTGGCTCCAGGTGTCCACACACCTCCTGCTGCAGGTGGCCCCCGAGCCACGCACTCAAAGCATCCAGGAAGGACAGGGCCTGTAGCCCCCGCCAACCTGCTTTGCTCCAAGTGTTCTTCCCGGGGCTTACACACCTGTGGCTGAAGAGGGGCCTGCACCATCATCGCCACCGCAGACCCCTCCAGGCAGCACAGGGCACCCCACCCCCCACCTGGAGGAAGGTAGAAAGGAATACTCAGGGCTGGGCTAGTCACGCACAACTTTCATCTAGGACAGTCATAGAAGAACCCAGAATGCAGCGGGAGCCGGCCTGGGTGAGGGAGGGTCAGTTTCCACGAAGGCTCCCTGGAGGAGGCATTGCAAGCTGAGGCCTCACAGGCGATGGGGTTCTGGTAAGCGGCGAGAGGGCAGAAAGGCCTTCCAGGAGAGAGGACCGGCTGCAGCCAAGGTGGGAGGGCAGAAAACGCTCCCGGGGAGCGCGGTGGGCAGGGCGGCCTCTGCGGTCGGGAAGAGGGGCAGCGGGTGGGCTCCCGGGGCCGGCACTCGCGGCCGGGGTGTGCACACACTTTCCCCTGCGCAGTCACGCTGGGAGAGTTGGCCCGCGGTCAGGGGAGGCCTCGGCGGGAGCGGGGCGGCCGGCGGCCGCAGCGCCCGGCTGGGGCGGGGGAGGGGGCGGCGCCTCCGGGGCGGGGCGGCGGGAGGCCTGGCCGGCAGCCGGGCGTGCGTCAGCGCGGCCAGCCCCGGAGTTTTCCACTGACGACGAGGGCGGAGCGGCGGGCGGGGCCGCGCAGACAGTCTCCCGCCGCCGCCGCTGCCGGATCCGCAGAGCCAGGGGAGGCAGGGCCGACGGCTGCCGGCCGAGCGCGCTCGGGGTCGCGGTGTGCAGGGCTTCCGCGGCCGGGACGCGTGTCGCGTCGGGGTACTTGGAGAGCGCCTAGCTGGCAGGTAAGCGCGGGGGGTGGGGTGGCTCTCGGCCGGACTGGACGGGACTTTGGGGAGGGGGCGCCCCGCGCAGGTGGCGCTGCCCCTCGGCCCCTGCCATTTGCCCCCTGACACCTCGAGTGAGAGCGGGGACCAGGATCGCCCGATCGGGCCCCAGACTACGTGACACCTCCGGGGTCCTTGGCGGGGAGGTAGGGACGGAGAGGCGCAGGTTTTCCGCTCCCCTCCCCGGCCCCGCCGCCGGCACCCCGAGAAGTCACGGCGCCCCGGGCCTTGCGCTGGGGGCGGCCGAGCCGAGGCAGCTCGAGGTGGCAGGGCGACGAGGTGCGTGTGTCCGCGCGTGAGTTTCCTTTTGACCCAGTTGCCTGAGAACTTTTCAGAAGTTCCTCTCGTGGCCGGAGCAGGTGACATTTGTCGTTTTCTTCCTCGGGCTCCCCCCGGGGGCGGATGCTGGGGCTGCCGGCGCGTGCCCGGCGCCCCTGGGAGGCGGGGATCGGGGAGGGAGTGGAGGGATGAGCGAGGAGGAGGAGGAGGAGGCTCCGTGAGTCACGGACCCCGGGAGGGAGCGAGGGAGGAGGGATTGTGTCGTACGCTCACCTGTTTGTCAGTCGCCGTCACACGCAGAGGCCACCACTGTGAGTCACGGGCGCAGCCGGCCCGGCCATCCTGGGGCACACGTAGGCCGTCTCCCACGCATTGCCTCTCCCTTCCCCAGCACGTACTTCCTCCTGGTCCTCAGTTTCTCCTCCCCGGGGGCTTTTCCACCGGCTCGCACTGTGGAGACGCCGACTCCACAGTAGCCGTCACACACTTAGTCACTCCTGCTCCCTGGCACAGTCACACACATAGCCCACACTGCTGACACAGAGGGTCCCTCCCCTGCTCCACGGCCCACCCGACACCTCCGGGCACACGTCCTCCAGTCCCAGAGGAGCGGAACTCATCCCCTCACTCCCAAACCCTTGACCTCCCTGCCCTCTGCGGTCTCCGCATCCCGAGGTCACCAAGGCCATTCCCCTTTCTCCCGGGCCCTCGTCCTGTGCTGTCATCTCTCACCTAGCTCGGGCTGCGCGGTGGAACCGGTCACACCCCCTCCGGTCCCGGCGGTGAGCCATCTTTTTAAAATGCAAATCTGGTTTTGTCACTCCTTTCTGAAACCCTGCTGTGGCTTCCTGTGCCCTCAGGCTAATGCCTGCCCCGGGAGGCTGGATCTGCTGCCCACCCCCCACCCCCTTCCCACTTGCCCCTCGGCCTCTCCCTTTCTCAAGTCCCCCCCTCCTGCTGCGCCCCCTCCCTGGAACGTTTTCTACATCCCTTCCTTGGAGAGACCCGACCTCACCCCGGGCTGCACCCCTACAGGTCCCTGCGTCGACCCTCCATCACGACGCACCACGGAGGCTTGTAAACTCTGATTGCACACCGGCCCACTCAGCTCGGAGCTGCAAGGGGCAGCGCTGGCGTCTGTCTTGCCCCCCGAGGGAGCGAATGGCAGGGGCCGGGGGAAGCGGAGTGCTGCCTGAACGGCGCTCAGCACTTCGCGGGAGCCCAATAAGCGTTTGCTGAATGAATGAATGAATGAATGAATGAGAGTGGAGGAGGCCTGGCCGGCGGAGGAAGCAGGCGCTGTCAGGTGCAGCTTCTCTGCTGCAGAAGCAATTGCCTCACGTAGCCAAGCAAACATTTGGCACCTACCCAGTGCCAGGCCCTGGAGGCCAAGGCTGAGGAACTGTCTCCTCCCCCCATCCCTTTCAGAGGGAGAGGTGGGGGAGGGGTGTGCCAAGGCTTCCTGTCTGCCCTCCCTGGGCTGCCCGGGCTGTTTGTCCAGCCCATCCCCGTGGGGGCTCGCCGAGGTGCTCAGAGATGCCCTCCCCTTCTCCCAGGAAGTAGTTCTTAGACGGCCTGGGGTCAAGTGACCTCAGGTATTAGGGGAAGCTGACTGGCCCTGGGCTGGGGTCTGGTCTCTGAGGTTTAAAAGACACATTTTTCAGATTCTTGGAGTTGGGTGGAGGCTGCTGAAGGTGCCCCCTCCCCAGCACTAGCTTGGGTGGGGGCTGGGGCGTTGGGACAGCCGAGGTGTACAGAGGAGTTGGTGTGACTTTTCAGAGGCCCGGAGACTGTCTCTCCTGCCGTACCCCCCAGCCCCCACCCCACCCCGCCCCGCCCCAAGTAGCCTTTGTTTGTTTGGTTCCCAGGGTGAGGTGGCCTTCCCTGGATTCACACAGTAAGGCCTGAGTGTGTAGATAGTTGTGGTGAGAGGGGTGGGGAGGTACCCGCCCCCCCTTGGCCCGGCTGTCAGCTCCTGTGTGTGGTGGCAGGAAGGCGGCACGATTCTCAGGGCCCAGGCAGAGCCGGAAGGAGCCTGGTTCTCTTTGATTCAGCGCCTGTCTCCGGGGCTCCTGGGGGTGTGGTATTTCAGTCTGAGCCCGCTCCTGGGAATTGCTTTTCCTTCCTCCAGGACCCTGGGAGGGGGCTGTGCTCACCCTGGGAACGGTGCCACGGTCGGGATCCTGATTCCTGGGTAGCTGCTGGGGGCCCCTCCCCCACCCTCTGACTCACTGTCTGACACTTTTCTTGGACTCTTCCACTATCTTTCATTCCTTTTTCTGACTTGGCCTCTCCTCGTCTCTGCCTGAGTCTTTTTGTCTTTATCTCCTGCCTGTGCGGCTCTCAGCCTCTGGATTCCCAGGTGGGACGGGGGGCTCCTCCCCCTCCACTCACCCCAAAGGAGTATTGGGGAGATCCCTTCCCATTGCATTCCAGGCCTGCAGATCCTGCTGGGGTTCATCACAAAACCTGCAGCGTGCCACCTCAGCTTCCTTGTACCCTGGTTTCTCTGTCTGCAGCCTTGGAACTTGTAGCCTCTCATCTTAAGCTCCCGGTCAGTACATATCCCCGAGGCAGAACCGAGGTGTCAGGCTGGAACCTGCTTCCTTGACATCTCTATTTGTTTGCTCAAGGGGAACTGGGAGCCTCTTGAGATGCCCGCCGTGGCACCTGCCTGCAACCCGAGCTTTCTTCTCCCTCAGAGCCACCCCCTCTGGGTACCATTCTTGTTCAACCCTCCGCTGCAGGCTGGGGGAGGAGGGGCGTGCGCCCACCACCCCGAAACTCTGACAGCCACATTAGATTGCACTGACCACTTGCTCCAAGCCCCGCCCCCCCCAACCCTCTGCCCAGGCCTCGTGTGCTTAATCTTGTTTATACCTGATACAAAGCGCCCACCTGCCTACCTTTGGTCGTCCTCAGGTGCCTTCCGTGTGCCAGCCTCTGCTCTAGGCACAGGCACAATGACAGCGAGGCTGGGAGGCCCCGGCCTGTTGCAAGGGAGACGGGCAGTGAGGCCACTGCAGGGGGGAGCGGGGAGCTCAGGGCTGTGATGTGGGAATCTCGGGGCCCAGAGAGGCATGTAGTCGGCGAGGAGGAGTGGGGGTGTCAGGGAGGCCCACTTGGAGATGATTTCTGAAGGAGAGGGAGGCTGGGCCCCAGCTTGTGCCAAGGCCGGGAGGGGAGCAGGTGCGGCCATTAGGGACACCACAAGGTCAGCTGCGGTATCAAGGGAGAGAGGGGCTTTTGGGGAGACTCGGGGAGTACGAGCCTGGAGGAGAGGCAGCAGCTAGGCCTGCTTCAGCCTCGCAGGAAATTCTAGACGATCCTAAGGGCGCGCTTTCCTAAGAGGAGCTCCGGAGTGATTCGAAACGTGTGGGGGCAGGTAGATACAGGACTTCGGAAGGTCACGCTGGCTGCAGGGGGAAGAGTGGTGATGGGGAGAGGCAGGAGCCGAAGCGGTGGGGACACAGGCCTAAGGGTCATACGCCTTTAAAATCACAGGTGACGTACCTCAAATGCATGAAGTATTTGAATCTTACGTGTGCAGCTAGGTGGGTGTTTATTGTTCTAGACACCCATGGGACAGACCCCAGCCGGGGCATCTGAGACCATCTCCAGACTTCTCCCCCCTCCCTGCTGCCAGAGATTCTTTCATGGCTGTCCCCACTGCACCCCGCCCCCGCCCCCCTAGGAACCCCTATTCTGACTCCTATGCTTGCTGACGGGGTCTGCCTTTTCTTGAGCTCCACTCACACGCATGTATTCCTGCGTCTGGCTTCTTTCACCCTGCGTGGCCAGTGGGATTCGTTTGTGTGGTGTGTGTCCTGCAGCTCGTCCTCCTTTCCATGGTGTAGAATGACCTGTTCACTAATACGCACTCATTCATTCATTCGCGTAAAGCCTCCCAGCGCTGTGAGGTTTTCAGACAAGGGGTTGCAGTGGCAAGGTTGAGGGACTTGCCCAGGGTCCCTCAGCTGCCAGGGCTGACATGCAGGCAGTCTGGCTCTGGGGCCAAGGCTCTTGACCGTGTGCGGGGTGGCCTCCAGGGTGCCTGCGGAGTCTGTGCCCCGGCCTCGTGCGCATCCAGCGAGCTAACGTGCGTGCGGCTGGATGTGGATGCGGGAAGAGGGAGGGAGGAGTTGGGGAGGACTGCAGGCTTCTGGCTTGAGTAACTGGGTGGGTGGCAGTGCTGTTACTAAGACGGGGAACACAGGAAGAGGAACAGATGGCACGGTGGGGGGGTGGGGAGCAGAGACAAGGGGTTCGATCTGGGGACTGCAGAATTTTATGTTTCTAGGGAACAGCCAGGCAGGAATACCAAGTGGGCATTCCGTTTTGCGGGGAGGGGTCCCGGCCTCAGGTGAGCGATGAGGGGGAGGATCAGCACGCTGTAGACAGACACATCTGTGGCTTGGGAAGGGGTGGGTTCTCCTGGTGGGACGGGGGTGGGGACAGCGTGCCTGGGGGTGGCCTGTCCGTGTGTGTCTGAGTCTCTGGTCTGTGAGTGTGCATGTGTGTGTGTGTGTGTGTGTACGCCTGGCTCTGGGTCGCGAAGTTCTCCCATCTCCTGGGAGAGCCTGCGGGTCAGCTGGGAGCTGGGTTGTTTTTGTTTGTGGTTTGACCTTGGGAGGGGGGTGCCAAGCCTGAGAAACTACCCCCTCAGAAGCCCCCGGAAACACCTGTGTGTCCTCCTTCCCCGGGGCCCAAGGAGGGGGGCTGCCTTTGGTTTCTCTTGTCCCTGCAGGGAGAGGCTGTCCCTGGAAAGAATTTTACCCAGTGAGTCGAGTGACAGCACACCCTCTGTATCTAGGATCCAGGGACTTTGTAGGGAGTTTGGCAAAGGGGGAAAGGGGTATTCGGAAGGATACCTGAGGAGGGGGCATCGCCAGCCTTCTGGTTGGCTTTTCCTGTTCTCTCTCATTTCCTGTGATGGCCGTGGGGGAGGGGCCCCCCAGCCCTGGGGCCTCTGCATCGTTTCCCCTTCCTCCCGGTGACCTCCTGGGGGCCCGGCCGAGTGCCACCGGATGTGCAGAGACGAGGTAGCTGGCTGTGGTCAGCCCTCGGGACTGAGTCCATTGGGGATTCCCAAGCAGCAGGAGGGACTGTTACTTGCCTTGGCATTTAAGGGAAGGAACCCCAGGTCCCCTCCACTGCACTTGGACAGGGCTAGACAGGCTGAGGGAATCTGGGTGCATTCCCACGGAGGGCTGAGGCCTTCAAAGGCGGGACATGAGTGGTGTGTCCTGGGGTGCGTGCCTCCGAGTCCCCGAGCTACAGACTGGAGAGAGTGGGACATTGTCGTGGCAGGTCGGTTATACGAGAAGAGTTTGTTGTTTTTTTTAAAGGGGAAAAAATAATTTCCATTGGAAGTTAATTCAGACAAATGGCTAGATGTTGGAGTGGGAGGCAGAGGTAGGTGAGTCTTGAAGACCAGACAGGAAGACGGGAAAGAGGCATGGAGCCTGGGGGCTCCGGGTGCCATCCTCAGGCCTGGAGGCAGGGGACTTCTCCTCCTGCGGAGCCGGGGGTTTCTGAGGGAAAGTCTGAGCAGGTCCTTCCCAGGAGAGGAGGGACTCAGGAAAGTCCTGGGAACCAGGGCCAGCGTCGACGCCGGAGCCAGAGCCAAAGCCAGCCTGTGTGCCAGAGCGTCCCGGTTAGCCTGGCCCTGGAGTAAGGCCCGCAGCTGTCGGGTGCCTGCGGGGCCGTGCGCCTGTGGGTGTGCTGGGAGTGGGGGGCGGGTGGGAGGAGGAGGAGGAAGCAGAGCCACTGCTTCGCAGAGAGCCACACACACAGCCACACACACACACACACACAAAGGCACACAGATGCGAGCTGTGTGAATCACCCGGCCGGTGAGTCAGCCCCCAGGATTCCCGTCGGGGAGTGATCAAGGCCGTGCAGAGGTCTGTCGGTCCATCTGCTGGTGTGTGTGTGTGTGCTCTCGCGTGTGTGTGTGTGGGTGGGTGGTAGGAGGCAGTGGGGATGGCATCTGGCAGTGTCCTGGGAGGGCTCTCTCGTACAGAGGTGGGTGCCTCCAAGCGCCAGGAGACAAGGGCCTGGGTCTTAGTGCCTTGTCTTGTGCCGAGAAGCCTGCTGGGGAGCTCCCGGGGCTGGGGCACCTCGAAGGGTGGGTGGGAGAGGTGATGAGCACAGCTGAGCCCCCTCTCGGCCTCGGGCCTGCCACTGAGAGCTTTCTCCTTCCCATCCTAGGCTGTCTGCGCCTGGCCCCCAGCGCACCCCGGGACCCACCATGACGGGGCTGCTGAAGAGGAAGTTCGACCAGCTGGAAGAGGACGACTCCTCGCACTGCTCATCCTCTTCTTCTTGGTCCTCCTCGGGCCGCCACTCCGGCTCCTGCTCCCCAAGCTCCTCAGTCTCCCCAGCCTGGGATTCGGAAGAGGAGGGCCCCTGGGGTCAGACGCCCCTGCCCGACCAAAACGCCGGCGGCGCCCGGAGTTTCACCCGTGAGTCCCCGCACCCCCCTGGGAAGCACAACACACCTCTTTCCTAAAGATGAAACGGGGAGGCTTGTGACAGAGCCATCCTGGCCTCTGGAAGCTGTGTCCCCATGGCTTGAGCTCCCCTGCTTGGCTCTCTGCCTCGTCCACTTCACGGAAGGCAGTGGCCACTTAGGAATGCCCATTGTCCAGAGGCAGTTGGCCCGGGCTAGAGTCACCTTTGACCTTGGGACTCCCCTGCTGCCAAGTCATGACATTGGGAACAGAGCTCCTGACAGTGGCCCTCAGGCCTCCCCGGCCCAGCTCCTCCCTTCTGTTCCAGTTTCGTTTCTCCGGCTTTCGCCCTGTCCTCCTTCCAACTGCTCCGCGAGAGTCCCACGCCCGCACTTCTCCGCTGCGAGCCTGTCGGGCCGGTCCCTCCCCTGCCGGAACGCTGCTGGGCTTTGCCCGAGCAGCGTGGAAAGGTTTTCTCGCAGTTAGCTTTCCAGCTGGCATGACGCAAGGTTCCCAGATGGGCGGAGCTGGCCCTGGAGTGGTGGTCTCAACCTAACTTTGTATTATCGCCCCCCCAGCCCCGAGCCGCCTTCCGAGACATTTTTTTCCTAATCGCCCCCACCTGATATTGCACTACCCCCGACGTGGCATCTATGTATGTGCTATGCGTGTGCCTGCATCACCCGTAAAACAGGGTGCTGGTCGGCACGTGGGCTCCAACAGCACGCGAACTGACGAAACGGTGGTGGGTGTGTGCTGGAAAGACAAGGATGGCTTAATATCATAAAATCCAGTCTTCTCGTTTACAAACCGATGGTGTTGCGGGCGGGTGGGGAAATAACAAGAGCTATGCTCAATGCCAAAGGAATATTTGATAAAACGTAATAATGTTCCTTGGAGATAAGAAGCTTGGTTCGTAGGGATAAGTGAATTCTACTTGAATGTTCAAAAATATGTTTCATCCCCAAAGCTGGTTCTGGTTAGTGAGGAAATACTGGAAGCATCTCCCACTGAGCCAGGAACAAGAGGAGGGTGCTCTCTGTCACCGGCGTTAGTTAACCTTGCTCAGGAAGTGTTAGCCAACTCGGCTTGCGGAGAGAATAAGAATCCTCCGTATTGCATGGGGTCAGGCACTATTGCCGGGACCAGCAGATGGTTGCCCACCTGGCGAATTCAACAAGATAAACAGAAAACCTTTTGCAAGGGAATGCCCTCAGGTAGTTTGTGTAGCAAATGAATATATCAAGTTGAGATATATGGAATTGCCAATATTCAGCTACTTGATTATAATTTCTTATGGTGCAACCTCATAAAAAGTAATAATATACCAATATAGGTATTGAATATCTATAATCAATAACTTATTCAGGGAAGGCCTTTCTAAGACTGTTGTAAAACATGGAATCTATAAAGGAAAAAAGATCAATAAATTTTGGTGACATAAACCTTAGAATTTCATAAAATGCCATGAACAAAAGTGAAAGACTGAAATATTTTCATAGGTAGGCTAGAGGGACGCTTCTTGCCTCTAATATCAAATATAAAGAGTTCCTACAACCAAAGAACTGCAGAATACTGTACAAGAGACCTGTAATGGGCCGATAGAGATGTTCAGTCTTCCAAATGCTGTCATTTCAGCCGTGCTGACATAGGAGGGGTGTTCAGGTTTACCCAGTCCCGTCCCGGCCAGGCTGGCTCCTCAGTTTGAGCCCATGCCCTCTGGTGGGGGCAGGGAGGACAGAGGAAAAGGTGTGAGGAGAGACGGTTCAGCAGCGTCTTGCAGGCGGCTGTGCCGTCCGTGCCTCGAGGAGAACTCAGGCTCTGCCCCCTCCCCGCCTGCCTTTCAGCCCCGTCCATCCTGAAGCGGGCCCCCCGGAAGCGCCCCGGCCGAGTCGTCTTCGATGGCATCACCGTCTTCTACTTCCCTCGGTGCCAGGGCTTCACCAGCGTGCCCAGCCGTGGCGGCTGCACTCTGGGCATGGCCCCTCGCCACAGCGCCTGCCACCGCTTCTCCTTGGCCGAGTTCGCCAAGGAGCAGGCCCGGACACGGCAGGAGAAGCTCCGCCTGCGCTTGAAGGAGGAGAAGCTGGAGGTGCTTCGGAGCAAGGTAGGGAATGCCCTCCGGGGCCCACAGGGGGGCAGCCCCTGAAGCCGCCCTCGCCTTGAGGGGGAAGGGCAGCAACGGCAGGCCGTTTGTTCCTCATGTGTTTGGGGAAAGGGGCCCATGGGCCAGCAATGGCTGGATCAGGATCTGTCGCCTGGATCATCTGCAGGCGGAGGGAGGCATGGAGGGACTCGGGTTTACGCAGGGGCCGGGGCATGGTGCCTGACTCCGTCTGACCTCCCTCCGGGGGAGGGTGTGGAATTGATGGACACTGGGGGGCAGTGTATCTGGCTGGGGGACGGCATTTGTCCTTGAACTGGGAAATGCCATGAAGAGGAAACCCCTTTGCAAACCTGCCGAGGCAGTGCTCTCGGCTGTCCCGGTCACTGGGATGCACAGGGCCCAGCCTAGAGTAGGCACGTGGGCAGAGTTTGTCCAGTGACTGGTGGCAGAGGGAGCTAAGAGCACGTGTCTATGCCTCTCACCTCCCTCCTGTCTCCCCTGGATGCAGCTTGCAGATGCTGGGGTGCCTGAGACAGAGGCTGGCCTGCCACTGACGGTGGACGCCATCGATGACGCCTCTGTGGACGAGGAGCTGGCGGCGGCCGTGGCAGGTGGCCGGTTGGAGGAGCTGACCTTCCTGCAGCCCTACCCGGCCCGGAAGCGGCGGGCCCTGCTGCGGGCTGCGGGCGTGCGGAAGATCGATCGAGAGGAGAAGTGGGAGCTGCAGGCTCTGCGCCAGTCCCGGGAGGATTGTGGCTGCCGCTGCGACAGGGTCTGTGACCCCGAGACCTGCAGCTGCAGCCTGGCGGGCATCAAGTGCCAGGTGCGGTGATCGGGCTGGGCTGGGAAGGGGAGCCTGAGCGTGGGGGGCTTCCCTGGGCTCCTCAGCACCCTCACGTGTGCCTCTCCCTTCTCTGCAGATGGACCACACGTCGTTCCCCTGCGGCTGCTGCAAGGAGGGCTGTGAGAACCCCAAGGGCCGCGTGGAATTTAACCAGGCGCGGGTTCAGACCCATTTTATCCACACGCTCACCCGCCTGCAGCTAGAGGAGGGGGCTGAGAGCCTTGGGGAGCTGGAGGCCCCTGCCCAGGGTGGCCCGCCCAGCCCCGGTGGGCAGGCCCTGGCCCCCGCTTTCCCATTGGCCAAGCCCCCCGTGAGCAGCGAGCTGGGAGACCACAGCTGCAGCAGCGACATGACCGATTCCTCCGCAGCGTCGGGCGCTAACGAGCCTCCCGACGGCCCTGCCCATCCGGCCCTGCCCAGCCCTGGCTTCCAGCCTGGTGTGGATGATGACAGCCTGGAGCGGATCCTGAGTTTCAGTGACTCTGACCTGGGCGGGGAGGAGGAGGAGGAGGAGGAAGCGGGTGTGGGGAACCTCGACAACTTCAGCTGCTTCCACCTAGCCGATATCTTCGGTACCGGAGACCCTGGTGGCCTGGCCAGCTGGGCCCACGGCTCCAGCCTCACATCAGGCATCCTGGATGAAAATGCCAACCTGGACGCCAGCTGTTTCCTAAACGGCAGCCTCGAAGGGTTGGGAGAAGGAGGCCTCCCTGGCATCTCCGTGCCGCCCGGCACGGACGTTGGCCAGAGCCACTCCGTGGACCTCAGCTTGTCTTCCTGTGACTCCTTTGAGCTGCTCCAGGCCCTGCCCGACTACAGTCTGGGGCCTCACTACACCTCCCGGAAAGCGTCCGACCGTCTGGACAACCTGGAGGCACCCCACTTCCCCTTACCTGCCTTTTCCCCGCCCGCGGACGCCAGCGTCTGCTTCTTGGAATCCATCCTGGGCTTGTCTGAGCCAGCGGCTGAGGGCCTGGGCCCCTTCATGGATGGCCAGTTGTTCGAGGACACTGCCCCGGCGTCCCTGGTGGAGCCCGTGCCTGTGTGAGGACCAGGGTGCCTTTTCCCGGCCCCGAAGGCCCTGTTGCTGCTGTCATACTGTCGGGGTTCTCCGAGGCCTGAGTGTGACTGTCTCCCATTGGCTGGCTCGCCCACGTGGGCACTCCTAATTTTCATGCAACACTCTGGATGGATTTATTATTTATTTTTATAACTTTCTGTGCTGAAGAGAAGGTGGGAGGGGGCTTCCCCCTTTAGCCGCTGCCGGGCCCCCAGTGCCCACAGTCTCTTCCACCTCCGTGGCCCGTGCCAGGAAGAGGAGGGTGTGATGTTTCTTAGCCCAAAGATGGCAGGGCAGGGCTGGAAACATCTGCCTCTTCTGGCTTCTGCCACCCTGAGCCCTAGCCCCTCTGGGTGGCTGAATCCTCTGGACTGTGAAGACTATAATTTATTTCCATAATTTATTTGGAGACTAGGTGGCTCAGGCTTCTCATCCCTGGCTGGTGGGCAGTGCTGAGGTCCGGGTGGGGTACAGACCCCGAGAATCCCTTTTGCCCCGCAGCCTTGCAGCCCTGCCCTGCCCTGCTTGGTCTCACATCCAGACCAGGTGTGGATTCGAGCCCTGTGTCCACTGTGGCAGCTGCCTGGCTCTGGATGGCTGAGCAGGGGCGGGACCGGCCTGACCAACCGTGACCAAAACCCTCTTCCGACCCACTCAGCCCCCTCCACTTCCTGTCCTCTGCCCCGTCTCCCCTCCCGCAAGGGCCATGGCCTCCGCTCCGGCCCATCCGTGTAGGAAGGGGAAGCGGGAGGGCCAGGGGTGCGCCTCAGGGCCGGCCCACAGCACGCCCCTGCAGACAGTCTGCGGGCTTTCTGGGCACGGCACTCCCACCTGGCCCACCTGCCTGTGCCCTCCGGCCGGTTGGCCAGGGCCTGCGGTGGTGCCTTATGGCTTTTATGCCTGTTTGCTGATGTTGCGATTTGCATCCTAATTTCTATATTGTCTCTGGATATTCGAACTATAATTTATTCATTTTTCTCTGTGTCTGTGCCAAGAAGCCCGGGCTCTGGGCCTGCCCTCTTGCCCAGGAAGCCTTGCCAGCCCGTGTGCTTGTGGGAACACCTTGTACCTGAACAGAACAGGTACCAATAAAGAGGCTCTATTTTTAATGGTGTGGTCTACATTTGTGGGACGGCTCAGAGCCCCGGTACGCCCGCAGGAGGCAGGGGTAGGGAGGGAGGGGCAAGCCCTGCAGGGCAGTGTGCACAGAAGCTGTGGGGGGGGGGGGGGCGGCGTTGGGGACACACGTGCAGAGCCTCCTTCCATGCAGGGCAGCCAACCTGGAGACAGAAAGCCAGCTGAGGGAGGCTGGCCAGGGGCAGGGAGCAGCTTTCCCTTTGGAAGAACCCACCTCTTCCCAGGGGTCTCCGGGGGTGGACAGTCTTAGACAAGCTATGCTCTTGGGTGGGTAAGGCCATACTCCCCCACCACTCACCCTCACTGAGCTGGGGCCTGGCCCTGAGGGGTCATCACTCCTGTCCCCCGAGGCGGGGGAGGGAGGCAGTGGGATAGGGTGGGTAGAGGCCTTGTGTGGGGCTGAGCTACTGAGGTCCCTGGGGACCTGAGCACCAAACACCAGAAGCTGTAGAACTTCATCCACCTGCACCAGCCAGACCTGTCTGACCTGTCCCCGGCAGCTTGGGCTGCAGGCCAGGGGAGCAGGCTGCACTCTGCCCTGGTGCACCCCATCTGGGGGACTGAGGAGCAAGGCCAGCCTCCCCCTTGGGGAGCCGGGGGGACACCCGCAGCAGCTCTGGCACCCTGGCTGGAAGCCTCTGGGGGCTGCGACCCCGTGGACAAGGGCTGGGAAGGGGGCCCGAAAAGGAGGCCTGACTCGGCTCTCCCTGTTCTCATTCTCCGCCTCTGTTGGTCCGTGCTGGCCTCCCATACTTCCTCTTTGTGGTTTACTGGTCAACAGCCTGGACCGAGAAGGCCAGGTTTGAATCCCAGCTCTTCTACTACCCAGTGAGGTTACATATGTAAATGACTTCCCTTCACTGGCCCTGGGAGTCCTCAACTCTGCAAAGGACGCTGCTCACCTCCTGAGCTTGTTCAGTGGATACACACATGCAGCACTCAGAAGAGAGCCTGCAACGTGCAAGCCTCGCGACTTCCATTCTGTTTCCGTGTTTTGGCTTCTTACTTCTATGTTTTATCCTGTTTGTTTTTTTGTTCTTACTAGTTTTATCAGCTTTTTTTAAAAGATTTTATTTATTTATTTTTAGAGAGGGAAGGGAGGGTGAAAGAGAAACATCAGTGTGCGGTTGCTGGGGGCCATGGCCTGTAACCCAGGCATGTGTCCTGACTGGGAATCGAACCTGTAACACTTTGGTTCGCAGCCTGCACTCAATCCACTGAGCTACGCCAGCCAGGGCTCAGTTTTGTCAGCTTTTAGGCATGTCTCTTGCTTTAAGATGTGCATGGACACGGGCACATGGCCACATCGTCAGCAGCCACTAGAGGACCATGCTTAGAGTCTGGCCACCCCTGGAGGCAGCTGAGGCGGGGATGGCCAGGTCTCAGGCTTCTCAGGGTGGACTGCCCCGGGACATACGGCTGTCCTGTCTCCCCTCTCACTGGTCCCGGGGAACCCTTCCGCAGAGATAGCTTCAGCATGCGTGAGCCCAAAGCTGGGTCTCTCCAAAGGCTGAGAGGCTCCGATGGGAGAGCCTGGGGCCTGGGCGGACAGACGCCTGCAGCAGCTCCAACACCCCGGCTGGAAGCCCACACAGGCTCCGCCTTGTGGCCACAGCGCATGGCTAGGCTGTGCCTGCCCACTCCTTACCTAGAGCCATGGGAGCCATGGAGTCACTTATTTGTCTTTTCTTTTTTTAAAGGGAAATGAAGACAGCGTAGGTTTTACAGCAACATAAACGTGATTGATGCTCAATCCTTCACAGCAGCGTTCCCTATACAGACAGACCTGTCTCTAACATAACGCGCCCAGAGAAACCGGGTTGTGCAGCACATCCTAGTAAAGTGGGATGTTTTCCCACTAGGAGGATGGCAGTACCCCGGGGGGGGAGCATTCTGGACCATAGACTCACACCAAGAGGCCACGCACGTGAGCGCGGTGTGTCATAGAGACAAGGCCCAGTAGCCATGGAGGACAACCTGGGCTGATCCGAAAGAGATCCTTGCCCCGTTCCCTGTTCCCAAACCCTAGTCAATGAACAACTTCTCTTCCTGACCGTGCCGTGTCCACATTCTGCTCAGGCTCGGTATTTTCCTCTGTACCAATTACATCGAGATGCTTCAAAGTCAGAACCGTGCCATGTGACAGCACCCACGGATTCATGAGTTTGTTATGCTGTTTTTCTCCATTACACAAAAATATTTGAGCGCACAGTTATTACACTTTAAAGTGCTTGGTGAGTATCATCGGCAGGGGTTTGTAGCATGCTTTGGGAACACACAGATGTACTCGAATTTCCCACCACAGATGGGGACAGTGAGACCGAGAGAGGGGAAGGAAGGGTCTTAGAAAGGTCACACAGGCAGATTCCAGACCTCCTGACCCCCAGTTCAGAGTTCCTCCCACCCCCCCCTCCCAGGTCGGGCCGGCCCATTACCGCCATCCTGAAAAACAGGAAGAGAGGCATCCACGGGGAAGGTGACCTCTACCACCCCCCCCCTGCAGTTACACTGAACAATATCCATCTAAATAGGGACCTTGCTTTGGGCCCCGTAGGTGTCAAAAGGTTTCTGGAGGATGAATTAGTCAGTCTGTCTTTACAAAAGCTGAAGTGGGAATTAGTTTTTCTTGGGATGCATTCCCCTGTACTAGGCAAGGTCATCGGGCTTCCCCCGAAACGGTGAGGACCAGCGGAGGCCAGCTGCAGACTTGGGGGGGAGCAGACAGAAGGCATGGGGCAGAGTGGGCCGAGGACCCTCTCTCATCAGCACGGCAGGGGCGCAGGCGCAGCCAGCTGGTCCTCAGGTCCCGTCTCGCCGCCGCCAGGGAGGACCTGGCGAGCACCTCAGCAGGGGCAGGGAGGAGCATTGTTCCTTTGGCTCCAGGACGCAGGGGACCAGGCAGGACAGGAGAGGCTCACATCACAATATCACAATAGCTGTAGGGTGTTTTTTTTTTTTTTTTTAACCACCTCTTTGTTCCCTCCTGCCCCCTCGCAGGGCCTGGGACAAAAGTGGGGCCCATAGGAAGGTGCCCAGGGAGCTCAGCAGAAGCTAAGCTGATGGATGATGTCCCTGTTCCCCGGGGCAAAACTGTTTCCTGTGCCTTGAAACCATAAAGCTCCGGGATGCCCCTTAGACCTGAGGAGGCGTGGGTCAAATAAATCACACGCTACAGAAATGGGGAAGCGTACGTCCTTTTCTGAACCTCTTCTCCCCTGACCCCCACCCCCCCTACCCCGCATGCAATCTCCGTAGGCTGACGGCTCCCACTGACCGCAACTAGGGCCTCAGAGACCCCTGGGCCTTTTCCAAAATCTCTTCTCTGATTTTGGGGTAGTTGGGGTGCTCCCTGAGGACCTGGGACAAAGAGAGAAAGGGTGCGAACGCATCAGGCAGGGCTCCCCGCCCCCGAGCCAGGCCCTCCCTGCCATTGCTGCTTACATTGTGGCAGACTTCGATGGCCTCCAGGAACCTCTTGCCCTTCAAGTAGTTGAACGCCAGCCTGTAGCCTGTCCAGGGCCAGGGGGAATACAGCCCAGGTGGGTGGCCCTGCCGGGACCTGACCCAAGATCTCCTCTGGTTCCCACAGCCGGCCAGGCCGGCACACGGGCCTTGCGGTCTGGGGTCAGGGTGATGGCCCAGCTGCCAACTCCCTCCCTCCCACACCCGCCTGGGCCTGGACGGGCTGCCCTACCGATGGCGGGGTTGGCATAGTGACTGTACTTCCAGGCCAGCTCGTAGTTGGTGGCCGCGTCCTTGTAGGACTGCTCCTTCTCCATGATGAAGCCCATGTACTCGTAGGCCTTGCAGCAGGACTGCAGAGAAAGCGGGTCAGAGCCTCTGTGGAGGAGGAGAAGCCACATCCGGTCCCGGGGCAGCCCCTCGAGCCCCCCTGGCAGCCCCGACAGGCCCCCGCAAGCCCCTCCAGCCCTGAGCCCTTCCCACACTCTCTCCTGATTCCACGTTCCAGGTGGCTACCCAGCCCAGGATACCTCTTCTTGCCTTGCTGGTGCTGCGCTCCCTGTTACCACTCTGCTCTTGACCCGCCCCCCATCGGCTCTGCCCCGGACGCCTGCCTGGGCCCGCTGCCCTCTACCCGGCCGCCCTGACCGCACGCAGCGCAGCCCTCGCCTTGTTGTACTGCACGCAGCGCCGCAGCAGCTCGGAGGCCAGGTCGAACTTGCCGCCCTGGCAGTAGATGTCTGCCAGCAGGAGCCAACTCTTCTCCAGGTCCTCGGCTTCGGCCAGGGCCCACGGAGCCTTGGCCAGGCGCTTCAGCTGCGTGCGCGCCTTGGGGACCTGCTTCAGCAGCATGTAGGCCTGCGCCATGGCCAGCAGCGCGGAGACACTGTCCTTCTGCGCACGGAGTGGGAGGCCGGAGTCTGCGTTGGGGTCCTCAACCTCCCCCGCCTGCCCGCCTGCCCGCCTGCCCGCCTGCCCGCCTGCCCCGCCCCACCAGCCCGGCCGGAGCACCTCCGCCTGCGCCATCTCGATGAAGGTGCCCAGCGCAGTCTCCATGTTCGCCTTCTCCCTGGTGGCCAGCAGGCAGAGGCCCTGCAGCAGCCGCATCTGGACCTGGCCCCAGGCGGTGTGTGGATAGAACTCTCGCAGCAGCTTCTCGGCGGTGCGCACGCCCTGCTGCTCGGACTCCTTCCTGCCGGGGTAGCTGCGGTCGTGGGGTGAGCCTGGGGTTCCTGGCCTGCCCGCACCGCCCTCACCTGGCCCGGACCCAGAGGCCACGGGCTCTCTCCGCCTTTCCCGGGGTCCGCCCCTGCGCCCAGGGGCCAGCTGGGCCCTTACTTGCTCTCAGCCGCAGGGTTGTCGAAAGCCTCTCCTCCCACTATCTCGTTGTCTGGATTCAGACAGATTTGCACCATGTAGTAGGTGGCGCTCTGGCCCCAAGTGCTGTCCTTGCGAGCTTTATTTAGGAACTTCAGAGCTTCGTTGGGCTGCCCTATATGCCTGCAGTGGAGGGGAGACAGCCAAAAATCAGATGGGGAGACCGAGGCCCAGGGAGTGCAGGGACACACAGGGGCTGCTCCGTGGGTCTGCTCAGGGCAGGGGCCGGATCGCTGCTCTCCCTGCTCCTGGTCTGGAAGCTAAGTTTCCGCTTCCCCAGCGAGCTCGGGGCAAAGCCTCCTGGCCCTAACCGCAGGCACACCCACCCCGACTCACCAGTGGTAGATGCCTGTGCAGTAGTTGAACCCTGGCTCCAGAAGCACTCGGCTAGACATCTTTCTGGCCAATTCAAAGAAGGCAGGGGCGTCTTCCAGCTTGCCGCTTCTCCGGAGCAGATCGATCAGTTTATTCAGCACAGGAAAATTGTCTGAAATAAGAGCAGAGACCTCCAGGCAGGGAGAGGCAGGAGGACCGGGAGACGTGGCCCCGTCTGGGCTGGGCAGGGGCACTCGGGCAGCATCAGCGTCTCCACTGGTCCCCAGCGTTGAGGCAGTAACAACGGCGACGCTTCCAAGTGGTCGTGGTCATTGCTGCCAGTCATGTTGAACGTGGCGTGAAGGGTTGTTTTTTTTTTTTTTTTTTTAACCTGTATATTAACTATACAATGAAGTAGTTACTCTTATTGTTCCCATTTTACAGATGAGGAAATGAGACACAAAGAAGCTAAGACATCTGCCAAAGTTTACACAAATGATGAGTGGAAGACCAGGATTCAGACCTAGACATTCTGGCTCCGGGACCCAAACCCCTAACGGTGGTGACCTGCTGCGTCTCCGGGCAGACTGCTGTGAGCCGGCTCTGTCTGGCACCGTCCCCAGCAGAAAGGGTGGGGCGGGGCGGGGCAGGGGGACTGGGAGGGTTACGCTATAGTAAGATGCAATGGAGACACATACCAGGTGAGAATCTCTAGCTACTTCCAGGTGGCTGTGACCTCAGAATGGGACTTATGTCGATCCCCAGTGCCTGTGATCTGGGGACAGACAGGCTGTCCTGGGTCCCCTGCCAAGCACTGCCCTGCCCGAGACCAGGAACTGGCCCCCTGGACGCGGGAAGGACCAGCACGTTCCATCGGGGCTTTATCAGTTTCCTGCTTCTCTGGGAACAATCGGAGAGGAAGGGGCTTCCTCCGCCCGGTCAGGAAGGAGGGGAGAGGGCCCACCCTTCTGGCGAGAGTGGCCCTTGCTCGGTGGAAGCCGGTACGGGCAGTCCCGGGGGGTGGCAGGCTCCAGGCAGGCAACTACCTGGCGCTCCCTCCAGCACCTGGTGGTACAGATTGATGGCAGCTTCGTATTTCTGTTTTCTGAACATCAGGTCGGCCATCATCTATCAGAAAACGCACACTGCTCCAGAATTCCTGACAGCAGCTTGCGTGGGCATGGGGGGAGGCCGAGGGGGAAGGGCAGGGAGAGAAGGTCAAAGAGGACATGGGGGGGGGGAGCCTCCCTGGGCACCGGGGGCATTAGCCACGGAAGGAGCCCAGGAGGTAGGACTGCCTGACGGAAGCGGGTGGAGGCCTGGGGTGAGGCTGGAAGTGGGAAGGTAAGGCCAGGGCTGGACACCAGTGGGACCTTCTGACAGCTGGCAAAGCCAGCCCCTTCACCCACGTCTGAGATTCGCCACCTCCAGGCAGCAGAGGTAGAATGGGGGCTCCCCTCTTCTGCTGGGGTTGAGGGGTGGGAGCTTTTCCCACACACTTCCCCAAGCCCCTGGAACAGGTCCCACCCTCTGCCTTCAACAACTGTGGGTGTGGTTTCCTCCGGAGTAAATCAGCCACTCAGGCCTGGACTGTCCCAGGAGGCAGATGCTGCCCCCTGCTGCCAGCCCTCCCCTCCAGCCTGAATGAAGGACAGCAGGCCCTGGAGAGTCTCCTCCGCCAGACAGGCCTGGGCATCCAAGGTTAGGGGGGCTAGGAGGCAGCCTGCAAGTGGTCACAGGGAGGCTGGGGAGGGCAGGGAAGAGGCGTGGGGGGCGGGGGGGGCCTCTCACCACGGAGGCGGTCTCCTGGTTCTTCTCGGTCTCCAGGAGGACGGCACAGTGCTGCTCGCACAGGTCCAGGTGCCCCTGCAGCAGGGAGATCCGTGCCAGCTCCAGCACCACCTGGAACAAGGCTGGATATGATAAACTTACCCTGGAGCGTGAAAGGAAAACTCGGGGGTCGATGCCTCGTTCTTGCATACCCCCGTTCTACCAGCTGTGACTTCAAAAGACGTCTCGGATTCCCCGGGGATAGCTGACCCTCTTCTGCCACCAGTGCTCCAGCCGTACCATGCGTTTCACTAACGACCCTCTCAAAGCGGGGGGCTGGGTAACTCGTACTCCTCCTTCAGCTTTGACTCTGACTTCACCTCTTCTGGGAAGCCTTCTGCGCCCCAGACTCTGGGACGACAGGTGCCCTTCTTCTGAGTTCCCATTGTGCCCTGACCCACATGCAGGCAGAGGGTGCACGGCAGGAGAGCTGCCCGTGTTCTTGTCTATAGCCCCTTGCCTTGTCTACGGGCAGGGACCGTGCCCTGCCCCACGGTGTCTCCGGGGCCTGGCGTAGTAGCTGGCGCTATCGGAAATCTGTTAGACGAGTACACACTCGGTGAATGGATGCGTCTGTCACTAGGCTTCTCGTTTACTCCCGCGGCGTGCACTCCAGCCGCCACTCCCTGACCGGAGCCAGACCTCCCTCGTGACTCCAAACCTCCTTGGGAGCCTTGCCTGGGCTTCCTGCCCGAGGCATCCCTGGCAGCCACACTCTCATGGTCTCCCCACGTTCAAGGGGGACCTGAAGATGCCAGACTAATGTGACTTGCACAGCGTCTTCCCCACTCTACCCTCCACGAATGGCTGTCAAAGGTGGGGGCCAGCCTTGCCCCAAGGGCTGTGGGTTGGGGAGGCCCTGGAGTCCGCTAGAGCAGGCTCCCCACACCAGGGGTCCCATACCCCTGACGCCCTTGCCAGGGAGCCTGGCAGGGCCTCGTGCCCCAGCAGGAGCAGCGTCTGGCTGCGAGGACCCCACCTTATTGTCAGTGGGCACGTGGGACAGCGCGTCCTTGTACGACCGTGCCGCCTTGGTGTACTCCTTCTCCGCCAGGTAGTGCTCCCCGAACTGGACGCAGATGGAGGCCGCCAGCTGCTTCTGCGAGGGCATCACCTCGGGCTGCTCCAGGGGAACCCGCTTCAGTACCCGAACCTGCAGGTCCAGGGCCTTGGGAGACCGGTAAACTCGTGGTCAGGAACCCGGGGCCGACGCGCCAGACCTCAGGCCAACTCACACAACGTGCCCCGCGCTCACCGCAGAGCCTGCAGGGCCGGAGAGGGCATCTCAAGGGCCCCGGAGCAAATCTGGGTCACCGTGGACACGCGAGGCCACTGGCTGAGCACTCGGGAGGCAAGCTGGCACTGCCTCCGGGGCAGGTGCAGGGCAAAGGCACTCAAAACAAACCACCATTGTACTCGCCTTGTTTACCAGGGCCCATCACACCTCGACACTTCCTGTGCTGTCCCACAGGCTAGAACAACACACAGAGGGATTCGAGGCAGGCCACGTTGTGATGGATGCATTTGTTCTGAAAATTGCCCTGCTGGGAATTGGAGGCAGCCCCACAAAAGGTCCCCGGCACAAAATGACCAAGTGGGTAACCAGAGAGCGTCAGGCAAGAGGAAATGGTGACATCAGGGTCAAGTTTGGGGAAGAGGGCACAGGTCGGCACTGGGTTCCCCAGGGGCCAGACGGAGGAGTGGGAACCCTGTGGGGAACAACAAGGGAGCCAACCGAGCAGTCGGAGGGTGGGCTCTCCCTCTACCACCACAGAATGCACCTCAGGGACAAGTGCCTGGCCACACCCTTAGGGAGAAAGAGGAAGGCAAGGCAGGCATGGCCAGGAGCTGGCCCATCAGGGGCATCCCGGCGGGGAAAGAGCAGGGGTTTGAATCTCAGTTCCACCACTTGCTAACAGTGCAACTTTGGGCACACTTTTTTAAAAAATATTTTATTTATTTATTTTTAGAGAGGGGAGGGAGGGAGAGAAAGAGAGAGAGAGAGAAATATCAATGTGCGATTGCTGGGGGCCATGGCCTGCAACCCAGGCATGTGCCCTGACTGGGAATCGAACCTGCGATGCTTTGGTTTGCAGCCTGCGCTCAATCCGCTGGGCACACTTTTTAATCTCCTGGAGCCCTACCTGTTAAATAGCAATGCTACGGTGCTGTTCTCAAAAGGCTACCGTGAGAATTAAGTGGGAAAGCAAACAGCTCAGTACAGAGCCCAGCAGGCAGACAGCCACGGGCACTATCACCATCACCACCAGCACCCAAGGTAACAAAGGTGTTACCTTGCTCCTGCCTTCTCCAGCCCAGCCAGGCTCCAGGAGCCTTGGTGCACCAACAGTTAACGAGCAAGGGTGAGGGAGTAAATGGGAAGTGCAGCACAGAGGCGTGGCCACGTCCTCCTTTGAGGACCAAGCCTGGAGCCTTCCAGACCTGCAGTCCTCTCCTCCCTTCTTCAGTTCCTACCAGCACATGGCAGAGAAAGGGGTCCACGTCTCCATGTCTACTTGTCAGTTACCTTGTTCAAGGTTTCCAGCACCTCTTCCTTTTATGGCTCTTGTAAACCTTCGCCAGCAAGAGCAAGCACTTGACATCATTCATCATGGATGGGATGTCTGTGACTGCCAAATGGAAACGCACATTAGCATTCTCTGCCCCCTGGGGAGCTGGCGGGGGGGGGGGGGGGGGGGGGGCGGGGCAGGGGGGGGCGGGCGCGGGCGGAGGGCGTGCTGGGTTCAGGACCTCCGGGCAGTGCACGAGAAGAGAGAGAGTGGGTGGGGGGCAACGTGCCTGCTCCAAATGCCAGGGGACTGAGTGAGAATGCTGCCCCACCTACGTCATGTTCCAGGGCCTGCTTCAGAACTTTTTCTGCTTTGTTGAACTTCTTCAACTTCAGGAGCAGCTCGGCCAGATCGCAGCACAGAAAGTCCTGCCCGCTAATCTTCTGGGCAGCCTCATAATAATTAATGGCCTTAGTGCAAACAGGAATGTTGGCACCAGGCCTGGGTCTGCGCTCGAGCACCTCGCGCTGTGTTCCCCTCGGCTGCCACCACACCTGTGGGTCTCGCCAGGACACAGAAGCCTAAGACGGAAGGGCCCTCCCTGCTGGCAGGGCTCGACCTTCCACCTGAGCAGGTGCGGGGAGTGGTGGAGAGGTGCCAAGTTCTCCCCTCTGCATCCCATCCAGCAGAGAGTTGGGGTGGGGGGGGGGAACTCAGCCACGCCCCTCCCATCCAGACCCTCCCACCCAGGCTCCCTCCTCCATCTCCCCCTGCCGGGCTGGTCCTCCCCACCTCTTCCCGCCAGCCCAGCCTGACCTTGGTGTACTGGTGAGTCTTCACGTAAGCTTGCCCGATTCTGCTGATTAGGGAGGCGTCATGGGGGTTCTTTCTGTAGGCCTCGTCATAGACCTCCAGGGCCTTCTCGGGCTGGTGGGGAAAGTGCCAGGGGTCTCTCTCTCTTCTCCCACTGGAGGAGTGACACTGGGGGCCACTGACAAGGCCACGAGGCCCTTGCTCACCTCCTGAATGTTCATGAAAGCATCGCCCAGTAGCAGGCTGGTTTGGGGGCCAGGCAGGTGTTCACAGAGCTCCCTGCAAAGGTGAGCAAAAGCTTATCTCAGAGCTGTGCAACCTTTATATTCCCAAATCCATCTCCTCCTCTTCTTCCTGCTAATTCTGGTTGATAGTCATTCATTCATCCAATCACTTGCTCACTTGTTCATTCATCCAGCCAGCCAACACTCACTGAAAGCCCGATGTGCCTGAGGAATCGTGGAGTTACTTGAGCTCAGGCTCCCCTCATCTGCCACCTGGACCATGGCCACAGCCTCCAACTAGCCCCCCAGACCCCCACTCCATGAGGCAGCTGCACTGCTCTTTTTAGAACTCTCATCTGACCATGTCACCCCACTGTGGATGGTTTCCCTCTGCTGCTGGGAGAGTCTCCCGACCGCGCCTCCACCCAGCAGCACTGCCCTCCCACCTGAATCGCCTGGATGGAGTTTTGGCTGAGGACAGGGACCGGGGAGGCACCTCCAGGTCCCCGTGTGACATTATAGAGACAGTGGCTTGGGGCTTCAAACCTTCCCCCATGTCCCATTAGTCACACCCAAGTCACGGGACATTTCCTCAAGGACGGGCAGAGCCGGGGGCCAGGGCGCATAAGTTCATTCCCAAGGTTCCCCCCTCAGACTGTGAGTCATGTGAGGGGGGAAGAAGCAAGGGGCAGGGCCGATTCAGTTCAGTGTCCTCCGCACTCAGCAACAAGCCGGCCTGCCTGACCGACCACGCTCAGATTCTAGTCCACAGTCAACTTCATACTGTCATCAAGTGCCACCTGTCAGTGCCACCTGTCAGCGCACTGCCCGAGGCTTACTGGTAGCATCCGATGTAGAGGCCGACGTCCTTGCGAGTCTGCAGGTAGATGTTGGCCATCTTCTCCTTGGCTTCCGTGTAGCAGGGCTGCTTGGGCGTGATGTTCCTCAGCATGCTCAGCGCCATGTCCACGTTCCCCTTGCTCAAGGCCAAGTCCACGTTGGCAATGGTGATGCGGATCTCCTCCGGCGTGCCGCTGAACTCGTTGATGGCATCTTGCATGACCTTGGTGGCCTCGTGCTAAGACATGGGAACCCAACAGGCCCCCCGTTGGCTGCCGCCCACCGCAGGTGGCCTGAGGACATTGAAAGCCTCTACCGGGAACCTTAGCGCCGTCCCCTCTCCCAGCCTGGCCCGGGAGAGGAACGAAACATGAAGACGGCCGGGGGCAGTCCTGCTAAACGGAAGCCAAGTATAGGACAATCCACATCTACCTGCGGAGACGCTTCCGCGGCAGAAAGAAAAGAGATCGCTTTCGTGTCCAGGGCCACTGTTCTGGCAGGGGGAAGGTGCCCAGGTAGCTTGGGGGTACAGAAACCTCCAACTGTAAGAACCTGCCTGTCCCTTAGCACCTCAACGTCTTCCCAGGGGAGACGGATGGATACATCTCTTTGAACGTCCCTGCTTTCGATCACTGATATTCTGCTGTTATGGTACTGTGTACATAGAGGTCTCTTAAAAACTATAATAGCCCTGGCTGGTGTAGCTCAGTGGATTGAGCGTGGGCTGGGAACCAAAGTGTCCCAGGTTCGATTCCCAGCCAGGGTACATGCCTGGGTTGCAGGCCATAACCCCCAGCAACTGCACATTGATGTTTCTCTCTCTCTCTCTCTATCTCCCTCCCTTCCCTCTTTAAAAATAAAATCTTTAAAAAAATTTAAAAACCCCCAAAACTATATCTTCATTATATCTGTACCCTTGATAATTATTATTTTTTAAATAATTTTTATTTATTTTAGAGAGGGGGGAGGGGGAGAGAGAGAGAGAGGATTTGTTGTTCCACTTATTTATGCAATCATTGGTTGCTTCTTGTACGCGCCCTGACCAGAGATCGAACCTGCAACCTTGGCTTATTGGGACGATGCTCCAACCAACTGAGCCACCTGGCCAGGGCCTGTGCCCTTGATTATTAACGCAGACACTGTCTTTGCCCACTTTGGTGCTTTTTGCCTTGCACTCGGCCTTCCCGGCATTTCTTCCTCAGCTGCTGCTTTCTTTCTGTTTGCCTGGTTGTATTCGTACCAATGTTTAACTTTTATCCTGGGGCTTTGGTTTTGGAGTAGAGGCTGTAGGGGTTCCACGGTTTACACCAGGGTGAGTGCCTTTTTTTACTTAGTAGACACGTTTATTTCATTTATAGTTTTATTATCGCAGATATGTGTTCTTGGGCTTTTTGTGAATTTATTTATCTATTTAAAAATATTTTATGTATTTATTTTTAGAGAGAAGGGAAGGGAGGGAGAATGAGAGGGAGAAAAACATCAATGTGTGGTTGCTTCCCATGCACCCCACACTGGGAAGCTGGCTGGCAACCCAGGCATGTGCCCTGACCGGGAATCGAACCAGCAACCCCTTGGTTCGCAGGCCATTGCTCAATCCACTGAGCCACACCAGCCAGGGCTATTTATTTATTTTTTATGCTGCTTGTGGTCTGCTTCATCTCTGCCTTTCCACATGTGGCCTTTCTTCCTAACCTTGATTGATGTGGTGAAAAACATCTTTTTCATTCTACTATAATCTTCTTTCTATCAAGAAATATTTTGTGTAAACTGCCCTGGCTGGGTAGGTCAGTGGATTGAGCATCGGCTGACCTAAGGGTCACCGGTTCAATTCCCAGTGCGGGTACATGCCTGGGTTGCGGGGCAAGTCCCTAGGAGTGGACACTCATGAGGCATCCACACATTGATGTTTCGCTCCCTCTTTTTATCCCTCCCTTTCTCTCTCTCTAAAAAGAAAATCTTACAAAAAAAAAAAGAGAAATATTTTGTGTAAACTACTATTTTATACTGTCCTGTGCAGAGATGGAAAATTGCATGTATATAGCTCCCTCACCACCACCCCTGCCCGCCTCTCTTCCTGGATCTTTCCATGGGATATTAGTGTTATTTTGACTTTAATAACTTTCACTTCAAGAGCTTAGCAATTGTACTGGCTTAGAGTCAAAATTACTATAATTCTTTTAATGGAGTTATATTTAGATTTGTTCTATGTTTAAACGGACTTAATTCTGTCCTCTTTGCCCTCAGTTTTTTCCCCACTCATAAAACCTTCACTTCATTTTAGGTTTTGGTTGCCTGTATATCTACAAGGAGACTTTTCAGAAAAGTTGAACTAACACCATAATTCTTGAGTCATTCCATTTTCAGAGCATCCTTTCTTACATGTCCATACATGAAGGACATTTTGGGGGGCATCCTTCTCCCCCTCTACACTTCATAAATATTGTTCTATTGTCTCTCTGGATTTAGTACTGTTGAGTTCCAGAGTCTGAGGCCACATTGAATTTTTCCCCCCACCTGGATACATGCAGGAACCTTCATCTACACTTACACTGTCCATCCTTGATTTCCATAGCCTCGTAAAGACACTACCATGAGGCTATTTCCTGGTCGTAATGCTTTACTGCTGTCTCTCCAGTACAGAGGGCCTCCCTGTGATCACGTCTTCCCTGAAGGCACCGCTGTCCTACTATGTGTCTAATGCTGTCCGTGTCTTACTGGTGCTCTCTGCCAAAGGAACGTGGACTGAGCCTGTGTGGGCGACCTGTTGTCTGCTTGCTTGCCCCTCATCCTCTCGGATCCCCTCAATCATCTTCCCAGTTTTCTCAGCCCTTTCCTCCAGGCAGAGAGCTTCAGAAGGGCTCACCTACATTCTCCTCTTTCTCATGGAATTATAACTTTATAACGGGATCGCTGTTTTCTGTGGTTACTCTCGTTAACTCTGCCAGCTGGCTTTTCACCCTCCGCCTGATTAGGACCCGTGTCTTGATCTCTCGTGTTCCACCCTGAGCTCGTTTTACGAGACTCCACGTTCTTTTCCTTTTCGTGGAGTGCAGGAACAATTTTTGAAAAAAAAAATTTCTTCTCTTTTTTTATAGTACTTGCTCCTAAAGTATAATACATCTTGTGTCTATTTTTTTCCTTCCTTCCTTCCTTCTTTCCTCCCTCCTTCCCTCCCTCCCTCCTTTCTGACCCGTAGGTTCCACGCTGGACCCCATCTGATCACTACCGGGAACAGCCCCGTCTGACCTTGCCCTTTTCTCAGACCTGGGCTGGGGAGGGGGAGTGCGCTGGCACAGCTGCCCTGGGGGCACCACCCCCTTCGCTTTCTCCTGTGGGGACAGCCTCTGTGAGGGGCTCGGGTCAGGACGGAACCGCTGGCCCCCAGTGAGGCCCGCAGCTCGCAGATCTGTTATCTCCACCGAGCAAGCTGGGACAGTGACACCAGATCAGTTCCCTCCTCCGTGCCCTCTGGCCCACTTCCCCGATGAAGACACATCTGGGCCAGAGAAAACCACGGGCTTCTCAGGAGGGAGTTCTCGCTCGGCAGCCCTGCCCTTCTATGGAAGTGCAAGGTTCCTCCAGGAATGCCCCTGCTTTTCCTGCGGCTTGACCACATCCCCAGCGCAGAAAGTTTTGAGCAAATGCTGGAACCTCGGGGCCCCCTCCACGGCACCCTGCTTTCTCTCTGTCGCCATGGTAACTTCTGAAAGGACAGGGTGGGGCAGGGGGGCGGCTCGTGGCCTGCTCCCCTTTACCCTCAAGCCCCATCCCAGTGCTTGGCATGAAGCAGGGCCTCCACCAACAGCCGAACAAATGACTGACTGTCATCTACCCTTCAAGAGGGCTGTTCCCTAATTTTGTTGCAGGAGGAGATTCCTTTTCTACCTTTAACTCTTTTGTGTCTTTTGGCAGATCGGAGGGAGGGGAGTACCACAGCCAGTCTTCCACACCCCCATCTCCGCCCGGACGGCCACGTTTGACTTTAAGGACAAAAGGCCTCATGGGCTCACTCCTTGGCTGTGCCAAGGTCACCGCAGGAGGAGGCAGGAGGTGGCAGCCCTGGTGGCTCACGGAGATGGTTGGGGAGCTCCGCTGACAGCCCCCTTCCTGGTGAGCAGGCGAGGGGGTGAGGCCGGGGAGGCCAAGGGGGCGTGCCGAGTCCAGCCCCCCACCCCCACCCCTGTGCCTGCCAGACCTCCCGGGGCGCCAGGGCTGCCTCACACAGGCCGCACACTGCCAAACTCCGAGGGGACACAGTTTGTATAGACTATGGTGCGAGCGGCAGCCACTGGAAGGTGTGCACAGGCTGATCTGATCTGCACAACCACCTGGGGTGGGCCTGACAGCCCGTGGGCTCCGCCTCCCTGAGATCCCCACAGGGACAGTGAAGTGGGCAGGGGACAGGTCGGGCGGGTCCCAGTCCGGTTCGGACTTTATCTTGAGGGCGCTGGGAGCCACTGAAGCCTCTTGGGCAAGAGGGAGATACGTTCTCAGATGAGCAGAGGCTCATATAACAGCCCGAGTAACACATCAGCCAGAACCAGAAGGCCTGCACCGCAGGCCTACCCCGGACCTCCAGTCCATGCCCCAGCCCCAAGGGGGAAGAGCGTGGCCTTCCTTACCAGCTCCCCATTCATCCGGAGGGCGTCTGCCAGCTCCAGCAAGATGGACACCCGCTCGCTGGGCGGCACGCAGGGCCCGCGCGACTTCTTGCCTTCTTCCGTCTTCACAGTTGGTAGTTTCACGATCATTTTCAGAGTCTTTATGGCCTCTGGGTAGTCCCCGGACTTGTTGAGGGCCCTGGCCTTGATGAAGTGGTACAGGGGGTGGTCCCGGACCTAGATGAGCACAGCAGAGGGCGGGGCTCCGGGTCACGGCGGCTGCCCACAGCACACAGAGTGGACGGAGCCACAGGAGCCCGCTGGGTCAGCGGGAGGGTCTGAGGGATGCCAGTAGCTCCCGGGGCTTCTCCCCCCACGGCGAGTGGGACAACAGCTGGCTGGGCACGGGGATGCCGAGTGGGTGACGGGGCACAGAGGACCCCCACCTGGAAGTTGTGGCTGACGCCCAGCTCCAAGCAGTGGGAGCACATGGCGAAGTTGCCCTGAGCCAGGTAGACCTGGGACATGAGGAGGTGGGCATCCACGGAGGTGGGGTCCAGTTCCAGGCAGCGCTGCAGCGTGCTCTGGGCGTTCTCCAATTCTCCTGGAAACAACACACCAGCCTCTGCACCCAGGGAGCCCTGGGGATTCCAGGCACCCAGGGGGTCAAGGCAGAATGAAGTTTACATGTCCCGTTAGCAAGAAGTACCCAAGTTGGGCATTTTACCCAGTCCTGTTCTGCTTTGCTTGGAGGGCTCCTCCTAAAATGGGAACTACCCAGTTTTGGCCTTGACCGTGGCAAAGCCAGGACACCTGAACCTCAGTGTGACACCTCCCTCTTCTCTGTAACCCTCAGGGAGACAGCCGCATCACTCCCCTGTTCCAGCTGGAAGCTCTGGGGACACTTAAGTCTTTTTTCCTTTTTTTAAGATTTATTTATTTTGAGAGAGAGGGGAAGGGAGGGAGAAAGAGAGAGAGAGAAACATCCATATGGGGTCGTCTCTTGCACGCTCCCCACTGGGGACCTGGCCCGCAACCCAGGCACGTGCCCTGACCGGGAATCAAACCAGCGACTTTTTGGTCCACTCAACCCACTGAGCCACACAGGCCAAGGTGGGGCACTTAAGTCTTGATTCCCACACCTAAGAGCAGAACAAACCCTAATAACAACAGCAACTAGTCCTGCCACAACTCACAAAGCACCTGCTGCTCAATGCTGGCACAGGCGAAGCTCTTCAGAAAGGCTGGTTTAGTGTCTGCCCAGCCCTGCAAGGTTGGCATTATTATCCTTGTCTTTTGTTTTTTTAAGCTATTTTATTTATTTATTTTTAGAGAGAAGGGAAGGGACAAAAAAAGGGAGAGAAGCATCGATGTGCGAGAGAAACATCAATTGGTTGCCTCTCATACATGCCCCAACTGGGGACTGAACGTGAAACCCAGGCATGTGCCTGACCGGGAATTGAACTGGTGACCTTTCCCTTTGCAGGATGACGCCCAACCCACTGAGCCACATGGGTCAGGGCCATTATCCTTGTTTATTTAGATGTGAGGTTGGGACTCCGCTGATCTAAGTCATGGAGCTTGGAAGGGACAAAGCCAGCATTTAAATCCAGGGCCCTCCAGCCCCCGAGGCTGAGCTCTGAATGCCCTGGCACAGTGGGGAGGGGAGGCCTCCCTGCAGCCAGGCTGGCCCTTGACTGTGGCAGTGGCCTCCGAGGGGTGGGGTGCAGGGAGCCGAGAGGAGAGCCCTCGTTCCTCAGCAGCCAGGGCCCTCCACCACATAACCTGGTGGGTGGGTAGTGCCTGCTCCCAGGTCCCGAACTCCCTGCTCCTTCCCTGTGTGCTGCAGAAATGTGAAGCTGTCACCATGGTAACACAAGCAGCTGGAGACCTTGCTTTGGCCCTCAACCTGCTGGCGGCTGCCCGCACCCCTGAGGGAGTGCTCTGCTCTCACCTTGTACCCAGGGGGCCTTGAAGCTGTGGGTAAACCCGATATCCAGACGAACACCGGGAAGGCTGAGGGTAGAGACAGGGAAGCCCCCAGCGGAGTGCAGCCCACCTGACGCAGCGCCAGAGGACGGACACGCCGCAGCAGTCCAGGTCCTTTGGAAGCCCCCAGGACCACAGAGGTCAGCCTGGCTCTTGGGCAGACAGGTGAAAGGCCGCAGTGAGGGAGAGGACAAGAGGGCACCCACTCTCTCCCCCCCTCTCTAGGATCTGGGTCTTGCCATGGTAGAGGGAACCCACCCTGGCCACCCAGAGGCTCCGAAAGACCATGTGCCGTTGGTCACGGGGGCCTCCCCGTGAGGCCTTCCTGACCGCCTGTTACAAACGGCAATTCTGTCTCCTCCTGCCCTGCTTCGGTTTTCTCCTAAGAAACAGTACAATGTGCTCAGCTGCGATATCTTCACTGGACTACAACCCCCCTGAGGGAACTTCTGCCTTTGTGACTGCTACGGTCCCCTGGTCCCCTGGTCTCAGGGCAGTGCCTGCACAGAAGAGTTCAGGGACTGTCACCAGGCACTGGCCACGCTGTCGGCAAAGGGCTGGGTGGGAGAGCCCCCTGCTGGTGAGGGAGGTGAGGAACAGTTCTGGAGGGTTGGAGGCTGGACAGCGTGGGCGAGCCTGGTTAGTGTGTGTGTTTATGGCTGTGAGTGGTAGTGTGTGTGTGACTGTGTGAGTGTGTGTGTGTGTGTGTCACTGTGTTAGCGTGCGTATGACTGTGAGTGTGTATAAAGTATCCCAAGCAGGCAGCCCCTGGACACTCACTCAGGGGCATCAGCCCACCAGATGTCCGAATAGCTGAACAGGTGTGGGAGGACTCAGGTCCCCACCTGGCCGGCCACCAGGACCCGCGCGGGCTCACCTGAGAGATACTTGACCTGAGCCATCACATACAGGGGGTCGATCAGAGCCGGCGCTGCTTTCACGACAGGACTCAAGATCGCGGCGACTTGTTTTAGAAGCGGAGACACGATCTGGCCTGGCGACCGGGGCTGTGAGAACACGGGGGGCGTGGCTGTGAGCTCCGCCCCCTCCTGAGAGAGGCCCCCCGGAGAGCTCAGGAAAACCCTTCCAGAGAGGGAACTTGACTCCACACGTGTTTACTGTCCACTCTGTACTAGCCAGCGCCGGAGCGTGAGCCCCAGAGAACGGGGACTTTGTTCTGTCCGTGCCGTGTCCCCAGCACCCGGCACGGGGTCTGGCATGTGGCCGGGCACGCAGCGCACACTTGCGGAGTGACTCACTGCAAGGCATGAGGCTGTATTAGGCGAGTCAGATAGGATCCTTGCCCACTAGGAATCTCGACTGGCTGGGAAAGCAGGACCAACAAGCAAAGACTAGTGTGCTCCTTGGAAGGAGGGGGCCCTGTTCTTCCCCAGGATGAAGGCTGGGTCATGGCCCGGGAACCCGCTCCTCCAAGCGAGGTCCCTGGGCCAGTGGCACCGGCATTACCTGGGGGCCTGGTTGAGAGACAGGCCTTCTGCCAATACCTGCCCTGGGACAACTCCCAGGTGACGCAAGCTGGAAGAGCACTGGGCTCCCCGGCTGCCTGGGGCTCGGAGCCGCCTGCTGGCTGGCCACGGGAGGTCCCTGCTTCTGCCCCAACCTGTACTCCAGGCCCCTCCCCGCCATGAAGATACACCTTCCTCTGACCTGCTTGGGGCAGAAGAGCAGGTACTCCTTGGCGATGCAGACCAGGAAGAGGGGGTTCAGCTTTTCCAAGTACTCAGAGCCCAGGGGCAGGCCCTGCATGCTGGAGAAGTGCAGCTCCGCCGCCTCCCTCAGGAGCGCTGTGACCTCCTGCTCCCCGCTGTGCTTCCTGGAGGCCAGCAGGGCTTGGAGGAAAACCAGCACCTGTGGGGACAGGCCCAGGTCTCGGGACCAACACCAGCAGGCAGGCTGGCTGTCGGGGGCAGGGGGGCAGGGAGCAGAGGCCCAGGCCACCTTGGCTGTTCTCCACTAGAGATGGGTGGGGGGGTGGGGGGGCGGAGGGCAGCAGACACACTCCTGGGCAGCCCACACCCCCAGGGAGTACTGACCTCTGACGTCCCCAGGGACTGCTGCACCTCCTTCAGGAATTCCAGCTGGTGTGCGGCCTCCTCCAGGTGGCCCTCTAAGATCTGGCACCAGATGATCCCTGGGAGGGCAACAGAAAATGATGAGCGGCCAGCTCCGAGGCCCCACCGGCGGGTCCTGCCTGCCAAGGAGCCTGGGAGACAGCAGAAGGAAGGGTCTCAGCGCAGGGCACCTTTTCCAGCATCCTCCTACAGAGGGATGCATGCTCCTGGTGAAGAACTCAAACGCCAAGGCGATGCAGAAAAACGTCCCTAGCTCCTGTTCTGGCTTTAACCACGTTTCTTTCCAGGGGCAACCACCAGGAACGAATTGGCTTGTTACTGTATGCACATATTTCCCAACGGTTCACACAAATCTACCCCTTTCTCTTCAATGAAGATGTGCTATTCCGCTGTGGGTGTAAGCACTTACTTAACTATATACAGCCCTATGGACGGGTGCCTCGTCTCACATTCAGTTCGTGTTCGACGACTAAATATTGCACGGCCGTGGTGAATGTTTTCTGTGTGTTCCAATTCCTGAAGCAGAGCGGATGGGTCAAAGGGCACGAGTTTCTAAATGACCTGTAGATAAGGCCAGCCTGTCCTCCAGAGATACTTGAACTGATATCACTGCCAAGAAACCGAAAGTAACCTTTCCTCACAGCCTTGCACGCATGCCTTGCTCTTCGCCAGTTGAAAAAAGTGGAGTCTGACTCGTGTGAATCCACAGGATTTCAATGAGGAAGAATGAACCATCTTCTCACCTATTTAATGGCCTTTTCCCTTCCTACTGGGGATGTTCTGTTTGCCCCTTTTGCCTGTTTTTCTTTCGGGGTGATTTTACTTCTCTTCATATAATATGAACCCTTCGTAGCACACGTTTTGTGTTAATTTGCCATTTACCGTTTCACCATTTTATAGTGTCTTTTTGCCATCCATTAGTTTTAAGTTTTTGCATAGTCACATCGGTAAAATATTTTCCTTCGCAGCTTTTGAGTGTGTGGTTCCGCTTAGAATCCCCCAGGGAATCTGAGTCCAAGTTAATTTTTATGTTTAAATACTTAAACGCATTTGGAATCCTTTTTGAGTATGGCGTGAGAGGGGAGTCACCTCCAGGTTTTTCTCAGCGGACAGCCTGGGTCCGACCGCGAGTTCTTGAAATTCTGTTGGTCTGAAATGCCACCTTTGGCATCAGAAGACCTGTTTCGGCCCCATGTTATCTGCTCGTTGGCATCTACCGGTTTGCTCCAGCGTTGGCCTCAGGCTGACTTAACTGTCGTTGTTGTCCAGTGAAATGTGCTGGATCAGGGAGGACAGATCGCCTCTGTCTCTGCTGTTCTTCTGTGGACGCTGCTTCTTGACCAGTTTGGTGTCGTTATTTTTGACTGTGTTCCTGATGACCATCTTGGTTTTGAGTTCTACCCATCCCCCTCCGGCTCATCTGCGGAATTTTTTGCTTGGCCATCCCTTTGTAAATTTTCAACAACCCTCTATTGTTCTCTATTCCCCGCCCCCCAACACACACACCCCTGCAATGGGCACGCTCTGTACTCAGTGACACCACAGCCTCTGGCGCCAGCCGACTCCGGAGGTGTTTTGTGGGGAAAGTCCTTTCTGTACCCGCCTTCACGCTGCCCCTCGGGAGCCATGGCTTTGCCTGTTCCGCTCAGCCCCTCATTGAAACTGCTGCAACGGTTTACAGAAGGACTGGATGCAGGAGTACTAGCCGCTGGGCAGACTTCCCGGACTGTTAAGGTTACCGACATCCTTGGACAGGCCAGATAAGGTGGCGAGTCCAGGGTGTGCTCGGGCGGGCTTGCCCTGGGCCGGAGTGCGAGGGCCTGTCCCGTGGACTTCCCTTCTGGCTGACCTGACCGGCCGGGGCACCCCCTTGAATGAGGAAATGGGGAAGGGCTCAGCTTGGTGGGGGAGTGAGTGTTTTAGGGGGTTTCGCCTGTGCCCTGAGCAGCCAAGGCCTTGCGCCCTTCACGTCCCTGCGGTGGTGGGAAGGCCCAGGGGGCTCCACTCTGCTGCTCCCTGGTGAGTCTTCTGGATTCCACCCCCGCCTGTCCACAATCCGCCCGTAACCTCGCTGGCTGCCCCACGGCGTATTTTGCTCCCTGCCTCTGGTGGCCCTTGTGCTTTCAGTTTTTGTTTTTCTCCCGGAGCTCTCTGCAGAGAGCTGGTCTGCTCGGACCCCAGCTGAGCCGTCTCCACCCCTGCTGGCTCTCGGGCGTCCAGACTCGCCCGGGTGACTATGTCTGTGATGCCATCTGCTTTACAACTTCTAGAAATGGGAAGTTCTCAAGGTTCCTGGTCCCCTGACAACGCCTCTCCCTATTTCTACGGCTGCGTTTATCTTTATTAGGTGCCTCCCGTTATTTTCATGGGATCTGGGATGAGGAGGAGGCATGGACGGCAGTCAGCCCGACAGGTTGAACTGGAAGTGAAAGCCGACCACCCTGACACCTGCGTGGCCCAGACGAGGAGCCCGGGGCACAGAGAGAAGTGACGTGCCCCAAGCGACAGAGCTCCTCAGGACCAGGGCAAGGAGCGGGCCCACCTCCACTGCTGGACGGTATGGCTCCCTTGACCCAAACTGAACACTGCTGGTTTGACTTCGCCGGGGGCCGTGGGCCTCTGGAGGCCGTGAAAAAATGTGCAGAATGAAAATCAGGCTCTGCAAAACTCACTTGACATTTTCATAAAGGGGGGAAGCGTCTGCACGGACGGGGAAGTAAAACTCTCAGAACGACTCACCCTGGTGGCCTTCCGGCTCGGGGCCATGGAGGGAGGGTCCCTGGAGGCGAGGCTAGAGGCTCTGGGGCAGTGGGTGCTGGGAGGGTGCCTGCCACACTGGCCTTGTGGGGCGTGAGGAGGGGGGCGGGGCTGACAGAGCGGAAGGGCCAGGCTGTCCAGGGGTCAGACCGTGGGCCTCGGGGTCTGTTGTAGACCAGAGCGGCTCTGAGCGCATGTCTGAGAACTCCGGTGCCTCTTACATCTAGGCTTGTAGATTCACGGAAAGGCACCCTGTCGTACGGCGCACCCCCAAACTCACACCCCTACCGCCCCACCCCCCCGGGGACAATGCTTCCCCACACCTCTCTTTGGACCCACGAAGGCCCCCCCTGCTTGGCTCCCAACACCTGCCCTCCCGCCCCACCCTCGGCCCAGCCTGTGGAGACCTGTCAAGGCAGCCACGCTGTTCTCGTCCAGTTTCATGGCCTCCGAGTACCACAGAGACGCCTCTTTCACCTGGTCCTGCAGGATGAAGAGGTAGCCCAGCTCCACGGCCACGTGGGCGCAGGAGGGCGTGGCCATGAAGGTGCGCTTGATGAAGTTGCACACCAGCCGGACAATCACCTGGTGCTTCCCACACTGCAAGGAACGGACACACGGGAGCGGGGAGACCAGTCGGTCCGGTCTGTCTGAACCCGGACACCTTGGAACTGGGGGACGCTTTGACAGGCCCGGGGGGTGCTCAGGAGAGCCCAAGGGGCACCCTGCATCCAGGCAGCTGGCTCTGCGTTCAGCTCCTGAAGAACCTCCCACTGGCCACCTCTGCGGAACCTGCCTCCGGCCACAGGGACAGTAATTCCCCTGCCACAGTAATTAGTCCAACGGGCCCCCACGAGGTTGATCAGAAACTGAAGCCGGGTGACAGGGCTCTTTGTGTCCCAGTGCTGGGAAGTGGCCCTGAAGGCTGTGGGCAGCCACCTTCCCTGTCAGGTGTGGAGAATGGGGCAGAGAGAATCGGACACAGATGCAGGGGGACAGATGGCCTCCCAGTGGCATTCGACCCCACAGTCCTGGTTTCCGAGGCCCAAGAGCTGCCCGTGTTCTTAGAGCAGGTCCTCCCAGTAAATCCTGCCGGGGCTGAAGGGTCCGGCAGAGTCAGACTGTCCAGCGGCCTGGGCTGTCCCACCTTGCCTGGTGTCAGGGAGGCCTCCCAGGCAGGCCAGCCTTCCCGGGTCACTTGCACAGAAAGAATATGGGGGTGGGGTACCCAGTACCCCGAGGTCAGAGCTGGGCATGGCTCCGCTGTACAACAGCTGAAAAGGTGCCTCCCACTCTAAAAGTGCTGCCAGACCTCATCCCCCTGATCTCAGCATCTCTGAGGGGCACCTGGGCCAGGGGGACGGAGCCCACGTGGTGCAGGCACTGGCCGGAGGCAGGCAGGGCCACGGGGTGTGAGGGACACCAGCCTGAGAGGCCGAGTCTGGGCCAGAGAGAGGAGAGGCGGGGCACGCAGGGGGCGTCCAGAGGGACCACAGCTCCCCCTCCTACCCCCACACACAAGGAACACGGTGAGAAGCAGGGGTTCGAAAACCAGGAAAGGGCCTTCTTACCAGTCTGCTAACCACAAGAATTTTTTTAAGATGGAGGTTCGGGTTTTGGGGTTCTCTTGTCTCTAGCGCCTTAATCAGATTTTTAACGTGGTCAGCAGCCTGTGGCGACAAAACAGAGACTGTCAGAGGCGGCGTGTGAAACGGGAGTTGGGTGGAGGTTCTCGGCCCTGGCTGCACATTCCCATCCGCTGGGAAACCTTCAAACACCCACGGCTGGGAGCCGCCCTGAGGTTCCGCTTCAACTGGACTTGGCGGCTCCAGGCGTCGCCTGGCTGCAGAGACCTGCAGGCGGAGCTCTCAGGGACACGGCTCCCCCCACAGCAAGTGCTGGTGCTGCCCCTTGAATCTGTGAAGAGGGGCCGCCCTTCAGACCCACCCAGGGCAGAGCCAGGAGCCAGCTGTCACTGTGCCGTCACTGTGCCCACACTGCAGCCCACCAGGCCAGCAGCAGACCACCTGCTGCATGGTGACAGGTCACCACATTGGCATCTCTGTCATTCCAGGGAACCCTCCCAATGGCCCCGTAAGACGGTGTTAACCATCTGAACTTTCCAGTCCAGCGATTGTAGGGCTCAGAAGGGCTGGAGGATTTCCCCGAGGTCACCCAGCCTACCAGGTGGCTGACTCCAAAGCCCGTGTTCTTTCCCACTGACCCCTCTGCCCACTCCCTCCCCAGGAGCGGGGAGGTCTCAGCTGCTAAGGAAGGCCAGCAAAGAAACCCCGATGGGGTGGGTCCTCTCTGCTCGGTCAGTTCAAGCCGGATTAGAACTGGCAGCTTGGGCTGGGCTGCAGGGCAGATCCCGGGGTCTGAGGTGGGGGCGAAGGAGGGGCATCACATGTTAACGGTGCCCGTGAACCTAACCTTCAAGCCAGGGCCCCGGAGGTCTTGCTCAGGGCTCTGGGGTCTCAGGGAGCTGAGGACAGGCCTGTTTTCTTGTTCCTATTCTGGGACAGTGCTTGGTCCCTTTTCAAGGGTTCCTCCCAAGTACAGACTGTCCCCTCCACCTCATCCCACCCCACAATCTGCGATCCCAGCGCTGTGCAGGGGGAACCAGAAGCATCCTCTTCCTGCCACGGCCTCTTAAAAGCTCTTGCTCCACCACACTCTCCACAAGGTGATGCATTTACTCAAAAGGCAAGGTTTGGGCTGGAAACACAAATTCTTCTGGAAAATAGGAACCTGTCTGAGCATTGAGGTTTCATGGAGAATTCCAGGTGTTTCTGACCGCATTCAAGGGCTATTTGGGTTTCTTTGGAAAACTACAAGGCTTAGGCGCAAGTGTGGGGCTGGGTTGTGCCTGGTCAATATCTGAGCAGTTCCAACCCTTCCCTAAAAAAAGAGGCATTACAAAAAAAAAAAAAAAAAGCAAGCCCAGGCTGGTGTGGCTCAGTGGCTTGAGTGCCAGCCTGTGAGCTAAAGGGTCACTGGTTCGATTCCCAGTCAGGCCACATGCCTGGGTTGCGGGCCGGGTCCCCATTAAGGGGTGTGCGAGGGGCAACCACACATTGATGTTTAAAAAAAAAAGGCATTTCCTGAAATCTGAAACACAAACCAGGACTTCTATCAGTGAACATAGATCAAGGTGTTACAATGCACCAGGCACTGTTCCAAGTTCTCCCACTTGCCCCCTCACTTAGTTACCTCACTTAGTCCTCAGAACAACCTTAACGCAGTGGTGGAATTATCTCCATTTTACAAATGACGATCCTAGGGCTTACCTGGGAGGAGACCCGTCCAGGTGCACACAGGGAACACGTGGCAGAACCAGAGTCAGCCTCACTGCCTGCCTTTGGAACTGTTATAGCCCACAGACCACACCAGAGCTGAACAACCTGGCAGGGAGTACGGGGGAGGGGGTGGAGGGAGCGGAGATCCAGGGAGCACCCTCCGAGGCCTTGATCCACGAGGGGATGAAGGTGCTACTCCGGGTCCTCCTGGGCTATGTTTGTTTCAAAAGGCTCAACTTTTTTTTTAAAGATTTTAAGATTTTTACTTATTTTTAGAGAGAGGGGAAGGGAAGGAGAAAGAGAGGGAGAGAAATATCAATGTGTGGGTGCTTCCTACCTGCAACCCAGGCCTGTGCCCTGACTGGGAATTGAACCAGCAACCCTTTGGTTTGCAGGCCTGAGCTCAATCCACTGAGCTATACCAGCCAGGCCTCAGGGCTCAACTTCTGAGTCTTGAAAGAACTTACTGTGGTTATGTTTCCTTCTCTTGCAAGCTCATTCATGGCTAGAATTTGGCAGGCATCAATATTTCTTTCATCTTTTTCTAGGATTCTGAAATAGGAAGAAGAGCCATGTGAATCAAGAGTATCCCAGGCACTGCTAGGACGGTGTGGTGGTGGAAACTTCTGATCGTCTTCCAATATCCATTCTCCCCTTCTTTTAATAATAGAACTGGTGGTGCACATGGCTACCCAGAATAAAAACTACACTTCCCAGCATCCCTTGGCAGTTTAGGCATGGCCATGTGATTAAGTTCTGGCCAATAAGATGTACATGAAAGTGCCCATTGTGATACCCAGTGGTGCCCCTTCAGCACGCCTTCCATCTCTTTCTCCTCCCCCTTCCTGCTGGCTGGAAGGTGGACCTTGGGAGCCACATCCTAGGGTTGGTAGGGCAGCAGGACAGAAAGGGCCTGGGACTCTAGAGAGTTAAGCTGCCACCCCAGCCCTGGGCCACCACCCACACTTTTCCCTAAGAGGGGAACAACCTTTTACGTTATTTAAGTCACTTATTTTGGGATGTCTCTGTGACATCAGACAATTCCTACCCTAGCTCACAGGGACATGACCATGGTACCAGGGTCTAGGTGGGGGGGTGGCAGAGAAACGAGTGCTGCTGTAGACAGAAAGGGCACCTTGGTCTCCGTCACGTGTCACTGTGAACATGCAGTTTCTGATCACATTAGGGACTTTTTTTTTCTTTTTTTTTTTTAAGATTTTATTTATTTATTTTTAGAGAGGGAAGGGAGGGAGAAAGAGAGAGAGAGAGAGAAACATCAATGTGCGGTTGCTGGGAGTCATGGCCTGCAACCCAGGCATGTGCCCTGACTGGGAATCAAACCTGTGACACTTTGGTTTGCAGACAGAGCTCAATCCACTGAGCTACGCCAGCCAGGGCGGAACTTTTCAACATCCTATTCCTTTATAGGAAATTTCCTATTTTCCAGTCTGGTCAGAGAATGGCCTTCTGTTTGATAGAGGGTTACTCTAAGTAACATGAAAATTCTAACATGATGAGGCACAGTCCACATTCAAGCAGTTCTAACCATTTACAATGACTATGAAGGTACCATGAACCTCACATATTAGAAAATTTTAGTTTATTTTTTAAAGATTTTGTTTATTTTTATAGACAGAGGAAAGGGAGGGAGAAAGAGAGGGAGTGAAACATCAATGTGTGGTTGCCTCTCATGCACCCCCTACTGGGGATCTGGCCCACAACTCAGGCATGTGGCCAGACTGGGAATCAAACCAGTGACCTGTCGGTTTGCTGGCCTGTGTTCAATCCACTGAGCTACACCAGCCAGGGCTAGAAAAATGTTGAAAAGCTTTAAAAATATTTATGGACTGAAGAACTGGAATGGATATCAGAGAGTTCTTAGAACCAGATGACACTAAAACTACTCCACATAAAGATGTGTAGACACTGCTAAAATGGTACCTCAAGGCCAGTCATGAAATGAAATCATTATATTCTAAAAGAATATGAGAATGGGTTAGTCAGGCATCTGAGTCAAGAGTTAGAAAAAAAACAACAGAATAACTCTAAAGGAAGTCATCACCAGGAAATACTAAAGAGCAGAAATTAATAAATTAGAAAACAAAGGTATAACAGCATCAACAAAACTCAAAGCTGGGTCTTCCATAAGCCGAATAAAAGAGACAAATTATTTTAATACTGATGAAGAAAAATGAGAGAGAAGGGAAAAAATAAATGATATTAGGGATGACAAGAGAAACACATCCAGAACCAGCAGAAATTTGAAAGTGGGAGAATTCCCCTGGCTGGTGTGGCTCAGTGGATTGAGTGCCGGCCGGTGAACCAAAGGGTCATTGGTTCAGTTCTTAGTCAGGGCACATGTCTGGGTTGTGGACCAGGTCCCCAATAGGGGGCATGCAAGAGTCAACCACACATTGATGTTTTCCTCTCTTTCTCCCTCTCTGAAAATAAATAAATAAAATCTTAAAAAAAAAAAAAAACAGTGGGAGAATTCCATGAACATCAGTAGCTGTGAACACTTCCGTGAAGGAAGGTGTCAGGTGTGAGGCTCAACCCAACGGCAGCAAACACTGTCTTCCCGCAGGCAGGCGCAGCAGGGTCCAGGTGAAGCGGCTGCATATACCCCTGGCTGCGGTGTTCGGCCAGGTGCTTCCAGATAACCTGTTGGCTCAGGTCCAAGGATCCAAAGCCAGCTCTTGACCTAGCTCCTGCCAAAGACACTGGCCAGGTGTCAACAGAGAGAGGGATGCTGAGGGCCCACAGGGTCACTCTTGTGCCCCTGGGGCCCAGTGGGCTGAGAAGGGTGCGACCACTTCCCATTCCCTGCCGGCCCCCGTCTCTCTGACACTCAGATTCCACTGGTCTCCAGGGGAATGATCCTCCCTCCGCAGGGAAGGAAGAGGTTTGTCTGTGTTTTGTTTTCCTCGGAACTACGCTGTATATTATCACAGAATTTATTAACAATTCATTGTGATGACTTGGCTATTCAGGAAAAAAAAATAGTCCATGAGCTCTTTTTAGGGAGAAAATTAGCATCACACATTTTAGAGTTACTTGATAAAAACAGTTAACATGTTAAAGAGATAAGCCTTGGTTATCTAGAAAATTCCATCCTTGGAAAAAGGTCTATCAGACATCCTCTCCTGAGGCTGTCTGCACTTCTCTTCACAGTGGAAATGGTTCAGGGTCAACCTACTGCACCTGGCGGCTGGCTTCCCGGAGTTCCAGGAACTCCTGAAACCTCCGCAGTCTTACGGACGTGGCTAGCCTCCCACTACCGGCTTCTCTCGGTCACCGGGGACCTTTTCCGCCTCAAGTTTATATTAAAGTAAATGACACTCACAATTTTAAAAGATTCCAAATAATACACGAGTCCCTAGTGCCCTACCCCCACTCCTCAGAGGCGACTGCTTTTCAGCCTGTGGTCTTGCTGCTTTAGGTAGTTCCCTCCCTCTCTCCTCTAAATATGCTTATACCTCTTGATACGCCCGTGTCTTTTTCCATGGGCTGAGCCCACAGCCTGGCTGCATCGGGGGTGATGCTCCCAGCAGCCGAGCCACCGGGCCAGAGCCACATGCCCCTGTCCTGACTTGTCCACTATAGGCCACAGCGGCTGGGTCCAGCCGTGACAGGTAGGTGTTGAGTTCACATCAGTCCTGCCTCCCCTCCCCCTCCTGATAAGACCATATCAGTACTCACAGCTCCTGCAGGGACGATTTAGTGTTGTCTTGTTCCATCAAATACCCAGTACCTCCCATCTCCCCACCTTGTGCGACGGGAACATGTTGGTGGCGCGGTTGCCCCTCACCTGTATCCTGTTTCCACCGTCTGCTCCCAGTCCTGCCGAGCCAAGAACAGCTTCATCTTCAGGACCCAGGCGGGCAGGAAGCTCCCCGAGAGGACCGTGATCTGGTTCACCACCTCCAGGGCCCCCGAGTAGTTCTGCTGTGTCATGTAGTAGGTTGCCTGTGAGAGCCGAAGACAGGAGCCTCCGTGAGAGCCCACAGAGGGAGGTGGGACCGTCAGTGTCTCCACCGGCCCCGGAGCCGAGCCTGACACATGGACACTCGGTGACCAGTCGGGGCCCACAGCAGTCCTGGGTTCCAGGGTGGGCAAGGCAGGGGCTCCAGAGTGACAGCTGGACCCTGAGCAGCCCTGGACTTCCTCGAGGCCGTGTGAGGGCTGCCCCGAGCGCATGGCACTTGCCAATTCCAGAAACGGCCCATTCACTTCCCACTTGCTTTCCTGAAACTCGTCACTGGAAACTGCTCCCTGGGGTCCCGGGCAGCCACTGGGTGTCAGCTAGGTTTGCGGGCAACCTCGTTTATAGCAAGGCTGCGGGGCCTCTCCTCCGCCAGCGGAGGCCACCAGCTTCCAGTAGGTGGGCCCTGACAGAGGGGCCTGGGGGCAGAGGGCAATGCTCTGAAAGACTCGAAACCCGACCCTGAAAAATCACAGAGAATGCTTATGGTAGACCTACTGTAACCCCCCACGAAGAGACTTATTCAAAAGAGGATTATTGTTCTCAATGAAGACTGTTGAATAAACGTGTTTACCACACCGCTATCTCTAAGTGCACAGCTGGAAACAATCGCAATATCCAAACGAGAGATCGGGTTGGCGAATTCTTAGTCCCATTCATTCAGCAGGGCATTGGCTGTATGTTGCCATTCGAAATGACATTTGCTGATGACAACATCTTACCCCAAGTGATAAGATGCCTATGATGTGAAGGGTGACCTGGTTTGCTGCCGTATGATGACAACTATATTAAATAACACTAGCTCCCACCCAGGAGTGGGGGCTGCGTGTAATCCCCTTCAAGGACCTGGAGGGCTAGTAGGGGGTGGCTCCCAGGGACGCTTCCCTTTTGGAATCGCCCCCGCCTGAAGGGAGCTGCCTGCCGCCAGGCCACACCCCTCCCTGGGGGCAGCCCACACCCAGCACCTCCTGTCTCTTCTGGCCAACTGAGTGAATTTCACAGGTGGGAAGAGAGGGTGAAATGAGGAGGAGGAAAGAAAGACGCAGAGAAAGGGGGCCATCAGAGAAGCCAGAAGGCAAACGAAGAAAGCTAAGGAAGGACAGACCCTGAAGGCCCCACACAGGATGAGACAGACACGCAGCAGGAAGGAGGAGACAGACGGGGTGGGTCCTGGGCTGCCAGGGGACCCACCAGCTGAGAGGCCTGGAGACGGACGGAGGGTGGGGCCTGAGGTCGCCTGGTGGGTCTCTGGCTCCAAAGACCCCGTCGGGGATGCTCCTTGCCCTCCCCTCCCCTCTGCCCACCTTTCCCATCAGCCCCAGCACATCTTTGGAGTCCTGAAGTCCTTGCTCCAGGTACTTGATGGATTTCTTCACAGTGTGCGGCTTGTCTGAGGTGAGGTCCACCCAGCCTCTCAGCACGTAGCCCTGGGATGCGAGCAGGGGGGGAAGATGAAGTCCACGGTCCTGCGGAACCTCCCGTCAGCCCGTCCCTCCTGCCTCCTGTCCCACCAGGAGTCACTGCACACCCGAGGCCCTGCCAGCTCAGCTGTTTGCAGATCCCGGTGGCCCTGTGGCTCTTGCTGCAGGCAATCATCCCCATAGTTCCCTGGCCTGGAATGCCCCACCCAGCACCACCTGCCAAACCAAATCCCTTCTCCTGATTAACTGCCACTAGTCTATAAACCTCAGCCAAGGGGGCTGTCTTTGACTCTCAGGCTGGCGCTGGCGCTGGGGCTGGGCCCTCCCTGTGACTCCTGGAAGCTCTCTTAGGTGTTCTTGCCCACCTGTCTAGTCTCGTCACTGCCTGTTTACTTTCCACTGGGCTCAGGAGGCTGACACGGGTGGTGCCAGAGCATAGGGCGGCTCTTGCTCTCTGCAGGTGAAGCTGGGCGTGCCCTCTGACCAGGTGAGCAGGAGCCGGTCTGAGCTCACCGGCCTTGGCCTTGCTGGCTCCCCTGCAGCCATCACCCAGCCTCTCCTGGCAGATGGGGCAGGCCAGTGTGGGAGGGGAGATTGCAGCAGCAGCCGTGGGGAGGGCCTGCCCTGAAGCACCCCCTCGGCCCAGACCAGTGTTTCTCAGCTCCCCATCACTGCCCTCCTCAGGAGCCTCTGTAGACATTTCCCCCAATCATTCATTCCCTTCCCGTGCAAGAAATTTCAATATTATAGACATCCTGTGTATGTGTTGTACATATATCTGTGTTTTACACACAAAGAGGCAGATTTTTTCACCCTCTCTTCCTATAATCAATTTCCACTCCACTGTGTGTGTGTGGGGGAGGGGGCAATGTGTGTGTGTGTGTGTGTGGGCAGTGTCAACCTGCATAGCGCAGACTGGGGCTTCAAATTCTGCCCTTAGGCCTTGGCTGGTGTGGCTCAGTAGACTGAGCACTGGCCTGTGAACCAAAAAGTTGCCAGTCCGATTCCCAGTCAGGGCACATGCCTGACTTGTGGGCCAGGTCCCCAGTAGGGGGCGCATGAGAGGCAACCGATGGATGTTTCTCTCCCTCTCTTTTTCCCTCTCTTCCTCTCTCTCTAAAAATAGAGAAATAAAATCTAAAGGAAACAAAAACAACTTCTGTCCTTAGGGCAGATCACTGCACGGGAGACGGAGGGTGCATCAGCACCCTGCTATCCAGCAGGTCACTGCATAGGAGACCTAGGGTGTATCAGCCCTGGCTATTCAGCAGATCTCTGCACGGGAGACCTGGGGTGCATCAGCACCCTGCTATCTGGCAGGTCACTGCACGGAGCAAAGGCAGGCCCAGTGCACTTGGTTCATTTAGTTTAAAAAAACAAAACAAAACAAAACAAAACCAGGAAACCTGGACTTTGAGGTAAAATCTTTTGATTTCTAAATGTTAGCAAAGAATTCAAGATTTTTAGAATATAGAGGACAGGCCATAGGACATCTACCTGCAGGTGGGACTCTGGACAAATGCCACTGTGCACTGAGCTGAGCCCTGACACAACGTGGGTGGGGACACCTTGAGACCCAGGGTCTTGCCAGTGCCGGGGTGGGGCCTTCCCCCGCTCCCACGGCCCTCTGTGGGGGGACCGGCCACCCCACGAGGGTGTGTCGGGATGCTGCTTTCTCCGGCTGCGGCCCCACAGTGCCCGTGGGGAGTACCTCTCTGGAGCTACTGGAGAGCTTCAGCATGCGGTCGATGTACTCCTTGGCCCTGTCATGGCGGCCCATGAGCCAGAGGAAGAGGCCAGCGTAGTACAGGGCAGTCCCGCTGGCCGTCTTGCGGATTTCCTTCAGGCTGCTCTCGAGCTCCTGAACCGCCTCTAGGTCTGCGAGTCCAGGAGAGGAGAAGGGGACCAGTGAGGGCGAGGAGGTGGGCCTCGTCCTGCAGGAGGCACCTGAGGGCGTCACGGCCAGTGGCCCGAGCCTCACCTCAGGCCGGCTGTCTGAGGTTTATCTTTTCCCCTCGGTGCCCAGCAATAAGCTGCGCAGGCAAACCAAGGCCGAATCCCCCACCTCAGGCCCATGATGCATGCTGGGTGGGAAAATAGTAGTCTGTGGTCTCTTGGAACCTTTCTACAGAAGTGGAGATTAGCAGTAGCATTATTTATATCAGCTTGATTTTTCTTGACAACATCTTGACAAAGGAAAGGGGGGTATCTCCCCAACTCCTGGGATCTGGAAGGAGAACCCCTCCCACTGCTGTGCTCTCTCAATGGGGCCTGGGCATGGGGAGGCCTCACAGGGGAGGGGAACAGCAGCCACTGCTCAGGGGCCAACAGAACCTGCCAGTCACCAGGGCACACACTGCCGTCTGCAGCCCTGGAGGGGCAGGGTCCCTGGAGCAGGACCACCTTTCCCTGGTGGGACCAGGCCCAGCGGAGCACAGCTGCACTCACCGATGGTTTCACAGTACTTGTGAGCATAAATGAGGGCCATGATGGAGCACAGGGACACATCTGGGTGATTCCGAATGCTCTCCAGACTGCTGATGGCGTCCTGGATGTGCTCTGCAAAGAGAGACCACGTGGTTATGCTCTGGGGCCCTAGGCTCCACGGCATATACATGGGGGCTCCTATTAGGGCTGACCCAAGGCTCGGCGTCACCTGGCTTCACCCAGAATCAGAGGACTAACTGGTCCTAAAGCTCCCCAGTGGCCTGAGGTCCCTGAGACTGAAGCTCTCTGAGCAGGCGGGTGACACCGTGGTCCAGACTGCCGGGGCTGGAGGGCTTGGAGCTGAGGATGTACTCGTGAGTATTCACAGGAATACTTGAGAGGCTGAGGTTTTCGACTTGGCTCAGTTTTGAAGAAGGACCTCAGGGTATTTCCTGCTAGTTGCTCAAGAGCCAGTGATTACATTTATCCCTCCATGTCCACTGATGGTGGCCACCAGCGGCTCAGTCCATCCCTAGCCCAGAACCACCTTCTAAATGGCAATGAGTCAGCACCCGCACGGGCCCCACTCCTCTCCCTGCTCCTGCACCACAGCTACAGGTACCCACAACCACCACTTCCTCCTTTTCCTGCACTACCAGCTCTCAGCTTCCAAGCTGGGATCAGTCCAATAATCATGCAGCCATCTCTCTGTCCAGACGGGGAAACTGAGGTGCAAAGCCACAGTGGCGAGCCCTGTGAGGTCTCAAAGTCAACTAGATATAAACTGCATGGGCTTCTGTGGCTGGGGACTAGGCACTGAGCATAAGACTATTCCCATGGCTGGGGGAGAAGTGGGCACCTGGGGAGAGTCGGTGCTAGTGCTGGACTGGTGCCCAGGTCAGGAGGCCAACACTGACCGGTCCTTACCTTCCCTGAAGACGCCATAGGCTTTAAAGAACTGCAGCACAGGGTCATTGCTGAATTTCTCCAGGCCCCTGGCCGCAGCCTGCTGCACGTGGTGGAAGTACTTTTCCTGGCTGTAGTAAATGATCCCCGCCTGTGGGAGGGAAGACACCGTGGCAGTAGCCCTTCCCTGTCTCTGCTTGACCCGCTCCCTCCCCTGGTCCCTTGTCCTCATTTCTGTACAAGAAAAAGAAAGAGGACAATCAAGCCTCATCCTCTTCACGAGCCCCAGGAGCGATTCCATGCAGCTTCCCAGGGAAGGAGTTTGGAGGTGTTAGTTTTGGAATTGTCCACAGATTCTGGTTCGAATGTGGAGTATTCAAGTCCAGCTGTCTTAGGAAGGAACTAAGGGAAAGAGGGAACTAGTACTAAGAATGACATCAATAGTTAGTTACAACTTATTGTGGGCTAACCACCTGCTGGAAACTGTACCCAGGGCTTTACGTGCGTTATCTTCTGTATTATTCTGTACATATCCTTCCCAGTGAAGCGAGCTGAAGGCCAAGGAGACTGTGGCTTGACAAAGGTCACAAAGTAACAGAGTGTGAGATTTCAAAGCATGAGTCTCACTTTCCCTAAGGTTTGTGGGTGCTGGGGTTGGAGACAGATATGGTTGAATTGTAACAGACTTGCAGGCCATGTGAAAGGGCCCAGACATCATCCTCAGGGTAATAAGCAGCAGGAGGAATGGTTTTAGGCAGGGGAGGGATGTACTCAGATATGTTCTTTGCAAAACTCACTCTGGGGGCTCTATGTGTGTGTGTGGGGCGGGTATTGGGTAGGGGGTTCTGCTCGGGAAGAGAGCTGAAGCAGGCACACCAGCTGGGAGGGGGACTGTTACAGATGCCCAGGGGAGAGTTGGCGGTGATCTAGGACTAGGAGACAAAAGATGTGGGTGATCTCAGGAGACTTTTGGGAGCTGACATTTCTTGCTGATAGATAGGATAGGGGCACATGTATGAGGAAACGTGAAAGCTGGGGGGCCAAATGGTGGTGCCGTCTACTGAGGTGGGGGACACGGAAGAGGCACAGGCAGGAGAAGAGGAGATGATGAAAAGATGATGGAGGTGGGTTTGGGTGAGTTGGTTTGGGACAGCTTGCGGACAGGACTGCGTGGGGATGCTGATTTGGGGGTGAGGACCGGAGAGGATGCACTCGCCAGGGAGAGTGAGGCAGGAAGGAGCCAGGACCGCCTGTAGCGCCAGAGGATAGCGAGGGGCGGGTAAAGAGGCGGCAGGAGAACAGCAGGGCGCGGGGGTCGCCGGGCCAGGGGCGGAGAGTCCCAAAAGGAGCGTCGGGGCAGCGCCAGGGCCACGCACCATAAGGGAGGAATCACTGCTGCTCATCTCCGGGCGCTCGCGGCTCGGAGTCCGCGTCCGGTCGGGCTGAGCGGGGCGGATTCCTGAATTAGGGGCCGGGGCACGCCTCTCTCGGCCGGAAGTTGGTGGAGCGCGCGTCCTTGGAGACGGAGCGGCCGACCGGTTGCTAAGAGCGTCAGACTCCGGGGTGGGCGTGGCAAAAGCGCCCACGTGACAAGGCGCTGGTAATTGAGCACCGAGAGGGCGAGTCTGCGCTGGTGGCGCCGCGTCCGCGCTGCGGTTCGGGACTCCGGCGCGGGGGCCGGGCCGCGGCCATGGGGCTGGGCTCTAGCACCGAGCAGCCCGCGGAGACTTCCGAGGGCTTCCACCTGCACGGGGTGAGTCGCCTCGGTGGCGCCGGCGATCGGGGCGGGCGCCCGCACCGACGCGCTGGGTCTCCTGATCGCCGGCCGGACGGTGGTGGAGGCGGGGACCGGCCCTAGTTTGGCCGCCAGGGTGGACGGGGACACTCCGTTCCCGGTGGGAGCCGCCCGCGAGGGGCGACCCCGCGGCACCCCTGGCGCCCGGCGCGTCTGCGGCCTCAGTCGCCCCCACACGCGTCCCAGCGCCAGCTGTGCAGGAAGCGGGCGCGTTTCCTGGTCAGGTCCGGCAGCGCGGAGTAGTACTCATCCTGGGTGAAGACGGCGCCAGGTCCAGTCGGGACGCACTTGTATACACTTAGGTGACATTTATTGTCTCCCGCTGGGTGCCGCGCTGCGAGCTGGGGGAGACAGCCAGCAACTCCGAGGCCCCGGCGGTCCCCGCTCTTGGGTACACGGGGTCTGGGAAACCAAGTGGACGCCGGCTGCTGGTGGCCCGCGGGCGCACATGACTCCCCTGGTGGGGTCGGGAAGACTTCTGGAGCTCGTGGACTAGTGGAACCAGCCAGGGCAAGTGGGAGCGGGAGAAGCCCGCAGAAGACTAGGGGAGGGCGTGTGCCGCAGGGGGAGGGTCCCAGGGTGAAAGGTCAGGGAGGGGCGCGGTAAGGCAGCCCTGAGAAGGAGGCCCTTTCGGTCTCGCTGCAAGGAGGTGCTGCAAGGAGGTGTGCGTGAGCAGCCCTGGGGAATGTGGGGATGGAGTGGGGTTCCTCGAGTCTGAAGGTGAGGCTCGCAGCCGATGGAGATTTGGGGTCCGCATTTGTACTGTGGAGAGGGAGGGGCTGTAACCCAGGTGAGGGGACCCGGAGGGTCTCCGACCCAGAACGGGGAAGGACCCCTTTTCCCTTGGGCAGCGTGGATGGCTGCAGAGACCATCCAGACTTGTCAGTGTGGTGCGCGGCTGTTGCGTTGCGTGGCCTCTATGTTGTGATGGCAGGCTCTGTTGGGTGGGTGGGGAGGGAAGCTAAAGAAAGGGTTGACGAAAATGAGAGCAGTGCTGGCTTCAGGACCCGAAGGTGACAGGATCTGGGCTTGGTGATGGGCTTTCTCTGGCGGACATCACGGTGAGGCACCGTACAGGAAAAGTGGGCCGTGGGATGCATCCAGCAGGAGAGTCTTCTAACAGGTCTGATGGAAAGCGGGGGAACTGAGGATATTGGCAAAGGGAGGGGTGGGGGCGGAGACTGGAAGGTCGCCACGGAGAGGGACAGAGTGGAGAGATTCAGGAATTGGAGGTCAGCGTTCACAAGAACAGGTATGTATTTTGCTGTGTATAACGCACACTTTTTTAGCTCACATTTCCGAGGGCAAGTGTGTTATACATGAGTAGCACCGGAAACACCTTGTATCTGTTCTTATGTTTTGTAACTATTTGTTACATCAAATTTCTTGCACCACCATATGTTCAGAAATAAATGCTACTGTTTCTTTATAATACAGAGACAAGTATCTACATATAAGTAAATATGTAGATACTTGTTAATTCAAAATATGTAAATATTTTGAATTAAAATAACAAAAGATTTTCCCCCATTTAAAGTTTGGGCCAGAAATGTGGGTGCGCATTATACACAGCAAAATACGGTAGTTCTGGGCTACATTCTTTGTGGCAGTGAACAGAGCGGGCATCATCCAGTTCTTACCTTTGCATGGCAGCAGGGAGACAGACAAGAAACAGTCAAACCTCGGTTCTCGAAGGTCTCCCAGCCCCAGACACTACCGTCCTCAACCAAGGTGCTCACGGGAAAAGTCTTGGTGATGGAACTTTGGTTCTCCACCCAACGACACTTTTCTGCTGATACCTGTATGATCTTCCCTATGTGATTTGGTTTTCGCACAAACCGCTGCTCCAGCAACCTTCCAGAACGAATTAAGTTGGAGAACTGAGGTCCCACTGAAACGTACAGTAGGGGGCGACCACTGCTGGGAGAGACACAAAGCAGGGTGAAGGGACATAGAGTGGGGCGTGGGTGCTGTTTTGGGGAGAGGGGTCCACGAAGACCTCTGATGAGGTCACGTTCGGTAGGTACCTGGGAAGAAAGTTAGGACACAATGTAGGTGTCTGGGGGAGGAGCATTCTGTGGGGTGGGGGGAGAGTTGGAGGGGTGGGAGGCCCTGAGGTGGGGGTGTCCTTGCTGTGTCTTGAGGAGGAGTGCGGAGGAGAGGCCGCTGTGCTGGGACAGTGAGGCCTGTGTGAGGAGGATGCGGGAATGGTGAGTCCTGACCTCATGGCCTTGCGTGCTGTCCTGAAGATTTCCGATTTTATTCTGAGACGTGGAGCCATTGGGAGGTTTAAAGTGGAGGTGCGACATTACTTATTCACGTGTTTAAAAACTGGAGAGCAGGCGTGCTGCCTTCTAGAACTATTGGCGTTTTGCTGTGTGCCCAGCGCACTGGGGAGGCCCCTGCCTTCAGGGAGCTGGCTGCAGTGGGGGGCTCAGCGGGAAATGGAAATGCCAAGTGGTCGGAGCAGGCTCTGGGGAGGGGGTGTGGGCTGGGTTCTTGGGGTCAGATTCCAGAGTACTGAGCAGTAAGTAGGGGCTAGAAAAAGGGTCAAATGAGGGGCAAAGCAGGTGGTGCTGTCCCCTGGCGCCCAGCCAGCCCTCACGGAGCGTGAGCTGCTGTCATTGTCAATCACAGGAGGTTCCCAGATGGGGAACACAGGTGGGGGCTCTGGGGTGTGGGCTTGGGTGTGATGGGAGCCCCCAAGGGAGAGCCAGGCAGAGCCATGCCTGTTGTGGGACTGGGGGGGGTGTGTTGGGGGTGCAGTGGGCAGCAGCACAGATTATTTCCGCTGCAGAGCCGTGGTGCGTGATGCCAGGGCCCAGGGCAAGGGCAGTGAGTACAGCCAGACAGAGGACGAGGCCATGGGAGAGGGCAAGCCGGGGCTCTGGTGGGCTGGGAGGGGGCTGGGCCTGGACATGGTTGTGTGCGGCGGGGGCAGCCTCTTTACCTGCTTAATGCCTGGAGGGCAGCGGTAGTGGGCAGGTGCTGGGTGGCACGGCTTTGGGAGCAGGGTCCTGTGTTTAACCCCCGGCCCACAGGCCACATGCAGCCCGACACGAAATTGTAAATTTACTTAAAACCTTTTTTTTTGCTCATCAGTTTTCATTAGTGTTTCTGTATTGAATGTGTGGCCCAAGACAACTCTTCTTCTTCCAGTGTGGCCCAGAGATGCCAAAAGGTTGGACACCCCTCTTACCAGAGGGAGGTGGAGTGATTTGGGAGAGGCCCCGAGCAGGGACACCTCTCCCCAAGCTGTCTCTGACTATTGCCCTCTGGTTTTCAAAAGCCACCTAGTGCCAGCTTTCCCCCGGAGGGGTGGGGAGCAGGGCCTCCAGGCAGTTGCCCTCTGAGCCAGGCTCACTAGGGCTCGAGTGGCCGCTGCTCCCGGAAGCCATGGCAGTGTCTGCAGGCGGCAACCGGGGGTTCACCCGGTGACACTGCCGCGAAGGAGTCCTGATTCCAGGGGCAAATTGGCTTTGCTCCAAGGGCTCAGTGGTGAGCTCACCTTCAGCTTGGGGCAGGTGGGGCTGCAGGGGCTGGTGGGTGGCAGGAGCCGCAGGGTTTCAGCACCAGAGGCCCCGTGAGCCCTGTGCCTGCTGGGCTGGGGCCTGGTGGGTACCGAACCAGCAGGGCATCAAGTACGCGCAACTAAAGGCCTGAGGCTGTGGGGCCCAACATCGGGGTTGGGGCCTGGGGATAAAGGCCACGTTGTTTGAGCAGGGCTCTGTCAATGGGGCCTTTGAGGGGGACTTCTGCCGGAGCTGCTGCGGCCCTGGCTGTGCAGGGCGGGGCTGGGAGGGAGCACCCCTGGGCTCCTGGCACAGATGTCCACCCCCATCCGGCCCTGCTCACCAGGCTGTCCAGCTTAGGTTCTTCCTGCCTTCGGGATCTGCTCGCCTCAGCTGCCGTTCCTCGGCAGCTCCCATCACCTGCTGGGTTGACCTTGGACCTGTCACCACAGGGCCTGGGGCCCTCTGGGATCTGGCCACAGGCTGCCTTCCACGCTGCCTCTTTCTGGACACAGCCCTGGTTCTAGTGATCCTGAGGCCTGCCCGCTTCCACTGGATGTTGGGCCCTGCCTCTCTGTCCATGTCTAAACCTTGCTGGGAAACCCTCCTGGCTTTCTCCATAGGCCTGTGCCACCCTGCTCCACGTGGCCGACAAGTGGCCCCCAGGACAGCCCTACGAGGCCTCTCTAGGAGCGTGACCTGCGGCTCATGCCCAGGGGAGAGTCATTTCCCCAAAGAGGAAAATTTATGCCCAGGAACGGATTGAGAGGGGATGGAATTCACCTTGACAGTGGCCACGGGTGGCCGCTCCAGAACAGTTCATGCCAGTGCCTGTTTCCTCATCGGGACTCGGGGAGTGGCGAAAGTCCTGGAAATTGAGGGCTGGGGCTTCTGGGAGGCCACCGGGCTGGTGGTGGGTGACTGGCTCCTGCCCTGCAACAGGTGCAGGAGAACTCACCAGCGCAGCAGGCGGGCCTGGAGCCCTACTTCGACTTCATCATCACCATCGGGCACTCGCGGCTGGTGAGCCCCTCCCCTTGTCTTGGCCTTGCCCTTGCCGTGTCACTGTGTGCATGTGCGTGTCTGCGCAGCTCCTGCCTCCCTTTGCTTCCGGAGGGAGGCCCTGCCAGCGCTCAGCTCCTGAGCTCTCCAGGGTGGGCTGGAGGCCAGAGGACTCCTGGAGCGGCCTCAGGGCCTAAGGAGCCTGGCTCCTGGGGCAAGAGAGGCGTGTGGGCTCCGGCCGAGGGGCAGCTCAGAGTGGGACAGGACTGTGGGGGTCCCCTGGGCCTGGGGGTCTCTTTGCTTTGTTGTGTTTTCTGCAGTGGGGGAAGGGGCTGAGGGGGGCAGGTTTAGCACTGCTTGGGAGTGGGGGGGGTGGTCACAGTGGCTGCAGGCCCAGGCATGGCCTGTGACCTGGTCCCAGACGCCACCCCAGCCCCTCCTACACCGGGCTCTGCTGGGGCAGCTGGCCACCATGGCCCTTGCCCCATCTCAGTCCCAGACGTGTTTGAGTGGCCCGGCTGGGGGGTGTGTGGGGGGGTCCTTGGAGTCAGCCCTCTGCCCCCATAGAACAAGGAGACGGACACGCTGAGGGATCTGCTGAAGGCCAACGTGGAGAAGCCCGTGAAGCTGGAGGTGTTCAACATGAAGACCATGAAGGTGCGCGAGGTGGAGGTGGTGCCCAGCAACATGTGGGGCGGCCCGGGCCTGCTGGGCGCCAGCGTGCGCTTCTGCAGCTTCCACAGGGCCAACGAGCACGTGTGGCACGTGCTGGTGAGTGGGGGCGGGGCTGCGCGTGGGTGTGGGTGTGGGCGGGGCAGCGAGTGGGCTCCCGGGCCTGTACTGCACGGGCAGGGTGTGCGTGCAGGGGAAAGGGGATGGGGCTGGGCATGTGGGTGTGGGGGGCGTCGCTGGGTGGGGGTGGAGTGTGGGGGCAGCTGGGGTAGGGCCGAGAGCCAGGGGGTCTATTGGAGGACTCCCTGAGCGCAGGGTCCGGCCCCTCTCACTCCAGGTCCCAGAGGGGCAGCTCTTTACTTGCCCAGGTGCCTTGCTACTTGTTAGCCACGTGACTTGGGGCATTTTTTTTTTACCCTCTGTACCAACATTTTTCAACCAGTGTGCCGCAAGAACTTTACCTTGTGTTGTAATACCTGAGTAGTCAGGGGCACTGGCCTCTTTTCCCTTAGATTGTCAAAAAAAAAAATGACAACAGCCAACCCAACAATAGCTGCCTGGTGTGAATGAATCAAAATTATATATATATATATATATATTCAGATTGGCAAAAAAAATACATTTTTCGTTGTGGTACAGAATTTTAGTCATTTGTTTACCTGTGCCGGGAGATGACAAAGGTTGAAAATCGCAGCTTTAAACGGGTCCGTATTTTGAAAGGTGGGGCTGCCATCTACTGGAAGGCGGGTTGTACTGCAGAATGCCGTGGCTGAGGCTGCTGCCCGGGTCTTGCCATAGAGTGTTTTTTCCTGGCAGGTCCCGGGGGTCTGACCTTAGAGAATGAATCTCAGTGACTGCATTGTCACAGATGTTGCCATTAGTGTCTGTCACAGATACATGTGCCCATGTGAGATGCGCGTCCACTGATGGTGCCCAAGTTCTCAAGAACGCTTGGTCCTCCAGTTAGGTGACAAGGAGGTGCCCTTAGCTGGAAACTGGCTGATTTTTGTAGCCTCCCCTCCGCTCACGGACTTCTTGGGGGAGGTTTCTCGGCCTTTTTTCAGCCTGCCGCAGCGTGTCTTTGAGGGCCCCCGTGGGGGGGATGACACAAAGCCCTTTGCATCTCTCTAGGAGATGGGGGTGATAGAGTTTTCCGGGGCCCCCTCTAATGGAGAAAGCAGTCCTTGTTCCCAGTCCTGCTCACTGCTGCCCCCCCCCGCCCCCGCAACCCCTGCTGAGGGGTCTTCAGCCACACGCCTATGGCATTAGCAGCAATGCAGCTGGGCACTTACTGCAGGCCAGAGTGTGGTTTTCGTTCTCTGCATGTATTCTTTTTAAAGCCTTCTCAGCAACCCTGTGAGTAAGCACCGCATGTCCTACGTTTAATCGTTGGGAAGCTGAGGCTGAGGGGGTCAAGTATTTGCCCAGAGTCACCAAGCTAGCAAGCAGTTGGTGGAGTCTGGAGTTGAACCCAGGGCAGGTTCTGTGTCGTGTTGTGAGCTGTGCCCCAGTGCTGCCCTCTGCTGGGCAGGTGGTGCACCTGGGGGAGGCCGGGGAATTCAGGAGTAAGACGGGACAGTCTGGGCTTAAGGCCTTGACCTGGGGACAGAGGACAAGTGTCCTCCCGATTATTACCTGGAGAGGCAGCTCCCCGGCCCCCCCCCCCCCCCCCGCCACTCCAGGAGCGAGGCCGACAGTCCTCAACTCTTCCGCCAGGATGTGGAACCCTCTTCGCCCGCCTCCCTCGCTGGCCTGCGCCCCTACACGGACTATGTGATCGGCTCCGACCAGCTGCTGCAGGAGGTGAGGAACCCAAGGCCCAGCCCTCCCCCGGCCGCTGGGTGGGGCGTGGAGACAGCGGTGCTGGCCGTGGGGCTGCCACTGCCAGTGCGGGGCGCAGGGCTCAGGTGCCGTGTGTTTGCCACAGTCTGAGGACTTCTTCACCCTCATCGAGTCCCACGAGGGGAAGCCCTTGAAGCTGATGGTTTATAACTCCGAGACCGACTCCTGCCGGGAGGTGTCCGTTACTCCCAATGCCGCCTGGGGTGGAGAGGGCAGGTACTTCCTGGGGTCGGGGGAGGGGAGGCTGCAGGGTGGGGCCCTGGATGGGTCTAGCCAGTGGGCGTGGACCCCAGAGTCCTGCCGTGGGGACGGAGGGCTGGGCCCTGGCCCCAGGGACCCTGAGGCTGGCCGTTGGTCCCGGAAGCACCCTTTCAGCCCCCTCACTGCCCTCGGTGGGTGGGGGTGGCAGAGATTGATGGGAAGGGCTACAGGACAACTCCTGGACTGAACGTTTCTGGATTTGGGCAGCCTGGGGTGTGGTATCGGCTATGGATATCTGCATCGGATCCCAATCCAGCCCCCCAGCTACCACAAGAAGCCACCTGGTGCCCTGCCACCCGGTACCCCACCACATGGTACCCCACCACCTGGTACCCCACCATCTGGTACCCCACTACCTGGTGTCCTGCAACCTGATACCCTGCAACCTGGTGCCCCACCACCTGGTACCCCATCACAAGGTGCTCTGCCGTCTGGTACCTTGCCACCTGGGCCCTCCCCCCAGGACTCTCCTGCCCCTCCTGGCCCAGATGCGGGTGCCAGGCAGGGTGGCTACATGGAGGTACGTGGGACACACCTGTCTACTGGGGGAAGTGGGGAGCTTCACATGGACAGAGGGGCCTGTCCGCTGGGGAGAGAGAAGATTCTGGAGGCTTTTCTCACTGGGGCCTGTCTGTGGGGCCCTTCGGAGTCCCCTCTGCCTCTGGGACCTAGTGGGAGTGTTTGGACCCATTCTGGGACAGTGAAACCCTCTTTGGTTTTCCTGCCGCTTAGGCTGGGAGGTGAGGGCAGTGGCGAGGCCCTCGCTGTCATTTACGTTTTGTGAGTGGGCACCTGAGGCTCAGAGGGCGGCAGAGCTGTGCTGTGCCTCAGTGAGTCGGTGGTCAAGCTGGGCCAGGGGCCGGGTGTCCGGAGCCCCAGCTGGGCTGGTTGTCTGCCTGGGTGTGCAAGGGGGTCTGGCCGCGCCTTCATGGCTGTCGATTGTGCAGGTCACCCGAGTGCCTTCGGGCGCTGGGCTGGTGCCTGGGATCTGTGCTGGCCACACACGAGGCCTGCTTTCCAGGCACGCTGGGACTCGAGGAGGGCCCTCGCTTCCTGTGGGCCATCGGTGCAGATGGCACCTGGGCTCCTCCGCAGGGCGGCAGGAGTGCTCCCTCTCCCTGTCGGCGCTGCAGGGCAGGCCAGTCAGGGCCCTGTCTGACGTTACTTCACCTGCAGGGAAGGGGCCGGTCACCGAGGCTGTTGGCTCCTCCAGGCGGAGCAGCGCTTCTGGGGCAGGCGGGGGCTGGGGGCTGGGCTGGACGACACTGTCCCGTCCCGGCTGCCCTCTCCCTGCCCCCTCTCCTTCCCTGGCCCCGCTAGGCCCTGCTGCAGGCACCCGGCTCCTCCTCCGCAGAGGGACTGCTGCCTGAGCCTGCGAGTCTCAGCTACGGTGCGCCTGACCTTGGGGGGCTTCCGCGTCCCATGGAGACTCCTCTTCAGCCCCCGCCTCCAGTGCAGCGCGTCATGGACCCAGGTGAGTCAGCAGGCCCTCGGCGGGAGGCTGAGGAACGGGCAGCCCCTAGCGCTGCCGTGGGCCCCAGGCTCAGGGCTGGACTTCGGCGACAGTACCAAAACCATCCTCAGATCTACCGACCCCTCCTCTATGCCAAGGTGGTTGCAGGTGACCCGATCTAAGGTGTGGATGGGGAGCTGGAGTCCAGGGAAGAAGAGAGGTGCCCCTGCTGTTTAGGGTCACAGCAAACTGGGGACAGAGCGGGGGTCTGGGCCCTCTGCCACGGCGCTCCTCCCACGGTGCCCAGTGCCAGGCCCCGTCCTGTCCTCGGACACAGGCAGAGGGAAACTCTTTGGGTTGGGGTGGGGGGCGGCATCACCAGCGGCTGAGGTTAGTCTCGGGCAGAGCCAGCCCAGGATACCGGTAGGTCCTCAGCAGTCAGGGTTCGTGCCGACAGAGCCGTGCCCTTCCCCTAGGCTTCCTGGACGTGTCGGGCATCTCCGTCCTGGACAGCAGTGCCGGCGTCTGGCCCGGCCTGCCCTCCTTCCCGGGGCTGACCTCCACCGCCGCGTCGGCCTCGGGGCTGGAGGACATGTGCTCCAGCAGCGGCTCTCACGAGCGTGGCGGTGAGTGGCCCGCACCCTCCGAGGCCTCTGGGAAGGGCTGCTGGGGGGACGGCCCAGAGTTTGTGCACTGGCTCTCTCGTGGGGGACCAGTGGGGTCATTGCCCCAGGCCTCACTGGCCCCCCGGGTCCCACAGGCCTCCACAGCCCCATCCTGTGTGTTTCAGGGGAGGCCACATGGTCTGGGTCGGAGTTTGAGGTCTCCTTCCCGGACAGCCCCGGCGCCCAGGCCCAGCAGGACCACCTGCCTCAGCTGACCCTTCCCGACAGCCTCACCTCTGCGGCCTCGCCGGAAGACGGGCTGTCTGCTGAGCTGCTCGAAGCTCAGGCCGAGGAGGAGCCAGCAAATGTGGCGAGTCCAGATGTCGGGGCTGGGGCTGAGGCTGAGGGGGCAGCCGGCCGGGCCCAGCTCCCTACCCCGGAGTAACACCCTGGGCAGTGATGAGGCCCTTGATGGCGTTTCGCAAGGCCCAGATGTGGGGAGGCGGCTCAGGCTGCATTTCAGGCCCAGCCCCTCGCCTGACCCCAGCCCAGCGTGTCCAGCTTCCTAGGCGGTGGTTCCGAGGGCCGTGCAGGGACTCCTGCTGCTGGGAGGCTCGTGTGTCCACTCAGACCCTGCCGGTCTCTAAGAAATGACCTCCCAGCATCAATTCTGCGTGATGGTCCTGGCTTTGGGGAACCGGGCACTTGCCAGGGGATCTCAGACACATCCTTTCGGGGGTAGGGAGCTGGGCACAGCACCCCAGGTTGACTCGGTCGTGTGGGAGCTGGGGCAGTCGAGGGGAGACTTCCTTGCTGCCTGTGTGGGGCCTGAAGCCTCAGTGGGTAGTGAGAGGCGGGGTGGGCCTTGGGGAAGGGCATCTTTTGGCCATGTCCCGAGGTCCAGTGCTTGCTGTTGCTTGGCCACTGTGGCTTCCCAGGAGACAGCAGGGTCCGGACAGGGTCAGGCGTGTGACGGGGTCAGGGAGCAAGCGGCTGCTGTGGGGTGTCTGCCGGGTTGCTGTGTGGAGCTTGCCTTGAGTCTCCTGCACAGCTCGGCCAGCACGCTCTGCAGCAGAAGGCACGCCCCAGCCCTGGGGACCCCTGAAGCCCCAGTACTGTCTCTCTCGTCACATGCCCCCATCCCTCTCTGTACTACACTGCACACAGCTGGCTCGGGCCGACTGACAGCTGCCAGCCACAGCGGGAGGGGAGCGGCAGTGAACTTGCCCACCTCTCCTGGCCGGGAGAGGAGGGCGGGAGGTTCCAGGCCGTTCAGCAGACTCACCTGTGCCTGGACCCCGATGTTTCTTCCTCCTCAGGGCCTGCACCCCACAGATCTCGTATCCCAGTGGTGAGTCCTGCCCGCCCCCAGACTCACACAGCTATCTCTTCTACACGCACAAGGCACCCAGCCAGCCCCGGCGGTGACTAAGTTACAAATCTAAACCCGCCGCCCCAAGCGGACTCTCAGAGCCAGTCCTGACTGGATGGATGTCCTTCCACGCAGCTCCCGCCACAAGGGGAAAGGACAGGCTTGGGCAGGAGTGGACAAGGGCCTTTCTGTTCTTTCCCACAGTATCGTGTGTGTGTGTGTGGGGGGGGGGGCATTCCTCCCACCCCCAGGTGCCTTGGAGGCTAGGGCTGGGGCGGGCCTTCTGCTCGGCCTGCAGGGAGGGGTGGCCCCCTAGGAAAGCCCTTCCATCACCTGGCGTCCTCTGCCGCCTTGGCTCGAGTCCTTCCCACACGCCTGGCTTGTTACCGAGAGAGCTGCCTCTGGCCTTGTCTTCTAGTCTCTGTCCATCTAAAGCACCCTCCCTGCTGCTTCCCTTGTGACGTCCGCACTGAAAGGGGAGCTCGGAGCTCTGCCAGGCCCGCAGCACAAGGACTGTGGGCTCTGGGGGGCCCAGAGCAAGTCCATGGCAGGAGGGACCCACACCAGCAAACGCTTGGGAGTGTCTAGCACTCTGACTGCAGTCAGAGGAAGCCCTGTCAGGGCCACCAGCACAGCTGAGCTTGCAAGACAGGGAGGCCTCGCGTCCAAAGCCACTTCCGGAGCCTGGCTCCTGGGCCGCCTGGGAGCCCAGGTCGCCTGCAGGAGCCCAGGATGCGGGGCAGAATCACCACAGGACTGCTCGGAGGGCAGCTTCCCTGGCAGTCTCACCAAGGTCACCCCGCCCAAGGGTCGGGGTTTCCCCACTCGACACGCTCCTGCCCCAAGTGGGAGGGTAAAGTGGGTATCAGTGCTAGTTATTGCCAGGGTCGGCCTGAAACCAGAGGTTTCTTAACTTCTCTATAATCTGCTATGAAGGACAATGACAAGTGGGAAAAAATAACATGTACTACACTTGGAGTATTTTAACTAAAGCCTTTATTCTATACAACTGAAATACAGATTTTACCCCCTTGGCAGACTCGTGTTTTCTGGGGACTTGCGGGTGGGACCGGGAGGAAAGGAAGCACAACCATGCTGGGGCCGCGTCCACGGCGGGAGGGGAGCGCGGCCGCCCTCGGGGCTCCACGCACGCGTAGGGGCAGGACGGCCCGGCAGGACCCACGGCTCTGGTCCAGGGCCCTCGTCCACCACAGCTGAGGGCTGGCGAATGAGTTCTGTTTTTAGGGTTTTTTTTTTTTTTTGACATTAATTCACAACTATTGCTAAAAAACGTGCACCCAAGGTGCACTGGTGTATCCAACAGATAGAAAGGGTTGTTTAAAAAAGAAGCCGGCTGCTCTGCGTAAGGGAGGAGGACTCAGTGGAAAGGGGGCGTGTCTTTGCCCGTGTCTTCACAGAGCCAGAGGCCGTGACCCGTCCACTGTCCCAGGAGGCTGCCCAGCAGTGAGGGGACCCTGTCTCTGCAGTTGTGCGAATCAGAGTATCTCGAACAGGAAGGTCCGGGCCCAGGCCCGTCAGCTCGCTGACTGCACCTGTGGAGGTACAAGCTGTCTGCGCCTGTGGAGGCGGAGACAAGAGACCCTTCCCCGTCCCCTCCCCAGCGCCCTCGGCCGTGGCACAGCCGTGCACGGCGGGGAGGCTGCCGGGCTGGAACAGACTGCCCTCTGAAGGCACTTGTGCTTCTGGCTTCATGCAGGAGGCTTCTCTCGGGGAGTCTGATCGGTGGGCCACTGTTCTAGTCGGAATACAAATGGCCTCGGGGAGAGTCCAAAGTGTGTTCTTCTGCCAAAAGCTGAAGTGTTTATCCCCAATAAGTTATACTCTGTACAAGATCCAAATGAGTCTCTGAAAGCTTTAGATGGTTAGAACAGTGAAGAGAAATCTGGGTATAAGTACGACAACAACAAAAAAACCTGCATATAAAACTCCGGAAAAGCAAGTACGTGTATTTCCAGGCTGTGAATTACCAAATTAACTCACCATGACATCCTACTGACACCGTACATTTAGGCAGCATTTAAAGGAAGTCTAAATTTCACCATGGTCTTAAGTTCTGATGGTGCCACACTGCTCACCCAGAGTGCGAACCTGGGGTGTCGCCTAGGTTTGCCCCTAAACAAAAGACACAGTGGAGGACGGCGTGAAACAGCCGCCTCCCCGTGGCCGCTGTCCAGTGCGGGCCCTGGGGTCCAGTCTGGGGCCTGGGGACGCTGCGGCATCTCTGGGCCCCATGCTCCGAGCGCTGCGCTCCGGCCCCCGGACGTCCGACGCACGCTCCCAGGAGAGCACGTCCCGGGGACAGTGTTAAAAACTAGCCCAACAACGGTCATTATGAAATGGGCTGGCTCTAGAATTGTGCAATGGCAAGTTCCTATTACAAATAACTGTCTTAAATCGTGAAAATTTGTTTGTTTTTAATGACAAACTTGGAAAAGCCTTCCTAGGTACCGCGTGAACGGAATGTACTCTCAGAAAAGCTACACGGCGGCATGTGTGAAGTTGAAACACAGTGACACGCAGGGCCTTACCGGTGTGTCTCTAACAAGTGCTAACAGACAGAGATATGGTCCTTTGAGATAAAAGCAGGAAGCCCAGTGCGCGCGGCCTGGCCTGCCACCGGTCCTCTGTACACCTCACAAGACACAGCTGGCCGGGGATTCTTCTGCTCTCGTCCTCTGCCTCCCTGGGGACAGCTTAATCTACACAAGGAGACTGGTTTCTATGTTACATTTCGATTAGTCACTTCAGTGGAAAGAGAATCTTGGTCCATACCCAAGTGGCCCGTAGTAGTCGCCCCGCTGGGGCTCGGTGGGCTTCCTAGGACTACTCTCAGGGCCAGAGGAAGGTCAGTACGGGATATGCAGGGGGCTCACCCGCCCTTCACGTGGACTTCTGTCGGTAGTGGAGGGTGAGGTCACCGCCACTCTTCCATATGAAGTGTTTCACTGTCCGAAGGTCCATGTTTGGATCCAGAACCTGAACAGCAAAAAATAAAAATGTCAAAGCCTCCAACAGCTAAGACCTTTACTGTTAACCCAGGGCCTCATCAGGTGACCCAGCGTGTCCTCATCCTGGGCCCCGTAGTGGCCTCTCTGGCCGACAGGGCTGCCCCACAGGCATGAACCTGGCGCGGGCAGAGGTGCAGATGTGGGGCCAGGCCCGCTGCACCGTCTTCAGCCGCTCCCCTGGAGGAAGGCCTTCAGTGCACCTTGGTTTAAAGCAGCTCCCCCACCTCCACCCCGTCCTAAACTAACACAGCTGAGCCCGCTCTGCAAATCAAGATGACCCTGCATCTTGTTCGGAGCCTCAGGAGTAGGGGGGAGACATTCAGAGTTCCTCAGAAGCCCCCCCAGAGACAAGAGACTTGGGACCATAACCACACCCCGTTACGTAACTGTCGGAGCACTGGCCCTGGAAAAGCAGGCTATGGTCCAGAAGTCCACGTACCTGGTCCTGGCACAAAAGTTCAATTTTCTCCTCTGCCAGCACAGCAATATCCTCCTCTTTTTCCTGTTCTCCTGGTTTTTCATTGTTAGAAGAGCTGGTGGTTTGAGACTCATTATCCAGGTTGATGATTTTCTCATAAACGTGTTCCATCACCTTCCGGACCTGGAGCATGTCACTAGCAGAGAGTCTGTCTCTGTAAAAAGCAAGGGCAGGCTGTGACATCAGGAGATCGCTGGGTACCATCGCTTCCACGTCACCTGGTGTTAGCATTTGACAAAGATGAAAACGTACCCCAGAAACATAAAAGCAATAAAATTTTCAGTCACTGCCTTAATCCATTTTTGGAATTGCCAACAGATTGTTTATAGTGTCCTTTCAAGACAGAATTATGCTCAAGTGAGATTACATACATGTTCTTAAAAGTCTTAAGACACACATAAAGAACAGCATTCTGGGTTTTATTCCCTTAAAGACTTTCCTGGAACATGGGCAAACTCAATGCTCCTGGAAGGGAAGGGAAGGGAAGGGAAGGCTGCCTCAGGGCTCACTTCTCCCAGCCTGCCTGCCTGCAGCCGAGACCTCGAGTCTCGACCTCCTGCCTGAACTCCAACCCACACGCCCCAGAGCTGACTGGGAGTCTCCATGTGGCGGTTCCACAGGAACCTCCAACTCCACATCCAAATCTAGATTCACCTATTTCCTCACCCCCACACCTACTTCTGTATCCCTGATGTCAGCAAATGGTCAAACCAAGCAAGCCCAGGCTCAAACTCAGAAAGCCGTCTTGAGTTTAGGGCTGTTAAACCCAGCTGAAGTGACACCTAGGACTCGCTCCTCCACGTGCGTGTGCGTGTGCGGGCAGGTGGGTGGGATGGCGGGCAGGTGAGACAAAATGTCCAACCGTGTGTGAACTACTAAAGCTGTCGGACGGGACAGTGGGGCTTCGTTTTCCTATTCTCCTTTTTATATGTTTGGAAATTTCCCCGACAAAAGGTTTTAAAGCCTTGTTGGTTTTATTTGCTAGGATTTACATCAATGAAACCTCTTACATGCTTCTCCAACATCCCTCCTGGTTATTTCCCCACCACCCACAGCCTAGGCCGCCACTCTAGGGGCCCTCGCCAACTTCCAGTGTCCCATGTGCGCACCCACAGCCCTGAGCACGCCTCTCCTGGCCGCGGACTAGCTCCTCTGAAGCCCTACCCATCCTCACGCGCCGGCTCACGTTCCGCGTCCTTCGAGAAGCCTGTCTGGAAAGCGCTAGTCGAAACTTCATTTCTCCCCCTCTGCTCATTAGTGTCCATAAAGCAGTTACTACACAGAGACTGTGCATTATTATGCTGAATTATGGTAAGAAACACAGACCATGTCTTATTTTTGAACATCCGCAGCCTACACAGTAGATACTTGGCACAAGGTTAAACTGTATGAAGTGTTAATACAAAGCTAGCCTTAGATCTAGTACTGGCCTCCTTTGCTATAAAAGCAATAAGGAATTTTAAAAAAACCTCTCTGGCAATTAATCAGATCAAAGCATCATATGACACTACATTTACTTACTTTTTTAAGGTTTTTGCTCCTGAAGATGCATGAGGTTGGAGGTAGAAAGGAATTTTGTTGAATTTGGGCATATTTTTCTGAAATATTAAAAGTAAAAAAATGGCATAGTTTCTATTAGCTGATACATTTAAATGTCAACAGGAAAACATGATTTATAAGTTAATAGTTGTTTCACAATTAAAAGTCACTTTCTATGGAATTTATAGTAAGCTATCAAATTGTCTAAGTCAGCCTTAGGCAAACTGTATCAGACAGGCACAATGCTAGGCTGTGTAAGGAAAAGATACTGGGCAAAGTCAGTGGCAATATGAACTTGCCAGCACGGCTCTTTTCAAATAACAATTCAAGGTATTAGAGGGAATTAAAAATTACGTGTCTTGGGAGAAAGCCACAGCATTCACCCCTGAGCAAAACCACACGCTCTATGGGCGGGGGGGGGGGGGGGGTGCCATCCAGCTGCAAGGCCGGCCAGGCCCTCCCACCTCCCTGCCCTCTGGCGTCAGAGTGGCTTTACAGGGGACGGTAAGGTCAGCCGGCCACCTAGACGCCCACCGTGAAGAAAACCGTGTGCTCAGGCGAAGGGGGAAGTTCACTGGTCGTCTGTTCCCGGTGCTAATGAATCCCCCCCGGGCCTCCGTGCCACGTCCCAGCTGGATGTCTCCTCCGAGGGACGAGCCACAGGCCTAAAGCGAGCGCTGCCCCCAGCTGACCCTCACCCCCAAAGGAAGGAAGGGGGTTTGGGGGGCCCGGGCTCAGGGAAGACCACAGAGCATCCACAAGGGGTCACCGGGGCTCAAGTGCTTGGAGACAGTCCATCTGGGACAGAGCACACATTTTCTGCAAGTCCTCGGGGTTAAATCTCCTTTCATACGGCTTCAGGAATGTGTACAACAGGCCAACGGTACAGAAGAGAGTCTAGAAACAGACCCCTGTGCATACAGAAATTTGGCATGTGATAGCATTTCAAATTAGTGGAAAAAGGACTGACTACTGAAACACTGTGCTGGCTGGCACACTGTCCATCTGTAGAAAGTCAGCATCCTGCTTCACACCAAACTAACTAAATGCTAACAGATTAAAGACCTAGACACAAGCGATTACCACAAACATACTGGAGAATACGGAGCATTTTTGCTGTGCTGGAGTGGGAGATACCTAAGCAAGACATGAAACTCAGAACATAAAGACTCAACCTGATTATATAAAATGAAACTGTTCACCTGACAACAATACCATGAATAAAGTAAAAATTCAATTGAGAGGCATAGATAATAGTCAAAGGATTACTGTTTAACATGAAGAGCACCTATAAATAAGAAAGACAAATAACCCAATAGAGAAATGAGTAAAGAATACAGACAGGCAATTCACAAAAGAAACAAACGGCCAATGTGAAAAGATGCTTAGCCTTACTAAACTTAAAGGAAACACCGAAGCAAGCCCTGGTTGGCGTGGGTCAGGGGACCGAGCGCCGGCCTGCGAGCCAAAAGGTCCCCAGCTGGAGGCGTAATAGGCAACTGGTAGATGTTTCTCTCACACATCGGTGTTTCTCTCCTCTCTCTCCCTCCATTCCCCTCTCTCTAAAAATAAGTAAGTAAAATCTTTAAAAGACAAGAAACCCAAAACCGTATTAAAACAATGAGATAGTACTCGCCTATCTTTAGCAAAGATCAAAAGGACCCAGTGCTGGGGAGCGTGAGGGAAACAGTCCCCCATGCAGTGCTGGTGAGGCCGTGCCCTGGTACGGCCTGTGTGGGGGGCAGTTTGGCAGTATCTGTCAGAATTCACAAGGGGCATGCCCTTTGACCCAGTAATTCCACTTCTAGGAGTTTACCCTAAAAAGGATGTTCACTGGAGCACTGTTTGTAACAGAAAACACTGGAAACAACCTACATGCCCTTCAACAGGGTACTGGTTAAATATTTTACGGTACGTTTGTACAATGGAATATTACACAGTCATTTCAAAGAAATGATCCATATGTAGAGATGTGAAAAAACGTTCAAGAACTATTTTTAAGTGGAAAAAAAAAGAAAAACAAAAACAAAAATAAGTTGTGTAAGAACAGAATGTGTAATAAGAACCTGTGCAAGAAAAAATAAACCACAAGCATATATAGAGATAACATATGCTTACGTAAGCAGAGAAAAAAGTACCAACGGCTACACACCAACCCAGTATAGTTCTTAGCTCTGGGGAAAGGCCAGGGAGTGAATGGAAGAGGAGTGACTGAGAGAGGGATGGGAGTTTCACTGTATTTATTTATTTTATTAATACACATATACTGTTTTTATCATTAAAAACCAACAAAGACACAAACAAACATCAACAGTACTTCTGAAACTTCGGGACTATAGGGAAGCAGAAGAGGATTCACCTGGCAGTCTAGGTTTTTCCCCCTTAACAAATTTATTCACAAAAAAGTGAGAGGAGGGTCAGAGGTGCACAGGCAGAGGCCTGGGGGCTCTGAAATGGGGCTCAGAGACACAGGACCCTCCAGGTGGGAGGGTGCTTTTTAATAAAAAAACAAACAGTGGGAGCTCCCTCCTCTCTCCCCAACTAAAAAGACACAAAAACAGAGGTCTCTGGGGCACACGGGGGGCCTGGGCCTTAGGGTGCTGAGAGGGCGTCACAGGGGCCAGGGCAGCTCCCGCACCCATTGGCAGAACAGCAGGGAGCCCTCACCAGACGCCACCTGGCCTCCCTCACAGGGAAACCGGAGCCACTGTGGACGCGCCCACCAGCCTGGCGCCGGCACAGGGCTGTGTAGCGGCCCCAGTGGTGGCAGAGGGCACACTGCTGACAGACGGGACTTCCGGCTTCGTCACTGGCACGGGCCCCTAGGCTCAGCGGCTGCCGCGGGAAGCTGCACCTACTGAACTTTTCTTGGTGGGGCCTCGGGAGGTGGAGACTTGATTAAGCTGGAGCACGAGGATTCAGGGGCATCTTCGTACTGTTAACTTTTTGGCACTTCGTGTTTTCTTTCAGTCTAGTTTTTGTTCAAGGTTATACGGTCTAAACCAGGTCCGCACTTGCGTCACAATTTGGAAAAAGTACAAGGGCAAAGTGGGAGTGGAGGACACTTACATCCACAGTGATGTCAATTACCCATTGCGGCACCGTCTCGTTCAGGAGCATCGACTCGGTCTCCCCTCCGGAGTCCCGGCAGAGCAGCCTAAACACATCCATCAGGCAGTAAGTGACCCAGCAGGCACAGATGACAAAACCGCGGTTACCAACATTAGAGGGAGGGACGAGACCCTTAGAGTTCACTCAGGACAGCCCCCACTCGGCCGAGGAAACACGGCACAGCCAGGCAGAAGGACTCGCTCAGCCAGGATAGAGTGTGGGCCCTAGAGCTCGGGCCCCAGGCTCCGAGGCCGGACACACACCGGAGCTACCTCTCCCCATCCTAGCGTGATGATGGGAAACCTGCACATGGCAAAGCGCTTAGGAAAGGTCCCTGCCAGTGCCCTGCAGAGGTGCAGGCCCCCACCCCGAACGGGGCAGGACGGGGCAGGACGTCTCTGGTGACCACACCCTCAGGAAACCATCACAAAGGAGGCAAGTCTGCTCGTGAGGGCAAGACAAGCCTTCTTCAATCTCACGGCCCGCAGAAGACTCTGGTAAGCTCCCCCCTGACTCCCCAGGGCCTTGCTGGCGGCCTCCCCAGGGCCCTGCTGGCAGCGCGGAGGCAAAGCCAGCCTAGCTCTTTCCTGTAGGGCCTCACGAAGGTCAGCCTCGCACCTCCAGCCAGGCCAGTGTGGGGCCCGACAGTTCCCAGGAGCAGCCCAGGCCATCCTGCCTGACCCAGAGGGAGAGCTGTTACCCATTCTGACCCTGTCCTGCGGACAGGGACTGCTGGCGATGCCCGCTGCGCCCTGACCCCAGCAGCCACGCTGGCTAGGTGAGGGAGAGGGAGGGCTTCCTGCAGAACCCACGGGGGAAGCTGCCTCAAGGGCAGGTATCGACCCCATTTCGGCAGTGGAGGCTCGGCTCCCAGTTAGAAGGTGGTCTATACTTAACCATCTCATGGAAATGAGAAAGCTTCCAAGTCCCTGACACCTCTAGAGATTAAACAATTTATAACATCTGCTTGAATCAGTATTTCTTAGCAAAAGGAATGCTTTCTGAACAGGGCCTCCAGCCCTCCTCTGCCCGTACCTGAACAGCGTGCGGCCTCCAGCTTCACCAAAGATCACAGGGGTGTGGGGGGGCACTTGGAAATATCCATTTCCCTTCTGTACTCGGTTCTCCTGCTCCCCGTTCACTAGGAAAGGTGCACATGGCGTCAGATGCAGACGTAGGGCTACGGACACAGATTCTAAACATTTTGTTTACAAAGGCTTCAAACACTGGACGACTTTTAAGGTCAAAGCCCTGTCAGTTAGCCAGTGTCAGAAATAAAGGCAAAAAAACAAACCAAGTTAAATTCCTAAAAGTAAGAAATATGGCAACTTGTAACGTGCCTCATGAGAAATGACTGCATTTTAGAGGGTTTTAAGAGAAGAGATTAATATTTGAGACTTGAAACAAAAACACAGCCATCTGCTTTGAGCCACAGGGAAGCCTTGGACAGCCTGATTGTAAACGGTGATCAGGCCTTTTCTCCCTTGGGCTAGAAAAAATAAACATGTTTAATGGCAGCCATAACTAATGGCAGAGATACCAGTGGAAAATAAAATCCCCGAAGAGGTCATAATCCTTGTTTTTATTGCTCTCTGCACATTTCATTTCACTCTTTTCTTTGTAATCTTTTGACCCAAGAGCAGCTGACCCCCACGAAGCACCAACCTGTTCATAGACATTCCCCTAACGAACTGGGAAGCAACCCCACGCTCTCAAGTCCTGCAGCACCTGTGGGACCTCTGTCCCGGCACCCAGTGCTTCTCTCGGATCTCAGAACACTTCCTGCAAGTAGCCCTTCGCCCTCCAGAATGCCAGTCCCTGTCTTGCGGCACAGGGTCCGGCCCACTGACCTTCACCGCCCCACTACGCTTCACTGCAGGCCTCTGCACACTTGAGCTGCACAACGAGTGCAATCGGGCAACTCCCGAGCACCCGCTGAGCGCGCAGCAGGTGCAGCGGGAGACTGTACCAGACAGGAGGGACGCGTCGTGTCCAGAGCTCTGGCTGGGGAGGTGGTGGGGCGGGTGAGGAGGGGCTGCCCAGCCTTTACTGTGGCAGTCTGACTTTAAGAATGATTTGGGGTTTCCTGTGACTTCTTCCCCCGTTCTCCCCAACCAAAACCTAGATCCAAGAGGTGCTGGCTGCACTAGTTTCTTGATTACCTAGTCTTTACTGTACACTTGGGCCTCTGAGGGCATCTTGTCTGTCCCATTATGGAGAGAGGACATGCCAAGGCCAGGAAGTGACGAGCCCACAGCCACCCAGCTGATGAATGACAGAGCCTAGTGTTCTCCTCCCTCTGTGGTGGGGGGGCTCGCTGTGCTGAGTTTCTCTGGGTCACGGTCCACTGAGGCCTGAAAGAACAGCCCCTGTGGGTGGGGTCAGAGCCCTCTCTGGGGCAAGTACGTCGGAAGACTCGCTTTCAGGGAAGCATGCCATCCCTGTAAGGGATTTAAACTCCAAGTCTCCACGGATGAGCCAGTCAGCCAGAAGGAAGACTCTGACAGGAGGTCCTCTGACCCCCAGGGGGTCACTGCTGACCCCTGGAAGTGGGCAGTCGTCAGTGGAACCTTCAGAGAATTCCAAGACTCTTCACCAGAGTGAGCCCTCGGTCGGCAGGACAGAAGGAATTTTCAACCAGCTGCAGGTTACACACGAGATGCCAAATTTTAAGACCCTGCCCTCCCCTTCTCTACTCAAGCTGAGCCAGACTCACACACTGCAAACATGGTCCCCTCTGCCGCCCAGGGAGGGGCGCTGCCACAGCCTGGGGCACAGGCTGCTTCTGAATGTCCTCCATGACAGTACTTCTTTCTACACACCTGTCCCCTCTTCCTGACGCTTCTGAGTTGGAATCTGATGTTTTGAAACACTGAGAGCCAAGAGCAGGTAGCTCATCAGACTAGGCAATGGCAGCGCCTCAGCCCGACAGGGCGCGTGGTGGCACAAGGACGAGTCCCGCAGGCCGCGGACGCGCTAGGTCGGCCTCCGGAAGAAGCCTGCTAAGCTGCCTGCTGTCAAGGACAAAGGTCGTGTGAACATACAGGGTTTTCTCCTTCTGTCTCGGGCAGCTTCACTTGTTGCAAGTCCCTCCGAACTGCAGCTGGGACTGGATGGATGGATGGTCTGACTTCAGGGTGTGGGAGGGAAGGCAACAACACACTGAGCACACCACAAACACTGTGTCACCATTTAGCAAATGCTCGACATGCTTCTTAAAACAACAACCAGTCTAAGTCTCTTTAACTTCTGAGTACTTTTAAATTACTATCCTGATATAAAAGCACGCACCATGGTTGACTTCATTTTCTTCTTCATCCATGGGATTCACATGTGTTCTGGGCCAATACTCTAGGAGGGCCTGGAGTAAAAGCCCTCCTAAGTTCACTGCAAAAGAGTTAATTAAAAAGAAAAAAGTGGGGAAAAAAGTTACTAGTTTTCACCTAAAAATAGAAGGGAAGAAATAAATAAGTTTCCACATATTCTTATGTTAAATTCTTTTTTTTTAAATTGTCTCTATTTCAAATATGACAACCCGCATTCTTTTTTTTTTCGACAATCCACATTCTTTTTGTTTTTTTTTTTTTTTAGATTATTTATTTATTTATTTATTTTTAGAGAGGGAAGGGAGGGAGATAGAGAGAGAGACACACACATCAATGTGCGGTTGCTGGGGGTTATGGCCTGCAACCCAGGCATGTACCCTGGCTGGGAATTGAACCTGGGACACTTTGGTTCCCAGCCTGCTCTCAATCCACTGAGCTATGCCAGCCAGGGCTGATGTTAAATTCTTAACCCAATGCCACTGATGTTTAAAACCAAGATTTCAGAGATTTTGCCAAGTCTGTTAAACTTTTACCCTAGAATGTTTAGAGCGGTGGCAATGCGGAGCAAACGCAGTCTGTCTGTCTGTCTGGTTGTTCAGAGACAGCCCCTCTTCAAAGATGAACACACGCAGCAGGAGCTGCATTCTTGAAAAGGCTACTTCCCTGTAAAGCCACTGAAACTGTCTTTGTACACATCGGGTTACATTCTCAGGAGAATGTCCCGTTCTTAGGGGAATCCTGACCAAAGGCATCACCAACCAGATATAACAAACGGACTCTCACAGAGACGAGCACACAGTGAGAAGCAGCATGGGCCGCCTTCCCTTTGGCGAGGAGGAGAGAGGCAAGGACACAACTCACGTTTGGGATCTGAGCCGTCGGGGCTGCTGAAGCCGGCGTCTTTTGCAGACACCCAAGCGGCGAAACAGTCGCTCTCGTCCAAAGTAATTGTCAGCATCTGTCAAACATAAAAAGTCAGCAGTGGCGATCTGGATCCATTCTCCAAATAAGTGTCTCAACCTTTTTTCATTTGTGCTATTTAACTAAAGTGCTAAGAAGCCAAAATGTGTTTCATGCAATTCAGTACAAATGCAATTTAATTTACTAGGATACCAAAAGGCATTTAAACATTTTGCAAGAGATAACAATTTTTCTCCTTTCACACTTAAAAACACAGGACTCTGTAACTAATGATACTTAGTATTGAGCTATATTAAAAGTTTCCATTATGCCAAATTGCACGAATATCAATTGATAACTTACCCCTGTTTTTAAGTCTACTGAGAACCAATTTGGCACATAAACCATCTTAAATCTTTTCTTAATTTCATCTTCAAAATCCACTTTGCCCAGATCTTCCACTTTACATGCCTAGGCATCAAAAAGAAAGTACAATAATTATCAGTATTAACTGGCAAATGAAGTTGATTCTGATTTTCAGCTGTTGACAATTTTATAGATTTTTTTTTCATGTGTCCAATCAAACTTATTTTATTTTATTTTATTTATTTTTTATTTCAATCATTGTTCAAGTACAGTTTTCTCCCCCCACAATTTTATAGATTTTCACATTTGTCTAAATAAAATGGAGTCTAAAATACATTTTAAGATGAAGTGGTCAAACATTTTTATTTTAAAGCATTTATCTTTAAATTTTAAATTAAAACAACCTTATAAAAATAGCCTCCTTTTGGAAACTGTGATTTAATCTTGTTCATACTAATATACTACCACCCTTAACTGGAAGCAATGTCAAATGAAGGAAAAAATCTTCAAGGAACAAACAACACTTACTAAACCCCTTAAGAGAACTCTGAAGCTACCTTCAGGTAACAACAGCTAAGACACAGGTGGCGATTTTAGGTTTCTCTTTCTGGACCACGATAATCCTCCCTTATCCCCCAAACTTGTCCTGAACGCCCTCGGTGCCACGGAGCATTCAGTCCCGAACAGCCCATCCTAGTCCCGAAGCGTATCAGAGTGCTCCTTCCCACGCTTCGCCCTGACAGCACCGACTTTCCTCGGGGTCCCAGTCCTTCAGGCACCTTCTCAGAGGGCGGCTGTGCTGCTTCTCCTGCATCCCATGCCTCCTGTGGCACAGAGACCACGGTCCATCGCCTCTTCATAACCACTCCCATGTAACTGAGCTGCAGTCACCTGTACCCCTTTCCTCGCTGCCGTCTAGCAGCCTCTCTGGTTACTCTCTCACTCAAGACTTGAGCTCTGGTTCAATGTCTTGTCCGTCTTGAGTTCTTGCTTTCGTCCTGGACAACAGCAGCAACCACATGGACAATCAAAGGACATGCTGACCTCTCAAATCCTTGACAGTGTTCCTGCTATGAATGTACAATCTCCACCACAGTTCACCCACATGCTACCTGGGATCTCTTCTGCTTCAGAGTCAGTTCTCCACATCCTCATCTTTACTCTATTTTTGACCTCACTGCCCTTCCTCACTACCCTCAGCACATGACCCTGACCTCTACTCCTCAAAAAAGAGAAGCATGGTCAAAATCCCCTTAAATTTCTGCTCCCACCCTTCCTGGTGCAAGGAGAGGGTGTCCCTTATTGCCATGCTCTGGATCCCCTCACCTCTCGCTTTCTGGGGGCCTGTCCCACCATCTACCTTCTGTCTCCATTGGCCTGTCCTCCTGAGCAGTGAACCATGCCTGAAATTTCTCCCATCGGAAAAATACCTGCACACCAAAACAAAACCTTTGTTGGCCCTTTCATCCCTAAATCCTCCCAGCTACTCCTCTTCACTGCAGCAGAGTAAAACTATGTCCAGGACTGCCAGCACTCACATTCTGTTTCCTCACCTCCCAAGCACTACTCAGCCCACTCCGCCTGGCTTTTGCCCTAGGACTCGCTAGAGACTGCTCTCCCCAGACACCACCCTCTTCTTGATGAAATCCACGCGCACGTCACATTCCGTATTCTGCAGGATGTCTCCACAGGCCAGTGCTGCTAACCCCGAGCTCCTTTCCAAAGTGCTTCAGTAATTCTTGAACTGCCACTGACTCTTGGTCTTCTTACACTTTTTATTATACTCTTTTGTGGCTTCCTCTTTTCTTAACAATTCCTGAAAGGGGGATGACTTGGTCTCTTCTCTTTTCAGCACAGACGCACCACATGGAAACTGGGCCATTTTCCATGACTCCGATGATAATCCATGGGCCGGTGACTGCTGGCCCTGTTTCTCCAGCCCAGCTCTTTCATCTGTGCCCTGGGCTCTGCGGCTGTCTGCCCAGCAGACGCCTCTACTCAGACGCCCCACAGAAACGCACTGTCTTTCTCAGCATGTCCCTTCCCCCAACAACCCATTCCCCACCCTCGCATTCCTTCTATTACTTCCACTCACCAAGCTATCTAATCCAGAAGCCCAGGATTCATCTTCCTTTTCTTCAAGCATCACTCTTATCTGCAGGTCTCTTCTTGCTACCCAGTCACGTACCTGATGATATTTCACCTGTGTTAGTGCAACAGCTTCCTAAGTACTACGTGCCAGCCACTATGATGAATGCTTCTTTTTTAAGTATTATTTATTGATTATGCTATTACAGTTGTCTCATTTTTTCTACTCCTTCTCCTCTTCTGCCCTGTACCCTCCCGCCTTAGTTTATGTCCATGGGTCGTACATATAAGTTCTTTAGCTTCTTCATTTCCCGTACTATTCTTAACCTCCCCCCATCAATTTTGTACCTACCATTTATACTTCTTATTCCCTGTACCTTTTCCCCCATTCTCCCCCTCCACCTCCCCATTGATAACCCTCCATGTGATCTCCATTGCTGTGTTTCTGTTCCTGTTCTAGTTGTTTGCTTAGTTTTTTTTTTTTTTTTTTTTTTAGGTTCAGTTGTTAATAACTGAGTTTGTTGTCATTTTACTGTTCATATTTTTGATCTTCTTTTTCTTAGATTCCTTTAACATTTCATATAACAAGGGGTTGGTGATGATGAACTCCTTTACCTTGACTTTATCTGTCCTTCCATTCTAAATGAAAGCTTTGCTGGATAGAGTAATCTTGGAGGTAGGTCCTTGCCTTTCAAGACTTTCAATACTCCTTTCCAGCACCTTCTTGCCATTAAGGGTTCTTTTAAGAAATCAGCTGATAGTCTTATGGGAACTTCTTTGTAGGTAACTCTCTCCTTTTCTTTTGCTCCTTTCAAGAGTCTCTCCTTATCTTTAATCTTGGGTAATTATGTCTTGATGTGTGTCTTCTTGTACCCAATTTTTTGGGGACTCTCTGAGCTTCCTGGACTTCGTAGAAATCTATTTTCTTTGCCAGATTGGGGGAGTTTTCCTTCATTATTTGTTCAAACGAGTTTTCAATTTCTTGCTCTTGTCCTTCTTCTTTTGACACCCTTATAATTTGGATATTGGAATGATTCAAGTTGTCCCAGAGGTTTCTAAGCCTCTCCTCATTTTTTGAATTCTTGTTTCTTCATTCTGTTCCAGTTGGACGTTTATTTCTTCCTTTTGGTCCAATCATTGAGTCTTAGTTTCCTTCTCTTCACTGTTGGTTCCTTGTATATTTTCCTTTATTTCATTTTGCATAGCCTTCCCTTCTTCCTTCATTTTGCAACCGTAATCAACCAATTCTGTGAGCATCCTGATTACCAGTGTTTTGAACTCTGCATCTGATAGGTTGGCTATCTCCTCATTGCTCAGTTCTTTTTCTGGAGTTTTGATCTGTTCTTTCATTTGTGCCATATTTCCTTATCTTGACTCAACTGTTACGTTGTAGGGGTGGAGCCTTAGGTATTTGCCAGGGTCGGGCAACCCACATGCTGCATTGTGGTGCTGTCTGTGGGAGGGGTCAGAAAGGGAACAATGCCACTTGCCCACTTGCTCAGCTTTTGCCCCACTTTGTCACTTCCCTCACTTCCCACAAGCGAAATGTACCCTTTCAGGTGCTGACTCCCAGGTGGGTTGACTTGTGTACACTCTAGGATCCTGTGGGCCTCTCCAACGGACTCTCCGGCGAGACTGGGAGTTTCTCCCACTGCCACAGGCTTTTAACAGGCAGAGCTTTTGAGTCTTTAGTTTCCCTGCACTGGAACCCTGGGTTTCGAGGTCTATCTTGCTTCCCAGTTGTTCCTCCTAGCTTATTGGAGCAAATGTGGGACCGCCCCATCAGCCAGCCCCCACCTTGCCTACGCAGTCTGCCGTCTTGCTGCATGTCCTCTCTGCCCAGGCTGCCTGTCTCCACCACCCCTCCTGCTGGTCTGGATGAATGTCTCTTTAACTCCTCGGTGTTGGACTTCCACGCAGTTTCATTTTTTGGCAGTTCTGGTTGTTTTTGTTTTTAACTGGTATCCTTCTTTTGTTGTGTGAGGAAGTGAAGCTTTTCTACCTACGCCTCCATCTTGGCCGGAACCAAGAATTTGAATTTTGATAAATACTTCTTGAACATCCTCTTAACGTCACCAGGAAATAGGTACCACCACATTTGAGGAGTAAAGACAGAGGCTGAGAGAGGTTTAGCCTGTTCTGGAGATCACTCTGTCTAGTAGCTGGCAGAGCCAAGATTAGAACGCCGTTCTGTCCGACTTTGGGCCTCTCTTCCAAACTACTCCTGACTTCCCTTCTTTTGTTTCATGTCATGCTCATCACACCCAATCACTTGCTCTCTAAACTTCAAGGTCTAGTGTCCGGGTGTGGGAAGCTGCCAGAGACACAGAAATGCCAGTCAGGGTAAATGCCAGCTTGGTGCCCCATCTAAGCAGAACCACCTCCCATTCAGACGGCAGGCCTCTACTAAGACTTCAGCTAACCAGGCCAAGGGAGGACATCAGACCCATGGGCAGAAAATCAGCAAGTCAACCCTCAGAGACTAGCTGCCTGGTTAGATTTTGTCGGCTCTTCGGGACAGCATCACGTGCTCGGCAGCACGGGGTGAGGCCTGGCCCCGGGGCAGCGCGAGCCGGGGCCACATGAGAGGTGGAGTGTCTGAGTTCCCGCTGAAGAAGTCCTTGGGGCTGCTCTGAATCCTCCCGTCTCTGCAGGACCCCACTCGGAACCAAACACGAGTTCTCGTCCCCTGATAAGCACATCTCTGCTGTAGAGAAAAGACTGGGGCAGGCTGCCGCAATGCAATTCAGTTTTCCACCGAAGTAAGGCCTCTTGTTCTGAAGCCATGCTCACCCAGCAATTGATTTGTAATGTGACTTCCCACCCAGCTGCCCCACAGGGAGGGACAGTGTTAGGCCACAGTTTCTATTCAGAGACCATCCCTTTTCCCCAGAAAGGAACTTGTTTGGTTGCCGGTTCGATTCCTTGGGGCAGTGCCTGGGTTGCGGGCCAAGTTTCCCACTGCAGGAGCCCCAGAGCAGCCAATTGATGTTTCTTTCACAAATGATGTTTCTCTCTCTCTTTCTCCCTCTCTTCCCCTCTCTCTAAAAAATAAATAAAATCTTAAAAAAACAAACCTTCTAAGATTAAGATTCCTTAGGGAGTACCAAAGAAAGGCCAACTCTAGGGCCTGTAATGCAAGACTCTGGGAAATGACCTGAGTCTCATCTTTCATCCTGATACCCTTACGACTCCCTTGAACTCGCCTAGTCCCCAACTGCACAGAGCTGCTCACCTTGCTCTGAACAGGCAGGTACCTTCCCTCTTCTGTGTCTTTGTCCTTCGCTCCCTCTTCCTAACATGTCCTGCCACTCTTCACCTGCTGGAATCCTTCAAGTCCCTGTTCAAGTGTGCTTCCACCACGAAGCTCTCCAATTCCTTTCTAGTTCTAAGTAATTGCCCTTGAGCGTAAGCTGCCATGTCCTGTGATCTGTTTATTTTATCTATAAGGCTCTCCCATTCCCCAACTCTTGTTCCTGGTACCAGAGGGGATCATGGTACAGGCTTTTCTGTTATCTGTGACTCCTAACACAGTTCTCTCTGCTCACAATATTCACTCAAACCAGGAAATACCTGTTCAATGAAAATACCAACACCACCAAGAAGGGGCACATTTGTCAGAGCTCGAAAAGCAAACTTTTCAAACCGCCTATAAATTCCTCAGGGCTATTTAGATGTGACTGAACAGCTCAACACACCCCAACCATCCCAGAGGGTGCTGCCGCGGCGTGCCCACAGCTGTAACTGGCGTCCCCGGGACGGCGGCAAACCCCAACAACGGCCGCGTTACTCCACGCCCTCCAGCAGGTCTCAACCGAGAGTCACTGCGCCTTTGTCCCTCTCTAGGCACCTGGCAATGCCTGGAGACACTATGGGCCGTTACCACGGACTTGGGCGAGGACAAGGAGGTTACTGGCAGGCGTTTGGAAGACAGAGGCTGGGGTGCTGCTGACCACCGTCCAACACACAGGACAGATCCCACGCCCCTCACCTGCAGCAAAGACTTATCGGCCCAAAATGACGACAACAGTGTCAAAGACAGGAAGCGCTTGTACTGGATTCACTTGAGGGTAAGGCAGCCTATAACACAATTTGTTATATACTAAACAGAGAAAATGGTTCCTTTCAAATCTGAGCTGCTTAAAAGAGGAACCCAAGCCTTATCCAATATTCACGTAAGAACTATCTACCCACATAAAGTATTACTGAAACTAAACCTTAATGTATATATGTATTATCTTGAGCTTTATACCACTGTTATATATTTCTATATATTTAACAATAAAAAATAAATGGGATATGTGATCCAGTAACCTCTGTTTAATACAAAAAGATACTCACCTTCAATACATCCCAATACGCCACATTATTATTGGTATCTTTGGTTAATATATGTCTCTTATCATTCAGAATGTGGCACTGAATAATACTAGCACCACCTGAAGGAGAAAAACCCACACAATTAGCAAAAACAATCCTTCTATTGTGCTACACTTAAATGAACAGTGCGGCAGCGGTTGTTAACTGGTCTGTAACAGAGCACAAACCACGCCAGCCAGCAGGAGGAACATCATACGACACCTTCCCGCTCCCTTACCTTTAATGACCTGGTCAGGCTGTGTACAAAGGGGAGTTATAGGGTTTGTGCAGTCGTTGTCGTAATCTCCGGAGGCTCTGAAGTTGTGAATTCCCTTCAATGTCTGAAGGAACAAAATTCATTATTTAATCATTTTATGCTTTGTAAACGTGACCAATCTATTTAAAATGGCAAGAAAAACAAAGAGCAAACAAATGAAAACCCAATAACTACATCAACCAAAAAATACATAGTGCAAAGTATAATTATCTACCACAGTTAAAAAAACCAAAACGACTATTAAGAAGGGGATGTCTTTTTCGAGAGAACACTAGGCTCTCTTCCAGGCAGACTATGCAGATCTCAAATTGGAGCAAAGAAACTTAGATAAGACGTGTAATGTTTGCTACAAGTACAGAGCAAGGCCACTTGAGCTGCATATAAACAGGAACAGATGTAAATAAACACTTTCTCTTTTGATAGTCACAAACAGCCTGGTCAGAAAACTTAAAATCTTCTTTAGTTAAGATTTAAGAATGAATCGTGCTTTTGATGGCTTCTCTCTGATCCTCCTCTATTTCCACCCCCATTCTTCATACTACCAAGAAAAAGGAAATGAACGTGAAAGCACAATTTTCAGTTTTCTCCACATTTAGAAAAACAGAAGTCTAACGAGCCTCCCTGCTGTGCTGATACCTGGGCTGCCCGGTTTCACTAATCTCTACTGGCTGTGCCAGGCCGCAGCGCCTGTGCTAAGCACATCAAATGCATTCCTCGGCTCCTGACAAACATGTCTGAAGCTTTATTTTGACTACTACCTTCATTTTTGTACGACCCTTGGATTTACACCTGCATTCGTCAGAGCTTTCAGATTTTTGCCGACAGCCAGTTTCACATTGAGCATTTCGACTGGTATCTGGCAGGTCCGTAATAACAAACCACGTGTTTCTAATCCTTTGCCAAGCATACAACGGCTTACTTACCCACTTATTTACTGTAGATTTAGTTGTCGCCACCCAGATTGCAGGAGGGGGATCAGCTGATCTATCAAGCTCCATCTGAAACCAACACACAAATATACTGCTTTGGGAAATGTTGACTTGTGTGAGCCACCAGGACTAGGTACACATTGTTAAATAGCCCCTCCACTCAACATTTGTGTGTTTACTACACCACGCAGGCCTGAAAGGCTAGGGGTCCAACAGATGAATGAGGGAGTCTGTGCTAAAGAAATGCACGGCCCTAGCCCTGGCTGGCGTAGCTCAGTGGATTAAGCTCAGGCTGCGAACCAAAGTGTCGCAGGTTCGATTCCCAGTCAGGGCACGTGCCTGGGTTGCAGGCCATGACCCCCAGCAACCGCACATTGATGTTTCTCTCTCTCTCTCTCTCTCTCTCTCTTTCTCCCTCCCTTCCCTCTCTAAAAATAAATAAATGAAATATTAAAAAAAAAAAAAAGAAATGCACAGCCCTACAAGGGTAGCAGGGCTGACTTCTCACTGAAAACAGGGGCTGCAAGTCAAAGTGTGGTGAGTGTAAGGGACCTAAATGGGGACCGTGCAAAGGATGACTTAGTGTAATTTTTTTGTTTTTGCCGCCCTTTTGTTTTTCCATTCTTAATAACAAAGAAACATTTTTTTTTTAATAAAAACACAGCACAAGTGAAAAGCAACCCCAGACAATCTACCCTCGCCTAAGGACAGTATACTTGTGAAGGGTTTACTGTGTGTCTTCTGGAGTTTTTTAATCATATTTTTTCCATTACCCTTTATCCCCCTTATGTGCCCCTGCTGCCCCACAACCCCACACTGTTGTCCCACACATACGTCTGTGTGTCCATGAGTCCTTTTCCCTTTTTGCCCAATCCCTCTGCCCCCTAACTCTGGATTTTTAAAATACTAGATGCATGAAATACACAAACGCCCATATACTGTGCCAGTGCAACCACGCTACATTCGTCCACTCTTCTTCCTGTACTGGGATGTTCTTCCTGGAGCCGTGGGGACCGGGCCAGGCTCTGCAGTTCAAAGTGACATCCCCTGTGACGTATAGTTATGCCTGTGCTAAGTGGTTTTTCTCCACGGCCCTGGGATCCCGGCAGCTGCAGGACTCCCATGCAGTGCTTCCCCTCCCCGCCTGCGCCCGCTCAGCCCGCCTCCTGTGCACGTGCTGCGCCTGTGCTTTCAGCCCTGCCTCCCTTGCTTCCCTCAAGTACTACTGGTTTGTCCATGAGGGTGTGCCATCTATTTTATTTTTTTTAAAGATTTTATTTGCTTATAGAGAGGGGAAAGGAGGGAGAAAGAGAGAGAGAGAAACATGAATGTGTGGTTGCCTCTTGCATCCCCCAACTGGGGACCTATGTAACCCAGGCACGTGCCCTGACTGGGAATCGAACTGGCGGCCCTTTGGTTCACAGGCTGGCACTCAATCCACTGAGCCGCACCAGCCAGGGCCGTGCCATCTGTTTTAAAGAGGTGTGCTCCGCCAGTTTTGCGTGAGCTCCTAGACCGCAGGCATCCCCTCACCCCTCATCTGACCTCCATTCCCCTTTCCAGCCCTCCCTCTGATACCGTGCTCTGGGGTTCAGATGTCACTTAGTTTCACAGATGACGGGAATTTGCTGTTGTTTCTTGTTTTCCCTGGTGTTTCCAGATGATTTCCGGGAGGAGGGGTAATGCTGTCTCTATGCCTCCATTTCAAATCCGGAAATGTCCTCCCAGTTGTTCTAATGTGCAATTCTGTGAGTATCGGTGAGGCTGAACACTCTGTCGTAGGACGACTGGCCACGGTCGGCCTAGGCTTCGCTTGTGGCAGGTGTCAGCAGCGATGCTCCCCAGCACCCTCAGGCCCACCCCAGACCCTGCCAGGACCGCGGTGAGGCGGTCACCGTGCGGAGGACGCGCCGGCTCGCCCCTCCTCCTCAGGGGCGCTCTTCCACAACCCTCCTCTTGAGGCAGGGGACACATTTCTGCTTGGCCCTCTGCTCACGGATACCTGAACTCCTCAAACTCCTCCCCCCACGCGTGTTCGGGGAGCCAGGGGGTCTCAGGAGCTGTGTGAGTGCGGGGTAGTCCCTCTAGGACACGCCACCGGGAGGGCCAGGCGTCCCTGCGGGACCCAAGAAGCCACCAGCTCTTCTCCAGATGACTAACAAAAATGTTAAAATATCTTTTTTAAATCCCACAACTGACTCATGTTTCACCATAGACTTTGCAGCATTTGGCTAGCACGTGTAACGACCTTAATTATAAAAAACTGAAACGTGCGATCTACCTTGAGAACGGGTGCTTTTTCTTCACAGATCAGCACTCGGATGTCAGGGTTCCTTAGGTCTGTGCAGTAAATCTTCCGGTCCCTTCCCCCGGAATACACGTGTGTGAAGGCGTCATTGACTTGCAGAGCCCAAACGCCTTCGTCGTGGACTCGGTACGTCGCTATACACCTCTGCTGACCCAGGGACCAAAGGCGGATGGTCCCATCAGAGCTGCCGGAAAGGCACTGGGAACGGAGAAAGGTGAGGTTAGGAACCTGCCCGAAAACTCCTGTTTTCCTGTGCTTTGCAAGGGGCTTCTCTCCAGACCCCACACTGTCAAGCACGCTCCTAACAACCCGTATTTCTGCCTCTGAAAAATGGTTTGGACCAGTAATGCTGGTACCGATCAAAGCAACGGCAATGGTGACAGAGCTCAAACTTCAAGATTTGCTACGTAAGAATCTTACTCTACAACAAAGGAAAGGGGCCACAGGCTGACACCCACGGGGTTCACGGGCCCAGTGCACACATCATTAAGTCCTTGAACTACGAGGCCTCCAGGGACCCTATGATAGGAGCTTGCAGGGCAGTTCTGCAGGGGGCAACGTAAACTCTGGCCCAGTGAACCGTCTCTTCTGTATCACAGGAGTCTGAGCATCACTAAGTAAAGGTCTCTCGCCCCCCTTTTTCCCAAACGGGTAGTTAGAGTTGTTTTGTTGGTCAATTCCCTGAGGTACTGATAAAACTGCTGTGTGTTGGTCGTTAAATAAATTTACATTTAGTGTACAGGGGTTGATAAGGAAAAGGGATGGAGGAGGAACTAGAGAAGGAATGATATCCACTTAATTATGTACTCTGAGGCTGACAAGCAGCTTTTAAAGCAGTCCCCTCACCACTATCTCTGCTGGTAGCAAATTAGCTGACTTCAGGCAACGCGCATTTACTTGCTATTTAAATCACCTTGGGCGAAAGCACACGCACAAATGTCCACATAGGAAACAAGGCATGGAGTGCAGTCACCAGGAGGAGCTCCAGAAGTCTGCCGGGCCCAGAGTCCCCTTCTGGAAACCGTCCCGTCTACAGCCTGTGCTGAGGGGCGGTCCCGTGCAGACGACGTGATCCCGTGCAACCTGGACACGGCCAGGAGGGCAGGGCACGGGCGCCCATCTCACGTGCAGCCTGGCAGCTGCACAGCGAGGCAGCGAGAAGTGGGCTGCACCAGGCCTCCTAGACTCACAGGCCAGGGAGGCTGCGAAGGTCTCAAGAGCCCTAAACAACGAGTGGATTGCAGACAGGAATGCACTCGTTACTTCTGATCTTCTCACCAACGACCCAAACTAAGTGTCACGATCCCCACCGTGCAGATGAGCAAATGAAGGACCGGTAAAGGGAGTCTTCTCCTGCAGGCCACCGCTCAGTAACCCTGAGCGCCTCCCGCACTGCCCAAGACTTCATGGGCGTCTCCAAGCCTGCCTTCGCCTGGTTCTGGAAAATGATTTCCTTCGTTTGGCTAGGTTTTCAAACCTTCCTTTCACCTTTGGAGACAAAAAGTTTTCTCCATCTCACGTGGGAGGCAATTTGTGTGACGAAATTTCCACAGGAGTAAAAGCATGACGGTGTTTGTCGTCTCGTCACCTTCCCACTCTGAGGAGCTTTTCTAAGCCCGTCATGACCAGACTGTCCCACGTGCTGTGGACTTATCCCTGCTCCTTGCAAACAACAGCCCAGGGGGGTGGGGGCAGGGGTACAGGGTCGTGCTACATCGTAACACAAAACGGTGCTCAGTTTGTCATTATCTACATGGCTGAAAGGTCATTTCTGCACTGCTACAGAACAAACAGAACTGTGATTTATAACTCGCACGTTCTGTAGCCCACAGAATACATGTGCAAACATTACCGAAGTGTCTTTCTTGGAAATGTTGACTCTAAGTATCCTGTTAGAGAACTAAAACTATAGATTGTATCTACAACAGTCACCTGACAAGATCTGCCCCGAAGTCAGACCGACTGTGAGGGAGTTTTCCACGTAATTCGCTGGCAGAAAGCATTCGATACCAGTTTTTTCTACTTTAGACATGGTAACATTTTAAATTATTTTAGCCTACACGTATCATAATTACTTTTACTCATTTGCATTAGAATTATTCGGAGGAAATTCCTTGTTTGGCCTTTATTTTAAAGCGATGCAATTTCAAAACTGGCGCTATTACATGGACAATGTTGTATTTTAGGGACTTAAGCCTAGTCCACGGTTCACAGCACGTGTGGCTTGGGTCGGACCGGCGGGTGCAGCGGTGCCCTGAGGGGAGTCTCGGCGGTGCGGAGCCCCTGGCGGCCTCTCGGGGCCGTGCCCGCCCGGAGTTGTGTACCTGGGTGCCGTCTCTGTTCAACAGCAACGCTTTCACGTTGTCTGTGTGCCCTTTAAGCTTCATCAGTTTTGCACACGTTCTTGGATCCCACACTCTCAAAACCTGTAGATTTTGACAAAATATCACACAAACTGAGTACACACGAGCAAATTTAAGTGACAGATGACTTCTATAAATCGAATGGCAACCACTAAGTTCCGAGAGTGAAACACTGCTCCTGTCCCAGGACACTGCCCAGGGCTCCCTTCCCCAGCAGCGGGCGGCCTCCTGAATGTCAAAAATGCACCGGCCTCCCCGCCCCACTGACTGGCCCTCCCCACACAGGACAGTAATTACGGTTATGCTCGTATTTGTCCAAATAAAGCCTTTCTTTCAGCATTCCACCCGGCAAAACCACTGTCTATATATTTAGTAATGACACAGATCAAATCATTTTGGGTTCTCTGCTTTCCAGTGAGAACACCAGGTAAGCTCCCCCTTACCTTCTCAGTGGATCCGGATACAATGATTGTTCCCAGCTGATTCATCGCCAGGCTATAAATGGAATCTTTGTTCCCACTTAAAGAAGAAGCTATTAAGGACAAACGGAGCTGAGTGTTAACAAAATCATCAGGTGTTTGTTTAGTAGCTAGTCTACAAAAATTGCAAGTTTAATTATTCAATTTGGAAAATCTTATCTTTACGAGTGCTCTAAAGAAAAGGAATCTGTAATAGAGGTAATTCTAAGCAACGTTATTATCAAGTTTTACGTTTTTCTGGACTTGAGGAAATACAAGTGCTCAATAAACATCTGTGAAATTGAAGCACACTGCCATTAAAAACTGCCCACATGATGTATTTTCACAGATATGTGTGTGCCAATATATATATGCAAAATGCGTCCAAACTCACTAGTTTCAAATATAAATCAAAGTAAACATGCTTTATTTTCACCTACCAAGTCTATTAAATGATCAAAAAACACAGTAAAATAGGACTCTCGCACATCATTTGTGGGGGGATAACTTGGCGCAACTCCTCTGGGGGAACTAGACAACAGGTTTATGCCCTTTGATTCAGAACAAAGTGCCAGTGGGGTGAAAAAACTGCATATAAAACCATATATTATGACCCTAACTTTACAGTAAAGAATAAATATAAACAAACACACTGAGAAGAGATAAGTAAAGGAGTTAATATATGTAGTTAGAAAAGTAACTGCTTGTAGGGAGTGCTCAAGAAATGTTAGCTATTAGTATGATTTCTATAGTCATAAAAAACTCATGTGAGATCCTCTCTAAACAATTCTAGGCAAGACGTGTCCGCTGCTGAATCCATGTCCACTGAGCCTGCTCTGTGACCTTGGGGCCAATCACGGTTTCCTTTGTTCCCGAATCCATGTCCACTGAGCCTGCTCTCTGACCTTGGGGCAATCACGTTTTCCTTTGTTCCCTCTTGTTAGTGCCTCTCTGACACAGTTCTTTATATCGAGCGAGCGCCAAATGATAGGCCATGACAGCCCCAGCAGGGACCAGCTGCTGAATCACTGAGATAGTGTACAGGTGACAAATCAGTAAGAACAAGGGAAGAACAGTGTTTAAGACCTTCACCTATTTCCTGGGGCGGAAAGCCTCCCAACTTGCCCCTGTTGGCACACACTAGGTTTTATGAGAACTGCCTTAGCTATGTCAATGTGAGTCATGCCAAATTTAATCTATAATACTGAGATCTAGATAGTTCAGGCCTATATCCAGGCCAGACTTAGCTAAAAATGTGCTTCTTAGAGACCTTTCTGACACCTGGCCCAGAGGGCTCTAGCAAGTGGGCCGGGCCAAGCATGAGGCTGCGTTTGCAGGCTAGACCTGCACGCGTCTGACCTGGTAACCTGAGACCTCCCAGCAGAGGAAGCACTCGTGCTGCAACCTGCTGTGAACGTCTCTGAATTGCCTCCGGAGCAGCCTAGCCTCCCTGAACTCTTCTGGAATTGGCTGCATTCTTTACGGCTGCTCAGAAAAGGCCCTGCAAAATTAGCACTGAAAACCTTTTCTTTCTTTGCTTTGGGTATTTTCCATCTTGGTCATTAACTCAAAGGTTCTTACTATATAGTAACACTTCTGAAAGTCAGAAACTGCCTACTTTGTCAGGTAACCACCACCTGCATCTCTCTGCTGAGTGTGCGGCTCTGGGCCAGGCAATGCTGTGGGAGAGACAGTGCAGCAGTGAGACGGACTCTCCTGTCCTGCAGGAGCCTACGCTTTAGCTAGGGAGCTGAGACGTGCACATGCACAAACATGCCAGGGGACATCTGGAGGAGCTGCCATTTTAAACTGCAGCGAGAAACTAGCTTCTCCCTTTTCAAACATTCTCTCCAGGGCTAGAACACTATACATAGAAGCGCTCTCTAGAATGTGAACCGCTGTACTGATGCAAGCTTATCAAAGATGTTTTATAAGCCATTCTTCAATTATGTCAACTAGGAGCACTGTTAAAGAAACGCATTCAGACACCTTACTTGTGACAGTGTTATTTGAGGCAGTCAGTGCTGTTAGAGTATTCACATCCCACAGGAATATCTGTCTGTCCAGCCCAGCCGACGCTACCAGTTCTTTATCCTTGGCATACGCTAAGGCCTTTACGTAATCCTGTAACAGAACACATGCACCATGACCGACACTGCAGATCGACAAGGAAGTGAGCCACATAAAGTACTGAGATCCCAATATTATGCTGAATACACTGAAGATTATGTTAGTTTTTTACCTTATGTGTCCTTAATGTTGACATGCAAAACCCCTTATGTGCATTCCATACTTTTACTGTCGTGTCAGAGGAAGCAGATATCACTAGAAGAGGCAAAGAATTAACCAACACCTTCGTAGGATAACTTATCACCATTTCAAAGACATCATAAATCAATGTAACATTGTTTCAAACTAATGTTTCTATTATACATATACATATTATTATACATACTTTAATATTTATAATATTCCTAACATTAATTCAAATATCTGTTCATGTTGATACACACACATATGGTACATATATATCTAAAAACTTTTTCTAGAACCTACTGTCTTCTGTCTCAAATTTTTTTTTAAGAGGCAGGAGAAACTTCTTTTTAAAGTTCCAGTTGAACTAGTTTGATTGGGGAAATTCTTCTCAGACAGACTGAAAAACCAGGAAATGGATCTTACCATAACAAGAGAAGAAAGGTATATTAACAAGGTTAAAAGAAGAATACATACAAATCTATTTATATGCAGTTCAAAGGCAGGTAAAACCAATCGCCAGTGTTCAGAAGACAGAGGAGCCGGTACCTCGGGACAAAAGTAGGGACCGAGAAGGTGGCACGGGTGGGGGTGGGGAAGGCGGTGCTTCTGCTAAAGCATTTCTTGGTATGGGTGTTTACCTTGCAAAATCCTATTACTGAGCTGTGCTGTCAAGGTGTGTAAGCTTTTCTGTACGTACGTTATATTTTATGACAAATATGTCAAACTAAATGAAAAGCTTCCTGAGCCTGATAACCAAAGCGGCACTCACGTGTTTTCCCATTACAGCAGAGCACGATGTCGTTCACCCAGTCGGTGTGGTGCTCCATAGAGGCTATGTACGGGTCTTGCTGGAAGTAAAAGAAAATCATAAGGATGTCATTAGTTTATCTGAGCGAGTAAAATACATTACAAATATTAAATCTGTCCAGATCCTTCAGTTAGCATGGCGTGCTGCTCTAAGGCCTTAAAATTGAGCCCCCAGCAACTGGCGCTCCCAGGTAGCAGGTGCAAACGGAAGTTTTGTCTCAGGACGGCGTCATTCTGGACAAAAGCCTACGTCTCCGTGACAAATGCTCAGCTTTCCTGCCCTGAGCTAGAGAAGGCAACAGTGCTCCAGGACAGGCTCGCTAGAGCGGGCGGGGAGGGGCCACACCTGCAGGCTGGGGCTTCCGACCCAGGCGTGGTGAGGGCTCCCAGTGGACAGCGGGGCAGAAAGGAGGCGAGGGGAGCTGTGAGGAGCCCGGCCTTCGACAGAGGGAGATGAACACTTTCGTTTTCAGCTTCCTACTGCGGATTTCGCCTTCTGAATTAAATGTTTTCCTTATGGTACCTGTGGTCCTTCAGAGAAGAAATGGAAGCCAAGGGCTAAAGGAGTATTAGCCTGGTCTCCATTTCAACTCAGTAATTGGAGATTCTTCTATGCCTCTCGCTGGCTTTTATAGGTAAGTTCTTAATTACCAGGAGAGGTCCTGTACAGAAGAATCTATAGTTACATCCTACGCCCAGGACTGGCAAGTGCAAGACACTTCCTGGGCAAAGAGAACCATACACGTCTATTTGAGAAACTATGCTATTCAATCTTGTCATAAAATGAAGACCACAAAAAAGATGTTTGAGGGCAGAACAGGGACCTTTCTAGATTCTTCCAGGTTAGTTTTTGTGAATATTTTTTGTAACTTGTCTGAAATACTATTAATTCCCAAAAAGGTGCCATTGCAATTTAAATATAAGTTCCAAAAAGCACTTAAAAGTCACGATTTCCTTAACTTTCCATGTTTCTGACGTTGAACCACCACTACTGCTACTGGTTAAAGAATCCAAACCCCACTAGACCAAAGGCCATTTAAAGAAACATCATCTAGCACGTGCACAAAATAGTGGGTCTTGTCTGGACTGAACATCAGACTTGCAGAGCTTGCCAAGAAGACACAGACTTTTAAAACTACAAGGTTTGGCACCAGAGAACTGAAGTGAGAGAGGCTCTAAGTCTCTGTCACTTAGTAGCTACTTGACCCTGGGTTCTCTGGGCCTGTTTCCCCATCCATGCACACGGACATAAGGGCTGCCCCGAAGGAGCATCATGAAAATTAAGATCATATTGGATATGAAAGTGCTAAGAGTGTATGGTACACAGCCAAGAGCTCAATAAACGTCATTTTCCTTCCCTGAATCTTCCTTTCCATGCCATTCACAATACAGGCATTTAAACAAAATATAGAGAGAGTTCATTGCCATTTGACAGGGCATTTATCTTTCCATACACTGAAATCCTGGCCCCTCTTTAAGAAGGCAGACTTTAAGTCTCCTAAGGAAGGGGAGTATGTTTTGCCTTCATACTTTTACACCAGCCTTGATATCAAATTAGGTCCTATGGGGTTTGTGGGCATCCTAGTCACTTTTAAATGAAGAAATCAAGTATTTGTTCAAGATTAGTTACAAATATAAAAAAGCACAGTCGACCTTTTCTTAGCAGCAGTGGGAACGGTCCCCAAGAAGCTTTTTGGGAATACATTTAAAGCAGAAAAAAAATTGTTACAAATAGTCCCCCTACGAGGCAAATCTCTTCGTTCCTTTCTAGCAGCTCTTATCGCACGCCTAGTTTACGGAGGCCCTCCCTTAGCTAGACACTTCTGAAACTCCCCTGGGGTGTTTTTCTCAAGGACTCACAGAATTCTGGGTGCAGTTTATCTGTAAAGGGTGTGCCAAATACCTCAGTGCTCAGAGGTTACATCTGAAGCTATGAAAGGTACGCTGTATCAGAGCAAACTGTACAGAGCACAGATTTCAAATGTTAGTGGGACCCCTGCCTTACCTTGTGCTGGTTGACGCTCCAAATCCTGATGATGGAGTCCCGCCCTGCTGTGAAAAGCCTGTTGAGTGCTGGGTCCAGCTGCAAGGCATTGACTCCATTTCGATTGTACTTCTCCACTTCATCTCGAATAACATAGGAAACCTGACAAATACATCAAAATGCGCTTTCTGTGAAATTACGGACATGCAGTAAAATACAGCCTACTACTAGTGGTCAATCGCAAATTCAAAGTCCCACATTTTCCAATATAAAACTTATTTTCAATCCAATAAACATCTCACGTTACTCTGTAGAGACTGAAGGGCTGAGGAGAGAAGAAAGACATTAGTAACAGCCTTGTCCGAGATGAGCAAGTCTGATGCTAAACTACCATAACCGCTTCCTAACTGGCCTCTGCTCCCACTCTGGTTTGTCTTTAACCCACTTCCCGCAGAGCAGCTGGAAACTGGAATGCGTTTCACTCCTGCCCCAAGCCCCCTCCAGTGCTTACTCGGCTGGAGTCGTGATTTGATCTGAACTCAACACGGCGGCCTCAAGGGCCTTGCTCACCTCTCCTGCCGCTCCTCTGGGCTCACCATGCCCTGTTCCTTGTACCCACGGGGCCTCCAGCGCAATAGTCACACGTGCAAATCCCCTCTGTCTGGAGGTTCTTCTTCCCCTCTGCCTGGCCAAGCCTACTGCAGTCTTCAGGTTTCTGTTTAAATAATGCTTCCTCAAAAATGCCTTCTCTCACCCGGCAAGCAAATGAGGTTTTGTGTTCCTCTAACACACTAAACCTTTCCTTCAGAGGACTTTACACTAGGTGTTTTTACAGGTAAGTTCTGTCTACTTCACGTGAAACTCAAGAGAATCAACCAAAAGCAATTACACTTATGAAAAAGTCAACAAGCTGGCTGGCAGCCAAAAGCAAAACCTTCTAATTTAATGAAACAATTAAGACTATAACAGGAGGTGTGGAGGAGGGAGAGGGAGTGGGGAGACCTATTCACAATAGCAACAAGAATATACACCTAAAACAACTGACAGAACAAGGTACATGGAAGAAAACTTGAATAAGGAGGTACCATATTGCAGCACAGGAAGACTCAAAATTAACAACTGCTTTCTAAATTTGTGAATTCAATCAAACTTTGGCCAGAATCCCACTGGATTTCTTTCTAGAAGTTGGCAAAATATACAGTTTTTTTTTAGGGAATTCCCAGTTATTTTTTTAAATAAAAGCATATTCTTTAAACATCTTAAAAGATATCATAAATCTAAAGCTACCATAATTACAATGGAGTACCACAATAGGAATATATAAAAGAATCAATGGAATAAAACGAAATTCAGAAACATATTTTCCTATTATAAATTTTTTATTTTGATGTAAACATAGTGTTTCAAATCAATGAAGGCATGATAAATTATTTAGAAATTATCTAGGAGCATCCAGTGATTCTATTGGGAAAAATTATATATGCTTTTCCCAAATCTTAACCAAAATGAATTTTCATGTGGACTAAAGATTGAAAATGAATAATTTAATCATAAAGTACTTAAAATAAGAGAGGTGAGTATTACATGGACTATATTGAGAAGGCTCTGCTAACACAACACGAAAGACAGCAATCTTCACAAAGGAAAAGAGCAACACTGTTCAGACCAAATACAAGTCAGAACCTTTTCTAAGTACACAAACGTTCTCCGCAGCACCATTCACTGGAGCCGAAAAGTGGAAACGACTCGTCGTCCTGCGGCGGACAAAGGAGGAACCAAACGCGGTCTCCGCATGCAGTGCAGTCTCGTTCAGCCATAAAAGGGGTGAGTGCTGACAGATGCCACAACATGAGCGAGCCTTAAAAACATGCTGAGTGAAAAGGGTTTTATCCAAGGATAAAATGCCACATATTTTATGATTCTATTTATTCTAAATGTCCAGACATGTAAATGCACAGAGACTGAAAGTAGATTAGTGGCTGCCAGAGGCTTGGAGGAGAAGGGAATGGGGAGTGACTGTTAATGGGTATGGGGTTTCTTTGTGGGGTGATGACAATGTTCTGGAATTAGGTGACCAATACTCAAACTCGTGAGTATATTAAAAATCACTGAGTTGTATAGTTTAACAGGGTGACTTTATATTATATTAATTTTACCTCAGTAAAGCTGTTATTTTTTAAAAAATGCCTTCTTAATATCAAAGAATAGTATGGGCAAGATTAAAAGGCAAACATCTAACTGGAAAAAATAATGAAATAAATACAAAAGACAAAAGTTTACTCTTGACACCATACCAAGATTCCTTACAAAGCCATAAGAACAAGTCATCGTGAGGAGGACATTTCTTAACAAGAAAATGGCCAATGGACATAAATAATCAGTGAAGTGAGAAGGTTGTATACATAGGCAACAGGGGTGAGTCCTTGGATACAAGTAACTGTAATTGAAATCCACTCAAACCAGCTTAAATAAAAAAAGAAAGAAAGAAGAATTTAACATAAGGATACAAGATCTCTAAAAGCCCAAGGGCAGGAAACACAGTTATGACTCATAAAAGACATTTTAAAATAAAATCATGGCACGTCTCTGCTGAAGCCTTCCAAAAGCTTTCACTACATTTAAAGTTCAAGTTCCTCACGCGCTCTGGTTCCACCCTGCATCCTCCCGCTCACCTCCAGTTGACCTGCCCCAGCTTTTCCAAAGGCCGTCACTCCAAACTCCTGTCGGCTCCTCAGACACATCAAGCTCTTTCTTCTCCTCACCCTTCACGCTTACTGTTCCCGGTGCCACTTCTCCAGCCCCCACCGGAATGCGTCCCCCAGCTTCTACCTTGTCTGGCCACCTTCGCCCTTCAGGTCTTGGTGGAGATGTCCCCTCCTCTCAAGGGCCTTTCCTGATCTCCACCCCCTCTCACTCACCCTACTTACTTCTTTCACATTTGTACCATACTCCATATTTATCTTTTTTGTCACAGCTTCTTCATTAAAGTAAAAGTTCCGAGAGAGCAAGGAACTTGTCTACCTTGTTCCTCCCACCCCTCATTATAATGTCCAGCATAAATGACATTTGATAAATATTTGTTGCATGAATCACGTATTAGCCATCAGAAACCAAGCTGGCTTCAATGTCAATTTCAGTTTCTTTCTATCTCTTTCTCTGGGGCTTTATGGCCCCTGATCTGCTTCTCGGAACACATTCCCTTTCTTTAACAGAGACTATGTTGCATATATGAATCTTAATTTTCAAATTCCTGGGAGATTACCTGATTGGTCCAGTGGGAAAGGGTCAGAGAATAACATGACTGTCAGTCCTCCTTCCTGGTGGAAAGTAATTCTTAGCTAAACAAGTCTGGGCCACCTCTTTAAAGGTACCCATCACAGATGTGTGATTAAAAACGGCAAAGAGCCCTGGCTGGTGTGGTTCAGCGGACTAGGCACCCGCCTGTGAACCAGAAGGTCGCTGGTTTGATTTCCAGTCACAACACAGGCCTGGGCTTCGGGTAGTTCCTGCCAGGGTGCGTATGAGAGGCAACCCATCCATGTTTCTCTCTCACACTGATGTTTCTCTTCCTCTCTTTCTCTCTCCTTTTCCCTCTCTCTAAATATAAAATAGACAAAATCTTTTTGAAAAAATGGTAAAGAATTAGAAATTCCTAATTGGATAAAATTTGGCACATCCACAAAACAATACTATTTAATCATTAAAAATATTGACGTAGATGTAGACTGATTAGCATGGGAAGAAAGCCATGCTATATTTAAGTGAAATTTGTGTGGTCCAACACAGCCATGTATAATAATCATTACTGTAAAATGTTCCGAATATTAAATATATATTTAAAAATAAATATACAAGTTTGGAAGGACCTACACATATAAAACCACCAGTAGTTATTCCCGAGTAATGGAGTTATGGTGACTGTCACTCACGTCTTTTCTACATGGTATTTCACAATGGGCATATGTTACTTAGTATTTTGAATTCATAATTTAATTTTTATCCAATTTTTGTCTGTGTTCAGAAAGTCAAACAGTACTGAAAGACTGTAATGAAAACCCACCTACCTACTGTCTGTGTAATACTCCCCTTACCGATCTTAATCCCTAGAGGGAACTAATGTCCACTCTGTTTCTTCTGGACAGTTGTTGAATTTCTTGAAATATTGTCCTTATTCTACAGCTTTCTGGTTTATCCATGTCAGATTTACCTACCTACTCAGGCTACGACGGATTAGGCTGTAATTCTGAAACTACCCCAGTAACTCCTCCCTCTACTCTACTGCTACTTTTGGTTGAAGGAACAATCAGTACTACAGTGGCTGACTTCGTAATTCCCATCTACTGACTAGCTAAGTACTACGTGATGAATACATTTCCTTCTTCAGAGTTTTTTGTTTTCCCTAGAGTTCTTTCTTCTCTTCTTCGATGGTTTCCTCTAACTTCAATTTTGTTTAACTGCCGTACCATATTAGACATTAGAGCAAGAACCCACCCACCCCCTTTCCCCAAAAGGTGTCCGCCCAGTGTCCTCCACCTTCCGCTCCAGCCTGTGCTGGCTGCCCTCTAGGTCCGCTGACACAGCTGTCACCTTCTGTGCTTCCTTTCACTGCTTTTCCCGGCTAGAGCCATTGTTTCCTGAATCCCAATGTCCCCTTTGTTTGTTCGCTCCCCGTGCTGCTGAAGTACATCCCCGGACCTTAAGAGACTGACACAGGAAAAGGTACGGGAGGTGACTTAGCCCTTGCCTGCCTGGGAAGGTCTTCACCTTTACACTCGATTTGGTGGGGCAGACAAGGCCACGTAGAAAAACTCCCCTCGGCTTTTGACGGCACTGCTCTAACTCCCTCCAGCATCCCGTGTGGCCACTGAACTCAACGTCATTCTGTTCCATTCACAGGCAAGCGACCCCACTTTCGTTCTCTCCTGCGTCACCACCAGTACCCACCTCCACCCCCACCCCGCACACGCTCTTAGGATCTTTCTGGGAACTTTTCTTGTAACAATTCATTAGTAACTCTGTGTTTTGTGTGTGTGTGTACTTCTTAAAACTCCCATCAGTCAGATGTTGGAACTTTCAAACTGCGCTTTCATCTTTTATGCATTCTATATTATATCATCTATCATTGTCCTTTTGTGGACTCTTAGAAGACTTTCACACTATTTTATAACTCTTCTCTCTGTTTTTTTGGTAAATTTTAATATGATGGACAAAACAGAAATAGCATCTCCAACAAGGAAATGGCTCGATAAATCATGGTACATCCATTGTATGTGGTCACTACAGAACAAAGGTAAACTATATACCGTGATAAGTTCCTAGATATATTACATTAAAATCTTAGTAAAGGAAAAAAACTGGCTCTAGAGAAAAGGAAAACAGGACTCATTTCTTTCAACAAATGTTGATTACCCATCAGTTGCCAGGCTGTACTCTAAATGCTGAGGATACATACAGTAGTGAGTCTGAAAGTCCTCCTGCAGCTTTTTCATCCCAGTGAGGGAAAGAACATCACTAGTAGTGAGAGCAAGTTAAATAAAGTTTCATTCCCCAAGATAAAGGTGACCTTTGCGGGCAGAAAACATGGAAGTAAAATAAAGAGAAAAGCAGAAGGTGCTGGAGACAGAAGCAATAAATGAGTGAACGAAGCCCTGGAACAACTTCACTGAAGGCAGAGAAGGCAGGAGAGGACTGCCACCTGATTGTCCTAATTTGCTTTAAAAAAAGAGGAGGCTGGGTAGGAGCAGAAGGTACTATTCGGACTCTATGAGGCACGAGACCTTCAGTAAGTAGGAATATGAGTTCTGGAAGACACTTTTAAAGGAACTTTGAAAGGAGAAAATAATAAGGTAGCCCTTGGATAGCAAGTATCCAGTTAAGTGACACTTTTAAGTGTTTGTAGCTGGCTCAGTAAGCATCATTCAACTTCTCTAGCAATTATGTGGGACCCAAAACAAAGAAATCAGATGGTGGGGATGATCCACTGAGCTCCATGTGGTCTGTCTCTCCATTTCAAGCTTATATGCCCCCAAGTTATTGGTAATGTGCCCAAGGGTAGAAGAAGTCAGGAGAAAAACTATCTTTGATTATTTTAAGGTAATTGGTTTAGCTTTCTATTGCTGATATAATAAATTACCTAAATTTGGTGCCTTACAATATTCGCTTTTATTGTATTTCACAGTTCTTTAGGTCAGAGGTCAGGCTGAGCATGGGTGAGTCCTCTGCTTAGTCAATCTCACGGCCAAAATCCTCAAAAGTCTTGAAAAGCATCTTCCCCTTCTGGAGGCTTTGGGAGAACCTGCTTCCAGGCTCAATCAGGTTGTGGGCTGAATTCAGGCCCTGCGGTTGTAGGTGCGAGGGCCCAGTCTTCTTGCTCCCAGAGGCTGCCCGCACCTCTTTTCATGCTTTCTAGGTGCCCTCTCCTGCAACAGAGGGTCCCCCTCGTGCCTCAAACCTCTCTGACTTCTGCCCGCAGCTGGACAAAGTTCTGTTTTTAAGGGCTCCTGTAATTACATCGGACCCACTGGGATAATCCAGGATAATCCCCCTCCTCTGAAGTCTGTTACATCTGCAAAGTCCTTTTTATCATATAACATAACATATTCACAAATTCTAGGGATGAGAGTGTAGACTTTTGGTGGAGAGGCATTCTGCCCACCACAGCAACTAGACAATTTTTTATGTGAAAACAAATGTGACTGTATGATGGAGTAAGTACAAAACTCACATCTTTGAGAAAAGAAGGGGTATTGTTAAAAGCATTTCAGGCGCACCAAGGGGATCCTCTGGGCCGATCCCCGAGGCTCCCCTGAGGTGTGCACTCACTCGTCTCCACTCGGGTGTCTACCAGACACCTTCGTCGTGGCACCTCCCAAAGCAAGCTCTTGACTGTCCTCTCCGAAACAGCTTTTCCCGTGGTCTTCCTCACCGAGGGAGTTCAAGGTAACTCCATTCTTCCAGCTGCGCAGGCCCCAAACCTTGCTGCTCGCCTTACTTCAATGTCCCTCAGCTCACGACCTGTCAGCGCATCGCCATCCAAAATTCAACCACTTCTCACGGCCCTGGGTGGAGCCACTACCACCCAGCATCTGGTCTCCCCTTCTCGGTCCTCGTCCGCCTGCAGTCCGTTCTGAACACAGCAGCCAGGCTGCACTCACTCACACACGTGCCCATTGTGAACACCCCTCTGCAGGAAATCCGCCCACTGCTCCCCACCTCGCACTGGAGGAAAAGCCCAAGACCTCACCAGGGCCTGCAGTTACCTCTCTGATCCCATCTCCTCCTCTGCTGCCCCTCACTCACTCCACGCCGGCCACAAAGGCATCTTTATTCCACAGATAGGCCAGGGAGAGCCCCACTCCAGGACCTTTGCATCTGATGTTCTCACTGGAACGCTCTTCCCCCACCTCATGACAAGCTCTTTTTCTGCAGATCCTTAGTACGCCGGCCTCTCAGCAAGGCCTCCTCGGGCCGCTGCAACTGACAGTTCACTTCCCCATCCTCTGCTGCTCATCGCCATCCATTATTTAACCTTTAAAGCTTATTTTCTCCCCACCCTTTATTATGGAAAATTCCAAACACATACAAAAGCTGAAAGAATTACACAGCGCACGTTCATATACCTACCACTTATAAGTATTCTATGATGAACATTTTCTACATTTGCTTTTACCTCATAACCATCTATCCATTTGATCCTGTTATTTTTTGATGTCTTTCAAAGCAAGTTGTACATCATCAATAACAATTGCCCCTAAAATACTTTGGCATGCATATCATTAACCAGAGTTCATTATTTATTCATGGCGCCTGTTTTTTAAAGGTAAAATTTACTTTGAGTGGAATGTACAAATCTAAGTGCAGACAGGTACTGCTGACAAATGTACATACCTGTGCATACAAACACCTAATAAGACACACAGAACATTATACCGCCCTAGAGAGCTGCCCCACCCGCTTCCCCAGCCTCTACCCCCACTCCCAATCTAGACCTGATGTTTTCCACCCTAGATGATTTCTGTCTGTTCTATAACATCCCATAAATGGAATCACACAGCTCTTTTGTGTAAGACTTTTACTTTTAGCTATCAAGCTAAATCAGGTTAAATTTGGCCAAGAAAAATTGGCCAAATGTCAATAATTCTCACATCTGTTTTTCCTGCCGGAACCTGTATTTCTAGGGTGTTAATTTTAAAAAGCATTCTGAAAAGCAGTCTTGACTGCCGTCTCCTATTCAGTGGTTTCACTAAAAAACTCCTTTCCCAGTGGTCAGTAAAAAACTGCCAGGGGCCACATCCTGCATTGTAAACAAAGTTTTTCTGGACCACAGGCACACCCGGGCGGTTAGGTCTATGGATGGCCTCACCTTGTAACGGCAGAGTTCAGTGGCTCTGACACAGAGTGGCCTGCAAAGTTTAAAATTCTTACTCTCTGGCCCTTGAGAGAAAGCGTGCCAACCCCTGCTCTAACGGATGTCACACTGGCACCACAGTTTTAGTTACCCACTCTACATAAAAACCAGCTCAGACATGGCTCATCTGTATGGGTCTTTTCTTGAGAAGCCTGGATGTGGCACCATCCTACATCCTTACAAAAATATCAAAGATTAATCAACCAGCCCAGAACTGGGACTCAATCAGGAGTCAAGAACACACTGAGCTCTGAATAGGTCTGGAATAACTAATTGAGCAGGGAAAGGACTTAAGCACTGGCAGAATAGACATTTGTTGGCTGTCTCTCCACTCCTCACTTCTGCTCCCTGTGTTTTATCCTCGAGGAAAGCAAATCCCAGGAGGAACTGTGTAGGAGCCACTTAAGACTCTCCGTTAGGTTGGATAATGTAGTGGAAGGACACAAGGTCTGGGTTAGATGCAGCACCAAGGGGCAAGGCCTAGAGCCAAGCGCTCAGGAATAGGAGGTGGCAAATTGTAGGCAGCCCGATGGTAAAGCTGACTTTACAGTACTTCCTAGGGTCAGAGTCACGGTGAGCTCTCTCCTTCAAGATTTGCATAGAACTAGCACTACCTCTTGAGTTTTCACTTACCTGAGCCAAAACTGTGTTTCGTCATGTGAGCCTGGTCAAGTTGGATTCTGAGCCATTTCCAACCAAAGGAATTGTTATGAAAGACCAATTATTTATGTTCTTGAACCATCACTGAGTGTGAGGGCACGGTTGTTGCTCCTAAACCAAGAATCAACTTTTGCCCAGCCTCCCCTGCCTCTGAGAACTCGGAAGCGAATGAGAGAGGCCACAGTTGAAAGCAAGATGGAGACAGAGTCAACCAACTGACTCAGGCTGCTGGGACACCGTAACACTAAGGGACCACCAGGGAGTGAGTGAGAAGACTTGCTTTGATACCTTGATTACTAGGGAAACAAGTGCATCACATGTCTGGATTCACCTATTTGATCGTCTGATCATGTTTCTGACAATCACAAATCCACCCCTACCCCTCTCACTCATGGTCAGTCTCCTTGGAAGTTGAAGACTGCAGACAAGTGCTCCTTCATTAGGTCTGTAACTAATAAGCAGTATGTGCGTATCCCTCTCCACTGGTTACTTATCAATCTAAGTTTCAAGGGTTCTTTCTGGCCTATAATTTGGCAATGGAGCCCGGGGATACTGCCTCTTGGTACAAGACACAGACAACCAAGGAGGCAAGATGTATTTATGTAGCCATATATACTTTTCCAAAATAGAAAGATATTTTATTTGTAACAGCAAAGAATACTGTAAAAAGCTTAAAAGTATGAGGGTTCATATATGTTCAAGGAAAAAAAAAATCCCATTTTCTGCCTCACCTATAAACCTACAATCTGATACACCTGAGATAATCACTGTTAATGTCCTTAAAGACTTTTAAAATACGTTATTTCCTTTGTGGAAATGGGGCCATGCTTTTCTGAATGCTGGATGCCTTTCCTTTTTAATTATACAGATCTACCTTACTTTTTTAATAACTACAAATTAATCCACTACATGAATGTACCTAACTTATCTTCTAATTGACTATGGATAGAGAGATTTTTTTCATAGTTCCTATAACAAATACCTTTGCATAATCACAGAAAGCTATATACATATATACTTCTGAAAAACGATATTTAAAGGGAGACTTTCTAGGTCAAAAGTAATAGATATTTAAAATTTTGACAATCAACAAGACACAAAACAGTGAATGTTATGACTCCATTTAGAGTAAAATGTCATGTTAAGTCTGATATACATGCAAGAAGAGTTACAGAACACTGGTTTTCAAATGGTGGCAATTTTACCTTCCAGGGGACATTTGAAAATGTCTAGAGTCATTTTTGGTTGTCACAACTGGGAAGGTGCTAATATCTAGAGGGCAGAAGCCAGGATGATGCAAAACTTGCATTGCATAGGACAGCATCTTCCCCCACCACCCCAGTAAAGAATTATCCAGCCCAAGATGTCAATAACAGGGTGAAAAACCCTGGTCTAGGACTATACATCACACTGTCCCCAGTGTTCTTTGAAGAGTGGAGGGTAATTATCATTTATACTTTTTTATTGTTTGTGGGGCTTTTTTTTTTTTGGCAGGGAACACGGACTTGTTTAAAGAACGTTTCCATAAACAAAAGTTCTCTCTCCTGTCGAGATAAAAACAATTTCTGTGGTTTTCACATTGGTTGCAGACCCTGGGGAAAAATTCTGCAAGCAGCTAACAAGACTCATTGAATCTTCTCTTCAGCAGACTAAGTTCTTCTGAATGCTCTCCATGGGAAACAGTTAGCCACTTTATCAGTCTGATTGCTACACCTTTTAAGAAGAAGGTGAGAAGTGCTGAACCTCAAACTCTAGTTCTGCACTCCCATTCGAGAAGAGTGGAATCATCGCCACTGTCATTCAGCATGCAGTGGCTCACATTCAGCTTATTAAAACGCTCAGTTTTTCCACACGCTGCAGGTTTACATTTCCCCACCTTATACTTCGATATTGCCTCTTAAGTGTAAATGCAAGAAACTGAGAGGCCTGATTAATAACTCTCTTGACCACCCTGAAGAGCGTACCATTCTAACGTCTAACATACAATCAAGTTACAATTTTGAGTTACATTTTAGTCAAAAGCATGGACTGCATGCTGAGGTTACTTAAATTCTGTCACTGATGCACTTAAAAATTGCCTAACAGGTAAGCTGTTTTAGATGTTTATGTTTCTCTCAATACACCATCTACTGAGTGCGTAGGATATGGCACTCACCTATGAGATCAATAAGACAAAAAAGTGAACTGCCCAGAAGACTTTATGGCTTACAGCAATTTTCTGGGGTCACGTTACTGAAGGAACACTCACTGATTCCAACCTGTAGAACCACATATAATGCCATTTTATAAAGACAGCCTGCTTGTTATTTATTCCTATACTCTCCCCATTGTTTGCACATTTTGAGGCCTAAACTAAGGGCTCAGTAAGATTTAATGGAAAAGGGCACCATACCATTACTACTGCATACACTATACCTGCAGCAAATACCTGTACCAAGGCTTTCACTCTTTGCATCTCTGAAAATAGGTTAACAATAACTCTCAAACGTACCCATAAAACAAGAGTGGATTCACGAGGGCATAAAGCACACACGGAAGGGTTAGATAACGTTTTACCCTTACACAGAAACAGAAAAGAATATTCAAGGATGAACACTGAAGATGAAGAAAAGATGAAGACGAAATTAAATTCCTAAACAGTAAAGACTGTATTTCTCCCCCTAACACAGCACGCTCCGCCGTCGTTGCCACATCACGAGGGAGAGAACTCCAGCAGAAAACGCAGAAAGCCGGCGGCCCGGCCCGCGACCTGCCGCCCCGCCACGCCCCCGCACAGGCCCATTCACCCCGTCCCCGCTAGCCAGCAGGGGAAGCCCCCGGAGGCCTCCGATCCGAGGCCGCTAGTGCGGAGGGCTTTGGAGAAAGACAAGGGAAGCGGGAGGCAGGTGGGCGGTGAAGGAGCCTATCCCGACCTCGCAAGCCCAAGCCCACGAGAAAGCGGACAACCGACAACCCCAGGATCCGAACCAAGCATCCAACAGTTCCGGCACCGGGCTCAGGTCGACCGCCCCTAGCCCCTTCCTCAACCATTAAAGCCGCGGCCCCACCCCTCGCCGCCGGCCGCACCCCATCCCACTCGCCCCAAGCCGCTACCCTGGCCGATCGCGGCCCGAGACCTCTGCTCGCTGGAGGTGGGCCAGGGCTGGCAGCCACAGCCGAGAGGTAGAGGAACCAGGATCCCATACCTGCACTTTCCTCCGCCCTGCCGTGTTCTGCCGGTGATGGGCCGCCATCTTGCATGTTGACACTCCTACGTCACTTCCGGAAGTGTCTCCGTCCAGGCGGAAGTCGTGCCTCTAACCCTTCGGCCAGGGGCAGGTGGCGTGGCGCAGGTTAGGCTGTCGGTAGTTCCCCAAGGGCTGTGGGGCGCCGGGGCTCGTGGCCCTGAGGTGAGATAAAAGTACCGAAAAGTTGTCGCGTGCAAAAAACTCTGGTGGAGAGAGAGCTGGTCTGAGCCGGGGTTGCAGTCCGTATCCAGCTCTGTGTGCCTGTGAACTCCGGCTTCTACTGCTTTTCGGACAGCCAGTTCCAGAGGCCCCAGCAGGCATTAGGAAAACGCTGAAAGGATGAATAAGGGTTGGCTTGGGCAGGCATCCTTCCCCGACATTTTCTGGACGGTCAAGAGAACTGACAGCTTTGCCATGGCACGCCCCAAAATGCAGAGAATTATGGACTGGCCTCAAAGGGGAAGATTGCAAAGGAGGTGTGGCTCCTGTCTTAAAAAGGAGCAAAGTGTCGGTTTAAAGAAGACATAAAAGGGTGTTAGGAAGGTGAAAAATACACACTAGTAAAAATTGTTCTCCAAGGCAATTTTTTAAGTTGAAATATAAACCTGGGTTTCATTTGTTGAAAAAGATATATACATGGTTTTACACTACTGCAACACCGATTATGCATATTTCTTTTTTTGATTGTTGACATAACATTTTAAGTTGGAAATGCTGAAGAAGGTGGGCTCACTCTAGAATAGGGCTTAAATCACCTGTTGTACTGTGACAGACCCTTCTGGGGGTTTGACTCGGAGTTCTGCTGACGCTAATTATAGGTGCTGAGGGCTGTCGGGCTTGTGACAGTGAATCCCATAGAACCACACTGTCCCATGCAGCCTCCACTAGGCACGTGTGGCTAGGGAGCACTGGAAACAGCCAGCTCAAATTGAGGTTTGATGAAACTGTAAAACACCCTCCAAATTTCAAAAACTTAGTATGAAGAAAAGAATGTAAAACACCTCGATAATATTCATATTGACTACATGTTGAAATGACAATATTTGGGGTATATTGGGTTAAATAAGATACTAAGATTAATTTTTTTTTTACTTTTTACAGCGTGGCTCTTAGTATAGTTAGTTTCATATGCAGTCTTTTTTTTTTTGCATAGTGCTAGCATAGAAATAATGCTTAGGAAAGTCTAGACAAGTGTTTTTTTTAATTAATAAAGAAATGTGAATTAGAGGAGTGGAAACTAATGGCAGAAAGCTTCTTAATGGCAATGATAATTTGCAGATAAATTACCTATACTGCATTTTATTAGACACTTTCATTCATCTATTCAACAAATGTTTTAGCACCTCTTAAGTACCAAGCACTATTTTGGGTGCAGGGGATCTGGTAAGTGCACATAGTCATAGAGTCCTAGGGTAAGACCACAATTAATTAAATGTATAAATGAATATGGAGATAAGCACAGTGAAGAAAGATAGTTAAAAGGAAGTGATCCTTGAGTCAAGCTCCGAGGATGGACTTCACTAGGCAAAGAGGGGACAGTCTGAGCAAAGATCTTGTGGCAGGAGGGAGCTTGAAACAGTTCAGGAATTAGGGACCAAGGCTTAGAGTACAGAGAACAAGAGAAGGAGTATACAGTGGCCGCACCCAGCAGGGTCTTTTAGGTTGATGAGAAGATGTTGAAAGTAAGCAGGGGAGGGACATGATCTGCAGTTAAAAAAATTATCTAGAAAACACCTATTTGAGCACCCAAGATATGCTAGGCACCGTGCAGGGGTATGAGTCTGCACAAGATGCGTGTACTTGCCAGGAATGGATTGTTAGGCAGTTGTGGTCCCACTTTGGACCTGAAAAACATTGAAGGTGTGAAGTTCTTTCAATGGGCAGAATGTCCAGCAGTATGTCTTGAAGTTCACTTTGCCTGAAAGGGGAGATGACCTTGGGGAGTAATTCCTGATTGAAGGCTGATTGTTTGGCCAGTTGGTCAAGGACATGGAAAGAGCAAGATTGGAGAAGTAGCGGTAAAGAGGACTTGGGAAGGGATATTCTGGACCTTGCAGAATAAATCTTAAGAATGATATAGACAACATGAACGTCTCTGTGGATGAAATTCAGCCTCCTTTCCCAGGCTCAGTGCTTGCTCAGTGGAGTTGTGAGTAAAATGGCTACAATAACGGGATTGGAGTTGTGCTTGGGATTACCAAGCCCTTGCTGAGTGCTCAGGCTGCCAGCAGCAGTGACCAATCCAGAGTTGGCCATACACCCCATGCTCCAGGAGGATCAGCCAATCACTTGGAGGCAAGTCTATCCCATTGGCCCTTCCAGGTCATTGAGGGAACAGTTAGTTATTTGTCCTCTCTGAAGCACACTTACTGTAGATTTAGATTTGCTTTCTTGCTGTGCTTCTGTCAGCACCACCCTCTGGGGACTTGCAGAATGCTTCCTACCGTGTCATTGTGCCTGACAGCATACCGCTTCTGACCAAGAAACTACTCTGCAATGAAAGAAGCAATACCGTGGGTTAATGCCCATGGAATATGTCGGTCTAATTGTATATTCTATTACCAAGAAGCACCTGATATTATTGGTTATGGTGCCTTCTGGGAGATAATAACCCTTTTTGATGCTGCCCTATGGGATACAGTATATGCTTTGAACTAGTGTCCAATATTTGGCATTCATTATTCCTGTTCCTATGTTGCTGTTTAGCCACCCCAGAACCTAGTGGTTTAAAATAACAACAACATGTATTTTGCCTACAGATCTGTAATGTGATTTGTGTGGGGCTCAATGGGGACAGTTTATCTCTGTTCCGCTTTTCCCTTATTTCCGTTGGGACAGCTAAACATTGGGGGGGCTGGAATCATCTAATGGCCCCCTCTCTCCCTCACCTGTCTGGTGGCTGATGCTGAATCTGTACCAGGACACCTACCCACAGCCTTTCCACACTGCTGTTTGGTTGCTTACCACCTGGGAGCAAGCATCCCAGAAAAGAGAGATTTGGGTGGAAACTGTAGTTAATGCCTTTTCTAAACTAACAATGGGAGTCCTGAAGTGACTTAGATATATCCTTAGTATCCTTAGATATAAGGCTGGTTATATCTAAGGAGGCTCCTTTTATGGGAGAAGTGTCAAAGGATTTGTGGATATGTTTTTAAAACCACCACAGTTCCATAAGCAAAAATGGATGGATTTAGGAACAAAGAAATATTATGCCTAATGGCCCCCACTTAAAAAAATGTTAATAGCCTTTCTTTGACATTCTGGGCTTTGCCGGTTTAGAGGTTTGTCATCAAAGAAAGGAATTCTTCAAACAAAGGCTTAACAGTGGTTCCCTCGATTTGAAGCTGAGATTGCTGTCTAACCATGTTGCATGTCTTGTGTCATTGGATAGTCGAGAGGAGGAGGAGAAGAGCAAGGTTACGGCATCGGTGGGAGTAATTAACCCTGGTGCGCAGGAATGGGTTTGCTGGCACACATAGACAGGTAGGTCCATCACACACCCAGGTATCTTAGAAACGAAGGTGTTGGTTGGAGGTTCGGGAACATGGGAGGGCTGGAAAAGAAACTAAGTCATAGTGGAGGGGGAGTCCTCAGGACCAGGGAGGAAATGAGAGCTGACATCTTTATTTGTATTTCCTTTTTTGATGTATCATGTTTATGTTTATGTTTTAACTTATTTTCATTCTTTATCCTTTTTTCACTATTGTTTATAGGGTGTGCTGTTGTTGGTGAATTTCATTATTTAGTCCGTAAGTTGCAGAGGAATGGGTATCAGCTTGAAGTTCTAGACTTAGAAATGGGGGGATGGACGTGGTAACGGATGGAACATTGGATTGACTCCCTTGGAGGGTGACAGAGTTGAGTACATCTTTGATTATATGAAGGGTAGTGGCAGTATTTTCAGTGACAACTGTTTTTGACACATAAGCATGGAAAGCTGTGGTTATATTGATGTTGAACAGCCAAAGGCAACACTTTACATTTGCTGTTTCTGTGGTTTTGTTTAATTTGAGTTCTTTTCCTGTCTGAGGAATTCCCCACTGTGTGCCTTGGTGGTGGTGAGCACTGCTTACAGAAAGTGAGAAAGACAGTTACCCACTTCTTTTTTTAACCTTCTTACAGCAAAAGTGTGTGCATGTAACCTTAATTGATTAAATGACATCTCGAGTGTTTATGAGAAACTCTGAACCAGGACCATTCAGCTAAGCAGCTCCCAAATTCCTGATCTGCAGGACGCATGGGAGACAATAATGTACTGTTCAAAGTGTCCTGGTGGTGAGGTAACTTGTCATGCTGCAATAGATAACTAAGACATCCTCCCTTCTCCACGAAGAGGGGAGATGTCAGAGCCCCTCCACAACTCTGCAGAGATATTCCCACCACCAGCCCCATCAATCTCCATTTAATTCTTCGTCTTCTCCTGTGTAGAATTCCTTCATCAATCTCCTGGCATTTCCTGCATAGGAGGATTGGCACCTCTATTCGAAATGTAAGAAAGCTTGATACCTATTATATTCTTCTCAGATTTCGAGACCTTTACATCCTAGACAACATGCAGACTTTGGCATCCTGCAAAGAGATCCACACACACATTAAATGAAAATGCAGTAAAATTTAAAAGCAAATAAGAGTTCTAAAGGTGTCTGCTTCCAAATAAACCACATTTGTTCTCATTAAATTTTGTTCTGGAGGTTGGTCAGTTTCCTTATTTGTAAAGTAGAATAACAACATGATCTCATGTGGTTCTTCTCAAGGTAAATGAAATAATCTTAGCACAGTTCCTGGTGTGTAGGAAATCTTCACTATGTTTTAGATAGTATTTTTAATCATCATCTTGCTCAGGAAACATCGCCAAAGTGCTGTAATTTCCTGGGATCGGTTCTCTTTTTAGTTTCATGTAATATAGGCTCCATCACTTCTCTTTCTTTCTTTTCTTTTTTTAATTTAGCATTTTATTTTTTTTAACTTTTTTTTATTGTTGTTCAAGTACAGTTTTCTGCCTGGCTCTATCACTTTTTCAAGTTTTCAGATGAGCTTGACATTTCATTTTTGTTCTTGCCTTCTCTCTTTTTCTCCACAGCCTGGAAACAGATTTATGATCAGGCCTTTTTACAGATTGTCCTCACGCTCAAATACGTACTTCCTGGCTCCACAATCAGTCCCTTCACTGAAAAAGTGAAGGTAACCAGGTATATCCTGACAGACTTGCCATCACCAGGTGAATGGGGGAGACATGGATTTTTTTAGTTTCTTTGTTTTAATTGTTTAGAGGAATTCATATGTTTTTAAAATTTGTTTAAAAACACAAAATCATGTAGAGGCTTGGTTTGCGACTGCTACTGTCTGCTAGTGATTAATGCAACAATTTGGATACTTTAAAGATCAACTTTAAAAAGAGTAGAACTTTAAGCCTCATGTTGGTAATGTAGGAGTGCTAAATAAACTTTCGTGCAAGCTGGTCCTGGCATCTATCAGGTTCATGGAGAGACTGAGAAGCTGTGTAATTTCCTTGTAACTCTTTAGTGATTCTCTACTGAGAAGGGTGCTATGACATCTAATAGACTACACGATTATAATTAAATAAGAATGCATAAGTAAAACCATGTTTATAAGTAAATATAGAGACACAGAATGCTTAAGATATTTATCAAAAGTTGTGTGCTATTTTGTCTTATCAGCAAATCCTCAGGTTTAAATACAGTCTTAGAAGGCATGGTACTAAATGACTCATCATTCGACAGTGCATTTACTTTGTAACACATTGGGAAAAATAGCCTTTAATTCTTTCTATCTCTTTCTGTCTATATTCTTACATGCCAGTATTAGAAATATAAACGTCTCTTTTCCATTCCAAAATGTTTCCACCTTTGTCTATTATATCCACTGGAGGGCAGTAGAGAACCATTTAGTCCATCCCTGATTTTGGACCTTTCTGGCTGTAACGTGACAAGTCAGACCTTAAAGTGCTTATTTCCTGCTGATAAAATGTCACAATCAAAGGCCTTTTCAGGAAACCTATTTGGTACCATAAAAATCTATAATAGATTGTGAAAACAAAAGAAAATAAAGCAAAATCTATACATTTTGGAACATTGACTAAGTGAGGAAAAAGGATTAAAACTACATCACAAATGCAATGTTTTTGGTGGGACTTTTATATAGGAGCTGAACTGGCTGAGGCCTCCTACATTCTAGGCCAAAAAAGTATAGTGGGTGTGAATCTTATTCCACAAACTCTGATATATAAAGATATCATGTTAGATTATCAAAATTAAATTAATGATTTGAACTCCCAGCCAGCCAAAATGATGGAAGTCAACCTCAGTCATTATGAAGGATCCCCTGGCCCCCTGATCCACTGTAAGGTTACTCGCAGATCCCACGGTCATACACCGAGGCACCAGCAATTCTCAGGCCACAAAGGTTGGGGCTGAGATGCCCAGTGTCCTTTGAAAGTGAACAGGCTTCTGGTCTTTCCATTAGGACTGGGCTTTTTTTAATTGTTGTTGTTACAGCCAGAAATCCCACTATCCAGGGTCCCACCCTCCTAAGATCACCTGCCATCATTGGCCAGGTTCTGTCACCACCGTACTACTGTATGCTTTCAACAGTAGTCACAGTCCTTCACTTCTTGCAGAACTGCTGCTGTCGCTGACTTCTCTGCCCTACAAAGAGAATTTGTCCCCCACACACCCTTTCCCATTCAGATCCATAGCTCAACTTTTTCCAGCTTTTTCGGTGAGCTTGGGCTCTCACTAAAGGCAAGACCAGGGGTAGTCTTTTTTTTTTTTTAAAGGCATTTAATTTCTTTTTTAAGATTCTACTTATTTATTTTTAGAGAGAGGGGATGGGAGGGAGAAAGACAGGGAGAGAAACATCAATGTGTGAGAGATACATCAATGGGTTGCCTCTTTCATGCCCCCAACTGGGGACCTGGCCCACAACCCAGGCATATGCCCTGGGAATCGAACTGGTGACCCTTCAGTTTGCAGGCTGGCACTCTGTCCACTGAGCCACACCAGCCAGGGGAGGGGTAGTCTTTAAAGAGCTTCTGCTTAAGGCCCAGTAATACAAACCACTCCTGAGATCAGCGAGCACTATGGACTGGCAATCATCAGCACAAGGTGGGCAAGGAAGGAAAAGTGCAGCAAAAACAAAATACACTCTGATGTGTCGACCAATTATCCTCCACAGAAGCGGGCGCTGAAGACAATTCTTTTCCTAATAATCTCCTGCAAAAACCACAGGCATTCTTTATGCCTCTAAACACCTTCAAAGTGCATTCAAAATTAGGGTTGTGAGTCTGGAAATCTTCCTTTGCTAATTTGTTGTACTTGAATGCCTGCAGAAGCCTTTGAATGGCAAATGCTGTGGGAGGGGCAGTTTCCATGGTGACTCGTCAATGCACCCTTTTTCTTGCACTCACTCCGGTTAGATCTTCATTGCCGAGCTGCTGTGAATGAGAAGGTAACAACGCAGTCACATCTGGAGGGCAAGAGGAGCTGTGAGAGATGCAGCCTTTCTCAGCGCAGCCACGTTCTGAACCCACTGGGGTGGACTGTGCTTGCCGCGCGCCATTTCTTCGCGGTTGCCCTGGCCCCACAGTGGGCAAGTGTATTCGCCACACACTCGACAAAGGGCCAATTTCCTCCCTGTAGGAGGAGAGCTTGTGAATGAATGTGAAAAATACAAAACACAATAAAAAAATTGGGCAAAGGACATAAATAGGCAGCTTATAGAAAAAAAATTAATATGCTTGATCTTATTTATAATGAAGGGAATACTTATTTAAATAAGATTCCATTTTTTAAAAGTCTGATCATGTGCAGTGTTGAAAGAACCCATGATTTTATACCCTTAATGGGAGGGTGAGTTGGCATAATCTTTTTGGAGAGTGAAAGCACAAGTAAAACAATATTTATGGAAGCCTTGTTGAAGCAAATGATTGGGACGGATTAGTCGTTGATACTTCCAGACACGGGACAATGAGAGACAAAAATGAGGTTGGGCTTTCCTCACAACCAAGGAATTGTATGCTCAAACTGCTAAATACTGTTAAAGGATCGTTCCGAAAAAAGGAAGGAGAGGTAAAATCACGACTCCTGCAGGTAGGAAATGAACACAAGGTAAAGGTTTTCTGTTTTGCTTGTAATGGAGGAAGTAGGCGGATGTCTCAGCTGATTCAAAGGAGAAGTCAAAGAAGCACCAGTCCACGCGGAGCAAAGGAACGTGGAAGTGAGCGTGCAAACGGGGGCCAAACTGGTGTTTCCATGGGGCGGGTGAGGCGGTCTCTCCACCTGGCAGAACTGATCTGCATGTGAATTCACAGGAATTATTCTGCACTGTCATCTATGATGGGTGATTGTTGAGTTGCAAAATAGCTCTCACAGAAGAAGGATGAGGAAGGATGAGGGTCTGCTACAGTGCAGAGTTGCACATGGACCGAACCAGTTTCTGTACAAGACTTACATGGTAAGTGCAAGGGGTCCGACAGACTGTAAAATCCTGGGGTCCCAGTGACACATAAAAAAGGACATTCAAGTGTGTGTACATACGTACATGCATATGTTCACAGACACACCGACTGTCCCTTGATGGGGACAGAAGAAATGGGTAATTGTGGCTGGCACTGGGGAGTGGGATCTGAGATGAAAGGGAAACCTACTTTTCATTGTCTGCCTTTGTACACGGCTCGATTTTTTGTTTACTTTTGCCGTGAGCATATATCATTTGTTCAAGAAAAATAAAAGGGAATCTTTCATAAACCTCAGTGTGACAAATAATAAACTAGCGGAATGTATAAATCAAGCATTGCACAAAATAGGAGAAACAGGTGGGAATGTGGCTGTCATGGCAGGGAGAGCCCTTAACCGAACCTCCTCCTGGTTTGGACAATTGAGCAGACAGAAAGTACGGCCTGAAAGGCAGTTTCCAACACGATCTGCATATCAAGAGCAGTTTGGGAGCGTCTTTCCAAAAGCGCTTTTATTTCACACATATGCAAAACAGGCTAGTCTGATGACCTCACAGGACCCACTGTCCAACTTCAACAGTTAACAATTCACGAGCAACGAATTCCCCACCCTTATCCCCCTTTTGATATTGAAGCCAATCCCAGAAATCATATTATTCAATCTGTATTTCCTCCCGTGAGTATCTCTAAAATGTAAGGACTGTCTTTAAAAACCATAACCACAATACAGTGATAATTTTTTAAATAAAAAATTCATTAGTACAATGTCATTATCACACCTAAAAAATAATGGTAATTTCTTAACTTCATCAGAGTCAGTGGTAAAATTTCCAATTGTTTCCTAAATGTCATCTTTAGAAATAGTTTTGTTTGAATTAGGATCTGAATACAGAATACATTTCAATTATTTGATATGTTTCTCTCTTTTATAACCTATACATTACCTGGAGAGCTTCTAGAAAATACTGTTGTCCTGGCTTCATCTTGACAATGTTGAATTTTACCTGAGCCCGGTGTTTCTGGAAAACAGTGACAGTTAAGAAACACACACATGCGCACAGCCTCATAAATAATCAGCTGAACTGAATGTGTCCACTGAGCAATCAGGACAAAATGCTTGTTAACCTTGTTAACCTTCTGCCAGGACCCTGAGGTTGGGCCTCCCCCCACCCCCCAAACTGAGCCAGTGCACAACTACCTAACTTCTACTTAACCTCTCCTAAGAAAAGGCTGGCCTCAGGGCTAAACTATCTCTGCTCTCCTGTCCTACCAGGTCACCCTTGTTCTTGCTAGTCTCACTTACTCCTCTCTGTAAACAAAAATTCTTTTAGCCTAACCCTGGAGAACATATGGTCAGGGCTTCTCCGGACTGCAGGAGTCCTCCTCTGCTTAGTGGCATCGGTGGAACGGTCCCTTTCACCCCTCTCCCCTTTGCAATCATCTTTGCAAAGATGATTACTCCTTACTAAATCTGGATTTCAAAAAACTTGACAATTCCAAGAAATTTTTATATTATTTTTCTCTAGCTTATTATAATATGAAATGAGATTTGAGAACCACTGCTTAGAGGATGTGAACCATACAATTGCAAGGATAATCTAATTTAGTTAGTCTGTGTTCCTCCAGAAAGCAGATTCCGAGGTGAATCTTGGTGCAGATGGTTTATGTAGGAGGTAATCTCAGGATGCACAAGAAAAAGATCAGGGGGAACGACATAGGAAGGGAGAAACGCCATCCAGGATGCACAAATGAGTAGGTTTCCCCTGCCCATAGCTGAAGCTCAGTTCCTCTGGGGATTCTCTGAGGAACAGGTACAATGCACCTTAGATCTGGTCTCTCAAGGAACAGCAAAGCTGGAAACCACTTTCCCTGTCCCTCACTGGTTGAGAATTGTTTCTGACGGTTTTGAGTCGGAAACCCTGCAGGGCAGCTTCAGGTAGGGAAGCAGGGATGTGTGTGTTCTTGAGATGTCTCGGTTCCCCTGCAGCTGCAGGTACACTCAGAGAGGGCTGAGGAGGTAGAGCGCTAGGATCAAGTGCATGTGCTGCTCTATTGAACTTTACACCTACAGAGAGTATTGCTTTAAAAAAAATTCTTGCTAATGCCAGTTGAACACCAAAAGTTGACCATAAAGAATCTTGTATAAAGTCCTCCAAATATCAATTTTAACTAAGATTTGCTGAATACTTACTGTGTGCTAAAGGTTTATACATAGTATCTTAATTTAATTCTTAGGGCAATCATCTGAGGTAGGTATTATTGTATTTCAATTTCACAAATGAAGAAACTGACTCTGAGGTTAAATATTCTGCCTAGGTGAAACAAACAGAAAAAAAAAAAGGATGGATTTAAATCCAAGCCTCCTGACTCAAGAATACAAGCTGTTAACCACTATGGGGTATGTTTCCCAACAGATTTTAATCATAACATGGGAAAACTATTAGTTAATAATAACAATAGTGTAAATGATCCAACAATACCACACATTTGGGGATTTAAACAATTTCTCTACTGAGAAAATGAAAGCAATAAGAAAAACCTTATATGGCAAAATTTATGCATTACGATTAAAACTATGATAAAAGGAATATCATTATAAATAAGAAAGAGTGATATTATATGAATTTAAAATCTTCCCTGGATGGTGTGGCTCAAACAGATTGAGTGCCAGCCTGCAAACTGAAAGGTCCCCAGTTCGATTCCCAGTCAGGCACATGCCTGGGTGGCAGCCAGGTCCCCAGTTGGGGGCGTGCCAGGGGCAACTGATCGATGTATCTCTCACAAATAGATGTTTCTCTCCCTCCCTTCCCCTCTCCCTAAAGATAAATAAATAAAATCTTTTTAAAAATCTTACTCAAAAGGTTAGGAAAACAGCAAATTAACCTTGGGCAATGGAAATAAGGAATGTATACGAATGCCAACAGAGAGGATTTCCAAGTCAGGTCCAGATGGACTAACCAGAACTAAATGTGTCCTCCTATGTGGACAACCAAATACCAGACAAAGCATATGAAATAAGACCCTCAAGTCAGGCAACAAAGGACAGTGATCCCTGATGGGAAATGAGGGATGTGAGCCCAACTTTGAGTTTCCAGGCTACGGTACAGGAAGGGGAACCCAGAGAGAGACTGGTAGGCTCCTTGCGTTGAAGAGAAGAAGAGCCTGGAAGAAAACAAGCTAGAGTTCTCAAGACAGCCCAGCAAAGAGGGGAGACCTGCACACGGACAGAAACCCAGACACCTGGAGAGGGTTCTCCTCAAGTATTTAGCACAATACTGATGATCAGTGAATGTATTTGAGGAAACAACCTGAAGTCAGGGAAAGTATCCAAAAGGGTGAGAGGTTACAATGCCCAGTGATCACACAGAACCAGGAATGGTGCCTGTTCCCACAAGCCAAACTGGGAAACCTGAGAGTTCGCAGGGCACTGAGCACAGCACGCAGAAGAGGCTTGCCATGGTAATGGGAAATGATTAACCCTAAATGAGCACTGTTGAAGTCCCGCCTAACAAATCTTAAAAGCAAGACCCAAAAAGTTCAAACTCTTTCCAAGTAACTTAACAGTATCACAGAACAAAGGTCAGGAGTATTTATAGGAAGACAAATATCCACACCTAACAAAGTAAATTTTACAATGTGTGCCATCTAATAAAAAATTGCCAGGCAATGCAAAGAAGTAGGAAGATATGATCCATAGTGAGGAGACAGATTATTTAGTTGAAAACACCTAGGATTGACACAGATATTAGAATTAGCAGACATAAATATTAAAACAATTATTACAACTCTGAACATATGTTCAAAAACTTAGAGACATGGAAGAAGCAAAAACAAAGATTTAAATAAAGCTTTCAGAGATGAAAATTAAAATGTACGTGGACTCTAGGACAACTTCAAATAGCCTAATATAAATATAGTTGGCATTCCCAAAGGAGAGGAGAGCAAGGGAAAGACAGAAAAATATTTAAATGAATAATAGCTGAAAGTTTCCCAAATCGGATGGAAAAATATAAACCTATATATCTAAGAAGCCCCACATATACTCAAGCACCAAAAAAATTTAAGAAAAATGACACTTAGGTTTATCACAATCAAGTTGCTTAAAACAAATGATAGAGAGAAAATCTTAAAAATAGCCAGAGAAAAAGGTATGCTACACATTGAGGAAAAAGGGTAAGGATGACTTCAGATTTCTTGCTGAAAACAATGCAAGTGAGAAGATAATGGAACAATATCTTTAAGATACTAAAAAGAAAAAAAATTCCTATCATCCTAAAGTTTTATACCCAGTAAAAATATCTGTCAAAAATGAATATGCAATAAAGGTGTTTTCAGACTTGCAAAGGCTGAAAGAATTAATCAGCATTACGTCACACACAAAAAATGTTAAAGGATGTCCCTCATTCTAAAAGAAAATGACCAGTTGGAAATTTGGGTCTACACGAGGTGATAAAGACCACGAGAAATGGAATCTTTTAATGCTTAGCTTGTGTGCACATCTCTGAACTGATATGGGTGCTCAGGCAAAGTCTCATACTTGCAACTTTCCCAGGAGGATTGCCTTTGAAAAATTGAAGCTGTCTTACGCAGATGTACCTGGAAATTATGCTGTTTTTTTACTACCCTGGAAGCCCACAGCCAATGAGTGACTAAGATGGGGCTACAAAAGCTTTTCCTCTTGGCTCAGGGTGGGAAAAATTCTGTTACAATTTACCTTCCAGAGTTTTGCATTGGATCAGGATGAAGCTAGATTTCACTTGAAGCCACATTCTTGCATAGCTCCTTTCTCTTCCCTACTCTGTTTCTCTCACTCCCTGGTCAGATTCTCCTAAGAAGGCTTTAAAAACAAATCATATGTCTATGAACCTCTCTCTCAGGCTCTAATTCTGGGAAATCTGACCTAGCAGAGGTGCTGAGTATAAAGATATTTATACCCAATATAAAGACTGATCAAAAGACATCCATATCAATGGAGCCACACAGTAATCAGGTGAATGGTGATCAAGATGACTGTCCTGTGGATGTACGTTGGGTGTCCTTTTTTTAAGCCACTCTGTTGCTCACTGAATGGGTTCATGTATAAAACTGCCATGACGTCAGCAATGCAGGTCAGGCTTGGACACAAGAATATGGACTTTTTTTCACACTAAGATTGATCTGGCTATTGTCACTGTTGAGTGTATAGTGTGCTCACAGTGAGGGCCAATGCTTAGCCCCTCATGTGGCATCATTCCCTTGAGGGAAAACTCAGACACCTGGTAGTAAGTCAGCTGTATTGGAGCCCCTTCATCATTAGGTGGATAGTAGTTTGTCCACATTGATTTTTTTCTGAGTATGGATTATTTTTCTCTGTCCATTAGCTTCTGCCAGCACCATTATCCATGGATTTATGGCATTCCTATTCACCATCAAGGTATCCCACACAGTGTCGCTTCCAAACATGGAACCATTTTATCATAAATAAATGCAGCAAGAGATCCACCTGTCCTTACCATGTGTCCCAGAATTCAGAAGCAGCTGGTCTGATAAGATGTTGGAATGGTCTGCTGAAGACTCAGTTACCACACCAGCTGGGAGATAACGCCTTGCCAAGTTGGAGTGCTCTTACAGGATATGATTTGAACCAAAAATCAATATACATTGCCTTTTCTCACATGGCAAGGGCACACAGATTGAGAACCAAGGAGTGAAAGTAGGAGGGGTTTATCACAACTAATAACCTACTTGCAAGAGTTTGGCTTTTCATCTTTGTAGCCTGGGCTCCTCTTCTCTAGAAGTCTTAGTTTGCAAGAGTGGAAGGCTTCCATCAGGATACACAACAATGGTTCTATTGAACTGGAGGCATTTCTACACAATGGAGACAGATAATGCTATGTCTGGAATGGGGATTCACCGAGACGCTTCTGAATGCTTGCATGTTCAAAGGGAAAGGTCAGCGTGGGGGAGATGGGTCATAACAACCCCCAAAGGAAGGATTATTGAGGATTGAAACCCATTAAGAATGAAGGCTGGGGTTGCCTCACTGGGCAAAGAATTTTAACCAGCCAAGATTCTGATTGGAGGCAAGGGTTACGTGACATGGGTAGCCATGGAAGAAGGACGTGTGAAATGCCAACAATGGCTTTGTGATCAGATAGGAAGTTGAGAACTTCTAATGTTTTTAATTAGTGATGCCACCCTCCCCACCTTGCTTGTATTTTTTTTTTCAAAAAGAGTTTTGGTGGTGCTTACCTTTATCAATTAATTCAATGGCAACCAGGTTATGAGGAGTCATACCCAGACCCAATGGTGCTGCATATCCCTTGGAGATCCTAGACTTGATGTGGATAAGATGCTAGATAGCATTTGCCCCCCCTTGTTGAGGAGAGGGTGAGAGCATCTTTATTTGTAGGACACATCTTCTGCCTAACGTTTTTGTTGTGTTTGTTCCAGTTTATTGAGAGTGATGCTATTAGCTAGGAATGCCTGAGGCACTCCCCCTGCCCTATTACTCTTAGCAAGCTTCCACACACATTTCTTGTGGCATATCTGAGTGCCACAGGTGGGGGTGGAGGGGGAGGACCTGGGGCTCTGCCTTTATTATGGTCTGAGGGTAGTCTGTGTAGGGTTTCATGGGTTTACTCTTTATTGGCTATTTTAAAGCATAAGAGCAGGAAAGGGGGGGGGAGGGAGAAGCAGGTTCATTCAATCAGTTATCTGGGTTACCCAGGGTTTTCTGAAAGAGGGACCTTCATAGGTGGGGAGGGCCTAATTCCTTTTCTGTTTGTTTTCCTAGTAGCTGTGTCATGTAGCTAGAAATACGTTCACGGATGTCTTTTGAAATGGATGCCTTGTCAATCAAAAGCCTAATGTCAGGCACTCACACTACAGTTTGGTGTTAGGTAGGAGCACAAAGTAATTTCATGAGAGTTAGGTATGAGTGGAAGGATGAGAATAAACGCTGAGTAGAAGAAGGGGTGGACTGTGCTGACCCTGTGCTTTATGCCTCACCCCGTCCCTTCCGTGATTGCTTGGGGCTTGGCCCCTGCAGGCTGCATTTTCCAGACTCTCATGTCTGCTGGACTCTGGCTGGTTCAGCTAATGGGAGGCACTACTGGGAGACTGGAGAAATAGGAAGGAAGGAGCCAGGGAATGTCTTCCTCCTTGCTTCCTCTCTGCTGGATCTCTGGCAGGGGCTGTTCCCTCCATAGTTTAGCTGTGGTACCTACAAAGTCTTGTGTATGTGACTTTGTATGCGTGCTAAGCCTTTGAAATGTGTCTTTGAACTGCTACATTTGCTATATCTGCCAAGAAAAAAAATTGGAGGACACCATTAATTATGCAGTCTCTTAAAGGTGGTTTTCTCTAAGTGGTGGCATTATTGATGAGTTTTTGTTACCCGGTTATTTTTTAAAAGAGAAATATATGCTCCTGACACCTCCATTAATGTTCTTTGATGTGTAGTGCAAACTGTCACCTGGTACTTATTTTCATGTGTTCATAATTGCAGCTAATCAAGCGTTTACCTTTGCATTTACAAGCTCTTACTGCAGATACGTTTTTAGCCATCCTTAGTAAAGAAACATAATTGCAGTAGAAACCATAGAATGAACCTAAGCAAAAGTAAGAGATGAGGATCACCATTTATTACTTAGGCATACTTCCTTTTTTTCTAGCCACATAGAGATCAGGAAGACAAAGCAGCATCTTTTTAGATGCATCTTTTTAGAATTTATGAAGCAGGGAAGCTGTTGGCAGGGAGCCCAAATAAAAACACCGTGGCATTTGCATGTAAAGAAACTGTACCAGTACACTAATTCAACAAATAGGATTATGTACTATTTAATTTGTAAATGTAAAAAACCAAATCAAATGTTTTCATTTCCAAAATGTTTTTATTTCTGTGTTGAAGATAAAAGAGTTACCTTGTCTAGATCAGTCCAGCCTGCCTTTGCCATTCAGAATGTTACTGGTAGCGCGCACAGTGATCTTCAGACTTAGTTGTGATCTTGGTGACCGTCAAGTGCAGCCCTTTAACTTAACAGGGAATTGAGACCAAGTGCTGTGGTAGATGAGTAAGTGGCAGACCTAGAACCACAACCCATCTTCTTGACTCTCCCTTCTTTGCTTCCTGTAAATATTAGTGGTTCTCAAGTGAACAGTGGTGTTTCTTCAAACCACATGTATTCTTCCTCAGCAGCCCTACCCTGTGATTCTTTTATGTCCCCCCCCCACTGAGAATCTTCCACTTCTTAAATACAAATTTAAAATCCAAAATGTACTATGATGATGGTCTCCAAATCATAAGACTAAGCAAGCTGCTCTCTCTTATGAAGTAATCAATTCCATTTTGCAGATTCTGTTCTTTTCACACAGAAAAAAATAGGCGTATAAGATATGGAAATACTGTACCTTCTACATGTCTCTTCTGAACAAATTAGATCACATCTGTATGCTCGGATCTAAAGATAACTTGAAATGCCTGTTCTTAAGAAACCTTGTTTTTGTTTGTTCCTCTGCATCCATCTATTCGGTTCCCAAAGCTACGCAGCAGGCCCAGCATGTCCCCAGGCACTGTGGCCGGGCCCCAGGGGCACCGGTCCTCGCCCATAAGGAGCTGGTCGTCAATGCAGAGGTTTTCAAAGTAGAGGTCAAGAAAAAAAACACGGAAACTCCTACTTGTATTATATTTTTCTGTTTTCAATTTTTATCTTTAACAAAATTGTACATGATTAGAAGCAAAACACTAGCCCCCACTCCTCCATTTCCCACTTCCCAGAGGCCACCACTTCCACTTCTTCACTTCCATATCTCTGAAGGACATGCTTATATTTCTGTATCTTCTTTTTCGGAGCTAGTGATTATCCATTGGCTTCCTGCTGCAGGAAATGAGGACTTAGGTACCTCCCTTTGGCCAGCCTCTCTGTGACAACCTGGTCCTGTCCCCCGCGCAGTCACCCTCAAGAGAGCGCGAAATCTTGTTAACCATCCTGTAATCCAGTCCCTGCCTGACTTTCTCTTACTTTCCTGTAATCTTCCTTTTGTTCTCGCCCAAATTCCAAATGTAGACTAGAAACAGCAAAACTGTCTTGCTCTATAGCATTTCTCAGATCTTGCTTTCTAGCAATGTTGTCAGTTTGGCTCAAATAAATCCTTATAAAAATTCTCTACAGGTTTGGATCTTCTTATGTCGATAGGTATCCTATGGTTTAACTCACTTCTGACTCTGTCTGCCTGGAGATAATGTCAGATCCCACAGGTTAAGGGCTCATTCCACAAAACAACAATCACAAGTCCAAGTCGTCACCCTTGCTTCCAATAAGCTATAAATTGAAGGCTCCCTCAGCACCCTCCTTGGGTTCCATTAATCTGCTAGAGCAGCCCACAGAACTCAGGAAAACAGTTCACTTACTGTTACTGGTTTATTATAAAGGATACGACTCAGGAACCGCCAGATGAAAGAGAGGCATAGGACAAGGTGTGGGGGGAGGGGCATGGAGTTTTCATGCCCTCTCCAGGTACACTGCCTTCCTAGCACCTCCAGATTGATGACAACCTAGAAGACCTCTGAACCCTGTCCTTTTTAAAAAAATCATTTATTTATTTATTTATTTATATTTTTGTAGAGAGGGGAAAGGAAGGAGAAAGAGAGGGAGAGAAATATCAATGTGTGGTTGCCTCTCACGTGCCCCCTTCTGGGGACCTGACCTGCAACCCAGGCGTGTACCCTGACTGGAAATTGAACCGTGACCCTTTGGTTCACAGGCTGGCACTCAATCCACTGAGCCACACCAGCCAGGGGTGAACCCTATCCTTCTGAGTTTTTATGGAGGCTTCATTATGTAGGCATGATTGATTAAATCTTTGGCCATTAGTGATGACCCATACTCCAGGCTCTCTCCCCTATCTGGAGGTCAGAGGGTGGGGCCGAAAGTTCCAACTCTCTAATCACAAGGTTGTTGGTCCCTGGCAACCAGCCCCCATCCTGAGGCTACTAGGGGATTTCTAAAAGTCACCCCATTCGTGTAAACTCAGGTGTGATTAAAAGAGGCTTGTTGTGAATGACAGACCTATCCAAGTCAGCAGCACCTGCAGTGCCCCCTAAGTCGGCTGTAATGTAAACAACAGTAGAATTGGAAGTGAAGCTTATCTTCAGTAGATGGCAGTGCTCACAAAGTAGATATTTGTGGGGTTCCCTCCTCCCCCCCAGTGCTTTAGGTTTAGGTGTTGAACACGGCCTTAGGGTTTAAACACACAGGGTCTGGAGCCCACAGCCTGGATGGGCCTTAGTCCCTCAGCCAGCACCGCACAGGTTGCAGCTGACCGCCTTTAGCAGGGTGGACCATTCAGACTTCTCCAGGTGGAGTCCTTTCACTCAGAAACTGGGATGCCAACTCCTGTTTTTGAGTGCAAGGGAACCTCATTACCAGAGTATTTACTCTAGGGACACCCCAAAATAAAGGTCACCCCAGCATGAAACGTGCAGGAACAAACAAATCCTTATAAGCTAGTCCCCCCTGCACACCTCCCTGGGGTTTAACACTGGCATCCGTCTTCCTCCAGCAATAACGTCAGATCTCTTCACTGTGGTTGCTGCACCAGCCAGTTGCCAAGGGAAATTGCCAGTCTTTCAAAGATGTAGGATTTTACTATGATAATAAAAGGGATGGTGGAGGGCTGATTCAATAATGACTAGAAAGTCTCCAAGCAATGAAGGACTGGCGGGGTTTGTTTGGTTACAAATGAGAAAGAGAAAATCAACAAAGATGATGACATGCTGGAGGCTTCAGAAAGGGATGATCAGAAATTCAGAAAGTTGGGAGAGGTTCCTGGGGAAAAGTGATAAAGCCTTTGATGATTTTGCAAAATTTGCTTTCTTTAAAACCTTGCTGTGAATGTCAAATGAGAAGTGATGTGTCATGTTTTGCTATGTCACAAATTTTTTTCCAGAACAAAGCATGCCCAAAACAGGTCATGATTCCCTTTTTTGTTCTAAGGATTAGTCTATAGTTGTGGTCACAATCAAAATGTAGTTAAACGTAAAATAAATTTACTATCATAATTTTTAGTTCTTTTAAAGATAAAGCCCCGATTCACACTCCCCCTAACTCCTACTCTTTACTATAAAATCTTGCTTCCCATTTAAGTGGATTCACTTCAAGTGACCTTTTCCCAGGACCCATTATCCTCAAAAAGCTTTTTTTCCGAAGCACTCCTTACTTCTATCCTATAAGAGCTTATAGGGCCTCACTAGGGGTGAAAGCATTGTGAAGGTGCTGAGTTTTTGGTTAGTGGAGATTGCAAACCCGGCTCCAGATCACTGGCCCAGTTCCTTCTACAAGAGGGTGAGGTTTCCTTAAGAGAGCTGCCTCTGCTGGTCTCGGACTTGAATCATGGACATGCTGGGTTGGCTCACAGAAGCTACTCTCTGGGCTTCATGAGGAATTCAGCTGCTATGTGACTGGCTGTTCTTCCTTCCTTTAACACTGCAGCCACATTTCTTAAAGTGAATCAATTTATAAAGTGAATCAATTCTTTTAAAAAATATATATTTTATTGATTATGCTATTACAGTTGTCCCATTTTCCCCCCTTTATTCCCCTCCACCCTGCATACCCCCTCCCACCTGCATTCCTTTCAGTTCATGTCCATGGGTCGTACATATAAGGTCTTTGGCTTCTATATTTCCTATACTATTCTTAACCTCCCCCCACCCCTGTCTATTTTCTACCTACTATTTATGTTACTTGTTCTCTGTATCTTATCTCACTTTCTCCTCTTCCTACTGCCCCGCTGATAACCCTCCATGTGATCTCCATTTCTGTGATTCTGTTCCTGTTCTAGTTGTTTGCTTAATTTGTTTTTGTTTTTTAGGTTCGGTTGTTAATAACTGAGTTTGTTGTCATTTTACTGTTCATATTTTTGATCTTCTTCGCCCTTTAACATTTCATATAATAAGGATTGGGTGATGATGAACTCCTTCAAGTTGACCTTATCTGGGAAGCACTTTATCTGCCCTTCCATTCTAAATGAAAGCTTTGCTGGACAGAGCAATCTTGGATGTAGGCCCTTGCTTTTCATGACTTGGAATACTTCTTTCTAGCCCCTTCTTGCCTGTAAGGTCTCTTTTGAGAAATCAGCTGACAGTCTTATGGGAACTCCTTTGTAGGTAACTGTCTCCTTTTCTCTTGCTGCTTCTAGGATTTTCTCCTTATCTTTTATCTTGGGTAATGTAATTATGATGTGCCTTGGTGTGTTCCTCCTTGGGTCCAACTTCTTTGGGACTCTCTGAGCTTTCTGGACTTCCTGGAAGACCATTTCCTTTGCCAGATTGGGGAAGTTCTCCTTCATTATTTTTTTCAAATAAGCTTTCAATTTCTTGCTCTTCCTCTTCTCCTCCTGGCACCCCTATGATTTGGATATTGGAATGTTTAAAGATGTCCTGGAGGTTCCTAAGCGTCTCCTCATTTTTTTTTTTTAATTCTTGTTTTTTCATTCTGTTCTGGTTGAATGTTTCTTTCTTCCTTCCATTCCAAACTGTTGATTTGAGTCCCGGTTTCCTTCCCATCACTGTTGGTTCCCTGTATATTTTGTTTTATTTCACTTTGGGTAGCCTTCATTTGTTCCTTCATTTTGCGACCAAGCTTAATCAGTTCTGTAAGCATCCTGATTACCAGTGTTTTGAACTGTACATCTGATAGGTTAGCTATCTTTGTTGCTTAGTTGTATTTTTTTCTGGAGCTTTGATCTGTTCTTTCATTTGGGCCATTTTTTTCCCCTCAGGTGCGCCTGTTATGTAGTGAGGGGCAGAGCCTTAGGTGTTCACCAGACCAGGGCAACCCATGTCGCTGTGTTGTGACTATGTGGGGGATGGGTCCAAGAGGGAACAATGCCACCTGCTCTACTTTCTGCTGGTTTTCAGTCATTTCTCTCGCTACCCACAAGCAAACTGAGCCTTTCTGGTGCTGATTCCCAGGTGGGTGGGTTTGTGTACATTCTAGGACCCTGTGGGTTTCTCCAACGAACTCTCCTTTGAGTCTGGGAGTATCTCCTAGCACCTCAACCCCTACAGGTGTTTTCAGTCAGAGATTTGAGGCTTTATTGGTGCTGGAACCCTGGGTTGCAAGGTCTGTCTTGCTCCCCATTTGTTCCTCCCAGCTTATCCATGGGAGGATGTGGGACTGCCCAGTCCACCAGCTGCTGCCTTGCTGTGCGTCCTCTCCACTCAGATGCCCGTCTCTGCCCCTCCTACCAGTCTGGATGAATGTTTCTTCTTTCACTCCTTGGTTGCTAGACTTCCACATAGTTCAGTTTTCTGTCAGTTCTGATTTTGTTTTGTTTTTTTAAATTTGTTGTTGTCCTTCTTTTGGTTGTGTGGGGAAGCACAATGTGTCTACCTATGCCTCCATCTTGGCCGGAAGTCCGAATCATCTTTAAAAGTGTGGAAGTTCATAGTAATCACAGTGAAACTCCCTCTTTTATGGGAGGAGGTTGTTGAAGCAAAGAATCCCTCCTTTTTTGGAACAAGATTAGGATAACCCTTTTCTCTTTATCCCTAATTTATACATATTTAATATATTTATTTTATAAATTGGGTGGCAAGGGTGGAAGCAGGAGATCAGTTAGGAGGCATTGCAATAACAGGAGGGATTGGTGGTCACTTACACCGAGGAGGAAGCAAAGGAAGTGTTAAGATTGATTGTCTTTGAAACTAGACTCAATGTTTCCCTTGATGCATTGGATATGTGATTTGAAAAAAAGAGGAATAAGGGATGATTCTTGGTTTCTTGGCTACTGAAAGGGTTGAGTTTCCATCAATGGACATGAGGAAGACTCTGGTTTGAGCATGAGAAAATCTTAATTTAGCTTCGGATAAGTTCAAGATGTCTCCTCTACATCTCAGTGGAGATATCAAATAGGCTATTGAAAATATGAGTTTAGAGATTAGGTGAGAGTTATAGGCTGGAAGTGAAAATTGATTGTCCTCAGCAGATAGACAGTAGTTGCTAGATGAGATCTCCAGAGGTGGTAGGGAAGAGGCCCAGGAAGGAGTCCAGGGGCACGGACATGTTAAGGTCTTGGGGAGAGTAGCAGGACAGAAAAGTGAAGAATGAGAAATGGCTGCGAGAGAGGTGGGAAGGGAGCCAGAAGAGCATGGTGTACATATATGAAAAAGAAGTGCATATAAAAGGAGACAATGATCAGCTGTGTCACAGGCTGCTAAATGATCAAAGATGTGGACTGGGAAGTGGTCATTGGGTTTGGCAACGTGGGCCTCACTGGTGAGCTTACCATGGAGGCAAAAGCCTGATTGGAATACGTTTCAGAGAGAACAGGAGGAAAGGAATCGGGGGAAGCAAGAATAGACAGTCCTTTTGCTGCAAAGGTAAGTAGAGAATTGGGGCAGAAACTGGCAGGGGAAGTGGAGTCAAAAGAAAGTTTTGTTTTGTTTTTCCAACATGAGGAAATGATAGCATGTTTGTGACCTGGTAAATAGAAATGCAAAAGAAAGGAGGGAGAAATGATAAAGCTGCATCTCTAAAGCTACAAGAGGGGATGAGACTTGTGCAAGTACAGGGCTGGCTCTAGACAGGACCATGGAGGTCCTTCCAAAGCAATAGGAGGTGTCTGGGTAGCTTCTGGGGCATAACACACCATCCTAAAACTTAGTGGCTGAGTGGGTCAGCTAGATGGTTGGTTCTTGTCTGGGAAGGCCTGACTGATCTCTCCTGGGCTTGCTGTGGTCAACTGGTAGATTGGCAGGAAGGTGGATTATCTGAGATCATCTTTTTGGCACTCATGTGTCTTTTGTATACCTGGCAATTGTCTGGCTGTCAAGTGGGGTGCCTCGTGTGTTTCCACATGGCCTCTTATCTGCTGAGAGGCTGACTTGAGCTTGCTCACGTGGTGGTTTCAGATCTCCATGCTTAGCAAGAAAAGGCAAGCCCCAATGTGCAAATATTTCTCAGGTCTCCTTTTGCATCACATTTTCTAATGTCTTACTGGCCAAAGCAAGTCATAGGCCAAATCCAGATTCAGGAATTAGAGAAATAGATTCTACCTCCTCATGGAAGAAGCTGCATAATTACATTGCAGTGGGACATGGGTTCAGGGAGGGGAAGAATTTGTGGCCATCTTCGCAACTTTCTATAGGAGAGAAGGCAGTGAATGTGAACACAGATGCCAACAGGTGGGTGGGTAGATGTAATGTGAGATTCTGGGGAAATTCTCTTAAGAGTACTTCAGTTTTCTTGAAGGTGAGGTCTCATGCTGAAAGCCCATGCCAGGCTGATATTGACTTACTAAGCTGCCAAGAGAACTGGGTCTTTATGGCAGCTTGTTAGAGCCCACCTTTAGGGAAAATGTTTCCTGGAAGCCACCTACCCAGGAAGCCCGAGATTCCTACAAAGGGGGTTCATTGGAAAACTGGTGGCTGATGTCATGGAGCTTGACAGCAAGATGTACCCATCCTTGAAAAGGACAGTCTTCCCAAGCTGATTAAAATATCCTATCTGCTAGGCACCCCCGGCTCTGGGTAATGCCACATGGACGCTGCTGCACGTGGCCCTTTGACTGTGTTTCTCCGTGTCCCTCTCTACTCCACGTGTCACCGGCGAGGTTGCAGTGGACTCCTGTTCTTCCTGCTGTGCTCCTGGGGGCCATTCTGACTGTTCAAACATATCCCTGCCTTTACCTGTTGAATCTTATTAGTTTAACAGCCAGTGTTCTAAGAGGTATTTACACTGGGTTTTTCTTTCTTTGATTGTATAGATTTTTTCAGACCTTTGTTTCTTCTGGATTTATAGTACTCCCCTATAATTTAATGAAATCTCATTTAGTGCCTAGAAGCTTCTGTTGCCCTGGTTTTATGATCAATGCATGATTTGTTTCTTTTAGTAAAATTAATTCCTTTCTTCTTTGGTACAAAAGTATTTAATTGGACACTAGTACTTTTAGAGGGAGGAAAAGAGCCAAGGTCATCTTTATGGACTGATTGTCTCTCTACCTCCAAATTAGTATATGGAAGCCCTAACCACAGCCAATATGATGGTATTTGGAGGTGGGGCCTTTGGGAGGTAATTTAGTTTAGGTGAGGTCATGGGGGTGGGGCTTTATAAGGGGATTAGTGCCCTTATAAGAAAAGACCAGAGAACTTTCCCTCCCCACCCCTACCACCAACTCCCCTTTAGCTAGAAGGTGGCTGTCTGCAAACTAGGAAGTGGGCTGTCATCAGACACTGAATCTGCCAGGACTTTGACCCTGGATTTCCCAGCCTCCAGAGTGGTAAGAAATAAATTGTTGTTTAAGCCACCAGTTCTATGGTATTAGTTATAGCAGGCTGAACTGGTTAAAACAGTCAGCATAACTCTGAGACACCTAAACGTGGCATGACCTGGCTGAGAACAGGCGAGACACAGTTTTGCCTCAGTGCCTCTAAGAGGCGCTTGAGATGCACTTTTGGGAGGTCTCACTTTGCTGATTTTGGTAGCCTTGGTCCTGGATTCTTCCATGAGTGAGACTCCTAGGAGTGTCCCAGGTCTGGGGTCTGTTGCCCCTCACAAAGCCCCTCAGAAGGGTTTCTTCTGCTCTCATGGCCACCCCAGGAAAGTAGATCCCCAAGCGCTTGGGAGTCACCATCACCCCCAACAAACGCAGTCACAGGTGATGTGAGGCAGAGAACTGCCTGGGGAGATGAATTCTTCTTTCCTTTTCTCATCACAACCCTTTTCTCAGGTTGGATAGGACATGTACATCATTAACCACTGGGCCTGAGAATCAGTCAACTCTACGTGTCCTTGAAAATGAAGAGAAAGCGCTGAAGTAGAGTCAGGCTCCACACAGGCTGTGTGATGCTTGGCAAGTCCCTTAACCCACCTGTGCACTGGTCTCCTTGTCTCTAAAATAGTGACTGTGCCCCTCTGCGGGGGGGAGGGGGTTGCTGTAAAGATTAAATGGGATTAAAGGTGTGAAAGAATTTGTACACAACATACTGACTTCGAGGATATTTTTGCTCTTTAAAATAAATCAGGTAGAAGGTAAAGGGATTCCCCTTTTTCTTGAGACATGAGTCATTTATGTAGTGTGCATGAGCAGGAGAAAGGTATAGTGGGAAGCTGACTGTCAAGAGGGGAAGACAGATCAGCCAGAGAGAGGCAGGTTGTCTGTAAAGACAGGTAACAGAAGGCAGCAGTTATATTTAGTAAAACTATAAGCCTCGGGGAGAGCAGTGTGTTATCTGTCAGTGTTTCGAGGCACAAAAGCACAGAGCACCCTTGAGGAGGATTGAGCGTTGAGCTGCGTGGGGGACTTGGCCACAGCCAGTCCTGAATAGATTGAAATCCGGGTCTTTACTCTGTGATTTAACCGTGATGGATCAATTTATCAGGCATCAGTGAAAAGCTTTACTGATAAAGGATGTGTGGAATGCAAAGGATGTGTTGGATTCTCTTCCTGTACTAGAGGATCTTGGGGAGAACAGAATTGTGAGACAGCTGGAAATTATTTGCAGTCTAAACCACAGACTGCAAATTCAACTGCTCACCAGGACCCAGCAGGTGATGTAGCCAAGGAAGCCCACCAGTTGTAGGGAAAGCAACAGCATAGAAGCAATATAAAGGGCATTGACCTTAATGTGGGCGCGAGTGTAGGGAGTAAAGATGGAGGCAGGCAGTGTGTGTCCTGTCAGAAGGGGCAGCTTCAGCCCAGCTTCCAAGCTGCCTGGTGAGAATGCGTTCCCACATCTTTGGTTTGGTCAAAAGAACTAAGAAATCCAGATGTTAATATGGAATTTTGCAATTTTTGTAAATTCTCAATTAATTTTTAAAAATTGCAAAAGACGTGTCTGCAGTTTTCTTTCTGTGATCTTTGCAAACACATGGTGGTGAGTGGAAAGCTGGGGAAGCTCAGAGAAGAGAAGAGAGAGGTTGGGGGTGAGTCTGGATCCTGGCCCTGAAGGATGGGTCCTTGGGCTGGCTGGAGGGCAGGTTCCCAGCTCCCCCTGGGCAGAGGGCAGGATGCAGACAGAGGCTCTTCTCCCCTGCACACTTCTGTAGCCCAAGGACCGTCCCTGGCTTGGTCAGCTTCCCCCTCTTGACAGATGTTTCCCTTAGGGGAGCAGTGGTGGGCTGTGAGGAGGGGAGTCTTTCCTTTGTTCAGGTTTCACAGTAGGGAATTCTGAAAGTGATTCAAGGCAAAATTTTCTAACGTTTGGAGAGTATAAAAATAAAAAGAGTTTCCCTCCCTCCCTTCCACTCTCCTCCATTTCCATTTCTAAGAGGTAATTTCTGATAACATTTTTCTGCTTGTCATTTCAGAAATTTTCTAAGCATATGAGACAATATACATCATGTTTTCCTTCCCCCTGTATGCCCCTGCCCTCCGCAGATAGAGGAAAGACGTGATTGGCCATCAAGCAGAGAGCAGAGGCCCACCTTTGCCGCTTTATATCTGCAGTGTCTCCTGCTTAGAAGGCCTTTCTCGTCCTCCTCATCTTGCATTAATGCCTCTGATGCCTCGAAAGGCCACCCAGTGTAGTGACAAAGAACACAGACCCTGAGTCAGACTTTCTGGCTCCATGTCCCGGATCTATCTATTACCAGCTCTAATTCTAGCTCGGTTACTCAGCCTCTTCATGCCACGATTTTCTCATCTGTCCGAGGGGATTAAAAGTAGAATCTGTCCCCCAGAGCCGTTATGGGGAATGAATACATTCAAGCCTATGAAGGGCTTAGGCAGGATTTGGCATAAAGAAAGTGGTACATGTGTTTACTATTATTATGGTTCTCAAAGGTCGAGCACTTGTTTCCTTTCTGGTAGGAAATTTGCTCAATTATCCCTAATCTCAGCACCTAAGGCTGGTGTACAGGTGCCACACCCCTCACTTTTTCACATCTCTGCAGAGGCCTCGCAGGAAGAGAGCTGGGGCAGGAACGCACGTGCCGGGCCTCCGTGTCTGTGGCCTGCTCTGCCCCCTGTGGCAGAGGTCAGTGAGGTACAGCAGGGAGCCCGGGACCCAGTTGCTCTTCCCTTCTCATGCCTCTGGTGAGAGAGAAATTGAGTGCTTTTCTTGCTTTGAAATATTCTTTATGTCTCCAGAAGGTGCCTTGCCAAAATTTAGAGCAGTTTTAGAAACTCCACCAGCATCAGAGCCCTGAGGGCGGCAGTGCTCGGCACTTCTGTCCCCAGGGAGCCTCTGAGCTCATTTCAGTAAAACTTTAATGCCTGGAAGTCAATTAGAGTGGAGAATTCTCCTGTAATCAAAAGAGGCAATGCTTTTATTGGAAAGGTGCAAACTAGAGGGGAAGGATGACAGTGGTATGAGACTCTGTAAAGCTAATGGCTCGGACCAGGAAGATCATTTGGACAGAGTCAGGCCATATCTACCCGGCATCAAGGCAAGGGTGGGGGGCGGGGCTGAGGAGTGGGCAGGGTGGGGGAAACAGGCTGTAGGGGCTGCCTTCATGATTATCTTTAGAGCGAGCTGAAGAGTTCCCAGACAGAGGAGGTTTACCCCTTGACTTTCTTGGACTGCCCATCAGATGCACGAGGTGAGGGTTACTTCCTATCTCTCATTTCATGGAGGAGGAGCTGGAGTTCAGGAAGGTTAAGATGGCTCTGGAGTTGAAACCCTAGCTTGTCTACTTCTTTTCGGAAAGCAGAGCTGGCTGGAGTGAGGAGTGTGAATGTGAACGGAGGGGAAGGCGCTGTTCGCTTTAAGCACGTGCTTTAAAACTGGCACCTTCTCATGGCCCGTTAGTTCCGAAAAGCTGCTAGAGGAAGCCGTGTGGCATTCATTACTTAAACAGATGCAGAGGTGGTATGTGTCTGTTCCAGCTGCTGCTGCATAACAAATCGCCCCAAAACTGTCCTCCAACAACCATTGTACCATATTCATGGGTTCTGCAGGTCAGGAATTCAGGCAGGGCAGTGAAAAGTATGGCTTTTATGATCCATGATGTCTGGAGCCTCAGCTAGGAAGGACACATATGCAGCAAGGTCACTTAAAAGTTGGGGACTGGCGTCTTCTAAGGGTCCACCTGGCTAGATGTCCAGATTGCACAGCACATGGCTAAACAGTTGATATTGGCTGTCAGCCGGGAGCTCAGCTGGGGCTGTTGAGCAGAGCACCACATGTGGCCTTTCTAGCACAGCAGCCTCAGGGGATCTGGTGATCTTACCTGTATATGGAGGCTGACTTTCCCCAGGGTGAGCTTCCCAAGAGAACCAGGCAGACCTTTTCTGCCCTAGCATCGTTTCCAGCTCCCTCTATGGGTGGAAGCAGCCACAAGCCTGCCTAGATTCAAGGGAAGGGACATAGAGCCCCACCTCTCAATAGTGCCGAAGAATATGTAGCCGTTGTTTTTAAACACCACCGTATTGTCTCATTCCTAATATTTTAGGAAGTGTAGCTGGGGTTGGCAGGTGCTAGAATCCTGCCTTGGATTCTTTGCCACTCACTGACTGTGTGACCTTGAAGGAGCCATCTAACTCATCCAAATTTCTGTTTTCTCCTTTATAACATTATTTATTACAAGCTAAATAAACCTTTAGGTACATTTTTGTCACTTATAAAATATCTTTCATGTAGCTGTCCTATTAAACTCCAGAGAGGTTTATTATAAGGGATTAGAATAGTCCCAAGCTGTTGGCAGAACTCTTGCTGGGCAGAAACTTGGGGACAGCGGAGGGAGAAATGGCGAGAGGGTATTGAGAATGATGGTGGGGAGACAGAGTACGGTGGACAGAGGTGAGGGGGGGTGTGCCTGTCTGAGGCAGGCAGAGACTGGAAGGTGATCCCAAAGGGCAGTGTGAGCTGCAGGGACGCCACCGCTGCCCAAGACAGGAAGAGAACTGCAAGAAGGAGTGAAGTAGTCCGGGAACTTGATGATGGAGACGACAGGATATGCACCTGGCCAGGGAGATGGGGCGATGAAATTGCCTAGGCTCAGAACGTGAGAGAGAGACAATAAGCAGAGGAAGGAAGAGCCTTTCTCCCTTCAGTGTCCTGTATGGCTCAGCCCAGGGCTGGATGCATTTCAAAGGCGGGCAGCAAGGCTGTGGACTAACGGGCAGGCAGGGCTGGCTTCCTGTGTGCTTGGAGCTGGGGCATGGTCCTCTGTGAAGAGATCTCCTTTTCAAGGATGGGCCTGGGGCAACAGCACACCTTGGCTTTGCATTTTTAAGGTAAGACTCAGTAAATCGGATCAATTAGCCTTCACTGAAGTGTCAGTGCCCAGACTGAGTTGCTGGTTTCCACAGGTGGGCCATCTTGGGGGTGAAGTTGCAGCCCTTTGGATTACGTGGGCAGGTATCTGCTTCCTTTGTGTGAAGCCAACTCTTGGGAGCCAACTTTTGGGTCTCAGAATGTCTTGGGGAGATCACTACCTTCCTCACTATTTCACCCACATTCCTTGGGGAGCCTCTGAGAGGGTTCAGGCACCGGGAGAGACCCTGTCACTGTGGAAGAAGCCATAAGTTAGGAATGTGGACCTCAGGCATGCCTGTGCTGTCAGCCAACTCTGCAAGGTGACAGTGACTCCTATAAAGACAGGACAGGTGTGTGTGTGGGGGGGTGGCAGAGGGAGAGATGGGGGAAGGGAGGGAGAGAGAAGAAGAAAGGAGAGGGGAAGAGAGGAGAGGACAAAACAGAAGAGGAGGGAGAAAGGATGGATGAATACCTGGGATGCTAATTTTCTCATCCTCCTGGGAGTGCACCCAGCCTCTCTTTTACCATGCATTAGTCTCTATGTTTTAATGGGTAGTTTCACATTAAAATTGTTTTGTATGGTGGGGCTGGGAGGGCAGAGCCTTGTGTTTCTCAGTTGGACGTGTCTCCTTTCTGTTGGCCCTGCTGTATATGTGGAGGTGTGGAAGGATGCCTCCTTGACCACCAGGCAGGCAGTGGTCCCATAGCTGGACGATGCCAAGTGGCTCTGTTGATCCCAGCTTCAGGAGACTCAGTGCAAGCCTGGAGCAAGAGTCTGGACCACAGTGCCACTATCACAGGGTTGCTAGGACTCCAGTCAGTTTTTCCCCAGAATTGCACGGGTTTGGTGGTTATTTCAATCACTCCTTGCCCTATGTTTACTCCTTCCCAAAACACTTCATCCCTGACTCAGAACCACTGAGTCCGGCTGCTTGCCCTGTCCCCAGCCCTGTGTCCAATCAACACTTGGAGGAGAGTGAGAGAAAGGGAGGAGAGATGCTTGCATTTTAACACTGACTAGTAGCCTTGGTTGATTTCTTTTACATCTTCAGCTTGGATTTCCTCTTCCTTCTGTTGATCACTTTCCCATTCATTAACTCTGGTGGGCTCCTCCGTATGTTCAGAACCCCACGAAGAAGTCTGTGGGAATTTTGACAAATATGGCAGAAGCAGGGTCTGCTCCGCCCAGCTCCTCCTTCAGTGGGGAACACCCAACTGAAGTCCATTCCACACATCAGGAATCACTGCCTTTGACCTGTTCGTATGTCTTATAATCGGACCATTCTGCTCCAACCCAGCCTACTCTCCCCCGCCTTTCTGCTGGCTGTGCCCTCTGACAGCCTGCTGGCTCTGTCTGCACTGCCTTCCGCCACTGTGTGGACAGTGTGGGGGCCCCCAGGAGGGCCCCTAGTGATCCTTGCCTCCTGGTACCATGTCCCCGCGTGGTTCCCTCTCACGCTGAATAGAGCTGATCTGTGCAACCAACAGGATGTCATGGGAATAACGGAGTGTGACTTCTGAGGTGAGGTTGTAAGGGATATTGTGGCTTTTGCCTTACTCCGCAATCACCTGTCTGGAGTAAGGCAGCTGCCATGTTGTGAGGACACGCAAGTCAGCTGGGGAACCGAGCAGGTGGCGAGGAGTGGAAGTTCCCCACCAACGGCCAGAACAGCCTGCCGGCCAGTGAGGGGGCCGCTTGGGAAGTGGATCCTCCAGCCCCCGCCAACATCTTGACCTCAACCTTGGGGGAGACTGTGAGCCAGAAGCACCCAGTGGGTCACTCCTGAACTCCTGACCCACAGAAACTCTGCAGTAATAATAGTTCACTGTTATTTTAAGCTATGAACTTTTGTGATCATTTCTTACATAGCTATAGATGTCTCAGACAGACTTTTAAACCACCAGTCTCTTTTACCTGAAGTTTTCCCCGTCGCAGAAACTGGCAGCTCCATTTACTCCGTGGTTCAGTCCAAAACCCAGGACTCAGACCTTCATTCTTGTCTTCCTCTCACACCCCACCTCAGCAAATCCTTTAAGGCAGCTTTTCCTTCAAACTATCACAGATCTGTTGCTCTTCTCCGTCTCCACTGCGACCAAGCCACTGTCGCCCCTTGCCTGGACTCCTGACATAGTGTCTTCACTGGTATTTCTATGCCTACACATGTCTCCCACATCATTTCTCATGAAAGATTATTTTTTAAAACCCAGGCAATGTTAACTGCTCTGTCCAAGCCTTCCAGTGGCGAATGCCACATCTTAAAGCCCCAAATCGTCAGCGTAGCCTGGAGGTGCCCCACGCTCCAGCTTCTGCCCGGCACTCTTTCTTATCTCCTGCCACGCTCAGCTCTGGCCACACTGGCTTCCCCACTGCCCCACGACTATGCTCCCACCCCAAGGTCTTTGCATTTCCTGTGACCTTCCAGGCCTGCTCCGCCTCAGACCTTTGCCCGTCTTGTTCCCATGCCTTGTTGAGTGCTCAGCACAAATCGCACCTTCTCAGAAAGGCCTTCCTTGACGCCTCAATATAAACACCTCCGTTTCACCATCTACTTCCTTGCCTTTACCACTGAGGTAACCTATCGGAGCTAGGGTGCTTAGGCTGCAATCAACGGAAACCAACTCTTTCTGCAATTATGGGAAAACAGGGGGAGCTCATGTGATTGAAGGTGATGTCGAAGGGCAGGAAGAGGTAGCTGGTGGTGTCCAGCTGACCCGGTGGAGGAGCCTCAGTTGAAGAATAAGCAAATGCAACTTGCAGGCATGCAGTCCGAGAGGGCTGTCAGTGAGGAGGACGGCTGGCCATAAAGCAAGACTCAGGGTTTCTCCCATGGCGGGGGGCAGGGGGGAGCTTGGAGCAGGATGGCTGCTGTGGAAACCCTCCCGAAGCAGTTGGACTAAAAAGAATTAGAACTGCGATGAGCAGCACTTTATTTTACCCATTCTCCTGGGAATAAATCTATGAACTAATCATTATCTTCACCAGAGGCCCATTTAGAAAAAGGACATTTGAAAAAGTGCACAGAACTGAAGATGTTTGTAATGAGTAAGTTTATCTCCAAGTAATCTGTTTCTGACTTCCTGGTGGGTGAAACCCAACACAAGCTAGCTTAAGTGGAAAGGGGTTTTGTTTTTTTAGGTAGAGATAGGTCATTCTCTCGTGAAACCACAGGACTGTCACGATGGCCAAGAGACTAGAACCAGAAACTTCAGCGTCCTTAGCAACCCAGAGGGATTATTACTCTGTTTCTCATAACCTCCCTATGAGGTAGGGGCTATTCCTGACCCATAGATGAGGAAACAGAGGTACAGAGAGGTTAAGTAACCTTGCCTTAGAGTCACACTCTGTCTTGCTTCTAGGTTAGGAGGGCCCTCATTTGTCCTGGCACAGTCCGAGGGGGTTTCAGAATTTCCTTGTTCATTCCTTAGCTACTTTCTTTCCCCATTCAAATGAGACTCAAGCTCCTGGCCCAGGGGAGGGCAGGCTGAAGAAAGCCCAGTACCCACTGAACCTCCATTTCACAGGGCACGGTAGCACCCTTCCTCAGTGCCCAGTGTCCTGCACCCTTTGCTTGAGGCCAGAATATTGAGGAATGGCTGGACGACTCTGGGCAGGGTGACATGGAGCAAAGAATACCGACACTCTGGTGTGGAGGAGGAATCACCGAGGCTGTCTAATCCAGGAGCCACAAACCCACACGCTGCGAGAACCACTCAGGTACCATAAACAAAATAAGCAGTTCAGCAGGAGTGGGGAGGGCTGTAGCTAATGGTCCCGTCTAAAACCGCCCTGCTTCTACTCAGTTCTGGCTTGCTCTGCATGTCAGACTCGTGCCCAGCACTGTCAGATTCTGGCTTCTCTTGAACACCCTTCTCCTACCTCCTGCCTGAGGTTGTTGTGACAGTTAAATGAAGTAGCCCACAGAAAGTGCTGGGAACATGTGTCCGGCATACGGCAGAGCCCTCAATATATGTTGGTTGCTATTATTATTACAGCACTTCACAGATGTGGAAGCCGAGGCCCGGAGTGGGCTCCGCCAAGATCACAGTGAGTGGTAGATGTCACGTGACAGCCAGGCTCCTGATGCCGGGCAGCGTTTTTGCCTCCTCGTTTCCCTCTCCTGCCCCCACCCCTCTCCAGACCCATCAACCATCTTCACTGTGTAGCAGGACACATTTTAGGTATCTTTTGGGCCGTATTTCTGCTGATACCCTACTTTCAGAGAAACCTCCTTAATAAAGGAAACCTTTTTCAAAGCTTGTTCCAGTAGAACAATCCACAGGGTTCTTTTAACTCTCTTTAGGTTAATAAAGGAGTAGCGGCTTTAAAGGAGCTCCCTGCCTTGCTCTATTAGCTCTGTGGGGCTGTATTACATAAACCCAGACTTTTCCATTTGTCAGGGGCTCACCTACTATTTACCCAGGGCCCATTAAGCCATTAAGGAAAAAGGTGCCTTTGTAGGCCAGGACGATTTGCACACTTTGTTAGGGGCAAAACTAATTTCTTCTTGCTCTGTGAAAAATGTCCTTTGCACTCATTAAAGGTTCCAGGAATCCTGCATCCTGAGCTGTCCAGGTGCTGTTTCAACAGAGCAGGCAGCAGGGCCACTATTTCCTCCTGAGCACTTGGCCCCTTGCTCCTCACGGCCCCAAGCAGGGCCTGGTGTCGGCCCGGCCTGTAATTTTGTCTTGCCCTCGTCCCCATGGTTCTGAGTTAATGCTCCCTCGCTCTGCACTCCCTGTCAGATTCATCCTACTCCCTGGAAGGTATGACGCTCAGTGGGGCCACTCCCTGTCCTTTGTGTTTTTTGGACTGGAGTTCTCTCCATAGACGGCCCTGTTGCTGGCCTCATCCTTTACCTCACCACGGTCACTATGGCACTTGACCTCAATAACCTGCCATCAGTCAGATGGCCCACTGCCCTTTCTGGAGACCATGGATGAAGCGTACAAAAAGGGATTGCAGATGGATCCCTAAAGGCACTGACCACTGTAGGGCTGGACCCAGCAGGCACTAGCTCCCCTTTGTTTTTAGTTTCTCTGTGCTGACAGAGCTCTCATTTATATCACAGATAACTCTAAGCCATTCTCCAGGTCTGTTTTCCTGAACTACTTCTTGGAGATGTAATTAAGGTGCAAGGGCAGACAGTCATACTCTTTACATCTGTCTATCAGGTTGGGAGTGACATTCCTGGGTTATAAGAATTTCCAACTCCAGCCCTGGCCGGGTAGCTCAGTTGGTTAGATTTTGTCCCAAATACTCCGAGTTTGCAGGTTCAATCCCTGGTCAGGGCACATACAAGAAGCAACCAATGAGTGCATAAATAGGTGGAACAACAAATTGATGTTTCTCTCTTCCTTCCTCTTTCTCTAAATTCAATAAATGAAAAAACATTCTTTTAATAAAACAAAAAAGACTTTCCAACTCCAGAGACAGCTTGTCATCATGTAGTTGATGAGCGTAGAGGTTTTACAGATGAGGAATTTATGGAGTAAAATAAGCTGTAATCTTGGAAACTGTAACACGCTAATGGCAGATGTCTGTTTCTTAGCAAGTTAGTTTAACATGCCTGCACTAGTTTAAAGTTAATCAACACTTTAATCCCACTGAACTAGACACTACAAGGATTTGAGAATGCTTTATCTCCCTGTTATCCAGGACTTTATTTCTAGCCTACTTTTTCACCTTTCAAATTAGCCATTATTGTTACTGTTACTGTTACTAATTTTAAAGTCAATGTTCGCTTAGCTTTACCCACACATTAGCATACCTTTACTCTCCATCCTCTCATGTATCTCAGACTTTCCACCTAGGAACGTTTTTCATCAGCTCGAGGTATTACTGTTTGAATTTTCTTTAGTGAGAATCTTTGGTGATAAACTTTTCTTAGGTTTTGTCTGAAGTTATCTATATTCCACTGTTGTTTTTAAAAGGTAGTTTTGTCAACATGGAGTTTTAGACTGACTTTTTTTCTCTTTCGGTACAATGGATACTTTATTCTCTTCCTCTCTGGATTCCTTTATTGCTGTTGAGTTGCCAGCCATCAATTAAATTGTCATTCATTGGTATACGATCTGCCTTTTTGCCATGGCAACTTTCAGAATCTATTTGCTTTGGAGGTTCTGAAAATTTTATAATTAAAAAAATTTATTTTTGTCTTTCTTTGGATTTATAGAGCTTCTTAGACTTGAAGATAGATGTTTTTCTGAGAATTTCATCACTATTATAATATATTTTGAGTATTGTCTTTCCTTTTTTTCTTTATTATTTCCTTTTTGAAACTTCAGTTTAGACTTACCTTAGACCTTAATTTGTCCCACAAGTCTCTTAACCCCTCTTAGTTATTTTGCATCATTTTGTGTTTCTGTGCTGCACTCTGGTCTAATTCCGTTGTATTTATAATCCAATTAAAAAATCTTATCTTCATATGTGTTTAATCTCATCTATCATGTTTCTAATTGCAGTTGCTAAATATTTTAATTTCCGGATATTCATTTGTTTCATTTAAAAATTGCTAAGTTCATTCTTTGTAGTCTCTCATTCCTCATATTTTTAAGCTTTTCTATTAGCTCTTAAACTTTCTGATAATTCTAGTGCCTAAAATCTTTATGTCATCTATTGCTTCAGTTTCTCACTCACTGTGACTTATTTCCTTGTATGTTTTGTGATTTTGATTATAAACTGCTAAGTTTTGTTGAAGCCTCATTGCTTGGCCCTGGATCAGAGTGGAATTCCTCTGGGAAGAATTCGTGTTTGCTTCTGCCACCCTCCTTGTAGAGGCAGATTTTACTTCTTACTTACCTACATCATGGGTGTAAGCCCCTTGATGTCCCAGCTTTGCACAGCAGACTGCTCTTAAATATCCCACTTTATTTATTTTTAATAGTTAACCTTTTTTAAAAAAAGATTTTATTTCTTTTTTAGAGAGAGAGGAAGGGAGAGAGAAAGAGAGGGAGAGAAATATTAATGTGCAAGTGAAACGTTGATTGGTTGCCTCTCACTAACCAGGGACCTGGCCTGCAACCCAGGCATGTGCCCCAGCTGGGAATGGGACCAGTGACCTTTTAGTTCACAGTCTAGCACTCAGCCCACTGAGCCATACCATCCAGGGCTAAACATACCACTTTAAATGGGCCCCAGGCTTTCTGTCTTGCTCCACACCCCATGAAGCCATCCGATGGAACATAAGGTCTCCAAGACTTGGCCTTTAGGGAAAAGCTGGTTCTAACACTCTTTTTCACCCAAGGGTTTCTGCTTTCTTTACCTGTAGAATCCTCAGAGATTTTTAAATGTTTTAATTTTTTATCTTTTAATACATTATTATTTCAACTGTAAGAATTACTCTAGATATCTAACTTCCTATACTGATAGAAATGCCACTCCAGGGTCTTCTTTAAACTATTATTTTATATATATATATATATAAGGAGAGATTGCAAGCCTCTAATTAGCAGGGTTGTGAAAAAGTTTGTTCTCTTGTGATTACATTTATGCTTCACTGAAAGGAGTGTAGCAATTAAAAGCTGTTTCTTGTGATAAAACTGAGGGTTGGGAATAGTCCTTAATCATAAGATTAAATATTAATTTAAATGCATGTTTAGGAAAAGGGACATGGCCTTCAAACTTAGACCTGTGTTATATCTTATAATCCTCTTTTACTATTTCTGTAATTATGCAAATGTCTTTTGATGATGTTTGTTAAACTATCTCTTAGACAGGTGGACTTCAATGTTTTAATGTTTTCTATAATCATGTGACTATAACGCCCCAAGCCTTACTGATTAATTGTCATATAAACATTACTTGCGAAATCCTGGTCTGTAGCTGTTCCATGTTTCAAAATATCTTTTCTCGTTGATGGTGTTATCAGGCACTTTTTTGCCTGCCTCTTCTTCCTTTAGCCACAGGATTATTAATAAAATCCCAGACTCTAAAAGATTTTGTCTTAAATTAAATGTTAGAAATATTTTTTTGATGTAGCCCATAATGATTTGAGTATGCCGCTATCTGTTCTCCCAACTGAGTGCAGGCAGAAGCTCTTCTCTTACTCATTTTGGTGTCTCCTTTGGTCCCTTCCCCCAGTAAGTGTCTTATAATTTAGGAGGACCTCAGGGTAAATATAGTGAATGAATAGAAACACAGGGAAAAAAATCCATCAAAAACCACATCAGATCTGCTCGTGAGGCCATCTGGCTTTCTTCAGGGTGAGAAACACCGAGTGGAGCCCAGCAGCGGCCGAGCTGGTGTTCAGAGCCCGGGAGACCATTGCGGGGCCTCCTGCCACTCTGCCCACGTCCCGATTCTCCCTGCCTTCGGCCACCTGGCTGCCAATAGCTCCAGCCCCTGGGGGACCAGAGTGTGGGTCAGCGGGACCCAGCCACCGCAGGAGGCTGGGGCGTGGGGTCGGCCCAGTGCTTATCATCCCTGCAGGATGGCTTCGTGGTCCTGGGGAAGCTACCAGCCTGAGATTGCTCCCACCTCCCACCCCCATTCCAGCAGGCCCGGCATTTTGTTCCCTCCAATTAACTGTGCATAACAACAAGGAGTGAAACCAAGTGAATTAAGTAATAATTTATCATATTCAGTTCACCATTAACAGCCTTCTAGTGTTTCCTTTGCTCTTTTAAATGAGACTTTGTTCTGATGCTCAGCTCTTTTGTTACTCTGCAAGCTTTTAGTGAGTGCTTTCTCTCCCTCCCCGCCCCCTCCTCCTGCTTTCTTTGAGCTTTGAAACACGAGTGTCTTTCTGGAAGCAGCTGAGCCATCTCCCATCTAGCATCTTTCATCCCATTTAATAGGGACCTTGAATGTTAATTTACGAGCATCAACTCCAGGCTGGGTGTTGAGAGACACAAGGGCAGAGGATTCAGTCTTTGCCCTGGACCAGCCTTTAATCTGACTGAGGCAGTGCGGCTCATCCAATACGGAATGGTCAGAGGAGGGAGGAGGGGCCCATGTGTGTCAGTGCCAGCAAAGTAAGACCTTCCTTTGGGAAAAGCTCGTGAAGGAGAGGGCTTGAACTGAGTCCTGAATGTTGGTATGAATTTGGGGAGCAAGTAGATGACAGGACAGCCCATGCTGGGGTCTGGCTGGAGCTCGGTGTGAGCCGAGCTCCATCTTCATCTTCATCTTCACAGGACCCTCAAACCACAGCCGTTGGACCACCATGGCAGTAGGTGAGGTGAGGTCAGGGAAGTGAGCCTTAACCAGGCCAGCGACAGTTAGGGGACCCTTTGCCTGCCTGCTTGCTAGTTGGTCTCCTTCCTGGGATCACCTGGCCTGTGAACCTCCCTTTCTCAGCTCCTTGGCTTTTGGACTTTTTCCTTAAAAGGAATCAGACAGTGGCCCCGGTGAAGTTTCGGGTTTTCTGGGTCTATTCACTTCCATGTCTCTGCTCTGCTGGGCTGTGTGTGTGAGTGTGACTGCACGTGGGGGTGTGAATGTACACCTGGGCTCTCGGGGACTGGCATCAGACACTTGTGTTTTGCATTTAAGGCTGGGGGTAATAACAGAACTGGGGCAGCAGGGGCTATAGCTCCGAGTTGCTGAGGCTATGAGACCCTGGGTCCCCCACAGATCGCAGCTTTAACTCTACCAAGGCCTGTTGGGCCTCGATGGTGGGGGATGGGCCTGAGGATGGGGAGGTGAGGAAGCCTGGGCCCTCAGAGAGGTTGAGGAAGCACCCACATAGGCTCCTTCCCTTGAGCAAAGTCCTTGGGCTTTGGGGGCACATCGAAGGTCCCATGTCTGGGCATGCGCTCAGCCCACTGCCCTGATTCGTTCTCAGAAGGCAATGCCATGCTGGGTGCTGTCGGGGAGAGGTCGCCGGCTTCCGAGGAGCCAAGGTGCTGGCAGACTAAACTGGCCTGCGCACGTGTAATCTCAAAAGCTGAGCAGAGGAGGGAGAACTTGTGGAGAGACCTGGGTGGTCCATACACGCATGCTCACTTCGGGGTGCCTCTTGACTAAAATGCCTGGGAAATGAGGCTTCAACAACAAATGCATTAACTAATATTTCTGGTGTCCACTTTAATTTATAAATAAATTAAAAATTGACAATAAAAATAAGACAGTATGATCTTCAATTCTAAATGAAGGCAATCCAGTGAGGTGGAGACACATTTATTTACTGAAATTTCCTTGGAGGAGAGAATATCATGTATTTGAAGGAAACACTCAGATGAGTTGCTTGAGAAGGAGGGTAAGTCCCCAGGGCACGCATGTGGGAAAACAGAGGGGGCATCTTTGAAACTGTTATGCTCAAGGTGTTGAAAGAAATTTGCTTCATTCCTGAGAAGCAAGAGGGTGGGAAATTGAGGTGAATAGAAAACTGGGGGGTCCAGCTGGGTGGGGGAAGGCCAAGAGAGATCCATCCCTGAGGGCAGGAGAGTGGATGCCGGTGGCAACAGAGGGACAGGTAACACCTATGCTACAGACAAAAAAGGACATGTTCTTTTAATGGTGACGGATGGCCACAGGGCCCAGCATGCCTGGGGGTTTGGTTGTGCCATAGCCAGGGGAGGTTTTGTGCTCAGGATTTGAGAGAGAGAACCGAGTTCATCAAGTTCAGGTTTCGGCATGAAGCAGTTAACCTGAAGCCACGCAATGTAGTGAGGAGGGACGTCCTCCAGTTGTCCTGTGATAGGTACCCAGTCACTCTATTTCCGAATTTGAATCTCAGCAGACGTGTCTCTGGACTCTTCTGTGCACGTTGTGAATTCATTTCCAGAAGCATTTACATTTGCTCCCCAAATTCCAACATCCACTTTCTACCTAGTGAGTAAAAAGCAGAGAAAAAAAAAGCTGATATGGTCAAACAGCTGGGCACTTATCTTCAGGGGCCACTAAACCACAGCCCCTGGGCCACCGTCAGCCTCTAAGGGGTGACCAAGACAGAGGACAGAGAGGGCAGTTGGGGAAGGCAGCGTCACAGCCAGGTCAGATGTATCTCTTCCTGTTGGAACTCCTTTCCTCTGTGTGTTCTCAGGTGGCAGCACAGATATCTGATGTCGCAACAGGCCCCTGAGGTTTTGTTCAAAAACTCGACCTGGTCCTCTTTTATGAGACTGGTGGTGCTGCCCCTTTAAGGCTTTTCCTTGTCTTTTTCTTCCCTTCCTCCCCAACGAGGGCAGACTGAGAAGAATGAAGCCAGGGTAAATTGAGAAAATATTTGAAGCCTATTAAGCGTGGCTACAAGTTTATTGTGATCCCTAAGTTAATTATATCCTTTTTGACTTCCAGCCAGTCCCTCCGCTGAGCTTCCATATAGACTTGGCCACCTATCCCAGCCTCAGGCTGGCCGCCTGCCTCTCTGCCTGCCCTGTTCCTTCCCACCAGCCCTCCCCCCGCCCTCCTGCACCAAGGAGTCGGCAATTCGCCGCCGCTACTACTTGTTGAAACTTAAGTGTAGTAAGGCTGTGGTGGGTGTAAAGAACTTGGAGTGTGTGTGTATTTGTACCCCTCGATGGGGTAGGGACGTGGTCGCTAGTGGGGGACCATATATGTCAATGCTAACCTCACCACCACCACATACACTTATTTCAGCTTGTACTTTACGAAGTGTTGTCCTTGACCATTTAACTCTCATGACTGTTTCAAACAGTAGGTGTTACCAGTGCCATTTATGGGTTAAGAAGCTGAGGTTCAGAGAACAAGGTAGAATTCAAGGCTTCTAAGTCCTGTGTGTGTGTGTGTGTGTGTAAATGTTTTCCTTCTATGCTGTATTGGTTCCCAAATAATAGTAAAGTTGTGCCTTTGTATAACATTTAAGAAGGAAGTTCATGCCTATTGCCTCATTTATTTGAAAAATAATGTGATGGTACTGCCCTCATTCGGGAGTTCTTTAGGAATTGTTCCTCCGGGTCCGTCCCCACGTTGGCAGTGGGAACTGCCTGACCTCCATTGATGGGTTCAGCTCCTTCTCCAGGAGTTTTGTGTCTGAGAATGACAGGGATCAGCACGTGAACACGGCGTTGGGGAGTGGCCATTTCCTGTCAGGTCAGTGCGGACCAGAGGAGGCCAGTGTACAGCAAGACAGGGGAGAAAGGGGGCTGGGGGATGGCAACAGCAGCAAAAGGCAAGGAGAGACAGGAGTTTTAGAAGTTCCTGACCGTATTCAGTTTTTGGTTCTAGTCCATGAGGGCCTGCAGCCTCTCTTTCCTTAGATTCTGTACCACACTTGTTTCCTGCCAATAAAGTCTCTCTCTCTCTCTTTTTTTTTTTGTGAATACTGTATGCTAGGGTTAGGATTTTGATTACTTGCAGCCCAAACAATCCTCAATAATACAAAGCAGAAGGTAGAAGCAGAGTGAACTAAGTGTTAAATATACAGGCTCAAGGAAGGACCCGTGGATGTTAGAGGATGGAGCAGCTTCCACTGCTGTGTTGCAGGAGAACTCATGAGCTGCGCGTAGAAGGCTCTGCCTGGCATCTACATGTATGTGCCGCCCTTTGGTACAGCCCTTTGGGGGGAATAGAGGGTACACGGGAACCGTCTTTTAGGAAGTTCCCGAGTGTAGCAGATGCTTTCAGTAGCCCTGTCACGTTCCTCAGCCTACCTCTGATTTCCGCCAAAGCCGTGGTGGACAGTTTCATGCTAACGGCATCTAACCTTGCTTCTCTTGGCTTTTCTGTCCCAGTGCTTTCTCCAAAGCCCTGGAAGCTCTCTCAGCCAATGAGCAAGCATAGTCCAGAGATTTGGAGGTTGAAGGTAAGTTAACCCCTAACTGAGGTTTGGAGGATCTGCGTCCAAGATGACTTACAGATGGTAAATTGGTCCTGGCTATTCCAAGAAGTCTCATTTCCTTTCCTCATGAAATCTCCTTACGACTAATTGAGTATTTTCACAGCCTGGTGGCTATCTTCCTCTAGGGTGGCAATTCAAAAGAGTAAGGAAGAAGCCACCTTCTCTTTTATGACTGAGCCTCAGAAGTTACAGATGGTCACTTCCGCAACTTCCTGTTGGTTACACCTGTTCAGTTTGGGATGCGACTACATAAGGACCTGAATTCCAGAGATAAGGGTCACTGGGGACATTTTGGAGGCTGGGCACCATAATGTTCCTGTGGACAACCCTCAGGTGACAGGGAATGTAAGCCAGAGGATAAATGTCCAGCCCCCTAATTCTCAAATGCATTCTGTGTGGTTTCACAGAGGCTCCCCAAGGAGGCCGAGTCCAAGTTGGCCATAACAGTAATCATCTTAAGTGCATGCCCTTTCTTGGCTTCTCCTCCTCCTTAGACTTCCATTCCTTTCTCCCTTACTCTTGTTTCCTGTGATCACTCCCAGGTGCTTGTCCAATGCTTCTGGAGAAACCTAGACCAAAACACAGAGGTAATATCTAAAATAATTGTGAAATGGTATGGAGCTGATCCTAAAAGCATGTGACAGTGTGCTGTTAGAATATTGGTAATTGCTCATGCAGAGGGAGCTAGCATGTTGGGGGATGGCATGGCGAAAGGCTTTATGGAAGCAGCAGGAATCAAGGTATTGAGAGATGGGGAAAACCAGTAAGAAAAGAAGCAAGAGGAGGGCAGCTGTAGCAATGCTCAGAGTGGGCACAGGGCCTGGGCAGGGCAGGGCACAGACGAGAGCTAGATGTGGCTGGGGCAGCAGTGGTCAGTATGTGGGACAGTCCACCAGGAAGGGGCTGGAGCAGACTGTCCACTGGGAAGACTGTTGTGACAGTCTAGATGGGAGATGAGAAGGGCTTGTTCTAGGTGAGGCTGGCTGGAAATAAAGGATGAGAGTGAAGAACAAGGCCTCACAAAGGAGGACCTGCTAGGACTTCCTTCCCAGAACCAGACAGAGGATTGAGGAGCTGGGCTGGTTTTCAGAAAGGGTTGTGAGGAGGTTAGCTGTTTTTTCATTCATTCACAAATAATTATTAAGCACCTGCTAAATGATACGTACTGTTACAATGGGGCCAGAGCAGTAAAGGAGATCATGAAACTATCTGCACTGAGCGTGTTTCCTGTAAGGATCTGCCAAGGAATCTCCCTTACAACTTTGAAGGTAACTGATTCTTAGGAAGTGGATTCTGTACTTCCTCAGAGCTGTATCCCTAAAATCAGTCACAGCCAGTTCTGCCACAAAATGTTCTGTTCACTTTGGCTGCTCACAACTGTTGTGACATGCATCGCACCCTCAGCATTACCCAGTAACATCCGTTTATTTACATGGATGTCTTGTTGTCAGTGGGATATTAGCAGTGGTGCACATTAGGGAAACAGAGGACTTGATAGTTACACATAAGTAATTAAAAGCTTCAAGCAGTGCCAGTGGCCATGCCTGTTACCCAATACAAGTTGAAGTTCAAATTCCTTAGTAGTATTCAAGTAGTATGTAATGCCATGCAAAGCATCCCTTCATCATAGCTTCCCCTTCCATGCCCCTCTCCTGTCCCTATTCCATCCTCATGGGACCACTTGACATTCTATATACATGCCCTGTTCTTCTAGGCCTGTGTGTCCTTGTTCATGCTTTTCCTGGAAAGCCCATCTCTACGTGCTCTGCATACTGAGTTCTTACTCATCTTCTGAGGCTCAGTTCGAATCCCATCTCTTCTTGGAAGTCTTCCCAAGCTGAGCTGCTCCCTGTTCCATGCTGGGAAGGCCTCTGGTTGGTTCTTGCTTGCAGCCTTTTGATAGTCTCTTCCTTGTTTTAGAGTTCTTTGTATACCTTTGTCACTCAATGGGCTGCATGCCTCAGGGGCTCTGGTCTTGGTTCGGTATTTCCAGGTGCTCTGCAAGAGTGGAAGTTCAGTGTCATCTTTGCTAAATAAACGGATGGGAGGTGTGGCTTCTGTGAAAGATGATGCACCTTGCTTGGCCACTGATGTTGAAGCTGGTCAGCGTATCAGATGGCAGGACTGAGACTGGCAGGGCTCGCTACCTGTTAGCAACTGAGGGAGGTGATAATGCTGTATGGCTCCAGGGATGCAAATGTGGGGGCGCCCTGACCAGGCTCGTTAGTATTCTCTTGTCACGAGGACTCCGCACAGGCGCTCTGCGCTGTCTGTCAAACCCAAGCCTGAGGAAAGTCCTGAATGCAAACCCCATGCTGCTTGGGTGACCTGTGTTTGTGCATTGCTCTTTGTCACTTACGTCCTTACATTTGGAATCATTTGCATTTACCTCGAAGATGGAAGTAGAAAGGTTCTCTGAAACTTCAGAGTGAGAAATGACTTAATAGCTTAGGCAAATAATATTTGCAAAGAGTTTATATTTAAAAGGCCAGGGCCTTTTAAGATAATGGAGTTAGAGGTCTCTTTCACCTTTTCAAACACACGCATTTTTATCCATGTGAAAAAATGCTTATTAACTCTGAGTGTTTTTCCTGTTCTTTGGTCTTCTCTTATTCTGAGAGTCACCCTGAAATCAGACAAGGCCTTAGAAGTTCTGATCACTGGTTTAAAAAGTCAGGTCACGTGTACACTGTGCCAGGCCTGGTACTAACCCCGTGTCTGATTTCAGTTCCTCTCTGTGGGAACAAAGCAACCAGGTCTTTTCCTTCTTAAAAAATAACAGGTACTGCCCTGACCGGCGTGGCTCAGTTGGAGTGTCCTCCTGCCCCGAAACAAAAGGTCACTCGTTCAATTCCCAGTCAGGGCGCATGCCCGGGTTGCGGCCTCTGCCCCGCCAATGTTTCTCTCCATCTTTCTCCCTCCCTTCCCCTCTCTCTAAAAATAAATAAGTAAAATATTTTAAAAATTAACAGATACTTTATCTAGTGTTTGCAAAGTGTTTTTACAGGTATTGTCACATTTGCTTCTTGAGACTAAGGGTGTTTAAAAGAATGATCCCATTTTATAGGGAGAAAATTAAGGTTCAGTGAAATTGAGTGACCCATTCACTATCATGCAGCTTATAGTGGCGGAGCTGTGACTTCTGCCAGTTTCTCTGACTAGTATTTAGTGTCCCTTCTGGCAGTACTGAAATCTGCCTGTGATTCCAATCCAACTCTCCTTTAAACACCTACTTCCTACCTCCTTCCTTTTTGTAAACACCCACTTGTATCCTTGATCACAGTTGGCTGTCAGCTTGCCTCTGGAAGATGACTGAAAATAGCTTATGGTGTGACACCTCCCAGAGAGCTTCAAATTCTCCCAAGAATGAACAAAACAGAAGCTTATGTGGGGGAGTTTATGTGGAGATGCTTTGGTAGCTAAGGGGTCTTCTTGGTGTCCCTTATGACAACCACATAAACAAGTGCGTATTTTATTGGCCTCAACCCCCAATGTTGATGGCACAGGAGAAAAGGAAGGAGGAAGAGCTGAGTGGGTGCCTGGTGAACAATGCCACACTACGGGCCTCAGTAGGTCCAGGGGCGTGAGACCCTGGAGTCCTCGAGTTAGGTGGTCTGCAGGCTAGGCTGAACTCAGAAGCACAGAATGGCTTTCATACCTTTTCTGTATTCTTCTACCCACTTGGATGAGGCCAAAGGGGGGAAAAAAACAACCTGTTTCTTTATTAATGATGCTTTCTGCAGAGTTAGATTAAGCACTGATTAAAGGCAGATGCTTCTAAAGTATAAATGTAAGTACCATCTCAGTCACTTCTCCGGTTACAGGGTTTCCTACAGGATTCTTTAAAATCACTTTGGCTCTCTTCCCATTTGCCTTCCTCCATGCTCTCCACCCAGCTTCTGAGCCGCGCCTCCCAGAAGGGCTCTGACTGCCAAGACCAGGCGCTCGGGCTCCGAGAGAGACTTGCTCCGAGGACAGAGCTTTGAGAGGTACGGCTGGGGCTGCTGTCTGGAGCCGCGTTACCAGAAAGCAGGTAAGTCTGGGCTGGGGGCAACCCTGTTCTTCTGTTCTTTCAAGTCTGTGCTTGCCACTATGGAGCTTGCTCTGTTTTTGTTCATTGGGATGGAGAATAGGCCGTCATAAGCAGTTCCTGCTGAAATCGGAGGCAGAGACCAGGTACAGGATATGTGTCTCAGTGACAGCGTCCATCAGGTGGTGGTCCTTCTTTCACGTGCTCCGAGAGGGGCATGGGGGCAGGAGGTGGCCATCTGGCATGATAGGTGCTCACCACACTGGACTTTGTGTTAGGAATTGGACTTTTCAAGTTAAGATATGCTCAAGTCTTGTTTCCATCTGAGCCTAGGGCACAAATCCTTCAAATAGTTTCTAAATTCTCTGTGGCCAATTAACTGATTCAGAAAAATGAATGTATACTTTCTTTTCTGCAGATCTGGCAAACTAATCTTGGGATTGGCTTTAGACTGAGCTCAATTGTGTTAAAGTCTGTTCATGTTCATTTGCTTTCTGATTTTCTTATGGGATCTAAGCAAGAGGAAGGGGATACTATTTTTTTTGTAGTCTACCTTAAGGAATGTGGTCACCAAAGTTAAGAACTTGCTGTTCAGACCACCACCCAAAACAGGCAAGCAGCCATCGTATAGGGCATATCTACCTTTGGGCTGTCTGGCTTGGTTAGGATGGAGGGTGTGGTGGTGGGGCCAGTGGAATGCCTATGGGAGTGACATGTGATTGGGAAGGTGGCAGTGAGGCTAATGTCCTGGGAAGCATGTCACACACAGTGAGGGTGCCATAGACCCAGGCCAGCTGGAAGCTATGCGTCTTTCTTCTCCTGACTCCCTTCTCTCACCTCCTTGGGTTGTCTTAGCTTTGAGTATGAAGAACTAGGCAGGCAGGTGGATTACAGGATGGTGTTAACTTGGGATGGAGATTCCCCAACACTTAGGTATGTGATCATAGGTAAGTATCTCAATTTTTCTAAACCTGAATGTTTTCTTCTGTATACTGTGGATGATATAATAATGCCCACTTTGTAGATTTCCTGGGAAATTATGAGAGATAATTCATTTCAAGCATTAAACACAGTGCTTCGCCCATAGCGTATAGCTGTTATTAACCTGAGGGTGAACATTTGGCATCTCAAGTTGTGTGGACCAGGTTCATGTTGAAATGTTCTGGGTGTGGCGTCGCAAACCTTTGGTGATTTCCCCAGTGACTTCACTTAGTGGTCAGGGGAAAGTGGAGTGTCAGGTTATCCAGTTTGGCCCCTTCCAACAGAGAAACACTCGTCCAGAAGGTGTGAGGTTAGACCTTTACCTCTTAAGAGAAGGTCACAAATAATTCCCCTGAGTTCCAGATGAACATTTCCTTTTAAAAATGCCCCCAAAATAATCTTTACCTCATGAGATTGTCCTGAGGATTAAATTTTATCTTGAACAGGGTCCACACCATTAAATGATACCTATCACAGTAAAAATGTTTGTGATAAAGCCTTAATTGAAAAGTGCATGAGGTAAAAAGTGCATATGTATTATGATGATAGCTACATAGATTATGCACAGTAAGATAACAGGAAAGAAATATACCAAAATGTCAAAACTCGCGTGTGTTGAGTGGCTTTGGTTTGTGGGCAATCATTTCCTTGTCTTGTTTTCTGAATTTTATCTAATGGGTGATTCTATTAGCCAGAGCCCTGGCAGGAAACAGATGGTACATCAAACCGGGCATTTCGAGAATGTTTTATTGTAGGGGCATCTTACAAAGGTACGGGCAGAACTCAGTAACAGAAACAAGTGGGGGTGCAATTCCCAAGTGTGGTGAGAGGGGTGCTCCTCTCCCCGACGTCCGACAGGGCAGCGGGGAGGAGGTGCTGCAGAACTGGAGAGGGAGCTGCATGGCTAGGCCGGGTGACAGCCGCTGTGGCCCATGGCCATCGGCAGTGAGAGCTGGGGAGGAGCACCCTGACATCATTCTCCACCGTTCTCTGGTCTCCTGTGGTGCCTCCCATTGGCCAAACCCAGCCAGAAGCCAGAGTTCTAGGAGGCCCAGGGAGAGTCTCTCTGTGGGTCAACTTCATGTGCACTGAGCAGCGTGCAGAGGGGTGAGGAGAGGTCTGGGGGGCCAGCTGAAAATGCCCAGCACAGTGAGGTTATGTAACATTTATAATTGCGGGAAAAGTCATAAATAAGAAACAAAAGCTGTCTGCTACCCTCAGTGTTTCCACACTTGCGTACCCCTCCCTCTCTCCTCCCAGCTCACCCACCTTTGATTCTTCATAACCATGCCCTCCTCTGGGCTCCCGCAGTACCGAACGCTTCCCCCCGGTGCAGCCAAACTCAGCGTGTGGTTTCATCCTCCATCCTTGACTTACCTGGCCCCCCACACTGCTGTAAGACCCTCGAGGGCTGGGGATGGTGTTTTATATCACTTTGCAACCGCAACACCCAGCACATGAATGAGCTCAGATCTAAATACCTCTGTAAAATTCATAGATTTGAAGCAAGGCCTGGAGCTACCTAAGCTTAACTGAAGGTGAGCTTCTGAGGAATTTAGAGTCTCTGCTTAGGGAGGTGAGGCCTTGGTCCTCTTTCCTCGGGGTTTGTTTCCTGTCCATTCGGGGAGAGTGGGCTGTGAGCCAGTGGGGCCAGTCCTCAGAGGAGCGTGAGCAGGGCCCTCTCTGCCAGGTGGCGCCCACCTCCTTTGCAGGCCCGGTCCAGCCCATCAGGGAGAACTTGCAGAATCTCCTCCCGGGCCTTCCAGTCCCTGTGCCTTTCCACGTCAGACAGCTCACAGTTCACATGTTGCCGACCTCCAGTTTTAGGATGGCACGTTGAGATTATGCTTGCTTCCCTTGTGACTCACGGAGATTTAGAGCCTGTCACTGTACCTGATATTTTGAATCAGATGGTGTTTTGAGCCCGTGAAGCATTTCTGTATTCCCCTCACACTCCTGTGACAGTAATGCATACATGCCCCAAATCAAACAGCTCAGGAGGAAGATATGTTGGGAAGGATGTAACATGAAAAGTAAAATGCCTCCACTTTTATCTAGGTGCTAGTTCAGTGTTTCAGTCTTCTAGTCATTGTCTTGCTTATTCTAAATAATTCTCTTAGACTTCTATTTCTTTCTTTCTTTTTTTTTTTTCCTTTTTTGACCTGGCCTACAACCCAGGCATGTGCCCTGACTAGGAATCAAACCTGTGACCCTTTGGTTCACAGAGTGGCTTGCAATCCACTGAGCCACACCAGCCAGGACAAAACTTCTGTTTCTTGATTTATCAAGATTAAACACGAATAATTGAATTGTCCCTATGTGAGATGAAGAATTTAGCTTCCTGACAGTAATTCTTCTGCTCTTCTCATGATTCATCCATTTTTTGCTACTTATATTTTTAATTTGGTTCCCACTTGATTCCCTGCACAGTTTTAAGGAGTAGACTTACACTTACATTCCTTGGTCCATAGACCTTCCTTAGAATGTCTTGATTCTCCCAGTGTTTTAGGATGAGGAAGTTGGTACCTCTGACCTTCCCTTTATCTTTTCTTTCCAACTCCAGCTTGCAATAAAATTTTATAGCATTTGTCACATTTGAATTCTATCCTGTAATTATAATTAATTCTGCTTTATCTATAAGGATGATCATTGAAATTAAACCTAACATATAACTTTTGTGATGTAATGGCTTTGTAACTACCAGACTCTAAAACCAAGTACAGTATTTGGGCCCATAGAGAAGGAGATGACCTCTGATGTCACTGACCATCTGCTGCATGAAGGAGAATGTTCTAGGTGTCAAGGTCAAGTGGACTCTTTTTTCCTAGCTTTATATTCTGCCAGCTGCTCAAACCTTTTAGTTGGCTTCATGTAAAACACAATTTTCTGAAGAATGATATGTTTTGATAGAATTTCTAATTACCTTTCTTTTTAAAAAATGTTTTTTATTGTTTTTCAATTACAGTTGACCCCATTTTCTCCCCATTGCTCTCTCCTGCCCTGTCTGCCCACCACTTCCCATATTCAGTCCTCCCCTGCTTTGTCCTTGTCCATGGGTCCTTTACACATGTACCTTGACTTGACCCTTCCACTTCTTCCTTTTTTTACCTACTAAGAAACCAGTTTCTTAATCATATTCTTTGTTACAGATGGCTTTACTTTATTCTTGAAGGATTTTTATGAGAGCTCTGTGACCTCTGGTTACAGACACATCAATTGCTTTTTAAGCCAATTGAAATGCAGTCATCCTGAATTTTATTTTTTTATTGCACTTGGGTTAGGTATACTATGTCTTAGATTCCATGCATATTTCATTTTTTCATTGTTTGGGAGCACATACTCAAATAATGTTTTTGTAAAGAGTCATTAGTGTCTGAGACATTTGCCTTCGTACTTGATTATTAGCAAGGCTTGGAAAATAATTGCACTTAGCCAATTTAGTTCTTCAATTTTCCATGCAATGAAATCTATTTTCTGTACAGAAATTTTCCAAATTAAGTATTTTTGGTATGAATTTCACAATGAAGATTTGAATAATTCCAAACTTTACCGATTATTGTGTGCCATATTGATTTTTATTAACTTATTAATTTTGCATGTGCAGCCTTTATTTCCATAGTTCAATTTTTGTGAGTCTACTTTTATCAAAAATATTTAATTTTTTTATCAGCCCTGGCTGGTGTTGCTCAGTGGATTGAGTGCTGGACTGGAAACAGAAGGGTCGCTGGTTTGATTCCCTGTCGGGGCACAAGCCTGGGTTGCAGGCCAGGTCCCCAATAGGGAGCGTGTGAGAGACAACCACACATTGCTGTTTCTCTCCTTTTCTTTCTCCTTCCTGTCTCCTCTCTTTAAAAATAAATAAATAAAAATTTAAAAAAATATTTGCTTCTTCTATCAATTTTTTCAGTTATTAAGAAAATTATACTGCATGTGATTTTATTTTGTCAGATATATTTGAGTTGATATTTTTTATACAGCCCTCCATTTCCTGGGTCAATTTTTGCAGTATTCAATGTTACTTTTAAGACGTGGTCCTTTAGTTATTTCATTGTGTATGGCAAACTTTAATGTATGAAGTTTCAGGGGTAGTCAGTTTTATTTTGTGTTATTTACTTCTATCAAGTCTTTTTCCCTCAAGAACCCAGGAAAAATATCCCTAGGATCAGAATAGTGGGGCCAGAGCGTCCAGTTTCTTCTTTAGCAGTCTCTCTATCTGGCAGCAGCCCTCCACTGGATTCCTTGCTGTAACTTAGCATAAGGTCTAGTTTTTGCACCCAGGGTCTTTCTCAGCTCATTCATTTTATAGGATCAACTAGCATCCATATGCCTTTGACTGCAAAATACTTCATCCTTGTGTTGAGTCCCTATCTTTCATGAGCTCTACAGCCAAATACAGTAGAGTCTCACTATATGCCAACTTTATACAAATTCAATATGTATGTTTATGAGAGACAGAGGATTGGAATGAAAGGAAAGAAGAAGGGAGGGATGGGGGGGGGGGACAGAGACTGATGAAGCAGTATGGCTGATTCCATCATCCAGACAAATCCGTAATGATGAGTGGGACCGAAGGCAGTGAGTCTACGGTTCACTCGTTTCATTTCAGTTGACATGCGGCTCACACACTGTGAACATCACATTGCCCTTAGTGTGTTTGAAGATACTATGTTGCTTTTATTATGTCCCTTAAGCACAATCCAGTTCCTTTGGGGATCAACTGAAGAAAGAGTGATTGGTTCTGGCAGTGGAAGTAAAGCTGACTGTTTTGAATTTGTTGACCAGTGAGTTGGGCTGTCTTTTCAATAGGATGCCTTCCTGAGGGATTGTCAAGAGGAGTTCTGACATTTTTTTTTCTTACGTGCTATTTTCAGAGCCTGACATGTATAAGCTGTGATTTCTCTGTATTCAAGTGTCTCCTGGTTCTCTCCACTTCCAGGTCCCACAGGCAGCTTCAGTTTCATGTTTTGAATTGAGTTTATTCCCCCAAAGCTTCTTCCTTCCCTAGCACTTTCTATCTGAGTGAGTAGTACCACTCTTTGACCTAGCCACTCAAGCTGAGAACCTTAGTTCTTTAACAGTCCTCAAACCCTTCCCTTCCCATTGATCACTTGTCGAGGCTATTTCTTAACTGTCTGTCACTCCCTCCACTCCATTAAGTCATCCTCAGTGGCTATGATTTGCTGTAATAGTTTCCAGGCTGATTTCTCTGATTCTAGCCTCCCTACTCCTTCAGCCCCTGTCCCAAGCCCTATTCATTCTCACCAGTTAGAGGGATATTAAAAAACACAACTTGATAGTGTTGCCTCTTTATAACAACAATAACAACCCATTGTTTAGCAACTCCCCATTACCCTCAGGGTGAAGTCCATGGTCTTTACTAATGATTTTAGGGCCGTGCATGCTCTTGCAATGCTGACTAGAACCTTTTCCAGCCATTCCACTCCACAAACTCTCCTTTCCTGGCAAACAGAACTTGTTGATGGACACCATATTCTTTTTCACTCATGGCTCCCTGTGCATGCCATGTGCTCCGCCTGCAACACTCTGATGTCTCCCTTTTTCTTGTCTGAGTCTTATATCTCCTTCAGTTCTCAACTGAGACATTAAAGCTTCGGTAGGCCATCCCTGGTTCCCCGAATTAGATGCCTATCCTACGCAGATGTGGCACCCTCTACTTCCCCCTGTCGTAGCATTTGTCTTACTCTACTGTAACTCCCTGTCCTTTATCTGTCTTCTCCATTACACCAGGGTGGCATAACTGTAGGACCAAGAGGAGGGACTGTGGCTTTTTTCATCACTGGTGTCTAGCACTATGCCTAGCACAGATACTGAGCACACGGTTGTTGAATGAACAGACCAATGCTATGTTGAATTCCCCTTCAGAATTCCCTGGAGTGCTTTTTTACCATCTGGAGTGGTTTGAGAGTCGATCCGAGGTTGGCATTCAGTAAATAAGAAAGGAGAGGATGTCTTTCATGGGGAATTAAGGCATTCAGCCTGATCACTGTTGCTTTTTCTCAGTCTAGTTTTAAGCCTGGGGCTGAAGAGAAAGCACTTGTAGAAGAGGCCAAGACAGCTGTCATCCCATGATAGAGTGACCCTGTTAGCTTGGGCAAATCCTTATTGATTTCTTGGGGTCTCGCTTCTGCCAGGTCTGTGTCTCAGAAGTAGAGAGCTGGCATGGGATTATAGAGGTTAGTATAAATGCGCATGCCCGTGTTCCATCCCATCACATTTAAGAACTTTGCTACCAGATGTGAGAAAACACCCATGAACTTAGTTTTGATTTTACAACCCATAGCTATAGGTCATTTGATTCCTTATTCCTTCCTCTCCCATTCACACTATGGCCATTGTCTACCTCCTGCAGGCCTTGCTTCAGTAGCTCAGCTGGTTGGTTCTTATTGTCTTGCTCTATGCTTGGGTCTGAATTTTGTAGACCAGGCTTCTTCTGCCTCTTGTTCTGAATTCAACTTCCCACCTATCCCTACATCCTCCAGGAATGATGCCCTGCTTTGACCTTGCCTGTGCCCAGAGTGCCTGCTATACTAACGGTGGTGGTTACTTCTCACCTGTCCCACAGTCAATAAGCTCCCAGGCCCCTTCACCTCAGTCTCAGCTCTTACAGACCCCATGACATTGTCCTTGGAGAGCGGAAAGCCAGGGCAGGTTGTGTGCCCTCTACCTCCCAGAGCTCCCCAAGGATCTGCTTTCTGTTTCTGTCCCGAGGGTGAAAATGGATGACTGGTGCTACCCAGTGATCTTCCCAGATGCACGGAACTTCCGCCCCTTCACTCCCGAATCTCTGGCTGCAATTGAGAAGCGGATTGCCATCCAAAAGGAGAAGAAGAAGCTCAAAGACCGGACAGTGGCAGAACCCCAGCCTCGACCTCAGCTTGACCTCAAGGCATCCAGGAAGTTGCCCAAGCTCTACGGTGACATTCCTCGTGAGCTGATAGCGAAGCCCCTGGAAGACCTGGACCCATTCTACAGAAATCATAAGGTAGTTCCCTGGGGAGGCTGGGGTGCTTTAACTGTGCAGTTGTCACTAATGTTACAAGGACCTTCAAATGCTGGTTTTGGGGTTTGCAGGTGGCAGGCTGTACTTCTGCCTTGCTGTAACCCTTGTCATTGCCTTCATAATCCTGTGACCTCCATTCGGTCCTCATTTTCTCTCGGTAATGCATGTCTTGGAGAACAACATGAAGGCTGGGAGCAGCAGAAAGGTTAAGACAAGAACTGAGACCAACAAAATGGCGTCAGAAAGAGGACTGGCTTAGCAGTCGGTAAAGTTGGGTGTAGGCCATTTCAATGATTGACTTTATGACTTTGGGTAAATAACTTCACTAATGCTAATTTTTCTCATCTGCAAAATGGGAATAGTGCCTGTTTCCCCTGCCCTGCAGTGTAGACATGCTATGGAAGCACTTTATGAGCTGTAAAGCATTGTCCCTGTGTGAAGGATTAATATTGCTGTCCAGGATTGTCCAGTTTAGCAACAAGAGTTTACCCTGAAAGCTTTTTAGAGTTTACCGCTAAAAAAGCTTTAGGCACTAGGCTTTGTAGGCGATTATAAGTCTTATGAACATCAAAACCCCAGAGCAGTGATTTTCAACCTTGGCACACTGGCGCGCCGCAGGAGGCACACTGGTGTGCCTGCAAGAATCTTTAAAACATGCAATGCCTGGCTATTTAGTCAGGGGTCTAACTTCTTTTCCCTTAGATGGCCAAATTAAAAAAAAAAATGAAAAGAGCCAGTACAACAATACCCATTTGTTGCAAATGAATCAAAATTATACCTATTTTTGTCAGATTAGAAAAAATATAATGCATTTTTTTTGGTGTGCCAAAAATTTTGGTAATTAGTTTACATGTGCCGTGAGATGAAAAAGGTTGAAAATCACTGCCCTAGACCAACACTTGACACATAGTCAGAGCTCCATAAATGAAAACTAAGAATCTGGTAATCAAGTGGACACATGCAGATTACACGTAAGCCCCATGCCAGTATGTGATAGGCTTGCTGTTTCATCCGCTTGGATCTAGTTCTTGGAGGAAAATTCTAGTAAAAGTTTGTTAAAAGGGCCCGAGTGAGGAAATGTGAACGCTGTGCTCCTCTGATGGCTGTTTGAAAGCCCAGGGGGACAGTGAGGACAGTTCTCTGCAGACTGTCCCTTTCAGGAAAGGCTCGGAAGACCTTGCCATTATCCTGTCACTGTGTGATCCTCTCACTGAGCATAGAAAGCCCACCTCACTGGACTGAGGCCAGGGAGGAAGGAGGCTGGGGAGTTTCGGGGAAGTCCTGGAAAACATGGGATGCTGAGAGCATCATTTCCTAGCAACCCTGAGAAATTCATCTCTCCAGAGAAAAATGGCCTGGTTTGATGCAGACTCCATCCAGTGGGGTCTGTATGTTGTGGATGTGACAAACAAATTCACACGGACTGCGGAAGTCCTGTGGAGGAAAAGGGATGGCACAGCCACTCTCTGAGAGAGAGAGAGCGCTCCCCAACCCTTACCTGGACAGGCTTTTATTGCTTTTCTGGGAGAATTACCTCAAGGAAGGTCTCCATTCATCATTGTCAGGCAGTAATGATCAAACAATAGGTAACATTCAAAGAACTAGAGGGCTTCTTCTAAGTCAGGGTCAGTTAGCTAAAGGGCTATAAAACTTTGGGAAACAAACTCATTCCATGCTTGGACCCTTATTAGAAAACTGAGGATATTCTCAATTTTCACAGGATTTCACAGGATTTTATGCATTCTTTCTTAGGCCGGATCGCCCCAGGGGGAACCTGCCCTTTCCAGCACAGGGCTGCACCACCACCCTCTGTCATTGTTTCAGGCTTAAGTCAGGCAGGGGAAGTAAGGCAGCCAAGAGATCAGGAGACTTCTTGCGGACAGAATGAGGACTCAGGCTACGTCAAAGCCGAGGGGCGAGGGTCCATCACCCCCTTTTTCTATAGCCCCCCAAGTCTTTCCCTGAGGGCCCCTTTGTAATCATACCTGTCTTAGGTTGTCCCTCCTTTGAGGAATCTTACCCATCATTGGCTAACCAGTCATCCACCCAGCGCCAAGCAGGGTGAACTGAAAGGGGGCAGAGGCAGCACCCTTACCAGAAAGATAAGCTTTGTCTCCTAAGTGGCTTATGGTCCCAAGGTCCTTTACTCAGCCTTAGCCATGAGGGTTACAGCTTCTGAAACCAGGCAGGGCAGTTCTCAACACTGGTTTGTATGTCCTTGAATTGGGACATATTTAGGGTTACCAAGCAAAGTGGGGACCATGTGTACAGAGGAAAGTAGAGTATGAAAGGGAAAGATAAGAAAAGGGAAGAGAAATGAAGGAGCATAAACACTCCAATATTTCTCCTCCCAGATTCCAGGGGCTTTTGGGAGGCAGAGTTTTGAATGTGAATTAACTCCTGGAGGCCTCCTTCTGCCTCAGGGCTGGATAGGAGATCCATGAGGCAGGCAGCGGCTTGGTATGTTGTAGACAGTCCTGGCAAACAGGCTCTGTTCTCACCTGGATGGATGTTCTAGAAGTATCTCTTCTCAGCCTGGGTCCTCCCTTCAAATCAGAAGACATGATACTTATTTAGAGCTCTGCGCATCTATGACCTCACATGACCAGTACTCTCAACTGTCATATGAAGCATGTGTGGAAGTTAACATTCCACTTTACTGATAAGGAAACCATAGACTAGATGGGGAAGTGGCTTATGCCAGGCCAAACAGACAGTAAGGGGTGGAGCTGGGACTCAAATCCAAGGGTGCTTTATGTAGTCGCAGGCCACTTCCTCTCTTTAGGGGCTTCCGTTTTGAAGACTTACAGGGAAAGGGGTGGAGATGTGTCAGCAAGTGGGCAGGAGGAGCTGGTCCCTATCATTATAATCATTAAAACCCTGGCAAGTGTAGTTAAATACACCATTAGTTGAAATATTTAAAGCAGTCAGAGGAGGCATTAATAAAATATCAAAATCAAAGGGCACAGAAACAGAGCCACGTCATGCCACCTATTAATCTGGGGTGACCCACCTCAAGGATAGTTTTGCTTTCTGCCCCTGAATTGAGTCTTGGGATCCTGAGCTCATTCATGAGTTTTAAAGAACCCAGTGACCCATTTCATTTTGTAACAGAATGTCTCCTAGTCCACACATTTTCCTGCAGCCAGATGGTCAGCAGACCAGCAAGTTCCAGCAGCTAAGTGTAGGAAGGCGGATGGTTGGCAGTAGCTGAAGTTCTGGCACTTGAGCTAAGGCAGCACCCATCCTGCTGTCTTGCGCCTTGGTGACGAGGCCTGTCTTTCCTGTCTGAGAACATGCTGGATTCCATGTCACGTAGTACCTTTTGCAAGTCTGAAAGGGGCAGTGACACAGGGAGACAGGAATGACGCTTGTTCTGTGAAGGCTTTTGTAACTAACAGCCTTAAGGACACATAAGGGAACAGTAGATTACAGTAAAATGGAAAGAGGGAGGTCTGGGTGTGGATGTTGAGTGCAGGGTGTTGTGCGGGGGAGCTGCTTTGTTCCCAGAGCCCAGGAAGATGTGCTGGGGGCAGTGGGTTCGGGTTTGGTGTAATTCAGTGGGGCCCAGCTGGGCACTGTGAGGGGGACAGCGTGCCATTTGGCAGGTCTGTCCTGGGTTTGGCATCCCTGGACCTACCCACTAAAGGCCAGTGGAGCCTCCAGTCTCTGTGACAACCAAACATGCCCACATGCCTTTCCAGATGCCTTCTGTGGAGCTTCCCTGCCAGGAGAGAACCACAGGCAGATTTGCCTCTGTGTCCATGGGGAAATTGGAGAGCAAGTCTGGCAGCCTTGATAGCTTTTTAATTGAAGATCCTTAAGGTTAGGATTGATTGACAGACTATCTCATGTTGAACTGCTCAAGCACAGCAATATGGACTCTCTAGGTCCCTGACTATTCGAAGACTCATTATAAAGTTTTCATTAGTAACCAAAACAATCTGCTGAATGTGAATGTTCTGTTCCACTTCCATCTCTTCCGCTTCTCTTCTAGTTCTTGTCTCTGTAGATAACACCTTAGAGCACAGGCGGCAAACACGGGGCCCTCAGGCCGACTCCGGCCCTCCACCTTGTTTTGTCCGCGTGGCACCCTGTTTCTACCCAGCAGTAGTGCCGTGCTCCTTGCCCCTAGTGAAGGAGCAGTTGCATTTACACAGCCCTAAAGTTACATTTGGCCCTTTGAAGGCAGCCGCAAGGCTGATGTGGCCCCCGGTGACAACGAGCTTAGAGAGTACAACATGAAGGGCTTTGTTTGCCGCAGGTGTCGCTCTTCACGCCTGTTTCCTTTATTTGCAGGGCCACGTGCTCCATCTCCGCAGCCTCCAGAGTATTCCAGTAGGTGAACAGACCGCAGCCCAACACTTACCTCGGGGTTCTGAGTGAGACCCAGGCCACCTGGGGACACCCGTGGCTTCCAGAGTCACAGTGTTGGCTGTCACCTCAGGCTTCAGAGGGACAGCTCTCCAATCAGAAGCTGCAGTTAAAGCCAATCTATACCTCAGTCCACGGTTCCAGTGAATTGTCTCTAAAGGAACTCATGATAAATACTGTTTCCTCACTGCACGTAATTCCTGTTGTGTTTGCTCTTTTGCAGACATTTATGGTGTTGAACAAAAAGAGAACCATCTACCGCTTCAGTGCCAAGCGAGCCTTGTTCATTTTTGGGCCTTTCAATTCAGTCCGAAGTTTAACCATTAGAATCTCAGTCCATTCATATCCTTTGCTGCATCTTTTACTAAGTCCAGGTCCCGTGAAAAGTGCATGTGCCTCAGGGTGTTCATATGTTTGTTGAGTGGAAACAACTCATTCTTTCATCCAACAGTGGCGAAGGGCCTCCTGCTGCATGGCAGGACTGTGCCAGTGCTGGGTGTGAGCAAGGTGCGGTCCTCGCCCTGGGGTCCTTCGCCTCAGAAAGAGCTGGGGCGAAGGCAGGCCGACTGCTGCGGTGAGATGGGTGGTTTGGAAGTGTGGTGGTAGGGAGAGGCACTGCTATGCCTTGGAGGCATCAAGGATGGCTTCCTGGAGGAAGGAACGTCTCAGATGAGACCCGAAGGTTCTAAATTGCCCACCTGTGCTCCATATTTATCTGATAAATGCGTTATGTTGAACCGACACAAGGTTTAGAACTTCATGGAAGCACTCTGTAATGTTGAAAGTCCAGGTTACCAGCTTCTCTTGAAAAATGGAACATCTGTCAAAGCTAGGCCTGCATTCCTCCTACCTGGCAAAGTCAGTGTAGTGAGAAAGTACAGCCTCTTTTAGAGGGAGCATGCAAGCTTCGTATCACCACATGCTCCCCCCTCCCTGTGACCCTACAGCAGCTCATCTCACCCCGTTATGTGACTGGCCAGGCTCTTAAGACTCTGAGCTTGCAACCCTCGTCTTAGGGATAGAGACAGGTAGGAATCACTGAGCATTTCCCATGTGTGCGGGGTTGGAGGAGACAGGAGGCAGTTTTAGATTGGGGAAGGTTGTACAAGACATGGATTGGTAGATGGAATGAAGTTTTGAAGAGAAAGAGAAGGAATAACTCTTTAGGTTGGGTGCCCTAGAAGCAGGGCCTGAAAAGGGGATTTTTATTTCAGTAATTGAATAGAGGAGTGCTCTCTGGAGACAGAGAGGGAAGCAGGGTGAAGCAAAGGGAGGAGGCAAGCCGGACTGGGTCCCAGCTGAGTTCCTGTCAACCTGAGCCCACAGGGAATCCTGGGGCACGAATTACCCCAGAACGGCCCAGCCTGGACGCAAGGGACCGGCTTCCTGTGAGTCTCAGTCAGTCAGACCCGTGGAAGGGGGCGGTGGCCCTCCGGGTGAGGGGGCCGCCGTTCCGCCCGAGGGAGGGGCAGCTGTGGGGCGTTCTCAGCCAACACTCACAGTCGGAGGACAGGTGCACCTGCACAGCGGGGACCCACGGCCTCTACTGTAATGGCTAATGACACATGCCATCCTGCAGTGTACTTGCCTTAATAGACGTTGGTCACATTGTTCAGCATGTTCATCATCTGCACTGTCATTGTCAACTGTGTGTTCATGGCCTCTAGTGGGAAGGACAACAGTACTGAGGAAGGCAGTTTTACTTCTGCGACTCCCGCTTCTTATGCCGAGTAAGTGTCTGTCCTGTTTTCGAACAAGTACACCTAAAAAGAAGTTATACTTTTATGTATGTATAGAGAGAGAAAGTGAGAGAGAGAGAGAGAGAGAGAGTGTTAGTTTAGATATATAGAGAAAGAAAAAGTCACCCATAATTTCAATCCCCCAACACAATGCTGGCAGAGTCAATTTTTGTAATATATATATGTGTGTGTGTATGTGTATATATATATATATATATAAAATCATATATATGATTATTTTAAAAGGCCTTTAAAAATTACATTGATAATTAGCAACACACATACACATTTTATGTCTAGGTTTTAAGTGGTTTTCTTTGTGCTTACATAGTTTTATAGGAATCTATTTGATGGCTATGTAATATTTTAACAGGTGAATAAACCATAACTTATTTAACCATTCTAACATTTTGCTACTATGAATAGCATTGCAATAGGGACCTTTTTGCATAAAGCTACTTTTCAGAAATTGTTATTTTCTTAGGATGGAGTTTTAGAAATGTATTTCCTAGGTCAACAGGTACACTTTAATGCTTTAAAAATATATATTGACAAAATATTTTCCAAAATGTTTGTAGCAATTCAATCTACTATCAGCAGTGTACTCTGACACCCAGTTGTGCTACATTCTTGCCAGCATTAAATTTTTTCTTCATTAGTTTATGGAGTTAAAAATACTTGCATTTCCTTAATTTCCTATCTGGAATTTTTGTTTGTTTGTTTTAGTTTGTGAATTTGTATTTCCATTTGCCCATGTATCAGTTTTGGTTTTTCCCCAGACAGTTTGAGTTCTTTTTATAATTAATATATTAACTTCTTGTACTTTTTAATTGGTTATTCAGACATACACGTTAATTTTTTTTAACTTAGAAAGTTGTTTTGATTAATATTCTTTTATATGTTGTCCTAGTTTTTCTGGTTTAACATATTTGCTGCTTTAGTCTTTCAGGAATATACTGAATAATACATTTAATAGATAATAAGAGTCCATTGATTTTTATCACACATTTAACCATGTGATACCAACTACCACAGCCAATGTACAGAACCTTCCAGCCACCCCCCAGAGTTTCCTCATGCCTCTTTGCAGCCATTATCCTACCCACAGCTCTCAACCCCAGGCAGATACTGGTCTGCTTTCTGTCACTCTAGACTAGTTTTGCCTTTCCTAGAATTTGTTGTAAATGGAATCATATAGTTTGTATGATACCATACTTTTGTGTCTGGCTTCTTCCACCTTGTATAACGTTTTGAGATGCATTTAAGCTATTGTATTTGTTACCAGCTTTTTTTCCTTTTCATTGCTGTGTTGTATTCTGTTGTATGGGTATACCACAATTTCTTTTCCCATTTACCTCTTGATGGGCATTTGGGTTGTTTCTGGGTTTTTTGGCTACTACAAATAAAGCCATTATGAACATTTCTGTATAAAGTCTTTTTGTGGATATATGTTTGCATTTCTCTTGGATAAATATCCAGTGGTGTAATTGCTGGATCTTAGGATAAATATATGGCTAAGTTTGTAAGAAACTGTCATAGTTTTCCCCAGTGGCTGCACTGTTGTACATTCTTGCCAGCAATGTATGAAAGTTTCAAAATCGTTATTAACTTCCTCCATTAACTTACTTTGATTTTAATTTACTCTTCTATTTCTAGCTTCTTAAGGTGGAAAATTAAATACTTGGTTGTAGATCTTCTTTTCTTGTACAATTGTAGTTATAAATTTCCATGCAAACATTGCTTTAGCTGCATCCCACAGATTTTGACATTTGTGTTTTTATTACCTTTCAGTTCAAAATATTCCCTACTTTTTCTTGTGATTTCTTCTTTGTCCCATGTGTTATTTAGAAATGTGGGGTTTTTTTCTTAAAGATTTTATTTATTTACTTTCAGAGAGGGAAGGGAGGGAGAAAGAGAGAGAGAGAGAAACATCAATATGCGGTTGCTGGGGGTCATGGCCTGCAACCCAGGTATGTACCCTGACTGGGTATTGAACCTGCGACACTTTGGTTTGCAGCCTGCGCTCAATCCACTGAGCTACGCCAGCCAGGGCTAGAAATGTGTTTTTAAATTTCCAAATATTTTATGCTTTTTTGGTTGTCTTATTGTTATTGATTTTCAATAGAATTCTGCTGTGGTTAGTGAATATACTCTGTAAGATTTCAATCTTTTGAAATCAAGAGAAACTTGTTTTATGGTCTTTCTTGGGAGTGTTTCGTGTGCACTTGCAAACAGTGTGGATTCTGCAGTTGTTTGATATGACATTCTGTAAATGGTTGGTGAGGTTTGGGTGGTCAATATGTTATTTAGATCTTTAATACCTTTAATTCCTTAGCTAATAGATCTTTACTGCTTCTATTAGCATTTCTACGAGTTACCGAAGAGAGGCTTGAAATTTCCATCTGTGGTTACAGATTTGTCCATTCTCTTTCTCCTTTTGTTAATTTTTGCTTCATGTATTTGCAGCACTATTATTAGGCACGTGAACATTTATGATTGTTATATCTTCCTGATGTATGCCTTTTTATCGTTATGAAATGCCCTCCTTTGTCTTTAGTGATATTTCTTGTAATATTTGTTTTGTCTGATATTAATATAGCTACTTAAGTTTTCCTATGCTCAGTGTTAGCATGGTGTATCTTTTTCTATCACTTTACTCTCAACCCTTTTGTGTTTTTGTATTTATTGTGTATCTTTTGTAAAGAACATATAGTTGAATTTTGTTTTTTTATGCAGTCTATCCAATCTCTGTTTGTTGGTTGTTGTTGTTTTTTTTTTGATGGAATGTTTAGTTTATTTGCATTTAATGTAATTTTGGATAGGCTTGAATCTAGGTCTCCTGTTTTTCTATTGATCTCATTTTTTTGTTCATTTGCTCTTTTGTTGTTTCTCCTTTCCTGTCTTCTTTTGTGTTAATCAGGTATACTTAGTATTTCATTTTAGTCCTCTACTGGCTTTTTAGCTTTACTTCCTTGCACTTTTTTTTTAGTGGTTGTGCCCTCGCTGTTGCTGGTAGAACCTGGAATCTGGTGAAAGCCGGCAAGCTCAGGGCCTGTGCCTCGGAACAGGGGGGCAGTGGACACCTCCGGGAATAGAAGCCATCCTGGCAGCATCGCTGGGGGAAGTGGCTTTCCCTCTGAGAACTGGCTGTTCCATGTGAGGAGCTAAGTGAGAGTGCAGGAGCCACTGCTCATTGTTTACAGTAGTGTCTCTGAGGCCTTTGTGGTTGAAAGAGTGGGACCCATGGAAGAGACAGATCCAAGAGATGGCATTGCTCCCACAGCAGTGGTTTGCCCTGCCCAGCACTTCTGGAGAGCTGTAATGAGTCCTTTCTTCCCATTAACAGGAAGCAGTCACCCAACTGAAACCTAATTTGCTCAAGGCCATTTTCACTACTAAAAGACCCACAAGGCAGAGATATGAAAAAACAAAAACCCTTATCTAGTCTGTAGGGAAGCAGAGAGGCTTGAGGTAGGGGAGGTGGTGGCATTTGGACCAGTAGTGGTTGCATGAAAGAGGGTCTGGGAAGAGGTTGTTGAACATGTTCTCATAAAAGAAAGCATGCAGCTGAGTAGTTAGGCCCATAGGGGGGATTTGTTTTAGTAGTCTTTGGTTAGAAAGCTGTTAAATGGGAAAACTGAATGCAAGTTAATAACTCTGAGAGAATCAATGCAGAAGTCCCCTAGGACCAGGCGATGGTGTTCTGTTAGCCTCCTTGGACATCACCTATGGCCCTGCTGAATACCTTAACTATGCTTGAACTCAGAGTGGCATACTCCAGAGGGCCTCATTTGCCTGATGGATAGGGGCTTCCTCATTATGGAACTTCTAAGCCCCGTTTCCTACTGGTGGACATGGCTCTATTCCATGCCAAATGTCATCTGGGTCTGTGTCTCCCACCATGGACCAGGCTTCTGCTGAAAAAGAGAAGAGTGGGGGTGGGAGGTGGAGGCTGGATGGTCAGGCTGAAATGGCAGTCGGGGGCTGCTGTCTCTTCTGCTGGAGCTATAAATGAAGACTCGAAACCCCCCACAAATCTGCAACTATAGCCTTTTCCCAAAATACCTATACATGTATAAATTATACCTGAGTTTAAAAAAATGGTATTTCAGAGCAGACATTAATTAATATTCTGTGTTTATCTGTCACCTAAAAGGTGACCAGCTTAGACAAGGGCTCGAAGAGAGAGGAGTTCTTGCCTGTGACAACCTTATGAGCATTTCTTTCTTCTCTTCAACTTGGCTGTTTTGGGATTTTTCAAGTTTTCAAGACCTCAGTTCTTTAGCTTTGAGGGGTAACAAGAACTAGACAGTCTACCAGAAAAGGTCCACTTTTACTCTGAACCAACACTTTGTTTGAATTGATTGTGTTGGTCCCCAAAGCGGAACCAGTGTGTGCGCACAGACCCAGTGTTTTTGACAGCTTGGGCCTCCAACAAGAGAATGAGGGTATTGTGTTTTGTTTGAAGGAGGAGGAAGGGAAAGAGGGGAAATAAATTAGAGGATAGACATAATGAGGGACTCAGGGGAGAAAATAAAAATAGTTCTTAGAAAACTGTGGCAAAATACACACATTACATAAAATTTACTGTCTTAACCATTTTTAAGTGTACAGTTCAGTGGTGTTAAGTACATTCACGTGGCTGGGCAGCCATTACCACTATTTGTATTCAGAACTCTTTTCATCTTGCAAAATTGAAACTCAGTACCCACTAAACAATAACTCTCCATTCTGCCCTCCTCTTCATTCCCTGGCAAGTACCCTTGTATCTTCTGTCCCTATGTGGTGTTTGACTACTCTGGATGCTTCATGTAAGTAGAATCATACCGTGTTTGTCTTTTTGTAACTGGTTTATTTCCCTTAGCATAATGACCTTAAGGTTCATCCATGTTGTAGCATCTCACAGGACTCCCTGCCTTTTAAAGGTTGAATGATATTCCATTGTATGTACCACTTTTTATTGATCTATTTTTCAGTGGACATTTGGGTTGCTTCTACTTCTTGGCTATTGTGAATAGTGTTGGTATAAACATGGGTGTGCAAATATCTCTTTGAGGCTCTGCTTTTAATTCTACTGTATATATACCCAGATGCAGGATTGCTGGATCATGTAGCAGTTCTATTTTTCTTTTTTTGAGGAACCTCCATATTACGTTTATGGTGGTTACATCATTTTAAGGTTCCACCAATAGTGTACAAGGGTTCCAATTTCTCCATATCCTCATCAACACCTATTATTTTCTGTTTTTTAAAAGTATCCATTGTAATGGCTACAAGGTGATATCTCATGGTGGTTTTGATTTACATTTGCCTGATGATTAGTGATATTGAGCATCTTTTCGTATTCTTGTTGGCTGTTTGTATATCATCTTTGGAGAAATGTCCATTCAAGTAATTTGACCATTTTAATTTTTTAATTTTTTATTCATTTTTTATTGTTTTTCAATTATAGTTGCCATTTTCTCCCATTGCTCTCCCCTGCCCTGTCCACACCAACCTCCCACATTCAGGCCTCCCCCCATTGTCCTTGTCCATGGGTCCTTTATATACATGTCTTCTACATGTTAAGAGTACACTTTTAACAAATTACATTTATATTATAATTACTTATTTAATTATTATTATTATTTTTATTATTGTTCAAGTACAGTTGTACTCTTTCCCCCCACCACTCCTCCCCTCCCCACCCATCCCCACCTCCCACCCTTGATGCTACCAATAGCCAAGTGTTGGAAGCAACCTAAGTGCCCATCAGTAAATGAGTGGATCAGAAAACTTTGGTACATTTACACAATGGAATAATATGCAGCAGAAAGAAAGAAGGAGCTCCTACCTTTCATGACAGCATGGATGGATCTGGAGAGCATTATGCTAAGTGAAATAAGCCAGGTGGTGAAAGACAAATACCATATGATCTCACCTATAAGTGGAACCTAATCAACAAAACAAACAAGCAAGCAAAATATAACCAGAGACATTGAACTAAAGAACAAACTGACAGTAACCAGAGAAGAGGGAGGAGGGGAAAATGGGGGGAACATGGGGAAGGGTCATCAAGGAACATGTATATAGTTTGACCATTTTTAAATCAGATTATTTGACTTTTTTGTTGTTGTTGAGTCACAAGAGTTCTTTATATAATCTGGATATTAACCTCATACCAGGTATATGATTTGCAAATATTTTATTCTAGGAGGTTTATACTCTCTGGTCTTACATTTAGCTCTTTAATTCATTTTGAGTTCATTGTTTTACATGGTGTCAAATAAGGATTCAGTTTCATCCTTTTGTGTATGGGTATTGAGCTTTCCCAACACCATTTATTGAAAAAACTGTTCTTTTTCCATTGAATAGTCTTGGCACTCTTTTTGAAAATCATTTGACCATGTATGTGAGGGCTTATTTCTGGGCTTTCTATTCTGTTCTACTGGTCTTCATGTCTGTCTGTATGCCAATACCACACTGTTTTGATTACTTAGCTTTGAGATAAGTTTTAATATAACAAAGTGTGAGACCTCAAACTTTGTTCTTTTCAATATCATTTTGGCTATTCATGGCTCTTTGAAATTCCATATGAATTTCAGGATGCAGTTTTTTTTATTTCTACAAAAAATGTCATTGAGATTTTGATAGGGATTGTACTGAATCTGTAGTTCACTTTGAGTAATGTGAACACCTTAACAATATTGTCTTCCAGTCCCTGAACATGGGATGTGGAAAGATTCAGGTTTTAGCCTTGTGATTTACTTTTTTATGTCTTTGCCATTATCCCCTTATGCACATAATAAGGACAACTCTGAAAAGCAGTGACAAACTACAGTCCCAAGTCTTAGGGCCCCATGTTGGCTGAAACTACTCTCAAGATTATGGTTGTGAAGCTAGGCATTGTAAAGCAGTTTTACAACTTTATCCATGGGCCCATTTCTCAGAAATTCTAACTACCAGAACTTGCATGAAAAGCTTGCCTTTCCAAACTGTGGTTTGCTAAAGACCAGAATGTTAAATGTCATATTGAAGTGGATAAAACCTAATCAAGGCCAGACAAGACAGACGGGCACTCTGCTTTTTACATCACTTACCATATTTCTTCTTGTTCTGGATGATTTGCTTTGTAGGTATGTCTTCACTGGGATTTATATATTTGAAGCTTTGATAAAAATACTGGCAAGAGGTTTTATTCTGGATGAGTTTTCTTTTCTTCGAGATCCATGGAACTGGCTGGACTCCGTTGTCATTGCAACAGCGTAAGAATATTCAAGATTTTTATACAAGAGACATAGGGTTGGAAAGAAGCCCCTTGGCTCACATCGGGGCTCTGTGTGAATCCATGTGTGTGGCTAAGTGTGGTCTAGTAATGCCTTGAGCTCTGGGTGCAGTGTTGGTTGGCCCTGAACAGCACCATGCAGGCAATTGGCCAGAGGCCTCCATGCACAAATTTATTTCTAGGACAATCCTCATGCTCTCATTCCTTCAGCCATTTATTCACCAAACACTGGCCTGTAATGGGCCAGGTTCTGTGTAAGGGGTTGTGATAATGAAAAAACAAACAAACACACCTCATTCTCACCCTCTTGAAGCTCACAGTCCAGATGGAAAGAGAAATAATTAGTGACAGTTACAATCTGGTAGGGTGAGTGTTAGGGTAGGAGCTGTGCATGCATTGGGCTGTCAAGGCAGGTAGGAGTAATCAAGAAGTCTAAAAAACCTTTAGCTATACAAGGTCACAAACAGTTTCTCTCATCTTGTCTTCTAGAATTTTTATAGTTTTGCCTCTTATGTTGAAGTCCCTGGTCCCTTTTGAGTTCATTATTGTGTATCTTGTATATGACATGAGGTGAGAATTGAAGTTCTTCTTGAAGAAAAGGACTTCAATTTGGCATCTGAATGATGAGACAGAGTTAGCAAAATAAAAAGCAGGAAGAGCAATGGCCTATTGCCAGCAAAGTAATAATAAACCTAACATTAATTAATTTGTCAAGCTAGCCATTAGTTTAAGTACTTGCATATATTGTCCTATTTAATATTCACAAAGCCCTTTGATGTAGTAGATACTATTCATTTCAAAGTTTTACACTTGAAGTTCAATGGTAGGGCGATATTGGTTACTGGAAGGTGGTATAGTGCAGTGGCGAATAGTGCGTGCCCAGGAGACAAACCACCTGTGGTCATTCTGGGCTTGGCTGTACAGTGGGACCTTAGGGAAGAGCATTGGGGCCAGTCAATACATGTTTCAATTAATTAATTTTACTTTTTTTCAAGATTTTATTTATTTATTTTTCGAGAGAGGGAAAGGGAAGGAGAAAGAGAGGGGAGAAACATCAATGTGTAGTTGTCTCTTGCATGCCCCTGACTGGGGACCTGGCCTGCAACCCAGGCATGTGCCCTGTCTGGGAATCTAACTTGTGACCCTTTGGTTCACAGGCCGGCATTCAATCCACTGAGCCTCACCAGCCAACGCTGTTTCAACTAATTTATATTACTCATGGATGTAGCCACAACTATTGCTCAAGGAATCCTCACATTTGTCCAAATATGAAGATTAGCTGAGAACAGCCTCCTGTGTAATCTGTGGTCCATAGTGATAGAGAATGATATTACGAGACCTTGAGATGAAAGTGGGCTTGGGAAGGCGAGGCCCCAGATTTCACCTTTGTAGACACAGGGCTCAGGCTGTGCTTAGTAAAGTCTTGTGGAGGTATGCAGTGCAGCCACAGGAATGAGTAAGCCCAGGCTTCTCATGTGCCTTGTCTCATAGGTTTCTGACGTATGCCAAGGTCAGCGGTGGCAGCGGTCTGTCATCCCTGCGCACTTTCCGAGTGTTGAGAGCTTTGAAAGCAATTTCAGTAATTTCAGGTAAGTCACTATAACTTTCAACGTGGGCTCTTAGGCTCTTAATGGGAGAGAACATTCTTTTATTTACTTAAATTATTTTATTGTTGTTCAAGTACAGTTGTTTACATCCCCCCCCACCTTCCCCTTTATCCTAGCATTCTTTTATATTTAAAGTTTCTCCAAATGCCATATAAACCAAAAACAAACTGCTTTTACTTTCTATTTGATCATTCAACAAATATGTATTGTGCAGGCAATATTCTAGCTGCTTGGGATAATATCTCAGTGAGCAAACAGACAAAGATCCCACCCTCAGGAATTTACATTCTAGGTGGGGACAGACAGACCCTAAGCAATAACTATAATAAATAAGTACATTATCTAGCATGTTAGACAGTGATGTGTGCCATGAAAATCAAAAAGGAAAAGTAAGCAACATGCGGGCTACGGGAAGTCATAGGGATTAGGGGAAACGGGATGCAGTTTTCAATGGAGTGGTCGAGATGGGTGTTGTTGAGGAGGTGAGGTGGGAGCAGATATAAAGGCAGTGACAGTGGCAAAGGCAGATGGATGGTAAAGAGTCTTCTGAGGATACGAACCAGTCCAAAGACTGGGGAAGAGAAGGGGTGCAAACGAGGCCAGAGCAGGCAGAGTGAGAAGCCAGCTGGTGGAGGTGGGTCCGCAGAGGTGAAGGGGAGGCCTGTGAGCACTGGGGGGACTAGAGCTTTGCTCTGAGAGAAATGGGAGCCATGTGAGGACTTTGAGCAGAGGAATCATGTGACCTGACTCTGAGGAGTAAAGGTAGAAGCGGGAAGCCCAGCTGTGAGCCGTGGTGGTTGCCATGGAAATGTGCCTCTCAGATCTGCTGCTGTAGGAACCATAGTTGACTAATGGTCCCAGCTGCCACCTGTCTGGATTCACCACCGCATTCACGTTCATGCCAAGACCATGCTATCCCTCCATGTCAGAGATACTGTTCCTGAAGGATATGGAACTCCCCTGTTGGGGGCTTCGGCTTAGGGACTCCACAGAAACCTGGCTGAGACTGCCTGCCACACCAGCACTAGTCGGGGGCTCGTCCTGTCCAATCCTGTGTCCTTCCTGCTCTCCTTCCCCAGGTGTCAGCCCTGTGTCACAGTCTGAGGCTCTCCCTGCCAACTCTATTTCTTCCCCCTTATTCTTCACAGGCATTTCACCCAACCAGTCTTTTGCAACCTGGTGCCATAGTATGTGCTTTTCAGAGAACCCAAACTGACACGAAGGGCCACTGCCATCATCCAGGCTCCCAGATCAGGCAGTGGTACAAGAGTTGGTAGACAGTGGTCGCATTCTGTATACATTTGAAGGTAGAAACAATAGAATTTCCTGATAGGTTGATTGTTTGTGGTGTGAACAAAAGAAAAGAGCCAAGGACGGGTCTAGCTTTTTGGTCTGAGTGACTGGAAAGAAGATGTCATCATTGGCTGAGACAGGGAAGGTCTTAGAGGTCACATTAGGAGTTTGCTTGGACCTGTTCTGTTTGAGATAGCTGTGAAACATCCAAATGAAAGTTTCGAGTGGGCGATTTTATATGAGTTGGGAGTTGTGGGGAACGGTCTGCAATAAGGAGCCTATAGATGATATCGAGAGGCATGCAATCTGATGAGGTCACCAGGAGAACAAGCATAGATGGAGAATAGAAGATGACGAAAGTCTGTGAACCCAGGCATGCAAACTTGACGGGGAGGGGGACAGAGGAGAAACCTGGAAAGGAGATGAACAGGAGCCACAGTAAAGAGGAGGAAGAGCAAAGGTGGGCTCCTGGAAGCCAGGGGATGCAGGTACTCTGTGAGTCAGGACGAAGCCAGGATGGGTGGGGAACCCACATTCTCGCTTATCCAGAAGAGGTTGTTCTGGCACACTCTTTTCCCTCCTGTTTTCTCTCCTTCCTTTACAAAAAAATTCTTTATAAAAAATTCCCTCTCTGGAGTCCTTTCCTACCTCTCTTCTTCCCTTACCTTCTAGTCTCTTCTATTAAAGGCTTAGCTCTGATACCAAAACTACAGGCAATTTGGGTCCTTTCAAACAGAGCAGTGGGTTATTTTTGGAAACTCCAGAAAAGCTCCTACACAGTGATAAAGAAACTGGCAGTCAGAGGGCACTTACATGGAATTCGTCTCTCCCCCTCCTTCTCCTCCTCTTTTGCCAAGTGGACCTGGTTTTCCAGGTGGGTTTAGGGGGTTTCTGCATGAGGTGAATCCCTCATACTTTTGTATACATTCAGGCAGTCAGATACTTTAGTGTCTCCTTCTTCATCTTGAACACAGTCTCCCGTTTGACTCATGAACACGTGAGATCCCTGGGTGCTTTTTGGAAGTAAGGGTGTAAGGTACAGTCTTTTATGGGACTGTGTAAAAACTGTTCAGGAATTACAACCATTATCTTTCATTCAAATTTTGCATTAGAGAAGACTCGAGCCTCATATAGATTAAAGCTTGGATGAGGTTGTGGTAATTTCCTGTTCGGCTGCAACTGGGGACATAGTGAATATCCCAGCTTGGCCTCAAGGCTCCTCCCCCAGTGGCATTGCACTTTGTGGGAAGGTCATCCACTGAGGGCCGCCGCCGCCTTGTGTTCTCAAGTCCACCACTCGTGGTTTACACCCATCCGTGGAAACTTTGTCGGCGTCATCCCACACGTTACAGCTCACCCTGGTGGTTCACCTCTCCGGCTGGGAGGGCACAGAGTCTGGCTCAGAGGCGTGCTGGGGCTGACTTGTTCTGACTCCCCAGCAGACTCTGCACATCTTTTTCCAACTCTGCACCCGGGGACGTCATGCTGGTGGCTTGAAACCGGTTGGGGGAGGGAGAGTACGTGGAGGTAGATGAGGAATCTATGCTACCGAATCCAGCAGACAAGGAAGTCTGTAACTGCTCTAAGTGAAGAGTTTCCTGAGCCTTCGGTGCCCCCTCCGCCCCCCAAGCTGACTTTAAATATTTGCATACTGTAAGATTATGTTCTTCTTCTTTCTTCTTTCTTTTTTCTTCTTTCTTCTTTCTTCTAACTTTGGCAGCCTAATTGTATGCCATGGACACAGTAGGTACTTAGTAAATATTTCTTGAATGAATAGAAACATTCCTATTATAACTAGTAATCTGAGTTTTTCCTAAGACATCCTCATTATCTGAGTCCAGACAAAGCTCCTCCTTCCAGCTTCCTGCCCCACAATTTAGCTATGTCTCATGACACTTCCTGCCCTTCGGAGTAGGTAGTGACCATGAAATGTTAAATATAACGGTGGCTGCCTTTCTAGGGTGGCTTCACTCCGGCCCACCCCGCCCCCAGCTGTGGAGATGCCTGCAAAGCTGTCACAGATTATTCCCGTATCTGTGTGGCATGTTTCTGCTCAAAGTCTTCTCATTTGCTCTTCAGAGCTACCTTGTGCCAGATACAAGGCAAGGAGAGGAGGCCAAGGCCTGGACATGTGGAACACTTTGATGACACACAATTTCTAAGGCACAGAGTTGGAACTAGAACTCAGGGCCTCAGACTCCTAGGCCAGGCCAGTTTCCAATTCCAGCCTGTAATCAGACAGCTTCTGAGGCCGTGGCTGCCCTCTGCTGTGTCTGCCCCTTGCCTGTGTCTGGTGTGTGTGTGTGTGTGTGTGTGTGAGAGAGAGAGAGAGAGAGAGAGAGAGACAGTTGGGGCTCCTCTCCACACCTGTCCTCCTCCTCAGGTCTCAAGGTCATTGTGGGGGCCTTGCTGCGCTCTGTGAAGAAGCTTGTTGATGTGTTGGTCCTGACTCTCTTTTGCCTCAGCATCTTTGCCCTGGTAGGTCAGCAGCTCTTCATGGGAAATCTGAACCACAAATGTGTCAGCAAGAACTGTAGTAACATCAGTGACTTTGAAGGTAAATTCCCCATCTTTTATTCCTTAGTTCGTGCAATGTTAACTTTGTTTTATCCCCACTCATACTATCTGCATGTATGCATTACAGTCTCCTAGGAGCAAGGGATGACCTCATCCATCCAGGGTTCTCATGGGGGCAGATGCGCGTCTTAGAGAAATTGCCTCATTCTTTGGGTTTCTATGGAGAAAGAAAAGCCCAAAGTCACACCCACAAGAACAGTGTCAGCTCCCGTCCTTCCCCCAAAGATTTCTGCCCGCTTCTTTGACATGTTTTGCAGAAGTCTTCAGAATGCCTGGATTTGGCCAGAGCAAACCAGCAATTACCCAGCTCCTAGCCCCGAGTATTTTCTCCAATGATATCACCTCTTTCTACTCGGCACCTTCTCCACACTAAGATCAACCCTACACCAATTTCATGTGTGCTGAGTCTCCAGTGGCTACACTTTCTCCATGTCTGTCTCAGTTTATGAGCTTCTCATGGGCTGAGTCTGTGTCTAGCCTCCTTTGGGGGGATGGTCTCTACTTCAGTTTTATGTCCTGAGAGGCAACATAGTGGGCATGTAACTGCTTTCTCCTCCTCCTCCTCTCTCTTCCTTTTTCCTCCCCTTCCTTTTCTCTGGCTCCTCCCTGGTGGCTTAGGCTCCAGTTCCACATTGGACACCCACTTTTGTCACTTTAGAGGGCCCCGAACCATTGTTTCAGGTGTACTCTGGCATATTTGCTCTTCTCTTTCATTTCAGTGGTTTCTTTTTTAACTGAATTTGTGATTCTTTTCTTCTCAGATGGGTGCTTTGAAATGGAGGGTTCTGAGTTCAAATTGTGTGGCTTCTGGTCAGAAGGGTAAGAAGCTTATATTCTCCATTTTCCTCTCAAGCGGAGCAGCTCTAGACCTTTTAAAGTGGTGTGGCAAGTGGTCTTCGTCTAGTGATTTATGGAAGTCGGTGATAGTCGTTCTCAAACAGTACTGACTGTTTCACATGTCTAAGCGGGTTTAGATGCGCATTATTACATTAAAAAGTATCTCGGTTTAGAGCAGCTTTCTTCCCCAAGTTATGTTGAATTGTTACTTATCAGAAACCTGCTGAACGTGGAGTACTATTTTGACTCTCTGGAGTGGATATTCAAGGCTTTCAAAGGTCAGAGAGGACATTATGATCGAGAGAGCCCCACGAAAGTCTTGTTTCCTGTTCAGTGGCACCACCCTGATGCTCGACTACCTGTTTGCGGAGCTGTTGACCGCCACTGCCTCTACGTACACACGTAGTTGGATGTGGGCTCATACTCATCCACCTCAGCAGCTGGGAGCTCTGTGGCCCTTCTTTCTTCTAGGACATTAGTGGGGAAATTTACTGAGTGTATGTCTAATTAAGATAATATGCTAAGTGCTTTGATGAAGTAGACCATGTTCATTCCTCAATAACAAATAGGTATCGAGGGCTACTGTTGTGCCAAGCTCTGTGTTAGGCCCAAGGAACACAAGTGTGCACAAGGGAGCTCTGTCCTCTTGGGGTGACACCTGGCAGTGAAGAGGGATGTAGAGTAAATCCTTGAAAGCGTGAGGAGTGTTATAAGATCCTGAGATCCTGAGAGAGATAACAGGGGATGTAACCCTGTTTGTGAAAGTGGGGAAGGCTTTTCTGATGCCACTTGTGGTGACCACAGGTTCAGATGAGGTCAAATCACAAGATGTAATAGGTTTTAATGTAACACAGGGTTTACTGAGCTCACTAGAGACCACTCCACAAACACTGTCCTCACACAGGGCTTCTGGGTGTGCATCAGTGGGCCTCGGGAGGATCAGTGCCAGGGGGGAGAGGAAAGCTGGGCTCTAGGGAATGCTTTTCTTTCTCTGTTCCTTCGTTTCCCATGTCTAGGGCTTGTTCCTCCCAATATGAATGCAAGAACACCAAAACGAATCCTGACTATAACTATACAAATTTTGACAACTTTGGCTGGTCTTTACTTGCCATGTTCCGGCTCATGACCCAAGATTCCTGGGAGAAGCTTTATCGACAGGTTATTTTTTTATTCTTTCTCTTTCTCCCCCCTTTCCCTCCCTCTCCCCTCACTCTCTCAATATGTCTATCATTTATTTATAACCTACCATCTATTCTTTACCTTCGTCATCTATTCTTCATCCTTAACAGTGGTACTAATAGATTATGCTTTAGAAATTCTATTAGAAACATCAAAAAATTATGAACATGATATGTGGAAGAATAGTACATAAACACTTTTCTTCCTGGAAATATGACATCTTTCCAGATTCCTGCCTGCCGGAGGTTCACCCCTAGCACTTTAGTTTTCATGCAGTATTGCTATCACTCTTGCCTTTTTAATTAAAAAATGCAAACACTTGAGAAAACTATTGGAAATTCACTGAGACAACCATGGGTGGTATCTCCTCCCTGAGAGACAGGGTATCAGGAGTCTCTGGGTAACTGGGGACGCTGTAGATGCTGCTGTGGGTAGCTGAGCCAGCCAGTGCTGGGGAAGACCAATTCGTACTGTGTAATTTCTCCTTGGCATGATGATCACCCCTGGTGACCCCTGGTGACAGAAGGCGTCCGATGCCAGTGTGTGCTCTGTCCCTTGCAGACCTTGCGTACCTCAGGGCTCTTCTCAGTCTTCTTCTTTGTGGTGATCATCTTCCTGGGCTCTTTCTACCTCATTAACCTAACCCTGGCCGTTGTCACCATGGCTTATGAGGAACAGAACAGGAATGTAGCGGCTGAGACAGAGGCCAAGGAGAAGATGTTCCAGGAAGCCCAGCAGCTGTTAAAAGAGGAAAAGGAGGTAGGGGGCTTCTGGGGTCGGAGAGTGGGCTCTCCTTAGGGGTACTCCAGAAGCCATGGGGTCTGAGCTCGGGCTGCTGTGTTAGGCCTGGTCGTGGCTCCCCACTACTGGTGTTTTCCTGAGAATTGAAACCCCTTGCAGACTGGCTCTGCTGCTATTGCTCACTAAGATGTCTAGACACAGGGCTCTTGGGAACAGGGAACCCTGTTTGGTTGCTCTTTGACCTCCCGGACCTTGGGCCTTCTAGGACAGATTCCAGATTGCTGGCTATGTGGTCAATAATGGTGGCTCCAGAGACAACAGCCATGATTATCTCTCCCTTCTTGAAATTCTTGTCAAATATATGGGCCATTCGCATTGTTTTCCTGGTATCTTTACATTTCCCCAGTTCAATTCTAAGATTTGCAGGGCAGGGCCCAGGTTTTATACTGCTTCTCACCTTCCACAGAGTCCTGCTGGGGGAAATTTATTGTATGCGCTTAACAACTGCATCACAGGCGCAAACATTTACTGAGTGCCCGGCACATACTGAACACAGTGCCAAGGGCTGGTGACACAGAGCTACGAAAGCATCCACCCTGCCTGCCTTTGAGGGCTGCAATTTCCGTGGGCAGACAGGGCATGTTCCCAGATACATAATGACAGCGGTAGCATATTTAATTGGGTGACACGCAGTCTACACGGTGCAGTGCTACCAGAAAAGCGGAGAGAAAGCTCAATAAGGTCAAGGTGATTTGCAGTGTTTCACAGGGGGGTATAATCTGTTCATTAATTACTTTTGTTCTTTTTCTAAGGCTCTGGTTGCCATGGGAATTGACAGAAGTTCACTTAATTCCCTTGAAGTGTCATCTTTTTCCCCAAAGAAGAGAAAGCTATTCGGTAATAAGAGAAGGAAGTCCTTCTTTTTCAGAGAGTCTGGGAGAGAACAGGTTCTAGGATCAGATTCTGACCAAGATTCCCAAAAACAGGTATGTTTTGGCCAAGGAATTAATGATAGGTCAAGTTGTCAGTCTAATTGAAAGGATTGATTTATTCACTTACTCATTTATCCACTCACTCATTTGCACATCCTTTCTTTCACCTATGTGTCTATTCAATTACCCATTTATTTACAAACCTCTGTTTAAAGTGTCGACAGTGTTCACTATCTGCTTGGCCCTGGGATAGGTACTGGGTGTGCGTGAGATATACAAGAGAAACAACTCATGATGAAGACACACTAACAAAGAGGCAGTTGCTATTCAGTGTGATGACTGACATGATGACAGCTCTGGGAGAACGGCATTCCCGCCCAAGCAAACCCTGAGACATCAGAGTGCAAGCAGATTACTTAGAAAGTGATGCCAGGAAGCACTGAGAGGGGAGGAGAGAAGTGATACCGGGAAGAGAGGATGATCAGTTGAAGTGCATTATCAAGCCAGTTGCCATTAAAGATACTTGGAGTTTAACCTCCCTGGAGTGGGGGTTCTAGAATATTTGTATGCCAACTTTGGTCCATTATTGGTTCGAGACTACTGGGGTCAGGAGAGAATAATTTTCCTACATTTCTGACTTGCTGTGCAGTAGGGCAGAGGGGATTTGGGTCACCAGAGAAAGCCCTCAGGTAAGGCCCAAGGACCAGCAACAGCATCTGCTTCAGGTAACCAACCCGGACTTGGTGGGGGCTGAGGGGAGGGCAGTAGATCGGAAAAGAGTTCCAGAGGAAGCAGTGGCAAAAGGAAGAACTGAACGCTACGGGAAGAGAGGACAGTACATGCAAGGGCCAAGGCCTGGAAGCAAAGCAGAGCGGGAGCACGTGGCCCTGCAGAAAACTTGCAAGTGTGTTTATATGTGTTCGACGAGGTGGGAGGGGCGGGCTACAACAGGCTGTAGTGGTGAGAGGGGAGCCCTTCGCAAGAGGCCTTCAAACCAAGCTAAGGCGTTTACTCTCTTACACTGAGATCAAGGGGTTAAGCAAAAGAGTGACGTGACCAGATTTACAGTTTTGCATTGAAGAGAGGGGGTTGGAGGAGGGCAAGACTAGAGTCAGCCAATTAAGACGTTGTTGCAGTAATCCAAGTAAGAGGTGACAGTGGCTCAAACTATGGTTAGAGTGGGGAGGATGGAGAGAGGTTAGCGCATTACAGTAATCTACAGAAGATAAAATTCGGCAGTTGACCAATTGACTAGATGTAGAGGGTAGGGATGATGGCCAGTTTATGGCTTTGGTTGACTAGATGGAGGGTAATTGACCGAAACAGGAAAGGAACTTGTTCTGGGGATGTTGAGGATGGCAAGTAGTGTTGGACTGTCAATTTTGAGGTGCTTATGGGGCATCCAAGTAGAGATATTGAATAGTCAATTGGATATGCAGAAATGATGTTATGGGGGGATGTGCAGTGGAAAAAATAGCCATTCTTATCATTGAAATGGGCGATGTGTAAACATGTTTGAATTGTGGAGAACAAAGTCAGAAATGGGGAAGACGTTGGAGATACAGGCCAGGGAATCAGGGCTGGAGCCAACCCTGGGACAGGAGGGAGATGAAGTGGGCAGCGGGTGCATGCGCATGCCTGGGGGCGGGGTAGGGAAGGGGGTTGAGGGCCCTTTGCCGAAGGAGGTGGGCAGGCCGTGCCCACTGCTGGGAGCAGTTCTCTGATGCAGCGGCAGGGGTGGGAGGCTCCTTTGCTGTCAGACCACAGCCTATTGAAGGCATCGCAAATACTTTTTTATATTTTGAAGTTTCTCCTTGTTCCACAAAGACAAGGACCCAGACATCTAATGTAAAGTGTCTTTCCCTTTTAATTAGAACAGGAAATAGCTACAGCAAGATTATAGGTTGCCTTTAGAATAGCTTATCACGGAAGAGTCACTCCCTCTGGGGCTCTGGTTGGTCAGAAATTTGGGGAAATAAGTCATTATGGATACTCAAGTTTCCTGGATAGCTGAAAGTTTATGTTTTTTAATTGCCAGAGAACTTAGAATTGTAGGTAGGGTAGAGCCAATAAGCTCTCGGGCACAGCCGGAGAGAGTGCTTGAGGTTTAGTACATAGATTTTGTGTTATTTATTTTGACTGTTTTTTTTTTTCCATTACTAACTGTTTCAACATCTATTTAGGGAGTTGTTCAAGGCACTTTACTCTTTTGCCCCAGTTCACCTTTTTAAATTCATCTCCCCCTCCCAAACATTGCTTCCAAATTAGACTTTTGATTGCTTTCGTACCCTGAACCACTTGTTTTTGTAAAATTTTGTTTGCTTTTGTTGACAATGAATAAATCACAGAGAAAGAAAAATTTCTGTAGGTAGGCCTCTAGAAATGTACATATATAAGAAACATCAGTGGTCAAACCATCTTTCTCTTATTTATTAAACATGAAATACGAAAACTGAGCATCTGTCATGCCATGATGTTGAAACAAGTCAGCCTCTATAAAATGTTGAACATCTTTGCTGTGTGTGGCACTGAAACTCAGTAGTTGTGAAGTTTTGGGGAGGGGCAGCTTCTTCCCTCAGAAGGTCTACCATGTCCTCTCTTCCAGCCACACCTCCTAGAGCAAACCAAACGGCTGTCCCAGAACCTGTCTGTGGACTTCTCTGAAGAGCGTGGAGACCCTTTTCAAAGGCAGAGGGCTCTGAGTGCTGTCAGCATCCTCACCATCACCATGCAGCGTAAGTTCTGCCTCCCAGCCCAAGGGAGGGCCTTACTTCAATGCTGTCCTTCCATTCTCCCTCTCTTCAGCCCCGACAGAAGCCCTCTGCCACCCTCTGACTTCTTGCAAAGAGCAATTTCCCATGCCTTTTTGGAGCATGTGAGCAAAGTAGTTTGGAAGAAGTGGGTCTTCCACATAGGCCCACTACCTGAGCACTTGGGTAGTGTGGGAACTGGTTAGACAGGTCCAAGAGCACAGATGTAACCTCCTGATTAGGCCAGGCAGTCATAGGAGGTCTCAGTGACAATGATGGTCAGCCGAAGAAGAGGAGACATAGAAGCTTCCAGTAGGTGGCAGTTGCCATTGAAGTTGGAGTTAGGAATCTGGCATGGACAATAGGCCTGTGTAGACAGGCTGGATCCATCTGATGGACCTGGTTAACAGCAGGTAACAGGGACCCAAATAAAGTGTTGGTGTTCAGGGGAAGGACTCAAGTCCCTGCAAGGAGAGTGTCAAATGGGTTGCTTAGCACTTTTGTGTGATTTCATCACCTCGTTTGGCCTGTATGTGTCCCTGAAACGGTGGCAGGGAGCTCAGAGGTGCTTTCTGACCTGAACTCAACCAGCTGGTAGAGTGTCATTTGTCTCAGTGCGCCTAGACGCTCCTGTCTGAATGTGTCTCCTGCCCCTGAGCCCTGGTAGCTTCTTGTGCCTCTGTTGCCGCTGTCAGCGTGGTCTGCCGTGAGGGAACATGACGTGGGCTTGTGTCTGTCTCTCTCCTGGGTTCACAGCATAAGCATAAAGACTTGCATACAAGTACTTGACTATGTGACACGGAAGTTGCATGTGGAAAACCTTTCTGGCTCCACAGTCAGTGCCCTTCCTGACTGATCACGTTGTGTCACAAGAGACCCCGCACAAGAGGGAGGAGGGAGTGCACTGGGGCAGAGAGCAGCCAGACTGGTTCAGAGACAATTTCTCAACTGCTCTTTCATTCTCCTTCTCCAGAGCAAGAAAAATCCCAGGAGCCTTGCCTCCCATGTGGGGAAAACCTGGCATCCAAATACCTCATATGGGACTGTAACCCGCAGTGGGTGCGCTTTAAGAAGGTCCTGAGAACCGTGATGACCGACCCCTTCACTGAGCTGGCCATCACCATCTGCATCATAGTCAACACCGTCTTCATGTCCTTGGAGCATTACAGCATGTCTGACAGCTTTTGTTCTATGTTGAAAACAGGAAATTTGGTAACTTTGCGCTTTTTTAAAATGTAAAACATATTTCAAACTTTGAATTTTCTCTTTCAAAGTCTAAACATTTTCTAAGTGGCCTAGCCTAACCTAAGTCTTTGGTCCCCTTAAGTGGAGTAATGGAAAAAGGTGACTTTTAGGATTTTGTGTTTACCCAGTTCAGTAATTTCTCAGGGCCCCTGTGTTGGCCCCTGTATTATATTAGTGTCTTTTTAGTCATCTAGTAATGACTGAAGAGTCATCCAGTGGTAAGCCAGAAGCAAGTAACATCTTAAAATGTCGACTGTTTGGGATAATTAAGAAAACATTAACCATGGTCCCTAGTGATACTGATGACATCATTTGTCACAAAATAATGTGATGTGACTGCCATTACTCGGTATTATTCCCTTGGAAAGATGAGTCAGGGCCAGGCAGCTCATGGGGTGGGGGTTACTTTCCAGGAAGGGGGTGTCCGGAGCTGGTGGTGTGGGGTGGGGTGGGGGCAAGGTTCCAGACTTGGGCCTGCTTCAATGTGTTTCTCATTGGTTGGATCTAGTCTCTGTTAGGTTGAAAAAACTAAGATAAGAGAACAGATTTTTCATATTTTCTGAAGAAGACATTTTTCTTCCTCAAAGGCAAATTAGTGTCCCAAATATCAGAAATAACAAATAATTACCCACTGAATGTTCTACCCTAATTAGGTAATGAGTTAATGGACTAAAAATCTTACCAGAATGTCTAGTCCTTTCTTCTTAAAGCTTTATTTTACCAATTAAAAAAGCAATGCATGCTTTAAAAATTTTTTTTAAATAAGGAAAAATACGATGAAACTCATTTCCTATGGTCCTACTAGCAAAGATAATCATTTTTAGCATTGCTGAGTATTTCTAGGCAGGATGGATGGATGCGCGCATGCAGACATGCATGTATGTACTTTTTAATTTATTTTCTCACATTGATGAGGATCTGCTGTACCTATTGAATCAGGAGTTGGTTCACAGAGCTACTTCTATGCATCAAACTTAGGATGGTGTAGAACTGGAGACGGGTAGCTCTCACCCTCAGTCCCACATCCCTCCCGGGAGGACAGGGCTATAGGGAGACTAAAGTCAAGACCAGGGTGGTTCTCCTTACAGGTAGTCTGTGTCTAAGTTCCTTTCCCCCTACTGCCTTTGGGAAGAGGTACCCTGTGGGGTGTGCATGGATCAGGTTAGATTCCATGCTGCATGATAAACCTAACACACACTGTACCTTCTGAGAGTTGAGAGGTCCTCTGGGCTCCAGTGCATTCAGCTGTCTCCTGCTCAGGTATTCCAAAAATGGGATGGTGGTGTTGTTTCATTTGGAAGCAAAATGCTGTACTTTCTTAGCCATGCTTCCTGCCTTAACAAAGTCAGCAGATGCATCTTTCAGCACCTCCTGGTGGCTAGAGTTATTGGATAAGTTCCAGAGAATACCCAGAGGACCCAGAGTCATACTGCTGGACAGGGCTTTGAATATGCAAAGGTGGTCTCTCCATCACTTCATCAGCTCATCCAACTGTGGGAGATGACAAAAGCTCTCCTCTCAGATCCTCACCAATGAAGCATCCTAGCTGCAGAGATGAAACTGCGTTTTGCAGTCAGAAGCTGGCTGATTAAGTGACTTCCTTCTTCACCCTGTCCAGAGGCAGCAGGGCACACAGGGGCATTGTTGGTGTCCCTGAGGACACAGGCAGCAGCTGCACCCAACGCCTGAAAATTGATCAGAAACATGTAGAGCCGAGCACCTAGCCTGTGCTTCCACTCCACGTGTACCATTCTCTAGACACACAAGACCAGGGTAGCAGCTACTCCATCTGTCATGTCCTTTGGGTGCCAATGGAGGGAAGCCTGGGAGCCTTGAGTTCCAAAGAACATACTCAAGCTTCTCTCCTCTGATGGGTGGACGAGGATTGAGCTGGCTTATGGAGTTCTCTGGGATTGGACTTGGAAATGGACTCTCTAGGCTTCAGGGTTGCTCGAATCAGGGGAGTGTATCGAGCTCCTAAGAGGCTACAACAGCAGTGGAATTGGATCACAAAACCAACGGTCCCGAGGTGTCAGGGAGACTGTAGGGCTAGACATCTAAAGCCTGAGGAAGAGAAATGTGTCCGAAGGGACCGGGGATCAGTCCGGTAAACTGGAACAGGTGACACAGCCTGCCTTTAGGTGCTAGGTAGGCAGAAATTTTTAAAGGGAAAAGATAGATATAAGCTTTGAATTTTATTGGCCACCTTGATTTCTTTTTATTTGCCTATCCTTTATCCATTTATCCATTTTAACTTATGTCATTTTATTTTAGGGATTTAAAAAAATAAGTCATAAGTAATTGAATTATTTATAAAAACAGATCATCTGTTACTTTTAGTAGGGAGATTTAGTTATTAACAGATTGTCTTTCTTTTCTAGAATTGTAGAGGAGAGTCTTTTAACTGACAACACTCTTAAAGGCTCTTACCCTTTTTTATTGTGTATTACCTTATAACTTTCATACTATTGTTTTTCTCGTTTTTATTGTGTATGTGTGTGATGGAATGTGCTATTTGCTATGAGGAAATGCTTTGATTTATCTTCAGAGCTATAGAAGATAGATTGGGTTTTGAATTTGGCTACATTTTGCAAGTTTCTTAAGTCTGTGTTTACCTAATTATCAAAAACAAGACAAAGATTGTTTTTGCCCATGGAAAAGACATAATTTAGCACTTTCTGTAACTCCTCCCTCTCCTTTTAATTCTTTGATATTTTTTTTTCTGGATCAAAGAGCCCCGTATTCCAAGTGAGTTTTTAGGATTATATGCCGATTTACCAGTCCTCCTCTCAGCCATAGTCAGCCTAAGGGTCATCCTCTCAGGGAGCCCCTCGAGGACACTTCCCGGGCCCCAGTGGCGTTTTCCAGCTCTCTGCTCTGGGCCCCTTTTCAACTTCTTTTCTGATACAGGTGTTCAGATTGAGTGGTTAGGTGAACCCCTACGGGATTCTGGTTTATGGAGGATATTTATCTTTAATTTTTAAAACTGTCGTGCAGTTCCCCCTTTTGGAGTTTATATTGGTATTTTAAAGAATTCAGAAGAATTGATTGACATTTTCTCTCATTCGTCCATCTACCAAGAAGCTAGCTTGGCCTATTTTTCAAGAAAATGAGAAATACTCTTTTCTCTGTCCTGAGATGTCTGTGAGCTTGGTAACTTTGGACCGGGCACAGTGGAAGGGGGTGAGGTTCCTTCTAGAGCAGTTAAATGTTTATTTTTCCTGAATATGTATTATTTCTTTGCAACTTCTGTAATTCCCTGGGACTGTTCTTAAAAATGTATGCAAGAAGAGGCAGCTTCCTTTTCCCACTTTTTCTGTGTCTCACTGTAGGTTTTCACTGGCATTTTTATGGCAGAAATGTGCCTAAAAATCATCGCGCTTGATCCCTACCACTACTTTCGCCGAGGCTGGAACATTTTTGACAGCGTCGTTGCTCTTCTGAGTCTCATAGATGTGACAAACACACAGCAGCCGTTTTTCCGGATCTTGAGAGTGGTAAGGCACTTGCTCTCTTCTCTTGCTGAATAACTTAGCGGCCAAGATTGAAGAGTCTTGAGTGTGTTCAATGACTAGTTTGAGTTAAACTGGAGTTCATCTTGCCTTAACTGGAGAACCCAAAATGCACTCCTCCTCCCACTGGGGTCTTTCACACCCTTGGGAGTCCCAGCGGGTCTTCTCTCAGTTGAACCCTACTCCCCCTACCAAAATGACCCTTTAGACAACTAGATGCAAAATTGTGTCTTACAGTGTTAGGACTCTGCTCTTTGCTGCGTGTGTGACTGTACCTGCCCCCCACCCCAGTTGAGCTCTGAGCCACACACCCTCCCTTCAGGGCTTATCAAGGGGCTTTGGACTACAGAGCCCAGGAGGTGGATGGGTGCTGCTGGCAGGTGCTTTCTCACAAGTCCCTCCTCATGCTGCCAGTGCCACATACCGCATGCCATAACCATGGGAGGCATTCTGGCAACCTTGCAGAGTACCTGGTGTTAGCTGACACAAGGGAAGCTCAGAGAGGAGGAAAGCAGTATCTTCAAGGAGGTTTGCAGTCCAGGGATGATACAAGATAGACCCAGAAATGACTGTGAGGCAAAGTAGCGTGTGACCAAGCCCACAGGAGGCATGGATAGAAAGTTCTAGAGAAACACATCTGAGTAGGAAATAGGGAATCCACAAAAGGTGGCCTTTTGTCCTCTTTCAAAGGTTAACTTGTCATGAATAGGATTTCTATGCCCATGGAGTAAGACATTCGATTCGGTTACCTAAGTAATTGTGCATTTTATACTTGGGATATGTTAGAAGAGCATACCACTCAAAGTCAGGCATTATTAGGCTGCTCTGCTGAAGTTTTATGGGTGCTCAGGTGAGCATAATTACACTCATTTTTACTATAGTTTAGGCTTATCACAGCCACGTGCTTAGGCAAGGAACTCTGGTATTGTTTGCTTAGGAGACCAGAGCCACAGTTTCTCCTAGCTCCACTCTGAGTAGACGGTGGTGGTCTTTCTTTTGGGACATAGGACTTACTTACCTGCAATATTTCTACCCCCAAATAGTTGATACTTAGCAGGATTGTACTTTGGACTTAAACCGTAGTTTACATTGAAAGTGAATATAAGAAATAACCTATGAAACAAGTTGCTGTGTTTTCTCTAAAGTTATTGTCTCCTAAAATATCTGCAAGGTTTCATGGAGAAAATTCCTCTTTGGAATAAAGTGTGCATGTTTCGAATAGCTAATTGCCTTTTCTCTCCTGGGTATAGAACATCACATGACACTAATCCCTGTCATGAAGTTGAGGTGAAATTCGTGATCTGAATTACATAGTGCAGGAGTTAGCACACTTGGTCTGTAGAAGGCCGGGTGGTAAATATTTTCAGCCGTGCCAGTCACGTGGTCTCTGTCAAAACCACTCAGCTCTGTCACCCTGACACAAATGTGGCTGTGGACATTCGAGAAGGACCGGGTGTGGCTGCATGCCAGTAACACTTTACAAGCGTGGAAATTTGAACTTCATACAGTTTTCATGTGTAACAAAATATCCCTCTCTTGATTATTTCCCAACAATTAAAAAATGTAAAAATGTTCTTACCTCTCAGGTCATACAAAAATAGGCAACGGAATGGATTTGGCCCTTAGACCTGAGCTTTTGATCTCTGACATATATTTTATATAACAAACATATATGTTCAACTCTATCAGTATAACCTCAAAGTCTTTATCATTTGAAAATAATTAGCACAAAACATTTTCCTTTTCTATTTCCTTTTTATTTTTATTGTTGTTCAAGTACAGTTTTTTGCCTTTTACCCCATCCCAGAAACCCCCCCCCCCAAGCCCTCTCCACCTCCCTCCTGTTTCTACCCCCGCCCTTGTTATTGTCCATGTGTCCTTTTACTTGTTCCTGTAACATATTTTCATTTTTAAAACAAAAAGTAGATGTTGGTGGGTAGTAGATAGGGATTTGGAGTTGGTGACAACTTTTGGTATGGATAATGGCTTTGATTGGGAACATGTCATTTGTTTTGTGGCTGAACAGACAGAATTTGTCCTTAACTGGCTTTTCTTCCATTTTTGTTCATTGTCTGTTTCTACAGCTGAGGGTTTTCAAGTTAGCCAAATCTTGGCCAACTTTAAACACGCTGATCAAGATAATAGGCCACTCCGTCGGAGCCCTTGGAAACCTGACTGTGGTCCTGGCCATTGTGGTCTTTATTTTCTCAGTGGTTGGCATGCAACTGTTTGGCTCTAAATTCGGTTGTAGAAGAAGCAACGTAAAACCCTATGACCCTGAGTCCCCATGTTCACGACGCTGGCACATGGGGGATTTCTTCCACTCCTTTCTGGTGGTGTTCCGCATCCTCTGTGGGGAATGGATCGAAAACATGTGGGAATGTATGCAAGAAGCTAACATGTACATGTGCATTGCTGTATTTCTGTTGATCACAGTGATAGGAAAACTCGTGGTGAGTGTCTTAGGCTTTTTGTTTTTTTTAAATACATGAACTAAACAAATGCATTCGCTTCTTTTGCAACATTTCACGAGTGAAATTTTCATTCTAAATATAGTATTACGATGCTACCTAGTATTAATAATTTGTGTTTGAAGTTGGTTTGAGGAAAGGATGATAAGCATGCAACCAGACCTCCTTGTCACATGGTCTTGTGTTGACTGGTGCCCCAACAGTACTCTGCTCCAGGTGACTGGTCCAAGATAATCATACTCTCTTTGCCGGTGATTGGCTGAGGTAGGGGGTTGTGACTTAACCTGGTCAATAAGATGTAAAGGAATGCCCACTGAGGGAGGTTTCTTATTCTGAAGAAGAAGGAGAAGAAAGGGACAAAGGAAAATATGGTCCTTTCACCTCCTCTGGACTGTTTTATGACCATGACCCCAGGTAGAACTGCAAACGTTATGCGACTGTATGAAGAACCAGCTGAAGTCAAAGCCAGCTCTGAGGAAGGCAGAGTGAAAAGGTGGAACACACCTGTCTTCATGTCATAACTAGTTCCCTGCTTTATTCTCAGACTTCTGCTTATATTACTTTTCCTTATTATGTAAGCTACCTTGAGTTTGTTACTTGCAGCTGGAAACATAGACATTTGTGGAGAGCCTAATTGTGTGTCCACCAGTGAGGGTGTGAAGAGACAGGAGACACACAAGGATACCTGAGCACAAAGATCTTCAGAACCGAGTTGGGGCTATGGTGCCAGCAGAATTAGGTATCTGCACATGGTTGTTTTATCCTAAGACTCTAATGAGAGGTGTAGATACACATTAAGTGATACAAAATTTCAGAACAGCAGAATACCACTAATGGGAGTGGGAAGGGATCATAAAGAAAGGATTTGTGTAAGATATTGTACCTGAGAATGGCACTTAAGAGGCAAGGAGGACTTAGCAGATCGAGGAAAGCTCGAGCAAAGATCCGGAGTTGGGAATTCCCATGAAGAAGATTGACTAGGCCCATTCACACCCACAAGATGCTTCTCCCTGAAGGCTGTATATTTTTGAGCTGGTGAGAGCCACAAACAAAGGAGTTTGAGGAGGTAAAGATGAATTAGGGGTGTGCAAATGTAAGCAAAAATCCTAAGTAGGGAACCGTGGAGATGATCTGAATTTAAAGTGATATGTGCCTCAACAGAAGAGTTGCAGACTTGACCCAAATTCCTCTGGCTCAGTGCCAATACCTCATTCCAGTTCAGGCAGCGGGACCTAATGAGCCTGCACAAAGTACACCAAGTCTCAAATTCTGCAAGTAGGAGAGGACCCACATCCCTGTGGGCAATTCCAACAGAAGTCCAACTTCATGATTCTGGCTGATTCACAAGGAATATACACACTTGATTATGGCACATGGTCACACCATTTGGCTTTACCCTATGGGTGAAGTCTACCATATGTGCCGCTTTTATGTAGACAAGCTAAATTCGGCTGTTTGTACGCTTCAACATCAGTTTTTGTTTTGTCTTACCTTGCTATCTCTATTACGCCTCAGTCTCCTCTCTTATTTTATAGATGAAATTTCTTGGGAGACAAAAGGACATAGGGCTCTCATTTGACTTTGAGTCTTGGGAAAAATTTGTTCGGTAAACCTACCGTATCCTTTCCTTGGCTAAATTTCCCGTTCTCCTTGTGCCCCCATCCCAACCCCTCCCTAGGTGCTCAACCTCTTCATTGCCTTGCTGCTCAATTCCTTCAGCAATGAGGAGCGAAATGGAAACTTGGAAGGAGAGTCCAGGAAAACCAAAGTCCAGTTAGCCCTGGATCGTTTCCACCGGGCTTTTTGTTTTATGATACATACCCTGGACCAATTTTGTCACAAGCGGTGCAGGAGGCAAAACTTACCGAAGCAAAAAGAGGCGACAGAAGGCTCTTCTGCAGAGAACAAAGACATCATCCCCCTGGTCACAGAGATGAAAAAAGGCCCAGAGACCCGGGACGAGTTCAGTGCACTAACTTCTGCGCCGAAGCCCTTGAGTGTTGACCATGCCCAGACTTGGCTGGCACCACTTGCAGAGGAAGAAGATGACAATGAATTTCTTGACGAAGATAATGCACAGCCTGTCACACAACCTGAGGCTAGAAAAGAGGTAGGAAGGTTCATACATAGACTTCATGGTTGTACAGAGCTGGAGTTGCCACGGGACCCTGGTTGCACTAGGCAGGAACAGTGAGAGCATAATATGCGGTGGCCGCCCCTCAACACCATGCACGCTCCCAGGGCTTATTCTAATCGTGGGCCTGTACATGTGGCACAGGTGGGAGGTGTCGGAGGGGTCCAGAGGGGAGTGAGATCAGAGAGGGCTGGAGCAACCTGGGAATCAAGTGCCTTTGGTTAAGCCCTAAAAGAATTCGGATTGGACAAAAGATGAGGAAAGAGAGTGTGGAAAGTGAAGTGAATGGCATAGGAAAAGAGGCCAGCAGTCGGAACAAACTCAGTTGCTGCAGGGATCAGTGGTGGGGTTCATGGGTCAGTAGTGGTGGGAGGTGAGGGCTGTCAATTCCTATCACACACACGCTGCACCTCTGTTGTTTCCCCATAGGTAGGCCTCAGGGGTTCTTTTCTGGGTTTTTTCCCTCCATATGTTTCTCTTTTCCTTTCAGTTTTGGAGGTTTCTTTGGAGATACCCTCAGGCTCAGAGATCCCTTCCTTAACTGTGTCCAGCATACTAATAAGCCCATGAACGGCATTCCTCACTTCTGTTACCGTGTTTTTGACTCTAGCATTTCTGGTTTTGCTTTCTTTCTTAGAATTTCCATCTGCTTGATTAAATTGCCTGTGTGTTCTTGCATGCTGTCTACTTTATCCATTAGAGCCTTTAGCATTTTAACCATTGTTGTCTTAAATCCCTGGTCTGATTAATTAAAACATCTTTGCCATATTGAGTCTGGTTCTGATGTCTGCTTTGTCTCTTCAAACTATATTTTTTGCCTTTCAGAATGCCTTGTAATTTTTTCTCCATAGCTGGACATGATGTGCTGCTGGGTAGATGGAACTGCTGTAAATAGGTCTTCAGTTATGTGTTAGTGAGGTGCGGGTGAGCAGAAGAGTTTTAGTGGAGGGGGAAGAGAAAGGGAAAAACTCACAGATATGTGGAAATTAAATGGAAAATTCTTAAATAACGCACAAGTCAAAGAAGAAATCACAAAAATTTAAAATACTTAAAGATAAATGGAAATGATAATATGCCAAAATTTGCTGCAAGCAGTTGGATTCTCTCCCCCTCTGCTTCTCCCCCTCCTTCCATCCTGATTCGGTCTTGGTCTTCAGTGAGCCTGTGCCTCTGGACTCTGAACTTCACAATGCTTCTCAGCCCCCGCCCCTTAGGTGGAGCAGAATGGCTAGAAGGGGCTGGAGCTGGGTGTTGCCCTCCTTCTACATGGAGATCTAGAACTGGCTGGAACTGGGTGTTTCCCTTCCCCCAGGCCAGTAAGGACCTGATAAAACCCCGGCAGGTGAGGCTCTGGTTACCTAGTTTCTCTTGAGAGCAGGTCTTGGTAGTAAGAACAGGATATTCTCATATATTTCAAAAATGATTTCTACCCTCTCCCTGCCGAAAGCATGAGGGGATTTTTCTCCAGTGTTGACTGTGAGACCCTGGAAGAGCTCCAAGAGGTAAAACTCGTACACAAATGGGCCTCCCTGAAGGCTTACCCACGCTCAGCCTCCAGCAATTTGCCCATTGCAGTTCAGGTTCCTCCCCCCTGCACTGGTTCCTATGGAGGGTTCTGCTCCTGGTTTTCTGCTCTGGTGAGTTGTGATTCTCTGTATTTGCCTGCCCATCTCTTCAATTTAGGGGGTAGCACTTGCTCTGGACCTCACTTCTATCATGCATCTAAAAAGAGCTGTTTATTTTCCAGTTTGTCCAGCTTTTTGCTTGTTAGGTTGGAGTGGAAACCTCCAGGTGTCTTACCTGTCAGACTAGAAACTGGTGGTCTCTGCGGGAAGTTTCTCGATGATAAATTCAGTCTTTTTGCTTGCTATAGGGCTATTCAGATTTTCTGTTTCTCCTGGGGTCTGTAGTGGTAGAGTTCTGTATTTCTAGAAATCTGTCTGTTTCATTGAAGTTATCTAATTCATTGACACACAGTTATTCATAGTATTGCCTTACAAGCCTTTTGATTTCTGTAAGGTTGATAGTAGTATCCCATCTTTCATTCCTAATTTTAGTAATTTGAATCTTGCCACATGTATCTTTTGGTCAATCTTGTTAATGTTCTGTCAATTTTGTTGACCTTTTAAAATAATCAACTTTTGGTTTTGTTGATTTTTAACAAAAAATTATTTTATTTTATTTTATTAATTTTTACTCAACTACCTATCTTTTATTTCTGCCTACTTTTACGTTGGTTTCCCTTTTCTTTTCCAGTACCTTAAGGTGGAAGTTTAAGTTATTGATTTAAGATATTTTCTTTTTTTTAATTATAGGTGTTTATAAATTTTACCTCTAAACCATGCTTTAGCTGCACCCAACAAATTTGGACATATTTTTATTTTCATTTATCTTAAAGTCTCTTAAAATATTTTTTATTTCTTCTTGGATTTGTTAGTTATTTAAGTTTTTTTGTTTAATTTCCACATATTTGTGAATTCTTCAAATGTCTTTGTTATTAATTTCTAATTTTACTTCATTATAATCAGAGAACATACTGTATAACTTCAGTCCTTTTAAATTTACTGAGGCCTGTTCCACGACCTAGCATACTGTCTGTCCTGAAGGTGTCTCATGTGCGCTGGAGAAGAACATTATTCTGCTCTCTGGGTTTGAGTGCTCTGTAGGTGTCTTGTAGGTGCCACTGGTTTCTAATGTTGTTCAAGTCTTTTATTTTCTTGCTGTTATACTCATTTTTGAGCATGGATTATTGAGATCTCCAACTATTTTTGTTGAATTATCTCTCTCTCCCTTCAGTTCTGTCAGTCTTTGCTTCATGTATTTTGTGGCTCTTATGTTAGGTGTATATATCTTTATGAATGTTCTATCTTCCTGATATATTGGTACTTTTATCAATTTAAAATATCCCTCCTGATCTCTAGGAATATTTTTTTTGTTTTAAAGTCATTTTATCTGATACTAATGTAGCCACTTTAGCTTTCTTATGGTTTCTGCTTACACAATATATTTTTCATCTATTTACTTTCAAACTATGTATATTTAAAATGTGTTTTCTGTAGACAGTACATAATTGAATCTTGGTTTTGTTTTTTTTTTTTAATCCAATCTGGCAGTTTCTGCCTTTTGGTTAGATTGTTTAGCTCATTCACATTTATTATTGTTATTATTTTTATTAATCTAGTTTATTTACTTCTAATATTTTACTTTTTGTTTTTTATATGTCTCATGCTGACCTATAGTTTAGTATGTTGTCTTTAATGAAGGCAACATACTTTTTATTTGCTTACCATCCAAATCTCCATTGTTTTCAGGAGTATCCTTAGGCTTGAACTTCCTTGCATTGTATTTAAAATAAAATCAGTTCTTTCATGGAGAGCTTCAGAGCTCTTGTCTTTTATGGATTGCCTTCCACCCTGGGCAAACTCTTTTCGCCACTACTCCAGGTACTCAGAGGGGCAGTAGCCTCCCATCTTCTCAGCTTCCCTTTCTGCACGGAACCTCTCCCCTCCAAGCCAGCTGGATTGGGGGGGCCAGGGTCTCAGTAGTCTCAGGCTGTTGAACCTGGAATCAGAGCCTCTGTCCGATGAGTAGGGGCGAGAGTGAAAAAAGGAGCCCGGCATCTTGACTCCATGCACCAGGGATTTAGCCTCTTCAGCTCAGTGTTAGAGGGGATAAGAACAGCTGGTGGCCGGCACCTCCTGGTGAGATACACATCCCTTGATTTGGACCTGAGAGTAGGGGGAGCCCTGTCTCCTTGGTCACATCTGTCTGGATGGAGCTTCCGTCAGCCTGAGCGGGCAAGGGCTTGGGAGGGAGAGCGCAGGACATGGCTCCAGCGCCGTGGGTGCCTGTTGTTACCGCTGGATTTTGTAGCTTTTCTTAAATAAATGTTTCTTCATTTGCTGGTGCCCTTAGGACTGTTTCCACAGATTTTAAATGATTTTTTAAAAAATATTTTTAAAATACCATATGATCTCACCTTTAACAGAAACCTAATCAACAAAACAAAGAAACAAGCAAAATATAACCCAAAACACTGAAATAGAGAACAGGCTGACAGTGACCGGAGGGGCGAGGGGAGGGAATTCCAGGGGGAAAGGGGAAGGGTTTATAGGAACACGTATAAAGGACACATGGACAATGACAAGGGGGGGATGGTAGAAACAGGAGGGAGGTCAGGAGGGCCGGTGGGGGGTGGGCTGGCATGGGGATAAAGGCAGAAAACTATACTTGAACAACAGTTAAAATTAAAGAAATGAAAAAAATATTTTCACCATTTATGCTTATTTTCTTGGGGAGCACGTCTACAGAGCTCCTTACACTGACATCCAAGAAGTAAAACTCTTTGTACTTTTTAAATTAAATCCTAAACTTATAAATTTTACAGATACTTTCATATTATTATATAACTTTCATTTTTTTCTTGAGTAAATTCACCTCCCAGTAGTTAATTTGGGGGGAGGGGCGCAGCTACTTATTTTATGTTTGTCTCACCATATATTTTGGAGTGTTAGTTTGAAAACTCATCTTTGGTGGGAAGATCTGTCACTCTCTCTGCTGTCTAAGTTCTGTGATGTCTTCAAGGGACACTTCTAAGTCATCCATTTCAGAATCAAATCTTACATCGCCAACTTGAGATTGTTGTCAAACAGTGATACTAAGCATATTGCAGGTCCAGTCACTGAGCCAGTGGGTGCCTTTGCTCAGGTTTTATGTCTGAGGCTGTTTTTCCTCTGCCTCCCCAGGTATACAGCTTTGTATGATCATAATCCCATGTATCGGCCACAGCTTATGTTGGCTGTCTTTCTTAAGGGCAAGAACCTCACCCCAACCCACAATTCCAAGCCTCAGACATGGCTGTGGTTCCCTTCCTCACATGGGGCACCTTTAGCCACCATCACCTACCATATACTTTAAATTGTTAGTACTTTATATTTCAGTTCTGTGTCTGGTCCGTAGACATATTTACCCATTATTATGTGTATGTTTATGTATGGGTCTGTGTGTGTTATTGTATGTGTTAAAAAGGGAGAAGTGTTCTTATGTCATGGCTTTATATTGCCAGGGCCACACGGACCCTCGCGTAGATTTTGGGATAAAACCCTCACCTAAGGTGTGACTTCACACATCCTTTTTTGGGTATCCCTGCAAATCATGGGGCAAAAGTTATTTTTATTTGTTTATATTTCAGTTTATTTTTATGTAGTGACATATTTTCATATTTTCTTTTATGTCTCTAATTTTTTCTTTTGTTAAGCCGACCCTTTGTATACCAAAGGATAAAAAATTATTTTCCTATTTTTTCTTCTGACATTTCTACTCAATCTATTTTTACATCAAATTATGAACTTTATTTTTACTATATTCTGGTATTTTATTAGTTTTTCATGGGTAGCTAATTATACCAGTACCATTTATTAAACAATTTTTTTTAGCTACTGAATTGAAAGGACAAAATATATTTTACCTCTGACTTTATTTTGTGAATTTTGTACCAGAACCATATTATTTTGCTTATATGACTTCTGAGTAAATTTTGGTACCTGCTTTCCATAGTAATTTCTCTAGATTTGTTTTATATTGAGTTTTTCCAGAAGCAGTTTCAAAAACTAGGAAGAAAAAGAGTATTAATGTCAAAAGTTTTTTTTAATTTTAATCATTGTTCAAGTACAGTTTTCTGCCTTTTACTCCCATTCCAGCCCACCCACCCGTCCCTCCCCACCTCCCTCCTATTTCCATCCCCCCCCCCAGTTTTTGTCCATGTGTCCTTTATATTTGTTCCTGTAAACCCTTCCTATTTTCCCCTGAAATTCCCTCTTCTCTCCCCTGAATGTTGAAAGTTTTATGACAAACAGAAAACCAAAGAGAATTCACACTTGTTTCCTCTTAAGTGAGATTTCCAGGAGGAACATTAATTCTACCCTGGGCTTCTCCATGTCAGGTCTGTGAGCTCCGTCGGGAGGCCAAGTCCACCTGCCCAAGAGTTCCAAGTGTGGAAATCGAGGTGTTCTCTGAAGATGCTGCTTATCTGTCAGCACAGAATCCCCGAAAGGTAATTTTCCTAGGGTGTTTCCAGAAGGAACATGTGGCATGACCATCCAGGCACCTTTCCCAAGACAGGCACTATGGAAAAGATACAGATTAGTGCAAGGAAAGCTCCTGGGGTTACATCTTAAGTAAGCAAAGGTCTATACTAAGTTTCCTGACCTCTCCACAGTAACATTGGGGGCGGGGTAATTTTTTGTTGTGGTGGGTTGTTCTGCATATTTTAGCAGCATTGTTGGCCTCTACCCACTAGATTCCAGTAGCATCTCCCAGTTTGTGAAATTCAAAAGTGTCTTTAGACATTGCCAAAATATCTCCAGGAGGGAAAAATCATTGAGAACTGCTGGTGTCGGCTTATTATTCCAGAAGAAGTTGAACTAGTTGAAAATTGAATAATAAAGTCTCAGTAAAGGAGCCTTCTTCTAATCACCTGGTTTCCCTATTTGGGGTTAGGGAGCTGATGAGGAGTATGATTTGAAGGGAGGAAAAGGTTGAGATACTGTGTCTTTATACTCTTTCCCTTTCCTCCACCAGGGGAGAGCAATTAGAGAGTCTCTCCTGAAGTCAGGACTTGGCAGAGCATTTAGAAGGACCCAACAAGAGGGATACTTTCTTGATGCCCCTTATACCTAGAAGCCTTTGCCTGGTTAGTTTCATACCTAAGAAGTCATACTGTTTTGAGGTATCAGGTACTAACGCGGTGAGAGGGGGTGTTGATAAATGGCTCCCCCTTTCCTTTGTTCTGGCGTGCAGAAGTCCGACTCTGTCAGTGTGCTCTCAGAATGCAGCACCATTGATCTGCAGGATCCCTTTAGGTGGGTACTTGAAAGCATTCCCCACAAGGAACCAGACAGATGTTTTCCCAAAGGTAAGTGGCTGTATTTCTGTGTCCACCTCAAAGAATATTTGGATGGGATTCTGTTATTTTTTGAAGCTCTGTGGTTTTGACATATACATTCTTTCTACTTCTACTGGAGACAAAATTGAAGAGAGGTCACTCATAGATTTTGGGGTCATTTATCAGGTCCAGACAAAGGGGATTTCAGGATATTCTTGATTTGGGTAGGCTCAGCTCTCAGAGACCAAAAACCAGGGTAGAAAGTTCAGTAAACGTTCCTAGAAAGCCCACTGAGCCAATATGCCTGTCACTTTGTATAGTCCCTAGTACATCAGTTGTCAAGACATGTTAACATTGAATCGTTGACCAAAAGAACTTTACCATAAGTTTAGGGCTGACTAGAACCCCTGCCAGGCCTTTAACTCATCCCTCAAGGTTCTTCTCTGGAAGCAGGATGGCATCGTAGTTAAGATCTTTGTCTCTGGAGCCAGACTCCCTGAGCTCAAATTCTGGCCTCTTCACCTACTAGCTTGTGACTTTAATTTCATTAGCCTCTCTATGCCTCATTTTTAAAATGGGTGTAATAATAGTACCTGCTGCAAAGTGTTGTTGTGAATATGAAATGAATGACTGTAAATCACTTAGAAGAGTGTCTGGCACATGATAAGCAATCAGTAAACACAGCACTTCCTGATTCCTTGAGGGATGTGGTGGTTCCCTCTGATGTGCCTTCACTATGTCCTGTATTCACCGAGGGCAGTTTATTTGTGTCTGTTTCCCCCATGAGGTTCTTAGAAACAAAAGCAGTAACTTAATCAATATTTTATCTCTAGTGTGAAAATAGAACCTGGCCCAGATTATGGGCTCAACGAATGTTGCTAAGTATATAAGTAAGTAACTTAACAAATGAGTAACTGAATCTAAAAATTTAAAAATTCTCCATAAGTTTGAGACTAGTCTGGGTTCAGAAGGAACATGAAGAATGAGTTTTAAACTCATTCCAGGTTGTGTGACAACACGGAAGCTGCCCATGGGGTCAGAGGTCAGGCTAGGAATAGATTACTATCCTTTTGACTTACACTTAGACTTGAGGAAGACTATACTTTCAGGGATCATTTCTATAGTTTGTTACTAGACTTGAGGTTCGTACGGGATGTCAGCAGTGGAGATGAAGACAAAAGTGGGGGGAGGGTCCCAGGAGAAAGGGGAAGTAGGATAAGAGAAACAGACTTTTAGGAAAACTAATTTATTGATGTTCTGAAAGATGGAGGGAGGTAAGGGGTAGACTGAGACCTCACAGTGATTTAGGAAGATGATGAGAAAAGGAGTGGAATGTTGTAATCACCATGAAGTAAGCATCCACAGAATTTAGGAGAGTTGGTGAAAAGGGCAATGTGGTTCATGCAGAAGGGTTGTATGTGCTGGGACCAAATGCTCAGCTATTTGTAAGTATCTTGACAGTTGATTAAATTCTTCCATGGGTGGTTGGCAAAGTCTGTGTCCATCCCTGCCTCATTCCCTGCAGTCCTTGGAACATTGTTTACTATTGCCAAACACATTGCTGCATGATGGCCAACCACAAAATCTCAGTAGTAAACAATAGTAAACATGATTCAACTCATTAGGCCAGTTGTCTCTGCTGATCTTGGCTGGCTTTATTCATGTGAGTGGTACAGACTGAGAGTCAGCTGATCTAGCCTGGGTTTAACTGTGCAGCTTGGCTCTGTGTAACATGTCTATCCACCTCCTGGAACCAGTGGTCCAAATACACCTTTCTTAGGGAGATGGTGCAGGAGAGCAAGTGGAAACATGCAAGGGCTCTTGGGGTTTGGGCTCCAAACTGGCTCACTCTGGCCAAATCAAGTCACATGGCTGAGCCCAGATCCAAAGGGTTGGAAAAAGACTCCACCTCTTTAGTGGGAGAAATTATAAAATCATGTGGCAAGGGGCATGTGTACATGGGCGGGTGAAGAGTTGGGCTATTCGTGTAATTTACTACAGACACTATGACAGCGCTACTGCTCATTCCTCACAGGTCTGAGTTGCTTCTTCCCATGTTGTGCTGTGAATAAGAGAAAGTCCCCCGGGATCATTTGGTGGAACCTACGGAAAACCTGCTACCAGATTGTGAAACACAGCTGGTTTGAGAGCTTTATTATCTTCGTGATTCTGCTGAGCAGTGGAGCATTGGTAAATGATCCTGTCTTGTGGGGACATTGGGAAGCAAGGCAGCTGGGGGAGCTGCGTTGTGACTTTGCCCCTCGTGAGGCTGTGAACTTGGGGAGAAGAGGCAGGAGTGGGATCTTCACTTCTGGAGTCATGCTTCCAGGGGAAAACCCTGAGCCGAAGGCTTTACCTGTAGGGAAGCACGATCCAAACCAGCACCCTAAAGTGACTCCTGAAGCTGGCCTTTGACCCCAGGTCTGTCTATTAGTCTTGGAGGATTTCTAGACATTTTCACAGTATCCTACCTGTTTCCTCCTTTAGACAGCAGTGCTCCTACCCTCTCTTTTCCTGAAGACCATAAAGCTGCTTTCTAAAAGGTAAAATGTTAGGAGAAGGCTTCAGGGACCAGATCAGGATATGATAAATTGTCTTGGTGTTCTCCATTACTTAATGCCTTAAGAAGAGAGACAAAGAGATGCTGCTTTGTGACACATCCTTCCAAATCAAGGTGTGGTATGCCCCAGAGAGGTTTGGAAATAACTAAGTCCACCAGCCTCCATAGCCACATAGTCATAAACTCCTTCCTGCTCTCTCTCCTCAACTTTTGGTCCTTCCTGCCTCCTCTTCACCTGCCCCTTTGCTCTTATTCTCTCTCTCTCTCTGCCCCTCCCCTTCTATCTTGTGTCTCCCCTTAAAATGGACATAATATAGAACTAAATTTTCTTACTATTTGTTATATCAGGTGAATGGAGCCCTGGGTTCCTCCTTTCTGATTTGGAGTCAGAACATTTCTCAGTAAATTGCTAGCAATTAGAAGGGGACTAGGAAATGTGTCACTTCTTTACCCCTGACTTTCTGGTTAGTGCTTTACACCTATGCCATCTCTAGGTAAAAGGAGATGAGCACACACTGGGGCCCTTAAGGGCCTATGACCTACAGACATAGACATTCTCATTTGTGTACCTACCACGATGTCAGTTGTTCCTCATACCAAAAAGCAAGTGTCTCTCAAACTGTCCAAGAGAATGTCCATGATTAATTTTTATTGCTAATCCTTGGCCTTTGGTTCCCTGTTGTCTTCTGGTGATTACAATTTCACTGGCTGTCTACTCTTATTTGAGTGGTAGGGGTTTTTCATTGACTCTACAAATGGTACTTGGTGTCTACCAAGCCCTGTGCTAGTCAGTGGGAAAGCAGTGGTGGTGTCCAAAGGCCACAGACACATACCCTGTGGCCCCATCTGAGAAAACTTAGAGAAGTGGCAGAGGGCACACAATCCTCCTAGTTCTCATCTGCCTTCAGCTGAGGCGAGTGTAGGCTGGGCAGAGTGAGACGAACACGCAGTGCAAAGAGTTCCAGAGGAGGGACCCAGGCCCTGTTTCACTATGCACATTTGTAGAGATATAGAGAAAAGAAACATCTCATCGATTTCCATTGCCTATGGTGTATGGACCAGCAGCCTTAGTTATCACATGGGAGCTTGTTAAAAAGGCAGCCTTGAGCCCACCCTGCTAACTCAGAACCTTGATGATTTGGTACTCATTAGAGTTTGAGAAGCTGTGGTCTGGGAAACCATGTAATAATGGGAACTTCCTGGATTAGTAGATGGCTTCATTATAATGTGGGAGCCTCCAAAGAGCAGTTGCTAATATCAGCTTGCTCTTCCATTGAGCTAACTCAGACCTGCTGAGTCAGTTTGTTGCTAAGTTTCCACAATGAGAGAGAAGGTGAGCTTCCAGTGCCATTTAGGTTTGTTTCTCTTCCAGAGGCAAACACGTGAACAAGTCCCTTACTTCTGGGGACTCAGAGTCTAGTAGGAAGGACAGATGGAGTCCAGGCAATTATGGACCAGGACCATAGTGACACACTCAGAGAAACAGTAGGGTCCATGTGAGGTGGCAGCTAACCCAGTCTTGGTGGAAGAAGGAGAGTTTCCCATAGAAAAGACAGCTAATCTGAGATCTAAGGGCTGACAAGGAGCCACCAGGACAGAGGCAGAAGCAGAGATGGAAGGCCTTTTCTAGCCTAGCCCACTTGGGACCTGGAAGTGAGACTTACTCTTTTGCATTGTTTTTCCCCAGGCCCATGGAGCGGTGGGATTGCCTCAGTCCCCAGGAGCAGGGCTGATTTCTCTCTTGCCTTCCGTGTCTGAGCAGGTTTAATGTCAGGGCCCTTTCTCTCCTTTCTCTCATCCTCAGTAACGCTGTTAAGGCCAAAAGGACAGTGTATATCCTGGTTCTGTAGACCCTGAAGAATCACACATACACTTAGGGTGAAGGAAAAGTTTGTATGTAGCATGAAAAAGGGTCTCTTTACTTCTGGCCAAGGTGGAGGTGTAGGTAGGCACATTGTGCCTCCTTGCACAACCAAAAGAAGGACAATGACAATTTAAAAACAAAAACAAGCAGAACTGACAGAAAACTGAACTATATGCAAGTTCAACAACTAAGGAGTTAAAGAAGACATATTCATCCTGACCAGTAGGAGGGGTGGAGATAGGCAGCAAGGCAGTGGCTGGTGGACCCAGTGAGGCGGTAGATTGTGGAGCAGGGTGTGCACAGCTGCAGCTGGCCAGCAAGGCAGCGGTGGGCAGACCCAGCCAGGAGGTGGATTGTAGACTGGGTGGCCCCACATTCGCCCTCAGATAAACCGGGAGAAACAACTGTGGAGTGAAACAGACTGTGTAATCCAGGGCTCCTGTGCATGGAAATAAAGCCTCAAACCTCTGACTGAAAACACCTGTGGGGGTTGAGGCAGCTGGAGAAACTTCCAGATTCACAGGAGAATTCACTGGACAGACCCACAGGGTCCTAGAACTTACACAAACCCACCCACCCAGGAATCAGTGCCAGAAGGGCCCAATTTGCTTGTGGGAAGTGAGGGAAGTGACTGAAATCCGGCAGGGAGCAGAGCAAGTGCCGTAGTTCCCTCTCAAACCCCTCCCCCACACACAGCGTCACAACCCAACGACGTGGGTTGCCCTGCCCAGGTGAACACCTAAGGCTCTGCCCCTCATTACGTAACAGGTGAAGCAAGACCAAAAAAAATGGCCCAAACGAAAGAACAGATCAAAGCTCCAGAAAAAATACAACTAAGCAATGAAGAGATAGCCAACCTATGAGATGCACAGTTCAAAACACTGGTAATCAGAATGCTCACAGAATTGGTTGAATTTGGTCTCAAATTAGATGAAAAAATGAAGGCTATACTAAGTGAAATAAAGGAAAAGGAACAGGGAACCAATAGTGATGGGAAGGAAACTGGGACTCAAATCAACAATGTGGACCGGAAGGAAGAAAGAAACATCCAACCAGAAAAGAATGAAGAAACAAGAATTCAAAGAAAAATGAGGAAAGGCTTAGGAACCCCTAGGACATCTTTAAACATTCCAACATCCAAATTATAGGGGTACCAGAAGGAGAAGAGGAAGAGCAACAAGTGGAAAAGTTATTTGAACAAATAATAAAGGAGAACTTCCCCCAACCTGGCAAAGGAAATAGACTTCCAGGAAGTCCAGGAAGCTCAGAGAGTCCCAAAGAAGTTGGACCCAAGGAGGAACACACCAAGGCACATCATCATTATGTTACCCAAGATTAAAGATAAAGAGAGAATCCTAGAAGCAGCAAGAGAAAAGGAGACAGTTACCAACAAAGGAGTTCTCAGACTGTCAGTGGATTTCTCAAAAGAGACCTTATAGGCAAGAAGGGGCTGGAAAGAAGTATTCCAAGTCACGAAAGGCAGGGGCCTACATCCAAGATTACTCTATCCAGCAAAGCTTTCATTTAGAATGGAAGGGCAGATGAAGCGCTTCTCAGATAAGGTCAAATTAAAGGAGTTCATCATCACTAAGCCCTTATTATATGAAATGTTAAAGGGACTTATCTAAGAAAAAAAGATTAAAAATATGACCAGTAAAATGACAACAAAATCAGCTATTAACAATCACACCTAAGACAAAAACAAAAGCAAACTAAGCAAACAACTAGAACAGGAACAGAACCACAGAAATGGAGACCACATGGAGGGTTAACAACAGGACAGTGGGAAGGGGAGAGAGGGGGAAAGGTACAGAGAATAAGTAGCATAGATGGTAGGTAGGAAATAGACAGGGGGAGGGCAAGAATAGTATGGGAAATGTAGAAGCTAAAGGACTTATATATACAACCCATGGACATGAACTAAAGGGGGGGAATGTGGCAAGGGGCCCGGTGACGAGAGCCTGGGGGTGCAGTGGCAACAGGAGCCTGGAAGTAGGATTTTTCTTCTTCCAGTTTTACTTAAGGAATTGATTCCACTGGAAAATTCAGCCTTAATACCTGTTGAGCAAAATTTTATTATCAAGAGAGATACTAATTTATTCAAATAAGGATGGAAAAGAAAAAAATAAAGTCAGCAAGGAGACCTGTGCAAATATTCAGCCTGCCCTATGGCTATGTCTTATCATTTCAGATATTTGAAGATATTAACCTCCCCACTCTACCCAAAATCGAAACATTACTTAATTGTACTGACAATATTTTCACATACATTTTTATCCTGGAGATGGGTCTGAAATGGGTGGCCTTCGGCTTTGGGAAGTACTTCACCAGTGCCTGGTGCTGCCTCGATTTCTTCATTGTGATTGTAAGTTAACCACGCGTGCCCACGCGGGCAGGGGTTCGGGCCGGGGGTGGGGGAGGGTATCCGATGGGAGCTGCTTTTTCTGTGTGCCTCTCCAAAACAGTTTTCTTCACAGCATGTGTAAATCATTGTCACTTATCTATCAGCAGCCCTGTCTTTCCTGGGTCCCACTCCTCATACCCTGCACTTCATATGTGTGTCACTCCGACCCTTCCCACGTTGGCGCTTGTCCACTTCTCTCCGTAATCACTGCTGATGTCTGATGTGGGTCCAGACTAACTTTGAGTAGCCTCAATTTTCCTTTTCCTTTCAACTTTCCACTTCTTTTCAGGACTTTTCAAAGCAGGGCAGCATCCAACAGACGGGGCTGGCCTCTACTTTGAATGCCAAGCAACATAAGAGGATTATTCACATGTGTTCTTTCACTTAATCTGCACGACAGTGTTCCGAATTAAGCAGAACTAGCTATCACTTTCCGCATTACAGGCAAGGAGCCCCGGGGCTCACTCAGCCGGCAACTCGTTTCAGGTGGAACTGGAATTCACTCCTTGGTCTACATGACGCTAAGGCCGATAATAGTAAGAGCAGATCACACTTTCTGAGTGCTTTCTCTGTGCCAGGCGCTCTGCCGTATGCTTCATCTGCGGTCTTTGCGTCATCACAGCCACTCGGTGTGGCAGGGGCACTGTTGTCTTTCCCATATACACAGGAAGAAATTGAGTTATAGAGAGGCTAAGAAATGTGTTCAAGGTTGCTAGGGTAGAAGTGGTGAGGGTGAGGCTCAAACCTAGTAAGTCTCACTCCAAAGCCCTTGATGATTTTAATATCTGTATCCCTTTGACCATGATTGAATGAGGTAGACTTTTGTCCATGCTATTTAACGAAGTAGAGCCCCAGCCTGAACAGCATGCTCAGTTGTTTGGGCATCATTCCACAGAGCAAAAGATCGCAGGTTTGATCCCTCGTCAGGGCACATGCCTAGGCTGTGGGTTCAATCCCTGGTTGGGGCGTGTCCAAGAAGTAACCGATTAATGTTTCTCTCTCACATCGGTATTTCTCTCTCTTTCTTTCTCTATGTTCCTCTCTCTAAATGCAATAAACATATCCTTGGGTGAGGATTTTAAGAATTATCAAAGAAGTAGACATGACAACTGCATAAGCATAAGCCATGCAGTCAGCACACGCCACTGGAGAACCATAATTTTGTTGGTAGACACAGTAGGTCATGTAGTTCAGCCACCAGTGCCATAGGACCTCCAGTGGGAATGTCCCCATGTCTGTCATGGAGCTGTCAGTGCCCAGAATACACGTCACTCTGCACCCAGTGTTTCATCAGATTGCAGTGAAGAACCCATAGGACAGTGGGCAGGTTATTTGTACCTCCGTTCAAGGGGCCTGGGCTTTACTGGCCTGAACTTAGAAGATGGGTCCTAAAGCTGCCTTGGCTACTCTGTCTGTATGACCTTAAGCAAAGCGCTGAAGGCTTTGACATCAGTTTTCATGTGGGAAAATGAGTGTGGGCTCTAAATCGCCCCAATTTGACCAGACGCAAAATGGAAAACCAGTCTAACAATAACCATTTAAAATGTCAAAACAGTAATCCAATACCACACTGTCAACAAAAAGGGCATCAGGCTCAGAAGGTTTTCCAGACAAGTCTTGGCAAGCTTCCAAGGAATAATGCTATAGATGGAATGTTCGTGTCTGTCTTCCTCCCCCCCAGCATTCGTGTGTGGAAATCTAATCCCCTCTGTGTTGGTATTTGGAGCTGAGTGGGACGTGACTGCAGAGCCCTCATAATGGGGTTAGTTAGGGATTTTATAAAAGAGACCCTGCAGCGCCTCCTCACCTTCCTACCATGTGAAGTCACGGCCAGAGGGCACCTGCCTAGGGACCAGGCAGTTGGCCCCCAACCAGACACTGACTCGGCCAGTGCTCTGATCGTGGGTTTTCCAGCCTCTAGATTGTGAGCAACCCATGTCTGTTACTTATAAGCCCCCGAGTCTAAGTAAGGTGTTCTGTTAGAGCAGCCTGAACCAAGATAAGCAGTTAACCCCAACCTTACTCAAATTGTTACAAAAGATAGAAAAAGAGGGGAGGCTTGGAAACTTATTTAATGACACAAGCATAACCTTGATAACAAGTGAAATGAAACAAAAAATGAGTAGAATAAGAAAAGAAGTGATATTATAATTATATATCTTTATGATTCCCAGAGAAAGCACTCAGGAGGTGCGGTCCACCATTGCTATCAGTAGCTTTAGCAGCGCCAAGGCGTGACTCCCAACTCCACCCGAAACAAGGCAACCTGAAACAAGTTGCCGATCCTCTGAGCCTCAGGTTTCCTTGCCTGTAGTTGGAAGGTGACATATAATGCTGCTAATTCAGAGCGCTGTTGTGCAAATTAAATGAAAGAATATGTGTGAATAATCCTTTTATGTTGCTCCTGAATCAGGATAATATAAAATGCTCTTTATACTTCTTGGAGTAGAAAAGTGAGAAACATGCACACACACACACACACACACACACACACACAATTAGGTAGAGCAGAGGTTCCAGGTGAAAAGGTGTCCCTCTAGGTTCGAGGTGAAAGTGTATATATGTATGTGTGTGTGTGTGTGTGTGTGTATTCAACTATATCAAAATGAAACATTTTTGCTTTTCTATTTAACAATACGATAATTATCATTAAAGACAGGCCAGAGCCTGGAGACAGTATTTGCCACATACATAACAGATAATCATTACCCACGGTGTATAGGCACTCCCCACAGTTCAACAAGAACAACAACAAGACAGCCCAGCGTAAGAATGGGAGAAGGACACAAACAGGCAATTTACAGAATCGGAACTTTTGGAACTTGAGTCACTAATAAGTGTATGAAGAAATGCACCCTAGTTATATCACCAGCTAGCACATAAGCACCTGGTAAAATGGGAGACTTCTTTTTATTGGTCAGATTGACAAAAATTTTCAAGTTGGATAATAGCTAATACTGAAAAGGTTATATAACAATGGAATCTAATCACGGCTAACAATTTAATTGGTTGCAGTCATTTTGGGGAGAAGTTTTGCCGTTTTGTAATTAAATTACAAATGAGCCCAATTTGAAGTCCAGAAATACTACTTCTAGTTACACAGGAGTTCTCCTTGTGTATGTACCCAGGGGAAATGCACACATTTGTCCATTTTGCACAGAAATAACGTATTCACCAAGGAGGAATGGATTCATAAAATCTTCCACAAAAGTTAAAAGGAGTAAACTATAAGAATACATATCAGCATGATTAATTTCAAAAACACAGTGCAGAGTGATAAATGCAAGTTAGGTAGGAAAAAATAAGATAAAACTAGAAGACGACTTTTCACCCTGAAGAATGCTGTAGAATGGTACAGAGCGTGTTGCTCTGTGTGCGCGCCTCACCGATGCCTCCAGTGAGGTCGCGGAGGCTCCAGGTGAGGAGGTGTCCCTTGAAGCACGTGCGGTCCTTCAGCAAAGCCAAAGAGCTGCTGAGTGTGCCCCCCTTTCTCTCTGCCCAGGAACAAGGTGAAGTATTTGTGAAAAAGCTGCTTAAATAACTCCCCCAACAGGTGATGCTATCACAAACAAAAGAACAAACAACATGCCCACTTATAAAAAAAAACAAAAACCATAAAATCAATGGTGATTTTTTAAGAATTGATTACGGATTTTAAAATCTGGTTACTCTGTCATATTAACTCACTTAATTTCTCTCAATTTGCAAACATGTTATCACTACAATGAGTTTGGTAGGATTAGTGGCGTCTGTTTTCGGATAATAGTGAACTTGGACGTCAGCTTGTCAGGAGTATCATAATCCACTTCCTGACCCTGGAGCCAGCCTCTGAGGCTCCGAGTAATCAACGAGAATGGCTGGAGACCTGTCACGAGTTGTCTTCAACTTAAACTCAGTGTATTTATTAAGTTTTAACTTAGGGTATTCACAGAACTTTCCTACCCTTAGTCCTGAACCATTGGGAGAGAAATTGGATTTAATTCCCTAAACAGGAGCTATTGCAGTGAGGGGATATATTACCAAACAAGTAATTTATTGTTTCTTTGTAACTTAATTTTGATATTCTTTCAAATTTACAGAAAAGCTGTAAGAAATAGTGTAAAAAAATCCCTTATACTCTTTCCCCGTATTCACCAATGGTTAACATGTCACCCCATCTGCTTTGTCATTTTTTTTTCTCAACTACTTGAGATTAAGTCACAGGCACCCTCAGTATTTCAGTGTTTATTTCTGTGAACAAGAATATTGTCTTACACAGTCACGGTGCAATTATGAAAGGTAGGATGTTTAACAATGTCCGACACTAAAACCCTCATGCATTCTCATTTTGTCAGTTGTTACAACGAAGTCCTTTACAGTTCATTCTCTCTATCCACCCATCTCCCCCGACCAACACCCCCCCCCCCAATCCATTATCCAGTGCAGAACCCTGCATGACATATCATCAACATGTCTCTTTGGTTTCCTGTAATTCATAGCAATTTCTCAGCTTTCTTTGTCTCTCATTAAACAAACAATGTAAATACATGGTTCTCAGCTGCATGGACCGTGACTTTGCCAGAGGAGGAGAAAAAGAGCCTCTTCCAGCAGTTTCTGGATCTGGATAATCCACCTTGCCTCCCTGCCCCACGTTCGCTTAGCTGGGCCCCCAGTCAGGCGCACTACCTGGGGCGTCTCTTCCCACCAGGTGTCTGTGACCAGTCTCATCAACCTAAAGCAACTGAAACCCTTCCGGATTCTGCGAGCGCTGAGGCCCCTGCGCGCGCTGTCCCAGTTTGAAGGAATGAAGGTGTGTTCTTCAGGCGGATGGGAGCGACATGCTTCGGCTGGCAGGGAGAGGCGGAGCTCTCCTCCCTGGGCTGGGTGGGCTTCCCTTAAATTGCCAAGCTTTTCCTGGATTCCTTCCTAGCCAGCCCACTGCTTAAAATTCGAGAAATGGAGAAGAGTGTAAGATAAAGTCTCCATCCTAAAAGAGCTTCTGTGCCAGCAATCGGGGCTATGGCTTCCCTTCAATCCTAACACAGGTGTCCTGTAGGTCTCCAAAATCATCGTCAGAGGGCACTTTTCCAGTGACCCTCACCGGGAACAGAGAGGACCTGTGGATCTGAGTGCAGGGCTTGTCCTGGGGTAGGGGGCGGGAGGTGTGGGTGGTGAGGAGAGACGGAGCTGTGGGAGACACAGCCCCACGCATCAGGCCTCTCCTGGATGGCCAAGAGCCTGACGAGTCCCTCACAACTGCTACGTTTTCCATCTGCTTTGTTTCCTGAAGGTGGTGGTGAACGCTCTCATAGGTGCCATACCTGCCATTCTGAATGTTTTGCTTGTCTGCCTCATTTTCTGGCTTATATTTTGTATCCTGGGAGTAAACTTGCTTTCTGGAAAATTTCATCGGTGCTTTAATACAACAAATAGCTCGTTCCTATTAAATCCAAAGGATATAGTTTACAAAAACCAAAGTCAATGTAGGAGTGCAAATCTCACCTGGTCCAACCTGAAAGTCAACTTTGATGACGTGGGAATGGCTTACCTCGCCCTGCTGCAAGTGGTAAGTGCCGTCGGCCCGTTTTTCAGTCTTAGAAGAATCATAAATTATTTCTCAACTGAGGAAAGTACAGTGACTCCCTTGAGATAACGGACTCAAATCCCAAATCCTCATACAAAGCCAGTGCCCTCTGGACTTGCCCTCCAGTAAGAGTCTCCCACTTTATTGTCCACCGAGCCTCACCCTTCAAGTGACGTCCCTGTGAGGGTCTGCCCATCCCACCCTGCCGTGTGTGGTGCCTAGTTCTTCAGAGCTCCGGTCAGAGAGGAGAGGGGCCTCAGAGGCCACACCGCACCATTCCCTGGTGAAAGTCAGTCCCTGGTCACACCCCAGTTGCCAGGTCTGGCACGGAGAGTGCAGGCGGAAGTGGCGTCAGGAAAGAGCCTCCAACAGGCTCTTCCCAGCAGTGGGTTCACAGCTTCCCTGGCAATTTTTAATGCAGAAGTTTCTCTGGTTTTTAAAGTTTTTATGTTGTGCAATTTCAGAAGAAAAAAGTTAAAGACACTCGTCCTTTAATTCCCTTCTACTGTTCTTTTATCTGGACATTCTGTCCTGGAAGGGCAGGCCATCATCTTACATATGTATTCCTACTGGCCTGACTTGCTTTTGCCCCTGCCTGCTGATGTCAAGTCTATAATTGTGTTCCTGTTCATGTGCTTTTTGTTGCAGGCAACATTTAAGGGCTGGACAGATATCATGCATGCAGCTGTCGATGTGGGGAAGGTGAGCTTGTGTTCCACCGTGCACTAGAGTGCTAGGGTCAAAGCAAGGATGTTATGACTACATCCTAGCATACTGCAAAGTCCAGTCCCCTTTCTCCATAGTGGCCAAGGAGAAACCACTCACATAGAAGATGGAGCCAGAAACAACAACAAAACCAAAGGATGCCTTGATTTTTTTCTCTCAAGTTTTCTCCCACCTTTTCTCCACATGGGTGGATAGGCAGAAGCCATTTTTGCTCTTGACCATGGGAAAACCTTAAAATTGGCTTCAGCCTTCCTGGAAACTAAATGGGTTTCTGGCAATTGTCAACCATTGAATTCCACTTAAATAAAAAATGATTATAGATTCCCAAAATTAGAAGAATACTCAGTGATCTAGTTTATTTCCATTTCCCAATGGGAAGATTGAGTAATAGAAAGGAAGACTGTTACCCAAAGCCATACTGTGAGCAAACCATTGAGTCAGGAGTGGGATCAGCATTGTTTACTTTTTCCCATCATCACACTTGTATGTGCTGCTCTGTTTGAGAGACCTCAGAGTTGATGTCTTGCACAAGGTAGGTATTTGATACATGTGAGCTGCTGGTAGTGGTAGAGGTGCTATGAGTAGTGTTATAGGAGTAGTAGAAGCAATTTATAACCAAGGAAATATTTTAAAATATTAATGTGCTAATTAAAAAAATCTGGGTATATGACCTTTACCATTTTACCTTGAGCATCCGTCTTCCGCAAGGTGGGACTGGGCGATGGGGAGGAAATCTTACGCCGATGAATGATAGAAAAGGTTTTCGGCTTGCATATGTGGGTGGGAGTGTGTGGAGGGGGCACCTGTCCTGATGCTGGTCTTGGGACATTGTAGCTGGTGTGTGCTGGCTTCCAGCATGATGGCCCTTGTCTGTGTAGTCAGAGAAAACTGCTGCTCTCAAATGTTGAAGTTATACCATGGACATTTCTCCTCTCTGAACTTCTTCTGGACTCAGACATGGACCCACTGCCTACTCTACACATGGTCCCCTGGCCCTAGCGATCTACTCCATTCCTTGCTGTGAAACCACCATGGCAAGCCAATGGCTATCAACCCCGTGTCCAAATCACAGGAGAATTGAAAAAAGATTGAGAGACCTCTCTCTATTCAGTTATGCTGCCCTAGCCTCTGATGCTTTTGGTCATACCTTATGCTGGGGGAGCTTGGTTATAGTCCATTTGTGTCCATTCTGGAGCTTGATCATTTATTCATTCACTCATTCATTCATTCACTCAAGGCATGCTACACGTCACAAGGTATGCTAGGCACCAGGAATTCAAGGGTGACAGACACAAGCATGGAGTAAATACAGTATGGGCCCTGTATGAAGGATGTAATTGCTTAACGAGAGTTGGTAGTCAGTCACCTCTTCATAAAGTAACTGTGGGCCTCCCCCGGCTCCCTCCCATTGTACGGCAGTACACTGGGCTAGGGGGAATGGAGGGGCTCCCTGAAGGTGTCATGGCGGCCTGGAGGCTGGGGGTTAATGCTGCTGCTGAGAAAGACCTGGTCTTCTAGATAAGGCAGCTAACATAGCTCATATTTCTGTCCAGTAATTCTTTTCTTCTCATTTAAAAAATTCCTAGGGAAGCGAGGCGCCATCGTTCGAGAACAACATACTCATGTATCTGTACTTTGTAGTCTTTATCATCTTTGGCTCATTCTTCACTCTGAATCTCTTTATTGGCATTATAATCGATAACTTCAACCAACAGCAGAAAAAGATAAGTATTGGGGTTGTCCCGATTTGGTATGTTACCTCTCTCCTCCAAAGCACTTGAGTGAAACATAATTGTAGTTTAGGTTGTTGTGCAAAGTAGCTTTTATCATCAGCGTGGGAAGAAAGAAGGAGCTACCTGGAGAAGATTCTTTTTCTTTTTATTACTTTTTTATTGTTTATTCTATTACAGTTGTTTTAATTTTTCCCTTTCCCCTCCTTCCACTCAGGCCACCGTTCTCACCCACAGTCAATCCCCTCTCCATTGTCCACGTCCATGAGTCATTCATACATGTTCTTCGACTAGTCCCTTCCCCTTCCTTCCACCATTTCCCCCTTCCCTCCTGCCCTCCTATGTGAAGATGTGGCTTAAAAGGGACTAAAAACAGCTGGGTTTTACTAAACCATTGTTTTTTCTCTCCATTCTACCCTTTAACTTGAAGGATATTGTTGAACCCTAGTAAAAAAGCAATTACCAGGATTAGTATTTATGACACTATAGTCATATGTTAACAACCTTTCAAGTGTAACTGTTATCCAGGATAAAAAGAATAAACTGCCCCTCTTCAGTAAACTTGTGTCCTGGCTCCCAACACCCAACCCTCAGCAGATTTATTGAAATAACTTGGAAAGAAGATAGTTGGATATTTTAGGGTGATTTTCCCCCATGTATTGTAATAAACATATTTTCCCTGATTTTGTCCTTCATAGTTCATGTAGAAATAACGGAAGATAAAAAGAAAATTTGAATCACCCATAAGGTGACCACCAGATGATAAGCATTTTGGATTAAGGCTCATCATTTTGGTATAAACCCTTCTAGTTACTTAAATATGTAGTCCTTTTACACAGTTGAGATTGCACAATATTTTTCATTTCATAGCTTCCCCTCCTTCCCATTAGTTATGAGCCTATGTCATGAACTCATCTTTGTTGTAAGAATTTTCAGGGCTGAAGTACATCCTATACTATGGATAGATCATAATTTATCCTAATCATTCTCCCTCCCCTTTTTTTTGGATATTTAGGTCATTTCTAGATTTCTTGTTCTTCTAAAACTACTATGAACATGCTTGAACTTCTCTCTGTGAATCTCTGATTATTTCCTTAAGGCATTAAAGATATTGTCAAAAAGCCTTTCAGAAATAGTACGGGGTAGTCTTTTTGTAAGATACAAAACTGCCTCTTCTTTTTTCGTTGTTCTGATTTTTGTAATTCTCTTCTAGCTGATGAGTAACAGTGTTATCTCATTATTTTATATTCATTTATTTGGTCATTTGTGAGACTATCCAGGGTTTCACAGGAAGGTAGCCATAGGTATTTCTCTCCAAAGAATTATGTTTTAGCCCTTGTCTCTTTTTAAAATTGAGATTGTCATCGTTTATTATGTTTCCATATAGTAAGTCCAGTTTGTGACTTGCTTCTTGTATTTTTGTAGTGACGTTTTTAACTCACAGACCTTTAGCATTTTCATGGAATTGAACTCCCAGTCTTGACCTTTTCTACTCTCTTGCATTTATGAACTCTAAAACGAAGTAACTAACTATTCACCTTTGGTTTTCCAATTTTTTTGTACTTTTTTTTGTTTTATTTTGTTTTGTTTTAGTTTTCTGTTGAACTCTTTCAACCCGTCCAAATGTATGTTGGAACTGATGAACCCTCCGAGGGTCTACAGGGAGAACCACTCGCTGACTGTCCTTCCACAGCTACGTCAGTGCTGTTACAGTCAGACCCCGCTATGCCTTGGCCTCAGAACTCATCAAACCCTGCACATGTCGCATTTTGATGAGAAAAAAATGTTTCAGCCCTTGGTGCTTGCTCGAGATGGGACTCTTTGCACTTGCCAGAACTTCTATGAGTCACGGCACTGCAAGAGAAAACTACTAGTTGTCAGTTTCGGCACTCGTCACGAGTTCTGAAATGAAATAATGATGAGTAACGAGGTACCAGTGTACTTGGGAGTGTGTCATGTGGAGTCACCTCTGTAATATGCAGCTTGATTGCAATCAATACCTGCAATTTGGATGTCTGGTCTTGGGATTTTTAGATTTCAGCTAACATTTAAAATCACTGTTTTGATCAGTCCATAGCAGTTTTGTTTTGTCTTTTGTTACAGAAAATTTTAAACATGCAAAAGAGTATATGCTAAAATGAACCCAAAATACCCATCACAACATTTATTGATTTAAGAACATCCTTATGCTATCTATGACTTCACCCAATGCTGCCACCAGATTTTTAAAATAGAACAAATCACAGACATCGTATCATTTCATCCACAGATATTTGAGGGAGGGAGAAAAAAAGGGAGAGAAACATTGATGTGAAAGAAAAACATCAATCATTTGTCTCTTGCACACACTTCAACTAGGGACCAAACTTGAACCCAGGCATGCACCCTGACCAGGAATGGCACCAGTGACCTTTCCATTTGCAGTATGCAACCAGCTGAGCCACACCGGCTGGGGCAGAACACCTCTTTTTAACTGTAGCCACAATTCTATTATCACAGCTAAAAAGGCTAGTACAAATTCTCTAAATTTGTCAAATACCCACTGTATGTTCAGATTTCCTCGAGTCTTTCATTTTCTTAAAATATTCATTTATCTATTTATTCTCTCATTGATTAATGAATTAATGTTGAAGTTTGTTTCTTTTCAAATAAGGCCCTCCCACTTGACAGCTCCCTTGCTCAGAGAACCAGGGAGATGCTCCAAGCCGAGGTCGGCCCCCTCCCGCCTCAGCCGCCTCTCCTCCGAGGAGTGCTGGTGTTGCTGCATGAGGTGATGGTCCAAGACCACAAGCAGGGATGCTCATTTTCATTTTTCGAGGCTTTTTCAGTGGACGGAGCCACTTCAAATTTAGGATTACTGGGAAAGATATATGTGGAAATATGAATGCTGATCATTCATATTCCGGACTCTGAGGTTTTCATTTAATCTATTCATTTGTATCTCCTCTTTCTACACTGAGAAACCTGGTTCCCATTGGCACAGGAGAGGAGAGCATCAACATTGTCCATAATTACCAATTTTCTTTATCCTGTAACACACAGATAGGACAGTCTCAGAAAAGTATCAATACTATCATAATGCATATAATCGCTGAAGACACTTGTGTCTGCCAGGCATCCTGAAACAACCTGGTTAACTTCCAGGGCTCTATTTTCTTTTTTTTCAATTTTTTTTTTTACTGTGGTTACAATACACTTAACACAAAATTTACCATCTTAGCGTACAATACAGTGGCATTCGGTACATTCACAATGTTGTGCAGGCACCACCACCATCCGTGTCCGTAGCTCTTTTCGTGTTGTAAGACTGAAACGCTGTATGTATGCGTTAAACAGTAACTCCCATTCTTCCTTGCCCCCACTCCTCGGCAACCACCCTTCTACTTTCCGCCTCTAGGAATTTGACTACTCTAAGTGTCTCGTCTAAGTGGAATCATACAGTGTTTGTCTTTTGTGACTGGCTTATTTCATTTAGCATAACGTCCTCAAGTTCATCTTCTTTGTCTTATTTCTTCATTTGTTGCTTTCTGTTTTATATTCACGCATGGCTCTTGACTTTTTCCATCTGGCTCATTTCTCTTAGAACGATATTCTCAAGATCCATCCATCTTGTCACAAATGGCTGTATTTCATGTTTTTGTATGGCTGAGTAGTAATCCATTGTCTATATGTATAATATCTTTGTCCAGTCATCCATTGAAAGAATAGAAACTGGTGCAGCCACTATAGAAACAGTATGGAGGTTCCTCAAAAATTTAAGAATAGAGCCACCATATGACCCAGCAATCCCTCTTCTGATTATCTACTCAAATAATTTGAAAACCTTTGTTCATAACGAGGTGTGAGCCCCTATGTTCACTGCAGCATTATTCACAGGGGCCACGACATGGAAACAACCTCAGTGTCCTTCAGTGATGCACTGAATTTTTATGAAGTCCAGTCGGTCTATTTTTCCTTCTGCCTTGGGTGTCATACCCAAGAAATTATTGCCAAATCCAATGTCATGAAGCTTTTATATTCTGTTTTTTTTTTCTTAGAGTTTTGTTGCTTTTCATTTTATACTTATGTCTTTGATCCATTTTGAGTTCATTTGGATATACGGAGTTAGGCGAGGATTCACCTTTATTCTTTGACATGTGAGTATCCAATTTTCCCAGCACTAGCTCTCCCAGTCTTTGAGAAGACTGACCTCGGGCTGTATGTTTTTGGCCCATACCAGTAGTGTAAATTCACACCCCACACCCTCATCCAGGCAGGCCTGGATTCCCGAATCATCGGGAAACACTGTGTTTTTACCCATAGAACAGACCGAGACAGTTTCGTAGTTGTCTTTCATTGCCACCAAATTCTGTTTTCAGTCACCTTTTCGTTGGCAGCACTTGGAGAGTCCCAGATTCATGCAGGCACCTTGGCATAAGCCCCCTGCCTTTTTTTTCTCAAGACCATTTGTAGTTATTAAAGCCTAAGATCCTAGTTTTTACAAAGATTAGCAAATGCTCTTGGACAAACTGTGGCTTTAGAATTAATTTACTGCTCTGTCTCCCTGGTCCCTCTTGATGTTCAGACCTCGAGATGTTCCTTCCTTGTGTGCAAGTTCAGCTGTACACTTGAAAGGGGTTCTGTTCTGTTTTCTCCAGGATTTCTAGATATTGTACTTCCCTCCAAATTCCAGGAATGAAAATCCTAGTTCGCTTTTCTATTCTTTCTTGCTCAGCAGTGAAAACATTTAAAGCTAATTTTTTTTTTAGAGTGGCTCTGGATAGATTCTGTGAAATTTTATTAGTAGGATCTATGCGCTCATTTATTTAGAAGAATTTTAATTGTAACTTTGTGGGATTTTTTGTTTAAATTTTTAAATATTTTTGTTGCATTGTGGTTTGATTTATGCAACCTGAAATATATCCAGTTTTGTAAAGATTCTGTAGGTGTCTGCAAAGAATTTGCAATCTTTGTTCATATTCTAAAAGTGAAGTTTAACGGATAATAGTAACCTTGCTCCCTTATTCCTCAACTTAAACCCTCTTCTCTTTCAGTCCTCCCCTAGGGTCCAGCCTCTCTTGCTTGCCATTGGAATTTTAGGAATTATTGGTAGAAGTATAATATAACTTTGAATCTCTTTCTGACAATTCAGAACTTGTTTTTAAAAATCTGTTACTAATTAGCTTTCATCTTCTTCATATACTTAGGCGGCCAAGACATTTTTTTGACGGATGAACAGAAGAAATACTATAATGCAATGAAAAAACTAGGATCCAAAAAACCTCAAAAGCCTATTCCAAGGCCTCTGGTGAGAACAATTGATTTTAAATATATAGATCCATTAAGTGGTTATGGGGACTCAGCACTCAGCACTCAGAATAGAGCCCGGCATCGAGTGTGCCCTCTCCAGTTTTTGGTTGAATGAAGGAATGTCTTAGGGCATGCGCAAAGTCCATCCCCCCGAGGATGAAGTGTCTGTGTTGCACTAAAAACGTCTGTAAATGTCGGGGGCAAGTATTCAGGGTTTGTACAGTAAAGAGTTTTTGACTACGGAGTTAATGATAAAATTATATTTGGGGATGTTTAATCTGTCAATGGTGGGTGGAACTTCAATTTATCTGAGTCAATCTAGTGTGTAAGTACCAATCTCACTTTCTAGGACTAATTTCACTTTGAAATTCTTATCTGAACGTAAGCGAACACAAAAGACAAAGAGAATTTTGATTTACATGTGTATGCTATGCAGCCACTAACTCAATGCCAGTTGATCCCAGGTTTGGAATTAACTAAGACTCATGAGACACAATGTGTCTCCCCATAGGTAGCAGTTTATTTCATGAAGGATGTGAACCTAGCGATGCATCCCACAGCCAAATAGAAGTTTCAATGACATGGATGCAGCTTCTAGGCCCCTCCACTGTCCTGGACATGTAAGGCTGCAGAGGTTGAACTCAGAGTGGGTGTGGGCTATTTACAGCAGGGAAGCAGCCACCTTGCACTCCTTAAGTGTCTTTTATAGTATGTTTGTCCTGCGGCTCATCTGGGAGTAGGGGCCAGGCCACAGGCCTCCCAGTGTAGCTGTAGGTCACCAGTCAGGCCTTCACAATGAGTGATTCCAACAACCAAGGACAATGTCACCAATGAGCACTGCATATTTATCTTAATTTCTGCATCCCAGAGAGCAGGGTTGCGTGAGATACATCTAATATCATATCCCCAGATGTCCCTGAGCTGGACCTAAGACTTAACGTCAGCTGTTAGCTCTTTACTCACAACTTTACCTTGCCACATAATCATTTTTAATCCATAAAATCTAAATATTATCTTTTGACCTTTGGAACAAATGGATAGCAACTGCATAGGGGTGGGGAGTGAACACAGCTGTTTGCACCTGGGTCTTGATGGAGTTCATTTCCAGCCGTAGAGCAAGGGATCTGGAATCATTCTGGTTCTTCTAGAAGCATTCCCCACATGGTGGCTTTCTTATGGGGTTTAAAAACCATACAAAGAATGGTTTTTGACCCTCTACCACTTTTGGTAACTTATACTCATGATCTGCTCCATTGGTCCAAATACTAGGCTTCGACTGTAAGGCCAGTGCCTTCCCTCACTCACATTTATTCTCACTCCTCGTTCTGCATCCCTGAAGAGCACCCCTAAAAGTATTTTTTCTCCAGGTCCTTTTGACTCCCTGGGTGCTTTCTCACATAGGAAGCACACTTGACTTTCAAGTTTCTTCTCCAGACTCCTTGCTAAAAAGCTTCAGCTTTAGCTTTGCTCCTGGTGCAAAGTTTGAAAGACACCCACTTAAATGTAGTATCCCTCCGATGCTGTCCCTACCCTCTTCTCATTGTCTTCGCTCTTCCTGCCGATATCACTCCCTCTCTTGGTTTTAATTCATATCAACACTAATGCCAATAAACTTCATATCTGCCTCCCACCACTCTACCTGAACTGCAAACCCATACCTCTACTAGCTCGTGGCCCTTGGTTGCCCACTGGGACCTCAAACTCAACACACTCAAAACACATCATTCCCTTCCAGAACTCCTTACCCTCTGTTCTCTGGCTGGGTGAATGGCTCCACCAACCAGAAAGGATAGCTTCAGCTGTCCTTCAAACTTTCTCGGGCTTCATCAGGCCTTCAACTGAAATGCTTCTATCTTTCTCCACCATTACCACCACAAACCAGCATCATCCTTTGCCCGGATTACCATAACAGATGCCTGGGGTTCTAAAGATGAATTCTTAGGTGTCTATGAGATCTCTATATAGAATAGTGTCTGTATATTTTGATTAAATGGTTATAATAGATAATTAATATAAACAATATATTGTAAAACAACCAATGTATAGCCAAGAATGACATATAATATCAGTGTCTTGAGTTTGTGTTTAAGAACCATTTTTTCACTAAGTAAAAAACAAAGTGATGCTTCACAGTAGTTGAAGAAAATAGTGGAATAATTAGTCATTTCGCTGCACACGGTAGATTAGGCACGCAAGCTTGAGTTTGTACAGAGCAACTAGCACGTGCTCATTTTGTGAGCGGTGTGGCTTTCTATATACAAACCGATATGCAAGTCCCCCATCAGCAATAACATGAAATAGCCAGCTTTTCTGTTTCCTGTTTTAGTAACCATTCGATCAGAATCCCATTGATCTAGCCTTATCTTCAAGTAAGCAAGAATTAGAAAATTATTTTAGTTAAGTGTAAGGTTTGATGATTCTGAACTGACAAATGGAGACTCAGAGATGGTAATTCCATTTTGTCCAATATAATTATGTGAGCAGGTATTCTCTGCATTAATATCACTGAAGTTCAAAACATAGAAACAGATAAAACGTAGAGACCAAAGTTTATCTGTTTATTATTAAATCCAACAAGAGCTGTTTTATTTTAGCAAAACATCATCCATCACATCAAAGTTATATTGTTACTAAGAATTTCTTATTTGTACTTTTTGTTTTAAAAGAAAATTAAAGCTATAAGCCTACAGCTTAAAAACCAGTTATTTAATTAAATTGAAATAAAAATAAGTATATAATAATTTTTTGCCCTTTATAAAGAGCCTGTGCATTTTTAAAAAAAAAAACTGCTTTAATTATAGGGGAATAAATTCTGTTTTATGTATGCTTTTCTTTTCACGTGATTTCATCCTTAAAACTCCAAGTGATTTGTGATTCCTTTCCTTTTTTTTCCCTCAGAACAAATGCCAGGGCCTCGTGTTTGACCTGGTCACAAGCCAGGTCTTCGACGGCATCATCATCATCCTCATTCTCCTCAACATGGTCAGCATGATGGCTGAATCGTATGAGCATCCCGACGTGGCGGGAGCGAATAAGCAGCCCTACAAGAAGAAAGTCATCCTGGAGCACCTCAACCTGGCCTTTGTGGCCGTCTTCACAATTGAGTGCCTCATCAAAATCTTTGCTTTGAGGCAATACTACTTCTCCAATGGCTGGAATTTATTTGATTGTGTGATCGTGGTTCTTTCTGTCGTTAGTAAGTAAAACGATGAGCCAGAGGGGTTTTAATCTGAGAGCCAGGAGTAAACTTGTAAATCTTACTATTCACAAAGCAATAAATTAGGCTTAATGTGATTGCTGAAAACATAGGTGTGCTAATGCCATTGTTTACCAGGAAGTTGCTAGGAGACACAGAGTAATTTCCATTCCTTGGACTGTCTACACAATTGAAATGGAGAGTTAAATAATAGTATGGGTCATTTATTCAGTGGAGATAGATGAAATTAAGGTGGCTTAAAAGTTTCTGTGGGGATACCTGGTTTCTCCAGGTAATTAATTCAAAGTTCTACCTTTCCTATGCGACTGTAAGCCCTAATGAACATTTTATAATTTTAAGGATTTGGCATTTAATTTCCATGTTTTTCTTTAGTTCAAAATCCATGTGGATGTCAGATCACAATTATGATGCCCTTGTGACATCATCAGGCCCTCCCTAGCCCCCTGTATGAGACCCCTGCAACCCATCCGAGGCTGGGGTTCCGCAGGCCGAGCAGTACTTGCTCCTCACTCCGAGTCCTGTGCTAACTAAGCCAAGGTGCGGACTGTGCTGTCTCAGCTGCTTGCCTCACTCTGTCATCGGTGTAGAATCCCCCTAACCACGGGCAGGATTAACTATGAGGCTTGTAAAGGAGAAAGGAGGGGGCAAGAGGGTTAGCGCCGTATTCTTTCTTCTTCATGGCTAAACCATAGCGTTTACTCTGCTTTTTTTTTTGAAGTCTTCTTTTAACTAAACCAATGATTTGACTTTTTATAACTGTGTAAAACTGCCCAGGGGCCCCTTCCGTAGTTCAAAAAGCAGTGAAGACAACTGATTTCACAGGGGGAAGCTTTTGTGCTATTTCAGAAAGGATGCCTTAGACAGATATGTTGGATCAAAATATTTTGGTGCCTATCACTACAGCAGCAATGAAGTTTTCCAGTGAGCATGAAAATGGTATAGTCCAGAGGCTGTTCTGGTTTCTAGGCCAGGAGGTTTATGCAGATAAAATTTACCAATAGGTCCTTCCACGTGCTTACAGTTAAACAGACCTTTCATCTTTATTAGTGGATTCAAATGCTGGTGAAACTGACAGAAGCAACTGAGCTAGCAAATGGGGGCGGGGTGAGTCTGGGGCAGCCCTCCGGAGCTTCTAGAGCCCTCCTCCAGTGTGCAGAGAGCAGGTCATCCATTCCCTGTTTCCTGAGCTCCATCTGGGCAGTGCCAGGCATTGTACAGTCGGGGGAAAATCTCTGACTTCTGTCCTTTGAACAAACGTTAGGCGGTTGCAGTGACGCTGCATAGCACTGGATAGCATTTTGCTCCGATGGCTGAGCAAATGTGCACCTTGAGCCAAACCCTGCTCACCAATGTGTTCAGCATTTTGCATGCCTTTGCTGGTAGGTCTGCCATTCAACATGTAGCCTCTGCACTTTCTCAAGCCCTTTCCTAAGCTTTTAGAGAAATACAGAATGAGTGGGTGAAAGTGAACCTCTCTAGGAGTTAACAATCCAGTTGAGGTATTAAGACATACCTTAAAACTTTAAAAAAAATTTTATTTATTGATTTTAGAGACAGAGGAAGGAGGAGAGAGAAGAGAGAGAGAGATTTTATTTCACTCATTTATACTTTCATTTGTTGCTCCCTGTATGTGCCCTGCAAACCTGTGACCTTGGTGGATCGGGACGGTGCTCTGACTAACCAAGCTACCTGTCCAGTGCTGGACCTATTCACCTTAGAAAGGTGGAAAAAGATAGAGAAGTCAGTTGAAAACCAAATTGCATGGTACACAGACAAACTGAGCTCAGAGATGTGAGAGACTCCTGTGGACTCGATTGCTCAAAGAACTATTCGTGGAGGAGGCTGGCCTTAAAGAACGGGTCTCCTCCAGTTGTTGCTGAATTGGGACTTAATACATTCTACATCTCACCAGGGTTGGCTGCCTGATTAACATGTGAAGTAAACTTCTCTGGCACAATTGGGCAGTCATTGAAGTGTGTCATCAATTAGTTCTCTCTAGTCATCAGGTGATGGCAGATAGTGTTGGCTGCCCATCACTCTCAAAGACCTTAGAGCAGCGGTACCCAACCTTTTGGCACCTGGGACCAGTTTCATGAAAGACAGTTCTTCCATGGATCAGGGCTGGGGGTGGAGAGAGGGTGAGGGGCTCAGGCTGTAATGGCTGAGGGAAGCCATATCTAGGGGTGGGGAGGAGGGAGTTTGGGGACCCCTGCCTCAGAGGACTGCCCGAGCAAGGCCATGTCTACCCAAGGCAAGCATGCTTCAACCTTTCTATAGCATTAATATTCGGGCCAAAATGTGGGTTGTTTTAAATCTTTGTTTCACTTGCCTGCAGTGTAGGCAATGAGAGAGCAGGGTGACAGTTTAGGCCAAGTGATAGGCAGTTTGCAGAAACCTCTGTTTGAGATGCCATTTCTGAGGTGTCTGCAACAACAGAGAAAGTATCTCCAGTTTAGTCCCTTCGACTTTTTGACTTTACACTTCAGAAGTCCTTGGAATTAACATGTTAGCAAATGTGAGAGGCCCGAGGAAGCTTTTGCCCCGAGACGAGGATCCTAACACCACCGTCTTCCTGCTGCCCCGACCTCACCTGTGGCAGGCTGTGTTCAAATTCCTGTACACAAATAAGAACCTGCCCCTTTAAGGAACTTTGAGATTAGGGGTTCTACAATTTCCACTGATAGTTTAGGCATAAGCCAACCTTCATTAGAAGAAATTTCCCTTGGCACTCTAATCTAGAAGACTCCATCTGTAGTTTATCTGTTTTATGTTCTATACATTCAGTAAATGTGGAACACTATTGTATTATTACCCCATGAATGGCTTGAAATGCCCAACATAGACAATATGCTTCAAGTGCATGAGATAACTCACAAAATAGCCTTTCACAAGCTGCGTTTTCTTTTTCATTCCTTGGGTCTTTAACTGTTTTAGATATCCTATCCCGTCTAAAACTGTATGGCCCTTGGAAATTATTTTCCAAGTTAATGCACAGATAGGTATTTTACCTTATATGGGTAAAGAAAAGTCTTGATTTTGTGCACAAAGTAAAAGGTGTTGATAAAAGCTGGTCCCACTAAGATTCTGAGGCAAGAGAGCCAGTCTGGGTCTGGACCTGGTGCGCCTGCTGGAAGCTGACTGTCTCTCCCCCTTCTCCCAAGGTGCGATGATCTCCGCCATAGAAAACGAGAAGAGCATTCCTTTCCCTCCGACGCTCTTCCGAATTGTTCGCTTGGCTCGGATCGGCAGAATCCTGAGGCTTGTTCGGGCAGCCCGAGGGATCAGGACTCTCCTTTTCGCTTTGATGATGTCCCTTCCCTCTCTGTTCAACATCGGTCTTCTACTCTTCTTGGTCATGTTTATTTATGCCATCTTTGGCATGAACTTATTTTGCAAAGTACAGCCAAGCGCTGGAATCGATGACATATTCAACTTTAAGACTTTTGTCGGCAGCCTGCTCTGCCTCTTCCAGATCACCACCTCCGCTGGCTGGGACGCCCTCCTCTACCCCATGCTGACACCGGAAGCCTCCTGTGGCTCTGACGGGAAGAACTGTTACCTCTCTACCATAGCCATCACCTACTTTGTCAGCTACATCATCATCTCCTTTCTCATTGTGGTCAACATGTACATCGCTGTGATTTTAGAAAACTTCAATATAGCCACCGAAGAAAGTGAGGACCCTTTGGGAGAAGACGACTTTGAAATGTTCTATGAGGTCTGGGAAAAATTCGACCCAGGAGCCACACAGTTTATCGAATATTCTGTCCTTTCGGACTTTGCCGATGCCCTCCCCGAACCTTTGCGGGTGGCAAAGCCAAACAAGTGTCAGTTTCTAGTAATGGACTTGCCCATGGTGAGCGGGGATCGCCTTCACTGCCTGGACATTCTCTTCGCTTTCACCACTAGGGTGCTCGGGAACTCCAACGGCCTGGACAGCATGAAGGCAATGATGGAGGAGAAGTTCATGGAAGCCAACCCCTTCAAGAAGCTGTACGAGCCCATAGTCACCACCACCAAGAGGATGGAAGAGGAGCGGTGCGCCGCTGTCATTCAGAAGGCCTTTCGGAAGTACATGGGGAGGGCGGCCAAGGGTGCCTTGGAAGACAGGCCGCGCTCACCACTACAGACACTCCTCACAGGGGACCTGTCGGGCTCCACGGTGGCCGAGGGCAAGGTCCACTGCGACTGAGCCCCTCGCTGCCACCTGTACCTCACGGCCTCGCCTCCAGCCTCTGAGCTCCAGGGACCCACAGCTCAGTGTGTGAGCGAACAGTGGACTCACTGAATTAGCCGTTCCGTTGTTTTGTTTTGTTTTGTTTTCTCACTAAAAGAAGTGATATTTCAAGGTTCACTTCAAATGGATTTTACAGTGCCGTACGATACGGCTGCCCGGCTGTGCCCGCTGGTACTGGTTTAATAAGAAAGCAGACGCTAGAAAGGGCTGTAGAGGAACACTAACATTAGGGTGAAACAGTTCAAATTAAGTCAAAGCAGAGTAAGAAGCAAACAAACATTTTAAAATGTTAAATTGTGTTTTTCCATCTGTTTTGAGGTGCGTTATCCAATCCCTTTGTTTGATGTTTTCCCCGCCGCAAGTGTGTGGCTTATCACATGTAGCTCTTTTGCACGCTCAGTAAAAACCCAAAACCTGCCAATAAAGGAATAGCTCATTGCAGATATTTTTGCCAGCGTTAAATATTTGGGATTTATTTCAAACCTAAAAGCATGATCTTGACTTGTCAATTACCACCCTATCTTTCACCAGCTACAATCTCTGTTACATACATTTGGATAAATAAATACATAAGGAAATAAATAAGTGAGACTTTGATTTTGCATTTTATTCAGATAGTACACCAAGGAGCCTCTTGCTCCAGGGTCGGGGACACAGTGGTTTCAGTGTGGTGCTTTGCTTGGAATTAAAGGTGGGAGCAAGGGGCGCACTGATCAGTATTTATAGTTGGTTCTTCAGAAATGAGAGAGAGTCAGGATTTGTAGCATGTACTGGTCTCTGTGGTGACTGCTCCCATCATGGCTGATTCCAAGCTACCAACATGATGTTTCTGAACACGGAGTTGGGGAGAAATGTTCGCCACCGGGTTTCGTGAGCTGGCCCGCACACCACTGGCTCCAGCACACCACTGGCTGGAACCAATAAGAAGGCCTCACTTGACTCTGGTTAAAAATCTGTAGTGGCATCTTTGATGGAGAAAGCACCCTCTCAGCAGCCCCTGGACCCAGGGTGGGGACACCGTAGCACATAGTGGTGAGCGGGGCATCTTAGCCATTTGCTGAGCCCTACGTTTGTTCTGGCCGGATGTCTGCATGAACCGCAGCCCAGAGAACAACCCAGGCCTATCCAGAGGGCCTGGCCCTAGCAGTAGCCTAGGACTTCCCTAAAGACTGGACATGCCCGGAGGCCAGACAAGACATTAGGCTGGCATCCCCCAAAGAGACTAGACCAAGGGCAAAGAACCCACACTGTGATCATCTAAGTGTGGACGCCGCTGCAGAAATAGCCCCGGAACCTTGTGCCTCAGATAGACTGGGGCAGCTGATGCTGCTTCTGTCACCAGCCTGCAGTCCGAGGGCTGACCCTCTGACTGCTCCTGGCTGTCCAGCGGAGAGAAGGCCAGTGCCGGACGCTGCGGCGCCCCAAGGAGCGATTATTTTCCGTGGGTACAAGATCTAACCGTGACGCAATGTGTTCATGCCCAGGGCCTGCGTTTCCGGAGGTTTGTAGGCAGCTTTGTGTTCTGGACCATTGGCAAGAGTAATAATATCATTATCTAATCATCGTCAATATCTAATTTTTACTTCAGGGCTGCTGTGTTCAGGCACCGGCTGAGCATTTGCGGTGAATAATCTCATTTGTACCTCTCAATTTCCCAGTGAGTGCACCGTCACGCGCCTGCTGGAGCCTGAGCCTCTCTGCGCGCTGGGGCAGGGGGCGGGGAGAGTGGGTGTCCCAGGGGCAGTAAATCATTGAGACACGGCCACAGGGGCTCCCACGCAGGGCTGCAAGGGCCTGTACCAGTTCTAATGTCACGGCCAGTTCTGCTTGAGCTATGTCTTCCATAAAAGATGCCTGCGGTGACGAACTCTGGATGTTATACAGATACCTTCCAAGTTTTCTGAAAAAGATGGCTGGCCATCATTCCAGTAGGGATACCTCCTGAGTGGAGGTAGGGGAGGATATGGTTTTGCCCTTTCCAGATTACAGTTCAGGGGCTTAGATGTGACCTGCCGTATGCGAAAGCTTTGGCCCTTCCCACAGACACCTGTCCCCCCAGGGGATCCCCTTTTCCAGGGCTGGCTGGACTCCCAGAGCTGGCTCCTGGGGAGAGCACAGGGTCTGTTTGGCTTTTGCAAGAGGCTGAGCCATGCTTTGTCCACTAGATGGCAGCAAATGCCCGACATGTTTTTTTTTTCTGATGGCTACAAGGCCTATGTGCGGGAGCCTGGCCTTCGAAGAAGAGCCGGAGGGATAAGGAGAGCTGAGGCAGGAAGTGATGAGTTATCCAAACCCTGGATGGGTGCTAGAAAGCGCATACTCCCCAGAGATTGCACTCACTGTGCGAGGACCCAGGATACCCCCGAGAGCAGAGCAGCTGGTCTGAGCTCCATCCTGGGGGGGCCATGCCCAAAAGCCCCACAGGCACCTGTGGCCAGTCCCCTTCTCCTCTGAGTCTTTTCTCCTGGCAAATCGGCCCCTGCTCAGTTCAATTAGCAGACATGCCCTGGGGGCCAGTGGGGCACCACTGGGTGGCAGCTGGCCCTTAACCTCTAGAGCACATACGTGACTGGGAGAATTAGACAAGCGTTCAGGGGATGATAATACCAAGGGCATACCTCTGCTCTGAGAGTGGGAATGCAGGCAGGCTCCCAGGACGCCTTCAGCAGAGAGAGGGGACATCCGAGAGGAGGTGAGCGTGGTAGAGGTGTAGGACTGTGGTGGGGAGGTGGCTTGGGAGCGTGTCTGAAGTGGAGGAGGTGGCTCAGGCAGTGCCATGGAGGGGAAGGAGTGCAGAAAGGGAAGGAAGCATGGGCTACCCAAGTGACTGGGTGTGGACTATAGACAGCGGACCGGCAGCAGCTGAGTCTTAGCCAAGGGGCTACTCTTCAGAGAGCTCAGAAAGCCCGATGAGGAGTTATAACACATTTAGGTAATAGGGAGCCACGGATGGTGCTTGAGCCGCGGAGGAAAATTAACCAGACAGAGTATATAAGGTAGAATCTAGGAGAAAGAGACCAGACCATGGGTCCTGGTGGGGAAGGGGCGCTGAGTGAGGAGGGAGGCAGGGGCAGTGGCGCTGTGATTGGGAATGCTTGTGCCCAATGACTGCCACGGGGGAGGCGTGCTAGGGGGACCTTAGGATGTCTGTTTCAGGTGGCAAAAAGAACAGAGCTTCTGTTATTGTCTGAGCATCTCTCTTTCTTTCTCTTTCTGTTCTGGCTGGTCGTGTCGGTCTTATTATTTGTCTTTTTCTGTCTTTCTTTTGCTGATTTATTCGTTTTTTCTGTCGTGCTGTCAGCGCTCGATACTCCTCTCTCTTTCCCCTCTCCCTCCCTCCTCCTCCCTCCCTCCTTCCTTCTTCCTTCCTCTTTCTCATTGTTCTTTCCTTTCTTTCTTCTTCCTGTATATTTCCATGGCCGAAGGAAAAGATAATTAAAACTTAATTTGGAAATGTCCGACCAGGCCTGGAACTTGAGGAGAAGGCACGGACAGGAGTCCACAGCACGAGGGTGTCACCTGAATCCCCAGCAGCAGATGGAATCACGAGGGAGCAGGCATAGCCAGATCTAGAAGGGGGCAGAGGACTCACCCTGGGGACACGCTCTGGGAGAGTAGAGATGAGGAGTAAGACGGTTCAGGGCAGGGTGTGGGGACACAGGTGACAGTCAACACCACGCTGTGTGTGATGGGCAGAGAGCAGGTTTCACAAGAAGTTCACAGCCAGCGCGGTGAGATGCAAGGTCCCACCTCTTTGTCCTTGCACCAAGAAGTGTGCAAGGAACCAGGTGTGGTTGTGTTCCCACTCGCCACTCCTCTCCCTTTGGACTGAGCCAGCATGGGAGCTCGTGGTGTAAACAAGCCAGGCCCAGGAGGCAGCGTTCCGGGAGCTGTCTTGGAATGTCAGCTACCAGAGCCCAGTGAAGTTGAAAGCCTCTACAGCTTCTCTCGCTCAAGGAGGGGGAGCCACTGGTCCCAGATAGCTTGTTGCCTGGCAACCCCGAGAGAACCTCCAGGGTCATTCAGTGGGCAATCCTGTCTCTCGCTGCACAAGGAGTAATCAAAGAGGCGGTGAGAAAACAAGTGCTCGCCTTTATTGAGCACTTACTGTGGGCTCGGTAGCCACTTCACCGGCGTTACCTCCTTTCATCTTTACAACGGCTCTGTTAAAGAGAAATTACATTTAATCTTCATAATTCTGATGAGAAGTCTGAGGCATGTCGTGGAAACAGGCTTGTCCCAGGCCACAGAGCCAATACGTGGTCCCAGCAAGACTGGAACTCCAGTCAGCCAGCTTCCGAGCTCAAGTTCTCAAGCAGCACACTGCCCAAGGGCTAAAAGGGCTGGCGCGGCTGAAGTTGAAGGGAGGGTGCGAGTTTTCCCCGTAACCCCTGCAAACCTTCACCATCCCTTTCTTCTCCTCCGGAGACAAGGCACATCTCCAGAGTTCTGACCACGTGGAGGCATCCTGTGCTGGCGGAGATGCTGTGCTCTGCCTCCAAATTTAACATCTTCCGAGCTGTCAACATACTCAGTTCCCTAATATTTTGATGTCGTTTTTATCCTTTTACCACCCTCCCCTCCTTCTCCAGGCAAACTCTGGTTCATCTTTCTCCTCTAGCACCTGGTGCCCAGGGGCTGGAGGGACTCCTCCTCCTTCCGGACCATATACGTCTGCTGATGCAGACTTCAGGCACGCTAGTCTGACAGAGGCGACACCGAGGGGTACCCTGGGGGTGCTGATTTAGTTTTCCTTAATCTCCATCAGTCGACCCCCCTGAACGGGCACACAATGTAACTAAAACCTTGTGTCTGCTGTGCCCCTTGCAGCCCCAGGTCCCCTCCCTCCTGCGCATGCTCTGGGCTCTATGTTTTAAAACCACTTCTGGAGGCAAGTCACGCTGATGGCTCCTACTCTGCTTTTGTCCAACTTTACTGAGGTGTAAATGACAAATACAAATTTTATTTGCCATCTGCTTAGTTTTACTTTTGTGGTATTTATTTATTTTTTTATTTATTTTTAATTTTTAAAGATTTTATTTATTTATTTTTAGAGAGGGAGGGGAGAGAGAAAGAGAGAGAGAGAGAAACATCAATGTGCGGTTGCTGGCGGTCATGGCCTGCAACCCAGGCATGTACCCTGACTGGGAATCGAACCTGTGATGCTTTGGTTCGCAGCCCGCGCTCAATCCACTGAGCTACACCAGCCAAGGCTTATTTTTACTTTTGTTGCCTTTGCTTTTGATGTCATTGCCAAGGCCGATGTCAAAACTTTCCCGCTATGTTTTCTTTTCATAGTTTTATGGTTTCAAGTCTTATGGTTAAGTCCTTGATCTATCTTGAGTGACTCATTTGTGTATGCTGTGCAATAAGGTTCTAACATCATTCTTCTGCATGTGGACATTCCGTTTCCCCCAAACAATTTATTAAAGTGACTACATACTCTCCATTGTGTATTCTTGGTGCCCTTGTCAGAGCAATTGACTGAAAATGTATGGGTTTATTTCTGGACTCTAGATTCTCTTCTACTGGTCTATGTGGCCATTTTTGTGTTGGTACCATACTGTTTTAATTACTATAAATTTGTAATATAATTTGAAAATGGGAAGTGTGATGCCTTCAACTTCATTGTAATTTCTCAAGATTGCTTTGGCTACTTGGAGTCTCTTGTGGTTTCATGCAAAATTTAAGTACTGTAATCTTATTCTTTATGTTTTTGTGAAAACAATGCCATTGGAATTTTGATAGGGATTTCATTGAATCTGTAGATTGCTTTGGGTAGTGTGGACATTTTCACAATATTAATTCTTCCAGTCTGAAAACACAGGATAATTTTTTATCTAGTTTTGTTTTCTTCTATTTATTTCATCAATGTCTAATACTTTTTCAGTGTACAGTTCTTTCAACTCCTTGGTTAGATTTATTCCTAAGTATTTCTTAATATTATAAATGAAATTTTCTCAATTTCTTTTCTGGGGAGTTTGTCATTAGTGGATGGGAACACAACAGATTTTACTATGTTAACTTTGTATCCTGCAACTTTACTGAGTTCATCTATTAGTTTTAATAGTTTCTTGGCAAAGTATTTAGGATTTTCTATATGTAAGATTATGTCATCTGCAAAGAGAGGCAATTTAACTGCTTCCTTTCTTTGATGACATTTATTTATTTATTTACTTATTAGAATTTTTAAAATTATGTTTTATTCATTATGCTATTACAGTTGTCCTAATTTTTCCCTTTTCGCCCCTTTCCACCCAGCAACCCCCACTCCCTCGGGCAATCCCCTGACCATTGTTCATGTCCATGGGTCATGCATTTAAGTTCTTTGGCTACTCCATTTCCTATACTGTGCTTTACATCCCCATGGCCACTCTGTAACTATTTGTACTTCTTAATCTCCTCACCTCTTCACCCATTCTCCCCATATCCCCTCCCATCTGGCAACCTTCTGGTAACTAAGTTCTCTTTCTTTTGAGATTCTCCCTTTATCTTTAACCTTTGGCTTTTTAATAATGATGTGTCTTTGAGTGGGCCTCTTTGCATCCATCATAATTGGGACTCTCCTTCACCACATTAGGGAAGCTTTCTTTCACTATTTTTTCAGATAGATTTCCAATTTCTTGCTCTTTCTCTTCTCCTTCTTGCACCCTTGTGATGTGAAGGTTGGATTGCTTGAAGTTGTCCCAGAGGCTGTTTATATCATCCTCATTTTTTTTATTATTTTTTCTTCTTGTTGTTCTGCATCATTGTTTTTTGCTTCCTTATGTTCCAAATCATTGATTTGATTCTCAGCTTCATCCATTCTACTGTTCTTTCCCTGTAAATTGTTCTTTATTTCAATTAGTGTATCCTTCGTTTCTGACTGGATCTTTTTTATGCTGCTAAGGTCCTCACTAAGTTCCTTGAGCATCCTATAAACAGTGTTTTGAACTGTGCATCTGATAGATTGCTTATCTCCATTTTGTTTAGCTCTTTTTCTGGAGTTTTGATCTGTTCTTTCATTTGGGCCATGTTTCTTTGTCTTCTCATTTTGGCAGCCTCCCTGAGTTTGTTTCTATGCACCAGGTAGAGTTGCTTTGACTCTGTGTCTTGGTGGTGTGGCCTAATGTAGTAGGTGTCCTGTAGGGTCCAGTGGCACAGCTTCCCCTATCACCCAAGGTGGGTACTTGAGATGAGCTCTTTGCATGGGCTGAGTACATCCTCCTTTGTAGTTGAGCCTTGGCTGCTGTTGGCAGATCACTGCAAGGGATTTACCCAGGTCAGTCAGCTGCAAGACCTGGCTGTGACTACTGACAACCAACCTCCTCTCTCCATGGAGGATCAACTGTGCAGGGGCAGGGTGGTGGTGCCACAACATGGTCTGCAGCTGTCCACTGGGTGTGTTGGCCCTGGGGTTTCCCTGAGTCTTGCAGGCCAAGTTCAGCCCCCACCTGGGTTTTGCCTGGGGCACGCTGCCTGACCTATGATGCAACCTGAGATGGCTACTACTTGTGTGTTACTTGGAGATTCCCAGGTGAAGCCAAGCTGTGACTCTAATCTGGGCTGCGGCCAGGGCTCACTAAAGCAAGCTGTTACTTGTTTGATAGGATTTAGGAGCCATGACCAGCCATTCTTATGGAAAAGTAGCTTGGATGAGCTCATAAAATGGGTGGGGTAGAGCCTCTGTGGATCTCCAGGGTGGGTCACACAGTGTTAGCCAGGTTGATGGAGTCTCAGAAATAGCACCAGCTTACTGGATCTATGGGGGAAGGACTCAGCAAAGGGACTATGGCCTCTGCTTGTCCCAATGCCAGACATTTCAGTCTCTCCCTGTATACCACTGGTACCCTTCAGGCTGCCACCCCTTTGCTGGAGCTCAGAGGGGACAAGTCTGAGTAGGTGAGTCCATGTGTGATGTTAGGGTGGTTGGTGATGCGGGCTGTGAAAGAATTCACAAGAGAAGAAAGTATAGAGGATAAAGGTTTTGTTCACTCTCTAGGAACGAGAGGGGCATGGTGTGGAGAGATATACCAGCTGACTTCTATTTATTTTTCTTGCCTAATTGCCCTGGGTAGAATTTCCAATACTGAACAGAAGTGCTGAGAGTGGGAAACCTTGTCTTGTTTCTGATCTTGGAGGAAATATTTTCAACTTTTTACCATTGAGTATGATAACTATAGGCTTGTCATGTAAAGCCTCTATTTTCCTGAGGCACACTCCTATACCTAATTTTTGAAAGTTTTTATCATGAAAGGATGTTGAATTTTTCAAATGTTTTTCTGTTGAAATGCTTATAGGATTTTTATCCTTCATTTTGTTAATGAGCTATATGAAATTTATTGATTTACATATGTTGATCCATTCTTGCATCCCACAGATAAGTCCCACTTGATCATTGTGTATGATCCTTCTAGTGTGCTGTTAAATTTGGTTTGCTAGTACTTTAAGATATTTGCGTCAGAGACATATGCCTATAATTTTATTTTCTTGAAGTGTCCTTGTCTGGTTTTGGTGTCAGAGTAGTGCAGAGTAGAATGAATTTAGAAGTGTTCCCACCTCTTCAGATTTTGGAAGAGTCTGAGAAGGATTGACATTAATTCTTTGTTAAATGTTTGGTACAATTCACCAGATCCCGGGCTTTTATTGTTGGAAAGTTTTTGACTACTGGCCCAATCTCCCTATTATTTAGTAGTCTGATCAGACTTTCTATTTCTTTTTTTCCCTTTTTTTCTGTTATTGATTATGCTATTACAGTTGTCTCATTTTTCCCCCTTCATTCCCCTCTATCCTGCACACCCTCTCCCACCCACATTCCCCTGCTTTAGTTCGGTCCATGTGTCATAAGTTCTTTAGCTTCTACCTTTCCCATACCATTCTTGCCTTCCCGCTGTCTATTTTCTACCTACCGTCTATGCTACTTATTCTCTGTACCTTTCCCCCCTCCTGCCTCCTCCCACTCTCCTGTTGCTAACCCTCCAGGTGATCTCCATTTCTGTGGTTCTGTTCCTGTTCTAGTTGTTTGCTTAGTTTGTTTTTGTTTTTGTTTTAGGTGTGGTTGTTAATAATTGTGAGTTTGCTGTCATTTTACTATACATGTTTTTTATCTTCTTTTCTTAGATAAGTACCTTTAACATTTCATGTAATAAGGGCCTGGTGATGATGAACTCCTTTAACTTGAGATTTTCCTATTTCTTTATGATTCAGTCTTCTTGGTAGGTTGCATATTTCTAGGAATTTATCCATTTCTTTTAAGCTATCCAATTTGTTGATGTATAATTGTTTGGAATAGTCAGTCTCTTAGGTTGGTTTGTATTTCTGTGGTATAACTTCTGGTGTCTCCTCTTTCATTGCATCTGAGTTCTCTCCCTTTTTCTTAGTTAATCCAGGTAAACGGTTGTCAATTTTGTTTATCTTTTCACAAACCAAATCTTAATTTTGGTGATCTTTTCTATTACCTTTTTAGTGCTTTTTCATTATTTTCTGCTCTAGTCTTTATTTCCTTCCTTTTGCTAACTTTGGACTTAGTTATTCTTTTTCTAGTTCTTTGAGGTATAATGTTAGGTTGTTTACTTGAGATCTTTCTCTTTTTTTATTAATCTAGGCATTTATTTTTTCAATCCTTTCTAAAGGAACTACTTCTGCAGCATCTCATAAATTTTGGTAGGTTGTGCCTCCATTTTTTATTGTCTCAAGTTAAATTTCTATTTCCATTTTCATTTCTTATTTGGTCCACTGATTATTTCGGAGTGTATTGTTTAATTTCCAAACATATTGTGAATTTTCTAATTTTTCTCCTATTATTGACTTCCAGTTTCCAGCCATTATGGTTTGAAAGATACTTGAAATGATTTCAATCTTCTTAAATTTGTTAAGACTTGCTTTGTGTCCCAACATATAATATATCCTGGATAATGTTTTGTGTATACTTGAGAAGAATGTCTATTCTGCTGCTATTGTATAGAATGTTCCATATACGTCTGTCAGGTCTATTGGCTCCATAGTGTCATGTAAGTCCCCTGTTTCCTTATTGACTTTCTGTCCAGATGATCTATCCAATGTTAAAAGTGGAGTATGAAAATCTCCTACTGCTATTGTATCACTGTATATTTCTCCTTTCAGTTCTGTTAATATTTGCTTTAACTATTTAGGTGTTCTGATGTTGGGGGCATATATATGTATACTCCTTATATCCCCCCAATGAGTTGACCATTTTATCACTATAGAGTGACCTTCTTTGTCTCTTGTGATCAGTGTTGATGAAAGTCTATTTTTATTGATATAAGTATAACCACACCTCTTCTATTTTGGTTACCATTTGCATAGAATATCTTTGTACAACCCTTTACTTTCAGCCTGTGTGTGATCTTAAAGTTAAAGTGAGTCTCTTATAGGCAGCATATTTTTGGATGTTTTCTTAATCCATTCAACCACTCAATGTGTCTTGATTAGAGAATTTAATGAACTAATTCAATTACACTTAAAGTAATTATTGACAGGTAAGGATTTGCCATTGCCATTTTGTTGATTGGTTTGTGACTGTTATATAGTTCCTTTCCTCAGTTCTTTCTCTCTCTTGCTTTCTTTCTTTGTGTTTACTTCTGGCTGTGGTATGCTTTAATTCCTTTTCTTATATATTTCTGTATCTACTAGAGGGGATTTTTGGTACTTCCTCTGAGGCTTACATAAGACATTTTATAACTATAACAGCCTATTTTACAGCAACTTACTTTCAATCACATTAAAAAACCTCTACAATTTCACTTTTCCTCCCTCTACATTTTATGATATTGATATCACACTTTATGTCTTTTTATATTGTGCATCCATTAACAAATTTGTGTAGCTATAGTTATTTTTAACAACACTGACTTTTAACTTTTATACTCGAGATAAAAGTTTTTACACACCACCATTACAGTGTTAGAGTATTCTGAGTTTGACTATATATTTACCAGTGAGTTTTAGACTTTCATGTTTTCATGTTGGATTTTAGCATCCTTTCATTTCAACCTGAAGAACTAACTCACTTTAGCATTTCTTGTAGGGAGTTCTAATGGTAATAAACTCCTTTAGCTTTTGTTTATTTGGGAATGTCTTTATCTCTCTTGCTTCTACAGACCAGTTTTGCTGGGCATAGTATTCTTGGACTTCAAAATTAAACATTTGCTCTTAAAAGATACTATTAAGAAAACAAAAAGGAAGCCACAGACAGGGAGAAAATATTTTCAAAACATATATCAGACAAAGGACCTTTATCTAGAATATACAAAGGGTTCTTCCAGCTAATAACAAGAAGGAAAGCAATCTAATAAAAAGCTTGAAATAGTAAAAGGTTTGAATAGATGGAAAAAACAAGTACATGACAAGATGTTCAGCATCACTAGTCATTAGGCAAATGCAAATTAAAGCCTTAATGACATACCACTACATGCCTATTAGTACGCCATACCATTGCCCCCCCACCACACACACACACACACACACACACACACACACACAGGGGAAAAAAGAGGAAAAAAAAAGACTAACCATACCAAGTTTGGGTGAGAATGTGGAGCAACTGGCACAGTCAGATACTGCCAATTTGAGTATAAAATGGTGCAGCTATTTTGGAAAATAGTTTAGTTATTTTTTAGGAAGTTAAACATATACCAATAACACAACTCAATCATTTCACTCCTGGGCATTTAACAAACAGAAATGAAAGCATGTGCCCAGACAAAGGCTTGTCCACAAATATGGAGAGCAGCTTTATTTTTAATAGCCAAAACTGCAAACAAAAATGTCCAAGTAACAAGTGTATAAGTAAATTGTGCTTATCCATCCAATGCTATGTTACTCAGTACAAAGGAACGGACTACTGATACGTGCCATGACATAAATGATTCTTCAAACAATTCTGCTAAGTGAAAGGAATGAAATAAAACCAAGTGCATACTGCATGATTCCATTTATATTAACCTCTGTAAAATGTACACTAAAGTATAGTGACAGAAAGGAAATCATGGTAACCTGGGGTCGTGGAAGGGTTAAAGAAAAGAATAAAGGGACATGAGAAAACCTTTTGGGGATAATGAATATGTCCACTGTTTTGATTATGCTGGTAGTTTTTTTTTTAAGATTTTACTTTTATTTATTTTTAGAGAGGGAAGGGAGGGAGAAAGAGAGAGAGAGAAAAACATCAATGTGCGGTTGCTGGGGGTCATGGTCTGCAACCCAGGCATGTGCCCCGACTGGGAATCAAACCTGCGACACTTTGGTTCGCAGTCCGCACTCAATCCACTGAGCTACGCCAGCCACGGTTCTTCTTTTTTTGTTTTTACATGTGACTAATATATATCAAAAATCTTCAAATTGAGTACTTTCAACATGTGCAGCTCATGGTATGTCAGTTAACCCTCAATACACCTATTTTTTAAAAATGCCCAGCTCTGGAGTTTTTCTTAAATGCAAGTGTCAAGGCTCTGGATCTCCTATCACAGCACGAGATTCTGAAGGAGAGGCTGCTGCTCTTCCAGGGACAGCCGCTGAGCCAGGGCTCCTGCCCACCTACCTGGGGAGATGCCTCGGACAAAGGGATGCCCACAGGCACTGCTGCCTCTGTGTTTGTCAAGAAGCCCTTGGAATGAGAATTGGGATACACTTTTGAGCTTTGACAGCCTCCCTCTTGAAAGGATGACAAAGCTCAAAAATTTCAAGACATCCTCTTGCCTAGCCCCTCATACAGAAAAGAAACCAGACGCTCAGAGGTTGGCAGTGATTGAAACAAGCTCCCCGGTGGAGGGTGGGTAGGACAGGCTTAGGGATGAAATGGTGAGTGAGCATGGTCAGGGCAGGGGAGGGGTGCTGTGAGAAAAGACTGACTTCTCTGCCCCGCCTTTCCTACCCCTGCGGGAGTCACTCCTTGCACAGGCGGGGCTGCTTGAGGGCAGTCACAGCGTGGGGTGGGGGACAGTGGCCTTAGCCCCCTTGCCCCCCACCTCCCAGAATCAGTGAGAACCAGCTGGCCGCAGAACGCTGTGTATCCCGGCCTGCGTTCCCCCGCCCCCCCCCCCCCCGGGGGCCTCGTCCCTGTTCTCCCTCCCAGGGGAGGGCTCCATCCTGCAGCTTGGAGGATGGGCTTTCTGCACCCCAGACGCTGCCCCAAGAGGCAGTAAATGCCAGGCACTTTCCTTCTCCCTACAGACCTTGTGAGCTCATTCTGGTAAAAGTTTAATGCCTAAAAGTCAATTACACTTAAGAACGCTCTGATGAGCCCCACAACGGCCTTTTCTCAGGGCCTTTCGGGCCTGCAGCTGCTTCCTGCTCCCTCTGCACGAAGCCAAAGCCAAAGCCGAGAAAACCTCCTTGCCCTTCCTCACAGTGTGGCAGGGGCCGGGTCCCTGCATTGCCACCAATATGCTCTGGGACCTTGAGAAAGGCCCATTCCCTGTGTGGGCCTGACTTTGACCTTCATCACAAGGAAGGGCTGCCTCCGACCACGCTCTGGGCTTGGTCATCCTCACAGCCTCTCACCTCTGCAGGAGCAGAGCAGGAGCACATCCAGGTTGCAGGGAGGTCTGTAGGGAAGGGTCAGGAGCAAAACCAAAACTGACAGACAAACAAACAAACAAACAAACAAAACAGAGTTGTTGTAAGAGGGAGAGAAACTTTGGGTGGTTTTTAGTTCACTGACCAGGAAAACACATTGTAATAGACATGCAAAGAGTTATACGAGACACGTTCCAGGCTACAGGGACCAGATCGCCTTTCCCATAGGGCATCCAGCTTCACCCACCATCCTGCCCTTTTCCTCAGCGGGCCCCAGATGGGCCGCAGCTGGCTTTGGGCACGGGCTAGGGGCTGGGGCAGGCCCCGGGGAGGGAGAGAACGAAGGTAACTGAGTTCCCCCCGGGCCGGCCAGTGATGAGCAGTTTACGTCCCGTCTATCTCTTCTCTGATTCCCCTGTCAGGCTCTGCCAGCGACAGGGCTGGTCTTTGCACATTTCTGGTGGTTCCTGCCCTTGCATCCTCTTCTCTCCAGTTCCCTCCACTGCAGTGTCCTCCCCTCCTTGACCCCTCCCAAGGCAGCTCTGGAAGCTTCTCTGCTTACCTTTACTCTGACATAAGGTAGAGGATTCCCACCCTGCCTCAGCCCCCATGTATCCCATGGCCCCGCCTGGACACAGTGTGGAGGGGGCTCTGGCTAGGAACTCAGGCTTTGTCTGCTGTCCCAAGATCTGTACCCTGCCGGCTCCCTGCCTCTGGGGCCCACACACCATGACCAACCACAGGTAAGATGCTGGTGGCCCTGAGAGGTTCACTCCAAATCCAAAAGAAGGTGGCTCTGCTGACCCGGCAGAGCCCTTCCCTGTGGGACACAAGAGCCCGTCTCTGCCCCAGGCAGGGGCCACTTTGGAAATGCAGAGCAGTGTGGGAACCCGGGGGCCCCTCTTTCTAGGCACCGCTCCCTCCCTGAACCCTCCTTGGGCTAGCCTCCTCTGCTGTGGTTCAAACCATTGCCTTTGCTGTCTATTCTGACGAGGGATGGTATTCAAAATCTTTAATCTGGTAAATCTGGGCACTGACCAAACAGAATGGATGCCACTGAAGGCCAGAAAGGGCCCTTAGAAGTGGCCAAAGGGGGTGTAGTGGGGACTAGAGGTATGGTCAGTCGGAACCTTTAGTTTTTGGGTCACAGGACATATTGGGGGTGGGGCTCACAGGGGAGGAGCCGGGGCAGCTTGGGCAGCCAGAGAACATTAGCGGGGACTGGTGAGAGTCCACTGACCCACACTCTCACCTCTGATCCTTTCTCTCTCTGACTGGTGTCCAGAGAGACACAGCCTTCCAGGCTGCTTCATTTGGACCCCCTTGCTGCCTGACCTCCAGCTGCGTTTACCAATGGGCGGCACCAGCCAGAGATCGAAGGGAAGGAAGAGGCAGCAGTCAGGGTATTACGCCTGCTTCCTGCTGGCCCGGGGCTGATGCCCCAGACGCTCTTACGCGCACCTTTGCTGGAGGTCCAGCTCTCCTTGGGCTCCAGGATCACGAGCTTCCCCTGGCCCCTTCCAGTCTAGGGGTGGGAAGGCACCTGCCATTGTGGGTCTCTGAGTGCCTCCAGGACAGCCCTCAGTCACCTTTGATTTCTGATATTCATTCCCTTGAGGTGTCCCCTCCTACACTGTACCAGGTTCGTTTTGTAGGACCGCTAGCATGCAGCAGATGTGATGGCATGTCGCTATTGGGGCTGCGTTACCAAAGCCTGCAGCTTCTGTCCTGAGCTCCTTCTGCCTGGCTTTCTCCTGGGCACTCACTCTGGGGGAGGCAGGCTGCTGGGTTGTGAGCAGCCCTGTGGAAAGGTCCATATGGTGAAACGCCGGAGGCTGTAGTAAGGATCAAGGCTGGCCAGCAATCCCGGGAATGAGTTGGGAAGTAGCTCTAGCCCCGGGCACGTCTGGAAAGGACTGCAGCTCCTCGCTGGGGGGGGGCGGCAATCTCATAAAAGACCACCTCATGAAAGACGCTCTCCAGCCACCCCACTAAGCCACTCCCAGATTCTCATTCCCCAGACACTATGTGAGGTCATACATGTTGGTTGGTTTAAAATGCAAAGTGCAGGGGTAACCTGTCGAGTAGCAATAGATAACGAGTTGCAACTGCGTCCAAACCTCAGTGAACAGTCACATGGTTGTCATTCACATTTCCCGAACCATCCGAGGTGGATTCTGCTTTCTGACTGACAGGGGCTCAAGGCAGCACCCACTTAACAAGTGGCATGAAGGAAGTTGAAAATCTTACCAATGCTGTGCTGGCTGTGGTGATGCCGGCACGTTCCATCTGAGTATTTTCTGGCCCGTCCATCAGCCGAAGGTCTGGGGTCTGCCGTAGGTAGGCCTGCTGTCCTAGTGAGGGCCTTGGGTAGGACAAGCCTAGGGATGGAGGGGAAACTAGGAGAAGGGGGAGGAGAGAGGGGGAGGGGAGAAGGGAAGGGGGAGGGGTACCTGATAGGGAGCTAGGTGGCAGGACAGAAGATTCAGGCCCAGGTTAGTCCACCAGAAACCAGGAGAGGTGTCTTCTGGGTATCCACCTGCCCACCAGATGGGATCAAGGTGAGAAGCGGTGAGAGTCTGGTACCCGGGGGAGTCCCTGGACCCACGGTTTTGTGTTGTTCATTGAGCATGCTTTCTAGGTGAGTTTTCCTTGAGGCGCCAAATCCTACCGGAGCCGGGCTGCCAGCCTCAGCGGGCAGTTCTGTTCCCCTGAGCCAGCATGCCAGCAGTCCCTGGGCCCCGCGGAGAGCCCCAGCCCGGAGGGGACAGCTCGGCTCGGCGGGCTGGACACTTTCCTCCCCGCAGCGGGCCGGCAGCCTCGCATTACTTGCGCAGGGGGCCTCTTTGTGCAGCCCGGCGACCTCGGGGTACCCTCTGTGAGTCATTTCCTGTTATTCTGCTCAGAGAAATCCTGCCATTCTCTAGAGCAAGATGTGACATTTTTACAGGACTACTTTCTGAGGCCTTTTGGCCAAGAAAAAAAAAAAAAAGCAGGGATCTTTTCTTTTATATTTACAAAGCCGTTAATTGGACTTTTTATAAAATTAGACTTCATTATAAGCGCAGTTGGAGTGGGAGTGCAGCCTTATTTAATTCAAAACACCAGTCTTAAAGGATTATTTTTAATAACCAAGTGTTGGGTGGCAAGAAGGCTGGTAACGTAGGCTCTGCCGCCTTGCTGCCGAAAGCCGGCGGCATCAGCTCAAGAGTGTGGGATAGGATGGTCCAGAGCCATCCCCAGGGCACCAGCCCCCGCCCCGCCCCTGCAACTCCTGCTTCTGTCTCCACATGTCCATCGCCTGGAGGAGAAGCATCAGGGAGGAATCCTCCCAGCTGACCTTGGCTCCAGACCTAACCCAGGAATCTATTGGACCAACCGTGGGTCCTCTTCCTGACACTGGGCTGCCAGCCACTGACCTTTCGAAGGGAGTTTATCTCCACCCTACCCAACCCATGGATCTGCGGGAAATCATCCTCCCACCATCCCTCACTGGACCCTGGGACCAGTTGCTTAAGTCATTTGATTGCTCTCAATTCAGGGCACATGGAGCATCTAGCACAGGTTTCTCAAACTCAAATGTACAGGTGCACTACCCAGAGAGGTTGCTAAAATGCAGGCTCCTACTCGGTCACTCTGGGTGGGTCCTGAGATTCTGCATTTCTAAGAGGGTCTGTGCGCATCCCTCCTCTAACAGGTGGGAAGGCTGAGCCCAGAGGGGGAGAATGATTTGTTCAAGATACTCAATCAGGCTGGAGGAAGTGTCTCAGGTGAGGTCACCTGTCTTCTGACACCTGTCCTCACTTACGCAGGCCCACAGTTCTTTAGGCAAGTGCTTCTTAAACTTGAACATGCACCTGAATCACCTGGGGCCTTGCAGATTCTGGGTCAGTAGGGCTGTGGTGGGGCTGAGAATTTTCATGCCTAGCTAGCTTTTCACCCCGGGTGATGCCCGTGCTATTGGTTCTTGGAGCACATTTTAGTAGTGAGGCCCTGGCCATGTACCCAGTGCATCATAGTTCACAAGGTGCTGTGATGTGCATTAGCTCCCCTGAGACTCACAGTAGCCATGGGGCAGAGCTGAGACAAAGGCATTTATTCTCCGATTCTATAGGTGCTTTCCTACCTGAGGCCAGCCCAGAGATGGGCCAGGTGTTGAGGATGCTGATTCAAAGAGTTGAGGGCACGGCTGGACTCACCTCAAGATTTCTGATGGTTGCCTTGGCTGGTGTGGCTGAATGAATTGAGTGCTGGCCTGCGAACCAAAGGGTCAGAGGTTCAATTCCCACCCAGTCAGGGCACATTCCTGGGTTGCGGGCTAGGTCCCCAGTAGGGGCCGCACAAGAGGCAACCACACTTTGATGTTTCTTTCCCTCTCTCCCTCCCTTCTCCTCTAAAAATAAATTAATAAAATCTTTTTTTTTTTTTTTTTAAAAAAGAAGCTTTCTGATGGTCAAGCCACTTACAGCTTCTTCTCTGTGAAAACGACTCTCTGGGTTGTCCTTGGCTACAGGGCCAAAGTCGGGGCAGAGGCAGTGAGAGGCTCACCCCATATCCACTCTCTTCCTTCCTTAATAAAAGAAATCTGATTTTATTAGAAGCATCAAAGTGCCCACTTAAAAAGAAAATACAGTTTCAATCCACTCTCGAGGCAAAGAGGAGACTTGTGGTTAAGTTCTGGCCAGTGAGCTATCAGTCGACATCGCTCGATGAGGCTTCCAGAAAAGCTCTCTAAAGGAGGGGACCAAATCAGCTGATCAACGTGGTTTTATCGGTCACCACTTCCTTCTTCCCGCCTGGAATACAGATGTAATGCTGGCCCTCCGATAGCCATCTTGTGACAAAGAGACGTGCCCAAGAACGGAAGCCAGACTCTAAGGAAGGCAGAGCAGAGAGGTGGGGGGAGGGTGAGATCACGGACCAGCTGCGCTAGCCCTGAGCCTCCTGCATCTGCACATCGCGTCATGTTAGCAGAGCACAGATCTGCCTGCTCTTCAAGCCGCTCTTCAGCGAGCCCGTTTCAAGCGACTGTGGAGAATTTCTAGCTGATACAATGGTTCTGTCACCAGCCTCGAAGGGCGATACAATGCATTCCACTGCTGGAATTGTCCAGAATACTTGTGAAAAATTCAGATTCTTGGAATTTACTCAAGGTTTACCAAAAGAAAAGAAGAAGAAAGAAGTGGACTATGCATTTTAGGACCACCCCAGGCAATTCCTGAGGCTCCACAGGTGATACTGGACCGGATGATCTTGCCAATAACCTTTGGCTGCCTTTCTGCCTGTCCATTGCTGGGTTTCCCCCATCCTACCTTTCCATCCTCCCCATCTGGAGGAGCCCAGATACAGCTCCAGCCCCCCCACCCCCCACCCAGTGAAATCCTGAGATGAATTTTCTTCTCTGGCTTCAGGAATCATATCCAGGGAGATCTAAGATGGCTTGTCCCATTCCTGTCTTCTGACCAGCGAGAGGGTTTGTGGGCCAGGACACACAGGTCTTTGCACCCATAGCGGTTTCTCAGTAGACACAGCTCCCACCCATCTGCCAGCTGTCCTTCAGCTCGGCTCTGGCACTGCCATTTTTACCAGCCACAGGCACAGATAGGTTGTTCTAGAATTACGTGTGCCAAATGCACGAACCTTCACATCCCCAGCCATGAGCTTGTGGAGGGAGAGGCCGTCTGAAGGCCCTGCGCTGGAATGCCAGCTCCACACGCAATTCCTGACACAGGGAGACTCCGTCCCAGTGGGTGCACGGCCCCAGCCTCGCTGCCCAGCGTCCACTTTCATCCTTTACCCCTGGGTTGGTCAGGGGTCAGGAGGGTACCATTTCTGGCCAGGGAGAGTGGGCATCTCACAGCCCCACCTCTAGAGCCTCTCCCCCCTTGTCCCCTAGACAACAAAGGCCTAACCCGTCCCCAACCTAGTTCCAATCTTCTGCTAATCACCCAAACAATACCCTCTCATTGTAGAAAACCTGGGACGCACAGGAAACGAACTGCATTATTAAAAGTATATTTTCAAACACCCCCTCTTCCAATTCCAACCTCATTCATTCATTCAGTTCTTCAGCAACTACTTGAGCTGACAGTTCTCTCCTAAAATAAGCATGAGAGAGAGGAGAAAAATAAAGGTCCCAGAGCAATTCTCACTCTGCATGGACCTACATGTTGATTTCAATTAAATATATATTATATTGAAATGCTCCTTGGGCTCGTATTTCATCTTGGATTGAAATGTCCATTAACAGTCATTCCGTATTTCCTTTGTCCATTTAGATGAAACCGTATTCTGAGCGCCCGATCCTCCTGGGCCTGGCACAGCTCTTAGCTCCCACCCTGCCCTCGTTCAGCCAGCCCCGAGCCTTCCCTTCAGCCCAGGCCTAAGAGGCTGGAGATCCCAAATGCCTTCTCTTCTGATCAAAACCCCTTTGCCCAATGTCTGCTGAATCTGCATCAGGCCCCGCATTTTCCTTCAACCCACACTCTGAAAAAACGGGAGGTGTTGCCTCTCGCGTCTGCAGCACCTTCAGACCTCACCGCCGCTGCTGAATGAGGCGTCTTTTCTTCGACCTGTTTTCTTCTCTTACTTTGAGATTATGAAAACGGGTATCAGTTATGACTCTAAAACAATTGTCATTTAAATGAAGGAAATCTATTTAAAAGAGAATGCGAGCAACAGTGCGCGTCTTCTGCCAGCACCACCCCCATCCCATCCTTTTGTGGGAGCTTGAGGTAGAGAATAAAATCCTATCTCCTTTAGTATTCAAATTCATGTAACTCTAGGCTCCCTTCTCTTCTCTGTGAGGGTGTCTTTCTTTCCTCGTGCCGCCTGCTCATGCAAAGTTCAAGAATCCCAATGACGTTCACCGCGTGGTCCATCCAGGGTCTGGTCAGCTGGAACCGCAAGGGGACAAGTCTCGGTGTGAATCCATTTCCTGCCAGATGACTCCTGGTCCCCTAAGCAGAATGCCCGTCTCTCATTCCAGGGAAACTTCCTGTTTCGGGAGTTTGGGGTGAAAGGTGGTTTATGAATCTCACACCTACAGAGCTCCAGGCCTCCCCAACACGTGCCCTGTTGTAGTGGGCAGTCCAGGTCCTGAAGGGTCTCAAGCGCGTCCCCTTAGCGGTTAGGCCTCATCCCCTCAGGTCCTGTCTTGAGCTCCTGGATTTAGCCTTGGCTCCAGCACTTATTAGCTCTAACCCCTTGGATCACCGCTCTGATCTCCAGGTTTATTATCGGTAAAGGTGGCACAGAAAGCAGAGGAAGAGTGGCGGCTGTTCTCAGTGACGGGTCCTGGGGCTGCAGGGACCCCGTCTGCCCTGCCTCTGGCAGCAGTGCCCACCGCTAAGACTGGGGCTCTGCCAGGGAAGCTGATCTCGAGGCTTTGGGTAGCTGAGATGCAGCGTGGGAGGGGCCCAAAGAGGCCATGACCCCGTGCTCCTCCCAGCACAGTGGGGACCTGCAGCACCCGTGTTCCCTGAATGTGTCAGGAACCACTGGAGTCAGAGTCCCAGGGTGGGACCTGGGAATCTGAGTTAATGAGCTCACGGGGGGAATCTAAGGCACACTGCTCTAAACCATTGGGTCTCACCTTCCCCCACTCCAGCCATTTTTGCACCAAAGAACTCTGAGACCCAGACACAGCACTGCTCTTCTCCACAGCCTCAGTTTCCCTCTCAAGACTCTGCTTCAGTAGCTCCCTTGCTGTTGGCTTCCAGAACACCAGCCCCAACACAGCCTCTGGCTCCAAGTGATCTCCCTCTTTCCCACTGCCCATTTTCCAGACTTTCTCCCTGTCCCCTAACCTCAGGGTTGTGCAGAAAGACCAGTGTAATTCAGCTCTGGCCCCACGATGGCTCTGTGATCCAGGCACATGACTGGATGCACTTGACACTCTACTCCTCTGTGAGATGGCAGATGACCAATGGGACTAGAGGGACTGAAGGAGAGGACTGCACCTGTCCCCCAGGCTGCTGAGGGAGTTAGATAAGGTCCTGGCACATGCTGGCAGGTCCTGGCCGCTCCGAGAACAGAGGCGAGCACCTTGCTGAGGCATCAGCTGTCGGGAGGTGGAGAGGGAGAAACAGAGTCCGCCTCCCGACAGTACTTACAGGGGGACTGAAGGGGATGGTGGCACTGGAGGAAGATTTGCCAGGCAAATCACCCTTCAGGCCCTAGAACTCAGCTCCCCACCTCTCCCCCACCTTCACGGAGCGGATTTCTGCTTATAAACCAGATGGGTGCATGTCTCCAGATGGACGGTGGTGTTTTTTATGTGTCACCACTCCAGCTTTGAGGCCTTGAGGACAGTCGCAGGCCCTAGACTTGGTTGATTAAGTAGGCAGTGGGCGGGTGGGGGAGGAGGGCGCTGCCAGCCTCATGCCTGGGGCTCCTGGTGGTAGAGACGCCCTGTTTACAGACCCAGGCTTCCATGTTAGTCCCACATTCATCCCCCCAGCTCTTCCTGCAACGCAGGCCTCTGGCGCAGCTCTGAAAGCTGCGAAGAGAAAAGAGGCTGTTCTGCCCAGAGAAAACTTCCCCGGAGTGGATCAGTCCTTCCTGTCTCTTGCTCCGAGTCCCACTGCTGCTGGACTGTGTAGTTATCTGTTCGAGGTCTGTCCTCCTCACCCCTCCTTCAGGGCTAAGGGACTGTGCCTCAGTGATCTTGGTATCCCTAGACCCTGGCACAGAGCGCATGCCCAGAAAGCCTCACAGTCCCAAGTTCTTAAATCTACCTTTGGTTTGGGAGTGAGGGGACGACGGACTAGGACACCTGAAACTCAGTCTTTCTTCCAAAGGTTCTGAGCCCGAGAGGAGCCGCCCACATTGCAGGGCAGGTTGGATCTGGGGCTCTGACCACAGGCAGCATGTGCCCACAGCCGTCCCCATGGGAACCGTGGCAGGCAGAGCTCCAGCTCCGAATGAGCAGCCTGCCTCAGGCCAGAACCCAGCGGGGGCCAACGTGGGCACAGGGCTGGCTGGGGTCACACGCAGCCTCCGCCTCAGGGGCCAAGGGGGTCTGCAGCTGCAGGGGCCAACTGGGTGGGCAGGTTGCCATGGAAACCGAGCTCCTCGCCCTCCCTGGGGTTCAGTGTTCTGACAGGGAGGTCAGACTCCACAGAGGACCCTTGCCCCCGGGGCTCTCCTTGCCCTCTCAGCTTGCATCCGGGCCACCTGATGGGCATAGAAATGGATGGCAGGCTCAGAGGGGCAGGAACAGGAGAGGGACCAAGGAACTGGCAACGATTCTCTCCCTTCTACCTCATCTGCCATGGGTCCTGGGGGCACTTGTGGTATGAAGAGCTTTAGAGGCAGAAATCTGGAGTTCTCATCCTTGTCCTCAAATGTCATAGCTGGTGTCACTGGCGAAGACTCTCAATGTTGCTAAACCTCACCATTTCCCCATAGAAAATAAGGACCATGTACGTTATCCACCAGACAGGTATCGGGTGTCATCATTCAAAGGGAAAGTGCAAGCTATAAAGCCCATATACTTATAAGGAATTACTCTAGCAGGCTGAAAGCATCATCTGTATTCCAAAGAATTCCATGAATCCAGGCACAGCCAACCGCTGATGGACTAAAAGGAATAATTGCTTTATCCCTTCAATAAGGCTTAGCTCAGCACGTTCCTATCTAGACAGGCTTGGTGTCGGGCGCTGGAGACCCGGGAAGAAGTCACGCCCCCTGCCCTAGAGAGACCACAGCCTGAGGAAAGGGCTCTTTATTGACCACTGGGTTCTCTCGTAGGCCCCACTTTTCTCAAGGAGCCCAGCCACAACTTCTTAGGGAGATGATCACAAGATGTGCATCTCCCACCCACAGAAGGAAGCTTGTAACTTACTGGGGAAGAGCCTAAATGGGCGTTTTCCCTCGTGACAGGAAGCTTCCTGGGAGGAAGCGTGAAAAGAGGAGGTTGAGTCAAAGGGGGTGAAAATTGGTCTGTGTCATAAAATGTGGAGCAAAAGAAATCTTTGCGAAATACGTGGCTTCTTGGGGAAAAACTCTTTCCCTGTGCTATAGTAAAAGTGTCCTGAGCACCCAGTTCCAACAGGCTGGGGAGAGGGTGTGCCCTCACATCCAACCAGCGATTCTCAGACACTCGCTGATTCCGTAAGTTGAGGGCTCGGACTCACGAGATGGTCCTCTATTTCAGATGCCACTCGCAAGCCCAGGTGGTGTGACCCATGCTTCTGACCAACTGGCTATAAAGGAGAGGTTTGATGAATTTGCTACAGTGGCTCACAGGACTCAGGGAACCCATTTACCCTCTGGATTACAGGTTTACTAGGGAAGGACCTAACTCAGGAACGGTCAGAGGGAAGAGAGGTGGAAGGCAGGGCATGGGGGAGTGGCACTGAGCTCCCAGGCCCTTGCTGAGCACACCATTCTCCCCAGATCTCCACGTGTTCACCCACCGGGGAGCCTCCCAGTCTGGTCCTTTTGGGATTTTATGGAGGTTTTATTACATCGGCATGGTTGATTAAATCATTGGCCATGAGGAATTGAGCCAACCTCCAGCACCACTGCCCCCCACCCTGCCGCAACACCCCAACTCCCCAGAGGTGGTAGGGGTGGAGGTAACAGAAAGTTCCAGCCCTCTAATCACATGGTCGGTTCTCCTGGCAATCAGCCCCCATCCCCGGGTGTGATCCAAAAGTCACCTCATTTGCATAACGAGAGACACTTTTATTTTGTTCATCACAAGAAACGTCAAGGGTTTTAGGAGCTCTGTGCCAGGAACAAAGACAAGGAATGTTAGTTCATTTTTTAACTGCTAATTTCCTCCCTCCCCTTCTAGAATGTAAGCTCCATGAGAACAGAACTTTATCTTTTCTTTCTGTAACCTCAGCGCTCAGCAGACACACCTAGCAGGTTCATAGTAAGCATGAGTTCCGTGAGTATAGAGTAGAGAAGATAAGACTTAAACTAATGACTTGGAGAGCTGCTAGATATCCTCGGTGTCACAAGCTCCTCATTCCCTTTATTTTTCCTACTGCGACTGTTCGCACAGCAGGATCCTGCCACGATGCCTTAAGTGAGACCCAGTGAGCTCAGCCCTGTAGAAAGTGTGCTGCGTTAGCATGTGGCTCGTGAGGGGACGGGGTGAGCAGGGGTCAGGGATGAGAGCCAATCGCTGATGGCTGTCTGTCTGAATTTGCATTACTCTAGGATGCGTCATCACAAGACACAGGATCGTGGTCATTCTCAGAATTATTTGTTCAGTATCTGTCTCTCCAACCAGCATGTGGGCTCCTGGCACACAGATGGTGTTCAGTAAATACAGGGTGGAGCGAAAGGAGGTTTACAGGTGTGCGTATGCAAAACACAGAGTTTATTCTTGTGTTATTGTTTATTACTTACTGTATTATTTTCCACCTGAGCAACGGTAAACCTGCTTTTGCCCCATCCCTGTATGTATGGAGTGAGTGACAAAATTAATTCATCTGCAGGTATAACACGAGTATCCACCACGGTTTGGGGGGTCAGGGAAGGTATTCTCAAGGGAGTGAGGTTGAGTCTGAAAAAAAGGAAGGATGCCTAGAAATTGAGTGAAGGGGAGGGGAGGAAATGGCACAGAAGAAAACAAGAAGGAAGAACACCTTCAAGGTCTGCACAGGAGAGGACCCCGTGGCACGTTGAAGCGCCTGAGGGTAGAGCAGCATCACTGGGTCTCAGAAATGGGGGTGAGGTTGGGGGCGGTCACCACTCAGCGGATCCTTCGTAGAGAGCTCACCAGCTGCTCCCGGGATCTGGGCCTTTGCCGTAACAGCGATGGGCAGCTGGTCAGCAGAGATGTTTTCTGATCAGATAGACCGCTGTTGTAGGAGCGCTGTAGCCGCCTTGCGCAGAGGGTACTAGAAGAAGCCCTGCGTTCCTTCCCCGCCCCCCACCCCACCCCCGCGGAGCTCCCCTGAGGCCCACACCCTCTCCCCTGCGCTTTCCCAGGGAGCAGGCGAGCTGGCCCACCGCAGCCCGTCCCTTCGGAAGTTGGGGTCCCTGCAGAGAGGCCAGCATCCTAAGAACTGAGTCCTGACCTGAAGAAGCGCCTTTTTGTTTGATTTGGGAGGTTTTGAAAAAAATGAGTCGTCATGCAATAAAGCATCCAGCTAGCTTTCTGCACGATAAACTCCGCCTGCCAGCCCAGAGTGAACCAGACAGCCCCCGAGGTGTGGGGATGGGTCGTGACCCGTCTGTATCACTTCCCCCTCCCCTTGGGTCCTGTGGCCACGAGGACAGGTTGTTTCCTCCTGCTCTTTTCTTCTATCACATCTGAGGTTTCAGCACTTTTTTTTTTGTAATTTCATTTCATAAGACCCGATCTATTACTGAGTATGCATAAGGAGCATGAAAAGTACTCTGATAGGTTTTTCAATTAAATTTTTCCAAAAGGCAGAAAATAAAAACATTGCATTTTGGTTGCAAAGGGGAAGAAAACCATTTGAACAAACGTGAGGACCCAGATACCAAGAAGGCCCCCTGAGAATGGGCCAATGGTACTGAGCTGCCCGTCCCGCTGCCCAAGGCAGCCATGCTCCAGGCGGGGGCGGTCTGCTAGGGACGCGGGAGGCATCGTTATCTAAGTGCAGCTTCTTTGCTTCCTCAGGTTTCAGCATTTCCCATGAGGCCATTTAAAATCACATTTGTTGCCTTACCATCTAATCACACATAAGCTTCTCCCCCTGCAACCCCCGCCCTGCTTCCATCCACCGAGTGCACTTTCTGGAGCTCCCGCAGCCGGGGTGGGACTCCTGACAGGAAATGGGACTGGCACCCCTGAGAGCAGGAACCCTTGCAGGCCCATGACCGTGAACAGCCGCGACGTTCCCACCGGCCAGGCCGCACCACCTTCGCTGAGGAGGACAAGCAAGTGTAAGTCTTTGCAAAGAATACGGGGTCTCAAAACAGCCTCCCCTACCACAGCCACTCACTAGCTCTCGGCAGAACAGACGTCAGACGGAGTCTCTTCTTCCTGCCATGCTTGAGTCTTAAGCTGACCGTATGTTCCAGGAGCTCATGGTTTCGGGTGGAGGCGAGCTGGGATAGAGGAGAGCACCCCTAACTGAGAAGAGAAACAAGACTGAGCGGCAAAGGTTTGGCTGTGGGGCTCGGGGGCCAGTCTTTGGCTAACGGTGGAAAGATCTATGCTGGGGGCTATATGGGAAGAATTACCAGTTTTATCTATGATCCAAAAAAGAAGTGTACTTTATAGACTCTCTGGATACATGACCTTCCCCAAACACCCATAGTTCTTAGAAAAACAATGACTCTTAGTCTATCCATATAGAAGACTTCACTGTTTCCCTTCCTCTGAAGGGTAAGGGGGGGATGGAAATTATAGCTAAATCCAAATACTATCAATTTCTACATGCCATATCAATGTCAAGTTTGCCCTCTTCAAAGAGTCTCATTGATATGAAGAGATGTTTTATTAGCAGGTGTGATTTCAGAACTTTTACCAAAGATGTGATAACAGAGGCCAACGCCCTAGGAATAGTGATGAAAATGTGCAAACTAACTCAAAAGGGACATAGAAAGCAAAGAATCCATAGTCTTTGGGCCAGAGGTGATGCACTCGTTCAGGGAGAAGTTTTGCTTCACACCCAAGGCAACAAGTACCCTTGTTGGGGAAGCGTGGTGAGATCGAAAGCAATGCTTTCCACTCCTGCTCACCCATCAGAATAAACTGGAGAACTTTTTATACACACAGATTCCTGGATCTCACCCTGGGCCCACTGAATCTGGGTGTCTAAGAGTGACAGCCAGGAACCTGCATTTTTTTTTCAATGCTCTCCAGAAAACTCTGATGGGCAACAAAGTCGAGGAATCCCTGTTTCAAAATTGTGGCCAAGGGCGGTTTCCGAGCTGCAGTGGAGCATGCGTGCATGTCCAGGGAGGTGACGACAGGCAGGACCAAAGCCACCCATGCTTTGTTTATGCCCCCAAACCTGCAATCCAGAAGAACGACTCAGAAATTTCTGTGATTCTGGCTCTGTTTGGCCTTTTTCCCCCCTGCAGTTCAAGTGCATTTAGTGTAAGTTTGATTCTTGATCATAATTTCCTTTTTAAGGCTGCCTGATTTGATTGGTGCCAGAAAAAGAGAGAAATGCTTGCTATGATTTAAAAAATGTAGTTTGCGTCAGCTTTACTGGACCTGCAAAATGAAGCAGGTGGAATCAACCACGTGTGTGTGTTTTGAATAAGAGGCCAAAAGGTTGGGCTTTCTACCACATGGTGTGGGAAGAAGGTGGAAATGACACAGGAAAATGAATTGCTTTTAGTCTGATGGAAAAATTTCTTTTGAAATGGCATAAAGTTGGCTTGAAATGTTAGTAAGATTGTGCAATGGTCTTAAAAAGTCATTTACTGGTTCCCTGTCCATTCACTTAGCACTCAAGTAATGGTGGTAGTAATGAAAATAATAATAACATTTAGAGCGACATCGGCATTTTTCATAGGCGCATGAAAGAGCACATATCTGCAAGAGTGGTTTTGAGAAAATCAGTACCAGAAGGGGATGGAAGAGGAAGCTGAGAATGGTCTGTAATGGTGAATGGTAGCTAAAGAGTCTTCCTCAGTGATCGGTGGCTCTGAGCAGGGGCACAGTCATGCATTCCCTGGTGTCAGAGCCCAACCAAGTCAAGAAGACTCCTGAGACCTCGTGAGACCTCAGCTTCTTTCCTGAGCAGCAGGCCCACGCTTCTCACTAGCTCCCCCTCTCAGCCCGCAGACAACTGGTCCCAGGGTCCCATATCCATACCAATTCCATGCACTTGGAGCCCACACCTTCCTTCTGAGCCCTCGGGGGGGTTACCACGCCCTTTCCCATATATTCGTCATCCAGGGGACTGCCCTTTTTGCAGACGGAGTTCCTGCCCAAGTCCCACCGGTCCTCCAAAGCCCTGGCTAGACCTCATTGTCCCATAAGGCCTACTGCCTTCTCTTCCTGCCCCCGCTTCTGCTTCACCTCTTCATTCATGTGTATTTGTGTGGCGCGTGTCTCCTGTTAGAGTGGGGCTTCTATTTGTCTCCCCACCAGAGTGTGAGTTCATGAGTCCTCTTGGTTTTTATACTCCCATCAAAACCTTAGTAATACGTGCTTCCTGAATAAACATTATGGCTTGGTGTCCTGGGTCCTATGGGAAGAAGATGTAAATGTGACAGCACCCTCTCTCAGCCCCCTCCCCTTCAAGCAAACATGTTCTCTTCCTTGGCTGCTGCCATCAGTTCTGAGAGGCTTAGAACCGTTGTTCTTAGGGAGACTGTCATTCTGGTCTATCTTGCTCATTAGTCCCCATGGGCACTCTTCTCACCTCACTAGTCATTGTTGTGCTTTTCCCTGGCTCTCCAAAGAGGGCTGGAGCCAAAATTTAGGACCTTGTTCAGAAGAGCAGGAAGAGGTCACAGAGACCACAGCCAGATGTAGAGGACAGTGGCCAAGAGCACAGGCCTGTGGACTGGGATCTTGGTGAGCATCTAGCTGTGCTATTTATTAGCATGCTAAGCAACTCTCTCCCTCCCTAATGATACCTGTTTCACAAGGTGACTATGAAGTTTAAACAGGAGGATGTAAAGGGCTCAGCCCAGCCTGCCAGCTCCTGTTCCTATCATTATTTAGTCTGATGCCCTAGTTTTATAGGTAAAGAGACTGAAACCTGAAGTTTTAGTGTCAGTGACTTACTCAAGGTCATATATAGCTGGTTGCTGGTACAAGGTTCCCTGTGCATGATTTGAATCATTCCCCCCCAGTACCACATGACACTGACTGACTCCAAGATGACCAGAGGGGAGGGGGTCCCTGTTGGAGATGTTTTGTTGATGCTCTGTAGAGAGGGACCCAAAGCAAATGCATCAGCAGGTGTGAGATTGACATTGCATTAAACACAGTCCTACTAGGGCTGAAGAGAAGGAGTGAATCATGGTGTGATGATGATGATGATGATGATGATGGTTTTGAGATGCTCATGGAGTTGGCCAGCAGGACAATTCAGGGATGTGTTAGGGAGAGGAGGGTTAAGGAAGGCCTTTAACAGTGGGTGGGGTAGGTAGATGCAGAAGTGAGGGGAGGCCAATGTGCACTGGGCATAGTGACACAGGCAAAGGATCAGAGACTGCTAGAAACAACTGCCTCTGATGACAGAAGTCAGAACCATGGTTACCTCCATGGGGGTTGGGGAGGAACTTGGCCACTGGGAAGGGACATGGGGGAGAATCCTCAGGTGCAGGGAAAATTTAATATCTTGGTCTTCATGGTAGTTACATAGGTATTTACATATGTTAAAAATATCAAAGTATGAATTTATGCAAATACCTGTATATTGTATACATTTTGTGTATGTATTATCCCTCTATTTTCAAGAAATCACCAGTAATATCATTCCCTAAGAATAATCAGTGCTAATATTTTTATTCCCCATCTTCTGAGCAGAAGAGATAAAAATAATGCCTTAGGTCTCCAATAGACTACAACCTAAATAAACTAGCCTCAAAGTTTAGTGACTTAGCTGTAGGGATGGGTTAATAATAGGGATAGCACAGAATGTCCTGGTTAGCCCACTGGTTTGGTGCTTATCTGCATACTACTCTGTATCTCCTGCTCTAGTCTATTCCAGTCTTTGTTTTGTGGGCAGTCAGTATGAGGGCAGGAGAAAGGGAATCCTGGGGAAACTGAAAGCAATGGTGCTGGAGTAGGGAAAGCACCAGAACACCTGGGCTGTTGCCCCAGCTGTCTGCATCTTTTAGCTGGAGTCCTTGGGCAAGACCCATGATCCACCTGGATCTCAAATTCTTCACCTGTGGACTGGAGATAACTGTCCTTCAGGGAAGACTGTATGGTCCGATGTGGAATCAGACAGATTGCATAGCACTTCTGGGTTAACAACTTAATCATCATGTTCCCTTAGGGAATGATACTCAGCAAAATTAATATAATGCTTCTTATGCACTAGTGATGGTTCTAAGCTCTCTATGTAAGTGTTATTCTAAGTACTCCTCATTTCATTCTCATGACTGTTTTATAGATGAGAACAGAGAAGTTAACTTTCCAATGTCTCACAGCTAGTAATTTGTAGAATGCGGATTGAAACTCAGACAGTCTAGCTCCAGAATCCAAGAACTTAACCATTGAACCATGCTACCTGTCTACATATCAGTTTCTTAACTGGTGGGAACCATTTGTTGTGCTGAGGGAGAGATGTGATAACTGTAAGAATGAATAAAAAAGGTATAGAGGACTCAAATAGTAGAGGCAATCTCACAATGCATTTTGAAAGATCTGAAACACTGAGCATAAGCTACATTGTTTTTTAAAATGTGATGATTTCACTGAGGTGCCATTTTTACCTGAGGACAGTATTCCATGCTATACACTGCCAGATATGGGGTTGTGGCAACCGGAGGTGGGGGCGGGGGTGCTCAGGCCTGTGGACAGGATAAATTTTTTCCTGCCCTCACGGGCCTTACAATCTAGTGAGGCAGACAGACATTAAACAAACAGACAGATAAACAGGATTATAAACTGTGATGCCTGTCAAGAAAGAAAAGGATTCTTTGGGAAACCATCTTGGAAGCACCTAATTTAGAAAGGCAAGATCAAGAAAGCCCTCTCTGAGGAAGTGACATGTCAACTGTGGCCTACAAGGTGATACTATTTTTGTCAGAATTTGCCACTTGGAAGCAGAATTTGAGGACCAAATCAGCGTGTGATATGTGGACAAAAGACAGATTCTTTCAACGTCAGGAGCCGCACGGCAGCCCCAGATTTTCCGAGTACCCTTTGCTTCCCTGGCATAAACTGATGGGCTGCATTATATTGCTTGGCATTTACATAATATTCACAGTGCTGTTGCCTTAAAACCTTGTCCAAAACTCTTTTCTATCTGTCAGAATTTGCATATTTTCCTTGAGAAACTTAAAAAAGAAAAAGAGGGGCTATTGTTCCTGAGAAACCTATTTGGTTCTAAAATAATGAATGTGTAAGAAGATTAACAGCCATAGAATGGCCTCATGGAAAGGGGCCCCATAGAGGTGCCCCTGCTTTTAGGAGGTTTTCAACCAAGGTCAAACACAGAGAGAGAGCCTTGGTGGAAGCCTTCATCCTGGGTGTGTGTCTGCTTTAGGGTGTGGGTCTGCTTTAGGATCCTTTAGGGTCCCAGAGCCCAGGGTGCACTGTGCCTCTCCAAGCCCTGAGTATGTGGCATTCACATTGCGATGCAGACAGTGACTGGGAATACTTTACAGACAGCTTCCTCCAGGAAGACTTTACCAGCTTCCCTCATCTACGTTGGCCCCTGGCTCCTTCGGTACCTTGAGGCATTTGTCTTTACTGCTAAACACTCCATGGTCAGAATCGCATAATTTAGTTCTTATTTTTCTCATTATATTTTGGTAGTAAGGTAGTAAGTTCCTGAGAAGATGTGAAGGTCTCCAAATCAAGAAATATGGCTTCCTGTCAAGATGGAAGGACCTCAGTCTCACCCAGACCAGCTCCCTCATTGTGCAGATGATGTCACTAAAATCCAGAGAAAGGGGATACCCAAAGACTGAGCATGGTTTATCACAGACCTGGGGCTGATGGTGTTAATACACAGGAGACCTTCAGTGATGACTGAGAATGAAAGCATTTTTGAGTAGTTGACTGAACAGGAAGATTCTCTGGGCTCACCCTGCAACCACGGGCAACTCAGCTGGGCACTTCCAGGCTGCAGCATTTTAAGGGAGAAGCCCTTGAACCTTAAATACACAGGCCATGCTTACATTTGACCTTGTGGCCCAGAGAACACAGATCTCTTCTCATTTCCTAGGGAGTCAAGAACCAAAATACATATGAAGGCCAATCCTCTTCGTCTTCAATCCTCTTATTGTATCCAGAAGGCAACTGTCCAATCATGTTAGAGAGAAATCCTTCTGTCAGGTGCACAATCCTGATGTTTGCTGTTTGCAAAGTCAGCCTGTCTTCAGGGAACCTCCTTAGCCCTTAATTAGACAAATCCCTAGTTGCCTCACAAGAGCAGATTCAGAGGGAGTCAAAACTGTAGCATCACTTCCAGACTCCCAAGGAACCAGAAATTACAAATGTCATCTTAGAGTTCTTTCTCAGCTTCCTGTGTGCTAACTGCTTCTCGGAGACAAAAAATCAACAGCTTAACATCAGAAAACAAGTCAACAGAAGGTCCGGGGTTGAACCAGGTCTCCTCACTCCCAAATCATAGTTCTTTTCATTGCATTGCAATGACTCTCCCTTAGTAAATGTCACCAAATTCTCCTTCAGCATCATCTCCCCCATTTCAGCTTTCTCTTCTCCATGTACAGCTCTGGGCTTCTCTTTCTACTCCATATAGACACCATCTTGCTTAGCATCTTGGGGAAGTGAGGACCATCTTTTTCATGCTAGGGTCAAATCAGACACATTGACAACAGAAACTCTGGGCTAAATATTGATAATTACAGGTCACATCCATGGTATTCCTTCTAAAACAGCCTGTCTCTGAGAGGGCCACCATCATTCCTACTCTTATTCCTTTTCTCAGCAAATATTTATTGAACACTTGCATGTGTCACATTGTCCTAGGTGCTAAGGATACCACAGGGAAAAAGATGGATGTAGTTCCTGGCATCAGGGAGCTTATTTCTAGCACAGGAGCAGCCACTGAAGAGATAATTGCTGAAATAAATGGCCACCACAAAAGTACAGGCTGCTGTGCAAGTAAGTTACAAAGAAAACTAATCCATCCAGGAAATGCTGCTCTGAAGAAGGGATATTTAAAGTAAGCTGGAAGAAAAATAGAAGCCAGTCAAAGAAAGGGATGGGAAAAGCACTATTGAACAAAAAATGCATTTGTGAATCTACCAAAGTGGAAAGGAACTTGGTGGATTTGAGTAACTAAAGGAGGATGAGGGTCACTACTGGGAGCAAAACAGGGAAAGAGTGATGTAGGAGGAAGTGATGGACAGAGACCAGATCATGCCATGCCTCATGCACCATGTGAATGAATTTAGACATTGTCTGAAGAGTTTGGGAAGCCTTTGAAAGGTATAGTCAGAAGAGCGATATGATTAGATTTACATTTTTAAAAGATCATGTTGATTGCTGTGTATGTAGACAAAACAGAGTATGCAAGAGACTAGTCAACAAGCAAGCATAGAAGCCAGCCAGGTAAGAGAGGGCTATGGCTTAGTGGTTGGAGCACAAGAGTAAGGGAGAGAGAATCTATGGGTTTTTCATGTGAGGTTTTTCTAGGTGCTTGATGGTGCAATTTAACAAAATAGGGAACAAGGGGAAAGCTAATTTAGGTGGAGGATAAATCAAAAAAGAATAGGGAAGTAGGCAAGATTGGCACAGAAGAGAGGTTTGAGTGGAAGTTAAAGCCATGAGAGAAGATTGGATTTCCATGAAAAGGGATGTAGAAGAAGGTTAGGACAGAACTCCAAGAAGTACCAATATTTAATGGCCAGACCATCCCCCAAAAAAAGCCTGCAATGAAGTTTCAGATGGAACAAAGGGAGAGAATTTCAATAAAAATATAATAGTCAACTGTGTCAAACCCCGCTGTTAATTAAAGAAGTCAAGATTTAAAAGTTCATCTGTATTTGGCATCCTAGAGGTCATTTACAACATCATAAAATCTTTAGTGAAAGGGGCTGGGGGAGACATGTTAGCATATGTTAAGGAGTTAAGACACATATTAAAGGGTACATTTGTCATGCTTGTTCTTTGTGCTATTATGTCATCTAGTTAAGCCTGATGCTAGGGGACCCAAGCATCTCCAAAAAACCTTAATTACATTATGAAATTTCTTAAATTCTACTGTCCACCAAGACTTTACTAATGGCAAAGAATTGTCTATATGGTGATTTCAATATTCTCATTGAATCAAGCTTACACTTAATCCTTACAAAACCTTGGGCTTACTCAAATATACCTGGGCATGTTAAACCACAGTTTTAAAAATTATAACTCACCGTGCTTGCCAGGCCCCCTCCCCCAAGAATTCTGGAGGTCTGTTAATAATATATTTTGATAGGGTCCTATTGAATACGACAGGAATTCTGTTGGAAGAGACTATTAGAAATAGGAGAAAGAAAGTAGATTCTATATGTTTTAAATAACTCTTATTAACAGCATGAATCCCATTCAAATTCCTGAAACTATTATAATTCATATTACCTCATTAAATAAGCACTTTTATTTTGAGCTGCTGAACCATATTCAAAAGTATTCACACAATGGGGGATGGAGAAAGAAAGTGGAAACATTATGAGCTTTTTGTGCTGTGTTTAATTGTAAATGATCTCATATGTTTATTTAGTTTATATGCTGAGAGTTAGTGATGTGGAATTGAAATGGGCTAAGTGGCTACTGGCTATTAAATCGCATGCGTAATGGGAAATATTAAAGTCTATATTGTGCATTTGTACAGCACTTAGCTTACAAAATGCTTTTATGTACATTATTTGATTCTCCCAACAACAGTGTCAGATTAGCAGGGCTGATGTTATCATCTCCAGTTTACAAATCATAGAAGTGAGGATCAGATAATTCAAAAACCTTGTTACTGTCAGAATTCAAGCTTCCTGTCACCAAACCCAGTACTACTCTGATAAAACCATACTACCTCTCCAGGTTTTTTGAATGATTATAACTCAAAGTCTCTATATCTGACTCAATCAACCATCCTGAGTTTCTGGGTTCACAACATTCTCAGATCATATGGCGAGGAACTTGCTTTCTTCTAAATGGCAAAAACGTTTTCCCTCCTTATGATCTCATTTTCAGTGGGTTCACAGAAATGGTGGGAAAGCAAAGACCCTTGAGAAACAAATGTCTTCCTCCTCTTTGACTTCATTTGTATCTCCATTCTGGTGGGCAGAGATGTTTTGATTACATGTATTTTAGGCACATTCCCAAACTCACAAATCCTTTTCTCTCTTGAATTACTTCTTTATCCTACTGTAGCCCCTACAGAAACTCAGTTATTCTTAGCACTTTGACCTGGCACATTCATTCAGCACCACAAGCAGATCAACTCCTCTCCTACCTTTTGCGACAGCATAGATGAAACTGGAGACTATTATGCTAAGTGAAATAAGCCAGCTGGCAAAAGACAAATACCATATGACCTCACTTGTAACTGGAATCTAATGAATGAAATGAACTAATGAGACAAATGGAACCAGAGACATGGAAACATGGAACAGACGAATAGCTGTAGGAGGGGAAGAGGGAGGGGGGAATGGTGGAAGAAAGGGGAAGGGACTAATCAAAGAACATGTATGGATGATGCGTGGGCATGGACAGTGGAGAGGGGATTGACTGTGGGCCGGATGGAGAGGGGCAAAAGGAAAAAAAATGGGACAACTGTAATAGAGTAAACAAGCAAGCAAATGAACAAAAACACTATTCCCATTTAGCTCTCATCCATTCCCTGCAGCTTTTGTTCAGCACCACGGACAGCTCAAGGCCGTTCCAGACACAGCCTGGCTCTTTCAGAACCACAGAGAGAGCACTCACTTTCCTCCACACTGTAGATACCTTGTACTCCACCCCTGGACAACGGGTTAGCTAGCTATTATCTCTGGATCATTCAGAGGTAAATTATGTTCACCAAGGATCCCCCTAGTTCCATTCCTTTAGCACCAAAGGCAGATCAGGGCTATTCGACTTCAAAGATGGCTCAGCAATATTTTTCTGGTTCTACAGATAGCTAAGGCTCAGTCTCTGACTACTGGGCAGGATTAGTGTGGTCTCATTTTCATCACCACAAACAGCGCATTACACTTTCCCAGTGGCATAGCTACTTCAGATTCCATCTCTTCCCTGGCCAGCTTACTCACATGTCCAGTGCCCTGTTGCTTCTGGACAATGGACAGCTCAGCTTGACATATCATCACTGGCTATCTAAAATCCGAAGTCTTGACTAGTCTTTTTTTAAGTGTATTTTATTGATTATGCTATTACAGTTTTCCCATTTTTTCCTCCTTATCTCCCCTCCGCCAACCCCCCAGCATCCCCCCTTAGTTCACATTCAGGGGTTGTACATGTAAGTTCTTTGAATTCTCTGTTTTCTATACCATTTTGACCTCTCCCCATCTATTTTGTGCCTACCAATTATGCTTCTTCTTCCCTATACCTTTTCCTCTCTGTTCTTTCCCTCCCCTCCCCACTGAAAACCCTCCACGTGATGTTCATTTCTCTGATTCTGTTTCTGTTCTAGTTGTTTGCTTAGTTTTTGTTTTTGTTGTTTTTCTTTTTTTTTTCATTTTTAGGTTCATTTGTTGATAGTTTTGAGTTTGTTGTCATTTTACTGTTCGTAGTTTTTGATCTTCTTTTTCTTAGATAAGCCCCTTTAATATTTCATGTAATAAAGGCTTGGTGATGATGAACTCCTTTAACTTGACCTTATCTGAGAAGCGCTTTATCTGCCCTTCCATTCTAACTGATAGCTTTGCTGGATAGAGCAATCTTGGATGTAGGTCCTTGCCTTTAATGACTTGGAATACTTCTTTCCAGCCCTTCTTGCCTGTAAAGTCTCTTTTGAGATATCAGCTGACAGTCTTATGAGAACTCCTTTGTAGGTAACTACCTCCTTTTCTCTTGCTGTTTCTAGGATTCTTTCCTTCATTTTTTAAAATATATTGTATTGATTATGCTATTACAGTTGTCCCATTACCCCCTTCATTCCCCTCCACCCTGCACACTCTCTCCCACCCACATTCCCCCCTTTAGTTCATGTCCCTGTGTCATAAATTCTTTAGCTTCTACATTTCCCATACTCTTCTTACTCTCCCCCTGTCTATTTTCTACCTACCATCTATGCTACTTATTCTCCATACCTTTTCCCCCTCTCTCCTCCTCCCACTCCCCTGTTCCTAACTCTCTATGTCTTCTTCATTTCTCTGGGTCTGTTCCTGTTCTAGTTGTTTGCTTAGTTTCCTTTTGTTTTGTTTTAGGTGTGGTTGTTAATAATTGTGAGTTTGCTTTCATTTTACTATGCATGTTTTTTATCTTTTTCTTAGATAAGTCCCTTTAACTTTTCATAAAATAAGGACTTGGTGATGATGAACTCCTTTAACTTGACCTTATCTGAGAAGCACTTTATCTGCCCTTCCATTCTAAGTGAAAGCTTTGCTGGATAGAGTAATCTTGTATGTAGGTCCTTGCCTTTCATGACTTGGAATACTTCTTTCCAGCCCCTTCTTGCCTATAAGGTCTCTTCTGAGAAATCAGCTGACAGTCTGATGGGAACTCCTTTGTAGGTTACTGTCTCCTTATCTCTTGCTGCTTCTAGGATTCTCTCCTTCATTTTTACCTTAGCTAAGTAATTATTATGTGCCTTGGTGTGTTGCTTCTTGGGTCCAACTTCTTCGGGACTCTCTGAGTTTCCTGGACTTCCTGGAAGTCTATTTTCTTTGCCAGGTTGGGGGAAGTTCTCCTTTATTATTTGTTCAAATAACTTTTCCACTTGTTGCTCTTCCTCTTCTCTTTTAGGTACCCCTATAATTTGGGTGTTGGAATGTTTAAAGATGTCCTGGAGGTTCCTAAGCTTCTCCTCATTTTTTTGAATTCTTATTTCTCCATTCTTTTCTGTTTGGTTGTGTCTTTCTTCCTTCTGGTCCACTCTATTGTTTTGAGTCCAGTTTCCTTCCCATCACTATTGGTTCCCTGTGCATTTTTTCTTCATTTCACCTATTGTAGCCTTCATTTTTTCATCTAATTTGCAACCAAAATCAACCAGTTCTGTGAGCATCCTGATCACCAGTGCTTTGAACTATGCATCTGATAGGTTGGCTATCTCTCACTTGCTTAAAAGTACTGGCTTAGGGGCTTTCAATTCTGTTTGAACCATCTTTTTTTTTCCTTTCGTCTGGTTGTGCCTGTTACATATGAGGGGCAGAGCCTTAGGTGTTCACCAGGGCAGGCACCCCAGTCGCTGGGTTGTGACATATGTGGGGGTGGGGTCTGAGAAGGAACAATGGCGCTTGCTTCACCCTCAGTCAGACCTCAGTCCCTTCCACCGCTTCCGCCAAGCAAACTGGGACCCTCTGGTGCCAGTTCCCATTTGGGTGGATTTGTGCACTCTGTGGGACTTTCCAAGGATCTCTCCTGTGAGGCTGGGAGTCTCTCCCTGCGCCTCCCTGCACCAGGTGTTTTCAATCAGTGCCCCAAGGCTCTATTTCCCAGTGCTGTGATCCTGGGTTGCGCACAGTGCCTTGCTTCACGATTCCCACCTTGCTGTGTCTGCCATTTGCCACCCCTCAGCTGGGGTCTGCCAGCTGCCGCTTGCATGCTCTGGGTCCACCTGCTGTGGTCTTGCGTGCCCTGGATGCCTTACATGTCCGGTCTCAATATTCTCTGTTCTCTGTGCCTTGACCCACACCCGGCTGCCTGACTCTGCCCCTCCTACCAGTCTGGATAAATGGGTCTATTTTAACTTCTTGGTTGTCCGACTTCCATACAGTTCAATTTTCTGTCAGTTCTGGTTGTTATTCTGTTTCTAAATTGTTGTTGTCCCTATCTTGGTTGTGTGAGGAGGCACAGTACATCTACCTATGCTTCCATCTTGGCCCGAAGTCCTCTCCTTCATTTTTATCTTGGATAATGTAATTATGATGTGCCTTGGTGTGTTCCTCCTTGGGTCCAACTTCTTTGGGACTCTCTAGGCTTCCTGGACTTCCTGGAAGTCTATTTCCTTTGCCAGATTGGGGAAGTTTTCCTTCGTTATTTGTTCAAATAAGTTTTTAATTTGTTGCTCTTCTTCCCCTTCTGGCACCCCTATAATTCTCATATTGGAATGTTTTGGGCTGTCCCAGAGATTCCTCAGCCTCTTCGTTTTTGGGGATTCTTATTTCTTCATTCTGTCCTGGTTGGATGTTTATTTCTTTCTTTTGTTCCAAATTATTGCTTTGAGTCCTGGTTTTCTTCCTGTCACTGTTGGTTCCCTGAATATTTTACTTTATTTCATTTTGTGTATCTTTCATTTGTTTTTTCATTTTTGGACCAAGTTCAGTCAGTTCTGTGAGCATTTTGATTACCAGGCTTTAAACTCTCCATCAGATAGGTTGGCTATCTCCTCATCACTTAGCTTTCTTTCTGCAGTTTTGATCTTTCATTTGGGCCGTATTTCTTTGTCTTGGTGCACCTGTTAAGTTGTAAGGACTGGGGCCTTAGGTATTCACCAGGGCAGGGCAACCCCCCTTGCTGCACTGCTGTGTCACTGCTTGTCGGGGAGGGGCTGCAGAGGGAACAATGCAGCTCGCTGGCTCGGCTTTAGCCCCACTTTCCAACAAACTCTCATGTGAGACTGGGAGTCTCTCCCACTGTGGCAACCGCCACTGCAGCCCACCATCAGCTCTGAGTCTCAGTTTCCCATTCAGTCAACCCTACCCATGTGGTCTGACACCTTGCTGTCGGTCCTGTCCATCCACCTGTCTTACCCGTCTGGTTGACTGTTTATTTAATTCCTTGGTTGTCAGAGTTCCACACAGTTTGATTTTCTGACATTTTTGGTTGTTTATTGATTTTAGATTGGTTGTTATCCTCCTTTTGGTTGTGTGGGGAAGTGAAGGGTTTCTACCTATGCCTCCATCTTGGCTGAACCTAAGTCTTACCTAGTCTTGTCACACCCTCCAAAACAGGGATATTAAATTCATTAGCATGGAGAGCCCTTCAGTAACCCCCGTGCTAAAGCTAGTTTGCTTGCTCATTCCATGAACTAGAGAGTCTAGCCATACTCTCCTTTTACCTTGCAGAGCAACATTTATCCAAATCAGGGTGGATTTGGGAACCCTAAGTCTTAAGCTGCTATTGAACAGAAGGTGCTTTTTTTTCTTTAGTAACATGGAATGTGGTCAGTTTCTACCCATCCTGGTATCATAATTCAGGTACCTGTGCTTTCTTTGTCCTGTTTCCTCCAAACCCTACCCTCCCAGCAGGTTAAAAGCTCTAGTAATGTTCCATAACTATCTGATATATACACGTTCAGAATCCCTTGAGTTTATCCCACAATTATATGTGGCTCACCTAGTATGTGCCAAGCACTGTTTTCACGTTAAGAGTTCAACGGTTAACCAGACAGACCAAATCCATAATTTCAAAGAGCAAAAACTCTAGTTGAAGGAGATAGTAAACAAATAAAATGCTAATATTAGTTAGTTGAAAGAGCTATGAGGAAAAGAAAAGACAGATAAAGGGATAGAGAATGGCCAAGGGCTGTTGTTATAGAAAGAATGATCAAGGGAGGCTTCTCTAACAAGTTGATATTTGAATGAGCCATATGGTTATACATGGGAAGGGAATACCAGGCAGTGATAACAAGTTCAAGAAGCTTAAGGCAAGACTGTGTTTGGTGTGTCCAAGAAACAGCAAGGTGGTCCCTCTGGGTCTGGGTCCCAGTGAGCAACAGAGAGAAGGAGATGAGATGAGCTCAAAGATGAAATTTATGGGAACATGCTTCAAAGCTTGTTTTTAAAAGATCATTCTTGCTGCTTTAAAAAATATAGACTGCAAGGATTTGAGAGAATGGTACCCATGAGACACACTCAGAACATATATGAATTACATCTAGGCCAAGAGATGGTGGTGCATTTTTCAATGGTGATGGCAGTAGCTGTGATGATAAGCAGACAGCTAGACTTTAGAAGATAGGTCATTAGAATTTTCTGAGGGACAAATGTGAGATTTGAGAGGGAGAAGTGATGGCTAGTTCCAAACATTCAAGATCTTGGGCCTGAATTACGGGAAGGATGAAGTTTTGATTTATTGAAATGAAGATGACTAAGGGAAGAGTACATCTGGGTTAAAGAAATTAATAGGCTTTATAGATCTACCAGACATCCAGGTGAGGGATAATGAGTAGACAGTTGACTATAAGAATTTAGAATGTAGTTGAAAGGCCTAGGTTGGAGGTATAAATTTAAATTTGCATTTCAAATGTGACTCCAGACTATTCATGTTGTCATCATAACTTTAGTCTTTTTCTCCTCTGGAAGGTGTCTGCCTGGAATGCTGGCCAGAAAGTTGGCTGCGACCCAGAGCTACATTTAAGCTCCCAAAAGTTATGAGTTTATAGCCTGTTTACTGCTGTAGCCACAGTCTAAAACAATGTCTGGAATAAGGGAAGAAACTTGTGGTAGAAAGAGGCATAAAGGAGGATCCCTAAGTTTCCAGCTTAGAAAAAACGATTATTCAATCATTTACTGAAACAGGGAACATCTGGAAGGAGGAGAAGTTGGGGGAGGGGAGAAGATGGAGTGATCGTGGGAGATGATGATTTTGAGGTGTCTGTGGAGCATTCAAGAGGACATGTACAAAGGCATTGGATTAGTGGGTCTGGAGCTCAGAGGAAAGGCCCAGATTTAGGATCACCTGCATGAAAATTATTGTTTTGGTTGTCTATAAATAGATGAGAGCAACCGTGAGAAGCATGAGAAGATGTCATCCAATATGGGGTGGGGGCTGACACTTGCATCTACTAATCAGGCTCTAGAAACACAATAATTACCTGTTTGCTCACATCATATCTGCCACATTAGTGGGGAAAATGTTCTCTTGGATTCTGAGTCTCAATGAGCTATATATTTTAGAACAAAGAGGCTGTTCTCTGAGGCCTCTTGAGACCTCACCAGATTGAATTGTATTCAGTTCAGTCTCTGCTTCTCTCAAGCCCCAGAGTCCTGCCACGATGCCCCCATCAGTAGGTTCCAGAACTGCTCCAGCCAGCCAGACCCATCCTAGAAATGGGAGAGCACTAGGTATGGAATCAAAAGATTCGTAGACAAGCTTGTGTAGTCCAATCATATGTTTATAGCCTACAGTAAGCGCAGAAGCTGAGGGTTCCTAATTTTCTTATATGTAAGAAAATACCTTCTACCCAATCTACAGCATTTCTGTGGGGATTACAAGAGCTGGTTATGCCTAATTCTGCTGTTGCTGTGGATTGATGAATTAAGTAGTTCTTCTCATGGGGCTCAGCCATCTTTGGGATCAACTCAGACTTATTGCATGACTAGAGAAACATTTTTCCTAGTAAGAACAACATAAGCTGAAAGAAAGGATCCTCCATCCTGCTAATATGATCTAATACCCCATTCCAATGTGAGTGTGGTGTGTGTGGGGGGGAGGGGAGTCGTGTTCCCTATTCCACCAGGGAGCAGTTCTCCATACACCAGCTGTGTGTCCTACAGTGCAACTCAATTCTGACACTACCTACCTGGAGATAGCATCAAGCCCCACAGATTAAGGTCTCAATCCCACAAGACTGTGCCCCCCGCCACACTCCCCACACACACATTTCAGACACCAATCGCAAGCACAGGTTGTTCCCTATGGGCTATAAGATCAAAGGTTTCCATGACCCCCTCCTTGCATTCAATTAATTTTCCAGAGGGACTCACAGAACTCAGAGAAAGATTTTACTTGCCATATTACTGGCTTATTAGGAAAGGATATAACAGTCAGGTGGAAGAAATGCATAGCACAGGGTATGAGAGGGTGTGGGGCTTCTTTGTCTTCTCCAGGGTACCACTCTCCCCAAATCCCACATGTTTACCAATGCAAAAGCTGTTTGAGCTCTGCCTTCTTGGGTTTTTATGGAGGATTTTTCATATGGGCATGAATTATCGTGCCCCTCTCCCTTTCCTTAAGGTCAGCATGTGGTAATGAAAGTTCCAACTCTCTAATCACATGGTTGGCTCCACTGGCAACCAGCCCCCATTCCGCAGTGAGTCCCAAAAGCCACTTCATAAACATAACAAAAGATACATTTATGGCTCTCATTACTTAGAAAATTCCAAGGATTTTAGGAGCTCTGTGCCACAAATAGGGGACTGAAGAACAAATATTTCTCACTATAAATTATAGTATCACACCTGTGCTGCTTACTGTAATCTCAGGGAGACCCTCACTTCCACCCTTATTCATATCCAGCTCCATTTACCGGCCCTGAGTCCTCTGACCTCCTGGACCATAGGTCCGGACTAAGGACCAGTCAAAGCTATTTTCATCACCAGTGAAATGACCAATGTGGAACACCTTTTATCTTTTCAATCATCTTAAGTTGACTTGATCATTTCTTAAAAACTACTTATTTACCAGGGTTCAGTAATCCATGTTAAGATGCCTAGATGGCCCATCAAGAGGAGATTCAGTAGGTTTTCTTATATCCCAGAATCCCTAGATACAAGGTAAATACCTACAGAAACTTGATTCTTAGAACAACCAAATTCCACTCTTTGTTCCCACCCCATGAGTGTAAGGTCCCTTCAGTTGTGGACCAGCAGTTGCCCTAACTCTGACAACATAAGGAAGGAGGTCTTAAGGAGTGCCCAACCAAAACCTCTGAAGAGTCAGAGTTTCTCGGGATGGTCACTTGACAAGAACATCCCACTACTTGGTGCTAGATCTCTTCTTCCCTAACACACCCAACATTAACTTCTGACCTGTCTCCAGAATCCACTAAGAGTTTCACCAAAGCTCTAAAACTGTGGAAGTAGGTCATAAGATTCTACCCTGATCCCATAGCCCTGACCTGCACTCTTTCTTACATCCACAGTTGCACAGGCTTCTGGTGCCTCTCAAAGGTAAAATGCCTTCAGCAGCTTCAACCATGAACTTGAACAAAATGCAGCTTTCTGGGCCTCACATCAGGCCTATTGAATTAGAATCTTAATAGGTGGGGTCCTGGAATCTGCATCTTCAAACTCACTCCTCAGAGCCTATGGTTACTGCAGAGAGACAAGAGGACAGATGCTTGTTGTAAAAGCTTCAGGCCTAGTGTCTCTAAAGCAAGTAGAGAAAATGCCCCACAGATACTTCTCTACACACCTGTGACGCAAGCTATCTTGTTTACTCCGAGACGAGTCCTGGGGGTGGCAGACTTCCTGAGAACATTATAGTCCTCAGAAAACCTAGAGTCATTGGAGTGCCTTCCAGGCTTTGCATGGACCGTAATGGACCAGAGTCCTAGAGACCTGGCTGCCTTAGAAACCATGTGTTAAGCCCTGGCTGGTGTGGCTCAGTGGACTGAGTGCTGGCCTGCAAACCAAAGGGTCTCCAGTTCAATTCCCAGTCAGGGCACATGCCTGGGTTGCAGGTCAGTTCCCCAGCAGGGGGCACATGAGAGGCAATCACACATTGATGTTTCTCCCCCTCTCTTTCTCCCTCCTTTCCCTTCTCTCTAAAAATAAATAAATAAAATCTTTAAAAAAAAAAAGAAAAAGAAACTGTGTGTTAGGTCAGGATTTTGCAAACTTTCAGGACCAGAGAACAATTTTAAAGTCATCAGGACCTGCCAAGTCATCACTAAGCTCTCAGGAGATGTTGCAGCATTTAGATTAATATAAACAGTAAACATGGGCTCACAAATCAATCACCTAAAGAAACAATCAAAATCTATTCATGTGATTTTTAAAGAAAAACTTTACATTAGAAGGAAAGGCAACCAACTAGAAAAATTAAAGAATTTCTTTACTTAGGACAAAAATGGACAAGCAGGTTGCAAGCTGGAGAGCAGGATGCAGATAGCACAGTCTCTGCTGCCAAGTGCAGCCGTGTGTGCCACAAGCCGGACATTCTCCTTCACCTGCCTGCCATGTCCAGAAATAACTGACACTCCCTAAAAACACTCCATTACAGAATAAAACAGACAGTAAAACATGTTAGTGTCTTTCATGCTTTTTGACAAATGCATTTCAAGGGGGAAGTTTGGTCAGCATTGTTTATCCCCCAGACCTCCTATTTACAGTGCACTAAATTCTGCAGAAGGCATTGGCGGAAATGCAGGGTTAGATAAATCCTCTCTGAAGGCTCTGAGCTGAAACCCCTGTGACTGATGGTGCAATGTGAGTGATGGGAGCTGCTGTGAGAGGAATATCTGCAGGTCTGGGTCTGGCTCACGGGAGTTGGAACCAGAGGGGAATCCCACTACAGAGAAGAAAGCACTGGCCCTGTAGCTAATCTCTGCCCACCACTGAGTTTAGTACTAGGGTTGCTTAATCTTCCTCCAGAGAGTCCTGCAGGCTCTGGATGATATAGGCTCCTTAGATGAGCAATAGAGAAAGGCCCTCTCTTGTTTGACATTAAATGGGGCAAGGGAACCAAATCACCCTTTTGACTCATCTGGAGAGGGCTGAATGTCCACCAAATAGGGAGGCTGGTTATCAGGAACAGCTAGTGGGCTAGAGGGAATATACCCACAAACACTCGGGTGGACTATTTCAAAACCAAGGCTGAGCTTGGGAATGAAGCAGGATAGAAGTATCTTGAATTGGCTCCTCCCCAGCCATCAATCCATGAAGTGAATCCCAAGTCCAAATTAATTCCATATAATACATGGGCACAACCTGCCTGCTTCACAGGAAGCATACCGCCCCCCCAACCCCACCGCTGTATTTAAATTGACTGAGAAATAAGGAGTCCTAATTAGGACTACAAGCAGCTGTGCACAGCCCAGGGATGGAGCAGTCACTATCTGCACTTTGCCCATGTCTCCCAGGGGCCCAGAGGGCACCTGCAGACACTTCCCACATCTCTCTCTGCCTAGGACTTTCTCTGGTTACTGCTGTAAATTCTAGAGAGTTAACATCTCTGGAATGACCTTCAGCCAGTGAGACTGGGACTGGTGGATTAAACCTCAATGTCCTTATCTTTCAGTGAAATTGTTCTAAGTTCTGATTGCCCACAAGGGTAATCTGATCATAGAAACAGTACTGGCTTTCTTCTTTCTATCTTACATTTTCACTCTTCTCGGAGTTTCTTAGAATTAGCTCTCAAATAGACTACTTGCATTCAGATGTTTGTCTCGGCTACCATGGAAAAATCACTGGGTGATAGATGGGAAAAGGGAGACCACTTTGATCAAGGGGCCACAAGTCTAGCACTCTCTCCTGACTGGAAAGTCTTAGAAGAAGATCTAGGCCCTTGTACCTATATGACATCACTACAGATTTCCCCCTGTGAGCATAATCTCCCTACTCAACCCTGACAACAACTCTGTCCTTGGCCTAGCAGACTTATTGTGGACATGTGGCATCAAACCTGCTTTGACCTCAAACTTCAGGTCTAGCACCTGCAATTCTGGCTTCATCCTGTTCTCAACACTGTGATCAGTTCAGTGTCACTGAGAGAATCCTTGCTTTGTTCCTCTGTAACCAAGTCCTGAGTCTAAAATAAGGTTCCAACATGTAAGTAGTTCTTCTCCTCCAGACAAAGAAAAGAAAGAGCTAACTTCATTCTTGTTATTCAAAAGGGAAGAATTAAAGGCATTGATTGGATTCAACCAAGTCAACAGTGTTTGAGTGACCACTTCATAAAAACACCATGTTAATCAGGACATGGGCACCTAGCACATAGAACTTCTAAGATAGAAGCAGGTAGAATACAGATGTTGAGTCCTGTCATATAGATTAACACTGAAGGGTTCTCTAAGAGACAGATCAAGTACAAATGGACAGAAGGCAGAGAAATGGGAATGAGGCAGGGAAAGTTTCCAGGAGAAAGTCATGGAGGGCATTAAGGAAGGGTGATATCAGAGGGGTGAGGGCTCCTCCCAGGACCCTGAGAGAACTGGTGACAGTAAGCAGGGTCTTCATCATTGGGGTATTGGATTCAAGGGCTGCCTCTATGACCATCTGCTTGACTTTGGGTTATGCCAGCCTAAAAAAGTCACTAGACCAAATAATTTCATTGGTTCCTTATATTCCTATGATTAAATTTGGGTTTTTGCTGCACTTTTCCAAACAAAATTTCCTTTGGTTTTTCAGTTTCTGAATTTTTTAGTTACCACTATTGATTTAACAAGTACCTAAATGCCAGGCACTGTGCTACGGCCTGCAGAATCAATGCCAAACAGGATAGAGGTGTTCCTGGCCCTCACTGAGCTTACAGGTCTTAGTGAGAGAAATAGAGAGCAAACTGCAATTACAAATGAGAGGTTTATAGAGAAAAGGCAATGAATTGTGGGACCATGAAATGAGAATATTAACACTGACTTCATGTAGCATCAGAAAAGGAGGAGTTACCTCAAATTTAAGAGTTAAAAAGTAATAGGGGGTTGGTCAGGTTAAACAAGGTGGGGGAATAATTTCAGGCAAAGGAAAGGGAACATGTAAAGGCCTTATGATTAAAAGAAATAATGGGTCAGATTCAAGGAGAAACTAATAAAAATAGCGTGGGCAGCAGCCACAGTGCTGGAGAGGTAAGCACACAGTCTGGGTTCTCTTGAGTGCTGTGGGGAACTTTAGAAGGATTTTAAATAAGAATAATATAACCAGTTTTGAATTTTAGAAAAACATTTGGTTACAATTGGAGAATAGCTTAGAAAGGACTGCGGGGGGAAGCGAAAAGACACACAAGAGGTCATTGGGATGACAGTGGCTGGACTACTAGTATGATAAAGAGGTTTAAGATACGTGGAGATAAGACTCTAAGGAGAGAGCATCAACAGTACCAGATGTCTGACTGGATGTGGGAATATAGGAGAAGGGACATAACAACAATATCCAGGTAGAGGGTAAGCACAGAAATAGGCTACTTGGGGTCATTAACAGAGGGAGAAAGCCTTAGAGAGAAACAAGTATTAGAAAGGGGTGGAGAGATGATAATGAGCTTAGTGTGGGGCATGTTGAGTTTGAGGTGCCCATTAGACATTCACGTGGAGAAGACAAATGGTTGGAGCCCAAGGACATAATGAGAGCTTTAGATAAAGGTTCAGGATATAGATGAGATAAAGACTCTGCATGTAGATGAGGATTGAAGCCATGGGAATGGATGAGATGCTCTCAGAAGGTTGTATCAGACAGGCCTGGGATTGAGTATTTGACCTACCACTTATTAGTAATGTGATCTTGATGAAGTTAACTTTGCCACTACGGTTTCTCATTTATATATTAGAGATAATACCTTATAGAATAACACAGTGTGGTACATATGATAATGCATGAAAATTGCTTAATACATAGTGAGATCTCTGAAAGTGCTAGCTATTATCAGTGCTGTTGGTGTTATTACTATTGTCATTATTCAAAAATTCAAAACACATAACATAAAACCCTAAGATTCATAACCATGTGTGGGAGGATATGAGGAAGAAAAGGCTGAGGAGGAGCAGACAGAATGTTAAGCAAACCAAGAGAGTGTGTCACAGAAGTTGAAGAGAGACTGTGTTTCAAGAAGCAGAAGTGGTCAAAACAGCCAATGGGATCAAGATAAGAACTGACAGAGATCTCTCTCTGACTTTAGCTATAGAAGGTCTTTGATGTTTTTGCAAGGAGGATTTAACGTTGGAAAAGACTTGAGAATCTCTGAATGTTGATAGGAAGGAGCCAGTAGACAAGTGGGGACAGAGAAGTGAGGCAGTGAGGGAATAAGATCCAAAACAGAAAGAAAAGATTGGCCTTAGCCTGGATGAGGGATGATACTCTCCTAATTGTGACAGGAGGGAAGGAAGCAGGGAGAGTGTGGCTACAGGTAAGTAGGAGGTTTGGGGCACAAAAGTGAAGGATTTCTGTTTTCTTCATGAAGTAGAGAACATGGTCATTGTCTTACCACAAGAAGAAATAGGAAATAATCAGAAAAAAATGAATAGGATTTGAAATATCAGACTAGAAGAAACTGAGGTCTAAGGAAACCATATGATTTCCAAGCAGCATGATGTTCTCCATCACCCAGAAACCTGAATTAGACTCATGTAGATTGATGCAGGCTTGGTATTTAGGATAAGGACAAGGGAGTGGTAAAAATGGTGGCCTATAAAGTCTAATCTGGACATGGAAAAAAGTCTTCAGCCACAGACAAAAAAAAAGTAGCCTAGAGTCCCAAATGGAATGTAGGGAGGGGGTGAAACATTGAAGAGGTCAATACATAAAAGGTGGTCAGAAAGTAGGATGAGACTAAAGATAAAGTGGATCAGGAACCAAAGTCTTTGGCAAATATGAGAGAGTGCCTGTTGCTCAGTGGTCATAGAAATGAGGAGAGAGGGCAGCATGGCTAAATCTGGTGGTGGTGGTGGTGGTGGTAGCAGTGGTGGTGGTGGTGGTGGTGGTGGTGGTGGTGGTGGTGGTGGTAGCGGTGGTGGTAGACTACAAAATGATGAAGGAGCAGTGACTTAGAAGCTCATGGAGAGCATAGACATGACCCTGCAGTACCTGGAGTAGGATGGAATTTACAGCCTCTCCTGAGTGGTGCAGGGGTTGTGGGGTCCCAGGGAGAGCTTAGTGTGAGTTAAGGACTAGGAAAAGTGGGTAGGGGAGATGTTCTAGCGAGAAAGTTGGGAAAGATATGAGGAAGAGGGCAGTGGGTTGGCTGTTACTTCTCTGTGGTTATGTCCACTCTCATAAGAGTATAAATTCTTCCTAAAGAAGAATGAGAAGATGGAATTGCCCTTTGGGTCCCTGGAAACTACCAACTTCCGTCGATTCACTCCAGAGTCCCTGGTGGAGATTGAAAAGAGAATTGCTGCCCAGCAGGCAGCCAAGAAAGCCAAAGGTAAGCAGAGTGAGAAGAAGCAGAAGGTTGAAGAGGAGAAGACTCGGCCCCAGCTGGACTTGAAAGCCTGCAACCAGCTACCCAAGTTCTATGGTGAGCTCCCCACAGAGCTGGTTGGAGAGCCCCTAGAGGATCTGGACCCCTTCTACAGTACACACCGGGTAAGAGCTCAACTAGGTAAGGACTGCTGGCTGGGATGGCTGTTCTCAGCTCTGGGAGAGGAAGCCTCTGTCCCCACCCAGCCCAGAGAGTCCTCCTGCACCTTGGGTGGTATGGTTGTCAGCTAGACTCAGTCAATGAGAAATATTTAACTTATCTCTTTGACATTCTCTTTGAGTCTTTATGGTATTTATGGGAGAGGCTAATTGAACCCCAATCTTCAAAAGCAGTGAGAGCTATTGTGTAGTGTTCAAAGGAAGTTGGCTGTTCTTTTGGATGAGTTGTGACCAAGGATCTCCAGAGGTGTTGGTTTTTCTGGCAATTGGGGAGCAGGGATCTTGCGGGGGTTGCAGGGGGCTTTTTTGGCAAGTGGGGATGTAGAGTAGGTAAAGGGAAAAGAAATGAGGATGATTTAAACCAGTGGTTCTCAAAGTATGATCTCAGAACCCCTGGGCTTCTCACAACTCTTTTATTGAGTTCAGCAGGTCAAAACTATTAGATGATGATACTTAGATGTCATTTGTCTTTTTCACTCACACTCTTTGTGAATGTATAGTAGTAAATGTAGAGGAATTGATGGAGATGACACCATTAGTCTAACAGCTACTGGGATTATGCTTGTATATTCCTGTGTCTTCAAATTTTCTACATTTTAAATTTCTAATATAATATATACACAAACATGTATTTATACACATACATGTATAAACACAGGCACAGATGCATACATACATATACATATGGTATAGGCAAAAAGGTATAAACATTACCAAAAGCTCTTTGGGGTCCTCAGTAATTTGTGATAGTATGAAAATGTCCCAAAATCAGAAAGTTTGAGAACCACTAGTTTGAACAAGAGCTGTTCCATGACAATTATCCAGTTTGTATATCAATTTAGGTACTCTCCACAGCTTAAAAAAATGGTGTATGCAGGTTTTGGAGTTGGGAGAGGCAGGAATCAGCCATCTCCGATATGGTTTATAGAGAAAATAATGGCACTAGAATGTCTTCCTCCCTCCTCTAATCTGCCAAGAACTCTCACCCTCCGAGATGCTCAGAGGAGGATTTAAAAGGGAAGACATGGGAGGTGAAAAACAGAAGAAACATTGCAGGACCAGGGATGATCCACTAATTAGAAGAGAAATTAAATGCCGCCAGAACTCCATCCTCCAGCCCTGGGCATAATGCTTCTTAGCTACCCCATGGTCAGCCACCTGTCCATTGGGTACTTGTGGTGGGCTCATTGTGATGCACAGTCAGCCACTGGGCCTGAGGTCTTGCTGTGAAGGAAGGGATATGGCTATTAGTCCCTGACCCTCCCTAACTCTCTGCTTCTCCATTTGGCTCCCATTGACCCATGGTTCCCAGAACCCTCTTGCTCATGACCCCGAGATGATGCCACTCATGCTCAAAAACATGGTCATTGCATCCTGGCTGGTGTGGCTTGGCGGTTGAGTGCCAGCCTGTGAATCAAGGGGTCGCTGGTTCAATTCCCAGTTTAGGGCACGTGCTTGGGTTGCAGGCCAGGTCCACACTCAAGAGGCAACCACACATTGACGCTTCTCTCCCTATCTCTCTCCCTTCCCTTCTCTAAAAAATAAATTAAATAAAACCTTTAAAAAGAACCATGATTGTGTGAGGATGCATGTTTCTCACTAGAGGTCCCCTTTCTCTTTTGTTTTGTTTTAGACATTTATGGTGCTGAACAAAACAAGGACCATTTCCCGGTTTAGTGCCACTCGGGCCCTGGGCCTATTCAGTCCTTTCAACCGGATCAGAAGAACAGCCATTAAAGTGTCTGTCCACTCATATCCTTTATGTGATTGATTCTTCCACATGTTAGAATCAGGCCTTGCCCACTGTGTCCAGTACATTCTTCAGAGGTTAACAATAGAGTCTCCCTCCAATTGAACTCTTTTTTCAATCATTAAATTGAAAAAGGTGTTAGTGGCTTTAAAGTATCCAACACCTGAAGGCAGTCCCAAGACAGAAGATGTCTTTGTGTGACACAGAGATGGGATTGAGCTCACCTAGACTAGTGTGGACATATCTATGGATGCATGTGTTCAGAAATGCTTTCTTTGTGAGGGGAGCTTTGCTGACATTCCAGGCACATTCTCACCATATGTGGTCTGCTCTTCCTACAACATAAAGATGACTAATGGGACCCCAAGCCTTCTTTGGGTTAATGAAATAGGCATAGTATATCTGTGCCCTGGCTATGCCGGGGAGTGGCTGCTTATTGGGCAAAAGAGCAGCATCTCCCAGAGGGCCAAGAGAACAGACCACAACAGGCAGAGAGTACATTGTTTCAGTGGGACCCCATAACCAGTGGGGTTACTGGATACTGAGTTACCCCCAAACTACCAGCAGGTTAAAAATGTCAATAGCCTGAGGTTCATGCCATTGGGTAATATAATGATTAGAGATGCATTGGTCAAATATCTGTATTATATTAATTGCTTAATTGCTTTAGGTAGCTTCAGAAGCTGGCTTCAGCTTGGGGATTTTACTACCAAGCGGGGGGTTTGTTTTCTCCAAGGCCAGCCAAACTAGCACAAAGAAGAGGCTTTGGCTTCGTTTCCAAGGATTTTCTCTGGTGACTGTCCAAGTTGGAAGTTCCTAATGACAAATTCAGCTCTGGCTTCCAGGGGGTTGATTTGCAAGAACAGCCTTGCCTCAGCTGCCTGGCAGATGGTAGCCATCCTCTTCTTAGGAGTCTCCTAGTAAGGAGACTCTCCCCGCATCCTTGCTCAGCTTGCTGGATTGCTGGACACCTCCCAGGGAGCTGGTCGCCCTGCCAGGGTCCGTCCTCTCAACATGAAACTGCTGCCTGGGAAAGTTGTGTTGACATTTCCTTTTTCTTACTTTATGGCTAACCAGTGGAAAGTATATTTTCTTAATTGAATCTTGAATTTTGTGATTCTACAGAGGATTTTCATGATAATAGTAGGCTTCCATTTGCTAAATACCTTCTAAGTGTCAACACTTTCATAGGTACAGAAACCCTTGAAGAAGGGACTAACATCCATACTTTACAGATAATAAAACTGACACACAGAAGCATTAAGTAAAGTGTCCAAGGTCACCTGCTGGTTAAAATGTCCAGCTTGCATCCTGCTTAGAACAGTATCAGTGACAAGGAAGAAAGCAGTTGATGAAAATGAATTTGGGTAACTTATTCTATCAGTATGTCATCTCTCCTTAGATTTTTAAATATATGTGCAATTACATACAGTTAAAAATAAGGCAAAACAGCAAATATTCAAACTCCTTTCTATGCTTTCTAGTTGAATTACACAGAGATAAGTCAGAAATAGCTCATTAGAAATAAAATCCCTTTAAAGAACCAAGTGACCAGTGAATAGTCTTTTTATCTTGAGACTTTATAAGTAAATAATTGTGTAGTGGACTTACAGCAGGGCAGAAAAAGCTGTTGAGGGTCTCTTTGTCACAGACGTATCAAAATCTACATCTCCATATTTAAATCTCATGAACTTCATAACTCTAGCCTCAAAAGATACTCTTTAAGGTATGAGATTCTCAGCATCCTAGTATTACTTTTTCATCAAAATTATAATTCAAGTAAAACTTACTATGAATGCTGTCATAAGTAACATCATACACAATATATCACATTACTTTTATACATTTGTGGAATTGAAAATATTATTTTAAGTTGAGCCTTGGGTTAACATCCCCCCACCATGTGAACACATTTCTTACTTTAGTTGCAAGTCAACAGAAAAATGGGGATTAATTAGTAGAATTTCCCTTTTTAAAATAGATTTGTTCCTAAGTAACTATAAAACAGGGAACATTAAAGGCATTTACAAAAACTAAAATAGATTTAAATGCTTCTGCTCAGGTTGAAATTAAGAAAGATGAGTGGTTCGCTCTCTGTAGGTCAAGCTCATCTGCAGGCTTTATTCTTCTTCAGGAAGTAATTGTTCAGAATCCAGCTAGTTCTGAGAAAAATGTCCAACAAGAGAAAATTATGACTGGATTTTCCCCATCAACATTTTTTTCCCATATATTTACCCTCTTCCATTTGCCTTCCTATTCAGTGTCCTTCCACTTTTGGTAAATAAATCCCTTACTCAACCTCTCCTCTAAGGCTCTCCATTCTGGCTATTCAGAGTTCTCACCTAGTCCTATTTGGAATCTTCACCTTGAACCAGCATTTTGCTTCCTGGTCCTGCCTCCATCATTTCTGGCCAGAAGTCCACTTGCTCAGTGTAACTAACCTCAGCTAAGTTAGGGAAGCAATCTGCCTAAACTAATTCCCATAAAAGCTTACAGCCCTCCCTTTCCTTCTAACTTTCTGGGAGTGTTTCCTTTGTCTTTTAGGAAAAAAGGGACATTTATAGATGAAATTTCAGGCCATATTGTATATATAGTGAAATGAAGTCCTCAGGGCAGAAGGATGTTTTGGAGGAGGGACTCTGTTTCCTTCTGCCAAGGTTCTGTTATCAAAGGATCTGAGTTCACACCCCAGCATCGTGGTTGGCTAGCTGTGTGACCAGGGAAATGTTACATAAGCTTTGTCAGCCTGTGTTGTTAGGCCCAAAATGTAGATAATAATATCCACCTGTAGGGTAATTGTATTAGAAATAATGTGGACAAAGCATGCTGCCCACAGTAGGCACTCAGTAAATGTTACTGGTTATTAAGTGACGAGATTATAAAGGTGATCCCAGCTAAGAGTGATGAAATTAATCATTCAAGGTGATCACAGATGCCACCAGGGAAACGTGGTGACTCTGAGCTTTTCCTTAACACAGCCTCTCAGGTGGTTCAGTACATTTATTACGGTCACTATTGTGGTCAACTGTGTGTGCATGACCCAAAACGACATTCCAGAGAAAATCGAGTGAGTAGATTTGCTGCCATTCTGAGCCTTCCCTTCTTGTCCTCTTCTCTTCCCCCACTTGGCAGCGTTTTTTCCTTTTTTTGTTCTGCAGGGTCTCATTTGGGTTGTGTGGAATCTTATTGTTTTTTTAAAGATTTTATTTATTTACTTTTTTAGAGAGGGGGAGAGAGAAAGAGAAGGAGAGAAACATCAATGTGTGGTTGTCTCTCGCACATCCCCTACTAGGGACCTGGCCCACAACCCAGGCATGTGTCCTACACTGGGAATTGAACCAGCGACCCTTTGATTCACAGGCCGGCACTCAACCACTGAGCTACACCAGCCAGGGCTGCAATCCTATTGTTTATCTCACTTTGTAATGGTCATATGTCTTTTCTGTAGAATTTGTTTCACAGACACATATAGGATTTTCAGGCTTAAAGAGCTATAGATTAGTGGTTCTCAACCTTGGCTGTGCATTGGTATCTCCTGGGGAGGTTTTAAAAATAATGATGCTGGGGTCTCAGTCCCAGAGGATCCAGTTTCCATGGTCTCTCAGGTGAATTCCTGCCATGTATGCACCCGCTCACCTGCTAGTTGCACCCATGAAGGCACTTCAGGGAAGGGAGGCAGGAATAAAATTGAGACAGAATTAAAAACAAATGGTTCTGAAGCATATTCAGAAAATAACCCATCAATGAAACTGGTAAGTTATCATGACTCATACACTGCATAGTAACCTTAATATTTCTGAGATCATGCTATCTCCCTGAGTTAGCAAATGGAACCTCTGCAGTTTCTGAATGTAGGAACTTTCAAAAAATATCCTTCGCTGATTCATCTGGGAGAGGTGTTTCTGCCCCAGGTCAAGCTGGACATGCCTGTGTACAATAACAGGAGCTCTGTAAAGCTTTCTCTTTTCCAACTTTAAATTTATTTTGCTGACTATAACATTAAAACATGCACAATAAGAAATATGTTCTTTTTCTATTAATAAAGGTAAAAAATCGTGTGATCATCTGAATTGATGCTGAAAGTTATTTGCTAAAATTTGATATCTGCTTATGATTTAAAGCTCTTAGAAAAGTGAGGACTAGGGAATTGCTATACTTCCATAAAAGGTAACCACTTTTTAAAAAGCAGCGAACAGCATAATTTTGGTATATTAAACTTAAGAATTTCTATTCATCAGAAGATAACTTTTTGAGAGTGAAAAAGCAGACCCACTAAGTAGAAAATATTTGCAACATGTATACCTAAAAAGTGTTTATATCCCGAATAATGAGCCTATACGAATGAACTAGAAATATGTCAGAGCAACCTATTTCATATTATTGAATTTATTGGGGTGACACTGGTTAAGAAAACTATACAGAGCTCAAGTGTACAACTTAAAAATCATCTTCTGCATCATGTGCCCATCACACAAAGTAGTCTCTTCCTCTCCCCACTTATCTGCCCATTGTCCTCTTCTACCTCCCCTCACTCCCCTTTCTCTCTGGCTCTCACTTTAATTCCTTCACCTTTTTTCACCCAGCCCTTTAACCCTTCTCCCCTCTGACAGCTGTCAGTCTGTTCTATGTATTTATGCACCTTTTTTTTGTTAAATTATTTTGTTCACTAGCTTCTACATATAAGTGAGATCATTAAGTATTTGCATTTCTCTAATTGGCTTAATTCACTTAGCATAATATTCTCCAGGTCCATCCAAGATGTTGCAAAAGGCAAGATTTTTCTTCTTTTTTATGGCCAAGTAGTATTCCATTTGTTAGCTGTACCACAGCCTTTTTATCCACTCACTTACTGATGGACACTTGGGCTGCTTCCACATCTTGGATATTGTAAATGACACTGCAATGAACATAGTGGGACACATATTCTTTCAAATTAGCATTTCAGGTTTCTTCAGATATATTTCCAGAAGTGAAATCTGGGTCAAAAGGCACTTCCATTTTGAATTTTCTAAGGAGCCTCCACCCTGTTTTCCACAGCGGTTGAGCCAGTCTGCACTCCCCCCAGCAGTGCATGAGGGTTCCCCTCTCTCCATCCTTGTGATCAAAGCAACCAATTTTAAAGTGAGCAAAAATTTAAATAATTGCTTCTCAAAAGTAGAAATCCAAATGATCAATAAACATATGAAAATATTCTTAACCTCCTTAATTAAGGAAATGTGAACTAAAATCACGCTGAGAGATTATTTATCATTTGCTCATCGGATGAGGAAATTTTTAAATTGTGACAATTCAAGGATTGAGAAATAGATGAAGCAACAGAAACTCATGTACTGCTGGTGGGAACGCAAATTTGTATGGCCTTTTTGGAAAGAAGTGGATGTAATCAAGCAAAGGTGAGAACACACACACACTGTCACCTTCTAATTATACTATTAGGAACATATGCTCAATAGAAATATGTACTTATGGGCCCCAGGATACAGCTACAAGAAAGTTTATGAACATTGCCTATAAAAGCCAAAAATTAGAAACAACCTAACATTCATAAATTATTGAATACATTAAATATCACCATTGCGTTCTTAAAATAGAATGATGTACAGCAATGACAATGAATAAACTATAGATCCACACAACAAGAGTGAGTCTTAGGAATATAATATTGAAAGAAATAAGACAGATACAAAAGATTACATAAATATGACTCTATTTAGACAGAATTTTTTTAAAAAGCAAAACTTTACTATTTTGTTTAGGGATACATACTTATGAGGTGAAAACAAATAAAAAGGCACAAAAATTAGCAAAAATTAAGGTAGTCAGTAACCTCTAGGCAGAGAAGAGAGGACATAATTAGGAGGGGGCTTGTGGGATGCTCATCGTGTTTATTTTGGATGTGAATAGTTCGTCACACAGCTGCTATGCACTGAATTATGTCTCCCCCCAAAGCCCTAACCACCCCCACCATGTGACCGTATTGGAGAAGGAAACTTTAAGGAGGTGATTCAAGTTAAATGAGGTCAAAGGGCAGAGCTGTGACCCAATAAAACTGGTACCCTTATGAGAAGACAAATGGGCACCAGAGCTGCCTCTGCCATGTGAGGACACAGCAAGAAATAGGACCTCAACCAGCTGGGAAGAAGGCCCTCACTAGCACCTGGCCCTGCTGGCACCCTGGTCTCTAACTTTTGGAACTGGGAGAAAAATTAAATTTTTTTGTTTAACCACTCCATCTATGGCATTCTGTGATGGCAGCCCAAGCTGACTCATGCAATTGATTTATAGAACTAATGTATATTTCACGTGCGTGTTCCTCATGTACATTGCATATCATAATAAAAAACTGAAAAATAAAATAATTTTTAAAATGACCATTACATAAAATGCAGAATACTGAAAACTGTAAATCAGAGGTCCTGAAAATGTTGACATGATACAAATAGCAAAACTCAGGAGTAGAAAGAGGAAAGAATGTGGGAGAATAGTATGCTCACTTATTGCTGCCTCTTTACTAACAAGATGTTAAAGAATATTCTTTAAAGGTGACAAATCAAGGAATGGAAAATAATTATATTTAATAATACAAAGGTGAGCATGAGAAACACATTATTCAATATGCATACAATCAGATGATGGACAAAGCAGAGGGGAAAGGAAAGAGAATTGCTAAATGGAAATAAGATATTGTTTAGAGATAGCATACCAAGGACAGTGTGTTACATAGCTTTAATTGTAATTATAAATTTATACTGGCAAAGGCAACCACTAGAACTAAAATAAAAACTGTACTAAATTTGGAATCATGCACAAAATATAAAGCCAATCAAACATACCTGAAATGAAATATTTGAAAAGCTATGAAATGCATAACATAAGTAAATTAAAATCAAACAAATCTGTCATGTTAATAAATATAAATGGGTTTGAAGCATCTGTTTAAAAAATTCATATATATAAAACAGTGTAATACCCAACTTCAATGAAAAATATGCTGCTCAAGATGATACAGAAAGGTCAAAATTAAAGAATGGGCTCAGATACAAGCCAAGTCAAATAAAAGAGAGTAGGAGGCATGATCTTTATATCAGAGAAGGTGGACTTTAGACCAAAAAATATCAAACAGAACAAAAATGACACAATGGAATGCCAAGTAATTTACTCTAGCAATGCACATCTTTGTAACAAATAATGTGGCAACGATGCCCATCAGTCAAAAATGTAAGCATATAACAGTAAATAGACAAAAGCATCATAAAGATAGGGAAGTTTGATTAATGCATTTCAGCCTATCACAGGTCAAATGTATAAAAAATATACGTGACCTTAGTAATGCAATTAATAAGTTAGATATGATTAACATGTTAAACTCTATTCTCTGCAAAGTAAATATACTGCCTTTTCAAATGACCATACAAGTTGACCAAATATTAAACCACAACAAAACCTCAATAAGCTCCAAAAAGTAGAAATAATAAAGAAAACATTCTTTGACTACATTGTAATACAATTAGAAAATAATGACAAAATCAGAAAAAGAGAGGCCTTTCCATTTGACTTTTTTTAAAAAAACCTCTCTTACAGAGCATAAACAATATCCATTATAGTTAATATTCATAACAATTTTAATGATATAGGAAAAATATTTTTATAACATTGAATAAAATGGAGTACAAAAATCTCTCTTAAAGAACTCTTAGATAAAAGAAAAACTACAAACTAAAATTATAGAATTTCTAGGGAAGAAAAACAAAAACACACACTTTAATCTCAACCTGTATGGTGTGGTCAAAGATGTGCTCAGGAAGTAATTTATGGCAATGAAGCATAGAACATTCTGATCAGTAAAAAATGAAAAGAATTATTTAATACTTAACATAATGCTACACAAAGAACAAGAAACTAAATGAAAGGAAAACAGAAATAAATCAATAATTTAGGACAAATTAGTTAGAAAAAAAAAGTCAAACTAATAAACCCAAAAGCTATTGTAAGAAACCTGCCCAAACCTTTATACTGAAAAATGACAAAACATTATTGAGAGAAAACTTAAAGTATCTAAATAAATGTAAGTATAGCTCATGTTAGTACTGTCCAAATTAATTTGCAGATTCAATGAAATCCTAAGAAAAATCCCAGCAGCAGATATTTTGTAGAAATTGACTGAATAGATTTCACTTACATGGATAAAGCAAAATTTATTTATCTATCATTCTACTGATAGGTCCTTATGTTGATTTTAGTCAACCTAATTCTAATATTTTGCCATCTCAATTGTTCAGGTAATAACCCTACACACATATCTTTGTACATGTAACATGGATGAATGAATGCGAGGGATGAATTCCTAAACGTGGAAATGCTGAATCAAAGGAAGGTGCCATTTTAATTTTTGAGATACAGCCAAATTGTTTTTCAAAGTTGTACCAATTTCCATTCCCACTAATTATTAAATTCATCCTTTATCAAATTTTGTATTAACTAAATAGTTGACACAGTTTTCTTTATAAATACACTTTGAAAAAATGAAACAGATAAAAATCTCTCTCTCTGGTCCTAGTTCTAGAAATTTGTGTGACAGGTATGGGGTGATTTTCCATCTCCTCAGCCTCATGAAAATCATCAGACTCCAAATTTTTTTTTTAAATGCAAAACTGATAACAGCTCTTGGTGGTGTACTGTGTTGCTGGGAGCCCAAAGGAAAAAAATACACGTCCTTAGGAGAGACTGGGGCTACGAGGCCATGCTGTGTATTTTCCAGTAGAAATTAAACCGTAGCCAGTGAGGAATCAGAAGCTGATCCTATCACCATGTTCCTGATACAGTCTTTTGGGCACAAGTGGTTCCCATCCCTTATCTCTGCTTCCTGACATTAAACCTCCCTGAAATGTTAGCTTTGCACTGTTACCTGCTGTTAAAGGCAGCTCCCCGCACCCCAGCCTGCCTGCCTGCCTATCAGTCTGCTTGTGGGAAGACTTTATATATTTATACTATATAATAAATGTATTTATAGTCTATGTTTTAATCCCTTCTTATGCTCAGAAAGAAACTGGAGATTTACTGGGGCCAAAGTGAGGAAGAATATGTCATATTTGGCCCCAGGAGGATATGTGAAGTACCGGGGAATGCATAATCAAGTATCAGCAGTGACCAGAGCAGAACTTTCCCCATGCCCTGAGTTCACAGAGAGTCAGTGACGGGGCCCTTGGATGTTTCTAGGACACTCAGCACCAACCGTACTGAGAATTTGCAGAAACACCTGACAAAATACAGCGATTTGGTTGCAGGGAAAAGCACAAAGGAAAGAATTGTTTTCTCGCCTGGAAAAGAACAGGTGAAATGAAGCTGAAGCTACAGCAGCTGGGAAATGGGTACCTGGCACTGCACACATAACAACATGTGCTTTGTGTCTTTGCAGAGTTACAGGAGTGATACCATGTTGTATGCATGCTTCAGCTGATGCTTTTTAACAAACCAATATGGTGTTTTTGTGCTTGTCTAAATGGCTATATCTTGTCTTATTTCACTCACTTTTTTTTTTACTGCTATTCTATAAAATGTCTCCTGTATTTTCTTCTAAAAGCCATAATACAGGGTGGGGCAAAAGTAGGTTTACAGTTGTTCATATGGGAAATAATGCAATAATTAATAAATAATGATGCAAGAATAAACTCCAAGTTTTGAGTACTCACAACTATAAACCTACTTTTGCCCCACCCTGTATTTCATCCTCTGATTAGATATTTCACCCTTCTAGACTTGTGTGTACCTGTGTGCATGAAATAGGCTTCTAATATTTTTCCATTCAGATTATTCCAGCACCACTTTTCACAGGTCCTCATTTCCCAAGTGAATCCTTCTGCTACCTCAGTCATGCGCCAGATTCCCACCCGTGCTCAGGTCTGCTCCCCCCAGTAAGGTATTTGTCACTCCCTACATTTTTATGGTAAGATGTGGCCTGGTTGGTGGTAGCAGCCCTTCCTTCTGTCTTCTTGAAACTTATCTTGGTTCTTCCTGCTTCTTTATTTCATGTCAATTTAAGAGTCAGATTTTTAAGCTCTTTTCTTACAACTTTATTGAAACTTTGATTGTAAATACATTGAATTTATTTATTGCCACAGGAAAAATTGCTGCATGTATAATATTGAACCTTCTGCACATCAGCATGCTGTGTATTCCAATTTATACTGGCCTTCTTTTATATTCTCCCATAACATCTTATAATGTCTTTTTTAAAGATTTTATTTATTTATTTTCAGAGAGAGAGGAAGGGGTAGAATGAGAGGGAGAGATACATTGATTGGTTTCCCCCAACCAGGGACCTGGCCTACAACCCAGGCATGTGCCCTGATGGGGAATCAAACCAGCCACCTTCTGGTTTGCAGACCAGTGCTTGATCCACTGAGCCATGCCAGCCAGGACTATAATGTCTTATGTAGTTCCTATACTTCTTATCTTACATTACCACTTTGGTTGTCCTTTTGAATATTTATTTTTATTGCTAAAATCTATTCATGTTTTTAACTTCTATGTATTGGTTTTGCATCCAGCAACCTTCCTGAGCCCTTTAACAAGGGATAACAATAGATTCTCAGTTTTCTGTTTAAACAATTATATCATCTGTAAATGATGATAAACATGTTCCTTTCTTTATGACTCTTGTGCTCCTTGTTTGCTTTTCTTGTCTTATTGAACTGGCCAGGACCTTCAGCACAATGCTGAAGCTATAAGAGTGAGCAGTTTTCTGCTCTTGTTTTATAGAGTATAGTTCTATTTCACTACTGTTACAATGATTATGGGAGTCATAATTACCCCTCATCAAGTTATGGAAATTTCTTACCACTCCTGGTTTGTTAAGAGTTTCATAATGAATGGGTGTTAGTCTTTATCAACATTTCTGTATTTGTTAAGATTATCATGTATTCTTTCATGTGTTAATATAGTAGGTTACATTAATACATTTGCTAATCTATATTTAATGATTCTAATTTGATCACTGCTTGATTCAGTTTGCCAGTATTTCAATTCATCTATCCTGGTAAGTGAGTCTGACAAATCTTCTCTCACAAAATGGCCCTTTGAGTTGCTTTTCCAGCTTGCTGCTTCCCTGTCTTCTTTCTGCGTTGTCCCTGGGAATGCAAACTCTGCTCCCTCTGCTTTGCAGAGCAGTTCAGCCCCTTCTGTCCCCTACAAGTTTCTCAATAAGTGATCTAAGTACAGACCTCTGTTGATCACTGGAAGTCTCACAATAGCCTCTAAATCATTTCAGATTCAGAAGAAGTAGCTATGCAATGATTTATGCACCAATAATTTAAAAATCTGAAATGTAAGATTAATCATAATTTTTATAGAATTTTTCACTTTTTATGTTCTTAAAAGCAGTATATTCAAGAACTTAGAGTTTGTACTGGTTAACATGGTGCATTTATTTTAAATAATGTATTTTCTTGTCACCTGACAGTAATTGCTTACATTTGTTAAACTTGCATTTGTCACTGTTGCTGTTGCATTGTAGAATATCTCAAGTCATAAAATGAATCAGCATTTCAGAAGTGGTTTGTAGAACTATAGCAATAGTGACAAAAGTAGGAAAATAAATCCTACAATGTGACATAAGGTCACAAATATAATAAATGGACTCTGTTATATTTATAACAGAAGCTTGGATCTGTATGTCATGCAACAAACAGACAATGGATGTGGATAATTGATGCGAACACCGGCCCGCAATGTCTGCAGCATTGTGGATAAGATGAGACAAATTCACATAGACCACCGAAGTCCTGTGGAGGAAAAGGGATGGCTTGGTGACTCTCTCAAGAGGAGAGCGCCATGACCCTTGCCTGGACAGAATTCTATTGGCTTTAATTTGCATAGGAATACAGGGTATATATGTAAAGCTCATCAGTCATTATCAGATAGAAATGATTAAACAATAGATAACATTCAGAGAACTCTGAGGGCTTATTCTGAGTCAGGGTCAGGTAGTTAAATGGCCATAAAACTGTGGGGAACAAACTCATTTCATGCTTGGACCCTTATCATTTAAATTGAGGGTATTAGCAAAGTAAGTTTCATAAGACTTTTTGCATTCTTTCCTAGGCCTGATCACCCAGGGAACCCACCTTTCCAGCACAGGGCCACACCCACCTCCGGCATTGTTTCAGGCTTAAGTCAGGCAGGGAAAGTAAAGCAGCCAAGAGATCAGGAGACTTCTTGCAGACAGAATGAGGACTCAGGCTATGTCAAAGCTGATGGGCAAGGGTCTATCACCCCCTTTTTCTATAGCCCCCCAAGTCCTTCCCTGAGGGCCCCTTTGTGACCATGCCTGTCTTAGGTCATCCCTCCTTTGAGGAATCTTACCCATCATTGGCTAACCAGTCATCCACCAGGGCCAAGCAGGGTGAGGTGAAAAGAGGGCAGGGGCAGCACCCCTGCAAGAAAAATAAGCTTTGTCTCCTTAATGGCTTATGGTCCCAAGGTTTTTTCACTCAGCCTTAGCCACAGAGGGTTACAGCTTCTGAAACCAGGCAGGGCAGTTCCCAACAGATAATCTCACAAAGGCAGATAAAAAATAATTGAGAAAACAGAAAGCATGACAATGAAAAATGATAATCAAAGTGTATCAAATTAATGACCCTTTTGTCCTAGTACCCAGTTTATTACCCTTAACACTTTTATCAAATAATAATATAAACCTACCAAAACTTCCACATTATTTTCCAATAAAACTTGCCAACCTCATTCTTAAACCAACTGACTTTCTCTAGTACAAACAAAAAGGCTTCCCAGTACCAAACTGTCAAAATTTGATGCTAAAGTCTAGAAAAACATGAAAAACTGTAGTCACCCTTTTAGCAAAAACAAGTAAATTATATTCTTGCTGGTAAAATATGAAGCCAGCTTCAAAATCAATAACAAATATTGTAGTTGGAAATAAAGCAGAAAACAATTGGTAGAATTCTTTTATCAGAACTTTTTCTTATAATGTGATTGGCATTTAAAAATCAATGACTATTATGTATGTAAACAACCAGAGATTTCACTTTAAAATTTAACAAAACTATGAACAAATCAAATGTCAGTATATATTGACCATATATATGAGAAAGTAGTGCTCAATGATTTTTTTCTTATTTAAAATGAACAAAAAGATAATTTTAAAAGAGATTTCTGAATTAATTAATGATTAGTTTGTAAGCTACGAAATAGACTTTAAAAGGTATGTTGTACATGAATGTTCATAGCAGCATTATTTATAATAGCCAAAAGTTGGGAACAATGCAAATGTCCATCAATAGATGAATGAATAAACAAAATGTGGCATGGCCATATACAATGGACTCTTAGCCTTAAAAAGAAATGAAAGCCCTGGCTAGCATAGCTCAGTGGACTGAGCTCAGGCTGCGAACCAAAGCATCGCAGGTTCGATTCCCAGTCAGGGCACATGCCTGGGCTGTGGGCCATGTGAGAGGCAACCACACATTGATGTTTCTCTCTTTCTCTTTCTCCCTCCCTTCTCCTCTCTAAAAATAAATAAATAAATCGTAAAAAAAAAGAAATGAGATTGTGATACATGCTGCAACATGGATGACCCTTTAAAACATATTAAGTAAAATAAGCCAGACTCAAAACACAAAAATTGTATGACCATACTTATATGAAATACCCAGAATAGGCAAATTTATGGAGACAGAAAGTAGAACGAGGTTGCCAGGGAGGAAGGAAGGGAAGAATGGGGAGTTGTTTCAGGAGTAGAATTTCAATTCAGGATGATGAAAAAACTCCAGAGATAGATAGTGGTGATGGTTGCACCACACTGTGAATGTACTCAATGTCACTGAATTGTACACTTTAAAATGGTCAAAGTAGACCCTCGCTGATGTAGCTCAGTGGATTGAACATGGGCTGCGAACCAAAGGGTCACCAGTTCAATTCCCAGTCAGGGCACATGCCTTGGTTGTGGGGCAGGTCCCCAGTGGGGACCACGTGAGAAGCAACCACACACTGATGTTCCTCTCCCTCCCTCCCTTCCCCTCTCTCTAAAAATAAATAAAATAAAATCTTTAAAAAATGATCAAAGTAGGAAATTTTATGTTATGTATATTCTGTCACAGTTGAAAAAAATTCACTCAGATTTATTGAATTGGTACTGAAGAAGCTCCAGCCACAAGGTCAGCAAGGAAAGGCATCACTGTACAAATGAAAGGTGTTGCTGATGTGGTCCATTCCTTGTTCGTGGAAAGCAGTGAGGTGCCCATCGCGTGCCTCCAGACCCTGATTTGCTGTTGAGGGACAGAGTGAAAACTGTGGCTACAAACTGACTGTGGTGGCTCAGGGCGGAAGTGAAGAGTGAGTACAGGATGCTGCTTTCCCACACTGAATTGCTCCGGCTGGCAAAACAACAACAACAACAAAAACAGAACAAAAAAGGTTTACCATGTTTTAAAATAAGGAAAGAAACCTTTTTTAAATGATCATTTCTGTCAAATTGTGTGCTGTGTCTCAGTAATACACTTGAGATTTTGAATAGTACGGATCTTTGCCTTTGGGGCCAAGATATCAGGGTCTTTAAACAATCAAACATTGGAATTTCTTAAAACTGAACAATGGTTGAGAGTTGGCCATGACCACAGTGCCTGAGAGTTTGACTTTTTCCCAATACCAGATGATTTTCTTCATTCAACAGAAAAAAAAAGAACACTTAGGATATATCTTTTGTGTATTACAAATCACGTCCAAATGCTGCAACTGAACATGAAGAAATTATCTTACAAGCCAAATGCCATCAGAAAGAGAGGATGCTGTCCCCCAAGCTGAGACCTCCCACCTTCCAGCTCTCAGGGCACTAGGCTGGGACCTCCATCCTCTGGTGCACACTGGAAGTTGTCTTTAGAAGGAACTCTCTCCATAATTTCTGGGTCTGCGTTTGATCTGAGAAGCCAGAACTATCCATGGAAGCTTCACAACAACCTATAATTGTGGGTTAATATTTTCCGATTAGAAAACACAAAAGTGGGGGTAGGGAGAACCAAGAAGATATGAAAGCGGACTGCACAAGCAGCTATGATTTCAAACACTATTTCTCCTCTCACTTCTTAATTTGATTTTTACTTTTATATACAATATACAGGTTTATGGTTTAAAAGGTCAGAGTTCCATAAAGATCCTAACAAAAACAGCAATTTCATGTTTCTCATCTTCTCACCTTTAGTTCCTTATCTCCAAAGGCAAACACTCTCAGCTTTTTTACCTCTTTCTTCTTCTACCTCCTTATCTCTAATAATATACTTATACCACTATTTTTTTTTAATTTTTCCATTTTAGATATTATCCATTGACTTTCTGTTATGGAAAAGAAAAAAGGATAAGGCCCATATACAACAAACTCATTTCCTCTCACACTCATCTTCCCATTAGTTACATCACTAATTTTAGTTAGCTAACCAGACAATATGTAATTGTCTGACTACACATGCAATTATATAATAGTGTTGCTAAGCAAATTCCATTCACAGCTGAGTCATGCAGTGCATTTTGATCACATTTCCTTTCGCACAATGTTTTTGCTTCCTCTGGAGTTAATAAGGATTTTATTTCTTCATTTGCCCACTAATTTGTTCCCAAACCCTTCTTCAGAAGTTTGATTATTGCTTCAATTTATTCAAATGCATCAGGTTATCCACCAGTTTCAAATTTTCTTGGGGAAATCACTCTTGGAGCCCCTGTCTCCTGCCTCAATCTGGCCTAGATGTTCTCTAGGCCTGATGCACACCTCTTTTCTGGAGATTTTTTTCTTCTCCATCCTCTATTGGATTCCATTTGTCTTTTCCCTGTATCCCATAGCTTCCTCTTTACTGGTTACTTCCTTGTTTTGGTGGAGCACATCCTCTAGTAACCTTCTTAGAAGGGTAGATAGGAAGGAAATTTTCTGAGACTTTGCATATCTATAATTGTCTTCATTCTTAACACTTTAGGTGTAGAAGAAATTCTACACTGGAAATCATTTTTCTAAAAATTTTGAAGGCATTGTTCCACTGTTTTATAACCTCCGAGGCTGCAACTGAGACATCTGCTGATATTTTGATTCTCATTCCTTTGTCCATGACCTGTGGTTGTCACACCTTCAAAAAGAGTTAGGCTCCTGTCTTTGTGCAAATGCTCTGAAAGTCTGTGATGTTATGCCTTGATATGAGACTTCTCATTAATTTTCTTAAACACTTGTATGTGTTTATAACTGAATACTTACATCCTTCAGTTTGGCAAAAATTTTTTGTGTAATTTCTTTGGTAATTTTTTCTATCTCTTTCTAGATTTTCTATTAGGCACTGTAACTATTGGTCTAATTATCTAATTTTTATACTTTTTATCACCTCTTATCCATTTCTTTTTGTTCCACTTTCTGTGAGATTTCCTCAATTGTATCTTTAGCCCTCCTCTGAATATTTTACTTTTGCTACCATATTTTTATTTTCAAAAGTTCTGTTTCTTCTTCGAATATTCTTACTTATAACCTTCTGTTCTTATTTTATGTATTCAGTTTCTTCTCATCTCTTAACTCTAAAAATATTAACAACAGGGTTTTTTCCTAACTTCTTTTCTCCTCCCTGCATTGCCTCTTTTTCATTTCCTATTTGGTTTCTTTATCTTTGGTATTAGAAGCATCTTTCAAATTCCTGATGCTTGTTGCAGGCTGTCCATATTAACATCATAGTGCCTTGGGCTATTACCCTGACTGCCAGGCATGTAAGAACTTTCTGAGGGGAAGAAGCAGGTGTGGGGCAGGTTTATCTGCCTTTTAGGATGTCAGTGTTTCCTGTTTCAGTATGCAGTGCTCCCCCTCTGGTTTACCTCTTGAAGAGATGAAAAACCAATCCATTTCCGGAGCCAGTTCCTCATGGAATGGGTGGTGTAGGGGAGGATCTCAAAAGCCCAGCTGCTTCCTGTGAAGACCTTCAGACTATTTCAATCCCTTTTGCCATCCTCCCACAAGCCCCACTTTCAGAAGTACTTAGCATCTCTAAGTTCCAAGCGGCTCTGCAGTGTGGATTGGCTTGCTTCTGGGGACTCCCTGCTGCCAGCTAAGGCTTCTGCTTTCTCGGGGCTGCTCTGTCAGGGGCCACTCATCTGTCTTCACTCTCATTTCCAAAATGATGTTGTGTCCTCTACTATCTTTGTCCTAGTGCGTTTATGTGTTAAAACATCTTTTTACTGTCATTTAAGAAGAATTTCAGAAAAGACAGAAGTAAATACATACAGTATGTTCAAACTGCCACATTTAATCAGGAGTCTTCCCATTTCTAAGACCCGTGTTTATGTTTATAATTTATCACTTAAAAGTGGTAGTGTACCCAAAGTTGTGTGATTTATGCGTGCATTTGGAGCCCCTTGGTCAGTGGTTATAAAAGGGTAGTTTCCCCTCTGGCAGCATTAACATCAACTGGGAACTTGTTAAAAAGACTAATTCTGGGCCCCACCCCAGATTTACTGACTGAGAAGCTCTGGGGGGAAAGCCTAGAAATCCATGTTTGAACAAGCCCTCCAGGTGGTTCAGATGCTTGCTAGAGCCTGAGAACCACTACTGCAGGTGAGGCAGGGGTTCTGAGCATTTGAGAAACACCGCCCTCCTCTCAACCTGAGCTCCAGACCCGTCCCTTCAGATGGAAACCACCAAGTGCCCAGCAGGTTAAAACAGCAGTTTGAGATGTCATCCTCTAACAGGGTCCATCCTCTTGAGCAAACAGATGCTCTTTCTTCCATGACACCTAGCAGTTTCCTGCCTCATATGGCTCTTAGGGATTCCTGAGACTCAGCGTGGTGTGAGAAGAAAAGGCAATTGGAATAGAAAAGTCTGGGGTAGAGGAATGTCACAGGGCCTGGTCCGTCTTCCACGTCTTCAGTCATCAGCAGGTTGGAAGAGGAGCCTCCAGCTCAAACTCAGGACATCTCTGGGAACCTCAGACTTCCTGTGAAGTCTGGACGCAGCAGGATAATCCTTGTTCTGAACTTCAGGGTGGTTCTTCACCTGGCATTGCCCTTTGCCTACCCTCAGAGCAGCCAATGCTGCCAATTATCTCAACCACACACATCCCACTCTGCCCCGCCCACTCCTCAGAGTTCCTCAGTCTGAGTCACGTCTCCTCATCCTGCCTTCTTCCGGGTCCCCACCTTGGGGATGATCTTCATGCATTTTCCTTTGGAATAATCCCAGCAGCTCTCCCTCTAAGCTCCTTCCAGGGCACAGTTAATTCTCTTTCCCCACCCTCCCTCCCTCCCAGGTATATCTTCACTGTCATTTACACCTTTGAAGCCTTGATAAAGATACTGGCAAGAGGATTTTTTCTAAATGAGTTCACTTATCTGCGAGATCCTTGGAACTGGCTGGATTTCGGCGTCATTACGCTGGCGTGAGTATTTCTCCTTGCTGATTTGTGTGTGTGTGTGTGTGTGTGTGTGTGTGTGCATGGGGCCTATTGGCATGCCCATGCACATGCTCTTCGGGGCTTCCTTACCTCCGTCCAGCTTCCTCATCTGAAAGTGCATAGCTTTCCCAGTCACTTTACAGTGTTGGTCCTGCATCCTTAGGGAGAGGTCAGAGGCCTCAAATCTGAGCTGATAACTAGCATGTCAAAGTAGATCCAACAAGGTGCAGCCTTGCACCCAGCTGACATGAAGGTCTTTCCCTGAGTAACGGTGTCTGCAAAGATGGTTGGCCAAGCCCACATGCCTGAATATCCACCCAGACATGTAGCACAGGGGGCCTCTAGCCCACAATGCATCTTCTCAAAGGGGCCATTCGGAAAGATATTGGGACAATTCAATCTGCGTTAGTGTCAGTTTAGAAATGGAAGTGCCATTAGATTCTCTGTCTATTCTGGGTCCTTCCTAGGCTCATGTCACCCCAAATTGTCCTTCTCTATGCTGCATGCATTTCTGGGACCCTTTCCTTGCAGAGGTGCTGACTGACTTCTGGTCCTACAGATACATCGGCACAACAACATCTCTCCCAGGATTCTCTGGCCTGCGGACATTCAGAGTTCTTAGAGCTTTGAAAACAGTTTCTGTGATCCCAGGTGAGCTACTTTAGCCAGCACATTTATTATTCATAGACCATGTATTGGTGTTCACAGCCTAACGTGCCCCTTTGATTTTTCACAAGAGCCCTATAAGGTTGCAGGGCATGGACTCTTGCCCCCAGTTATGAGCAAAAGAAACCAATGCCCAGAGAGTAGAAAACACAGTCAAAAGTCCTCATCACTAGTAAGAGGCAACATGTGACCTGGAAACCTAATGACTTTGATTCCTCCACCGATGCCCTGTCCACAGTACCTCGTGGTCTCACCATTGATAACTGACAAGAAGAAGGTCATGTCCTCATTTTACGTTCTTATTGTGGAAGTCAGGCAAGCCTCCATCTAGTCAGACTTTCATTTATACCTTAAGCCAAAGGTATCCCAGGGCTCAGGTGAGTGTCTTCACCATTTCCATAGATCTGAAAGCTCGAGCCTCAGCTCCTTTAGACACATAGAGAGGAAAAGAATCAGGGAGCCCTTGGTTACAGAGAAATCAGAAACAAAAGTAGTTCACCAGAGCTCATCTCATTGGACCTCCATGATCTCTGATGTCACCAGTAGCCTAGAGGAGACTTCCTGGTCTTTCCCACCTTCCCCACATTCCACCCCACCCCACGCCATCCCCAGGCTTTGGTTAGGGGCTACCCACTTGCTATGGAGATCCCGCTCAGTTGTCACACAACTCCATCATATGCCAACTCCCTGCACAGGGACTAACACAGACAGTGTGGTCCTCAGGGGGTGATTTGTTGACCAAAAGGAAAAGGCAAAGATCAATCCCAGACTGTTTCCCCGGTCAGGGGCCTTCCTGCTATGCTGCCCTTGAAGCTGCTCTCCCAAAGACGGTGAATTCCTTTGTTGCAGCAGCAACTCATTCTTCCTTAAACAAGCAGGGGCCCCATCTTTGCTGCCGGCTGGGCTTAGCTCTGGCATAGCATCCTCTCAGATGCTCTCTGTCCCCAGTGTCTCTCGTGGTTTTACACTATTGCTGTGCTCATGTCTCTGTGCTTTTGTGTCTAGTCTCTCTTTTCTGTCTCATTCTACTTTCTTGCATCTGTGTGTGTGTGTGTCTCTCTCTCTCTCACACACACACACACACAGTGAGATTCATGTGCCCCCAGCCTCAAACTTCTCCCAGAACTGAGCTGAGTGCAGAAAGACAGATGCCAAAAGGACTGGAATGATTTAGTAGCCTCTTGATTAGCACAATGCCTGGAACACAGCAGGTACTCAACAATTCTTTTTTAAAATCGAATTGCTATTGTCAGGAACATATTAGCATTAAGATGATGAGCAATGCATTGCCTGGGTCTCAGTGACCTCATCTTTAAACGGGGCAAGCATCTTTCCTGGGTTCATGCAAGGAACTAGGCTTAGAACTACTCTAGAGTTTGTAAAATGCCTCACACCTGTATGTAGTGAGAGGGTAGGATGGCTAAAATGCAAGCATGCCAGGCTCACGTGTGTGCTGTGTGCAGTACCTCATCCATGTGGGAATATTGCTGCCATCTTCCCACAGGGCTGAAGGTCATCGTTGGGGCCCTGATCCACTCAGTGAAGAAGCTGGCTGATGTGACCATCCTCACTGTCTTCTGTCTGAGTGTCTTTGCCCTGGTGGGCCTGCAGCTCTTCAAGGGTAACCTCAAGAACAAATGTGTCAAGAATTGCACAGCTCTCAACGAGACAGCCAATTACTCTTCTTATAAAACACACGAGTGGAATTTCTGCCATAAGGATGAAGGTCTGGTTGGCAAGGGGTGTGGAGCCCCTGTGTACCCACATAGACTTATATTTTGATTCCTCTTTCCTGCTTTAATGCTTTTCCTGAGTTGCATTTTACTTTTGGACCTCCCATTTTTGTTATTAAATGTCCCCTTTACAAGGAAATGAGCTATAAATCCTGGGGCAAGTCATCTTGCCTGTGCTGGGAGAGGCTTGGAGCCAAAATCAGGGCTCAGCTTTTCTGTTCTCAGGAGGGGCTTTTTCTGTTCTGAGTGTCCTGTGTATGCCCACTGAGTCCACATAGCTGAGGTAACTCACCTCACTGGGGAAGATGACTTAAAAGGCGCTGCCTTCACCACCCAAGGCTTGAGTTCAGAACCATATGCAGAGCTTTTATTTCTGCCTTTCTTTTGCAGACTTCTACATTGATAAACCAGGCACTTCTGACCGCCTACTCTGTGGCAATGGATCTGATGCAGGGTGAGTGCCCAACCCATGACATAGCTCCAATGCCCAGCAGTCCTTTCTCCTTCTTGTCATCAACATTTTTTGGGCAGAGACTAGGCTGTTGGTCCTGAATAAAATGGAGAAATGCATAAGCTGTGGCTTCTGCCAGCCTAGGCCTTTGGGGAGGGAGTGTATGAGTTAGCTTCTGCTTTGTAACAAACAGCCCCAAGCTTTTGTGGCTTAAAACACCAGCCATTTATTTAGCTCAAGATTCTACACATCAGCATGTTGGGCTGAGATCAGTGTGGTGTTCTTCTGGCATTGCCTGTGTTCACTCATGCATCTCAGGGACAGATTAGCTGGAGGCTGGCTGATCTAGGATGGCCTTGTGCTCTCTCATTCCCCAGCAGGCTAGCCTGGGCTTGTTCCCATGGCAGAGGCAGGGTTCCAAGAAAAAAGAGTGAAAGTGTGCAAGGTCTCTTGAGGCTTAGAACTGGTACAAGGTAACTCTACTGCATTCTATTGACCAAAGCAAGTCCCAGGTCAGTCCAGATTCCAGGGGTGGAAAAACAGACCTCACCTTTTGATAGAAGGAGGTGCAACATCATATCACAAAGGGGTGAGGATACAGGGAGGAGAATAATTGTGTCCATTTTTGCAAGAAATCTACCCTAGGAAAGAGCTAATATTTGTTAAATATGTTTTGTGTCAAATGCTCCACATTCAATCATCACAGCTCCATCCCATGAGTTTCATTATCCTCACATAACAGAGTAAAAAGCACAGGCATCAGATTTTATAATTTCAAATCCTCACAGAATCCAGACACATGACAAATGAGAGGAGCAGGCTGGGTAGGGGCCATGGCAATGAGAGTGCACACCCCAACAAAAGGGGGCAACCACTGTCCAGCCTTTGGTTGCTACGTGGAAATGTTGGGTCCACTGCTTCCAACTCTTCCAACTTTTAAAAGAGAAATAGAAAACTTAGATTTTTATGTGAAATCTCCCAACTATTAACATTGGCTACCAATTCCATAAAATGTCTATATGTTGTGAACCGAGCAAAATATTTCTGCAAGCCAAATGCAGCATGCAAGCTGTCACTTTGTGAGCTCTGAGACATATACATCAAGATGCTCCCCTGTGGAGAGCCATTGCTGTGCTGGAGGCTCTGAGGGCGGGGGCAGCACAGAGAGGTGATAATGCGAGGCTGGGGAGGAGGTCAGGGAGGGTTTCTTGGAGGTGGTAGTTGAGATGAGAGTTGAGGGGCAGGCAGTATGCCTCCAAGCTGGGTAATCAAGGGATGGTTTGGATGGAGGCCACTCCAGGTGGCAGAACAGACAAGCAAGGAGGTAGGGGGGCCCTCAGGGATGCCTGCTGCTTTTACCACTGGAGCAGATGTGAGCAGAGAGAGTTCAGGCAACAGATCAGAAAGGCTTACCACTCCCACGTCCATGGCTGGGGGCCTGGTAGACCAGAGCCCGCACAACCCCACTCCCTGAGTAGCTGACAGCCCCAAATGGAACTGGTAGAGCTCTGCTTTAACCAGCTCACTAGAGAAATAATCTCAGATAGAGCTAAGGGGTGGGACAAACAGGAGAACTTGATCAACATAGGCTTCTTGGCTTCTTTTCTTCACAAATTAAATTGGCATTTGGTTCTTTGACTCAGGGAGAAGATTTTTCCAATGTCAGCTTTCATTTGTCCTTGACTTAAATTTAGACCAAAGGCCCATCATGACCATTTCCCATCTGAATAATGGGACTTCTCATGGCAGTGGCTCCACAGTAGCCAAGCCCAACTGGTGGTAAATTTATGGGGTCTATCCATGAGCACCCTGTCAAGCTCCAAGAGAGGCCAGACCTCCTGCTAGGCAGGTCCTGGCCAGGTATTGAAGAAGTGGATAGGGCTGGGATGGTGAGTAGAGGCCATCTCAGGACAATGGGCAGAGTAAGTCCTGAATGGCATGCTGTGACCACAAAACCTTGAGGCTATGCTGGGCTTCTGAGAAGCAGAGCCCTGAGCAAAGGCCCACACTGACCAGTGCTACTGTGGGAGGAAAGCCTGGGGTGTTGAGGTGGAGAACACATACTAGGAAATACTTGATGATTTTCAGCATTCCGTCACATGCATTGTCTCAGTCCATCCTACTGGTAGCTTCAGATTAAAAGCAGCAGGAATTTAAATTTGCATTTTATATATCACAGTTACTATGCTGAAGGCAGCATGCAAAAGGCCTTGCACCATGGTTTCATGTAATTCTCAGAGCAGTTAGCTGTTGATGTGTAGCAGCCACACAGTGTTCTATGGCAGACCTAGAGATAAGGCTGCCTTCAGTGTTCACTAGCAAACCTACAGGTGATGGGTTGACTTGCTCCTTGGGACAGCAAACCAAAATTTGGTCTTGGTTTAAATGTGGGTCTACAATGTCTGGAAAGCAAGGTGGAAGATAGAATTGGGATTGATTATTATCAAGATGCTGGGACTCTAATCAATGGTATGGATTCTAGGAGTGAGGGTTCACACTGATATCTGAAACAAGGAGAGCCCCAGAGGCTGGTGTTAGTGGGGAAATCCTAGAAGAGTAGAATCCAGAATACAAACACAGCATCACTCCATCCTTGACCAGGTCATCCCACTGAGGTGGATGAGAGCACTCCACATACCCTGGGCTCAGAGGTACATTTCTCAACATCAGTTTACCCACTTATTGAGAGAGAGGAATCCAGCACTCCCACCCCAGTGCTCACCAAGCAATCATCTTTGATTTGACCTTCCTTTACTGGTCAGTTTTCATAGGCTTCTGGACAGTTATATTTCTCCTTTTAAATAAATACATTGAATCTGTATGGGTTTAGGAACTGACTTCTCTCTGAATCTCAACTTCCACATCTGTAAAAAGGATGTGGAGATGGTTAAATTAGAGCATTTGCAAAGCATTTAGGTGAGAGAGGGGAACGCAGTAAGTGCTCAGTCAGTGGGAAATGTTTTCATTGTTACCTATGCTTGGTCACTGAACTTGGCTAATGTGAGTCCTCCTTCAATAGGCAATTCTGCAGGTGATCCAGCAGGCTCAGGTTTTAAGTCTGTGCTATTTGTAGTGACTCTCCCTCCCCTGGTGTGAACTTGCAAAAAGTTTGTAGCCTTGTGGGGTCATGTCTGAGCTGAGTTTCCCCAGGCCACTCCCTTCTGTGTGAAACTCTGAAGTGACTATTATCATCCCCATTTTATGGGCAAGAGAAACTGAGACCTAAAGAAACTAAGTGTCCAAGGTCATCCAGCTCCTAAGAGGAAGTCCAGGCCTTGAACTCCAATCTTTCCACAGCCCTGGGCTGACTTGTCCCCAAGTCAGCTGTGTAATTGACAACCTTCTTTCTTCTTGCTGCAGCCACTGCCCTGAAGGTTATTTCTGCATGAAGACATCTGACAACCCTGATTTTAACTACACCAGCTTTGATTCCTTCGCTTGGGCTTTCCTCTCACTGTTCCGCCTCATGACACAGGATTCCTGGGAACGCCTCTACCAGCAGGTATTGATCTGCATGTCCCCATAGAGACTTGGCTGAAGGCTAAGGGGTGGGCTTCAACATCGCTACATTTTTCCTGGAGGAGCCTGACAATGTCAGGGGCCCGTCTACTCTGAGTACATGTCTCTTTCCTTTCTCTTGAATCTGCAGACCCTGAGGGCTTCTGGGAAAATCTATATGATCTTTTTTGTGCTTGTCATCTTCCTGGGATCTTTTTACCTGGTCAACTTGATTTTGGCTGTGGTCACCATGGCCTATGAGGAGCAGAACCAGGCAACCATTGATGAAATTGAAGCCAAGGAGAGGAAGTTTCAGGAGGCCCTCGAGATGCTGCGGAAGGAGGAGGAGGTCTGTGAGGAGTGAAAGCTTTGTGAAGCCTGTTGCAGGCTGTACATTCTTGGGGAGAGGTCTGGACAAGTCACTTAGATTAAGGCTGTCATTCTCTGGAAGTTTAGGAAGGTTTATCTTACCTCAGGGATCATCTTAAGTCAGGTTTTCTCAACAGCAACAACAACAACAACAAAAAATAAGAACCCAAGTGAAGATGTTAGGCAAGTGATTTACTGAGATGTGCTCCCAGAAGAAGGAGAGTGAAGAAAGCAGAATGGGGGAGGGGAAGAATTAAATGAGAATGTGGCCTCAGCCAGAGACAACATTCAGCATGATCCCTTGGGAGCTCTGGATGTGACTAGTACTACAGAGTCAGCCCATCTAACTTGAGGCAAGAGGGCTGGCCTTTTGCACCCCCATACTTGCCCCAGCCAAATGTACAGTCAAAGGAAACTTTGCAGAATGCCTCAGCTATGAGCCATTAGCAGCTAACACTCAGGCAGCTGGGGATGAGTGTACTGGCCTGGTAAAAGGGATCTGGGCAGGTCATCAACAGGTTCTCCTCCACTGTGTGAATGAGGGAGGTGACCTAGAAGTAGCTCTTCCCGCCATGTCTCAATCCCATTTCCACCCAGGTCCTAATCTTGGCCTCCTCTGTTCCAGATGTCCTCACCTCTGGGACACCCTGTGTCTGGGGGACACATTTATGCTAAGTTCAACCAGATACTGTTGGCTGCAGCTGCTCTTCTCTCTCCTCAGGTGCTGGCAACGATGGGGATTGACACAGCCTCTCTCCACTCCCACATTGGGTCACCTTTAGCCTCCAAAAGTGTCCATGAAAAAAGGCACAGAATGAAGTCAAGAGTATCAGAGGGCTCTGCAGATGACAACAAATCACTCCAATCTGAGCCTTACAACCAACGCAGGATGGTAAGGGGCTCAGGTTTATGCTGTAAAGATCACCCACCTTTGCAGCTGTTGTGGATAGTAGATTAAAGTGGGAAGTGGTTTGCAACTGGGAGGTAGCTGGAGGCACAGATATTAGGAGGTTGTGTTAGTAATTCAGACTGCCCACAAATTGTGACCTATACTAGGACAAGGTCATTGTGGATGGGTAAAGGAGGTAGATTATAAAGACTTTTATGGGTAGGCATGGAATCAACAAGACTGGGACTGTGGAATGTGGTAAAAAGGAATCCAAAATGACTCCCAGGTTTCCAGACTGAGCAATTAGATGGGTGGTGATTCTAAGAGAGGAGCACTGCAGGAAGAAGCCAGGTGTGCAGGAAAGGCAGTGAACACATATTTGGCATGATTTTGAGGTGTCTGTGGACCTGTGGACATCAAGGGTTAGCTTCCTTCTGACACACTGATCTGTGATTCTGGATCCGGGAGGGCAGTTCTTGTCCATGGTTCTGAAATCATTTGCCTACTTCTTTCTGACCTCATGCCTCAGCCCCTGCAGCTCAAATTCCCACCTATTGTTAGCACAGAAGATCCGAGCCCCCATCTCTGTGATACAGTCCAGCCTAGGAATTACCTTAGAGCCTCACTTCAGATTCTGCAGCAATTCTGCCTCCCCCATAACCTCTACTTCCCAATCTAAGATTCACTGTACTCACCAAGTTTCCTCCCACCACCTCCTCCCTTCAAAGTCCTGTGTACCCCACATATTGCCTCTTCCACAAGCCTAAGAGATAATAAGCCCTTTGTAGAACAATAGTTCCCACTCTCATAGTATGGGAAAGAGGATTAAAATGGCTATTTTTCAGGCCTTCTGACCCCCACTTCCTTCTCTATCTCTTTTCCTGTGCTCTTCTGAAGGATATTCTACTTTTTGGAATACTGTCTCTCCAACCCTCAAACCTATGTGTGCATATAAGTACACAGACATGCTCACGTGCACACTGGCCTCAGAGACACCCACACTTCAGCATCTATCAGAGTTTGTGCCCTTCTTTTTCTTGCTCTGCCTCTTGAGCAACACCCAGCATGCACAGGGCACAGTTCAGAAGATGTTTCAAAGGGGATTTGACTAGGGCTTTGACAATCACAGAACAGGATGAATCACAGCTTCCATGGCAATGTCAATGACACTCTGAATTGGGCTTTAATTTCCTCCATTCACTCAGCCCCACATAAATCAGCACCTGGATGTCCAATAACTGTTCGGTGTATGTGGTTGTCTCTCCAGCTAGGCTCACCTTCAAAGGGAAAAAGAGAGGAACTCTATGTTGTTAATTCAACAATACTAGATGTTTGATGTAAAGAGATGACTAAAACATGGTCCCTTTCTCAAGGACTTCCCATTTGGATGGAGGAGGCAGAGAGAAAAACAGCCATGTGTTCTACACTACATTAGGGACACAGGCGTGGTGTTTGGGAAATAGAAGAGGAAACATGACTCTTAGGGGTGTGGGAGTGTATCCAGAAAAGCATCACTGGAGGAGGGAATAATGGAAGTGAATAGTTAATAGTGAGTAGGGGGTCCTCCAGTTATTGAGGACTGGGAGGGCTTGGGAGGCATATTTTCCAGGCACAAAGAAGATCGTGTTATGAGCAAAGACAGAAAGGTGCCATTTGGATAGTTTTTAAATGCTAATTGATTAATTGCAGTCTGTTCAAGAAGGCATCCCTTTCCTCTTTTCCCAGGTATATTCTTGTGGTAAATAGACCACAGGCAGTTTTTACATAAAGCCATTTTCTTATCATCAGAAATGAGAGAATGGGTGGGAGTAGTTAGGAGAGACACAGCCAGGGTTTCGGGCAATCCACAGGACATGAGTTAGCCCTCTTGAGTGATGCATTTTGAGGCAAGTCTAATACTTATGTTCAGAAATCATTGCCTACAATAGGTTAACTCTGAAGTATTTAATTGGTGGCTAAGGGGGCACTGCCTGTCTCATATGGGACCAAAATTTTTCTCCTAATTTCTTCCCTGATTTGCCTATTGCCCAGTACAAATAACTCACTTGTCCAACCTTTAATAAAGGTTTACTGACTCTGTACCTTTGCTTCAAAGGTAAGAAGGATTTGTGGGATTTTATGAGTTCCATAGTCCTTGGACATCTCTACTAGGCAAAAGAGTACTCTGTTTATAGTTTCAGGATGGCCATGACGGTTGCAGAACAGCATTGGGCTCAAAATATCCAAAAAGGAAACTTCAGTTTGGTTGGCTAAGGGGATAAGTAAGAACTCAAACTGACAAGAGGTGTCCCAACTTCAGTAGTTTAGTGAATAAAAGGAATTGTCAGTGTAAAAATAATCCAAACCTGTAGATAATTTTTCTGAGTTTATCTGAGCCAAATTGATGACAGTTGCTAGAAATGAAAATCTCAATGGATTGAGAAAATGCTCCTGAAAAATGGCAGTTTTACCACTTATTTTATACATCAGAATCAAAGTGGGAGATGTAAGGGGGTTACCTGGGTGAGGGATTAGAGAGGCAGGAGAAAGGAAAGCAGGGAAATCGCTGAGATTGGATAAAAAGTAAAATTTACATTGGTGGATATAGCATAGTAACATAGTAAATTAGTAACATAGTAAATTAACATAGTAAATGTTAATAACAATTAACATTTACAGCACATAGAGATGATAAGTGGAAGAACAAGATACCAATGAGGGGTTTCAGGGTCTTGTGTTCTGGTGGGAGATTGTGCCCTGAGGGGTTTGGGAAAAGGGGATTACTGGAACATGAACATTCCTAGATGCAAAAAGACAATGGGCAAGCTCAGTTAAAGTACAGATTAACTTTTGTCAAGGAACCTAGGACATGACTACCTGCCGTCACTCACCTTTAGTTGGGAAGTTTGAACTTCAGACCCTCTTATGTGTTTGTAAGGCCCGCCATGCAGGCCTCCCCTGAGCTTGTCAGGTTTAGTATGTGGCCCCTTTTTTGTCCACAGAATTAACGGAGGGGGAAATTTTCAGCAGTATGATCAGAGTTCGGTAGGCAGTCAATGTTTAGGTTTTAGAAATACTTTATATGACCTATTCCTGGGTGGGAGTGCCAGCCATAATTGATAACTCGTTAGGGTCAGCCTCCCACAGTGGTCGTCGGCACTAGCTGACCCAGCCAACTGACTCCAGGGGCTCTGGGCCTATGAATTCTCTCCTTTTCTCTGGCAACGGTAAGCCACACAGTTTTCTCAGAGGAGGATTTTGATGGGAAATGTTTATTGATTTGGAGGAATATCATTATTCTTCCAGGAAATTAGGCTGTAACTCTCCCTTCAATCTCCCCATTGTTGACGGTTCAAAGTTTGCCTCAAGGGATCCTGGAAGCTCATTACATTACTGAGCCCTTGTCTGCTCCTTTGCAGCACAAACTCTCACACCCAAGCAGGCTGAATCTAATGAATTGTAGAACCTAATTTTCAGGCAATAAAGTGCACTCAGTCATTCAACAACCATTTACCAAGCATGTTCCAGAACTGATGTGCATAATAGAGTCTCCTTAGGTCACAACTTTGCTGGGTGGAGCAGCCCAGTGGCCAAAGGATGGCAAATAGCTGACACGTCCCATTGAACCACAAGTTTGTCCTTTAACGTGTCCTTGGCCGTGAGGACCTATTTGCTGATCTTAACCACCCTGTAGTTTCTCATTCCTCTTGGCTTTTCCCCAGGTTGTGTCAAGAATATTTTTTCCCCAATTCTCTCTCTATTCTCCCCCTATTCTCTTGGTTTACTGGGAAACCCCTTAGATCTGTGTCCTTCATTTGCTGATAGGAGGTCATGAGAATAAGAGCAGGGAAATGGGAGTGAGTGGAGGGAAGTGCTGAGCTCCAGATTTTCCTGCAGGATGAGCTCCTAGCCTCCCTCTTTCCTGTCCTCTGGGGCAATGCCCAGTCTTTCCTAGGTCTCACCTCTGGGCGACGCCGGGCCAGCCACGGCAGTGTGTTTCATTTCCGGGCCCCTCCCCAGGAGGGTTCATTCCCTGATGGGGTCACCGATGATGCGGTCTTTCTCGGAGACCGTGATAGCCGTCGAGACTCCCTGCTGCTGGGTGGGAGTACCCGCCAGCCAGGCCCTCCCTCTAGGAGCCCAGTGCCTCAACCTGCCCACCCTGGACCAAGGCATGGAGAAGATGGGTACCTCACACCGCCCACTGGTGAGCATGGGCCTGGAGTCACAGAAGTCTTGGTGAGTTTGTGAATGTTCTAGACTCTTTGGGGATGCCCTCCAGCTAGAGGCCTTGGGCCAAGAAGTCCAGAGTGTCACATGTGGATGGACCCTTTGGATATCATGCTGCCCAACACCTCCATCTACCCGCATTTTACCAACAGGGCAAGTGAGACCCAGAGAAAGACTGGGTTTACCTGGGTCCAACAGGTTTTCTGGTTTACTCTGTACACTGATACAGATTCTTTTCCAGTCGATTCCACAGTTTCTTCAGTGTTTCTCTGTCCCCACTCACTACCACTGCTTTAGGGATAGATCTGCTTGCTCTCTGGATAAGTATGAGAAAAATGGAAGGTTCTCTCCCTACCTGTGGCTCTGTGCAAGCTACTCTGGGCTTGGCAAATGGGACCCAGAGAAATCCTGAGAGGTGCCATGGACTGAACTCAAGCTACTCTGGGCTTGGCAAATGGGACCCAGAGAAATCCTGGGAGGTGCCATGGACTGAACTCAACATATCCCTTGCTTTCTTCAGAGAAGCAATAACTTGCTAGATGCACAGTGTAAGCAGAAGTGACTAACTGGCCAGCACTCTTAATAGAATAATCACAGAATGTAATGCCAAACCAGGGACTCCTCATTGGATTGGGAGCCATGGCATGATGTGAGCTCTCTGTCCAGTTGTGGTAATGATGCTATGAGTGTATTTCAGTTGCCCTCTCTGGCTAGCCACAGACACAGAGCAGTTTGCAAACAGACTTGGGAACAGACCATGTATTACAGGGCTCCCCTGATTAGGATGAGTCTTGCAGGATTAGCTCAGCTCCATCTCCGATGGGATGCCAGCAAGAGACAGATGAACCACTCCAACAGGCAACTGGAAAGAGTTGAGTGGAGTATTTACAGAGAGTGGGTGGAGCTCTGGGGGCTAAGAAAGGACAATGAAGCCCTTAGAGACCAGCACGGTGGGAAGCTGTGTGTGCCTAGGCTGGAGAGGTGAGGGAAAGGACCAGAACCAGGACGTGGCAAGAACAGCCACTGTGTGTTCGAGGTGGCCTGATAGAACTTGTAATTTCAGGTGTAGAACTGCAGTCAGCACCCAGCCACAGGCCAGCAGAGGAGAAACAGGGGGTACCCTCCCAGCCTCTAATCTTCTATCTGCACTTCCCATTGACCAAACCCAACCAGGGCAGAGGGTGAGGGTGATGCAGTTTGTACAAGTCACTCTTCCTGGGTACAGAGCTGGGCAAAGAAGGGAGAGTAGGTCTCCAAGGACCAACAGAGTCCTAAAGTCAAAGCTAGTCTACAGGGCCTCCTTGGAGGTGATTTAATATTCTAGAAAATGCCTTATTCAAGAAACCTTATTATTGATCCCTACATTACCACTTCCCTAGATATCGCAACATCAGTGCACTTTCATTAAATTATTTGGCCTGTGCAAGATTAAGTCTTTAAGCCCTTCTGTGTCACACAAACCTGGGTTTCATTTCCTTAAACTCTTCAAGCCTCTGTGTCTCCCCTTGTAAAAAGTCTTCTAAATAGCGAAAAGGTTAAATGGAAGAATAAAGTGCCTACATTTTTTAAAAGATTTTATTTATTTATTTTTAGACAGAGGAGGAGGGGGAAGAGAGGGAGAGAAATGTCACTGTGTGGTTGCCTCTCACGTGGCCCCCACCAGGGACCTGGCCCACAACCCGGGCTTGTGTTCTTACTGGGATTCGAACCAGCGACCCTTTGGTTCACAAGCCGGTGCTCAGTCCACTGAGCCACACCAGTCAGGGCTAAAGTGCCCACAATTATAGATATGTGTCTGACAAATAACAACTAATATCTTTGGTTGAGTCCTCATGGTTAAAAACTTTCTAAACATGCTTCATATTTATTAAGCACCTGCTGCATACCTGTGAGCTTCACCTATGGTAGAGGCTCGATAAATCATTGTTGAATTTGGATTCTGAATGTTTTGTATGGGGCTGAACCAGCTGCTGTGGGCCTCAGATTCCCCATGTCGAGTGTGTGTGTGTGTGTGTGTGTGTGTGTGTGTGTGTGGCTAGAGTTAGGGGCCTGGTCCAAAACCCAGATAGAACTTCGGATTGAAGGCCCAAAGAGGGAAGCATCGAAAGGATGGTGTCAGTCAGTCAAGACACACAAATGTCCCCTGAGAAAGAAAGAGATGGTGTGGAATTAGAACCCGGGTTGTATGTTGGGGATCGAAGTGGGCCAGTGAGAAAGGGGGTCCAGAAAGTCTAACGAGGAGTAGGAAGTATGCATAAATGTCCTATGTGTAGGCCAGAGGATGTCTCATAATGACTGCCTGGCCCGCTGCTCCTTCTCCCTTTGGCAGAAACCTCAGAGACCCTTGAGGTAGCCTGCCCCCACCCTGGTGCCCAGGTCCCTGTCCCAGGGCAAGAGTTTGCAGAGCCTCAGGGGAGCCCCAGATACTCTATTAGCTGCAGACCTGGGCTCTGATTGTATGCCAGCTCTTTGTCCTGGTCTTCATGCTTGAGCTCTTACCCCAAGTTCAACAGCAGCCCGCACTCCACCAAGCATGGCTACTGAGGATCACAGCTTCACTGAGCAACTGGCAACTGCATGAGACTGGCCAATGAGAGGCTGAGCAACCACTCTGCCACTGAAAACTTCAGGTTGAAGGAGTGTCCTGACTCTGTTTGTGTCCCTGCAGGCATTGGAAGCAGGACAAAAGAAGACTTTCTTATCAGCAGAATACTTGAATGAACCTTTCCGAGCCCAAAGGGCAATGAGTGTGGTCAGTATCATGACTTCCGTCCTGGAGGGTAAGTGCTACTTAGTGGAAGGTCACTGTCCTGAGTCCCCATGTAAGCAGCAGAGGGGATGCCCCAAACCCATGTTAAAAAGCATCCATCTCTGTGTCCTGATATCCTGCCCTTATTTTGTGCCTTTGGCCCCAACACCCTTAATTGATGTGGGGTTTTTTTTTTATGTGGATAATCTTTCAAAACCAATAAACTCCAAAGGCTGAAATGCCCAAATCCCTCTCTTGTTCACATGTACCCACAAAACTAGGTTTTAAAAAGGTCTCTGGCAGGCACCAGAGAACATCAAGCTACCACTCAGGTATGCAAGAAATTTAAGTCATTAATTTTCACACATGGCAAAATTATCCTAATGTTTTCCTGGCTAGAATTTTTATGGTTCTAACTTAATTTCTGTCTCAAGCCCAATCATGCTGATCTTGGGAAAAACCATTTAAATAAATTAGCCAATTTAACCAAATTCTTGTCGATTCAGGGTTTCATCATTTGAGTGGGAATCTACTCAGTTTCCACAGGGATGCATCTAAGTTCCAGTTGCTTACACCAAGCCAAGGGACTGGCTCTGGACAAGGCCACCTGACACTCAGGTTCCCAAACATCAGGGCTGCAGCCTCCTTCCCCTGAGGACGAGGCCTGTCTTCTGAGCCAGCCTTTGTTTTGCCTCAGGCTATGGAAAGTATGGCCTTCATCCTATCCAGTTATCCATCCCCCCTAGACTCATTTAAAATGCCCTGCACTGGAGAAGGGAGCCTGGATGTAGGTGTGCTCCCGAGAAGATGTCTGGTGTGCTCTCCTCCCAGCCCTGGGCTTTATCCTTACTCCAGGGGAATTAACAGTAGACAATATGAACCAAAAAATGTGCGAGGGATTTGCAAACAGAACCAACATGTGCCTTACCTTTTCGGTGAAGCCAGAGGTGGCAGGCTTCAGAGAGGGACCCCCATGCCTGGCATGGGAAAGAAATTGTGGTATAGAATGAGCCAGTAAAATACCTGAGTAGGGAAGGCCTGGGGCAGACTTGGAGGGTGCTCTGTGGCCCCAGGAGGACAGTGTCAGGATGATGACCTCACCCTCACTGGAAGCAATGGAAGGAAATGAGTGAGAGCCACATAAGAAACCTGGAGATGCAAAGAGGGAACAGCCATCTCCATGGCCCTCCTGTCGGAAACCAGGTTGGGAGCCATGGCAACTCAAGCAAAATGCACTTGGCAATGACTAAGGACCAGCTCAGCCCTCCACCTGGAGCGCCCCCAGAACTCAGATACAGCCTCAGACAATGAAGTAGTAGCAGACATTGAAATGACTGAAACAAACTCCCCAGGATGGCTCGTTGAAGTGTAAACTGAATGCAATTATTGGGGGTGGGGAGGGGAGAAAACCCTAAGTTGCATTTCTTGCATACCTGAGCTTGTCTTCAGAGAAATAGGTACACATTCCAGTAATAACAATGTATACAGACTCATATGTTATTTTCCCTCTTTGGTAATTACTTAATAATTACTTCTCATTGTAATAGTGTCTGCACACCATTTTTTTGTGGCTTCAAAGAATTTCACCCTGCTGCTATGCCCATGATTTTTTTGTTAGCCAGGTAGGTTCCTGGGAATTTTTTTTTTTTGCTATTAGTCATCAAGCAGCAAACATTAAATACAAACAGCTTGCTTTTTCATTTATTCCCCAGAAATGTCAAGCTGCCTCCTTCCCTCCTTTTTAATGTATTCACTCATCAACAAAAGTTTGTTGAGCACCTGCTATGTGCCTGGCATTGTTCCAGCTGCTGAGAATTCAGTGAACAAGACAGAAGCCTGCCCTGGAGAATCTGCATCTTAGGGGCTGGGGAACACAGATAATAAGCACAAATAGATATTCAGGGAGTGATAAGAAGTAACAGAAAAAAAAATTAAGTAAGGAGGAAGATGGAGAGTGAGGGCTAACAGAAGGGGCTGTTTTAGATGGGAGGGTTGGAGAAGGATCTTTTCCCGAAGGAGACCAGAAAAGAGGACCAGAAATCTAAATGGAGTAAGGGAATCAGGCTTGTGAGGACCTGAGGGAGTTACAGACAGATGAACAGCAAATGCAATGCATTTTGCAGCAATGAGATGAGAATGAACAAAACATGTGTCCCAAACCCATCCCAGTTTAGGTAAGAACGAAGGCAATTTCAGCTGGATGAGAGCAGTAGAGATCACAGGTCCTGGAGGCTGGCCGTCAGCATTTGCACCCGGGCTCTGCCACTGACAGTGATCTGTGCCATCTCGGGGCTCCAGTAATTGCCCTGTGCCTCAGTCTTCTCCACTGTAAAGCATGAAAATATACAGTGGGTTATAAATTCCACAGGAGCAGAGAGGTATGTGTTTGACTCACAGCTGGAATGCCAGTACCTAGAAGAGAAGTGCACGGCACATAGTAGGTACTCAACAAACAGTTGTTAAATGAATGGTAAATGAGTGTGATGTACAAATGTGATAAGAGGGTGGGGGGTGATGCTAATTTATAATGACCAGAACCAATGAACAGGCATTGTCAGATATCCTGAGACAGGACTGATTTCCCCCCAAGGAAGATGCTGTAAGAGTACATGGGGAAAGGCACGAGAAACAATGACATTTTCGTGAGAATTATGGCTAAAGGTGACCTTAGATGAGGTCAAAGAGGTCAAAGGTTTTTGAGCATAGGGCAGATAAGCTGTGATCTGCTCTGGTTGAACATTATATCCTCTATACCCATGGCATCCACGGAGGACACTTGATGCTGTCAGAATTGTGATAGGATTTACAAAGGCCACCACGTTGGGGTGATTGTGCTTGGGAAGGTTTGGCCCAAGCCAATAAGCACTTGGCAGTTCCCTGCAGTCGGGGCACATGGACCATCTATGCTGGGTGTGCAAACTAAGACTTGACCATTGTGCAAGCCAGAGACCAGAAGCAGGAGTACAGCCCAGTCTCTGCCCTCGTGCTGAGTGGGAGAGAAGGACACGGAACAAGGTACCACTGGGGTGCTGAGTGTCTTGAAGGAAAAGTGCAGGGTGCTAAGTGAGATATGGCGAGGTTAGCCGGTGGTTAGGGATGTATTCCAGACACAAATAAGAGCAAAATCCCTGAAGTGGAAGAGAGCCTGACGCTTAAAGAAATGAAAAAGCCCGCTGGAGTCAGAGCATAGAGAGCCAGGAAGGGAGGGGGTTGAAATAAGGCTAGAAGGATGGACTGAGGCCAGACCCACAGAACTTCCTAGACCATATTAATGATTTTGGACTTCATCCTAAGAGCAGCGAGGTGCCACTAAAAGATTGGAGGGAGAGGAGCTACATTTGCATTTTATAAAGGTTACTCTGGATACATGTAGAGAATGGAATTAAGAGGGGAAAGGTGTTGGCAGGGGAACCAGTTAGGAGGTAACCAGCAGAAAGGTGGCAGTGCCTGGACTCCAGCGTGGTGGCGGTGGGGAAGACGGGAAATGCACGGATCTGAGTGCTCTCTTGGGGCAGAAGATTCGAGACTTGGCATTTCACATGGTTCTGGCATAAGCAACTGAAAGGATGCTGGTGCAGTGACATACAGGGAACACTGTCGGGGAGCCAGGGGAGTCACTGGGGAAAGACTCTGAGCTGAGTCTGGGACATCCTGGGTTTCAGGAGTCCCTGAGACATCTAGGTAGAGGTGCCCAGTAGGAAGTTGGTTTTATAATAAATGGGTCTAGAGCTCAGAAGTTAAGAGTGCCCTAGAGATAGAGCATTGGAAGCAGTTTGAATATAGATGGTGACTTTGAAATGGTGCAAGTGGGTAGATGACATTGAGGGAATCAAATAAAATGAGCAGTTCCGGGACAGGGTTCTCAAAAACAACATCTAATGATTGAACAGAAGAAACAGAGTGAACAGAGGAGGGTAAGAAGAAATGCCCAGAAATAGAAGACTGAGAATACTCCACAGAACCAAGGGTCTAAATTCCTTCAAGAAGTACAGAAAGGTCAAAAGAGGCAATGCTATAGAAACATCAAGTAAGATCGAGTCTAAAGAAAGTCCAGGGCTCTAGTCACGTGGATGTGTTTGGTGATTGAGCAAGCAGGGGTTGGTGGAGTGGGAGATTACACAGAGCTGCACTGGAGGGGATTGAAGAATAAACGAGAGGTAAGAAGGTGGAGATATTATATATAGACAACTTTTCCAAGAGGCTTTTCTGTGAAGAGGAAGAGATAGTAAAATGATATTATGGTGTAAGTAAAGCTAAAGGAAGGGTTTTTTTTTTTGGTTTTTGTATGTGGCTTTTTAAAAAGATTTTTATTTATTTATTTATTTTTAGAGAGGGAAGGGAGAAAGAAAGAGAGAGAGAAACACTAAGGTGCGGTTGCTGGGGGCCGTGGCCTGCAACCCAGGCATATGCCCTTACTGGGAATCGAACCTGCGACACTTTGGTTCACAGCCCGCACACAATCCACTGAGCTATGCCAGCCAGGGCTGTATGTGGCTTTTTTAAAAGGACATTTCCATGCTAATGGGGAGGCTCTGTGAGACTGGGAGAGATGGAACATAAATAAAAGAGGGAATGTTCTGTAGATTCTTCACATTGTCAGCACGAGAGAATGCACAAAGGGAGACACTGGCTGTTAAGAGGAGCAGGGGACCCCTCTTTAATTGTAACCTAAGGAAAGGGTTCCTATTCTTTCTGGAGTAGTTTTTTGCAGAAGGCTTTTTGGGGGAGGAACTGTAATTGTGCTGTAAGCTAGTAAGTGCACGATTCTTTTAGCCTCTGTATCTCCCCAGACAATCAACATCAGCAAAGTGAAGGCTGTTTACAAGGCTGAGTCTCTGCCTGTCCTGCCTCACAGATAGGTTGCTTCCTGCCACAATGGAGTCTCTGCAAGATTCCTCACTCAGCACTACTTCCTGTGCTTCTTCTCAGCTCCAGAGGCGTGGCTAGTAGGCAATGGAGGTGGGAGGAGAGAGGAGGAAATCAGCATAGCAATCTGCAATGCTGAAAGAGTGGACTGAAATAGAGAAGCATGGCAGGATATCTGGGCAGCAACCAGCTGGGGCTCATGAATCCCTAGTGCGGCCAGTCAGCATAGTTGTGTACTTTTTCCAACCAAGTTCAGCTGGTTGGGTGCAGGTGCAGAGAAGTCTACACATTGGGTTTATTCCGGGTTGGGGTTCTGCCAGGCCAGTACAATGGAGGGGGAGAGGGGCAAGGGAACTGAGGGTGTCTGCAAAGGGACAGATGGAGGGATGGTCATGAACTCTAAGTTGAGAAGTAAAGATATGTCATGGGTGATTAGCAGTTAAAAAGTGTCGGATCCATGTTTTGGACCACTGAGTGCGGACAGAGACTGGATTGGAGTTGCTGGACTGAAGGGAATTCAGAAAGCAGGAAATAATCATCAGAGAAAGGGAGGGCTGATGTGGAGAGTGGAGATGGTGGTTATTAGTAATGACAAGACCTAGGGGGTGGCCACGGGACAGGGGTCTGAGGTGACACCTGGCTGACAGCTGTCATTGAATTCACCTGTGATGCAGAGCTTGAGGAATCGGAACAGAAGTGCCCGCCCTGCTTGATCAGCTTGGCTCAGAAGTATCTGATCTGGGAGTGCTGCCCCAAGTGGGTGAAGCTCAAGACGCTTCTGTTTAAGATTGTGACGGACCCCTTTGCGGAGCTCACCATCACCTTGTGCATTGTGGTGAACACCGTCTTCATGGCCATGGAGCACCACGGCATGAGCTACACCTTCGAAACCATGTTCCAGATAGGCAACATTGTGAGTGCCTGGCAGCCACCACCCGTGCCACCGCGGCTGAGAGCTCTGGCTGGGATAGCAGCACGCCCTCGCTGGTCAGAGTGTCGGTCTAGCTAGCGGAGAGCAGTGTGGGGGATGTGTGGTTGCTGAGTCCAGAAAGTCAAGTCCTGAGGACCAGGCTGAGTGGATAGGAATTGCTTTGGGATGAATGAGCACAGGGAAGTGGAGTGAGAAGGTCCTGACCTGGGGGCAGTGAGGTCCCTCTTTACAGACTCAGGACAGCCCCTTGAACCCACCCGATTTCAGATGTGTCTACCTTGAAGTAAGCATAAATGTCACTTTCCTACATAAAGACCATTATGGACATGTCTGTGTCCTTCCAAAAAAGGAGAAGTGGAAAGAGAAGGGAGAGCTTAGTTCTAAGAAGTCAGCGTAGACCACAGAGGGCTTTGTGGAAGAGACCTTGGAGTCCACACCCCCATTTTACAGTTGGGGAAGTTGAGGCACATGAGAGAAAGGTCTTTACCATGGTGATGGGGCACCCTTTTTAAAAAGAAAGGAAAGGCAGGCATTTTTTTTGGTGTCTACCATGAGTCAGGTACTTTATAAGCGTCATCTCAGAGTCACTATGCTATGAGGTTGTCATCACCCTCACAGCCCAAAAGCGAGCACTAAGACTTAGAGGGGTTAAGTGTCCTGCCCAGGGTGGCAAAGCTGGGGAAGTTGGAGCAAGAGTGGACCCAGGTTCCTTAACCCTATCCCCCACAGCAGCACACTGACTTGCCTACAGAGGGCGCTCCACAGATGCTCTTTGAATAACACAGTTGCAGTCTGGGGCATCAGCCATGTCCCTTGAACTCTCAACACTGTCCTTCCCCAGGCTCGCAACAGGCTTTGATGAGAACAAATGAGAAAAGCCCCTGACCCTGGTCTCTGCTTTCTTCTTACCTGTCTCCCTTCCCAGCTGGTTGTTGTGAGATCTGAGCCTGGCCCTGGCCTCTTTTAATGTCAGAATTCTTTCTTGGGACCGTTAGACTCTTAGAGACAGTGCATCATTTCTGTGCTTGCTGATGGCTATTATTTATTAGTTAATTACTCTCTGCCAGCACCTTTGCTGAGACCTTCAGGGGCGTTATCGAATTTTTATGTCCATTATACAGATGAGGAAATTGGGCCCCAGAGAGGGCCCAGTGCTTGTCCAGGTGTACACGAGCTAGGAAGTGACTGAGTTGGGATTTTTATCAGGGTCCAATGTGGCCCCATAATCCATGCTTTTAAACTACTGAACCAGATTGACTCCTCATTTATGTAATTATGTAGCAATTATTATCCTCGTGATTATCCACTTACTCCCCTTCTGCCACCATTCCTATGGAAACACCGAAGCATGGGCTCTGATGCATGCGCCCTCAGCGCTGGTCCAGAGATTGCTCTCTGCCGCCACATTGAGTGTTCCCATCCCCAGTCCTTCAGGAGCCCCCAGGTAATACAGAAGCTGACTAAGAACAATGTAAAAGGATTTGCTAATTTATAAAAAAAGAGATTTCTCTGCTGCCCTGTTTGTCCTGGTGCCCCCCTTCACCCCATAGACCCTTGCTGAGATGAATCCTCGTTTCCACCCTCAGGTCTTCACCACATTTTTTACCGCTGAAATGGTCTTCAAAATCATTGCCTTCGACCCCTACAATTACTTCCAGAAGAAGTGGAACATTTTCGACTGCATCATCGTCACCGTGAGCCTGGTGGAGCTGGGCACAGCCAAGAAGGGCAGCATGGCGGTGCTGCGGTCCTTCCGCCTGGTAATGTCTCTCGGTGGCTTGGGAAAACTGCCCCCACATCTGGGAGGCTAACCCCTGAGAACAGACATTGTCCTTTGGGGACCCCACCAGCCAGCTCCCTCTTCTTTTCCTGTCTCTGTGGGAGGCAGGCAGGGCATGGCTCCTGGAAGCTAGACTTGGTACTTCTCACTTACTCAAAGTGGGGATGTTCCTTCTTCTCTCTGGGCCTCGGCCCCCTCATCTGCACTAAGAGACTTACCCAGCACCCTTCTGTTCTCTTAGAGAACAACAGTAACGATGGTAATTATAGCAGCTTCTGTTTCTCGAACACTAACTATGTGTTCGGCACAGTGCTCATCACTTGACATAACATACCTTGTTTTATACTTACAATAACAACCCTCAGAGAGCGAGTTGCTTTGCTCATGGATAGGTGAGGATGACTGAGATGCAGAATAGTTAGACAAGGACCCAAAGGCTCCCAGCTGTCGAGCAGGTAGCAGACCTGTTTTTCAAAGTCAGGATGCTTGATTTCCAGGTCCCAGCTCCTGCCACCTCACAGCTCATCCTCGGTTCCCCTAGTGCCCCCAGATCACAGCTCCCGTGTCTCACACACCTCAAAACTGCCACCTTCTAGCCTCATGGCCTGGCTCTTCTCCAAACTGAGCTCTGCAGGAGTTCTGTCCAAGTCGCTTGTGGCCCATTGTTCACAGGCCACCCACTCTTATAAGAGCCACATCTGTCAGACCTGTCAGATTGCCAGGAGAGTCTGGGGTCACTGGTGGTCTCCCAGTTTTCCAGGCCATCTGGAGGAAGCCATATTTTCTGGGGGTCTTTTAGGCCTCCTCTCCACCATCTTCTCTTCCCTCATTATCCGGCTGAGATGTCATGGTCCATTAATATTATCATGCCCCCCCAAATAAACTCAACCACCTTTTTCCTCTGCCACTTCACATTTTGTGTTTGGCAAAAGCCTATCCTGGAGTTAAAGCCAAGTGTCTGACTCTGCTGTGCCCACACCCGAGCCGTGGGTTTCACTGCAGAAAATTCACATAGCCCAGATCACCAGTTTCATATTTGTTATTAGTGGGCTTTACTTTTTACAGCAGTTTTAGGTTTCAGAAACAAAGGCAGATTGTGCAGAGTTTCTGTACTCCCTGCCCCACACACATGCATGCAGTTTCCTCTATTATCATCATCTTACATTAGAAGGGCACATTTCTTACGAGTAACTCTCCATGGTTCCCCAAGACTCTGAGAGTGAAATCCACAGTCCTTGGCATGGCCTACAGCATCAGTCCCCAACCTTTTTGGCACCAGGGACCGATTTGATGGAAGACAATTTTTCCACGGATGGGGGACAAGAGGACAGGGAAGGGATGGTGTGGAGAGATTCAAGTGCGTTACATTCAAGCTCACCTCCTGCTGTGTGGCCGTCCATGGCCCAGGGGTTGGAACCCCCGGTCTACAGAGTTGAGCATCATCAGGGCCTGTCTACCTATCCAGTCTCCTGTTGCGCATTTCGCTCCAGCCAGAGAGGCCTCGTTTCTCTTCCTGGCATGTAACAGAACTGTTCCTGCTGCTGAACCTTGGCACATTTATTCCCCAAGTCTTTACTTAGCACATTCATTCTCCTCTTTCCTGGCTTAACACACACATCACCTACTCAGAGGTGTCCTCCGCAACCACATTATCTAAAGTTGGGTTCCCTCATCAAATTAACCTGTTTCTTTTTAATGTTCACACTTTACAATCATCCTAGTAGTCCATGAGACAAAAAACAGAGTTTTCTGTTTTATCATTTTATCCCAAGGATCTAGCACAAGACCCAACATATAGTAGGAACTCAATAAGCACCTGTTAATTAAAAGAAGGATAGAAAAAAGGAAGGAAAGAAGGAAGAAATGACGATTGTGTCATCATTGCTTTTTCTTCCTTCTCAAAATAAACAGGGATGTCCCACCTTTTGGCATCTCTGTGCCACACTGGAAGAAGAAGAGTTGTCTTGCGCCACACATTGAATACATCACAACATGTAATCACAAGAAAATCTCATAATGTTTTAAATAAATTTACAAGTTTGGGTTGGGCCACACTCACAGCCATCCTGGGCTGCACGTGGCCCATGGGCTGCAGGTTGGACACCGCTGATAGAGAGTCTTCTTCCATTAACGTGTCTATTGGCTTTTCCTCGTACCTATACCACACCGTCTTAATTACTGCAATTGCCTTTGAATATGTGTCTGCAGGGCAAGCCAACCACCTTGTTTGACTTCTTCGGGATCATCATGGCCCCTGTGCTTCCATATTCATTTTAGAAGCAACTTGCCAAGTTACATACCCACATACACACCAAACTTACTTTGTTTGTTTCTGTTGGGATTACAATACTTTGTAGTTCAATTTGGGGAGGAGTGGAAGCTTTATATTATATGCTCTTCTGATCTATGACAATAGCATGCTCTCCATTTATTTTCATCTTTCCATAGTTTTATAATTTCTGCATAAAGCTTTATAATTTTCTCCATAAAGGACTTTTCTCCGTATCTTTTGTTAGGTTTATTCCCAGATAGTTCACTATACTAGTCTAAATAAAATTCCTTTTTAAGATTTCCTCTTTTTTTTGCTACCATTTTGCTACTTAATTTTTTTGTATTCAGAAATCTCTCTAATAATTTATCTACCTAATCTCTTAAATGTTTTAACACAGTCATATCATGGAAATAATGAGTTTTGTTTCTTCTCTTTTAACCCGTATACGATTGGTTCCTGTCATCACCTCCTTGTGCTGATTAGAAAGGACATCCAGTACCCTATTGGCATGAGGCTCTCATAGCCAACATCCTTGCTGTCTTCCTGATCTCAGAGGGAATGCTTTCAGTATTTCCTTTTTTAAAAAATTTTTATTGTATTTTTTCCTGCTTTCAACATTTCACTAAGTCTGATATTTGAGACACTTTTTTGAAAGATTAAAAAAAAAACTTCATCAGTTTAGGAATTTTTTTGCTAGAAATATTAATCAAGAATGGATGTTTAATTTTATCAGGCAATTGTTCTTCAGGCACTAAGATAATCACAAGATTTTTCTCTTTTAATGGATTACAGTAGTACATTATGTTAATTGATTTCTCTAATGTGACATCAACCTTGTATTCCTGGGATAAGCCCAACTTGATCATGATACAAATTTTATACTTTGGAAGATCCAGCTTTCTAAGAGTCTGCTGGAAATTTTTGCATCTGTATTGATGAGTAATATGTGCCCTGTAATTTTCTCTACTTGCATTGTCCTTTGCCAGGTTTCAGTATGCTAATTGCCAGGTTATGCTAATCTTTACAAAAAGAGGTGAAAAAACATTCTTCTTCTACACCCAAACTTTGGGTAAGTTTGGAATTGTTTGCTCCTAATAGGTTTGGTGAATTCATCAATGAAGCCTTGGAGGTTAAGACTTTTCATCACTGATTTAATTTTTTAAATTTTTTTTAATCATTGTTCAAGTACAGTTTTCTCCCTTTTACTCCCATTCCAGACCACCCACCCAACCCTCCCCACTTCCCTCCCATTACCACCCTCTCCCTAGCTTTTGTCCATGTGTCCTTTAAATTTGTTCCTGTAAACCCTTCCCATTCTCTGAAATTCCTTCTTCTCTCCCCTGATTTAATTTTCTTAATGGCTGTGGAACTAGTCAGGTTTTCTGTTTCTCAAAGTGGTTTTGGTTAAGTTACATTTTTCTAAAATTTCCCTTCTTATCTAAATTTTCAAGCGTATCGGCATAAAGTTGTGTGTGCTATGCTGTTATCTTTTAGGGTCTGTATCACCTGTGCTTGTACTACCTTCTCCTTTTTCAAAAAAATCATGGTTTATGCTTTCTCTCATCCTTTTTTATTAGTCTTGGAACAAAATCATCAGTTTAATCAGTCTTTTTTTTAAGATTTTATTTATTTATATTTAGAGAGGGAAGGGAGGGAGATAGAGAGAGAGAGAGAGAGAAACATCAATGTGCGGTTGCTGGGAGTCATGGCCTGCAACCCAGGCATGTACCCTGGCTGGCAATCAAACCTGGGACACCTTGGTTCCCAGCCCATGCTCAATCCACTGAGCTACACCAGCCAGGGCAATCAGTCTTTTCAAAGAACCAACTTTTTCCTTGTTGATCCTACTTCACTGATATTTTCTGTTTCAATTAACCCTGTATCTTGTCTTAATTACATCCTCTGTTCTACGTATTTTATTCTTCTCTAACTTCTTAAGATGGAATTTTCAATCTTAAGAAGTTAGAAATTCCATCTTAAGATGGAATTTTCAATCTAATAAATTCGTTTAAGACTTCAGTTTCCTTCTAAGAACTATTTAATGTGTAGAATTTTTTTATTGTTTGGTTCTAAGTAGTTTTCAATTTTAAATTTGATTTATTCTGCTCTGGCTGCTGTGGCTCAGTGGATTGAGTGCCAGCCTGTGAACCTAAAGGTCACCAGTTGGATTCCCAGTCAGGACACATGCCTGCCTGGGTTGCGGACCACGTCCACAGTTGGGGGCATGTGAGAGGCAGCCATCCGATTGATGTATCTCTTGCACATCAATGTTTCTCCCCCTCCCTTTCTCTCCCTCTCTCCCTTCCCCTCTCTCTAAAAATAAATAGATGGAATCTTTAACAAATAAATAAATTATTTTTTTATTTATTCTTTGACTCAGAGGTTAATTAGAAGCATGGTTCTCAGTGTCAAACCATATGTGGTATTTGTAGTTATCTTTATGCCACGGAGCTCTATAACTGTCTTATAGTCCAAGAACATATAGTGTATGATTTTAATGCTTTGAAATTTATTGATGATTTTCTTTTGGTTCAGTATATTGAAAAGGCTCCTTACATGCTTGAAAAGAATGTGTCTCCTGCAGTTGTAGGGAGCAATGCACTGCATAATCACTGAGTACAGAAAGCTCATGGTATGGTCCAAGTATTCTATATGCCTGCTGATTTTTGTCTGCTTGGTCTAGTAATTACCGAGAGAGTAGTGTGTAAAAATATCTCCCACTATGATTATGGCGACGCCTGTTTCTCTTTATGGTTCTATCTTGAGGCTGTTAGTAAATGCGTACATAATTCAAGTTGTACATATTTCAAGTTGTACAAATGTGTACATATTCCCAGTAAAGTGAAACTTTTATCATTAAGGGTCAACCTTCTTTACCCCTAGAAATTCTTTTTGCTTAAAAATCTCCTTGCCCGATGTTAATTCAATAATTTTGCAGGGGAGTGGTTTAGAATTTGCTTAATATCTTTATCCATCCTTTTTCTTCTAGCCTTTGTGCATCCTTAGGACTTTTATTTGTCTCTTATAAACAGCATAGTCTGGTTTTAGATTCTTATTCAGTTCTGACAATCTAATCTTTGTCTTTTAACCAAAGCACATTGTCCACTTATTCTGTAAATACTGGTAGATCTGGATATGTGTCCATCATTTTATTTTGGGTTTTCTATTTGCTTTACTTCTCACGTGTGTGTGTCTTCTGTCTCTCTTCTCCCCGACCCCTTCTTGGTTTATTTTGGATTGTTTGTTTTTCCTTGTTCTATTTTCCCCTTTAATGGTTTGGAAACTAAATACTCTGTTTTTATTCGAGCGGTTACCTTAGTAATTCCGGCATGCATAGTTAACTTAATCAAAGTAAACGTTAGCTAACATCTTTACCTTCCTCCAAGACACATTTTCATTTGTTACCCTTTCCCATCTCACAGTTCTGTTAAGTGTTTTCATTTTATTTTGCTTTTCAAAATCTGTCACTTAACTAACAATACACAATTCTAGCTGTTGTGTCAACAGTCCCCGAAACTCAGGATCTTAACCCAAAAAAGGTTTATTTCTCACCCATGTCATAGTTATGATGCCAGCCAGGCCTACGCGGCCTTCAGAGCTTGCCTCCAGCTTATGGAACATGAGAAACCAAGGCTCATTTTTAAGTTTTAAACAGTCAAAGGCTTTTCAGTCAGGACTTGCGGTTCCTTCTGTGAGCCCTTCCTTTAAAACTTAGCTCCAGACGCTGTGAGTACAGCATGCCCACTGTGCTTTCTCTGACCGAGTTCTCAGCACGGCTGTATTTCTTCGCTTTCTTGCCCCCATGCCTTCCTCTCTCAACTCCGTGGTGGCCACACCATTAATACAATCTTTGCTAAGAGTCACTTCATTTCATTGAAAAATGTAACGGGTCTTCAACACTTGGAGACTTATTCCCAGTGCTTATTGATTGGGAAATGAAGCAGTGTACTTTTTCCCCTCTAAACAGAAAATTTTATATTAATTATGAGATTAGCCAGAGAGATGGTTAATTAAGTATGAAGGAATATGCAGCAGCTATTAAAAGCAATAGTTTAAAATTTTTCCATGATAATAAGAAATAATCCTTTTGATGTAATGCTAAGCTGGGCAAAGACTGCAGAGAGCAACTAGATGGCGGTGGAGGTGAAGGTCATGGGGAATGTGGATGCTGGTGGGGCTGCGTTCCTGAACCACTCATTCTGGGTGTCCGTGGGAGCCAGCCAGGTGGTTGCGGGGAGGGGCATCACAGCCCAGCAGCAGGCACCTGTAATGTGTGTTGACTGACTGGCTAACAGTAGGGGCCCCCAAGCCCAGATATCTCTGGAATAGAAAGTGGAGAGATCCTGTTTCCCTGCCCTTTATAAAGATAACAAAAGAATTAATAGAGGATGATTCAATTCATGTCCTAAATGAGAATTATCCATAACTTGCTTATGGTTTAGTATGAATTTAATTATGGATGATAAACTGCTATCTAAGGGGATTCTAATACAGTTGACCCTTGGACAACATGGATTTGAACTGCATGGGTCCACTTTTTTTTTAAAAAAAAAGAAGGATTTTTCTTTTCTTGAGAGAGAGAAACATCGATTTGTTGTTCCACTTATTTATGCATTCATTGGTTGCTTCTTGTATGTGGCCTGACTGGGGATCAAACCTGCATCCTTAGCATATTGAGATGATGCTCTAATCAACTGAGCCACCCAGCCAGAGCCAAAGGTTTTTTCTTTTTTTTTTTAAGATTTTATTTATTTATTTTTAGACAGGGAAGGGAGGGAGACAGAGAGAGAGAGAGAGAAACATCAATGTACAGTTGCTGGGGGTCATGGCCTGCAACCCAGGCATGTACCCTGACTGGGAATCAAACCTGCGATGCTTTGGTTCACAGCCCGCGCTCAATCCACTGAGCTATGCCAGCCAGGGTTAAGTTTTTTCAGTAAATCCTGTAAATGTATTTTCTCTTATGACTTTCTTAATGACTTTCTTTTCTCTAACTGACTTGATTGTAAGAATGCAGTACATAATACACATAACATAAAATATGTGCTAATTGACTCATCTTATGTTATCAGTAAGGCTTCTAGTCAACAGTAGGCAGTTAATAGTTAAGTTTTGAGGGATTCAAAAGCTATGCATGGATTTTTGACTGCATGGGAGGCCCATGCCCATAGCCCCCATGTTGTTCGAGGGTCAATTATATTAATTTCTAAACTCTCCACCCCCACCTGCACCCCAACTAACTGAGGAACCAGTGGAAACCATTAGCCAGGTGCAATGAAGGCAAGAGCCGGTGCCTGGTATTTGTGCCCAGGGGCCAATGAGCATGCCCTAGTGTCTCTCCCTGTCCCAAGTCAGGCCCCACAGATTCTGTGTTGTGGTGGGTGGCTGTCACCCTGTGTCAGGGACCTACTCCAGCCTCTGCTTTTGCTCTTGTCCAGAGTTTACTGTGAGAACGGCTGCTAAGTTTCCATGTAGTTACTAATACTCAGTCTTTATAAGCATTTGTCAGCTGCCTCTACATCCCGTCCACAGAGCTGGTGTTTCACATTCTGCTTCCAGGGTGAGGAGAATAGCCTCCAGACTAGGTCTCAGGTAAACCATGAGTCCCCCACTGCCTCCTCCCCCCTCGCGTAGAAAAGTGGATGTGGAGCTTCCTGTGTGAGATGATAAACCTCCTCTCTTGGGACTGCGTCACTGCTGTGTGGGTGGCAGAACTTGCCGCCCCGCTCTGTTCAGCACTGTATCCTGACAGCTGAGCCAGAACCTGGCTTTTGGTAGGGGCTCCAGAAATACCCCATGACTGCTGAGTCCAGATATCTCTTTCTAACAGAGAGTCACACAAATGTATTTTTTAACTGTTGATACATGTTTACGCACAGTGCTTTTGCTCTCTTGTGGGACTTAGCCCACTTGGGTGCACAGTGAAGACTTCAGGGGTCTTTGCCTTTTCTTCACTAATGAAACCATTTGTTCCATGAGGGCAGAAGCCTCTTTCCACGTACCTGTCAGGCTAGCACAGTACCATGCACATGTGTGGTTGGCGTTCAATAAGGTGGGCAGTTTGGTTGGTCAATTAAATGAACATATGGCCTATTTAATGCTGGGTCCATGAAACTATAGATACTTGCAATATCATAGCTGGTGGGGCCAACAAATATCCATGGCCCAAGGTGAGTAATGCCCTAAGACAGTTAGTCAATACCTCTCAAGTGCAATGATGGGTCATGCCCTACCCACGGGAGGCTAGCCTGTCTTTAGGTCAGTTCTCACTTATAAGGGGGCCATTCTCACTTACACGTGAGTGCCATCAAACCCTACTCCACCCCCATAGAATAAGCTCACATCAGGGGTCCAGGAGCTACAGAGAGTACCTATGGTGAGACCACCCCCCAGTATAAGACCTCTGGCTTGGTCATAGTCAATGAAGCATATTGAATAGGGACTGGAGAAGACTGGTAATATTTTTGAGTAACTGATGACATAGGAAGAAAGGTCCCTGAAAGTACCTCCCTGGGAGCACTCATCTTAATGGAATGAGCTGCCTTGTGTATTCCCCGGGCCTTTGGTTTCGGGCCAGGATTTGAGATGAAAGGTGATGGGAACAGCCTCCAAGACCTGACACAGTCTTCGTTCCTCTGCAGCTGCGGGTCCTCAAGCTGGCCAAGTCCTGGCCAACCTTAAACACCCTCATCAAGATCATCGGAAACTCAGTGGGGGCGCTGGGGAACCTCACCATCATCCTGGCCATCATCATCTTTATCTTCGCTCTGGTTGGCATGCAGCTCCTCGAGGAAGGCTACCGCACAAATCGGGAGCGCATCATTCAGCCAGGTGACGAGATGCCTCGCTGGCACATGGAGGACTTCTTCCACTCTTTCCTCATCATCTTCCGGATTCTCTGTGGGGAGTGGATTGAGAACATGTGGGCCTGCATGGAAGTTGGCCAGAAATCCATATGCCTTGTCCTCTTCTTGACAGTGATGGTGCTGGGGAACCTGGTGGTGAGTACAGAGCCTTCCCTGGGACCGTCTCCTGGGCAACAGAGGAGACTTCCACGTTATCGTGAAAAGCTTTGACTTTGCCCATTTGTATGCCCACATTGAATCTCCCGGATTGAAAGGCATTCAAACTTTTCAAAGTCATTTATAAGTCACATTATAAGAACTGTCCCTTGACCTTGCTGGTGTGGCTCAGTTGGTTGGAGCATCATCCCATATACTGAAAGGTTGCAGATTTGATTCCCCATCAGGGTTTGATCCTTGGTCAGGGCACATACCCAGGTTGTGGGTTTGATCCCCAGTTGGGGTGCATACAAAGAGGCAACCAATCAGTGTTTCTCTCCCTCTCTCTCTCTCTCTCTCTCTCTCTTCCACTCTCCCTCTTGCTCTCTCTCTCTCTTTCCCTTCCTCTCTCTCTAAAAGCAATGAAAAAAAATGTCCTCAGGTGAGGATTAAAAAAACATTGTCCCCTGGGAGGCTGCCTGACTTGGGGGAATGAGAACATATGATGGAAAAGAAAGACCTGGCTCTACTGCTAGGAAAGATGGCTGACCCAGCACAAAAGACAATCTCCCTGAGCTCTTATTTCCTTAAAATCAAGAAAATAGTGCTCACTCATGGGCTTACTGGGAGAATTAAATTACAGGAGATGACATATGCAAATTGCCTAGTGCAGTGTCTGGGCTATGGCAGGAACTCAATAAATGATAGCTGTTAGTTGTTAAAGGAAAAATTTCCTTTGCTGCTCCAGGGAGTTTTGGAAAACATTGTTCTCCAGGGGAGTAAAAGCTGGCTGGTTTCTCCAAGCTGCACAGGTCCAAGCTAGGAGCAGGGAGCAGGCACAAGGGGACAAGAGGGATTAGGGATGCCGGATCATGAGAAACATCCAATGCCATGGTGGCAATGACACAGTCCACTCCTAGGTTTGGGGGAGGCCTCTCTGGAGACCTCCCTGCCAGTCGGCCCCAGCACCCCGCCTCCATCCCGGCCTGGCTCCTCACCCTCAGCCTGTCTCTGCCCGTGCTAGTTCTGAGCGCCCCGAGTCTCCCAGCCCTGGCTGGCTGCAGGGGGGGAAGTGGACTTTCAGGAGCTCTTTTCTTCTTGCTGTGGAAGCCAATCAACTTAGATTCTTTCCCATAAGGGTTTGCAGACAGAAGAAAGCTGAATCAAGAAAATGGAGGAAACAACAAATCCAGACTCTTCACAGTCTTCCCCACCCAGGTCGCTGAGCCAGAGACGCCTTCCACCCACGTTCCCGCGTGGGGGGCTGGCTGAACCTCCTTTCTTCCAGGCTGACTTCCATCCCTGCAGAGCCACAGGCCCAAACCCACAGGCAGGAGGGTTGCCTCTCTGAGCACTCTACATCCTCTACATCCTTGTGTCACTTCCTCTTCATACCACTCTGAGAGGCAGGGATCCCCACTCCCTGTGTACAGGTGAAGAGCGTGAAGTGGGAAGCAGTGAGGGCACGTGCCTAGGATTCCAGAGTGAGGACTAGAACCCAGGGCTTTGGCAGATGAAGGTGGTCCCTGGGCAGGCCCGTGGCTACTCCTCTCTACTGTCCCTCATTGTCCCTTGGTTCAGCAGGGGTGACCCTCCTCTGCAGCGGAGAACATGCTTGCCAGCCTTATCCACACGAGCAGGTCACTTACGACATCCCCAAGGCTCTCCTCGGTTGCTCTCAGATGATCATTCCCCTGAGAGAGAAAGCATCCCAGGCATGCGGGGAAAGGCCTAGGTGTGGGTATCCTGCCATCCAGCTGCCCTCCTATGGGGCCGTGGAGGGGCTCAGCTCATTGATTGAGCGCCCTTCCCTTCTACTTCTCCCCAGATGCTCAACCTGTTCATCGCCCTGCTGCTGAACTCCTTCAGCGCCGACAACCTCACAGCCCCAGAGGAGGATGGGGAGATGAACAACCTGCAGGTGGCCCTGGCGAGGCTCCAGGCATTTGGCCATCGCACCATGAAGGCCCTCCGAGGCTTCTTCTGCAGACCCTGCCTGCTGCCCCGGACCAAGCCTGAGCCCCAGATGGTGGTGAAGATCCCGTTGTCCAGCTCCAAAGCCGAGAACCACATTGCTGCTGATGTGGCCACAGAGAGCCCCGGAGGGCTTTCGGGTTCCAGAGACCCCAGGGACAACCACAGTGACTTCATCACTAATCCTAACATATGGGTCTCTGTGCCCATAGCTGAGGGTGAATCTGACCTTGATGACTTGGAGGAGGAGGAAGAGGAGGAAGAGGATGCTCAGAGCTCCCGGCAGGAAGTGCTCCCCCAGGAGCAGGTGAGAGTTCTCCCATTGGACAACCACAGGAAGCACGGAGAGGTCTTAAGGAGGGAGCACCAAGGGCAGAGGGGGAATTAGGATACAGAGAGTTTTCAACATTAGGGCTGGCACAGCCCTGAAGAGCTCCAGGAAAGCCAGGCAAAAGAGCCCTTGACATAAGAGAGCTCAAGACATGCCACACTCTCTGGAGGGAGTGGCGTTTGAGCACCTGGAAGAAAGGTCAGGATTCCCTAACCAAGCAGGGAGCAGGGGCAGCCCTGAGCCCCAGACCTTGCCTGGGGCCACCTTTCACCCAGCTGCTCCATTCACTCTGCCAAACCCACACTCTGTGCGTGAGCTGCTAATGAGCCTCCTCTGGGAACAGGGTGCTGCCCAAGAGCAAGTCTCCTCCAATCTTCACCGGAAGCCTGAGGAGTCCTGATCGTTACGTGACTCATTTACCCAGCTCTTCTCAACAAGGGATGTTACAGGGAAATGACACTTGTTCCTTTTGGCACCAAAGCATTTAAAGCGCATTTTAGCCTTTTGGGATTGTTATTTTTTTTGAATACTTTGCACAGTTCCCTACTACTTTAAGCAGATGTAGCAACCCTCATTAACCTCTTCCCAATGACTGGTGGCATGCTCTTCTGCACAATATGGGAAGGCAGGGATCCCCGTGGGGCCCAGGGGCAGGCAGAGCTGCTGGCCACCCCACTAAATGGCCTTGGACAGCTGTGCTTTGAGTCTGTGGCTCTTCCATAGCCTTCTTCCCCTGCAGCTGTCACTTCTGTTGTGTTCCAGCAGCTGCTATCAGCTGCTATATTTTACATGCTTTTGTCTGGGTAACAGCCAAGGGCAGGGCGTCACCATCCCCAGAGTAAAGGACATGAACTGTGCCATGGCTGTCTCCACTCAGAGCATTTTTCGTTACTTTGGGGTCCTTGGGGGACTCCAGATGGCCAAGTTCACTACCGGTCTGACTTTTGGACAATTAATAATGGTCATGTCTAATATCTGTGGAGCCAAGCACTTTCTTCAAAGTGTTTTATAAGCAGGATCATATTTAGTCATCAAAATAACTAAATAGCCCTGGCTGGTGTGGCTCAGTGGACTGAGCATGGGCCTGTGAACCAAAAGGTTGCCAGTTCGATTCCCAGCCAGAGCACATGTGTGGGTTGTGAGCCAGGTCCCCAGTAAGGGGGGTGTGAGAGGCAACCCCACATTGATGTTTCTCTCCCTCTCTTTCTCCCTCCCTTCCCCTCCTCCCTTCCCCTCTGTCTAAAAATAAATAAATAAAATCTTTAAAAATATAAAATAACCAAATAAAGTAGACCTAGCCTTCTCAATTTTGCAGTTGGGAAAAGTGAAGATCAGAGAAGTTAAATAACTTGTCTAAGGTCCCACAGCTTATAAGTAATCAAGCCAAGACTTAAACAGATCTATCAGGCGATAGGGTCTTCACAGTGGATGGGTGGGTGGATGGATAGATTTCAGTTGGGATCTTCTCTCATTAGCAGGAGCAGCCGCAGCAACTCGGGAGGTCGGAGGACCACCTGGCATCCAGGTGCCCAGGCTCGGGCTCATCCTCGGAGGACCTGGCTCCATACCTGGGTGAGCAGCGGAGAGGAGAGGCAGCTGCTCAGGCCCCTGCAGAGGTAGGTATGTGAGCTTCCTGGAGAGGTAAGGCGTTGCAGCCCGCACTCAACCTCCTAACCTCGTGTCACATCCCGGGGATTTCTCAAGTCCCTCCTAGACCCTGGGCTACTCAACATAATTTCACAGGAAGAGTGAGGCTCCACAAGGGAGGGGGGGCGGCGGAGGGAGGGGGTGGAGGACCAGTTCCTCAACCTCTCTGAGCCTCCGTGTCTTCATCTGCAAAACCGCATGGTAACCATGGTAGGATTCTTTTGATGTTTAAATGAGATGCTCCTTGTCAAGTGTTTAGCTCTTCCCTGAAATGGAATAAGTGCCCAGAAAGTGACAGCCGAGAGACAAGGAGACAAAAGACAAATGCACCGGGGAAGTTAGGGAAAGCCAGCAGATGAAAGTCAGAGTCTCTCGCTCGTGGGTGAAGCCGTCCTCCCGCTGACTCCCCACCTCCACTCGCCTTTGTCCACACGGGTTTCTCCAGCCACACACATTCTGGGGCTCTGGAGAGGCCCACTGTGCTGAGCCGTCCCCTGACAGCTGCCTCACCCAGACGGAGCAGTAAGAGGAATCAGGGTTTAGGAATGTCTTGTTAGAGGTGCACATACACTTGGTGGTTTCCGTACAACTCTTGGAAGAAAGCAAGCTCCAGGGGAAAGAGGTATCTGTAAAGATTTGGCGTCTTGAATACCGCCGTATTAAAAATCAGGAATTTCACTCGACACCTAGCCGCTGAGTGCTGACACTGTGACAGGCCCTGGGCTCGACAAAGATAAGGAAGACATTGTTCATCCCCAAAGTTATCAAGTCCTTCAGCTCGAGGAATGTCAGCTACTGGCCGTGTGCCCCTGGGCAAGGCTGACCACAGCAGGGGAAGATAAGAGGGTGGGCTGACCTGGGATCCGGGGTCCCTGGAGGAACATGAGACACTCGGTTCCAGCTGGGTGAGGGTTGCCACCTTCTACACACGGACATCCTATTTCCTACCAGGCCTGCTCAGGGCTCCCCTGGCTGATTTTCTCTACTTGCTGTTTTCAGGACACAGCTGGTGGGCGTTGGTTTTGTATTGTTTGTGTTTTGTCCTCAACTCCAGCCAGGCAGGGAGGAGCCTGACAGTGACAGATGGGGGCACACCCCACCATTTGGGTCCATTAGCTGAGCTATCGGGTTTACTAACAGGAGAGCAGCTTCAGCTCCTAATTGAATTCATCGAGAGACATTACGGGGCTGGAGCTGCCGGAGGGCCGCCGTGCCCCTGCGGCATTGCTCCGTGGTTAAATATTCAAGCCCAGCAAACGCTCAGAGTCTTTATGGGTGTAATTACGGTGTCTCGGGCCATTGCCAGCACTCCATCAGGGGCCTGGAGGTTTAAAGCCTCACATCGCTAACAGAAGGCATCACTGTCAGGGCCTCAGCTGGCAGGGTACCAAACACGCAAGGGACACCATGGTGGGTCCGGTCCTGAGGGGAGTCCCCTGCATCTCAGAGCTCTTGGCCGGGGAGGGACCCACAGGGCAGATTCCCCGGGCCCCTCAGAGAGCTGAGTTCATGGCCCTAGACTTGTGCACTGCAGGGAGCGGGTGACAGAAGTCCCTCAGAAGGCAGCACCGTGGACTTCCTGGACCCTGAGGAGATCCTGAAGAAGATCCCTGAGCTGGCGGATGACCTTGAGGAGCCAGATGACTGCTTCACCGAGGGTAAAGTGGGGGACACAGGCCTCCTCAGACTGATGTTAATTAGGGCCAGAATCCATCTCAACAGTCATCCGGGTGCCTCTGTGTTCTGAGGACCTGGGGTCCTCAGGAGCCAGGGTCCCTTGCTGCCGCACTCCCAGGCTTGAAGGATGGGCATGGGACACACCTGCCACAGCTCGCAGGCCCAGGGGCGGGATCTGCATCTCAGGCCACGTCAGACAGGACCGAGGGGTGCCGTGCGCACCTCATCGCCCTGGAAAGCACCGCACTCAGTTATAAATCAGCCCTCTTGAGGATGAGCAGGGAAAAGGAGTCACTACCATAATGCTCTTGGTTTGGGACATCAAGAACCCAGAGGAGGGCCAATCCTTTGTGTAGCATTTGAAGGCAGAGATGGCATCTTACGCTGTTTTCCTCAATGTCTAGAACAAGGAGGCAGATCATGTCCTCAATAGATATTCATGCAATAAATGAATACATATACTATGAAATTATGGCCTCGATAATAAAAACATTAACATTAAAAGAAGAAAAGAAAACTCTTCCAGTTTGCAGTTCCATGTGACCCTGGGCTAAGCTGCACCCATGTCACATCCCAGCCGGGTGGTGGCCCCTCAGGTCAGCACAGGCTCAGTGCATAGCCCCTCGGACCCCACTGGGCCCAGGCCACACAGCTCATCAGGCTTTGGGAGACAGGCAGCCATAAGCACAAGGACCACGGCATGGTCTGTGAGGAGGAAGAAGGTAGGGGAGGAGATGAGAGTGGGCAAGACCGATGGTAGGGAGCAACACCAGAGGGCAGGACTGAGAGATGCCTGTAAGGGACCCCACTTCTCTCATATCCAGGGAAAGAATTCTTTTCCAAAGAGGGTGGTGAGTGGGTTTCCCAGCAGACTGGTCTCCCTGCAGGGCTGGGATAAAAATACTCCTCCTTTCCCAGTGGAACGTCAGTTGCCATCAGTCACCTCTCCCCCACAGGCTGCATTCGCCGCTGTCCCTGGTGCAAAGTGAATACCGCCAAGTTCCCATGGGACGTGGGCTGGCAGGTGCGCAAGACCTGCTACCGCATTGTGGAGCACAGCTGGTTTGAGAGCTTCATCATCTTCATGATCCTGCTCAGCAGCGGGTCTCTGGTAAGGGAAGGCAGTGTCCCTGCCCCAGTGCCTCCAGATGGGTCTCCATGACCCAAGAGCCCTGGAGCGGGTGGGGTCCGTTGACTCCTGGGGTGCAGGTCTGCATCCTGTGGCTAGAAGGAGGTCTGTGGCCCAGCCTGTGGGCTCCTCTCAGCAGCAGGGCATGGCAGGTGCTTGAGGTGTCCGTGGTATGATGTGCTACACCCGGCTGCAAGTATTCCAAGCAGTGAGCGTGTGCCTCCCACTTCATAGTCGGGGACACTGACACTCAAAGGGCTTAAGGGACTTGTCCAAGGTTACGCAGCTTGTCAGTAGCAAAACCTGACTTTGCCCTCATTTGATCCCAAAGCCGTGGACTTGCCATTTTCTGATGCCTGAACACACTGGCCTTTTCTGCAGGACGAGTACAAAGAACATCATCCTTCCTTGTCTTGTCGAGCCACTTGTAAATATTACTCCTATGTGTTCAAAGCTCTTCTCAAAATGCGATCACCTGGGGAGCTCGTTAAAGTGCAGGCCCTGATTCAGTAGATCTGGGCCGGGGCCTGAGAATCTGCATGTCCAGCAAGCTCCCAGGTGAGGCTGACGCTGTGCTGGTCCACACTTCGAATAACTAAGCCTTGCAGGAAAAGAGACCCTGAGTTAGGAGATGCTTTCCAAGCCCTTTGCTGAATCCCCAGCTTTGTAGGACAAGGAAGAATGCTTCTCTTTCTACCATGGCTTAATGTCACTGTACAATCTCAGCTGATCTTCCCAAAGGACCAAGGTAGATGTCCACACAGGAAGGGACTCATCATCCCCAGTTGTCCGTAGTTTATGGATGAGGAAATCACAGTCCAAAGACGTGAAGAGCCCTGCTCAGGGGCCCAGCTAGTGAGTTAAAGGGGGGACTAGAACCCCACTCTCCCGGCTCATAGCTCCAAGTGTTTTCACTTGCCTTGCTCCTCGTGTGCCATTCACCCCCCGGAAAACAGCCTGCTGACTGGGCACCCACTGAAATGCCAGGTTTCCCAGGAAGGGTGCCCAAACAGATTAGCGCCTGGCCTCGGCCTCAGGGAGGAGCAACGGCAGATGAGAAGGCGTGATCTGAGAGGTGGGAGGAAAATGAGGCCTGCGAGCAGACAGAGGAGTGCTTCCTGGAGTAGGGCCGGTCCACCATCTTGGAAGAAGGTGTGGTAGGGTCTGGAGGTGCCCACTGTCCCAGCACAGGGCAGTGACTGTCCCCCTGGAATAGCAGTCTCAGCCCAGGGCTGGGTACAGAGGCTGCATTGCAGGCCAAGGGGACGCTGGGCAGTGCTTTCTCCGCACCGACCCTCCCCTCCGTTCTGTCCTCCCTGGTGACAATAATAACCACATTTGCTGTTGCCTAGGTGCTTTTATCACCACCTCTTTGGCTCGTGTCTTTCCTACGCACCTTCTCTCCTGGTTTCTCTCCACTCTCCCTCACCCCTTCCCTCTCTCTGCTGTCTTCTCCACACGCCCCAGCTACCCCAGCTCCTCCTACTGAGCACGGAATGGCAGCTCTCCACTCACCTCCCCGGCTCCTTCCCCAAGGGATGGAACAGGCTGGCACCAAATTTAGTTTTCCTTATGCTTTTACTTTGAGTACTTCTGAAAAAATAATATGAGTTTTCATCTGACAAAGTAAAGTGCAAAAAAAAAAAAAAAAACAACACACAACCCACTTGGAAATTATGGGAAATGCAAAGAAAAAATATCACCCATTTTCCTATCACTGAAAGAGAATCTCACTTTGAAAACATTTGGTGCCCTTCCTTCCCATCTTTCTTAAGCATGTAATGCACACACATTTCAAAACTGAAACCACACGTATGCATCTTGTAATTTCTCGGCCAATATACCCCTGCTGTCTCCCGGACTGGTGGCCAGGTTGTCTATGCCAGGAACATGTCATTATTGACCTAAGTCATCTCTATGACCACTTCTTTTTTTTTTAAGATTTTATTTATTTTTTTTACAGAGGGGAAGGGAGGGAGACAAGAGAGGGAGAGAAACATCAGTGTGTGGTTGCCTCTTGCATGCCCCCTACTAGGGACCTGGCCTGCAACCCAGGCATGTGCCCTGACTGGGAATCAAACTGGCAACCCTTTGATTTGCGAGCTGGTGCTCAGTACACTGACCAGCCAGGGCTCTGTGATCACTTCTAATGAGCACTGGAGAGTCTATGGAATTATGCATTTGAATTATGTCTTAGGTCTGGTTTAGAGGCAGAACCAGAAGCAGGGACTCTGGTGCAGTTTGTTGGGGGGCCTGCTGAGGGGGAACTGGGAGAGAAGCAGGAGAGAACAGGGAAACAAGCTAGGAAAAGATGAGGGTTTCCATGAAGCCCAGCCTTATCCCGATCCCATAGGAGTTCCCAAGCATCAAAGGTGCCACAGAGGTGGCCCACTTGAGGCCCTTTAAAATCTACAGTCAGTCACTGGCTTTGTGCTGCCCGACACCTGTCCCCCTCCTCCCACCCAGGGAGCACATAACCTCGTAAGGGGGAGGCTATTTCCTTCAGCCAGGGACATCTCCAGGAAAGGAGGACACCCAGGAGCTATTAGCAGCCCACCTTCACAGCAGGTGAGGGATGGGCCCACTGGCCCCTTGAACCGGATCTGGGTGGGACACCAGGACATAGAATGTCCTTAAGTCAGAATTGCTAGGTTTCTACAACCTTGGAGACATGTTACCAAGTTGGCTTTCCAAAAGACTGAACTCACTTTCCTTTCCCACGGGCCTTTGGGGAGAATAACTAGCCTCTTCCCCACGGCCACACACAACTGACCTTGGGGTTCCCTGTTCTTTTTTATCTCCCCCAGGCTGATCAAAGAAAAATGGCATCCTCTTTTCATTTATATTTCCTTGATTCCCAGTGAGGTACAGCATTGTTTTTCAGAGGTTCAGTGGCCATTCCTACTGTCATTTCAGTGAACTGCCATGAACACCCTTGGAAGCTTTTATTTTTAAGTCACAGTAAGCATCCCTTTGGTTCACTTCCAAAATCCAATTGGAGAAGTTTTCCTTTCTCCCTTGCCTTCAGCTCCCCTGCAAAGGACGAGCAGGCTCACACATCCCCGCTGGCTCAGGAAGGCCTGGTTTGTGTCTCCCAGTGTCTCCTCCACTACCCCACGGCTCCAGAGCAGAGAACTCAAAACAATACCGACAAGCTGGTCGCCAGAACCGTCCCAGGGCCCGAGGGCAGGCCCGACAGGGTCCTTCCCCACCACTGGCCCCCGGTGCTGTGGTTCCAGGCAGCCTGCCATTCTGTTCCCTTCCTTCTAGATCTTCGAAGACTATTACCTTGACCAGAAGCCCACGGTGAAGGCCTTGCTGGAATATACCGACAGGGTGTTCACCTTTATCTTTGTGTTTGAGATGCTGCTCAAGTGGGTGGCCTATGGCTTCAAAAACTATTTCACCAACGCCTGGTGCTGGCTCGACTTCCTCATTGTGAACGTGAGTAGTTAGTGGGCACGCATGGGGTCTGGGGGCCTCGCTTCTGACAAATGGCTATTGTTGCCCAAGAAAGCTCGGGGGCCTGGCCCTCAAGGGCTATGCCCAGGAAAAGCCTTGAGCACATAGCAAGGGGTCTCAGAATATCCCTGCACCCCTGTGAATGGTAAGATCCAGGCAGTACATGGTTTGGGCACCATGGTGACCCTCAGGTGAGTCCTCTGTTCTTAGGTCTCCATCCAGAAAGACCACTTACCATCCTCTGTGTTTTACATTTAAAGCAAGATGGCACATGAGGCTCTCAAAGGTCTTGTGACCCCGCATGCATGCACAGGGCTCTGGACTTAAGGAGCTGAGGACAGCACAGCACAGAGAACCTATCCACCTGCTGGCTCAGTCCTCAGCCCTGGCTACGCTCTGGTGGTGCCTGGGCATCTCACAAAAATACAATGAACAAACACTACTATTCCCAGAGCTTCTAATCTCCCTGGTCCTGGGGTACAGGTGGGGTTGGGGCAGCAGGCATCAGTATTTTGTAAAACTCTTGGATATGTCCAATGTGCAGCCAGTATTGAGAGCCACACTGAGCTAACTAACACCACTGGCTTCTTCTTAGTGGCACTAAACGGGAAAGAGGGTCCCTTTTAGATGAGCCGAAGCTCATATGTCTGACTTACACTAACCTGTGGCCACTAACCCCCATGTGAGGGAATTTACCAAGTGCCTCCTGCACATTAGACTTGTGTTTTCTCAACGCTGTGATAAAATCATCCTCCATAAAGTCTCCTAAGAGCCTTCCTACCCACCCAAAGCTAGGAGTGCTCTCTCCCTTATCTTAACCACTACAATTCTCTATCTCTGTCCAGGCCTTTGCCCTCTTGGCTCTGCAAGATGGCTGCCTGTGTTGTTTGTGCACTGGTGCATAGCTGAGGGGCCTGCAGGCAGGGGGAGACACGTGTTGTGTTTGTCTCTGCCTCCCCCACTTCAACAGCCACCAGCACCAAGTTCTGCTCATCAGAGGTGTCAGGAAATGTGTCTGTATTTGGTGCTTGCCTCCTGAAGCTGGATAGGGTCCAGTACAGAACATTCTGTCCACCTCCCGTGTTGGCAGGTCCTCCATAGCGGGTCTGGGCACTCAGTTCTCTTCTTTCCTGATACCAGTGCGCTAGCAGCATCAGGCCACTCTACCACAGCGATTAGCTGTAAGGCTTGAAATCTGAGTAACAGGTGCTGATTTTGTGCATATGAAATAATTATTCATGGATGAATGGAAAATGTTTTAGGTTGGCTACCCAACCCTTTTAGGGGCACAGTCACTCCAACCTAAGAAGGTTCACTAGCTTCAGTCTTGATTGCTTTAAATGTGATCATCTGACCACCCATCCTTTCTTCTATACATCTCTCCTTCCATCTGTCCAACCACTCATCCTTTCTGTTTTCTTCCTTCAAAACATCCACTCACATTAACTGCTTCCATTTATTCTCTCCACCAGTTCTCTCCTGCCATCCACCCATTCTCAAAATTCTTTCTTCTTCCGCTCTGCCCATCCATTCGTCTTAACCTTCCTTCCATCCATCTACCCACTGGTCCTCAGTCCTTCTGTCTTCCTATCTTTTGATCCATCCTTCTAATTATTCAATCATGTAACCTTCATTTTACTCATTCATGCCCCTCCTATGCCAGTATCCTTCTATCCATCCATTCTTCTATCTTTCTATTCTTTACTTAGCCAGTCCATCGATCCTTTTTTCCACCTATCTGTCCATTTATCCCTCATTCATCCATCCATTTACCCATCCATCCACCCATTAATGCATCCAGTCAACCTTCCATCCATTTGCTAGTCTCTCTTATTTACCTATTCTATCCAACTCTCCACCTTTCCATTCATCCACGAGTTATTTTATCCAGTCATTATCCTTCCTCCATCCATCCATCCCATCCATCTACTCTTTGCTTTCTTTCTTCCACCCTTCCTTTCAACCATCTATACTATTCATCTTTGCATCCTTTAATCCATTTTTCTATACAATCATCCTCAACTCTCCATCCAGCTGTTCTTCTTCCTTACTGCCATTCATCCCAACATGCTTCTGTCTTTTCTTCAATTCATCAAACATTTATTTATAACTATTGAAAATAGGATTGACTTATGAATTGCTGTTGGATAGATAAAAGCCAATAAATTAAAAATCCCTATCTCCAGGAGATTATGCTTCAATATTCTAGCAAATAAGACACACAGGGAGAAACAAACATATTATAAGGGGGTACATAGTGAGCACTGCTGGAAATAATTAGTATTTTATAGGCACAGAGACATGAGCCTGTTTCCACCCAGGGCAGTGTGTGGTTAAGGAGTCTTCATTTAAGAGGTGGCATTAAGTAGAGGGCTTAAAATGGACAGGAACACTGAGATGCCAAGAGGACTGTGGGGGAGGTGATCTTAATTAAAAATGACCTGAGCAAAGGCACAGACACAGCTGCATTTAGGGAACAATTTTATTTGGGTAGAAAATATGGGTGAAATATGATTGGAAAAGTGGGCTGTGGCTGTCATACTGGCCACAGTATGGAGCTTATCCTAAGCACCAGTGCAGATTCGGAGTCAGAGAGAGACATGATTGTAATCAGATGTGCAGTAGAGAAAGGATGAGATGGGTACAATACTGGAGCCCAGAGATCAGAGAAGCTAAGTCACCTGAGTGGTGGGAATGGAGCTGGGCTTGGGTGGATGGGCTCTGATGGAGAGGCCCCAGCCCTAGCTGCAGGTGGTGCACATGAGTCACCCTTCCTAGGGTGCTGAGCAAAATACTAAATAGGGCCCAGTGTGGAACTGGCCTCAAACCTCCCTGCCCTCTGTCAGCCATGCAGTTGGGTGCCACCTGCTGGTGTCTGGAGCTTCTCATGGATGGAGGAAGGGGTTCCTTTTCATGACAGTTCTTTATCTTGGTGCAATATGCCACCTGAGCACAGGCATCTTTTGAGATGCTAGAACTCAAGCATAAAACCCTCCTCTTCTGAAGTTCCAATGTACATCCCCACCTTGCTGCCTGGATTAGCTAAGCCTGAGTTCAGCCCACCAGTCATGGTAGAGCTGGGGTCTCCTAGCATTGGTTCACAGTCGCTCAAGCCTACACATATGGTACATCCCCAGCACCTTCAGAGTTTCTGGAAGGTGTCATTTTCCCATGTCAGTTGGTGTACTTTGCAATCCTTTGAAAAACTAAGAGACCAACAGAGACTCAGAACTCAGCCATTATGGCTCAGCTGTCTCTCAACGCTGGATCTCATGGACACGTGCCCGCTCCTTTGACTGAAGAACATACCCATAGGGCGCTGGAGCTCTCTTAGTCTGACTCTCTCATTTTACAAAGGTGAAAGTTCAACCTGGACTAACAAGGTACTGACTCAAGGTCAAAAAACAATCAGGGGTCAAGGGAGAACTAGATCCCACTCAGACCAGGACACTTTCCATCTTGCTTTTCTGAACGAATATAATGGAACTTACCTTATATTTCCCAAAATAAAATTTGACATAACCCTTATGAAGAGACATCACCATTCCAAATCTCTGCAAGTCAAAGTTCCAAGGATGTTTGGGCCCAATTGGTACCCCTAGAAGGAGATGGGAAGGTGGATTCGATATTCTGGGAGCTTGGCCACCTACATACCACGGGCTGGCAATGTGGGAGACTGGGTTTTTCTTTTGCAAAGTTTCAGGTGCGTGATGAATGGAGTCTTTAATAAAAGGAAAGGACCCTCTCCAGAACTCTCACTGGGATCCAGAATAACGTGGGAGTCAGGACAATGGCTTGGGTAGAGTAGGGTTGGGAGGGATTCCCTGCATCCTTCCACCAGGACTGCCCCTTTGGAGTCCTGGAGTGATGCTTTTGCTCTCTGCTTGCCCTCAGATCTCTCTGACAAGCCTCATAGCGAAGATCCTGAAGTATTCTGATATAGCACCCATCAAAGCCCTTCGGACCCTCCGCGCCCTGCGGCCGCTGCGGGCTCTATCTCGATTTGAAGGCATGCGGGTAAGACCTGTTTCCAAATTGCTCTGGTCTGTAACATTTGGTAGCCCTCCCCACTTTATGCCCTCCATACCCCTGACCCTGAGCTCTGATTCCTGGACTAGGAATCAAACTGGCAACTCTGGTTCACAGCCCATACTCAATCCACTGAGCTACACCAGCCAGGGCAGATTGTCACTGATTGTCACTGGTGTCACTATACACCAGGTCAGTGTGCTGTATTTAAGGAAAATAAAGCGAGTTGCTGGAAGTCTGTATGTGCTAGCACAATGTATACCTCATACACTTAAATGAGCATGTGTGTACTTATAAACTCACCCACCTCCTCAGTCTCGAGGGAAGATCCTGTAAGTTGCCCTGAAGGAAGCTTAGAGAAGGTTTACACCGACCTGCAGCCTTTCAGTGTCTCTCAGTCTTCTGAGTCTGCATTAACCCACTTCTCTGGTTTCCAAAGGCCACTGGCTCATGCAGCAGCCTGAGTGAGTGTAGGAAGCAGTTGGATCCAGCCAAGAGGGGTGGAGCATTGGTGGGGTTCCAGGTCCTTTTGCATTTCCCCTCAGGTGGTGGTGGATGCCCTGGTGGGCGCCATCCCGTCCATCATGAACGTGCTGCTCGTCTGCCTCATCTTCTGGCTCATCTTCAGCATCATGGGCATGAACTTCTTTTCAGGGACGTTTTGGAGGTGCATCAACACCACCAATGCAGGCTTTTCTCTTGCGTCTTCTACTTATGTGAATAACGAATCTGACTGTATACTTCAAAACTACACTGGCAAGTTGTTTTGGGTCAACACGAAGGTCAACTTTGATAATGTTGCAATGGGTTACCTCGCACTTCTACAGGTGGTGAGTCCTTTAGCTGCTCTGTAACATGGAGGGACTAGGGTCTTTCAGAAGATGCTATGTAGGGGGTAGCATTCAGTCTAAGCATGAGGCCAGAGGGCCTTACCAATGAGTGTGATCTCCCAGTGTTGCAATTTGACCAATGTGGGAAATAGACTAGAATAAAGGAATGAGCCTGCTATGGGATCATATCAGGTAATGAGATAGAATTCACTACTTGTACAAAGTAGATATAGTAGAACCACATGTTCAGTCTTTTGCAAATTACCCCTGGTGGGTAATAAATTATGTTCCAGGTTGTGGTGATAGATAATGCTGGTGATGATGACAGTCAACCACACTCACATCTTCCTCCCTTCCTTCCTTCCTTCCTTCCTTCCTTCTCTCCCTCCTTCCTTCCTTCCTTCTGCATCCCTTGCCTTAATCCACTTGTTCATTCAGTGCTCCATCCATTCAAGGGTTAATGTAATTGCTTATACATTTGTCACACAGTTACCGACGAGTCCCTGCATTCCACTATTTGTTCATGCATTCATCTGACACACAATCCCTGAGTAGCTATGGTGAGCCAAGCATTGTGCTCTGCCCTGGGAGATACAGAGACACGTCAGAACTGGCTCCAGGGGAGCCAATGCTCGAATAGAAAAACAAATAAGTAAATCAAAACAGAGCCCAGTGTAGATGGATGGACAGAGACTGAGTGACTTCTGCTCCTTGTTTCTAGGCAACCTTTAAAGGCTGGATGGACATCATGTATGCTGCTGTTGATGCCCGAGGGGTGAGTCTCAGACCACCGTGTCTACTGGCTTCCCTTCCGGGTGTCCTGCCCACATCAGTCCAATTGAATTGGAGTGAAGGTGGCCTTGGTACCACCCAGCAGCCTGGCACTGTCCCTCTCTGGAGCAGTGGCAAACTGGCTCACTGCTGGCTATTTAAGCTGATGCTAGCCTGCTCTCCCACCATGTACCTTCCTCAGGCTTCTGAAGCTCTTCTTCTGCTCCAAGAAAGTAATAGATAAAGAACTATGGCTGAGGGCACTCCCTGGGCAGGGGTGGGGGCTAGAACAAAGGGATGAGATGGAATTTCAAGTGCTGCTATGGCAGCCAGGTGGAGGAGGATGATGAGACAAGACCCATGCCTCATCATTACCACTGTGGCTGACACTGCACATGCCCTGCCATCTTCTTGGTCCACCTCTGAGTTCACCCGCTATCCTCTGAGACTTGGCTTTCTCCCATGCCTCAGAGCTGGCTCAGCAGCCCCTCCCCCAAGGGCGAGGGGTTTCATGTCCCCAAGGGCAACCCTCACAGATAAGTTTTGGGAGTCTCTGGATAAACACTCCAGTTTCCCTGTCCCTCGGAGCTCAAGTCCTGAGATGTGTTTTACATGATTCCTTAGACGGCCCCCTCAGGATGGAGTCCCAGCTGCCCACAGTGAATGCTTTTCTCCTGTTCCTGCTTACCGCCCCCCCTTCCTTCACTCCTACTTCCAAGGATTGCCTCCCAAATAAACCACTTGCACCCAGGCCCTTGTCTCAAGGTTGGCTTTTGGGGTAAACAAAAACTAAGACACCCCCTCCTCCCTGTGCCCCACCTTGTCTGCTCACAGGTGACCTTGCAGCCCAAGTGGGAGAGCAGCAAGTACATGTACTTGTACTTCGTCGTCTTCATCATTTTTGGCGGCTTCTTCACACTCAATCTCTTCGTTGGGGTCATAATTGACAACTTTAATCAACAGAAAAAAAAGATAAGTGGGGTTCGGGTGTTTCTGTAGTGTCCCCTGGCCTCGTGACTAAAGCCAACACTATTCACAGCCCTTCCTGACTGACCGGGAGGCCAGTTTTGACCTTTAATACCAACATCAACCTTTGCCCTCTGGTTTCAGTCCTCACCTGTTTGCCGTCTGGGCTGCTGTGGAAAGAGTTGCATTTCTCTGTGTCAGTATTGCCCTGCCAACCTTGCCTGGGGTCCCCATCTTCTCTCCCAGAGTGCCATGGTCCTCCTAGCTGGAACCAGCTGTGTTGGATGTGCCCCAGGTGACCCCTTGGGGAAATCGACAAGGAAAGAAAGGGCTCCAGCGCTGCCTCTGTCTGGAGTCCTGACACCCAGAGCACTGAGTCAGGAGGCCTCAGGAAGGGCCAGAACACCCGTGTTGGCAGAATCCCAACCCGCCTCCATGGGCACTGACTCCGGTGAATGGGAGCCCAATCCCAGACAACCTCTCATGTTTTTATTAAACATATAAAATGTATTCATGCTTCTCTTTCATTTAATATCCTGTAGACCCCTGAGGTAGATAGGGCACCATTTAGATTTGTGCAAACCAAAGTCCAGAGAAAAATGGGGGTGGGTCCCATGGAGAAATCATGGCACAGATCGGAGAGCACGGCATTAGCTCTAACACCCTCCAAGCCTGGATCTGCATTCCCAGCTCAACCACTTGCTGGATGGCTGACCCTGGTAATTTTTTAAACCTCTCTGAGCCTTGGTTTCCTCATCCTTTCATCCCATCCTTGGGGTTAATGATACCTATTTGCTATTTGATTTTGGGGAGAGGTAAATAAAATCCTGTACAAAAAGCACCGTGTTTAGGGCTGAGCACACAATGGGCACTAGAGGAAAAGTGTCGCTGTTACCATTTAGAATATGTATCTAGTGGGGCAGGCATCCCACCTGCAGGAAGTCCTTGGCAGGGGTTCTGAGGATGAGAAGGGGCAAGACAGGTCTGTGGGAGCCCTAGAGGGACTCAGCAAGACAGCTGTGGAGCGCTGCTCAGTGTCCTCGGTGCCCCAGGAGCTTTGCAGTCATCTGCACAATGCTCTCTCCTTACGGCCTCGGAACCCAGCCCAGGCATGGAGATGGCCGTGTCAGAGAATAGAGTGAGGTCAGCCAGCGGTCAAGCCGGGGCGAGAAACTCTATTATTTGCTGACTCTTTGTCCAGACATCTCAGAGTGGTCCCACCCAGGACACACCAATCTTCCCAGGAAGCCCTCTGTGTCTGTAAAGTTTCCAAAATCTCTTCCCAGACCCCACGGACCTCAGCCCCTTTCCCCAGCATTTGCAGGGACTAATGTACACAAACATGCTCTTGAAACGGGAGGCTTTAAAATGATGTCAGACTGTGAAAGGCGAGGAGTTAAAGGAAGGAGGTTTAAAAGAAAACTAACAGCCAATCCTAAGGCAGGCAGGATTCTTCAATGGTGGGATTCCCGGCACTGAGACAGCACGGGGAGGTGCAGCTGGCAGGGCCTTCAGAGAACCAACCAAAGATTCTTCAAGGACCCTGGGATAAGGCAGTAACTGGCCTCAACTCCTCCTCTCTAGGAAGGGGCTGGGGGGGTTGGGTCCCAGGGTCTTTGTTCCTGAAGGCCCTGAGGGAAGCCCTGGCCCCTGGCAGGGAGTATGATTCTAGAAACCAGTGGATTTGACTGGCATGAGCAGGCTGGATTCAAGGCTCAGGTTTGAACCAACCTGTACCTTCTCCTTGGGTCCCGTTCCCAAACACTCCCCACCTGCATCCATGCAGAATCCCTGGGTTCCTGGAGACAAGAACCAAGCTTTGTTCCAGAGACCCAGGCAGAGTGGGTCAGAGCTGGGGCTCAGTCCCATCCTCTCTTCCCCTGGTTGTGGCACCTGGGCAGCACACAGCTTAACTTTGGTGTGCCTTTCTGCAGAAAGGGGAGGGAATTGAGATGTCTTTCCCCTCCAGCATAACTTTGGTATCCCTGGGGGTTCCTGTCGGTTTAATAACAGTGTTGTGTGTTATCCTCTCCTGCACTTAGGGGGCCAGGACATCTTCATGACGGAGGAACAGAAGAAGTACTACAACGCCATGAAGAAGCTGGGCTCCAAGAAGCCGCAGAAGCCCATCCCCCGGCCCCTGGTGAGCCCCAGAGCTTCTCTCTAGCAGAGTGTGTCTGTGAATCCAACCTGATGGCCTATGTTTGTACTGAGTAGAGGCCCAGGCAGTGCCCTCTGTGGAGGAGGGGGTTTGGGTTGAGTTTAGGGATGAAGCTAATGACGATTCCCAGGTCTTTGGAATGAGAAGTCTAAAAAAAGTAACTTATGGTGTGAACACATCTTCTGCAGTTACTCCAGATAGAACTACTTAAGGAAGTACAGTTTTAGGGTTCAAGCACAGGACTGAGAGTAGACTAGGTTAAGTGATGGTAAGGGGGATTAGAGCCCGGAGATGAAATATTTGTGTGATTATGCATTATAATCTATGTTGTAACGGATCTCTAGCCTTACCCTACATTTCAGCTAGACAGAGAGGAAATGGCCCAAACCCAACCTGCCTTGGATCCTGGGCTGGTGAAGATCATGATCAGGGGGCACAAGAGAAACCAAAAATTAACCCACTCTAGCATTTAAAAGTTGACCAAAATGTAGGGCTGTACTCCACTTTGATTCCTTTATCTGCAAAGACCCTAAGAGACAGGCCCTTTCATCCTCCTGTCCAATGCATCATCCGAAGCATACATGAAATTTCTCATCTAAGTTCTTCTCAGGCCTCAGCCAGAAGATGCGCCAGGCCCCTGGCTGGCCCCTGATGGAGGCTGAGGAGCAGGTCTGGGAGTGGGGATGTTGCTGTGTTAGAATGTACAACTGAATCTCTTCAAAGATTTTCTGAGCCATCTACTCCAGTGAATAGAATTGGCATCTTGTCCCTTTATAAAACCTTTCTGTGGTGACGATGCAACATTTATGAAGAAAACTACAGGCACTGCCCATGGCATGATCCCAGTAACCCTTCCCCACACAAGGGCAGAGCCTAAGGACCTTCAGCAAAGAGTCAGGCCTTTCCCTAAATGAACTAGAAAGACATACATTAGGATGTCTAAATCAAGGCATGGGATTTGCGTAAGGTACTAAAATATGTATGAGCACAGAGTCTTTAAAAACATTTATGGAGGAAAAGAGTGTGGTGACCTTTGACACACTTTACTTGGGAACACTGCTCATAAATGTATTAGTGTTCTCTATTCTGATGCGAAGTGTTACAATGGGGAGTAATGAGATGTCCAGACCATTGCAGGGGCAGAGTTTCCTCCCAAATCCCCCCTAAGATCGCTATGACTGGGCTTGGATGAGCCTGAGAGAAAGTGCTCAGAGTCCATTGAGTACCCCTGTCAACCAGGTCAGTGGACAGGAACAGGCTCAAAATTAGAATATATAGGTGAAAGGCTGAACCCAGCCAATCAAAGTCAAGGTAGGGCTGCGGGAGGAGAATCCTCAGACTGACTGAGAAACAAGCAACTGACCTTTAGTGGGGGCTAGACTGAAGTTGGGTCCACATTTGAACCAGACACCAAGGAGTTCTATGCTAGGGACCACCCCTGGAAAAATCATGATGGTTTCTAGAACCTTCCCCTACAAATTACTCAGTTTCTTGATAACATCTCAGCTCCTCCCCTCTCATCAACCAATCTCACAAGCCACTCTAGCTTCCTCCTCTGAAGGAGGATGATTTCCCTGGGACAGGGTGGGCTGCATGCCAAAAAGGGACCGTGGAGAGAACACTATCGTAACACAAAGGTAGGAATCTAATGCTGGACTCCAGGCACTACAATAGGGGTGGAAGGTGATGGTTGGACAGGAAGGCCTGCAACAAAATTATCATTTTCCTAATTAAGCCACAACCAAGATCATCCAAGGTTGGCAGTGGGGGGAGGTTCTTCACACAGATAAGGGAAGTGAGACCATAGCCCAGCTGTGTTCCTGAGATTCACCATCCCTTAGGATAGGGCAGGGAGTGGTGAGGAGAGAAGGGATCATTAACTAACTATCAATACTATACTAGCTTTAGTGTAGGAGCATGGCTCTCTCCTTAGTATTCTCACCCAAGAATGGCAAGTACTCTTTCCTTGGTCCCCTCAGCATAACTGAGGCAAAGCTGGGACATTCAAACAAGACTTTGCAGGGTCTCAGCAACAAGTGTATGTGGCTGCCCTCCATCCAGGGCTCAGAGGCCTTGGCCCATCCCAGCTCCTGGCTGGCATCCATCTGTCAGGGAACATCTTTGTGTTCACCACCCAGTGGCACAAGCCTGGTCACCTGTCCTCCTCAAAGTCCAGAACCAGGAAAGAAACTCAAAGCAAAAGAGAAATTCCCTCTGGCATATAAGGCCCACCTTCCCAGGTCTAGCTTCCTTGGCAACAGATGATTAGCACTAGAATGCTCACCTTCTTCCCATAGGAATCCCCACAAGTCCAGCTGGTCAGATACGCAGAGCATTGGCACCACCGTTCCACCCCACAGCTGCACGGGTACCAGGTCGTACATAGCATAGCCAACCTGGATGACACATGGACCTCCCACACATGCACATGCATGCCTCTCACCATCTCTGGTGAAGCCCAGATTCTAAACCTTATGCTTCAACCATAACAAAGATGAAGGTTTCCACGAGACTGAGAGATTTTATTCTATAACATTCTTTGCTAGAAAAACCACTAAAAGCAGGTTTCACATACTCCACTTTATAGGAAAATAATAGGCTCTATAATATCACACCATCAGTCACCTACTTCATCATCTCTGAGAGCACTGAGGGTTGCAAAGGTGTGATCCCTGCCCACAGACTAAGCCAAGAGCAGCCAGCAAGCTGCTGCATTCCCCAGCACCCGAATATCCAGAGCAAACTTGATGCCTGGAACTTAGCAATGTTCTCGCCTGTTCTGTTTAATTAGAAGTTATGTGACCATGAATGGGCTCTGTGGGGTTTTTTTTTCTTCGACATTTTCAGTGATGAAATGGGAGCTGTTGTTGGCTCAGCAATACCCCTCCCACTCCAGAAAAGATCTGAGCCAGCAGTGTGCTGGACCCAGGCCTACTTGGGTTTGATTCTTTGCTCTAACCCAATAGGGTAGCAACCCATCCCCACCCTGAAGAGGAAAGTAGGAAGCAGCCTCTTTCACAGCCCTTCTGTCTGCTTGCTTTGTAGCTCCTGGGAGCTCCCTGGTGAGACTCCTAAGAGCTTCCTCTCTTCCTCCCTCACAGCCACTCATGCAGAGCCCTGCACATAGTACACATATTAAGTGCCTGTTGTGCAGAATCAAATTTAATGAAACCCTAATGAAGTGGCTTTATGATTTTATTGAAGGTGTGGGTAACATGATATCTTTTCTGTCATCCATTCATTTATCTATGTATGAACATCTATCATGTGCCAGGTAGTGTGCAGATACTGGGGACAGAGCAGTAAGTGAGAAAGACAAAGCTCCTGCCCTCACAGAGAATGCAGTCCAGTGACTCAGGAAAATAACCAGCCCAAACCATGCACATAATAATTCACAGGCTTAAGAGATTGCCATGGGAAAAATAATGGGTGAAAAGCAAAGGGTACCTAGGACTAAGACTTGAGGAACTCTCACACCTAAAGGTTGGGTAAAGAAGACTCAAATAGAACAGCCAGAAGGTCAAGAAATGGACCAGGAAAATAAGGCATAATGAAAAGCAAGAAAGGGTTGGTAAGCAATGCCAAAAAAAGTGTCCTCAGAATTAGCATTACAGAAGTCACTGATGATTAGAAAGAACCATGTCAGCAGCAGGACAGGAACAAGAACTATGTTGGAGTGGATTGAGGAGCGAATGAGAAATATTGATTGCACACGACTCTTTCAAGAAATTTTGCTGTGAAAATGGAGAGAGAATACAGTGAGGTTCAGGGAGATTTTTCTTTAAATTAGAAAAAAACTAGGTCATTGGATATTTAGCTAAGGAACCAAGACATAATAGCTAAGAGTGGTCAAGTGTGGCCAAGAGCTTCACTCATCAGTAGTGAAGCAGAGGAACCAGGAGGTTGGTAAATGGCAGCAATTATGACAAGGTGAAGGTGAGCTAGCTGGATGACACAAGCTTTAAGGAGGAAGGACTTTACCAGACACAGGAGGAGCAAATGTCTAGAAGTGACAGTGGGGACAAGAAGGATCTCAGGTCTGCCTCCTAGCCCTGGAGTACATGGGGTGGGGAAAAAATTGGCAGCCACTGAACAAGAGGAGGTGTTTGCAGATCAAGGCAGGTGAGCTCCGCAGGGCTCAGGAGAAGGTCAGGGGTGGAGAATGGAATTCAGATCAAGCAGTCCCAGAACAGTATGATGTTAACAGCTCAGGGAACACTAGAGGGCCATAGTAGGAGCTTTTTAAAAAAAAAATCCAAGCATAGATGATCTCTTTGTTATCCAGGACATTCTGCCTCTTTCCAAGAATGCAAACAATCAAGATCTGACCCCATGCATTTGCTTAGACATCTGCACAGCCCCAGGAATAAAGAAAACATTTGCAAGTATAAGTTGCACCATCACACTAACTTTACCTTTGAATCAATAATTTTGCAAGCAGTTCTTGAACTCTTGCTCTGTGCAAGGCACTGAAGGAACACTAAGTTAAATAAGATATGGCCTCTATATTAAGATCATTGTCTAGTAGAGAAGAAGAGAAGCATACATGAAATGCTAGAACTGGAGACTGACTGTAAAGGATGTGGGAACACGAAGGAACAGAATGATGTGGGAAAACTCTCTGGAGGAAGTAGGGTTTAAGATGGATCACTCAAGACTATTGGGATTTAGGTAGCCAAGAAACAGGCTGGAAGGGCATGGCAAATGGAGGGAAGAATATGGTCATAGACAAAGTGCCTGGTGACTTTATGGGCCCAGGAGAGGCAATGAGGACTTGAATTGAAGCGATGAGGTAGAATTAACTAAGAATGAGATTTTGGACAGGGCTTGGCTTCTGTTTGGATGCGGAGTGTGAGGAAGACAAAAGAGGAAGACCTCAAAAACCCATCTATGGAGAACATAGCCTCTCCAGATGCCTAGTTTATGTTGGCCAAAAGGCCCTGACCTATTATCTCTTGATTTTTCAGAACAAGTACCAGGGCTTCGTCTTTGACATCGTGACCAAACAAACTTTTGACATCATCATCATGGTCCTCATCTGTCTCAACATGATCACCATGATGGTGGAGACGGATGATCAGAGTGCAGAAAAGACAAAAGTCCTTAACAGAATCAACCAGTTCTTTGTGGCCGTCTTCACGGGAGAGTGTGTCATGAAGATGTTCGCCTTGAGGCAGTACTTCTTCACCAACGGCTGGAATGTGTTTGACTTCATTGTTGTCATCCTCTCCATTGGGAGTAAGTGGGTATCACATGTGGTGGGGAAGCCCAGCCTCTGCTTGGGGTTGTTTTAGCTGTAACCAAGGGGACAACCAATAAAATTTCAAAGCACATTATATGTTAGAGGAGCCCAGTATTTTCTGCCTTCCAAGGGCAGCGGATTTAAAATGGCCCTGGGCCTCTCAGGCACATGGAGAGGTTCCATTGGCCTGCTCCATGCTCTCTCTGTCTTCAGGCACCTACTGCAACACAGCCATCACCAGAACTTTGGGGGCTGAGAGGGAACTATTGTTCCTACAGAGAGACAGAGTTTCCAGGGGGCCTTATTTTTATGATCTTCAAATCAGAGAGTGGGTGGTGTGATGTGAAGTGAGTCACAAAATAGTTTTTGGAAAAGGAGGTGGGTTGCCAACTGAGTGAGGAAAGTCAAGGAGGAGATTGTTCAAAGGAGATTCTTAAGTCAAGGGTCTGGAATGAAATCTCTATATAACTCTCCACTTAAGGAATATGATGATAGAAAAGTCAAGGGATCAATGTGAAGAGATCAGTGTTATTATGGTCTAGTCTGGATATTGTTGAATGACAGGCACAGTATTGTGGGGCCAAAGGTGTTCAGAGAAAATGAATAGAATGAGAGGCTAAAGTGGAAAATGGAGCCGCCATAATTGACTGCTTGCTGAGTTCTGAGCACTAGGCTGGGCTTTATGAATCTTCACAGTAGCCCTGTGAAAGGCATATTATTATCCTTATTTCATACATTGAACATTGAGCCTCAGAGATTAAGAAAGTTATGCAAAGTTATACAGTTGGTAAAATGGTGGAGCTGATTTAGACCAGGCTAATGTCCTAATGAACTAGCAGTTTCTCACCAACAACCAAGAGACTATCCCTGACCTTTGTGTGGTTGAGCCAAAGTGTGGCCCTCTGAAGGCCAAATCCCAGCACACCAACTTTGTATTGCATTATAAAATCATTCTGACCTATTATACCATGACCTGTTTACTTTTTGCATGAGGGCATAGTTGTAGATTTAATTTTCCATTGATTTACCGTCAAAGGCTAATAGTATCTAAGTACAACTTGGCAGCACTTAACCAGTCTCCCTACCCTGGTGCTGAAATACAGCTGTGGGTTGTGTTTGGTTGTTTGAGGGGGAGGGGAGTTTAATGTATTTTTGTTTTTCATTTTGTTTTATTTTCTTGTTGCTGCTAGGTTTTATGGGAGGTTTGTTTTATTTGCCTTCCAAAGTGACAGACTCTAAAGTCCATTTTGACTTTATATTAGAGAAGGCAGCTTGCTTATATGACTTCTCATATCAGCATTATGGAAATAAAATATACTTAAATACTCAATTCTGTAATGTGGGTGGATACTGTAATTACCAGTTCCTATGACCTGCATGGCAACACCAGTCATTGGGCAGAAATCACTCAGAGAGACAGCTAGAAAATAAGTGAAAGACAGATTTTACCTGTCAATCCTTCTGCTCTCCCTCCCTCTTCCTGTTTTCCTTCCCACCAGCAAGACATGTATTAGTATCTAAATGTTACAGGTATGAACACTCATTCTCCCTTAAAGTAGAGGTAGACCAGTTGGCTGGCAGAATCTTAGGAAATTATATAGATATACAATGTACCCCATGCTATGTATGGGGAAATGTCCCAGTTAAAGTGGATTTTAGGAGAGGGGCTTTCATTAAGGCTTTATAATAAAAATATATATAATTATTTCCCAAGTCTCCTCCCATTTTCTTCCTCCTTCTAACATGTATTGTGACTACCCATGTTCATATGATGAAAGGCAAGTAGGAGAAGAGGGAACCCTGGCAAGGAGGGAGAACTTGCTACCACACACCTCACCATTTGTCCTAAGAGATTTTGAATCATGTCTTACCTAACGGCCTTGCATAATCTTTGGTAGTCCCAATAGGCCCCATGGGTCCCCAAAACCAGGCTTTACAAATCTTCAAGTTAGTTACCAGATAGGAAGACATATGCATTCTTCATCTTTCCAGCCTTGTTCCTAGTTGGGGTGGGGAGCTGTAACTGACCCCCCATCTCCAGACCCTAACAGGGAGTTCAAACTCAGCTGGAAAGGAAAGAAACAAATAAAAACCATTATGCAGACAGCTGGTCATTCAAAGCCATTCTGCTGTAGCTGTCAGCAAGTTGCCAAACTCCTCAGGCCCCCTTATAATTAATTCCAGGCTCTGTACAATTATCCACAGGACCATGTGCCAGAAACTTAGTCAGTCTTCTCAGTAGGAGATAGGGAGATGAATCACAGGGGGGTCCTGGCCTTCACAGAGAACAGGACCAGGGTAGAGGAAAAGGCATGACCCAAAGGCTAAATTCTCAGGGAAGAGCAGAGTCTGTGTCATAAACAGAAACAGACAAAGGACTGTGTGCATGTGGAATATGGTGCAATCCCTTCCAACTGAACTATGCTGCAGAAGATAGGGTTTTGACCATGGAGGTTGACTAAGAAAATATTCTGGGTAGAAGGAAAAACAAGAACATGGTGGGAAAGGCGAGCCTTACTCAAGAGAGAGAGAAGATTTATGCAATGAGCACTTACTGAGCCCCTACTCTATGCCACCCCCTGTGCCAGGCTCAGAGGGTTCAGAGTCCTTAAATACAGCTGCTCATGTGGAGGTTCATCTGGAGCCAAGATAAGGGAGTGTGATCACAGCCAACTCTGTCAGGGCTCATGGTTGGGAGTACTAATTAGATCATTTCCTCTCTCTTTGAAAGGCCTGGTGTTTTCTGCAATTCTCACGTCCCTTGAAAGTTACTTCTCCCCAACGCTCTTCCGAGTCATCCGCCTGGCCCGAATTGGCCGCATCCTCAGGCTGATCCGAGCGGCCAAGGGGATCCGCACGCTGCTCTTTGCCCTCATGATGTCCCTGCCTGCCCTCTTCAACATCGGGCTGCTGCTCTTCCTCGTCATGTTCATCTACTCCATCTTCGGCATGGCCACCTTCCCCAATGTCAAGTGGGAAGCTGGCATCGATGATATGTTCAACTTCCAGACCTTCGCCAACAGCATGCTGTGCCTCTTCCAGATCACCACGTCAGCTGGCTGGGATGGTCTCCTCAGCCCCATCCTCAACACGGGGCCCCCCTACTGCGACCCCAATCTGCCCAACAGCAATGGCTCCCGGGGGAACTGTGGAAACCCAGCCGTGGGCATCATCTTCTTCACCACCTACATCATCATCTCCTTCCTCATCGTGGTCAACATGTACATAGCAGTAATTCTAGAGAACTTCAATGTGGCCACAGAGGAGAGCACCGAGCCTCTGAGTGAGGATGACTTTGACATGTTCTATGAGACTTGGGAGAAGTTTGACCCCGAGGCCACCCAGTTTATAACCTTTTCTGCCCTCTCAGACTTTGCAGACACACTCTCTGGCCCCTTGCGAATCCCAAAACCCAATCAGAATATATTAATCCGGATGGACCTGCCACTGGTCCCTGGAGATAAGATCCACTGTTTGGACATCCTTTTTGCCTTCACCAAGAATGTTCTGGGAGAATCTGGGGAGTTGGATTCTCTGAAGGCAAATATGGAAGAGAAGTTTATGGCAACTAATCTTTCAAAAGCATCTTATGAACCAATAGCCACCACCCTCCGGTGGAAGCAAGAAGACATTTCAGCCACTGTCATTCAAAAGGCCTACCGTAGCTATGTGCTGCATCGCTCCTGGACAATTGCCAAACCCCCAGGTGTGCCCAGGGCTGAGGAGGAGGCTGTGTCACTCACAGATGATGCATTCATGGAAAATGAGAAGTGTGCGTTTCCAGACAAATCTGAAACTGCATCTGCCACATCTTTCCCACCATCCTATGACAGTGTCACTAGAGGCCTCAGTGATCAAGTCAACATGAGCACATCTAGCTCAATACAAAATGAAGGCGAAGCTACCAGTAAGGAAGCCACTACCCCTGCACCCAAGTGAGGACACTCCAGCATGGACACGCCCAGTTCTGATGTGTCCTGCTGCTCTGTGATAACTCTTTCCCACTACAAGTGGCACCCAGCTTCCACCTCACCAATGCATGTCACCGATCACAATGTGAGAGCTGGGAAAGGAAATGCAGTTGGTACCCGCCTTTGGAGAAGCTCCCATTCACTAACAAGAGTCAGACGCCAGAAGTCGCATCTTTACTGCAACTCTCCTTTTGAATTTTAATGTCAGATGATGGATTCCTTCACTTTCCAGAAATTATCTCTGGTCCTTTTATTCCAGTCGTGACCAGAGCTTCCATTTATTGAGCAAACTTCTCAGGACCAGAACTCCCAAAGACCTACAACAAGGATATTGCTGAAGGTTCAAGGTAGTCTTCTGTGAAACACCACATAGAGACTGACAATGTTATTTAGGATTTTGCATGGCTGCATGTTGAGAACTGCAGACAACTGCTCCAGCCCAGGGTAACTCCTGGGCTCTATGTCATCAGAGTTCTTTGAGATAGCCATTAAAATAATTAATATTTTTAAAGGTATGTCAAGACCAATGTTATATCTTAAAGCATCATTTTTTAAAGTATGTGATACTGATGTGTCATATCATTTCTTCACTTCCAGGGTTTCTGATATTTTGAAGTTTGAGCTTGAGGCTTGGGGGTGGGGTAAGGGAGAAGGAGCATTGTCCTGAGAGTTTACTCTAATCCTGACTCCTCCACTGATTGACTGCCCAGCTGGCCTGGGCCAACCTCTCTCACCTCTGAACTTTAATTTCCCCACTTGTAAAATTGGTGGAAGGGAGGGGGGGGGCAGAAGGGACACTCTCTCTGATCCCTTGCATTTCATGTTGTAGAATGCAGAGGTGCCTGTCAGTTTAGAGGAGGAAAACAATCTTCTGAAGCTGGCAGTTTTGGGATATATTTTAGAGCCTGTTCCACCAAATCTCACAGATAGACTTTAAGGAGGAAGGTTTTCATGCTCTGCTTGGACAAGGACTTCATAATTAGTATAATCAAAGGAAAAGAGATATTTTGAGAATCTTAAGATGATCTGGGAGATAAAAGCTATGGCCAACATTTTCTTTAGTTCAACCTGCAAATGTTATTAAGTACCTATCATATGACAGGCACTTGTCTAAGCACAAGAGATATTGGGAATTAAGCCCCAAAAGAGTCATTGAATTTAGGCAGCAAATGGAGTAAATGGGCCACAGGGACATGGCAGGTCTTAAGATGAAGGAGAGCAAGGAGTTTGTATGACAACAGAGAACATAAAGTGTCTTAGAGATAGCCTTGACCTTCTATGAATTCTTAGGACATGCCCTGCAGTAATGACAAGGATCAAGTCAATTCTTTGATATATATTTGATCACTTGTACGATTTCCCATTTATACAATTACAAAACTAGAGCTGGTTCACCTCACATGGACCACCTTCCATCTGCTGATGCAACTTATATGGTCCACCTTACATTTGCAAAACTTGGAGAGTCTAACAATTGTGAAGTATGGGCAAAGGCAAAGCAACAGGAACTCCAATACACTGCTGGATTGCATGCATTGGCACAGCCACATTGGAAAACAGTGTAACTTGACTAGAACCATTGAACACACATATTCCTCTGATGCCGGTTTTCCACCTTTAGGTACGAAACCTAGAGAAATCAATACACACATGCTCTAGGAGACATGTACAAGGTTTCTTATCAACATTGCTCATAATGAACCTAAATTAGAAACAACCTAATATCCATCAGCAGCAGGATAAATTCAATTATGATACATTCTTTAATGTAATTTTATGCAGTAATGAGAATGGATAGATGTAGCCTTATAGAAGTCTATGGATGATTCTTAGACACATAACATTGAGTGAAAGAATCCAGACACAAGACTATATATACTATATGATTTCACGAGGCTCAAAGACAGACAAAATTAAATATACTGTTTAAGGATGCATAAAGAAAAGTAGGGAATGGTTACCATAAAAGTTGGGGAACGGGCTACCACTAGGGGAAAGCAGCATTTATGCCTGGGTCTTTGGCAATGTTCCGATTCCTCACCTCAGTGGTTCTCTTTATGAATGTTGCCTTCGCAACTATGGGTTGAGCTAAACATATATATCTAATGTGCTTTTCTGTGTGTATGTCTCACAATTTAAAAAAATTTAATGGCTTAGCTTAGATTCTCCACCCTCTTCATAGAAGTAGTTACTATCTGCACTCTGACTTGTGGCATTTCTGTCTTGGACTTGGTTCTCTGAGCTGAGTTGTAAAAGGAGGAGTTCAACACAGAGTAACAGAAAAGGAAATTCTAGAGAAAGGAATAGCAACTGCAATAGACACAGAAGATGTGTGAGTGGGTGAAGAGCTTGAGGAAATTTAACCAAATGATTTTGAAGCGAGCATGGCAGGGAGTGGGGAGTGAGTAGAATATAATCATGGTGGGAACAAAGTTTTATATCTCTCTGAATTTTCGTGGATGGTATCACAGGTGATATTAAAATGTTGAACAACCTGCCTAGAACAGGGCACCAACCAGGACAGACTATATTGCTAAAGCAGCTTCTGGAGGCCCCCTGGATGCACCGGGTACTAACTGAAGCTGTTGGATCCTGCAGAAATCTAAAGGAAAGTCCCAAAGGAGGAACCAGGGCAGCTGAGTGGCATGGGGAACACTTGAGGTAGCAGCTATCTACAGTACAATTGTAGATACAGTTCTATAATACAATTCAGTGCAAAAAGATTTCAATACACTGGATATTAGCTCTGGTTGCCAGTGATAGAAATCCAACCCAAATTAGTGTATAGGAAAGAGAAAGGAGAGCGTTTTCATCTACTGAACAGGAAGCCCAGAGATGCAGTTGGATTCAGGTGCTCAAACGGTGTCATTGGGATACCATCTCTCCTCCTCTTGGCTCTGCTTCCTTCTGTAAGTTCTCAGACAGTCTCTCCCCATGTGGTGGCAAGATTACTCTGGAAGACCTTTACATCTGCAACCTCTGAAGAAAACCTTGAGTCTTCCCCAATAATTCTAGCGAAAACTCCCAGCGAGGCATATCACTAGCCCAGGTCATATCACATTCCTTTCCCTAAGCAAACACTGTGTCCAGAACGTGCAGCACGTTGGCCATTTCCGGATCACATGCTCACCCTGGGAGCCAGGAGCTGAGAGCAGTTCCTAAATAAAAGAGTTTGGTATCATAAGAAGAGGGAATGGATGATGAATAGGCTAAACCAATAGCCACCCGCTCTATTCCACCCCTTAGCTGCTCCATATCAACACACATTCTATTTTCTAGACATGCAATGTCCAAGTACCTTCCCGACATAATGTTGCTGTCCCACACCAAGGTGCACTCCCCTTTCCCAGGAGGAGACAGTCCAGAGCCCTGCCCAACTGTTAGCATCTAGCTCCAAGCCAAGGATGTTGGAATCAGCAAACTCTGTCAACTCTACTTTCAAAATAAACCCAGGATTTGACCACTGCTCACCACCTTGACCACCATCAACTTGATCAAAGTCACCATCATCTACTTCAATAGTTCCCCTTTGTTTTCCCATTTTGACCTTTGTCCCCAACTGTCTGTTTTTCTCCAACAGCAGCCAGAGCTCCAAATCCATCCATGGCCCAATGGTACTCTGAGTAGGAGTCGTTACAATGGTTTCACATAATCTGGCTCTCACTCTTCTCTGACCTCATGTCCCCCTACCCCTTCTGTGTGCTTCAGCCATACTGTCCTCCTCACTGTTTTTACACATGCAAGGCGCATTCTTGCCTCAGCTGCCATATCCCCACAGCTCACTGTCACCCTTTCTTTAGTTCTTCCCTGACCAATCTATCTGATTAACAGCCATATCCATAGCCTTTAGCACCCTCTGGGGTAGCTCCTCATGGCTCAGTACCCAAAGGCTAGCCATCCAATTACACAATAGATAGCATAAACATGTTAGCTTCCATAAAGATGCCTATTTAGAAAAGGAGAGACAACACTCAGAAGTGGCAATTCACGGTGTCCCTGGAGCTTGGACTGCCTGACCTGACAGCAAAGGGATATCCTGCTCCTGGGAGATTTCCTCACCCACCATCCCACTTTCTCATGAGAAAGGAGCACTGGGAAGAGAGTCCTTCTGCAGGATAGACAGCTTATTGCACTTCCTGTTGGCATCACTGGAAATTGTCTTCAGGTGTGAGCACTCACGGGCCATTATTTGCCTAGACTGATGTTTGTCTAGCAATACAACCCCCTTACAATACTGGTATGATTTCTATCTCTTTCATTTTACCAACATGTTAGATCCTGTTGGAGTATGACCCTTCAATCTAGACTTGGGACTGGATATTACTGCCTTATAGCAATCGAGGTCTTGCCCTCCTTTCCCCCTCAGCCAAATTGCCTGCAACCTGGCCTCAGCCAGCCACTGTACCTAAATAGTGTTGAAAAGCAGTTAGCTTAGATATACAGGCACAACTCAACCGCCCCTGTGTCTGTGTGTCTGCCATTGCCCAGCCATGCACATTGGAGTGTGCCTCCTTTGCCCTACAGGAAGTACAGAGACAGGATCCTTTGGGGCAGAGGGAAGGGGAGGGGAGGATGTCAGGCTTCCCACAGCTCCCACGCTCACCTCCATCTCTGTTTCCAATCATTGGCAAGTGTTTAACAATGAGCTATTTAGAAGGGGGGCAGGGAATCCCGATTTATAGCATTTTCTGATTTAGCTGATGTTAATGCTCCCGCCATGGCCCATGTCAAGCTAGCAGTGTGACGCCCCCTCAAGGCAGGATTGGAGGACATGGATGCAGTTGACTTGAGCCAGTAAGAGCTGGCTTCAGCCCACCATTGTTCCCAGCCTCCCTGCCTTTTCTGTGCCGATATTAGCTTGGAATGGAAATTTATTTTTCCACTCTCCAAAGCACACGACTGTAAGATCTCAGCCAGAAAAGTCCTCCCTTTCTGCTCTCATCGGGGCCAGCCTGGGCAAAGTGAGTCTTTCTTTGTGTGCCTGTACTAAGCCTGCAAGAAGTAGCCCACACCTTTCCAAATCCTAGCGGTTTTCCTGCAAAGGTCCTTGAGCTGATGCAGCAGGCAGCAGGTCATCTGAGTCTCCAGGCACAAAAGGCCACAGCTAAAAGCATAACAGAAATTTCCAGATTCAGATCTGGGGACGGGAGACTCTTGGTGTCCCCCCCCCCAATCTCAACTTGACCAATGCCACACTCTGAGGTGCATTAATAATGACACCCAACTCCAGGTATCAGTTTCTATGTCTGCCAGAGTTACATGGTTACAAGAAACAGAAACCGGTTTCAGCATAAAAGGAATTTACTGGAAGGCCATGAGGAAGCTGAGAATGGAACAATCAGCGAGGACAGCAGCCAAAGCTGGGTGGGTATCTGGGCAGGCAGCACCAATAGAAAAATCTCTTCATGAGTCTAGAACCAATCAGTTCCAGCTTTGTTCCCTTCTAGTGTCCAGTCAGGAGTCAAATTCCAAAGAGAGAACATCTGATTGGCCCAGCTCCAGCGAGAGAAGGAGGGGCATTTTAATCCAAAGCACCAACAAGACTGTAGTTAATTACCTCCACCTACCACTCCCCACCCCCACCCCCAAAAGTTAAGGCATTGTTACTAAAAAGAAGAAGTGGGGTGGGCAGGCAAAATGCTGAATAAGTATTACAAGTTATGAGTTGGATTTGTGCTTTGTAAAGCTCCCTCTGGCCATAGTGAGGAATTAACAAGAGGCTAACATTGAGACAGAGAGATTAGGGAGGCAGTTCCACTAAGTGGGGACCTGAACTATGTATTTTTAAGTCTCTCAAGCACATAGACTAAAAGTCACTCACTAAACCTGATCAGATCGAGCCCCCACAACATGGAGTAGGGGCCCAGCTTCCATGGTTGTCTCTGGTGACCAGTCCAAATCCTTTTCCTCCAAATAAAACTCTCCCTAGGATCTGGCCGGGTAGTTCAGTTGGTTGGAGTGTCCTTGGGATATGGCAAGGCTGCAGTTTCGATCCCTAGTCAGGGTACATACAAGAAACAACTACTGGATTCATGGATAGGTAGAAAAACAGATTAACGTTTTTCCCTCTTCCTCTCCCTTCCTCTCTCTCTCAAAATCAATTAAAAAACTTAAATGCTTCCTAGGACCCAAGTATCTACAATGCACTCTGTCTCTGGAAAATTACTCATACATTCCCTCAAGTGGAAATCCGTTTGAAGTGTGCTTTCCTGAGAAGTCCCGGATGAATCATCATCTAAGTGAGTTCCGGGAGAGAAAGGCAGGATTTGCCTGTGGGCATCAAATCCATAGCAAGAAAGTTCATGCTACGGACTTTCTTGACCACCAGTTCTGACCATCGAACCAACACCACCACCAAAACTCAATCAATATGACTCAGTGCACAAAGATAATAAATTCTAAAGGGGCATGCGTGAAGAGAGCTTGTTTTTTGCTTTTGTTTTATTCTGACCAGAACTGAGTTAATTGATTATTAAACATGTGGCTGCTCCTGCTTCCAGATTTAATTACGTTAGAAAGCAATATAAAGGCACATGTGTGTGTGCCTGCTGAATGATGATGCTTCTTGTAGCTGGAACAGGGAGCCCCAGAACCACTTGGAAGCTGAAAATGTCTGCGGATGGTCCACACGGAAACGCTCATCTCATAGTCTCAGCAATACGGTGCTCTGCACCAAGCTCTGGATGGGAGGGTAGAAGGTCCCAGTTTGATTTCAGGCCTTCTGTCAGTCCCATGTCACACCTTCCCCGAACAACTGTTCTTGTCTATACAATGGGAGGAAAGATTCCAGCCCTGTTGAACCCATCAGGAAGTTTGATGGAGATGCCAGTGTGCTCTCTGCCCACTTAAGTAGGGAGAACGATAGGAGAGATGATTTGAGACCCATCATGCCACAGTGTGTAGGGTGGTTCGCACTGTGCATCCAGCGCAAAGGAGCGTCTACCACATGCAGGGGCCCCCCCTGGACACAGCCAGCACTTTGACTGGTGGACAGGATGGGGGCACCTCCCCCAAAACCCTGCAAGAGGGGAGGCCATGCGCGGATCCTACCCTTCTGACTCTGTAGCAGATATGTCTGGTGTCCCGCACCACATTCCTTGCTTCGTCTGACTTGGAATACAGCTCTGCTGCTTTTCTGTCTTAGAACTTTCCCCAAAGCCCCCGGGCTTTTCTCCACACAGGCACAGTGGCCCAAGGGTCCCAGGGGAAGGGCAGATGTGGACACCCCTGAGGACAACCCTCAACCAATGGGAGACAGGAGTTGGAAGACAAATATATACCCTAGCCTCCCACGCCTTGGGGGAACAGTTCTGAGCCAAGGGTCTCAGAGAATCCCTATACGGTCTGAATCCTGGTGGTAGGGCCAGTTTTTCACAAACTTGAGAGTAAGTGCCCCTCACCTTCTGTGCCCTACATGACTCAGCCCATCCTATGCCGAGTTGCCCACAGCACTAACCAGCTCTTTTATTTTTTTTTTTAGTTTCTTCCTTCCTTAGCTAACTTTCCCTGTTTCTTCCTTCACTTTTGCCTTCCAAACCCTTGTCTCAGCTCCTGCTTTGGGGGACCACAAATGAAGACAAACTCCCAGATATCCTTCCGGTCAGAATGAAGAAGCTGTTTTCCCATGCTGTCCACATGCCCGTCGTCCCAGCTGGAGACTTGCTATACACGCCCCGGGATGGATAAAGGTCTGCAGGAAGGGATCACTTCCCCTGATGGGAGGTGCACAAAGGGTCCCACTCGGAAGTGGTATTGTCATCTTCCGCTCCTAGCTCCCTACCCATCACCCACCTGCTTCTCATTGATGAGGCAGGTGAGGCTCCTCCCCTTCACGCTCTCAAATTACTGTGGGAGATTTGCTTTTCTTGGCAGCTGCTTTGGAACCAAGTGGACACTTGCCTCCCCTTCAGAACTATTCTGTGATGAGTAAAACGTTAATTACAAGCTTCTCGCTGCATCTTGTAAGCTGATAAGATTCTTGATGAGTTCACAACCACCTATGGCCCCCATTTTCATCATTTTATTGTATCGGGCTATTTCAGAATGTCACTGTTTGCAACAAGAAACTCCAAATTGAGACTTTACCCAGAAGTTGTCACGGCGCCTTTTTCCAGCACAAGGGACATGATAAGTGGCCATCAGTTAACAAGTAGCTTGATTTGTGCCACTCGGAGCAGCAAAGGACTATGGGAGAAACTTCCTGGCTTCCCCCTTGTTGTTCACCCCATAAAAGATGCCAATGAGCATCCAAGGCTCTCTCCTGAACACCAATTAATAGGGGTCAAACCAGTGGTTTCATTCCAGTGGCATCATCTGTGTGGACTGTAACATCCACCTAACCCACCCACTATCCTTTCTTTGGACAGAGCCTGCACCATGTTTTACAAAGTTCTAAATCTGTCTGTGCAGGGAGCTCCTTGAGGATGATAGAGAGCACTTCTAGGTGTCTGTATCCTGCCAGTTGAAACATTCCCTATAGCAACCAGTTCTACAAATCCCTCCCTAGATTGGTCCCGCAGAGAATCCACAGACCAACACAAACTTCTCCCACAACACCCTACCACGGTGGGGAGAGGACCACTGTGTCCATCCTGGTCCTCCAAGGATTGATGTCAAGTCCGAACTAGATGTGCAAGGGACAGACTGGTGGGAACATTTATGAGGAATAAATGTGGGGGAGCAGGAGCTAGCAGGAAGGGCCTCAGGCTGCAGAGCAGCTGTGAGGGAGTCTCAGAATAAAGACTGCCCAGTGGAGGACTCTTCGCTGGGCAAGAATGGCCCAGCTCTTGTCCCCCCCCATCTTCCATCACTGATGAGAGCAGCTTCTGCGTGAACACTGCCATAGAGCCTCCTGGTGCCACAGCTGGAGCTCCCCCAGAGCAGATACTCAGCAACACTGTATTGATTATACTGTATATTGTATACTGCTTATTGTCTGAGGATCCTTTGCCATCGTGGACCACAGAAGTTGTTTTCTAGTTGAAAATCTAGCAGCACCTCCTCCCCCTGACTGCCCACAGGCATCATGGACTGCCCTCAATTCCGTGGAGCTGTGCTCCTGAAGACCCCCATTCAAGAAGCTCCCACACAATAATTTTGACCTTTGCCTGGAGGAGGAGGCTCGCCTCCTTCCCTCTAACAGGGACTGTGCTTTCCCTCCCAGGACCGTCTACCAGGGCATGGACGAGAGTGAGCCAAGTGAACTGGGCATGAAATAAATGTAGGGAAGAACTCATTCTCGAGTGCTTGTCTTACATTTGCATAAACCTGAAAGTGAGCGCCTTCTTAAATTTTGCACCCAGGGTGCCTTGTCTGCTGTAGCTCAGTGGATTGAGCATGGGCCTCCAAACCAAAGGGTTGCTGGTTCAATTCCTACTCAGGGCACATGCCTAGGTTGCAGGCCAGGTCCCCAGTAAGGGATGTGTGAGAGGCAACCACACATTGATGTTTTTCTCCTTCTCTCCTTTCCTTCCCCTCTCTCTAAAAATAAATAAATAAAATCATTTAAAAAAAGAAAAAAAATTTTGTGCCCTGGCATATTTTTTGACTCATTTTAGTTCTGGCCTTGAGGATTACTGCTTTTAATCCACCAGTTGAACTCTGGGGTATCATCAGCCGTAGGAGTACGGATTATTCTTCGCCATTCATTAATGCCAAAGCCTCTGGATGACTGGCCCCAGCCCCATGCCTATCCTCCCTCACAGAGTGATTCAACCAGGACACAGGTTCCTCCAATCCAATGATCATATCTTCTACCCTCCATGCACTACCCATTCGGGCATCCTGAACCTTGTCATCACTATTACCAACACCAATCTCGTAATTTTGCCAACTCTCCAGTACACTTAACTTGTGACCTCCGCCTAAATAATTCTCCAAATGCTGCAGGTCCTCCATCCTTTGACTTTCCATCACTCCCACTCTCCCTTTACCCACTTTGATGGCACGGTCCCTCTTCATCATCACTTGCTTGCATCCCACATGTCTGGGAAAACCTTGAACTACTCCAGTTAAGCCCAAACATCTATTTTCTCTGCTCCTGCTCCCGACAGTCACCAGGCTCATTCCAGTTTCATGACCACAAACCTCATTGTTTTACTATGAGATGTATGGGGGTGACATTGGTTAATAATCATGACCCCATACCTCAGATGGGCTCTAAATACTGTCCAATGATCCTATTGCATTTCTTTAGAAAGTTCATTTTCCTACCCACCGAAATGATATATTTGTGCCTCTTCCTGTCTTATCAAATCTCCAAACCTCCCAGCCCCAGCCTCCTTCCTCCCTTCATGCTCAGCCTATGCTCTCAGCTCTTGCTTTCTTCTCTATTTGATGATGCAACCTCATTTTTGCCATTCGCCATCCCTCCAATTTTATTCAAAATAGAAGTTGTAACACTTCTAAATGAAATCTTGGATGGTCCGATAACTTTTTTGATTGCTCTTATGTAGTAAGAAGACCACTGGTCACTTTAAATCTCAAAACACAGTTGGTTTGATAGTTAGAATGTCAGTCCTATGTAGTAGCCAAAGCTTCCAGCTGCATTAGGTGGTCTGATGCCTCCCCTCCCTTAAGTCGAGGCCTGCCACACTGGGCTGCCAGCTCCTGGGAAGGGGGCATCGATTGCTTTCTCACTTGCTTGCCTTCTCCCTCTCTCCTAGAGGCTGTCTCTTACTCATGCAGAGTTTGGGGGTTGGAGAGCAAAGGAAACTGGCAAATCCTCCTGCTCTCTGAACCAGGCCAACATTTAAAGATGACTCTCTGGGAGCTTTCGTGAGTTCATCTAAAAGCCCTCACTCCTGGAGGTCTCTCATCTGCAGTTCCTGTATTTGGAGTAACATGCTGTCCTCCAGCTCATCTGCCCACTCACTTCCTTCCACAGCCCCGAGAAACCCCGAGGTGGTCCACCTCCAGGTTCTGTCTGCTGGGGGCCCTGAGAGATGATTCCCTTTCTCCCTCCCTCTCTGCCTGTCTCCTCCTCCCTCTCTCCCTCTATCTCTGTCTCTCTCTTTCTCTCTGTCGCAGAACCCAATCTGATGCATGACACTCACAGATCTTTTATTTCAGCCTGACAAATTCTGGGAGCCCATGTCTGTCAGTCTCTGTCAGAGCCGGGAAGCCCATCTTTAACTGTTTGAAGTCCCAGGCAGAGGTCAAACATCAGCCACTACATCTCTCATCCACGGGTGTCCCCAAGTTCGAGATTCATGTAAAAGACAGGCACCCACCCACAACACTTCCCCAGTGGAGATGGGGACGGGTCTCTGTGCACTGTCTCTTCCTTCAGGCAGCACCTCCCATCAAAGAGTCCTCTTCAAAATTCCTTCCACCTTCGTTCTGACAGGCTTACTCCTCCTTTCCTCGGTGTGGGTGGAGTAAGAGTCATACAACTATTTAGTCAAAAATGTGCTTCTCGGTCTAGCACCTCACTTCAGGATGTCAGATCTATTATATTTCGGTGTCTCAATCAACACTTATAATTTAACATCCTGTTATACTTCACTGAAAGAATAAAGTTATCAGACAATTTCCCACTGGCACAATAGACGAGTCTGTTTGCTTCTGTGAGCGTGTCATCTGCATTTCCTCCTCTTAAAACAGAAGAAAAAAAAGGTTTCTGCTAGAATCAACTTGGTTTCTGCCCCAGATCGCATACGAAGTCACCCGCCCTGTAGGCATCCCTTCTCCTTCGTCATCAATGCCATCACTCCCATCAGCCTTCAAATACGTTGTCTACCCCCCATTTTAAAACACTCACACTCCCTTCTCCCTCCTCTCCTCACCTGCCACCCCCTCTCCCTGCACACCATCACAGCAAAGCTTGACTGAAGTGCGTCTAGGCTCACTCCATTCACTTACCTCTTGTTTGTTTGTTTGGTTGGTTGGGTGGGTGGTTGGGATGGAATTTCTGTTTTTAATATTTATTCTAACTTTAAAGTATAGGGAAAAGGACAAAGAACCATTCCACAAACAACCCCCCATTTACCCACTTCTCTGAATAACCAATGCCAGCCCTTGAGTCAGTAGTGAAGGGCAGGGTTCTGGAGCCAACCTGACTGGATTCAAAGCAAGACTCTGGCCCTGGCTGGCGTAGCTCAGTGGACTGAGCTTGGGCTGCGAACCAAAGTGTCGCAGGTTCGATTCCCAGTAAGGGCGTATGCCTGGGTTGCGGGCCATGGCCCCTAGCAACCACACATTGATGTTTCTCTCTCTCTTTCTCTCTCCCTTCCCTCTCTAAAAATAAATAAATAAAATCTTAAAAGAAAAGCCAGACTCTGGCCACTGTGGGGCCTTGGGTGTCTTATCTAACCTTGCTACATCTCACCTTCCTCATCTGCAAAAAGGGATAATCGTACCTACATCATAGCGTTGTTACGAATGAGGAGAAACTGAATCAAAGCTCAGATCTACGCTGAGAGTGTTGTAAGTGGCTCACAAATGTTAGACATCACAGTTGCTTCGGATCTCTTCCTTTCTTCCTGAAAAAATGTACAACACTAAAGATGAGTTGGGTGACCTTTGCACCCCTTCCCAATCCCATTCTCTTTCCTCCCTCCCAGAGGCAATCATTATCGTAAATTGAGAGTGCATATACTCCTTCTGGGGTTTTGTCTTTATGTTAGATCAATTTATATTATGAAGAATACGATATCATGGGTATTTTGCATAATTTCACAAACAGCATATTATTTCATGTATTTTTCCACATCTTTTCCACTGAACATTATTTTTGAACTCATCCTTCATTTTTATTGTTAATTAGTTTCATCTTATGAATATACCACAAATTTAATAAACCGTTGCCAATTGGTGAACATGAGCCGTTTCAAATTTTTATATTAAAAACAGCGCTGCCCAGAACAACCTTGTATACACATTCTTGTGCATATATGTGAGTTTCTTTAACGTACATACTCTGAGGACTTGTTCATACTCCGAAGTGTTCCAACCAAATGATACTAGAAGGGTAGAAGGTTCACCCACATCACCATCCACACTTACTTGTTGTCAGAAACTTCATGTTTATTAATATAACGAAAAGGTAAATCATCGGCATTTTAATTGTACTTTCGTGATTCCTCTTTTTCCTATCACTCAGAATTTTTTTACTTATTGCTGTTTTAGATTTTAAATTTTTTATTTATTTATTTATTTTATTTTTGATTATTGTTAAGCTGTTACAGTTTTTCATACAGTTTTCCCACTTTTCTTCCCTTCCCCCCTCCCCCAGCCCCACCCAGGCCCCACCCTAAACTAATCCCCACACTGTTGTTTATGTCCATGGGTCGTGCTTAAATGTTCTTTGGCTCTTTTAGATTTTTAGACATGGATTATATGCTTCTGTCACTTCCATGAATACATGAAATAGAGTGTGTGAGCAAAACTAATAATTAAGGTAAAACTTCACAGAGTCTGACTCTTCTGAATCACTTTAAAAAAAACACTTTTTATTGTGAGATAATTATAGCTTCGCATGCAATTGTAAGAAATCACTCTGAGAAATCCTGTTTGCCCTTCATCCGGTTTCCCCTGATGGATACTCTTCACACCTATAACACAATATCACAACCAGGAGCTTTACACTGATATGATCTCCTGATCTTACTAAGATCTCACCAGGTGTTTATGCACTCGGGTGTGTGTGTTTTGTCTGATGCAGTTTTCTTGATTACGGTGATTTGTGTGACGACCACAGGAAAGGCACAGGGCACTCTCAAAACCAGGACCCCTTTCCTCGAGCTGGCACCGTCACCACCCCCTCCCTGCACCCCTCCACCCTGGCAGCCGCAGGTCTGCTCTCCGGGCCCTCTGTCTCACTTGTTTTGTCATTCCAATAGGGCCACGGAAATAGAATCATGCAGTTTGTAATCTTTGATTGATATGTAATTGGCTTTCTTCACTCCCTGTAATTCCCTTGAGATCCATCCAAGTCATCATGCGTATCAACAGTTCGTTCTTTGTTATCGCTGAGTAGCTTTCCACGGCTGTTTAACCACTGACCCGCTGAAGGATGTCCAGGTGGTTTTCAGTCTTCAGCTATTAAAAAAAAAAAAAGGTGCTATGAACATGTATGTACAGGGTTTTGTACGGACATGACTTTTCATTTCTATGGCATGCATGTCCTAGAATGCCACCATAGATGAAACATTTGTGTGTTCCCACCCCCAAATTTATATGTGGAAATCTAACTCCCAGCATGACAGTATTTGGAGGTGGGGCCTTTGGGGGGTGATTAGGGCAGAGGCCCCATGGATGGGATTAGCGTCCTTATTACAGAGATGCCAGAGAGCTGCCTCCCCGCTCCTCCCCCAGGGGGACACAGTGCAAAGACGGGCATCTGGGAACCGGGAAGCAGGTCCTCACCAGACTGTAATTCTGCCGACGCCTCGACCTTGGCTGTCCTAGCCTCCAAAACCATGAGAAAGAAATGGCTGTTGATTGTAAACCACCCAGCCGACGCCACGCCATGACAGCAGCCCAGATGAACTAACACGAAGGCCATTGCCGGTCTGTGTGGAAAGTGAGCGTTTACCTTTATGAGAAATTGTGAACTCTTTTCCGGCACGGCTCCACCCTTTTGCATTCCCACCAGCAATGCGCGAGAGATTCCGTTTCTCCACTATCTCGTAAGCATTCGGTGATACCACTTTTTAAATTTTAGCCATTCTAATAGATGCATCATGATATCTCATTATGATCTTAATTTGCAATTCCCTCAGGATTAATGATGTTGAACATCTTTTCATGCCCTTACTTGCCATCTGTAAATCCTGCTTCAGTGAAATGTCTGCTGGTGTCTTTTGTCTGTTTTGTAACGTGATTGTCTGGGTGTTGGACGTCCAAGAGACCGCTCCAAAAAACGAAGGCAGAACCTGCGGACCTCTGAAGGGTCAGCCTCAGAAGTTACCCAGCACCACCTCTGCTAAATTCGGTTGGTCAAAGCAAGTCACAGGACAACCCACTTGGCGTCTGCTCTTCACATCTCATGCCGACACATCCCATGGTTGGCACAGAAATTCAAACCTAGAATTCTATCAGCAAAGGAGTCTGGGAAATCTAGCTGCTGACCTTTTGGCCTGGGCACAGAAATATGCACTAGGAGGCTGCTCGAGGGGAAGCTACGTGCCCGGCCCACTCTGTCCATCACAGCGGAGATTGGATGGTGTCAGAAGCACCAACAGCTTTACTTCCCTCCTTGCTGTGGTGATGGAGGGCCGTTGCCTGCTGGTCACTCCCAGAGGCCTGGGTAGGAGAAAGCATTCCTATTGGATATGTACCTGCCTGGGAGAGGCATCCCAGCTGGGGCCTCGGGGTTACAGGGAAAGGTCTTTCAGCTGAGGGCTGGCCCCTGGGGATGAGTGAGAGCAATTTATAGTAGTAGGGGCTTCTGAAAGTACAAAAGCCAACCAGTGTTCACTTTTAAAGTCCTTTGAAAAGATCTATTGATAAGAGTGTGACCCTGGTGTCATCCCAAGGTGAAGCCAAGCTCCCCAGGAAGTGTGGCCAATCTGGTCCCGACACTTTTTTCCCAGAACGAGAGCCAGAGGGATCCAGCTCTCCGCAGCCTCCAGAAACGGTAAGGCCGCCTCCATTCAATAGAGGGGACCTGGGGAGCTCTGCCCTCCCACAGTGCACATCTGGGGTGCCAGGTCCCCAGAGCCTCCCCCTGGAACCCTGGCAATAACCGCTGCCACTCGAGGGCCCTGGGCAGGTCACTCCTTGTCCTGGGCACGTCTGCCACCATCAGAGCAGTGAGGGGCCGGAGTGGCTGCCCACCTCCGCCCCCGCAGCCTGGGAGCTCCCAGCCGGTGAGAGTGGGAGGCGGCTCTTCTGTTCTCCTGTCACTCTTCCCTGGAGAAGCCTGCACTCCAGCCCCTGCCTCTTCTCTCTCCGGAAGCTGATACACTTGCAGACAAGAGGCAGCTTTTGTCAGCCGCTGCCAGTTCTGAGCATGTTCTGGCCCGGAGCATTGACTCCCAGCACAGAAACCAATCTCCCTACAAAGTCTTCTAAATTCTCCTGTCAGGTCTGGCACCCTCGTTCATCCACTTCTCTCGGGAGCGTGCAGCTGGTTGCGGCGTAGGCGGTTTGCCAGGCAGGGCCGCTCAAGACCCGTGTCCATGCTTGGACGCAGAGACCAGGGAGGCAGCCCCGGGCAGAGGCGCTCCTCAGGTGCCTGAGGGGCTGTGGGCCTCCTTCCTCTGTTACTACACGTTCTTGCAGTATGTTAGAGAAAGATTTTGTCATCCCAAGGCTTTTCTCTTAGAGGTGGGGAAACTGAGACCCGGAGGAATCTGGCAGTCAGCCTGCTCAGCACTAGGGTTGGAGTTTACTGCAGCTGCTGACCACACACCCAGTCTTCTTTCTTACCTGTGAGGTTTCCATTTTGAGAAAGCTGTGGGTGTCAGGGAGGGGCAGGCTTGGGGACAGCCCAGAGGACTGGGTCTCTGGCCCCCTCCCCTTAGCTCCACCGCAGCAGCCTGGGGGAGGAAATGTCGGGCCAGAAAAACAACACAGAACAAAACGAAAAAATAAATAGCCTTCCGTTTCAAAGTCCACGACCCCTGTTTCTGGGCAACCGGAGCCTCCAGTCCAAGCTCATGCACAGAGCGTGGAGATGGAATACCTGACATCCGGGGACCATTCCACGGCTCCGGGACTCAGAATGGCAGCTCTGACCCCCCGGCTCCCTGAGCTCCGCACTTACCTCCTGCTTCTCTCCCACTCACACCCCCACACGCCGCACGCCCACGCATCCCTGAAGGAAGTACCACTCCTGCCTTCCCTTCCGTTGGTGAAAATTTTATGTGTGTATACTTTAATTTACATTCAGGAAAATTCATCCCTGTTGCTGTACATTTCTAGCAGGTCTGGCAAATGCAGAGTCATGTAACCACCATCACGGTGCGGAGAGAGAACAGTCCCGGCACCCGGCACTGTCCCCTCCCCCATGCCCCGCTTCGTGGTCAGCCCCACACCTCCCTCCACGCTCAGCGCCTGATCTGTTTCCCATCCCTTTAATTTCACCTTCTCCAGAATGTCATATAAGTGGAATTATAGAGTGTATGTAATCTTCGAGGCTGGCTCCTTTCACTTCAGATGACACGCTTGAGATTTATCCAGGTTGTGTTTTATCAATAAAAATGCTTCTTCGAGGTGTAACAATAAAACTGTGGTGGAATTCAGTGCCCATCTGGCGGGGGTCTCCAGCTCCGAGCACGGCTCGCCAGCTCCCCGAGAACCAGCATCGTCCTTCCCACCAGTCTCAGCCCCATTCCTGACCCTGACCTGTTCGCTCAGCGCAACCCCCCAGCCTGCCCAGCGCTCCCAGCCCTCCCGCTGCAACTGCCCACTTCTGGTCCTGGCTCACATGACCCCGTGGGGCGCTCCGGAGTCCTCGGGGGGGGGGGGCTACTTGGCCCTGATCCAGGGGAGAAAAACTGACATGCCTGCAGGGCCACACAGATACTGGTCATAAGCATAATGCAACAGGGAACAGTGGAAGCCAACGAGAAATGGAGAGTGCATGGCCCCACTAAAGACATTCACAGAATTATAAACTATTAGATACACTGGACCTGCCCCTCCCCCCCCTCTGAAACACACCTGCGCGCTGCATTCAGATGCCGGGATCCCAGTGTGCAGCCTCTGAAGCTCTCACACTGAATCTCCCGCAACTTCACCACGGCACTGATATAAAATATGACAGGACACAGGGCGGCCACATCACCATTATCAGGTGGCAGAACTCAGGGTGCTCATGTGTCCTTCATAGAATGCGATGGAACATGGGAAAGCAGGCTGCCCTATACGGACTTAGGGACTGCGCTGGGACATGCTGCATGCAGGTAAAGCCCTCCATGGAAGAGACAATGCCTGGGAAACCGTCCCCCCCCCCCCTGGCCCCCCAGCCAGAGCAGTCTGGTGCTTCTTCATTGGCAAGACCCCAACCTCAGTGCCCAGAGTCCGTCTCTGACGCTCTTCTTATACCTGCCATGTTGCATCCAACAGGAATACCCGCTGCCCCCACCTTCACAGCCAAGACTACAAGGGACAGTGTGGTGAGCCTCCCAGTGCACTTCCTAGGATGTGCATGCTGCGGTTCCTCCAGCTGCCGGGAGTGTGACTGGTGATGGCTCCCAGCTGTGCCCCTGTAAGGCATTGCCCTAGCCTCAGGGGTCTGCCTCACCGGAGGTGATCCCCCCCTGCAGAGCAGCCTGCTGCCAAGGACTGGTTGAAGCAGTTGAAAAGCTTGCTCACTCTCCTCTGGCCTCAATTTGGCACAACCCCAAAGGGTCACCCCGCTCCAGAGCTTCCTGTGGACGTAGCTGGGGGTCTTCGTTGTAATTGCAATGAAGAACACCTTCTCCCTCCGCCCAGCCCTGCCTCCCTCCCATCCTTCCAGGTGTGGATGCTGCTCCCGCAGGCACTCCCTGGGGACTTCCCGCATGCCAATCTCCATCTCAGAGTCTGTTTCTAAGGGGCAAAGCATGGCTGCGACTCAATGAGCGCTGCTGTCGGGTTCTGGAAACTGTGTACTCCATTTCCAAGTGTCCTTTGATTTGATCCTCTCAACTCCTCCGCGAGGTGAATATATAGTTATTCCACGTTATGTATGAGTTAAGCAAGGTCTGGAAAAGTTCTATGTCTAACCCACGGTCTCCTGAACAATGGCGGTAAATCTGATCTAACCTTCCGACCCTCCAAGCCCAGCTCCCTAGCTCACTGCCATAGCTAGAGCCGGTGGGCAAGGGACGACGTTTCCTAGGGAGGAGATGGGGTGGGTGGGGGCAGAACGCGGGCTGCCTGGCGCACTTATCGCGCAGTTATCGTGCTTCACACAACCTTGGGCCATAGTGCCCATTCCTGTCATCGGAGACTTATATCTATTTTCTCTCAACTCCCCAGCAGGTGGCAGTCAAGAGTCTTGAGGATCCAGAGGCTCTCCCTCATTTGCATACCAGCGTGACTGGGGCTCCTGGGGAGCTGACAAAGGCAAGGAGTGGGTGTGTTTGTGACTAAGGCTGAGGGCACAGGTAGGAGACAGCAGAGCCCCCCCGTCCCCCCGCACCCGGCTCAAGTACGAGCATTAGCCTGACCATCGTCTACGTATGAAGGGCCGGTCATCCCCCTTTGGAATCAGGTCATACCCTTGCCCTTGATCATGAATCCACCTCTCTTTCTCTTTTCTTTTTTTCTCTAACCCTCATAGGATAGAGGGTCTCAGCTGCTCAAGCATTCAAAATAAAGCACGGTCTCTTTTTGGGAGAACCCTGACCACCCAGGAGGGTGCACACCCGCTTACTCCTTAAAAGTATCTGGGGTAGAATCCAAAAAGGGGAAATTCTTCAAAATATAATAAATTTGAAGACATCTCTTGAAATTGCATCCAATGACAGTGACATAATTTTGAAAGTCATAAACCATTCAAGGGCCAAAATGGATGTAGAAAAGAAAGCAACAACAAATGCGATGAGAACCTTCTGGAAGTTTGAGTGGTGACTGCCTTGGCAGAGCAGCGGAGGCTGGGTTCAAAGTGCCCACAGAGGCACCTGGAGAAGGCAAAGGACGCCCTCCTCAAAACCCTGCGGTTCCCAGGGCTCCGCACCCGGCTCCTTCGCCAGAGGGGAGGACGATGTGGCTAAGAGCAGGAGGGCTGGTAACCGGTTTATGCTAAGAGTACCTGGGTTTTCAGATCCCTCCGCACCCAACATACAGTCTGGCTGCCGTTACAGAGAATCCCGTCTCGTTTATTCTTACAGAGCGGAAGCGAAGTAGGAAGGGGGTTTCTGCAGCGCATCGTCATGGGGTCCACATCAGCAAACCTCCCCGCTTTACCCTCAGCGCCAGGCATTGTGCCCTCCTGCAGCACAGAATGAAGGAGAAGAGGGAGGGGAGCACATCCGGCTGCCCCTGCCCTCTTGGACTGGGAAAGCAGTGCTGCCCCAAAAGCCGCCCTTCCCCAGCAAAGCTGTACTTATGACTCGTGGCCATTATCGAGTCACGTGGCTGGCACAAAGCACAGGGAAAACTGGAGAGGCAAATAACTCTGCTTACGGGGCGTTCCTAGGAAAGACAGGCAAGGAGCGAGAGGGTGGGAATGAATGCGGAGCAAGCTCCAGTGGTGGTGGGTGGGTACCCAGGATCACAGGGTTTTTCTCTCGGGCTGGTCATTTTCTCAATGTGGAATTCCCCAGTCCTTCACCAGCGTTCTGGCACCTAGCAAGGGTAGGGAAGCAGGGGGCTCACTAGATCCCCTTAAGGCCCCTCACTCCTGCCAGCTGCCCCCTCCCAGAGCCGGAGGGAGCATCTCTGGGTCTACAGGTCTTGGTGGGAGCTTTTCCCGGGCCCTCCTGCTTTGGGCCCCGACCTGCACAGCTGCCTTCTATGACAGCTAGTCCCTGAGTGTTGATGGTTCTGAACGAAGATTCAGCTTGCTTCTTCACCTGCCTCCCCCTCAGCAGTGAGCAGAGTAAAGAAGACAGAAACACAAGCCAGTTACAACTCTTCCATCGCCTCGCCAGCTTCAGGCCTACCTGCCATCCATCCAGGGAAATGGATAAATTTCAGTGGGTGCATCCACAGAGCACCTTACAGCTGTCAGAAGCCAAGAACTATCTGCCTACACCACCACATGGACAGCGCTCAAAAGCAGAGTGTTGAGAGGGAAAGATAAGAAACAGAATGAAAGTTAAAACAATACCCATTTCCATAAATGAAAAGCACATACGCACAAGTGGCCAATAAACCATGACAGAGCGCTCGATTTCATTAGTCATCAGGGAAATGCCAATTAAAGGCACAATGTGAAACCTCGGCACACCTACTCAAGTAGCTAAAATGAACAAGATAAAAATACCCAGTGCTGGAGGACGCAGATGAACCAGAATGCTCACACGGTCACTGCTGATGGAGTGTGTGTTGGTAGAACCACTTTGGAAAACTGTTAGGCCGTGCCTCCTAAAAGCAAACACGCTCTCGCCCTGGCTGGTGTGGCTCAGTGGGTTGCAGCATGTGCTTGTGGACCGAAAGGTCCAGATTCCTGGTCAGAGCATGCACCCAGGTTGCAGGTTTGATTCCTGGTTGGGGCACGTATGAAAAGGTAGCCAATCAATGTTTCTCTCTCACAACGATGTTTCTCCCTCTTCTCTCACCTAGCCTTCCTCTCTCTCTCAAAGCAATGAAAAAAAAAAATGTCCTCTGCTGAGGATTTTTTAAAAAGCAGACACACTCTCTCCCATGACCCAGCATCCCACTCCCAGGTCGTGTGTCTGACAGGAGTGCATGTACACGCTCACCAAAATTCCTGTGCTAGAATGTTCACACCTGTGCTACTCATATAACCCCAGACTAAAACTACCAAACACCCATGGACAGTAGAATAGGTGGATAAAGGAGGGTATATTCACCCAACGAAATTCTAGAAAGCAATGAGAACAAAAGAACGAAAACCACAAGCAATATGGATGCATCTGCCGAAACTAAAGCTGGTAGAAAGATGCAAGAGTTCACACTGTAGGGTTTCATTTAAATAAATGTCAAAACTAGGCAAAACTATCACAGGGAATTCAATGCAACGGTAGTAGTTAGACCTGGAAGTGGTGGTGACAGGAAGAGGGCATGAAGGGGAGTTCTGGGGTGATGGTGTCATTTGGTTTCTCGACCTGTGTGCTGGGTATTGGGACATGTTCACCTAGTGACAACCCATGAGTGGGACACTGGGGTCTGTGCACTTCTCCATGTGTAGGTTATAGTGTGTTCAAAGTAAAGCAAAAGGCAAGGCCTGGGGCAGCACAAACAGGAAACACGTATGTACAAGCAATTGTGCACACTTTACAAGGATGCGTACATATTTAAAGGCCTGCTTCACCTGTTACAGAGGGTGCCTGCGTGGGGAGCGACATGGCAGTAGGTTGTGGTGGCAGGGGAAGAAAGAAAAGGAGGACCACAGAGGAGTCTCGTATGGGTGCACAACGACGCCAGGCCTGGCCCGACTGCAGCTGAGGGCGGGAAGGGTGGAGTAAGGAAACACTGGTTGGAAAAACCTTTGACTGTTCTCTGAGCAGTCTGCTGCGTGCACATCCCTGCTTTCACTGAACGGGGTCTGGCAAAGAGAACGAAGTCGCCCGGATCTTGACCAGGGCTCCTTGCAGCAAGTGCCCTGTCTCAGGCCCACTGACCTTTCCTGCCTCCCCGAGGCCTCTCTCAGACCACAGATACGTTGGCTGAATCTCCCTGGGATCAGAACTCTGGTTCCTCCTCCATCTGGGTGCACGCAGACTCGCGGGGCTCAGCCCACCTCTCCTGCTGGCAACATCCCAGTGCTCAGCACTGAAGGGGACTGTGACAAGCCCATCCTTGCTAGCTGTAGATGAAGCTCGGGGTTCTCTAATACTGACCACCTAACCCCCAGCAGACTCCATTCTAGCTCAGTCTCCTACTCGGACCAATGTCCTCCATTTGCAAGTTTGAATCTTCATTCTGGAGCCCAGATGCCGGTGGTAGAAGACCTCAGGGAGGACGTGAGTTTTACTCCCCTCTCCTCCCACCTAGGATGTGTGAACTGAGGAAAGGCGTTCCCGCCCCCGGGCGGAAAATTTCACATTGCCTGCACTTCCCACTTTGGCCGCTAGTGGGAGATGGTGGCCAACCTGAGGCCCGCCATGGGGCTAGAAACGGCCCGCCGGCAGGTGGTTCATCCCTCCAGCCCCCAGCTACCCAACCAGACGCGGGGCCAGAAAGGGTCCTGTGTCTTGAACTTCTCTGTAGACTGATTTTCTTCCTCATTCAGGCCTCTCCCACAAGCACAGACAGCTCTTCAGTGTACGTGCAGGGCACTAAGTGACCCCTGGAGCTCCACACACCAAGGTCCCCAAGGGAGGATGGTCCCCTGGTGACCTCTCCAAGATGCCAGTAATGGAGGGCAGGCCACAGCCTCTGAGCTCCCAAATACAGCACCGCGGTGCCCTCTGAGAACTCAATGCCCTTTTGCCCTCCAGGAACAACCCTTACTTCCAGGAACCTTGAAGATGTGTTAGGAGAAAGTAAAACGCTGCTGGGAAAGGGAGTCCCGTGTGCGTGCACACGTGTGTGCATGGGTGTGCTCCTGTGATGCTCTGGGCCACGGACCCCGTGCAAGGTGACGCCTGCCACCCCTTCCAATGATGTTACTGCTCTGTGGGCAAGAGATGCTTGTGGCCTGTTTCGTTTACACAAGGAGCTGTGTTGCCGGGTCTGTGTCCCCACGGGTCAGCCTGGGTGTGTGAGCGATTGTGTTTGTCAGTGTCTGGATCCCGTGTCCCAGTGTGAGAGATGCTGTCTGTCTGTCTCAGTGTCAGCCACGTGTCCCCACGTGTCAACGTGTGGGTTGCATGTGGTGAGTGTGAGTGTGTGTTTCAGTGTGGGTGTCCGTGTTTGCTGGTTGTGCGGTTCTTCCGGTCAGGGAGTGGGTGTCCATCAGCACGCGGTGTCCGTGTGTGTCCAGGGCAGTATAGGTGTCCACCATCGTGCAGACTTGCGCCCCACCTGTGCGTGTGTCTCTAGGAGCATGTGGTTCTACGTGAGTGTGCGTGTCTGTGTCAGTGTGTCAGTGGATGTGTGTCTCTGAGTCATGCGGGTGTCACTGAGTTTGTGAGAGTGTCTGCCTCAGTGACAGTGTGTGTCAGTGATGTGCCTGCCTGTGTGTCCCTGTGGGTGTTTGTGTGTCAATGTGTGTCCGTGTCCGTGTGCGCGTGTGCTATGTCCGGTATGTTTGTCTCGGCACCGTGGTCTGTGCGTGTCAGGGTGCTAGTGTATGCCTGTGTCTGCGGGGGAGGGTGTCTGGTGTAGGGTCCCCAAGCCAGTGAGGATATGTGTGTGTACTCCGGCCAATGTTTGTCGGCGTCCGCGTGGGTGGCTCTCTGTGTCGAAGCAGCCCCAAGTCGGTGTGGCTGTACACCACCGTGTGCCGGTGTCCGCGTGCGTCTGTCCGTGTCGCGTGGGCGGCTGTTTGTGGCGGGGCGCCCCCAGGTCAGTGTGGGGGTGTACGCCCCGGCGGGAGCCGAGGTGTTCTCCCTCTGAGCGGGCGGAGCGCCACGTGCGGAGCCCCGGCGCGTCGCTCTGGGGCGGAGCCAGCCCGGGGCCCCAAGCCCCAGGCCGAGCCCAGGCGGGGCCCGCCCCCGACCCCGCCCCCAGTCCGAGCCCGCGCCGCCCGCGGAGTCCCGGAGCCCGAGACTAGCGGCGGAGCCGAGACGGCCGTGGCGCCCGTGGGATGCAGGGATCGCGACCCCGGGGCCGCTGAGCCTGCGCCCAGTGCCTCGAGCCTCGCGCCGAGCAGAGTCCGCGCCGAGCAGCAGCCACCCATCCCGGGGCCCCGCCTGGGGCACCAGCAGGTGAGCGAGCGTCCCTGAGCCCGGCAGCCCGGCCCGGCCCGAGCACCCTCCGCCTGCCGCCGCCCAACTTTCCTCCCCGAGGGTCGGAGCTTCCAGCCCCTCCGCTCTCCCTTCCCTGACCCGGGTCCGCCCGGCAGCTCCCTCCCCCATCACTGCCCCTAAGGGTGGGCAGGGGAGAAGGAGGGGCGAAGCTCAGCGGGGCTGGAGGGGATCCCCGGGGGGAGGGCATCTCTAATAGCCACGCGCCCCCTCCCCTTCCCTTTCCTTCCGGGTTTCCCAGTGCGCTGTCGAGGGCCGGGGGAGGGGGAGCCGCGGCCCCGGCTTCCCCGCCGACCCCGGCGCAGCCTCGGGGAAGGTCTGGGATTGGGACCCGGATTCCCGAGGCCGGAGACCCCAAGGTCAGAGCGGCGACTAGGCGCGCAATGAGTGTGGTTCCAGAGAGCGAGGGAGCTGACCGAGCAGGGATGGGAATGGGGGAGGGGGCCAAACACCCCCTTTCCCTGGGCCCCGCGGAGCCGTCTGCCCGGGGAGCCCCCTCTGGAACGAGATCTCTGCCCGTCCTGACCAGGGACAGATCTCTGTGCGTCCTGAGTGGGGAGAGAGATCTGTGTGTGTGTTCTATCTCCGCACGCTCCCACCACTAAGAGATCTCTGCGCCCTCTGACGCCCTAATGGGGCGGCATATGGTCTCCGTGCGCCCTGAAGGCGGAGAGAGCTGCGTGTGCTCTCACCAGGGGAGATCTCTGTGCGCTGGGACTGGGGCGCAGCTCTCTGCCCTCCCAGCTCTGACCCGGGCGATCCACGTGCCCTGACGGGAGGCGGCTCTTGTCCTCTGTGTTATTTGATCGTCTTTGGCGGTGCCTTAGGAGGAAATGGAGGTGCCTTGTCTTGTGGGAGCTGGAGGTACGGAGTGGTGGTGGTGGGGGAGTGCTGGGGACAAGGCCCTGGCCCTAGGCCCGCCTGCGTTGGAACACCTGTTTGAGGACAGCGCAGAGCCCGGTCAGGAAGCCATAGCCGAGGTTGCGGCAGGAGCCAATCTTCTCTCCTTAGTGCCTTGAGACCAGCTTGGGGTGGTGGGATCAACCCTCTCCCCTTGGGGTCCTGGGCTGGCATTCCCTTCCCCCACTGTCTCCTTGCTTCCTGCTGAGACCCTCCATCCGGGACAGCACCACAAAGATGGGCGCGTTGTATGACCCTACCATGCCACAGCGCCTCAGCCCTCTCCAGGATTCCCACCATCCCATTTACCATCCAGAGGGACCCTGAGAAGCGAGGCTGGAGCCACCGTGGCCCAGACCCTTGCTGCTGCCTTCAACTCCACCCCCTTGTCCTCAGCTCCTTCCGTTAGAATTGGGTGGGTGCGCAGGGGTGGAGCTGGAAGGTGGAATGAGGGTGGCACAGGCCAACGGCTCAAGTGAAGCTGCAGTCACAGGAGCGTGGGGAGCCGAGGGCCAGAGTGTGGAACACGGATTTCATGCTAGGTTTCCAGCTCCGTGCTGAAACAAGCTTCACTGAATGTTTAATCTTACTCTGTCATCACCACCACGTTGTACAGGGGAAATTGAGGCTGGGGGCTTATCAAAGACTTACACAAGGTCACCTAAGAGTCAGTGGATCCGGGGCACCACTTAGGGTGAAGATTCCTTGAGATCTGCTTCTCAGGGCCAGGCTGACCTAGGACTGACCGAGGAGGACCTGAGCAGAAGGGGAGCCGGCCCCAGCTGTGGCATGGGCAGCTGCTGTGCCTCTCAGGGCTCGGCCTGGTCTCTGGGTGGTGATCACAAGTCCCCTGGAAAAATGACGGCATGGACTGACTTAGCATGAAGCTCGAGCTCAGAGGAGTGGTCAGAAGCACCAGAGACAGCTGAGAGTAAGGGAACAGGAGAGACTGGTGTCCCAGGCAATCCAAGGAGGAGGGAGTCCTGGGGGCAGCCTGGGGCGGGGTCAGCCGCATTCTCTCTTCTGTTCTGTTTGGTTCACAGGAGGCTAATTCCTGCTGACCTTTGGGAAGGTCACTGTGAAAGCATGCCGTGATTAAAGCGTGTCCCCTTGGCCCATTCAAAAGAGGAGTGGTTACTTTTGGCCAAGAGAGTCAAGGGCATCTATCTAACAAACATAACCTTGCATCTGGGTTTTGAAGGATGAATAGGAGTTTTCCAGGAGAAGAAGGTACAGTCTAGCCATCAGGCCTAGCAATGTGCCAGCAGTATCCAGAGATGTGAAACAGCACAATTGTTACTTCGGTGACTCGTTAGGCCCCATGGTGTGACTGATGGGGGGTGGAGGGGGAAGAGCAGCAGCTACAGCCAAGATCACAATCCCAGGGGCCTTTGTGAGCTCTGCTCAGGAATTGGGAATTTATCCTCAGTAATGGTACTAAAAATAGCGAACTTTCACTGAGTGCTGCCTGCCAACCAGGCGGAGCACTAAGCACTTTGTAAGGCTCCTCTCACTGAATCTTTGCATCAACCCTGGAGGTAGGGACCATAATAATGACCATTTTGCAGGTTGATGAAACCGAAAGCCCAGAAAGCTTAAGTAACTTGCTCACCGTCAAACCTCGCTAAGTAGCAGGACTTGAGTTGGAGCCCAGGTGTCGACATGTCTACTGTGTGCTCTGCCACCTCCCCAGTGCAGACCAGAGGTGCTGTCAAAAGTCTTAACAGTGGAAGACGAGGGGCAGGTTACCCCAAGTAAGTGGTGTTCCAGCTGCCTTCTCTGCTAAGGGGCATGCCCCTCTCCTGTCCCTGACTCAGGTTGCTCATTGAGTGAGGTTCTCTACCACCCTGCCACACTGGGACAGGGACGATGGGCAGGTGAGGTCTGGGTTGGCAGTCTTGATGAAGAACGGCGGGGAAGGGTTCTGATTTGACTCTGGAGCGCATCCAGGGAGGGGTGCCCACATCCAGCGTCAGCTGGAGGGGAGGGCCCAGCTGGATGGGAGGGCCCAGCTGGAGAGGAGGGCCCACCCTTCAGGAAGGAGACCTGAGCAGGGGGTGGGAACTTGGGATCATCCGCAGACACCGGTCGTTGGAACCACCGTAGTGAGTGAGGTTGTCCGGCAAGAGTGCTGGTCAGTGGCTTTCAATCCTGGTGACATTAGCATCACTTGGAAAGCTTTAAAAAAACAAAGCAAAACAAACCTATGCCTAGGCTCCACCCCAGAGATTCTAATTCATTTGATTCAGGCGAGGCCTGGGCAGCAGCAGTTTGGAAAGCACCTAGGTGACCCCAGTGGGTGAAGATGGGGAGAGACAAGGGGGTGGAGTCCAGAGCCCTCCGTGTTCTAGCCGTTCTCACCACCGAGGCGGGAGCAGTCCGCCAGGAGGCTGGGCAGGAGCGGTCAGCGAGGTGGGAAGAGAGCCAGAGTGGAGGTGTCACAGAGGCAAGGAGGGCACTGGTCCCGGAGGAGAGGAGTCCCCTGTCTCTTTCTGCTGAGTTAAAAAGGTAGATTCTGAGAAGTTCATGGATAAATTTTTAAAGAAAAGCAACACTTAATTTTAAAAAAGAATCGTCCATTCTGAGCAACAGTGAAGGTCCTGGTGATTTTGACAACAGAAATTTCTGTCTGGGTGACAGAATGTGGCACCCAGCACAAACCGATTGTGGGATGCATGCATGCATGCATGAATGAATGAATGAATTGGTGAGAATGGAAGTCCGTTTTGGAGAGGTTGAGGAGTGAGCAGGAGGTGAGGACGTGGAGAGAGCATGTGTAGACAGCTCTTTCAAGGAGTTTGATGGTTTAAGAGGGAGGAGACAGATAGAGAGGAGCTGGCAGAGGGTGGGGTCCAGGGAGGGTTGTAGGAAGGGCCTGGAGTGGACCCTGAGGACGTGGGTGTCCATGCAGGACATCCGTGGGCAGTGCTGACGGGGCATGTGCCGGGTTCCTCACGGCGAGGGACCGGAGGTCTGCGAGTTAAAACTGTGCCCGTGGGGGCGAGTGGGCCGGTCAGGAGGCCTGGGGTGAAACGCCTCTTCCGGTGAATTTCTGAGCGGCAGGTTTTGGTGGCAGGAACCGTGGTTCCTGCTGGGGGTGGGATCAGCAAGGCGAGGGAGATCTCGCTCTGCGGAGAGGAAAGTGTTCCAGAAAGGGATGTCTGGGGACAAGACGAGATCGCCTGGAGCAGGCGTCCAGGAGCAGAGGGGCCGCGGTGGAAGTCCTGTGGCTACAGGCACAGTGGCGGAGACCGGAGGGGGCGGGGCCAGGCGCAGCCTGTGCACGTGGCAGGGAGCGCAGTGGTGGCTGGGGCTCCGGGGTGAGCCTGGGACTGGGTGCCCCTCCTTCTGCCAGCCCAGACCGCCCTGAGGCACAGTTCAGCATGGGATAGAGGGGGAGAGCCTGGGTAGGGCATTCCGCACCTACTCTGGGCCCTGGAAGATTCTGGAAGGTGTACAATTCAGATACAATAACTGTCCTCCTGAATCTACATACGGTTGGGGAAAGACAGGCTGGCTGCTGCTAAACACATAGAGAGAGAACATAATTTTAGATAGCGACCGGTGTGATGAAGGAAGTAAAGCAGGATGACGTGAGGGAGAGACGGGACTCACTTGAGACCTTCCTGAAGGAGGAGACGGAACTGCAACCCAAGTAGCAAGAGAGGATCGTTTTGAGGAGGCCCCGGGAGAGGATGTCTTATAAAGAGGGAGCTGCACGTGCAAAGGCCCTGGGGCAGGGGTGAGCTCCCGAGGCAGGGTTAGCGGCCACGCCGGGGCAGAGGAGGTGGGGTAGGGTTGGGGAGGTTCCTCACCTCCCTTTCCACCCCCACCTTCTTGGTCATCTGCCCCTTCAGACCGCCCCTTCGGCTATGCACACCACTCAATGCAGGCTGGCAGCGATTCCTGGGGATGAGACTATATTTAGATACAACTCTCCTCTCTGTGGGCCTAGAACATACCGTGTCTTTTTAAGATGATCAATATGGAATGGGTGCTATTTATAGAGACCCCACGTCAATTTCTGGGGCCTGAGACCCTCCGATGGGGGAGGGAGTCCAGGGCCAGGCTGTGCCGGGGCAGGCACGGAAGCTGGCATTACATGGGAGCCCTCTGACTCATGGATTCTTTGAAACTCGTATCACCTCCCCTGCCTGCCGGGCCGCCCTCACCTCGTCCCTGCAGAGTCATAGACTTGGGCTGGAGAGCTGGGTGCCCACAGGCTGTGTCCCCACCTCCACCTTCAGTTCCTTGGGGCAGCGGGTGCGGGGTGGGGTGGTGTCCAGTGTGTCCCAAGCCCAGCAGAAAATTCAGTTTTGGTTGTTGAAACCAGAGTCCAGGGGGACAGTTTGTCAATCCCTCTTGTCCATTCCTCGTGCCGCTTACTACTCTGAGTAAGCAGACAGAATACTGTGGACCCTCAGAGCCTCTCAGGTTCACCCCATGGCCAGGGAATCTGACCAGGACAGAGAAAATGCAGGATTGGAGTCCAGAGCTCAGCCTCCCTGGTGGGAGGCCAATGTGGCCCAGAGCAGTCAGGGGAGGCTGCCTGGAGGAGGTGGGACTGGAGCCAAGCCATGGAAGATGCACAGGCTTTGGAAAGGTGAAAGGGATCGTTTGCCGTCCTGTTGTGGGGATAGTATGTTTCTGCTCTGGTGCTGGACTTCTTTCTCTCCCTCTCCTCTTCAGTTTCCTCCCCTGATTAAATCTCCCAGGGAGGCAGTGGAAAGTTGAGTCCCCACAGGGGAGATCACCAAGTGGAAGGACGGAGCTGCTCTCACAGCATCCCCGTGGTCCCAGGGAAGGTCCCTCACCTGCTTGGAGATTCCGCTGTTGTCACCTCAAGGGCTTTTGATCCCCTCTTAGAGCCCTGGGAGGCGGAGGGCCAGTGCTGGCCAGCCCAGAGGCTCAAGGTCACACAGGGATGCGGGCGGCCCTAAGCCCTGGGCCTGTGTCGCCTGGCCCCACCCGGGTCTTGCCCAGGCAGTCCCCATGCTTTCTGGGAATAGATTTTGAGCAGTAGAAAGGCTCTTCCTGGCATTGGGAGGGCAGTAAATGCCTTTCTGGCGGGTATCGATTCCTCGAAGGCCTGTTTGGAGGAAGGACCTGGCCCAAGAGGCAGTTTGCAGAGGGACAGCAGATCAGGGAGCAGTAATGTGGCTGCAGGCACCAAACCGGTTCTCGGGCACCATTAGCGGTGCCCCCACTTGGGCCAGGCTGCGAGGTGCCCCAAACCCCCATCTAAGATGGGGGGTAAAATCAGACCCTGGGAGGGACCAGCCCAGCTCAGTCAATACCTCCTGCATGGCCCTCAGAGCCCCAGCCTCATCGACCCGGGGCCAATAGCTGGGAAGTGGCCCAAACAAGCCCCCTCGGAGCCCAGGCGCCCACCCTCCACTGTCTGTGGGCCTATTCCCAGGGAAGATCCCATTCCTGGGTCCATTCCTTGCTGGCCCCAAGCCCACCCAAGGGACGTGTAGGGGTACAGGGAGGCCCAGGGACAGAGGCCCGCTCAGCACAGGACCCTCCAGGGCTGGGTCAGACGCAGCCCAGACTGTCAGTGAAACCACGCAGCAGCCAGCCACTAGCAAAATTGGAAACCCGGGGAAAGCCTCCACTCACTTGCTGGGCCTGGGTGCCTATTAGATGGATAATTGCCGAGCTTCTGTTTCAGGAAATGTCTGAGGGAAGGAGAGAAAAAACTCCTGAAGGATCCCCTGGGGCCGATCATGCCCAGAGATGGCTGGACTTTGGGTCCCTTCCAGCCCTCGCCTTTGTGATTGAATTAAGGGCTTGTCCCCAGATGGGTAAATTATGTTCGCAGGGCATTGCACAGGTGACTGAGGTGACACGCACCAGCAAACACAAAGTAAAAGTTTCAAGGGTGTAGTGTTGAGTAGGAGCACAGGAGAGTTTGTACGGTACGGTCGCGTGTATGTGGAGTTCTGGAACAGGCAAGAGTGACCCATGGTGATAGAAGTCAGAAGAGTTGATTGGAAGGGGACTGTGGGGAACTTTCTGGGATGATGGAAATGTGTACTGTCTTCACTGGGGGAGTAGTTACCCAGGTGTATACAATTGTTAAAACTCACCCCCCTGTACACCTAAAATCTGTGCATTTTCTTGTGTATATTGCAGACCCCAGTTTAAAGAGCAGGGAGGGAGAAAGGCTGCACCTCCGGCTGTGAACACTTGTGGCGCCGACTTTGTGTATCGGTGGGTTGGCTCCTCTCCCTCTTGGGGGGCAAAGAAACCCTGTAGAGTAGGCCCCTTGGGCTTCTCTGGGGGCATCCCTCCCCCCTCAGTGCACACAGTAGGTGCCCCATAAACACCCTGGTTGCTATGGCATCAGTGCTGAAAAATCAGTGCTAAAATTAGTTGGAAGAAACCGGGCTAGAAAGAGACTGAGGATGCTGGTTGCTGTCTCGTGGGCACCTGTGTGCCAGGAAGGGCATTTCCTGGACCGAGGTGGGGCACCTTTCCAGTTCCTCGTGTGTCCTGGGTGGGTTTGGATGGGTCCGGGTCTGGGGGGGGAGTGCCCCTGGGTGACAGAGCCGGCTCTCTCACTTCTGGGAGGAGTCCTGCAGTCCCTCTCACCCAAGGTTTCGCTTTCCCTGGTTTCCGTTACCTGCAGTCAAATGCAGTCCGAAAATGCTAAATGGAAAATTCCAGAAGTACGCAATTCGTCAGTTTTAAATCGCCCGCCAAAATGAGTAGCATGATGAAATCCCGAGCCACCCTGCCCTGCCCTGCCCCACCTTGGTCCCTCGTCTCCGGGCTGTGTGTGCCACCCACCCATTAGTCATTCAGCGGCAGCCACCGTATCAGGTCGGTCATCAGAGCCAGAGGGAGGCCGTGTTCAATGACCTTTATTACGGCGTGTTGTGGTAACGGTCCTATTTTATGACCAGTCATTGTCGTTCATCTGTTACTGTGACCGAGCTGCAAACTGAACGTTATCGTAAGCATGTATGCATAGAAGCGAGCACAGTGTATACACGGGGCTGGGTACCGTCAGGCGTCCACTGAGGCTCTTGGAACAGATGTCCGGTGAATCAGGGCAGACCTCCGTCGGTCATCTGGGTCCACACCCCGGAAACCCAGGGCCCAGGGCCGTGTCGGTTCTTGACTGACAGCTCAGTGCCACTCAGCACATGACAGATCCCCACTGCATGAAGCTGTGAAGGGGGTGACAGGAAAACTCAAGCTTGGGGAGATGGGGGTGCCGCGTGCCCTGTGGAGGGGGCCCTGAACGACCTGGGGAGTTTGGCGAGATGGATGAGCTGCTTCCAAGCCCCCCACCCCTGTCCTTACTGTGGAAAGCGGAGGGGGATGAAAAAGCAGGCGTCTTGGGCTGAATCCAGGCCTCAGGCCAAAGGTGCCCACCGCCCCGCCTGTGCACGCTCTCCTCAACTTCCACTCTGGGGGGGGGGTCTGGTCTCAGGGACCCCCACCTCCCGTTTCATTCCTGCCTGGGAAATCACTTGGGCAGAGCAGGCGGGAGGGGTTTTCCAGTCAGCTGAATTTCTCAGGGCTTCAGCCTGAGCGTTGGAATTCATGAGATGCAAATGTATGTAAATGAGGGCATCCCCGGCTTCTGGGGTGGGCGTTTGCCTCCGGCAGGGCTGGGGGTGATTCCAGATTGCTGTGGGTGGGGCTGGGGACTAGAGAAGGAAAGCCCCCTCGGGGTGTACCCCTCCATGAGGACGGGGCTCCGGACTGGGCAGGGTTAATGTCGGTGCAGCTTCAAAGAAGTGGAGCTTCAGGGAGCCCTGTTAGCTGAGGCCCCGCACAAGGACACGCCTTTGATCTGGGAGCAAAGACCTGAATGCACAGGCCACCAGCACCAGCTGGCACCCCCGCTGAGCCTTTGTCCAGGCCTTTACCCCGAGAGAGCCAGGGCTGTGCAGATAATTGCCGGGGCGGGAGGGACGGTCTGAAACCTGCTGTCGACCCCCACCCCCCACTACCCCAACCTGTGGCTTGAGCTGCGGAGCCACCCACAGCCACTGCCAGAAACCAGGGTGGCCACTTTCTAGTCGGCTGAGGACAAGTCTCCTTCAACCCATCCTGCCCTCCACGTCCCCCTCTCACGCCTCCCCCCATCTCCAGGCTAGCCGGCCACCCAGTCCCCAAGCAGGTGGAGTTCTGTAAGGGTTTCGGTAGAGCCTGGTGGCTGGAACTCTGTGGCAGTGCCATCCAATAGAGAGACAATGCGGGTTACCAATGCCAGCCGTGTGTGCAATTTTTCATTTTTGGTAGCCATATTTTACAAAGTAAAAAGAACCAGATGAAATTACTTTTAGCATACTTTCTTTAATAAGTCTAGTATATCATAAACATGACCAGTTTCCATTGTAGTCAAGATCTAAGCGTCGTTATTGAAAGAGTTGACATTCTTTATTATACGAAGCCTTCAGAATCGGTGCGGATTCCCAGCCACACTTCTGGATCATCTCTAGCCGCGTTCCAGGGGCACACCAGCCACCTGCGCTGGGTGGCTGCCCGGTTGGACAGGGCAGCTCTGCGGGGCCTGAGCTAGAGAGAAGACTGCCGGGGAGTGGTTTCTGTCGGGGAAACTGCCGACTCTGGGTGTGGGCGGAAACCGGCCAGGTCTCCCTGGGAGCATCTGCCCACTCGCAGGCATGGCCAGGGTGCACAGAGGGAGGACCGGCCTTATGGGAAGTCCACGGGGATCCCTGACATACCTGGTCCAGGTGGGCGGGCCACAGGTGAGCTGTGCGTGACCCTTCCTTCTCCGCTCTGTGTACCCTCAGAAGTGGGAGGCAGTGCAGTGAGTGGTTAGGCTCAATGGCCTGGCTGCAGACAGACCGGGGCTTGTGACCTCTAAGCATCTCATGCTGTCCTAAAACGGGAATAATAGCGCCCCTCTTTCTGAAGGACTGGTGAAAGAGTAAAATAAGGTGACCCACACTTAGTGCGGTCCCCGGCATATAATGAGCACCTGAGATTGCAGGGATGACCCACCCCCGGCTCTTGGTTGAGGAAACTGAGGGACAGAAAGGGGAGGATGGCGTTGTCCAGTGTCACAGTGTGGGTTAGTGGCTGGGCAGTGGGGAAGTTAATCTGACACTCATTCATTCATTCACTCCCCAGGCCCTTGTAGGCAACTCTGCTGGGCCAGGTTGTGCTCGGGGAGCTCAGGGACTGCCAAAGGGAGAGGCGGAAGTGGAAGTAAGCTGTACCCAGCGATGATGCTTGGGTGGCAACGTGGGCATGCCAGGCCCATGGAGGAGGGAGGGGCCAGCCAGGCAGAGAGGACGGCAATGGGGGCTTTTCAAAGAAGGGTTCTCCGAGCTGGATCTCTTAGGGGAAAAATAATGACGATACCACAGCCACAATCGCAGGTGCCATTCAGCGAACGTTCCTGGGTGCCTGGCGCGCACAAGCCCGAATACCTGTATGCCTGGAAACAACCCTGCGAAATAGGGAAGGGCTGTTATTAACCCCATTGTACAGATGAGAAAACTGAGGTAGAGAACCATCAATTAACTTGTCCAAGAACACATGGCGAGTCAGTGGGCAGGAACCAGATCTCCAAGCCATCTTGCTTCCAGACCACGGATCTGACCACTTCCCTGTCCCATGGAGGAGCAGGAGTCTTCCAGATGGGGAGCTGTGTGAGGGGGCTGGGGTCGGGGAGGGGAACAGAGCTGGACACAGGGCTGGGCTCTGGGGCCCAGGGCATTTCCTCCCTGCCGCTCAGCTAGCCCGGATGGAGATTTCCTTACAGGCCACGGCAGAGTCTCTGCTAGTGACTTTGCCTCATCTCCCTGCTGTTATCTGTTGATTTGGGGTCCATCACCTTGGGAAGAAAAGGTTCTACCCCGCCATCTGTAGTGCCCTCTACACAGTGGAGGCCGATTAAATGTTTAATGAATTATTCAATTAATGAGTCCACAAGCCAAGATGTTAATTAGTTTTAATGTGTCCTCCTCAAGGAAGAACTGAAGGCACTCCTGGGCCCGTACCGCCAACCCCCTGTCGTGGGGTGAGCCCCTGCCTCAAGAGCGGCCACACCCACTGCCAGAAGGTGAAGTGGACAGCAGTGCCGCCGGGCCAGGGCACGGGTGAATGAGTGCTCGCGGTGGTCGGGGCCCTGGCCTGAGGTCACCCCAGGCTGCAGGGCAGGAGAGGGGCAGGCTGCAGAGGAAGCCAGCTGAGATCTTCTAGGAAGCTGGCTGAGATTTTCTAGGAAGCCTGTGAACCACTTCCACGGGGTGCTTTGCATAGATTTACATGGCTCCAGGCTTTGATTCCAAGGCAACCAAAATACCAAAGGTGACCCAGGACGCAGTCCTGTACCTGCTTTCAGGATGGGGAGGGGAGTGGGTGAGAAGGGGCTGCAAGGAGGGGTTGGGCTGGAGTCAGGTGCCTCCTCGAGCCTGGGATGGCCAGGTTCCCTGGTGTGCCTGGGACTGAAGGTCTCTCCCGAGGCAGGGATTTTAGTGCTAAAACTAGCGAAGTCCTGAGTGGGTGTGGCTTCACCTCTGCGGTGCCCACAGCCACCCAGGCCGACCTGCTCCGTGTCAGGACGTAGTAACCGGCATTGACTGAGCACCAGCTGTGTGCCCCGGGTGTTCAGGGGACTCTCCCTTCAGGGAGGGACGGAAAGAGGAGACAGCACGGGGGTCCATTTTCCGGTGTGGACAGTCGATATTCTCCCCCAGTGGCCTCACTGCTCTGGTGTGAACACCCATGCGTACAGGCCAGTGACTCGGAAGCAGGTGGCGGGGCAGTCGAGTCCTCAGGAGAGGCTTTCAGGCTGTCGGGGGAGGCCAGGCTCGCCTGACAAACCAGCAGAGAGCAGGAGGCCAGGAGGGGGTCAAGGGCTGAGGGCAGGGCACAGCCTCCTGGCCCAGAGGAGGGAAGTCAGTGTGGATGGGCAGTTAGAGGAGGGGTCCTGGAGGAGGTGGGGCGGCGAGGAGAACACGAGGTGACTGTCATCATACAGGGCAGCGGAAATGTTTGGGGGTGTCTGAGGCAGGGGGTCGGTGGGGGTGCGGGTGGGGGTGAAAGGAAAGAGGGAAGATGAGGGTGGCAGTGGGATCCACGTGGTCCCGGCTGCGACAGGGAGGCCTGTCCCAGGGCGGCGGCCCTGGGATGGAGGCCATGAGGTATGGCAGGGGTGGAGGGGGCGAGGCCAGTGCCCGAGGACAGGACGTCAGGAGGAACCGGTTTGCAAAGGAGAGTTTGCTTCTGTTAATTCTTGGGAGCCAGCAGAACTTCGGAGAGACACACCGCTCACCAGAAGCTGACGGCCTTGGGACAGGATAGAGTAGGTGGTCCCTAGAGCTTGGGGGACGCCGACAGGACAGGGAAGACTGGCCCAGGGAGAGGTGTCAGCTGGAAGAAGTGGTCCCGGCCTGGGGGGGAGCTGCAGGGCCAGTGCGGATGGAGAAGCCGTTCCGGGCGGGCGTAGGGAGGAGTGTTCTGGAGTGCTGGTATCTGGAAGGGCAGCTGCAGCCTTTGGATCAGATCAAGTCCAGGCTCCTTCGCATGTTGGAGACAGAGAGGCCCCCTTGTTGGTCTTCTCTGTCTGGAGGTGGTTCCTCCCCAGAAACCAGGGACTTGACCTCCTCGGCCTGAGGGGTGTGGCTGGGCCTGAGCCTGGAGCGTCCCCGGGCCACCCCGAGCCCTCATGAGCCTGGCGCCACCGGAAACCTTGCCGCTGGGGCTCAGCCTGTCTCAGCCACGGCAGGGCATGGTCCCTGAGCTCCTGCAGGAAGGGCAGGGCCAGGGCCAGGTGTGAAACAAGGGAGAAAAGGGTCCTGCCCGCCCTCCTTGAGGCGCCTGCGCGGCCCAGAGACAGAGGGTGGACGCACTGGGCTGGTTTACTTTGGAACCCGAGGCTGCCTGGCTGCTAGGAGCAGGGAACTTCACCTGGAATCTGGTTTCAGAGACCACTCAGCCCCAAGGGTCTGGGTGCTCTGCTGGGGGCCAGGTGGGACAAGACCCTTCCTAAGACCCAGGGCCCCTCCATCAGGGCCTCTTATCGATGCATCAAATAAGCAGACCTGGCAGCAGGTCTGAGGAGTACTGCAGTTTGGAAGTATCAATGAGTGTTAATGATATTCTAGATACCTGCCGCACCCGTAGTGGGACAGGGGAACCTCCCTCCGATCCGCAGTCTCTGCTGGCTGTGGGTACTGGGAAGCATGTCCCTTTTGCTGCCTACCTTCCTAATGGAAGGGAGTGCCGAATTTCAGTGAAAGGTTAATGAGAACGAGAGGCCCTTGCCCCCCAAATTCTCTCCCCATCCCTCCGAGAGGTCTGTTAGGAACCCCTGAACTACACAGACAAGCAAAGCGGTTCTCTGCTCTTAGCAGTCGGCAGAGGGGTCGCCCTTGGCGGGGGAGGGTAACTGGTTAGTGACGGGAGGGGACCCCCAATCTGAGGGACGGGGAGCAATTCATTTCTTCACCTGGATGCTGGTCCCAGGTGTGTTCCGTTTGTGGAAATCCACCTGCCTGCAACCTTAGGATCCCTGCAACAGTCCGCATGAATGGTTGGTTTCGATACAAATTTTAAAAACACCTTTACTAGAACAGATGTGTATGCAGGTGCAAGCTTGCACACACACGTGCACACACACGCTGGTGTGTGCCAGGGAGCCTCGGCACGTCCACGGCGCGCGCCTGTCTCCAGAACCCCAGCAGGCGTGTGGACGCAGACAGATACCGTGAGGCAGGGGCGGAGAGACTATTTTTAGGAATTAACTGCAAGCAAACGGGGGGCCTCCTGACTTACAGGCCTGGAGATTGCTCGGGGCGGAGAGGGTCGCCCTGCAAGGGGCTGCTGTCGTTCCAGGCTGGCTTTTTTATTTTTTAAAGAAAAAGAATAATGACATGAACTGTTTTCATAAAAATAATATGAGATCAGCGTACCTTATTCAGGCACTGAGGACAAGGACAAGGAAGAAGGTTGGAATTTACCCAGATTTCCTCCAGCAAAGGAAAGAAATCACCGTTTGCGTTTGGTGACGAGTGTCACAGACTCGGACGGGAGGTAGACAGAGACGTGCTTTTACAAAAGGGAACCGACTCCCGCACCTGCTCTTTGTCACAAAGATGTTTCTTTCACTTTACTTGAACGCGACCGAGCGAGAGGCCGAGGGGCAGGGTGGTTCTTAAAGCCGGGGTCCTGGAACCTCCCGCCTCGGCCTGCGCCTCCTGGGGACCAGAGAGCCCTTTGGAGGCCTGCCCGTGCTGTGTGTGCTCGCCGTTTACCTGGCACCTGGCCAGGCGCCTAATTTGTGGCAATCCGCCGTGCTTGGGGCCAGGCTCCAGGAAGGCTGTGTGCAGGGCGGCGGCAGCTCGCTGGGGTCACTGGCGACAGGTTTTGCAGGAGTATGATCGAGGCAGAGCTGGCCCCCGGTGGACAGAAAGGGATTCTGCCCTGGCAGCGGTCTCCGACAGGTGCCCGCCCGCCCTGCGCTCTCCAGCTGGTGCCTGGCCAGCCCCGGGTTTGATGTAATTAGCGACGCCGCTTCCCGGCCCCGGCGGTGTCCTCGTCAGGAGCCGTGCCGACCACATCCTGTTTTGGTGGGGCAGCCGGCAGCACATTCCCCGGGCTCTGTGTCATGGGCAGAGCGTGTTCACACCAGGCCCTGGATCCCTGGGGGCCGCCGGGGGCCGCATTCTCCCAGTTTGTTGTCACGCGCGTATGCCGGCCGGGCGACCTGGTGGATCAGTGGTCACGGTCTTTCCGGTTCTGCTGTCCCGTGGGATTGGGCCCGGTTCGTCAGACTGGGGAGGAGGGGGGCGAGTGGAGGCCTGAGATGCACCCTCAGCATTGCCCACCTTTGCAGGGGTGCCTCGCCCTGGGGGTTTCACTGTGGGCACCCTGGGCAGGCCTCCCCCACAGCTGTGCGCACCAGGGTGCTGACATCCAGAGGACAACCCCAGCTGTCCCCAGAAGCCCCCAGGGTTCGCCCGGGTCTCTTTCGGCAGACAGGACACACCCAGGCCCCATGTGAAGTCCATGCCCCTCTCCAAGGCTGGCCCGGGGTGCTGTGGGGAGACCAGCAGAGTGACCCCCACCCTGGGACCCCACCACCCTGGCTGGGGAATCTACCTGGAGAAGAAGCCCAGAGTGTGGGCTCTGGCTCAGGAGGCCTCTGATCGTCCTCATCGGGCCCCAGGGTTACCTGCAGAAGGGACGAGTGTGGGAGGAGGGCTTGCACCGGGTGCCTGCTCTTGCCCTTGCCCCTCGGCTGCGTGTTCCTCCTCACTCGGCTCCTCATTCCTTTGTTCGGGGCCAGCCCTGCCCGAGACCTGGGGTAAAAAGGTGACGGGCCCTGTCCTCGCCCCATGGGGTGTCCCTCTCCGTCCACAGTGTGTCACGCAGTCGTGAAGAGTGTCTCAAGGTGTGTTTGGTTAAGGAATCCACGGATGCGAGTGTTTCTTCTTAGGCTGCGTGGGGCAGAGTGAAGGGGCTTTGGTGACCCCGTCACTCTCGCCCACTTGCATTCAGACCTGCTCGTTGGGATGGGAAAGGGAGCAGGGACCCTCCTGCAGGCCCCCATGCACACGCCACAGCCTACAGGGCTCTGGGTTCCCCCTGGCCGGCGTCCACCGGGTGTGCCTGTGGGGACTCGGACACCTGGGGTCTGGGAGCATCTTCACAAACCTGCTCTTCAGTCAGCCCGCCAGTGCGGCCACTCCCCGGCGGGCGGGTCTGGCCCTGGGCACCACGTCAGGCCTGGTGTTTGTCTCTTGCAGCCTCCCCACAGGCAGCCTGAGGACAGCCTGGGCCCCAGAAGCAGGATGAGAAGATGGCAGACTTCCTGTTACCTCGGGGCACCGGCACCTTCCACAGGTTCACCCGAGAGTCTCTGGCGGCCATCGAGAAGCGCATGGCGGAGAAGCAGGCCCGAGGCTCGGCCGCCTCGCAGGAGAGCCGGGACGGACTGCCCGAGGAGGAGGCTCTCCGGCCCCAGCTGGACCTGCAGGCCTCCAAAAAGCTGCCGGACGTCTACGGCAACCCACCCCGAGAGCTCCTCGGGGAGCCCCTGGAGGACCTGGACCCCTTCTATAGCACCCAGAAGGTGACGGCCCCCCACCCCCTGCCCACCCTTCCACATAGCCTCCCAGCCTGCACCGCAGCCCGGGGAGAGGGCCTTGGTGCCACGCTGGGCTGTTTGGAGCCAGCTCCTCGGGGCTGTAGGGAAGTGAGTCATTGGCGATCTAGATTCCAATCACCTTTATTTCGGAGTTCCAGAGTCAAGGGCCCGAAATGTGCGGCCCCAGAGGTTGGCGTTGTAAAGAAAGAGAGGGCAGCCACGATTAAAACCTTGCCTCATGGCGGAGTGCCTACTTTGGGGATTGTCTGGTGCGTGTGAATTGGGGTTTGGGCCCCCAAGCACAGCATGGGATCCCCTCTCCTAACTAGGGACAAGGGGCAGCCCCCCCGCAGCCTGCCTCAGAGAACTTCCTGGGCCTCGGCTGGGCCAGGGTGGCCTGAACTGGGGACCTCGGACGCAGCTTCCTGGGCTTTGTGGCTGGCAAGGGGACCAGGCCAGCCCGCAGGAAATCTGAGAGGGGTGGGGAGGGGCTTGCTGTGCTTCTGTCCCTCCTGAGTGTCTAGGAAGCGGAGAAGTGGCTTTTGTCCACTAGGCAGGGTGAGTTCGGGTCTCTCCCAGGATGCATTTCTATCCAGAAGATAAAGTCCCCGCCTGGGTCCCCTGCCCTGGCCTCACTTCTCAAGACTGACCGCCCAGCCCCGCACCGGGCCAGGCCGCAGACACACCGGGCTCCCTGCGGAGGCCTGCTCCCCAACCCAGCTGCCCTCACTGCGGGCCTCACAGCTGGAGGAAAATGGGTTTGAACTTGGGGGAGGCCTTGCCCCAGAAGGCCGGGGACCGAGACCGAGGACAGTGGCTGCTGACATCACTGCGGTCAGTGCCAGGGCCGAGGAAGCAGCAGAGTGGGGACGGGATCCGAGTTCCAGGGCGGGTGGGAGTCGTGGCAGGTGTAGGGGCTGTGTGTGTGTGCTGCAGGGCACCTGACTGTGCTCAGAGCACGTTTAGGAGACCAGGGGGCTGAGGGTGGGTGTGGTTCCAGGTCGGCGCCATACGTGAATGCTCGAGTGACTGGGGGAGCAGCCTCGTGTGCACCCGCGGGTGGGAGAGGAGACCTTGAACCTGGTCCTGCTTCTCCCGGTTCCGGTGACTCAGGGGGGTTAAGGTCAGTGGCTGGAGCCACAGTTCGGGCCAGAGTTAGACTGGAATTGGGGGTCAGTCAGGACTGGTGGGCTTAGCTCAGGGTTGGTCAGGATGGGAAGTAGGAATTAGGTTGGGGTTAAGACCACAGCTGGCGGCGAGTCAGAGTGGCAATAAGGTCGGAGTGAGCTGGGACAGGCAGGAGTGACAGCAGGGGACCCAGTGGACAGCGCGGTCCCAGCTGGGCCGGCCAAGCTTATGGGGGCGGGGGACAGCTGAGCCTGGAAGGAGTCAGGGACACTCTTCTGACCCCGGGACTGGGGATACTTGAACTGGGGCCCAGGTGTGAGTCTGGTCTCCAAGCTTCCATCTCTCCTTTCTGACCCCCGGCCACACTGCCACGGCCCTGCAGGGCGACACAAGCCCCACAACCGCATTTTTGGTCCCAGTGGATCTGGTCAGCTTGGCTGCCCGGCCCAGATTAAACAGACCTTGTCGCACCAGCAGCAGCAGCCTGGGCGAAGCGCGCCCCCAGAGCTACACCCCCTCAGCCAGGCGGGCCCAACAGCCTGGGAGGGGTATGGGCTGATCCTTCCCAGGGCCGCCTGAATGCCCACTCCGTGTGCATGGGGCTCTGCCACAACACAACACTCAGGACAGTGTCAGCTGGGCACTCGGGGAAGGGTCTCCCCAGGGCTGCTCACGGTTCCCCCCGGGGTAGACGCTGTGGCGTGGCGTGGGGCTGACGTGTGTCTGGGCTCCGGGAGACAGAGTCCCAGGCGATGCTGCTCTCTGCTGGGCTGGGGTCTGCCCTTCCTCACCCCTACTCCTCACCCCTTAGTCTTCTCTCTCCCCTGTGCCTGGGGGGAAGCCACACCAGGGAGGGGGTGGGGGGTAGGGGTGAGAAGGGAGGAGAAGGAGGTGCATTAGCTAGGTCCTGGCTGTGGCAGCAGCTCGGCTAGGATTGGGAGAGGCCCCTAATTCTGAAAGTGCATAAACTAAATCCCATCTGCCCTTGACATTCTGCTAAACTTGACCTCATCCCGCTCCAGCTGTGGCGACCCAGTGAGGGTCCGCTGACCTGCGGAAGGCACTGCGTCCCCCATCCCTCACTCTCCCGCAGACCCTCTCTCCTCCCCGCCCCACCCCTGAGCCAGGGCTCTGAGGCTTTGCGCTGACAGCTGCCCCCCAAACCTGTCTGCATGAGGGCCCCGGGGGCTGCCACCCCGACCTAAAGCAGCTCTCTGTCCACAGACCTTCATCGTGCTGAACAAAGGCAAGACCATCTTCCGGTTCAGTGCCACCAACGCCTTGTATGTGCTCAGCCCCTTCCACCCCATCCGGAGAGCGGCTGTGAAGATCCTGGTTCATTCATATCCTTTGCAGGCAGTCCCTGCTGCGTGTGTGCTCGGAGGCCCCCGTCCAGGGTGGGAGGATGTTCCCCCAAACAAGCAGCATGGTCATCAACTCGGGAGCGGGTTGAAAATTCAGAGTGTCCAACCCCCCCGCCCCAGGCCTGCAGATCAGCACCTGCATTTTAACAAGGTCCCAGCGGATTCCTGGGCATGTGAAAGTTTGGGAATCCCTGCTTGGATGCTGTAGGAGAAATGAGGCCTGTTGGTGTCCCCTGGCTCTGATATTGGCTCCAAGTGTCCGCTCTCTCGCCACCCACTTGCAGGGACCTCAAGCAGGTCACCCCCAGGCTCAGCCAAGGAGACACCGCTTCCCGGCAAAGAGGCCTCTGGCTCCCTTGCTTGTGGGTATCTTTCGGGGAACGCAACACTTGCTCTTTGATTAGGTGTTGACAAAATGTTTGCAGTCTCAGAGTGTCTCAAAGAACCCTGGTTAGCGTTCAATTATATAAACCACAGCCCAAAAAAGCCGCAGGCTGCCGAGGAGAGCTGCGGAGTGCTGCCATGTCACAGGGGACGCGTACTGGTCTCTGGACCACCCGCGGGACGGGGTACCGGCACCCAGTCATGGCTGTTCCCCAGACTTCAGGAAAGGGGCCCCCTGCAGACGGAGCCCCTCGGAGAGGGTGGGCGCTGGCCGCAGAGGCACGGGCGTCTGTTTCACTGGGACGGCCCGGGCAGCCGTCCTGTGCTGGGCAGCCGGCTCTGATGTGTGCAGAACCTGTGCTGCTGGGCCCAGCGGTACAGTTGTTGTGGGTGGGGTGGGCTGGCCCGATGTAGCTCCCAAAGGTCCCCCTCATTTCCCCGCTCTGGGTGGCCGAGGAAGAGACCTCACCATTAATCTCTGGGCAGGCAGGAGGCTTCGGGAGAACAGCTGCCCCGTGAGGGACTGTGGGGGACGAAGTAACCAAGGTGGGTGCTAGTGGCCCGGGGGTTTTCCCATGCAGGCTGGAGTGAGGACCGCTCCTTCCCGGCCCCACGTTCCGCCTCCCTGGGCCCCAGGCCCGAGTCTCACCCCAGGGATGAACTGGAGGCTCTCAGTGCTGAATCTGTTCTGTGCTCACAGACTCCGCCCACCCCTGCCTTTCTCGTGAGGTTGCTGAGCCTCGTGGGAGTCTGGGGCAAATCCCACCTTCGGGCTGTGGTGGAGACATCAGCAGGGTGGTCTCCCGGGTGGGCTGTATTCAGGGGGCAGCCTCTCCATTCACAGCTACTTCTTTCCCAGACAAGAGTGGTCCTTGACTTAATGTTGAGCCATTCTGCCACTGTTCCCAAGCCCCCTGCAGAGGCCAGGGACTTTGCTGGGCAACCTGGGATTTTAAAGTTGCATAAGACCCTGTCCTTGCCCCCCTTGGGAATGTTATAGTCCCCAACAAGTGACAGAACCGCTACAGGAACAGTTGTCATTCCTGCAGGTGTGTGGGCACAGCCTGGGGAGAACAGCGGGGCGGGCGGGCGGGCGGATGAGGAGAGACCGGCCTTCTTTCTCGCGCTGAGACTGACTTGGGCCTCGCTCCGAGGGCGGGCCTCCCTGGAAGCCAGCTTCGGCTCCCCCCTGGGGCTTCTGCTCCTGGTTTCTAACCAACCCGGCAGTGCTTGGCAGCCAAGGCAGCCCCCAGAGATGCGGCAGCAGCCCCAGGGTTCCTGCGGGGCTCTGGGCGGGGTGTGGAGCCCATGAGGCCAGGGAGGCAGGTGGGGGCTCTGGAGGTCCCAGCCTGGCCAGAGGGCCCGTTGAGCGGTGGGCCTGAGGCTGTGAGGTTCTGGTGCCACATAGCAGGACCGGCCCTGTGGGCTCTGAGCCAGCCTGTGTTGCTCAGGGCAGCCGCCCCAGGGAAGTGGCTCAGCAGGAGAGAGGCCCCGTGCTGGGTTCTTAGCCAAAGCCTTAACACTCCCCTACTTGGGGATGGATGGGCGGGCACTGCAGGCCCTCCAGCAGGCAGCACCCTTTAGTGGGCTGGGGGTGGGGCACTGGCAGAGAGGAAGGGGCCTAGATCCGCAGGGTTTGGGGGCAGCCCCAGGCTCTGAGCTTGCCATTCACAGTGTGGCACACCCACCCGTAGCATTGGATCTTGTAGGAATTGCCGGATCTCGGGCCCACCCTGCGTTTCAGCACAGTGCCCAGGGCCCCTGAGCACACTGACCTGGGCAGACCTCAGTCTGCGAGGGCCACCTCGGTCCCCCCCAGGAAGTTCGTCACAGTCACAGGTTCCTGCTCTTTCCAGACGGCAGTCACTTGCCTGTGCATCTTCTTAGTGAAGATGTAATTCACCGGCCATCAAAGGCACCATTTTAAGCTGTGCAATTTGGTGGGGTTTAGTGTCTTCATAAGGTTGTGCCAAGAGCACTGCTGCCTACGTCCAAAATGTGTTTATCGCCCCAGGAGAAACCCCCCGCCCGGCCACAGTCACTGCGCATTCCTCCTGCACACAGATTCCGTGCTTTGCATCATGAACCTCCTGTCCGCTTACATCATTTTCATTGTGGTTAAAAATCCTGTAGCATGACATCTGCCCTCTTAACCCTTTTTAAGAGTCCGGTACAGTTATGGTGCCTATATGCGCCTTGCTGTGCAACAGATCTCTAGAAACTTTATTTTTATTTTTTATTTTTAGAGGAGGGAGAAAGAGAGGGAGAGAAACATGGATCGGTTGCCCCTCGCACGCCCACAGCTGGGGACCAGGCCACTGTTAGGCATGTGCCCTGACCGGGAATCAAACTGCCGACCCTTGGGTCCGCAGGCTGGTGCTCAGTCCACTGAGCCACCCTAGCCAGGGCTGGAAACTTCTTTCCCTTGTAGAACTATAACTCTCTGCCTGCAGCTGGCTTACATCTTTATATCCTTTCAAACCTCTGAGTCCTCAGAGAGCAGAGGTCCGTGTCAGGCCCTTTGGGAAGAGCAGGAGGGGCAAAGACAAACTTGAAAGGGGGACAGGAGTGCAGCCCCCCCGACCCTGCTCTCGAGAAAGAGATCTCACTTGCCGCAGAGCGGGCACACGCAGCGGCACATTGGTGAGCGCACGCCGCGTGAGTTCACCAATTCACCTCCGCCCCGGGGTCCACGCTGGCAACGCAGCCCTGGGAAGGGGCCTCAACGGTAAATATGGGCACGTCGAATTCTTTTTCTCCTATGTATTTTTGTTAAAATGCTGCAGGGTGTGTTCCCGCTAGGATCCAATCAAAGGAACCCACTGCGCTCCGACTTCCACGGCAGCCGCATTCAGAGAGTCCTCGCGCTCACGCCGGGCGGCGCTTGGCTCTCCTGGGCGCACAGCTCTGTGCACAAAGCCCTCCCACGCTCCTCCGGCAGATTCAAATGGGCAATCACACCGCGAGCGTGTGTGTGTGTGTGTGTGTGTGTGTGTGTGTGTTTGTGTGTGTTCATTAACGAGCACGAATCTCTGAAAAATTCCCCCACAGCTAATTTCCTTCCCTTTGGGAGTTGTTGGACTTCTCGGGCTCTGAAGACAGGCAGCCGAGATGCAGACCTTCCCGGTGACCCACGCAGGCAGTTCTTGCTGGCATTTTAATCGGGAGGCTGGGAGTGGGTGTCTGGGGACAATGACACGGCAGGATTGAAGATGTTCAGCTGCTCCCAGGCCTGGAGAGCTGGCCTGTGCTTCTGCCCACACACAGGACCGGCTCGGCCGTCGGCCTGAAACCGCCGGGCAGTGCAAACAGGTGCGCCCCAGCCGGGAGTGCGCCTGACTCATCTCTCCGGTATTGGCTGCGTGCGGGGCTCCGTGGGGGACCTGGGGATGCTTTGGGCAGAGCCTCACAGACTAGAGGCTCAGTCCAGGTAGGAAGAGATGGCACACACTCACGCTCACAGAACACAGGTGCACACACGGTGGAAAAGTTGTCCTCAAGGCCAGGAGAGCTAGGCAGAGTTTTGAACAGTCAGGGAGCAGAGACTAGTGTCCGCTGCGCCCTGAGCCATGGCTGCGTCTGGAAAAGCCAAAACCCAGCCAGGCAGCCCCCGCCATTTCCCAGCGTGGGCCCCGGGCGGGCCCTGGTGGGCAGGACTCAGAGGACTATCTGCTCTGGCTCTTCCCTAAATCTTGCTGTTGGAGTCCAGCCCACCTCTGTCTGTGTCCACTCAAGTCCTCTGGTCCAAGGCGGCCGGTCCACCCTGCCACTCGCTGCCAAGGGGCCTTTTCTGTACCCTGGTGAGAGCTGTGGACGGTCCCCCTGCAGCCAGGAGAGGCTAGGCTCTGCAGAGAGGGGTCTCCCCAGCCTCGGCCCACCCCGCTTTGCCGCAGCCAGCTGGGCGTGCTAGAGCCCAGCCCCCCTTCCGTGCCTGTCTAAGGGCCTTCTCCAGGAAGCCCCGCCAGAGGCAGGTCCAGTTTCCTGTAACGCCCAATCTCTGAGCCGTTCGGTGGCTCCAGGGCCTCCCTGTCTCCCACACGGGGCCAGACACACATGCTCAGGGGGCAGTTCTTAAAACATCACAAACAAGTCCACTCCTCCTGTGTGGCAGTCTGCTTACACTTTTAGTGTGAGCCCTGCATGTGTTTGATTTTCAGCACTGCCCTGTGGGTGGCAGAGGCCAAGGTGGGGTAACATCCCCCCTCGGGGGGGCAAGGGCCTGGGGCAGCGCGCCTCGCACTGGCCCTTCCATCTGGAGGCAGGGAGTGGCCCGGGTGACCCGTGGTGTCGCTGTGCAGAGGTGGGGTAGCGGCAGGGCTCGGAGTGGAGGCTGAGCTGAGCCATCGACCAGCTTCGTACCTGTGGTGGTTTTCTGCGGCTGCTGTAACAAGCCACCACCAACTTCGCAGCTTAAAACAACACGAAGCCATCACCTTATAGTTCTGGAAGCCGGAAATCCAAAAAGCTCTCGCTGGGCTAACACGAAGAGAGCGGCGGGGCTGCGTTCCTTTTTGGAGGCTCCGGGGGGGAACCTGTTGTCTAGGTTTTTCCTGTGTGTAGAGGCTGAGAGCATTCCTGGCTGGTGGCCCTGTTCCATCCTCAAGGCCCGTGACAGCTGGTGGGGTCTTTGTCACATGCATCACTCCGAGGCTGGCTCTCTGCCCCGCTCTCCCACTTCTCAGAACCCCAGGGTGACCCTAGGCCCACCCAGAAAATCTAGGATAATCTCTACACCTTAAGGCCCTTCATTTAACCACATCTGCAAAGTCCCTTTGCCGTATCAATTCACAGTCCTAGTTTCCAGGGATGAGGGGGCTGTTACTCCACCTACCACAGTATCCTTCAACTTGACCTCTGCGCCTGGGGCTCCTCCTCTATGGAAAGGAGGCGAAGTCCCCATCCCCACCCACCTCGTGGGGTGTTGGGAGACTCGAATCAGCTCACAAGAGACAGCGAGCAGAGCCCGGCACCCGGGAAGGGCTCCGTAAGTGCTGGCTGTTGGCGTCATGTCACATTTCGGGAATCATCGGGGTCCTCAGCAGAGGGCTTAGCAGTGGATCTGTGGGGATGAATACAGGCTGGTTGAGGGGCTTGTTAGCTGTCTGCCCAGTGAGGAAAGATGCAGCGTGGCACCCAGGTGTGGGGAGAAAGTGTGTGTGTGTGTGTGTGAGAGAGAGAGACAGAGAGAGAGAGAAAGAGAAAGGACACTGAGATGGGTCTCTGGTTCTGCCCTTGAACTCTGCAGAGGGAGGTAGACCTGCCCTGGAGACCATCGCACAGGCCGAGGGATGCAGATTCCAAGCTCAGGGCGGGGCCCCAGTGCCTGGAGAGGTGTCCCCTGGCCAAGAAGAAACCCAGGCTTTCTGGGGCCGTGGCCTCTGAGCTGAGCAGCTCTGGCTTGACTAAAGGGGGTTCCGAAGGCTGATCCTGCTCATCCCAGACAAGAAACTGGAGAATTGGTTGTAAGCTGGGGGCCGGGTTTGGCGTGCCATTACCCGGTTCCCTAGATTTTCTAGAAGGAGGACTGGAGGTGTGGGGAGCATCCACGTGGCACCCTTGAGAGGCCTCCCCTCTCTCCCTGGCTGAGGCAGCCCCTCCCCTGAGAAGCCAGCACCTCAGCTCAGCCTGACCTCCGGTCGGACAGCACTGGCTTCCCCTTCGGCCCGCCCGGCCGGGGCTGGGTCAGACTGGAGAAGGGCGGAGCTGTAGTCAGCGGTGGCCTCGCTGACCACCCCCACTGCCACCCACGTGGTTTTCCTTGACCCCGGGGCCACGCTCTTCAGCATGCTCATCATGTGCACCATCTTGACCAACTGCGTGTTCATGGCACAGCACGACCCTCCCCCCTGGACCAAGTATGTCGAGTGAGTATCTCCAGCCAGCCCCTCCCTCCCATCCTTTCTGTGCAGTCCCATGGCCCCTAAAGGCCCCCCTGAAGAGGGCTGGGTCCAAGCTCAGGGACCCACTCACCTGGCGGCGGGGGGGGTGCCCTCTTTTGCTGCTCCCTTTCCTACAAGCTTCCTGCGGGGAGTTGTGCCCTCAGGAGAGGAAGTTTTCCGGGCTGATGAAGGGGGCGTTTCTCCCAAAGAGGCCTGAGATTGGAAAAGCCTCTGAAATAATGATGGATGACACTTGATGGAGCACTTAGAGTGTGGCAGGAGATGCCACAGGACAGCTCACCTCGTCTCCCCCAGCCCTCACGGCAGCCCGGGAGGGTAGGCACAGCCCTGTCTGTTCGACAGAGAAGGAGGCAGTGCTGGGGAAGGATCTCGCCCAATACCGCGCGGCTGGGAGCTCTGGCCCCCGGGGCCACCCCGACCTCACACCGTACATACTCTGCTGCCCTTTCCCTCCAAGTCCTGCCTCCTCTGACCATTTGCATGCTTTTAGAAAGCCGCTTCCGACCTTCCCTCCCCAAGCCAAAGGCCCTTCCCCACAGGTGCTAAGCAGATCTGATAGGCCCCTGGCGTGCACGTGGCTCCTGTGTTCAGGAGACCAAAGTGGCTCGCCTGGTGGCCGTCCCTGGTCACAGAGGACCAGCAGTGCCGGGGCCTGCACGCAGGTGCTGAGACCTGGGCCATCGTCCTAGCATGCAGGCAGTTGGCATCCTTCAGCACAGCCCAGGCAGAGAGAACAGCTCCCCCAGCCCTGCCTTAAGTGTGAGAACATCAACTCCTCTCCAAGGTCAAGGTAGACACCCGTAGCTACCTACCCTGTAGGCAGTTGAGGATGGACCCTGCTCTCCTGACTAGCTGCTGAGGACCCTCCAACAAGGCTGGGAGGCCGTGGCTGTGGGTGTCCTTACTGTCCCACGGGGCAGGCCCAGTGTTCACCGTACGCCTGTAGACGTGAGGTCCCAGGGCGGGGGTGACGAGGTAGGTGGAGGGTCTTCTCACATCAACAGAACGCAGAGAGAGAAGACGGAGGGTCACGTGGGCACGTGGCAGGCTCTCCGTGGTGACTAAACAAATGGGAAGATGGGTTCGTCGGCTGGAGGTTCGAAGCAAAGCTCCAGCCTGCAACTCCCACTCTGCCAGGGGGCCTTGCAGAGAGCCCAGTCTCAGAGCCGTTCAAAGGAGGGGCTGCCCAGGACTGATGCCACCTGGGGAATCTGGGGAACCTGGCCCGCAGGCTTCCACCTCCCTGAGGAACCCGCCTGCCTCTTCTCCCCAGGTACACCTTCACGGCCATTTACACCTTTGAGTCTCTGGTCAAGATACTGGCTCGAGGCTTCTGCCTGCATGCCTTCACCTTCCTCCGGGACCCCTGGAACTGGCTGGACTTCAGCGTCATTGTCATGGCGTAAGTACCCGCGCCTGCCCGCCGCACCGTGCTGTGCCTCGCCAGGCCGCACGGAGAGGCAAGTGCACTGCCCTGTGCCCAGCCCTCCCGTCCTCCCAGCTGCTGTCTGCCTGCCGCACTGCTCGGGGCTGTGTAACAGCCCACCTTCCAGCCATGGCAGCAGGAAGGCGGAGTGGAAACCCCAGCTCATCCTGGTGGGGAGAGACGGGCGCCCAGTAGCTCAGGCAGGCCGTGGTGATCAGGTGCACCGCCTCGCCTGTCGCTCCCAGCAGCCCTGTGCTCGGGGGACACTGCTGAGATTCAGGTTGAACACCTCTGCCCTTTGCACCAAGGGAAACCAGCAGTACAGCCCGAAATCCCTGGACCACTGCGAACAGTCCCCTGGATTCCAAGGTGGCTAAGAACGAAATTGCAGTAAGGAGAGAGGAGGAGCCTGGAGAAGTGCCGGGCACACCCCGGACCCCGTGCCAGGCCCTGGCAGGGCTGCTCTCCCCACTCAGAGTCTTCTGAGTTGGGCACATTTTAAGGCACCCGGTCCCTGACATGATCCATGGGTCCTCACACTGGCCGGAGAAGTGGGCTGGATGGGGGTTTCTAAGCCCCACTTTAAGAATGAGAAAACTGATGCCGAGGACACACGGGGAGCCCGCCAGAACGTGAACATGACCCCTGGCTGGCGGCCACACCCGCTTGGGCCCCGCCTCCTGGCCGGGGAGGAGACCCTCGCTGAAGGACTGGGTGGAAGCATGCCACGCGGGATGTCTCGGGCGTCATCGGGTACTGTGCTCCGTGGAGACAGCTACTCGGGCTGGCCAGCCTGCAGTGAGGGAGTTGTGGGCAGGGGCTCAGCCGTGGAGCCCTTTCTGGAAGCCCGAGGTGTGCAGAGGACCCAGTGCACGCGGGGCTGGGCACCGTGCCTGGGCAAGGAGCAGAGCTGGTGAGGGTGATGCGCCCTGCCCCTGCAGAGCCTCAGTTTCCCTACGTGTGAAAGGACAGGGTTAGGCTGGGTGGTATCGGAGGTTCAGTTCAGTGCCCATTTGGTATGATTCACAGATTCACAGAATCTACCTATTTATGGCAAAGTCTTTATTTTTTCTTTAATTATTTATGGATGAGAGAGAAACATCTATTTGTTGTTCCACTCGTTTATGAATTCATTGGTTGACTCTCATATGTGCCCTGACTGGGAATCGAACCTGCAACCCTGAAGTATCGGGAACAATGCTCCAACCAACTGAGCTACCTGTCCAGGGCGACAAATTCTTAGTTAACCCCAGGCATGAGCAGCTCCGAGCTCAGCCATGCTCGGAGGGAGGGAAGAGAAAGAAAGACCTGCTGATGAGCTAGATAGAAAATCTGATGGTTAAAAAGGACACCAGAACTGCTGTTTCCATTTGACAGGTAGGGAGACTGAGGCTCAGAGAGAGGCTATCCCTTCCCCCAAACCCCGTGTAGATTTAGGCCTGGGCAGAGCTGAGGGAGCCAGGGAAAGAATAGTGGGCGAGAAGGATGCAGAGAGAGGGGGTTGGGGGCAGGCTGTGTGGCCCCACAGACTGAGTTAAGTGCCAAGAGCCGCGGGAGCCACTGGGGGGTTAAGAGCAGGGAGTGACGTGGTCTGATTTACATTCCGTAAAGATCGCTCTGGCTGCTGTGTGGATGGGAGACTAGAGGGGCAGGGTGGAAGCAACAGAGCTGTTGGGGGGCTATTTTAGTAGCCAGGAGACAGGGGATGGTGGCTGGGCCCAGGGTCCCCACGGAGCAGGTGAGTGGCACGGTCAGAGTCTGGATACCCAGGGAAGGCAGGGCTGACGGGGACCCCGAGGCAGTCTTTGGCTTGAGCAGCTGCAGGAATGGCGGTTGCCACTTGATGAAATGGAGAAGAATGGAGGGAGGAGCGGGCTGCAGGAGGAAGGGAATCAAAAGTCCGGACTGGAATGTATTAAACCCGAATGCATCCAGGGTTAGATAGAGATGGAGCCAGCAACGGGATAGTCCAGCCTGGAGCTCAGGCTGGAGGTCCGAGGTGGAGATACACATTTAGAAGCCATCAGGACGCAGATGGCATTTAGAGCCAGGAGATCAGATGAAATCATCCAGGAGTGGGCGAAGCCAGAGCAGAGAAGCCGCCTGGGGACTGGACCGTGGGACGCTCAGACGTCTCGGACGTCTCGGGGTCAGGAGCGAAGAGGATGGAGGGGAAGGGACTGGAGGGAACCGCCAGGAAGGGCGGAGGGAAATCAGGAGAGCGCGGCGCCCCAGAGCCAGTGGAGGGGTGTGACCCAATCTGCAAGATACCACAAGGCGGCTGAGGAAGGCGAGCACCAAGGCTGGACAGACAATGCGAATATCGCTGATGACCTTGACAAGACAGGTTCCAGTGGAGTGGAGGACGGACACCTGATTACAGAGGGCTCAGGGGAGAGGGAGGAGGGGAGGTGGAGCAAGTATAGGCATCGATTTTGTGGGGTTTGCTATAAACACAATCGAAAACAGGGTGGTGGCCTGAGGGGAGGATGAGCGAAGGGAGGCGTCTGCAGGCGGCTGGGGCTGGGAAGAGCGGGACGTTGGGTGGTGGAGGTGGGCGGGGCAACTGCAGGAGCAAAGCCCTTGCACAGGTCCCAGGGCTGGAAATCCAGGGCCAGGTGGAGCGTTGGTGTTAAGAGCAGGGAAGACAGACTTTCAGGTGGAGATGGAGGTGGACCGATACAGTCGGTGATGAGAGAAGAAGAAATTTCCCTTCTGATTGCTGCTGTTTTTCTCAGTGATAAGGAGCGGGATCATCAGCTGGGAACAGGGGTCTGAGGAGAGGGGGAGCCGGGAGGTTGCACTGACCTGGGAATGGAGTAGTGTGGATGCAGGGCCCAGGTTCCGGGGGCCCAAAATGAAGGGGACAGTGATCCATGGGCCCCTGAGGGCCCGGTGTCACAGGAAGGGGGCTTGGCAGGACAGGACATAGTGGCCACCTGAGCCATCCCTACTGTCCCATCCCAGAGCCTGAGCAGGACAGTGTCACGGCAGTGACCCCCTGACCCTGGGAAAGACGCTGCTGCCCTGGGCCCCTTGTCGGTTGGCAGGAGCCAGACTCTGGCCTGCCTCCAACCCATGACTCTGGGGGTGCTCTGCATGGCCTCAGGCTGTTAGCAGGTCTTCCGGTCCCGTCTCAGGGCAGAATCCCAGTCTCCATCCCCACGGGATCCCAGAGAGCAGGTGTGCCCTGCCTGCCTTCACTCGGGACCAGAGCAGGGGTGACAACGCCGAACAGGGCCTCAGAGGCCACCAGACCATTTCCACGTTGGCCAGCCTCTGGCAGAAATGGCCTGCTCACTTCCCTGAGGCTGTGAGGACCCGCTGGAATGCCGGCTTTGTGTGCTGGGGCTGGGTTGGCCTGGCACCTTTCATTAGCAGTGATTCGGCCTCATGAAAACAATTCATTACTGCCGTGGTAATGCAGTGAAGTGGTTCCATAATGTGGGGCTCTTAGGATAATCAGAGGAGTCTTAAGTGGCAGGAAAGTTGTGTTTCCGTGAAACTCCCCATCCCATCTCCATTTCATAGATGGAGAAACCGAGGCTCAGAGAGAGCCCTCACTTGCCCAGAATTATAGAATGAATCAGCAGCAGTGCTGAGACTGAAACCAAGTCTCCTAGCTCCTAACCGTGAGAGGTGCCCCAGGTCGGATGTTTCTGGCCTGGTTTTGTCTTGATCCCCCACCCCCACCTGCACCCGATTTAGAGGTTGTGGGAGGGTTGGAGGGGGCCGGGCCCAGCTTGCAGCCCTCCAGCCAGAGCTCTTCCTGTGGCCCCCTCCCAGCTGGGCATTACCTGCTGGTTAGCACAGCCTCCCACCGGCTGGGGTTGTTATGGAAACCAAACCTGGAGGGGAAGGGGGGAGGGCAGGGAGGAGAGGGTGGCAATCACCGCAGTAGCTGGTGCTGAGTGTACCCTCTGCCTGGCAGCCCAGGAGGGGCCATCTGCATTGAGCGGGAGGCTGCACATCAAGACCTGGGTGGAGCGAGGAGGCGGCCCAGGCCTGCCCTTCCTCCTGGATCCTCGGCCTCCAGACACACTCCCTCTGCACGGGGGCTGGAGGGGTGGGGTGGAGTTCTCACCCACCGCCCTCTGCTCTGTCCACGTTGGGACCCACAAGCCTACCCTAGCTGCCTGCCCCTGCCCAGCAGCTGGGCTCTGGCAGCGAAAGTACTATAGCATGGCCCAGAGGGGCACTTTGCCATCCCAACAGGCCAAGCCCCACCCACCGCGGCTGAAGCTGGTCCTTTGCCAGACACGGGTCTCTCCTGCCTGGCCACACTCCAGGGCCCCAAGAGAGGCCTCACCGGGGTCTGAGGCCCCAACCTGGGAAGCAGCCGGGCCCCAGGCTCTGGGTTGAGTCAAAGGGGCAACAGCCCTCATGTTGCAAACAGGGTCACAGACACCCCTGCGCTCTCCCAGCCCCGTGCCCCACCTTCAAGACTTCCCCCTCTTCAGGATCACTCCCATGAGTGTCCCGACTTCGCAGACATGCCACCGCCAGCCCCTCTCCTGTTCTCAGCCACTTGGCTGGCTTTGCAACCATGGGGCAGCACGTGCAACCGTGGGGCAGCATGTGGCTCGGGATCTTGGGGTCTCGGCCTCTCGGTGCTCAGAGCCAGCTGTGGAGGGGGCAGGTGATGAGTGCCAGGCAAGCCCTGTCTGTGCTGGGGACTCCGAGGGGGTGAGGAAGGCAGGTTCCACACTGGGACAGGCACGGACAGGCGGAATGTGCATCACACAGGAGACTCCAGGGGACAGACAGGGTCTATAGGGGACAGGAAGGGAGAAGCAGGGACAGTTGGTTCCCTCTCCGGCCTGCACGCTGTCCCACTCGCTCCCTGGGCCCAGAAGAGACAGCCTGGAAAACCACGTCCAAGCAAGAGAAGCTCTTCCCCCAAGGCCACACCCGCTCAACCAGCAGCAGGAAACGGGGCCCAGAGCACCCATGGCTTCCATGCGATGGCGACATGGGCAACGTTTCAGGCCCGCCTTGACAGTCCTATGGCAGCACCATGTCTGGACAGAGAGTCCGAGCCTGAGAGAAGCATGTGGAACAGAGGCCGAGGGTCTGAACCACCGGAGAGAGTATAACAACCATCGGCAGTTGAGAGGGAGCAGGGACCAAACTAGTGATTGCACATGGGCCAGAACAAGGGAGGTGACTTCCGCCCCCGCCAGCAGGTGGGGCTGCTGCTGATCGCTGCCCCGGGAGGAGGTCAGTCAGCTGAAGTGCGTCGGTCTGGGGCATGAAAGGGAGCCCCCGCCCTGAGGAGTGGCCGGAAGGAAAGTTCTGCTGACTTCGCATCTCCGGAGGGATGGAGTGAGTGAGGAGGGAGAGACGTGGTCCACGGGGCCCCAGGACGATGGACGGGCCCCACAAGTGGGCCAAGAGGAAGCTGGTGTCAGCCAGTGTCGGTTGGAGCTGGACCAGACCGGACCCTGCTGACCCCAGGACGCCCACCGCGGCCGGAAGGCAGATGCAGAAGCTCTGAGTAGAGTGGTGGAGGGGCCCAGAGGCCCAGGCCGCCTGGCAGAGCGAGGCCGGCTGCGGGGCCCGCCCAGCCCTGGCACTCCGGCGGCGGCGCTGGGCTGACGCCCTGGGTCTGACATCACCCGGACACCAAGTCAGACACACTTGGTCAAACATCAGACGTCCTGAGTCCGCTGTCCTTGGTTAAACATCAGACACCTTCGGTTAAATGTCAGACACCCTGGATGCGAAGCCTTTGGTTAAATATCACAAGTCGCTTGCCATTGTCCCGATGGCCCTGGTCACACTCTGTCCCTCCATCTCTCAGACCTCCTGGTCATGTGGCCCACCCACGTGTGTCCTCATCCTCTGCTTGGGCCTGTCCCTGCCCCCCAGAGACGACTCCTTCCTCCCAGGCCCGCGGAGGCCTCCGAGGTCCAAGTTGTAGAAGGCGGCCCCGAGGCCACTCAACCCTGCCCAGCGTCACTGAGTCCAAGCAAACCCTGAGGGCTGCTCGCCTCTGGAGGTCACTCCTACTGTGGAGACCCATGGCCATCCTTGGGGGGACACTGAGGGTCTCTGGGGTGAACTCATGGGGTAGGGGGTGGAGTCTCCCTAGGGTCCCTCCTCCTGCTTTTTTCTCTTCTCTGTCAGCCACTGCCTTTGAGCGTTTGAGGAGCCGAATGTGCAGGCAGCCTCCCTGCTCGTCTTCCAAAGCATCCGCTTGAGCAGCCTGCTTCTCCCCTTGAGTACGCAGGGACTCCTGAGCCACCGCTCACACACACACTTGCGGTGGGAAGGAGAAAGGCGGTGGTCCCAGAGACCCAGCCACACTTCTGAGACAGTGTCAGCTGGGGGGGCTTCAGGGTACCCCGGTTTGGACGGAGCAGCCAGGCACAAGCAGATGTTACAGGCTGCAGAAGATGCAGAGCAAACCCAGGATCAGGAGCCCACCTGTTTCCTCTCTCACCTGGCCAGGGCCTCCTGGAAATCTTCCCTCTTCACCCCGAGGTGTCCGCAGCCCTAGACTCTGGTCCCCAGTGTCATGGAGAATGTGGCAGAGTAGTTGCCTCCTGGCACCGTTACTTCACGGGATGTCACCAAGAAAGCCACCTGGGGCTTGCTGTGTGCGTGTCCTTGAGGCACCACCATGGCTGAGGTGCCTGTGGCAGGAGGGTGGAGACCGGGAAGAAAATCCGGGGCAGGCCCCGGGCCATCACATCCCGCCCTGTGGGAGAGGGCTGGTGGGCGTGCGGGGGGCAGGCTGAGGCGCTGCTTTGTAATTCCCAATAACTGTGGTTTGACTCTGCAGGTATGTATCAGAAAACATAAAACTAGGCAATTTGTCGGCTCTTCGAACTTTCAGAGTCCTGAGAGCTCTAAAAACTATTTCGGTTATCCCAGGTAAGATGCCCAGGTCTGCCTCTCAGATCTCCGCTACAAGTGACTCTCTCTCTGTCTCCCCTCCCCACCCCCCACCTCCCACGTGTCTCCTCTTGGCGTGTTGTCACTGTCTCGTGTGTGAATTTCCCTTGTTACAGATACACAACTGAATTTGTGGACCTGGGCAATGTCTCAGCTTTACGCACCTTCCGCGTCCTCCGGGCCCTGAAAACTATATCAGTCATTTCAGGTGAAAATCAGGTTAAACGCCAAGGCTGGAGGGACTTTCCAGCCACCTGAGAGTCGAGGCGACCTCAGGAAGGCCCCTCGAAGTGTGCCTGTCACCAGAATACGTTTCCCAGAGCTCGGGTGCGGGAGCCGTCGGCGGTGGACACCACTGTGTCCTCAGAGCCTCAGGATGGGCTTCCGGCTGCCCACTCCAGCAAAGCCCACTCTGACAGACCCCCGGGGACACACAGCACCCCACGGCAGGTCCTGGGTGGAACCCAGATGCATCCCCAGATCGAGATTTCTCCCCCAAACTCAACTCAGCTACTTGCATAGCTAAAAATTTGTACGTGGATCGCTTCTACCTGAAGCCTCATCCTCCGATCAGGAAACCCCATATACCCCTGCAACGACAACAAAACAAAGACAACTGTGGCCCAGCCTCTCCCGGCTGCGTGTCCAGCCCTGCCTCGTGTCCCCGAGGGTGGTCTGTGCAGAGCAGGAGCCCAGCCCCGCGCTGCGAAGCGGAGTGTACTCTGCGGACAGGCGCCGTCGGCCTTGGCGTCTAACGGCCCTCGCTGCATGGTGCGGTAGAGGCGTAGCAAACCACGCATGGTAGCCCGAGGAAGAAATTCTCCTTGACGGATGTTGGCAATTATACCCAGAAACCTCCCCGGGCCGGGCCAGGCCAGGCGGCTTCTAGAGAAAGCCAAGTCAGCCCCATTGATTCAGGAAAGCTCCCAAAAGACTTCCTGTGATTTCAGAGCCCCGGGGTTCTTCTTTCTAGAGCCTGTTCTGAATGCAGCTTCTCGGAGAGCTGGGGAAGACACTTAAGAAAGCCGCTGGAGACTGGTTGCAGGCCAGGGACTCGGAGAGGGGTCAGAGCTGAGGGAGAGTTGCACCCACTCCTGATTTGCAAAGCTGCTGGGGCCTGACCCCCGGGGCCTGCACTTGGCTGTTGCTGCCCCCAGGGAGGCAGGGGCCCTGCTCTGAGCCCCCTGGAGGAGTTTGGATCATCCCTGCCCACCATCATGATATTAATTATCTTATAAGAGGACCCCCCCTTATGCTGTGTTCACATGGAGCCTCAGAAAGTTCCTCCTGCCTCTGAACCGCTGTGGGGTGTGCACAGGGGCCGCTTGTCCCCAATAAGTGGCCCAGACCCCTGCTGAGAGCCAGTAGCAAGAGGGACCATCTGTCCCCAGCCGCTCCCATGGAGCTGCCCCCCTGAGAGAGGTGTCCTTTGCCTTGACAAACGCATACATGCTCAGAAGCCTCAGGGTCTGTCTCCTGGGGTCCCAGGGCCAGCCTCACAGCACACACCTCACAAGGGAGGGTAAGCACACTTGACAGTAGCAGTGAAGGAAAGGCATATTCCAGTCCGTTTTGTAAGAGACGCTGACAAGGGAAAATATCTCTCAGTCCTGGGGAAAAGTAGGAGGCCCATCGATCTCAACCCAGCTCCTTTGGATCTCTTCAGGGTGCCAGCAACCCAGAGAAGCAGCAGAGAGCACACCCTGAGAGTGGGCATTAGGAAAATGTTGCGGTCAGTATCATGGAAGGCTCCCTGGAGGAGGTGTCTCCCGAGCTGAGTCTTGCATAGCCTTGCCTTCGCCAGACCTTGGTCTCCTTCCCCGTAGAGCGGGGACGGAACAGTATAACTGTTGGTGTCCGAGGGCTCTCTGCCTAACCTGTCAGAACTTCAGTGGCAGGAGGGTTTTTCATTTGGTTTCCCAGGACTTATCTCTTCCTGGGTCTTTTCAGAAAGAATCCCTTTATTTCATCAGAATTATTCTTGCTGGAAATGAACTCTGACGTTAAAGGGACTGGTCTGTGCTCATCAACACATTGTCCCCACGGGCACTGTCCCCACAGACCAGGACGTGCCTTGCTGGACCTTGAACTGGATGCTTTAGGCCAGAGGTGCTTTAGGCTAGCCTTGCAACAGAGTCCAACTTGAGTGGGCAAGCTGCTGCCCACCACCCCTCACTTTGTCACCACCACCCCCATGCTATGGGCAGGGTCTCTGGGCCCAGCGGGCAGAACCAGAGTGCCCACTGAGGGGTTCTAGGACCTCCACAAGAGAGGAGGCATTCTGGACTGCAAGGGGCTCGGGAATCCCGCCCCCCACCATCTCTCCCTGCCCGGACCCCTGCGAGGTCTACCCAGGTGGTTGCCAACATCTGCCAGGACGATTTCCACAAGCACCTGAGTGCCTCTGAGCCCTGGGCAGGCAGCGGTGTTAGTGGCGTCGTGGCTGGGACTTCCTCTCCCTCCGCCACGTTTGCCCAGCACTGCCTCCCTGCCTCTGGGTCATGGGCACAGCAGGCTCAGGCGCAGCCGCCACGGGTGCTCCTAACACATTAACCGGCTGGACGATGGATGGATGGAGCTTAATCTGAGATCTGGCCGCCTGTGTGGGGTGGGGTGGGGGAGGTGGACGGGGTGGGCGGGGTGGGAGCCATGGAGGGGCAGGGCCCCTTGCTCCCCATGCTGTGCTCGAACTTCTTGTACGGCAGTAGCTCGAGTGTCAGACCAAAGGTGTCTACACGTGCTTGTCTGTCACCTCACCGTGTGGCGCTGGCTTCTGCAGGGAGCTGGGTTGGGCAACTAACAGATCACCGCCTCTCCGCTTTGGGGAACGGGATGGACGGGCATGGGTCCCAGGGGCACAGAGCAGAGGAGGAAAACGCAGTATAGGTCAACCCCTCCCCTGCCCCTGAACCTCTCCCGGAGTGGGGTGATGGGGGGCATCACCCACCTTGGCCTTGCCAAACCTTCCCCTGCAGCCCCCGGCCCATGAACTAGGTCCTCCATCATGAACAGCCATGTCCCTCCCCAGCACAGGATCAAGGCCGAGGCCCCTCGGTTGACCTGGAAGAGGCCTCACCACAATCTCCCTTCCCGAGGCTATGTTTAAAGGGGCAGGCTTGGCGTACCTGGAGGGCAGAGCCAGAGCGAGACAGGCTGGAGGTTTTGCTTCCTCAAGAAAACAGCATTTTCCACCCCACCCCCCACTCATATGCATGGCTAGGGGAGAGCAAGGAGAACTGGGGGCCCTGACAATACACGGCCAGACTGGACTCCCACCCCAGGGGGATCGAGGCGGGGGTGGATCTCAGCGAAGCAGAGAGGGAGACTTGGGTCTGAAAAGCCCACAAGAGGCCTCCTTCCCTCTGCCCCCACCTCACAATTGCCCAGGGGGGCAGGAGGCAGGTGGCCGTGGGTGAGCCCTGTCTGCTGTCACCTCCCGCAGGCCTGAAGACCATCGTGGGGGCCCTGATCCAGTCTGTGAAGAAGCTGGCCGACGTGATGGTCCTCACGGTCTTCTGCCTCAGCGTCTTCGCGCTCATCGGCCTGCAGCTCTTCATGGGCAACCTGAGGCACAAGTGCGTGCGCAACTTCACGGAGCTCAACGGCACCAACGGCTCCGTGGAGGCCGACGGCCTGGTCTGGGAATCGCTGGACGTCTACCTCAACGATCCAGGTGTGGATTCGGCCCGGGGCCCGGACAAGGCTTTGCGAGGCCTCGGGGCTGGGCCACCGCCCACAGGGGCCGTGTGCCACAGGGCAGGCCCCCCTCTGGGGCCGTCCAAATGCAGCCCAACCGACCCCCAGAGAGGCAGCTGTGTGTGCAGATGGAGAACCTGCCCTGGGTAATTCCCAGGCGGGGTGGGGGGGATGCGGCTGAATGGTCGGGAAGGATGGGGGTTGGTGAAGAGCCAGACGGGATCAGCGAGGCTGGGAGGTGGGACTGACCCTGGAGGACGGGGACTGGTGAGGGGACCGTCCTGCCTACAGGGACAGGAGTGTTTGGGAAAGAAAGGGTGGGTCACGGAGCTGGGGCAGCTTACAAGGCTTCAGAGTGGAGGCCCCCCGCTGCTTGGCTTGCGACCCCGACCCCTGGCTCGACATCAGGGTTCCTTGCCAGGGTGTTAATTCCACGCATGCGCTCCCCAGAACCCCGTGAGGGCGATGGAGCAAGCTCGGTGGTTGTCCAGTCATGTGAGCCCCTCTGCCCCACGGTTGGCACTGCCATTCTGCGGGCCGATGGCCAGCACGTCTCTTGGCCGGTGCCACTGTGCTGAAACACAGGCCGTGCTCCAGACCGCCGGGCCCCCGAGGGCCGGTGTGGAGTCAGGCGCTCTCGCACACCGCAGCAATCCACTTCAGGAAATGACGCATAGGCAGAAACTCCGTGAGGAAATCTGCATATGGTTCAGCTGGGGCCCCATAGCGGTGGCCCCGAAATTTCACATGCACCAGAGTCACCGGGGGGCCTCCGGGAAGCACATTGCAGAGCCCACCCCCAGAGTTTCCAAGTCAGTAGAGCTGGGGGCTCAGTGCAGGGGGGCGGGGGGGCACTCGGAAAGTTACGTTTCTCTCCAGTTCTCAGTTAATGCTTGACGCTGGGAACTGCTGCCCAAGACGAAGGCGGGTAGCAGTGAGTGATGGGGACTGACGGGTGGCCATGCAGAGGGAGGTCCTGGGCTGCACCTGGCCCAGCCCCAGCCCTGGCGGAGGGGCCCGCAGTGTAGCCCAGTGACTGTGGCAGGTGTCGCCTCCACCACCGAATGCGCAGGGAAGTGGGTCCAGACAGAGCTGGGCTGTGACTCAGCAGCCAGGCTGGAACTCTGGCCAGGCCCCTGACTCCTAGTTCAGGGCCTCACTGGAAGCTCCCTGTGGGGACTTCCTGAGCTTTCGGAGAGTGTTGGGGACACTGGCAGCCAAATGCCTGAGGAAGAGGAGGAGGAAGGCCAGAGAAGTAGCCCGAGTTGCCTCGGGCCTGGCAGAGCAGAGGGTGGGATCAGGGCAGGGGCAGGGGGGAGGGGGAAAGACCACCAAGTGCTTCCACCTCTCCGTAGCCTGGGTGCAAGGTGGGAACCCAGGAGTCCCGGCCACCACGCCCCTCACCACTGGATGTTTCTCTTCTAGAAAACTACCTGCTCAAGAACGGCACCTCCGATGTGCTGCTGTGTGGGAACAGCTCTGACGCTGGGTATGTGGCGCTCCACCCCAGGGGCAGCGAGGCCTCCCCAGGCCTCCCTTCCTGCCAGGCACCCAGCAGCTTTCCAGCCCCCTCCCGTGACAGAGGAGATAGCTGCGAAGGGGGTGAAGATCTGCAGGGAGGGCGAACAGAGGCCTGAGCATGGGGTGGCCCTGGGGTGTAGCCCAGGAGGCCCTGCGGGGACCCCTACTAGCTCAGCCCTGGTTCCGTTCCTATCCAGAAGCCCTCCGGGGCTGCCCCCTCGCCCTCAGCCCTCTCCCTCCCTGCAGATCCATCGCTCGGTCAGGTCCAGAGTGAGTATGGCCTCCCCAGCAGCCTGGACCCTCCTGCAGGGCATTCGGGCCCTGGGCCTGCCCTGAGTGTGGGACCCAGAGTGCCCACTAGCCATGTGCACACCAGGGCTGGGGCCCTGTGACAGC